>NW_028261387.1:67423117-68869992 GCF_051295495.1 Thamnophis sirtalis
GTATAAAGAAGAATAAGAAGCAGAGCCAGAGATTTTAAATTAGCTGGCATAAGGAAGAGTACATGAAGATCAAACAAAAGAAGGGAAAGCAAGGAAGAATGCCATGGTAAGCCACAGCAATCTTTGGAGTCTGAAGGGAAAAGTTTTGGAGTCTGTGGACTGCTTTGATAATAACAAAGCCCACAAAAACCAAGGTGGGCCTCTTAAGAATTATTAGAAGGTCATCCCAAGATGAGGGCTAAAAATGCTGAAGAAGCCCCCTATATAGGAGAGGAGGGAGGAACTGACTCTGCCAGTGCAGCTGTAGATATGAAAACAGAAAACCCTGGAAAGGTTATGTAAGAGACTGAACGTCTAGCAGGAAGGAAGGGAAGGAAGAGTAGATTAGGCTAGACAGTTGACAGGCATTAAAAGACATAAACTATCGTGAACTGCAGCTCAACTTCATCAAATGCACAGAGTAGCTAAACTGCTATACAGTTTAAACTGGGGTGAGATAGGGAGGGCAAAAAATGGAGATAGAGGGAAAGAAAGATAAATTAGTTATTCAGATACAGACTACCTGTGTGAGAGATTACAAGTATCCTATCAGTTAACAAGTGTTAAAAATCCATTGTGTTTGCTTGGGCCTTTTCAATTTGCCTGCATTTTTTTGATGCACAATGGTTTTGTTAAAGTCTCATCTTTTTCTAAGTTGGTTACTTTGAGGTCTGCAACAGAATGCTCTGATGTTAGTTTGCTCTTGTGTTGAGTCCAGATGTCAAACTTGTGTCCATTAATTATTTTGTACAAACTTTAATGTTCAAGTTTGTACAAACTTTAATGTTCAAGTTTGTCAAGATCCTTCTTTATCTTAAGCCTGTCTTCTGGAGTGTTGGCTATTCCTGCCAGCTTGGTGTCATCTGCAAATTTGATGAGTTCCCCATTTATTCCCTCATCCAAATCATTGATGAAGATGTTGAAGAGTACTGGGCCCAAAACAGAGCCTTGGGGTACTCCACTTACTACTTCTCTCCATGAAGTTGCAGTTCCATTGAGGGCTACACGTTGAGTGTGGTTGGTCAGCCAGTTACAAATCCATCTGGTGGTGATGCTGTCTAACCCACATTCTTCTACTTTATCTAGTAGTAGGTTATGGTCTGCCTTATCAAATGCCTTATCAAAGTCCAAGTAAACTATATCGACAGCATTCCTCTGGTCGACTAATATTGTCACATTATCAAAGAATGCAATAAGATTAGTCTGGCATGATCTGTTTTTGACAAACCCATGTTGGCTTTTGGCTATTACTTGGTTTGCTTCTAGGTGTTCGCTAATTTGTTGCTTGATTATCTTTTCCAGAATTTTTCCTGGTATTGAGGTCAGGCTGATAGGTCTGTAGTTTCCTGGATCTGTTTTTTTCCCTTTTTTGAAGATAGAAACCACATCAGCTCTTTTCCAGTCCTCTGGTACTTCCCCGGTGCTCCAGGATCTCTGAAAGATATAGTTCAGTGGTTCTGAGATCTCGTCTGCCAGTTCCTTCATAACCCTGGGATATAATCCATCCAGTCCTGGTGATTTGAACTCGTCTAGGGTAGACAAGTGCTCACTTACCATTTTCTTCCTATTTCAACTTGTGTTCCTAATCTGATTTTTGTGGTGCTGTTTTTGATAGGTTGGACTGTTTTATCCCTTTATGTAAAGACAGATGCAAAAAATGAGTTAAATAGTTCTGCTTTCTCCCTGTTGCTTGTCACCTTCTTGCCACTTTCTCCTAGCAATGGACCAATTGTTTCCTTAACCTTTTGCTTGTATTTAACATGTTGGAAGAAGCTTTTTTTGTTATTTTTTACTTTTGTGAAAAGCCTTTCTTCATTGTGAGCCTTAGCTTTCCTTACTTCATCTTTACAGGTTCGGGCTATTTGCTGATATTCTGCAGGTTGCATTCAGATGCAAGTTATACGTTTACTAATTTAGGGAAAGGGAGAAAAGGAGGGAGGAAAGGAGGGAGGGAGGGAGGGACAAAGGAAGAAGGGGCAATGAAAATCTGCATGATAATGGGAAAAATGAAGATGGGAATTTTGTTTTCTTGAATACAAAAATAGCTAAAAAGGACAGTGTATTGGAAAATCACAAGTTAATCCTAGGAAGGATGACAGCAATAATTTCAAGCAATATAGGAGGATGATCCAATGTCGTGACGATACGGACATGCAATCTCGATGCTCCGAAATTGCAGCCAATACTTTTGCTTCTGGGTGGTCCAATCAACCTAAACCATCCCGAAGAGACAGTGAATAGGAAGAATACATCTTGCTGACCTCAGAGACATCGCAAAGTCCCTGATCGATGCAAGAGAAGTTCTTCAAGCCAGCGACAAAAAATCCAGCCAAGGCTGACGAAGTCGGGGCAGCTCCAAAACAGAAGGATATGGAAGAGAAAGTGTTTCCAGCTGGTGAGGAACTTTTACTGTTTTAAAAAGAGAGTGCCTATAAAAAACTTAAAATTAATTTAAATTGGAGAACAGAAGAATCAAGCAGTGGAATTAAATTTGGAATGGTTTTGGACAGTGGTTATCTTACTTTTTAAATGCTATCTTCATGGATGGAATTTATGCAAGCCTTTTAAAATAAATGGATTAAGTTTTCTTCTTCTATTTTTTCTTTTATTATTCTCTGTAACCTATGGTCTAAAATTTTCCTCTTTCATTACTGTGGGTGTTCTTCCTTTAAAAATTGGACTCTTTTTTCTAACTTGAAATACAAAAAAGATACAAAAGAAATAAGGAAATTTGCAACAATAACACTGCTACTCGGAGGCTGGAAGATTTGTGTATTGGAAATGGAACACTTTTTTTTCTTCACTGATTGTTTTGGCTTGGCACTACAAGGTCTCACTGCTTGGTTATAGAGAGTGAACCAGAAAAAAGTGAAAACAAAACGTTTTTGTGAATCTATGCTTAATTTTATTAACCTTCCAAGCTAGAGCAGCTGTGTTTGTTAGCTGGAGATAATGGCACAATTTCAAAAGCAAACAGAAATTTTAAGCTTGCAAAAAATATTTTCAGAAATACAGAAATTATCAAACACATATGAGAGGATAGAGAAGAACCTGGAAGACTTAGAGCATATAACAGCAAAATATGATGAAGAAGTTGAGGATGTTTATCAAATGGAAAATGTGGTGGTTAAAATCCAAAAAAATCAAAGTGGAAAATGAATATAAAGAGATTAAATTTGCTGATATTTATGGTGATTGGTTTGTCTCTGAAAATGGAAAGAGTGGAATACTGAAAGAGGAATTATATGAAGGAGAAATTTATCCCAGAGGGCAAAATACAGAAGAAGAAAAAACAAAGAATCTGGTACCCATGTAAGGAAGATTAGAAATCCCTTTGGATTATATATAAAGGTTAATTTAAAAAAGTACCAAGTTAGATACAGTTGAAGTTTTGATTATTAGGGGGAAAATATTATGATACAGGATATAGTCAAATAAAGGAGGGATAAGAATAACAACGTATATATAAATATGGGTATAACATAAGGAAACTGGATGTAAATTTTAAATAGTGATTTGGAAAGGAGGATTAGAAAACTTTGTTATTAAATATTATGGATGTTTAGCTAGAATAGGACATAAGGATTTAGTGTTAGTGGAGGATTTTAGAAATAGTAATTGAAAGGCCAGTATGCGGTTAAGTATTTAATTTTGGTATATTTTATGATGAAGGACACTTAAACAATTATAGTCAAATGAAAATGGAGATATGATGATGGTGACATGTATAAATATTTGAGTTAAAATGCTTGAGTTAATATGAATTATGTTTGTTGACTGTGGAAGATATGCACGAAAGTCTTTTTTGTAACCAATTGATACACTTTCTACAGCATGTAAAGAAGGATGTTGCGTTTGTTTTAAATAAAAAATAAAAAAATATTAAAAAATAATTTCAAGCAATGTAATGAGCAATAGGGGCATTTTAAATACAACAAAGATCAGAGTGATTTCTAGTTTTAAATCTCACTATGCAAGTTGGATATTTAGAGAGAAAAAAACTGGACATTGAGGTCAGATGAAGAAATAAGGATAGCTCAAGAAAAAAAAACATTATTTCATGATGGGAAAAAAAAACACCAAATGGAATTAGTTAAAGATAGAAGTCTAGAAGAATGAAAAAATATTGAAGTAAAAACATTCTTGACCTCAGGTGTACTGTTAAAATGAGCACTGAGATCCCAAATAAAATAAAAGCAGAACTTAAAATCTAAAATAAATGAATTAGAAATTTGAGAGGAAATAAAAGCATTTCAGAACTTTAAATAAAAAAGCACTACTATAGCCTAATCTCCAAAGCTCTTGTATAATTTTAGATCTTATACAATAAGAGTGAGATATACTTTATGTCTCTAAGGAATAACAATTTGCCTACAATTGAAAGTATTGTTTCTTAGTTTTTATTCTTTTCTCTGAACTAGCAAATACATATATTCTACTTTATAAGCCAGGGAACTCAAGCTTAATGCCAAACAGATATATCTAGTACTGTGATGATATATTTTGCAATATGAGAATTCAAAATACTCACTGAATGTTTTGGTGTCTAAAGGGTGTTTTGAAGGAAACATAGGAATAGGACAGAACATATTGAAAATTTCAGGTTATTTCAAGACTGCAGAGACCATGTAGCTGAACCCATGGCCAAAATATGCTTTAAGACTTTTATCAACTGAAGTGCCCTATAGTTGGCATAAGCTGTGTCCATATCAATTATGATCTCTGCCATTTTCATTGTCCCTGGAATGTAATTCCACAGATATTAATATTCTCACTATATGCACACAAACTGTCCATCACCCATTAAATGTTTCAGCCAAGGCCAGTGTCAACAACAACAAAAGGAAAATCCACCAGAATAGATAAGAAATGTTGGTGGTCATGTTCTACATTGCAATGCCAGAATTAAAGAGGACCTTTCCAGGTACCAGAAGCTACCCTGACAAAAAGAACAGCTGCGTTCTTGCAGATGGAGAGCAGCATAATCCTCAAGGAGCCCATGGCTTTTTAGAAATTTTTATGCCTTAGAAATGGTGGCTTTGTGACACAGCTTGATCCTGCCTCATGCAAGTCAAAAGTAGGTTATAAACTTTACGGGAATGATGTCGTCAAATAGCCACTAAAATGGGGAAAACATTGAAAATGAATTTGGATAACTCCCCTCCGCAATTATCATGGGATTCATGAAACCTTCCAATCCCCTTCAATACACCCCTGGCTAATATAGATGGATAGGTGCAATAAATTACTGGAAGGTCACTAGAAAAGTTAGTAATCTTTAGTAAAAGCCAGTTAAGATGACAAGCAAAGCACAGCCACCAGAAGTGGAAATATTTGAATAACTGATTCTAGTTTTTCTGGTGAGATGAACACTTGGGAATCTGGTGGTTCTACTTGCCCATTGATCTTCTGAATGCTTTGATCAACAGAAGGATCAAACTCTAAAATAAGTTGGGAGAAAAGAGCAGGAACATTCCAGACATGCATGCTATTTACCAATGATATTTAATATAACATGGCTTTAGCCTAACAAACTAAAGATAGAAGGCCAGAAGAATGAAAAATATTGAAGTAAAAACATTCTTGACCTCAGGTTTACTGTTAAAATGAGCACTGAGATCCCAAATAAAATAAAAGCAGAACTTAAAATCTAAAATAAATGAATTAGAAATATGAGAGGGAATAAAAGTATTTCAGAACTATAAATAAAAAAGCTGAATGCATTGATCAACAGAAAACTTGGATCAAACTCTAAAATAAGTTATGGGGGGAAGGGCAGGAACTTTCTAGACATGCATAGTTCTTTTCTATTTACAATTATATTTAATGTAGATAGTGGTTTTAGCTTAACAAACTACACATATACAGTTCCATAAACTATTTCATCTGGAGCTTTTAATAGTGTCTTATCTGTTTCATTCCCTTTCCAATGTCACCTGAACAGCTTCTTTCTATACTATCATTTCTGGGCTCACTTATAGCATAGGAAGAACTGGCAAAGGGAAAAATAAAGATTTTCTAGATTCTTGGATTCCAGTTGTCTTCACTGACATCTGGTCTAATATATGAAAATTGCAATCCTTTCCACCAGCCAATTTGATATGTAGTTCTGTTGCATTCTGTTTGCTTTTACCTGGGTCTTCTCCTTGATACACACAGCATCACCAGTTCACACATTGCAAAATATATTTTAAAAACCTCCTCTTCCATTACCAAATGTTTGCACGATTTTATATATTTACAACTAAAAGGCAGCTGATTCAGTTAAGAATGAAAACTCTCAGTGTTCGTATGACGCTGAGCTTGATTGTATTCCATAGGGGGGGGAAAATTTTTAACCATCAAATCAAGGCATCATCTGAAATCCATTAGAACAACTTAAACTGCCAACTTCAAGAGAAGTTCTTGACTCATCAAAACTCATTTTGTCATCACAAGCAAAATCAATGGGGAAGCCAGATTCATTTAACTTAACAACTGCAATGATTCACTTAAGAACTGTAGCTAGAAAGGTTATAAAATGGGGCAAAACTCACATAACAAATGTCTCACTTAACAACATAAGTGAGACATCTCTTAAAAACCTCCTATGTTTGAGCAACACAACTTTTGGAGGCAAATCATTCCACTGATTAATTGTTCTGTCAGAAAATTTCTCCTTAGTTCTAGGTTGGTTTTCTCCTTGATTAATTTCCACCCATTGCTTCTTGTCCTGGCTTCAGGTGCTTTGGAGAATAAGTTAAACCCTTCTCTTCTTTCTGGCAGCACTTTACATATTGGAACACTGCTATCATGTTATCATATCACTTTGTTCAAGGAGATCAAACCTATAAAGTACTTGAGATAAAAATGTGTATGCAGTGTGCTAGGAAGAAGAAAAGATGCATGTCATAACCCAGAAGGATGTCAATTATTTTTATTTCCTGTTTCACTATTGGTGAAGTCTTCTAAAGAAAGAGATATCTGGCTTGATGTCTCCTAGCATTTCCCAAAGAAGTATCTTCTTCTAGCCATAGAATGTTCATTCAGTATTCACACAGGTCCTCTTACATTTCATTGTTCATCTTGGGAATAATCTCCTTGCTGGTTCTGGGAGATGATCCAGTTCCAAACATTGGTGTTTAACTAGAAAACCAGTGTAATTGAATAACATTTTATGTATTGCTTCTGCTTTGCAGTTAATTTGGTCCTTAGAGACCAAGTTTGCCTCTGCTCAGGGTCTACTATCCATTTTATCTCACTCAAAATGCATTCATATCTTTTTGCTAGTTTTAGTGAAGTACATAGGTCCAGATCTGACACCTGTTATCTATGCTTATTCGTTTTGAATGATTATAGTCTTAATTGTTGGTCATACCTTTTGTTCTACATGCCTTCACTGTAACCTGCTAATAAAAGAAACTAATTATCCAGTCAGCTAGGGTTTTTACCTTGCAGGTCTGTAATTAGTATGCCTTATTGACAGGAGCGTATTTCCATTTCTTTTTCTCTTCCTTTTAAAGAATGTATCCTTCTCTTAAGTCAATTATTTACAGGTGGTTTAGATTTTCCATCCAGTAAGTGTGGAGAATCTGTGGGTCAGAATCTTTTGGATCTTGAAACCTTCCCATCACCCACACTGTCTGGCTCCTGTTGTTATATTTACTGTGGGATTTTCAATTGCAAGGATCTAAGGAATGCTTTGCAAGTGGGGAGGCAGGTTGCCTCTCTAAGATCAAGTAGAAATCGTGTGAAACCTCATAGATGCATAGATGCTATCATGTAACATTTGAATTCCTTGAGTCTGAGAAAAGCAAACTGGAGCGTATTTTCCTTTCTAAATATCAGTAGATTCCTTCCTGAAACATTGTTAAGCACTGGGGCCTGGGTCAATGTTCCCTCTAAGCTGCGTGATGGTGTGGCCACGCACGTAACAAGAAAACACCGCACAGAAGTTTCAAATTGTCGTGCAGTGTTTTTTAATGTCTTAAAATATGATGAAAATATTGCCCCTCCCTCCCTTCTCTTTCTGCACCGAACTCTCTCCTCCATCTGGTGATTGGTGAAATCAAGGAAGACTCTGCCTGGAGATCGATGACACTACAGAAGGGAGAATTCCCATTGATCCTCTGGAACTTCGTCGGTTCCTGGGAAAACGTGATTTGCTGGTTGTAGCCTGCGTTTCTCTGCACATCCAGGGTTTCTCAGGCATTGCGTCATCTGAAGCCCCGTTCTAGACTCGGCAGTCTTTCTGTGATCCCTTCGCTTTGCGGAAAGAGGGAAGCAGCGTGGAGTTGGACTACCTGAGCCAAAGGGGTCTACGGGATCTTGAGTATCAATCCATTCCACTCTTTCCTTTCCCTTTCTGTACTCCTTTGATCTTCCTTTTCCTTTTCCTTTTCTTTTTTATTTCCTTTCTCTTTTCCTTTCATTTCTCCTTTCCTTTTTCCTTTCCTTCTTTTCCATTCCCTTTCCTTTTTCCTTTCCTTTTTCCTTTCCTCTCTCTTTTCCTTTTCTCTCTTTTCCTTTCCTTTCCTTATTTCCTTTCCCTTCTTTTTTCTTTTCCTTTCCCTTCCCTTTCCTTCCCTTCTTCATCCTTTCCTTTCTTCTTTCCATTTTCTTTCCTTTTCCCCTTCCTTCTTTTCCTTTTTCCTTTCCTTTTCCTTTCCCTTTTCCTTTCCTTTTTCCTTTCCTTTTTCCTTTCTTTTTTCCTTTCCTTTTTCCTTTCCTTTCTCTTTTCCTTTCCTTTTTCTTCTTTCCCATTTCCTTTCCCTCCCCCTTCCTTCCTTCCTTCCTTCCTGGGGGTCTGAGGGAGAGGGAGGGGACCCTTTTCCTCCTTGCCCCCCTCCCCAACATCTGCTCTGATGGCAATTATGGCTTTAAAAAAATTCAGATGCTCAGTCATGAAAATGTGCCGCTCAAACACTATACTTTTCCGTACACACTAAAAAAAATTAGAGGGAACACTGGCCTGGGTAATTTCATCTGCCCTCTGAATTCAATTCTAGGTAAAGGATTTAAACCCCCATAGAGGGATTATGGTTGAAGACTATCCAATAGGGCGCATAACATCCACTGCATACCATCCAGATGCATACTATCCAGTGGTGGGATTCAATTTTTTTTACTACTGGTTCTATGGGCTTGGTGGGCATGGTTTGGTGGGTGTGGCAGGGGGAAGATACTGTAAAATCTCCATTCCCTCCCCACTCCAGGAGAAGGTTACTGCAAAATCCCCATTTCTTACTGATCAGCTGGGAGAATAGATGGGGTCAGGGCTAGTCAGAGGTGGTATTTACTCAAAATTTCCACTTCCGGTTCTCCAGAACTGGTCAGAACCTGCTGAATACCACCCCTGATACCATCTCCTGGTGGTCATTATAAGTAAAAACTAAACGCCACACAGGACATAAGCCATGTGAAAACAAAATCCCCTTCTTAAGTGGTGGAGGAGTGGAAATCATGCAAACCTTCCTAAATGAGAGCATACTATAATGTAGCATCTGTATCCCCCTGGTCTGAAAGCTTAAGAAAGCAAAGGTGCATTGACTACATTACCCTCTCTAAAGTCAAAATTCGTCTGCAAATCATCCTATTGCCCTGGGATGTTGTCTAAAGGATCAAAGAATTACATTCCAGATGTTCTTAAACTTTTCAAAGAAAAAGTTGTACCAGTCATTTAGTTTAAAAAAATGTTGCATTCAGTTACTTTTTTCATTGTGCAAAAAAAGTCCATATTTCATTGACAAAATGGGATATATTTCATCCATTCTTTTTTTTTAAAAAAAAATACCAACCATCCAACCATTATGTTTGTTTAGAGAATATAGGAAAGTTTACTTGTGCTGCATATCTGGAGGCACCAGACTAGGGAAGGCTGAGCCAAAGTGATTTCTATCAAGCTAATCTTGCCAAAGTATAATTTCTTACATTTCAATGCCTTTTACACATTCCAATTCATCCTAAAATAGATACTGGGATATCTGACAACCCTGAAACAATATAGATTCTAAAAGTTGAATAATTATTATTCTCATAGGAATGAAATCTGGCAGCAGATGTCAAAGGTGACACTTCACATGTCCTTAAAATAACTTCATCTAATCAGATTGTTTCCTCCCCCCCACCCCACCCAAGAGAAAAAAATGATTTTCATTCTGACATTTCTATGTAACATTCTAATGGGCTGGAAATAGCTGCAGTACTCATGTGCCAAAGTAACTGAAACAATTGAGTGCGGTGGGTTTTTTTTTATCTGATGATTAAATGAAGGATATAATTCATATTAGCAGCAACACAGACAAATGCTCCCAATTCAGCATATAGGAATGAATATCTTTGGCCTATTAATTGATTCAGTAGCAGAGTACAACTGCAGTTGACGTCTTCTTTGGGATCTTATTTTTACATCATTTTGACTCTTACTTTTTGTAATTCAAAAAAGTATGATTAAGAGCTTTGCATTAATCTAAATCCCCAAACCTGGCATTTTATCATGATGTATAAATGCCATGCCAGCCTTGTAGCAGCTATATCATGGAGCATGAATACAGATCTACGATATATTATACATTACACTTGCAAGATGTAACTAAGAGACAAGTAATTAGAAGGAACGGTAAGAATTGTCTTGTTCAACAGCAAATGCACACATTTTAGTCATATGTGATTTGTGGCCCAAACAATGCAGAGTGTTTAGATGGAGTACAAACCATATGACTTCCTTGGTTAGAACAGAACGTAGAACATCGTCACAGATGGAAGGGACCTTGGAGGTCTTATAGTCCAACCCTCTGCCAGAGCAGGATTCCCTATAACATTTCAGACAAATGGCTGTCCAGTCTCTTCTTAAAAGCTTCCAGTGATGGAGGAGTCACTGCCCAATGACTATAAATGGGGAGGAAATATCAATGATTGGGAAAAAAAAGGAGTGCCTAAATAGCATTTCCTAGCTTGACATCTTCAAATAGTTAACCAGATGCTCTGAGAAGTGTGTGTGTGTGTGTGTGTGTGTCAGTGGTGGGTTTCAAAAAATGTTTGAACCTACTCTGTGGGTGTGGCCTCCTTTGTGGGAGTGGCTTGCCACCCATGTGACCGGATATGAAGATGCCGATGACACTTGTCAGAACCACCTTAAATTACCTCACACACAGCACTGGCATGCATAAGAATATGATGTAAACTTGTTTTTTAAAAGGCATCTTTGGTTTGCCTTAAAACAACTTCAACACACGCAATGTTCTGATTGCACCACAAATGCAGTAGTCATCCTTACCTTTCACAGAGGCACTGAGTTTTATAAATATGAGCATGATAGTGTAGAATAATCATATCCAAGGACCAGTGGTGGGTTTCAAAACATTTTGGAACCTCTTCTGTAGGTGTGGCCTGCTTTCCGGGTCCACTGGTGGAACCTCTTCTAACCGGTTCAGTAGATTTGATGAACCGGTTCTACCGAATAGGTGCGAACTGGTAGGAACCCACCTCTGGTGTATGTGGGGGGGTCTGTGTGTGTGTGTGTGTGTGTGTGTGTGTGTGTGTGTGTGTGTTGTTAGTTTTCCCATTTCCATTTCTGTCCACAGAAATATCCTCTTAGTTAACAGTTTGAGTAAGTCGCTATTGCACTGACTTTGGAGTACTGTTGGAGCAGTTCATGTGAGACACTGCCAAGAAAGAAAATGCCTGATTGCCAGTTCTAAATGACCCTGACTAGCCTCTCTTTCCTTGACAGATCTCTGGTTCATTAAAAGCCTCACAGGGAAGCCAATTTGAGTTTTGCTTTATGAAATAGAAGCAATTTGTTATTCACCACAAGCCGGTACGTGGGGAAAAAATTATCTGACTCGGTCTTTTTTACCCTACAGATACAATTGTACAAATGCAATGACTTCCATGAACTTGTCCTGTACCTTCTGAGAGTATCCTAGAAATATGCATAACGTTTTCAGCTAAACGCTTTACACTCTGCTCCTTTGCACATCAGTAAAGTCTCATGTGAATAGGCAAATGAGTCAGGAATGTAACAGCTTGGAAATGATATCCCTTCTCATTGTTCAAATTATATATAAAAAGTACACAAGAGCCGTAAGGCCAAGTCTCCTGACCACTTTATGATATTAAGAGCAAGGCATGAAGGGTTAATTATAGATTGGGATGATAGACATTCTTTTATTCACTACCAATTTTTTATGTAGTCTGAATAATAATACCATGAAATACTAATGCAGGAAATTCTTAAGCTGCATTAGAACTTCTTTAAATTTTGACCTGCATGTTCCTTATCTCCTATCTATTTCTGCATTGATTTATTTGCATGAAATAGATCGGTAATCCTGTCCCATCCTTCCCTGTTGTCCACCAGTGAATTACCAACTGTGAATTATAAAATTAGGAGTTATAGAAAGTCTAATTAACATTTGCAAAAGTATCTGAGACCAGAATTCAATCAAGGTGTTTGTTGAAACTTGATTTGCAATTGCAGGAAGCAGCCACACACTTATTTACTGAAAAATCTTAATTGTTTTCTCACATGCATAATTGTCTGTCAACACTATAATCTCTGACATAAATGCATAAGTATCCAAATGGTTTAGATGTCCTGCAATAATTCAAATAGAAGGTTTTCTGTTGTTTTCTACCTGTAACAGAGAATGATGTACAAAGGAATGCAAGAATGTATCTTGCCTAAAGGCCACACAACTGAATGAACATATATTGATTTGCTCCATTCATGAATTCAAGCAAGGAACTGCTATTGCTTAGTGAGCCATTTGTTAAAAAGGCTGGGGGAGCCATTTCATAATCCTGGCAGAAAAATCAAGTGGATGCATTTGTCTGAAATGTATTAGATCTTGCTTTGATATCTTATTTAGATTTTCACAGCTAAATTAAAGTCTTCGCATTTATCCATCTATGAAGGGGCAAAAATGAGAAAACAAAATTGGCACTTGGAATGCCATCACAAGGGTATGCATGAAGCCATTATATTCACATGGATGAATCCCCATAAAAATTCAAGCTTACAAAATTTGTTGGAAAAACTGGTGCAAGCAACTAATGTTCACAGGATTAGGCCATAAACCATGTTCTTTAATGACCCATTCAAAGTCAATGCTGAAAAGGTTGGACAACAAGCTTCTATGAGCCAAAAAGAAAAAAAACCAGCTTGCCAACCTCCCCGAATGAGATGAAGATGTTTGATCCAGGGAACATCATTACTGGGTCTTCACAATCTAGTTAATCCAAACCAGAGGTGGGTTTCAGCCGGTCCCGTCCAGTACACATGTTTGAAAAGATTTTCAGCTGATCCCATCCAGTATGTGCGGTTGAAATAATTTTGTGTCCGTTCCCATATAGGGGCCTCTGGAGGCCCCATACTGGAAGGGTCCCTCCCCTGGCCTGCCCCCTCTGCTTGCTGCCACTGCCCACCCAGTCACCGTTTGCCCTCTCGCCCCGCCTGTTCTCACCAGACTTGCCATGGCCACCCACTTCCTTTGCTGCATGGCACTTGCTTCCTTCTCTTTGACAGCTGCCTAGTTTCCAATGGAGGGGAGAGAAATCCATGCATTAGATAGGGAGGAAAGGCAGTCCTAGCGGAAGCTCATCCTTCTCTTCCCTCTAATGCATGGATTTCTCCACACCTCCGCACCATTGGAACCCAGGGGGCTGTCAAAGAGAAGGGAGCGCAGGAGTTTCTTCCAACAGCCAAAGCCTCTGTCTGCTCCTCTTCCTTCCCCTGCTGTTGGAAGAAGCCCCTGTGTTTCCTTGTCTCCCCCTGATTTGTCGTCCCCCCCCCACCGCAAGCGAAGCAGTTGTCAGAGAGAAGGGAGCGTGGGAGCTTCTTTCAACAACCAAAGCCTCTGTCTATTCCTCTTCTTTCCTTGGCTGTTGGAAGAAGCCCCACGTTTCCTTCTCTTTGACCGCTGTCAGTGACAGACATGCGGGAAATGGTGTGTGTGTGTCCTTAGCAGTGTTATAATCCTCATAGCTTCTTGCTCAGTTTCAGTGATTAATGCTATGTCATCAGTGAACAATAGCAACAATGAAACCACACCATTACTTTCTTTCTTAAACAAACATGGATCAGCCATGCCAGCTTTAAAACCTATCTTAGTTAACTCCTTCACTATACATTGATTCCATTCATAGTCTGATTGCTTTAAGCCATAAATATTATTTTTTAACTTCCAGAAATCAGTGTTATTACCAGTGTTTAACCCTAAAGGCTTTTTAAAATATATAGATTGTTGAACGGTGCATGGAGATATGTCGTCTCAACATCTAAATGATTCACTACATATCCATGCCTAGCTGCCCAAACTAATGATGCACGTAATGTTGTAGCCTTTAGACTAGGTACAAATACCTCATCATAGTCATTGGCTAACTGATCAAACCCTTGTGCTATCAATCTGGCTTTATGGGTAACAGTCCCATCTACACTTCTTTTAATCTTGTAGATCCATTTACATCTTATGGCATGTTTACCTGGGGGTAACCTTACATTTTCATACACCTCTAACTTTTGTAAGGATTTCAGTTCCTTTTCCATTGCTGTTTTCCAAACTATCTGCTCCTCCTTAGGATACAGGGTTATCATTTATAGGCTTATCAATAGGTCGCTCGTCATCTTCTCCAGGATAGGTAAAGGTGACTACAATAAACAGCTGTCTGTATATGGTATTGCATATCAACACCAACTCTTCTTTACCTACGTCTGGTATAACTTTGTAAATGACTTTTATTCTCATAACTGCTGTATAGCTGAAAAGAGGAGCCTCTTGATGGATTAAAAATGCCTGCATAACCTTGAATAAGATAAGTGCTGCCTGCCACTTGGCTAGAGGGATTCATCTACTCTGGCCCAAACAAGGAGCTGATAATGCTGGATTTCACTCTGGACTGTGCTTTCACAACACATTTTACCCAGGAGTCATGTGTAATAGTGTCACGTGGGAGCCTTTACCTGTTCCTGGATGCGTGAGGGGTAGAGGTGGAAATCTGAGCCAAGCAGGGACCAGGGTTGGCCTGCAAATTTTCATGAAATAAACTCTGGAAGATGGTTAAAAAAAAGTGTTAGGTAAGCTCCCCGTTGGGGGACCGAGTACGTTCAGAGAAGCGTTGTAAGAGTTGTGTTGGAGAAACACACAAACCAGCATACAGAGACACTGCAGTTTAAATAGGCTTTTACTTTTGTGGAAATAGAGGTATCAGAGTCCATCAAACAGTCCAAGTCATACTCGGATAAGACAGTCAGTCATCAATGTCTTTCAGTTAAGGGTTAATCCAAATAACATAGTCCAGTATCATATAATCAGGTTAGTACTCAAAGTTTGCTAACAGTTGCAAAACTTACAATAGCTCACGGCACTCAGATCAGATCAGCCTCTAACAAACAGAGAGCTAACAGTCGTTCTGGCTCCCTCTTATGGCCGATTGAGGAAAACAGCAACCAGTCACATTTTACAGTATGATTTAAAGAAACAGGCACAACATCGTTACATGATTTATATATTGCCAACCCAACCGTTAGATTATATTCCTAACAGGGGGGGGGGTGTAACAACACATCTACTGTACTTGCACAAGGCAATCAAGAACCAGTAATCCCTGCTTGCAAGCAGGGATTACTCATCTCTCCCTTCTGGCAGAGCTGCAGTGTTGGAGCTTGGAAGTGAGGTGGGTTCCCCTCCCCCATCGCCATTCTGGAAGAAAAGGAATCTAGTGCAGCATCAGGAGGAGGGGCAGTGTAAAGAAGTACCACTTTAAACCAAAGCCTCTGAGTAACTGGAAAAGAAAGCCATGCTTTTTGAGTGGCAATTTTCGGCAGCGTGGCTTTCTTTCCTAGTTACTCAGAGGCTTTGGTTTAAGGTGGTACTGCTTTACACTGCCCCTCCCCCTGCAAGCGACAGGTTCCTCAGAGACTCGGCAGGCAGCTCAGGGGAGACAATGGCCATGATGACTTCACTCCCCAGGAGCTGCTGCCGCTGCTCCCTAAGCCCTCCCAAGAGCTGAGCAGAGCAGGAGCCCTGAAAGTGAAACGTCTCTCCTTTCCAGTCATTGCTGCCTGTTGGTCTAATTTCCTGATGCAATTCGTGGAGCTGCTTGCCCTCATGAATATGTGGGGTTGGCATTTTCAGGCTTTCAATGCCTACGACTATAGGTAGGAAGACGGGAGCATCTCGGGAGTGAAACCTTCAATGCCAAGTGCCAAGTCCCTCTTCTGCCACCATGAAAATCACCCCCACCCCAGAAATTTTCACCAACTGGGATGTGTGTCTGAGAGAGGGGGCAGAGAGAGAGAGAAAGAAAGAAAGAAAAAGAGAAAAAAGCATAAAGAAAGAAAGAAAGAAAGAAGGAGAGGGAGACACAAGAAAGAAAGAAAGAAAGAAAGAAAGAAAGAAAGAAAGAAAGAAAGGAAGGAAGGAAGGAAGGAGGGAGGGAGGGAGGGAGGGAGGGAGGGAAGGAGGGAGGGGGGAGGAAGGAAGGAAGAGAAAGGAAGGGAGGAAAGAAAGAGGGAGACACACAAGAAAGAAAGAAAGAAAGAAAGAAAGAAAGAAAGAAAGAAAGAAAGAAAGAAAGAAGGAAGGAAGGAAGGAAGGAAGGAAGGAAGGAAGGAAGGAAGGAAGGAAGGAAGGAAGGAAGGAAGGAGAACTTATGGTCACAATTGAGCCCAAAATTTTGGTTGCTAAGCAAGAGCATTGTTAAGTGAGTTTCATCACATTTTCCAAGTTGGCCATGCCCACCTGGTCACATGACTGCCAAGCCCACAAAACCGGCCACACCTACAGAATAGGTTCTCAAACTTTTTGAAACCCACCACTGATCCAAACCAAACACATTAAGACTTAGCAAATGCTAGAAATAGTCTATTACATCAAGATTGGATGAAAAGTATTGTCTGCAGTCTTATAAATTGGCAAAAGATGACTGTAGTGAACCAAAAGCTCTGACATGTTCTTTACTGTATTATCTGTTCTTTCACTTCACTTGGCAGGAATTTGTTTATAGTTCATGAAATAGAAGCCTGCAGTAAGTATTTGTCAGTGTGTTTTAAGCAACATGACTGAATTTTTGACTGCTAAAAAAAAGTCCTTCCAACTGAAATTTGCTACTGAATGCTTATGGTGAGGATTGGTTGATGTGAGCACAGTGCATTGCTGGACTAAACATAAGAAAGTGAAGTGGGAAAAGCCTATTTGTGTGATCAAGAATAAAGCGGATGACTTATGACAGCAACCAACAAGTTTCCCACGAGAAACGTCAATGAATGGATTAAGGACCCTCAGCAGATCACTCAAGGGACATTCCTGTCAAGCTTGGCATTTTACAGGAATATGTGGGTTACGTTATCCACGTTCTTCAATATCATAAGGTTGTGCAAGATGGATCCCTCACATGCTGTCAGCTCCACCAGGGAGACCAGAGCAAGAAATCAACTTACAATTGATTTGATCAGCTCTGCTACTTATATTGAAATTCGAAGAGTCACAGTATCTTGCAAGTTCTGATTGTGCTGTACAACTAGCCACTTTCTTATGGTTCAGTGAATTAGGGAGGCATCTGTCTAAGCTGCTTCTGAATGAAAACTACTGTTTTGGACTTTTGCTTCAGCCACTTTTATCTAGGCAATGGATTCCACATACAGTATCTCCATCAAAGTAATCTCTCTTAGTCTCTAAGTCTGCTTATGGCGGAAGGAAAGATTTGAAATTGGTTGGCAAGTGTTGTTCCGCTTGCAAAAATGAAGGTGAGGTACTTTTTAACAGATTAACAGAGTTGGAAGGGACCTTGTAGGTCATCTAGTCCAACCCCTGCTCAAGCAGGAGATCCTACACCATTTCTTACAAATGGCAGTCCAATCTTTTCTTGAAAGTATCAAGTGATGAAGCTCCCACAACCTCCGAAGGCAAGCTGTTCCATTGGTTGATTGTTCTCACTGTCAGAGAATTCCTCCTTGTTTCGAGGTTGAATCTCTCCTTGGTCAGTTTCCATCCATTATTCCTTGTCTGGCATTCAGATGCTTTGGAAAATAGCTTGATTCCCTCCTCTCTGTAGCAGCACCTCAAATATTGGAACACTGCTATCATGTCTCCCCTGGTCCTTCTCTTCATTAGACTAGCCATGCTCAGTTCCTGTAACCATTCTTCATTCCCTAATCATCCTGGTTGCTCTTCTCTACACTTTTTCTATAGTCTCAACATGATTTTTATAGTGTGGTGACCAAAACTGGATGCAGTATTCTAGGTGTGGTCTTACTAGGACTTCATAGAGTGGTATTAGTACCTCACTTGATCTTGAATGTATCTCTCTGTTAATGCAATTTAGGATTGTGTTGGCTTTTTTGGCTGCCGCTGCACACTGCTAACTTTTTTACCACATTGTGAAAGCTCCACATTATGATCCAGAATCTAAGCATCAATCAATGGAATATCATCAAAAAACTTCACCTAAACTTAGTGTTAAGTTTTTGGGGAGAGGAGTTTCATGGAAATCTTTCAGCCTGACATCATTATGAGAGAACTACATTGCAATACACAGAATTTGTAGATCAAATTAAGCAGAATCTGGACGGACAAGAAGAAAAATTTTCCTGCAACACAGCAATATTAAGCTTCACACTTCACAAGCCACTGAAGAGGCAATTGCAAAGTTGGATAAATCTTGCCCCATCAGGGGATCATGCAATTTCTGCTTTTTTCCCGCTAAGAGTGAAGCTTTTCATGTCCATCTGTTTAACTCAACTGAAGCTGTGGAAAAGACTGTTAAGATCTGATTGAAGAAAGAGTTATTCTATGATAGCTTTAAGAAACTTGTCCATTATTGGCAGAAGCAAGTAGAGGTCATTTCAAGAATTATTTTCCTGTTTCATTTTTTGTTGTTAAATCTTTGCTTAAGTGAAAACTATGGATGCAGAGGCATCACGTTTCTCTACAAATCATCAATTCAATCTTTAAAGTCAGCATGCAGAAAATTTTCCCCTAGCTGTTTTAGAAAAACATTCGGTGAAAAAGCACAATGATGATTTCCAAAGTGCCTGTGTTTGTGTGTATGTGGGAATATGGCTATAGAAACAAAAGACATGATTGTATACTGTTCCCGTATTGGCCTAAGCTCTGTCATTTTGTTTTGTTATGGATTAGTATGCTGTTTGAACCCAAATGCAGCAATTTATTAATTATGATTTACATTTTAAACAATGTATGAATTCTATAGCTATGCTTATTCTGGGAGGGCTGCTCTGTTGGTCTGCGGCTAATTTTTTAATAACAAGAAAGCTCACCAGAATATCACTGGAAAAATTGTCAAGGCTAACTAGCATTCAGTAACTTCAATTTCTTTGTTTGGAGAATAACATCACTTGCCTTATACATTTTTTCCTGAAACTCTAAGCTGCACACAGCATTTTAAAGTACTACTTGTAACATTTTCCCTCATTAGCCAGGCTTCTCATATGATACATTTGTGAAGTGTTTCAACAACACTATTATTATGCAGAGTGGCATAGTCATGGCACTAAAATTACTCAAGGGAAAGAAAAATTATGACCTTGTCCTACACCTAAAAAAAATCACTATTCCCTTAAAAAAACAGTTAATGAGCTTAATAGGAGCAAAAAAAGAAATAAAGTAGAAACAAAATTAATAATGAGCCTTTTTATTAGCACAATGGTTAACTAACACTTTTTACTCCCTTAGAAGCCACTGAAGTAAATGAAATGAAATGAAATGAAATGAAATGAAAGCAAAATAACAAGGATAATCACAAAGGCAGCCTTCTCAACTCAGTCTTCGGAATGATGGCTGGAGGTTCTTGGAAGTTGGATCTCAAGTCATTTGGAAGACATCCACTAGGAAGGATTGCCCCAGGGGTGAAATTCAGCAGATTCTGACGGATTCTGGAGAAAAGGGTAGTGGAAATTTTGAAATTTCGGAGAACGGGCAAAGACCACCTCTGGCAGGCCCTAGAGCGGAGTGGGGATGGAGATTTTAAATATCATTTCCCCGGGAGTGGGGAGGGAATGGGGATTTTGCAGTATCCCACCCCTGCCATACCCACCAAGCCATGCCCACAGAACCAGTAGTAAAAAAATGAATTTCACTACTGGATTGCCCTGCAACAGTAAATGTGTTACAAAGGTGCTAGACCATAGGACAGATGTCATTAGAAAGATTTCATCTATTTTTAGATTCAGAGCCGAGGTGGCGCAGTGGTTAGGGTGCAGTACTGCAGACCACTTTAGCTGACTGTGATCTGCAGCTCAGCGGTTCAAATCTCACCGGCTCAAGGTCAACTCAGCCTTCCATCCTTCCGAGGTGGGTGAAATGAGGACCCGGACTGTGGGGGCAAGTTGCTGACTCAATTTGCTAAAAAAAAAATGTAAACCGCTTAGAGAGGGCTGAAAGCCCTATGAAGCGGTATATAAGTCTAATAAAATAAATAAATAAATAAATAATGTGAGTTTTGAATCATAGGCACCTAATAGAACAAGAAGTTCTTTTGAAGGTAAGATTCAAAAAATCAAACCAAAACAATACAAGATACAAGATGACAATTGTAAAGGAAAAGAAAGCTTCCTGCCCAGGAAGGCTCAATGACAAAGCTGGTGGATGGAATCATTAATTAGTTAATTCTGTATGCTGCCAAATCATTTAGACACACAATAGCTTACAACAATATCAATGCCCTATAAAACATCCATGATAAAATAAAAAAATCTCTAATAACATTACAATGCAATTTGAATAGAATTAAATTATTTTTCCAATACACAATACTAAACAACTAATAATAAAATTCAGTTTGAAATGGTGCATAGTTCCCTCTAGAAGATTACAGTCTTCAATATTTTCCAGAAGGTCTTCATTGAGGAGGGTAGTTTAGCTTCTAAGATGAAAACTACTGCAGGTCCTGGGGGCAATTTATTGGCAGAAAATTTACTCGGGAACAACTCTGAAAACTGCTGAGCTCTACTTATTGGGCTGGATAGCCTTCGGCCAATTTGGATCTCTATACTCAAGGATATACCAATTACAGAAAGTTTTTGATAGGCCCCTTAAATAAGAGCCTGCCCAGCAGTGTGCTGCAGCTGTCAAAAAAGCCAACAGAGTTCTAGGCTGCATAAACAGAGGGATAGAATCAAGATCATATGAAGTGTTAATACCACTTTATAATGCCTTGGTAAAGCCACACTTGGAATACTGCATTCAGTTTTGGTTGCCACAATGTAGAAAAGATGTGGAGACATTAGAAAGAGTGCAGAACAACAAAGTAGATTATGGGACTGGCGGCCAAAACATAAAGAATAGTTGCTGAAACTGGATATGTCTAGTATGAAAAGAAGGACTAGGGGTGACATGATAGCAATGTTCCAATATCTCAGGGGCTGCCACAAAGAAGAGGGAGTCAAGCTATTCTCCAATGCAGGACAAGAAGCAATGGGTGGAAACTAATCAAGGAGAGAAGCAACCTAGAACTAAGGAGAAATTTCCTGACAGTAAGAACAATTAATCAGTAGAACAACTTGCCTCCAGAAGTTGTGAATGCTCCAACACTGGAAGTTTTAAAAAAAGATATTGGGTAACAATTTGTCTGAAGTGGTATAGGGTTTCCTGCCTAAGTAGGGGGTTGGACTAGAAGACCTTCAAGGTCCCTTCCAACTCTGTTATTCTGTTTATTGATTCAAAGTTCTAGAATAATTGCCTGTAGGATAAGGAATGGCAGAACTTGGGGGCAGAGTTAAATGAGGAATCAGCCTACAATCCCTATGTAGCTGCAAGGAATCTAAATCCACCACCACCACCACCTCGAATTCTATTGTCCCTTATCTAATTCCAAACAGGTGCTAACTGTTGGTTGAGAAGATTCCTGTGGATAAGTTGTTTAGCAATAAATCAGTTTAATTGAACCTTCTCATGTAGATCTGATCCTTTGCACTTGACATTAATCTTCTCATCTAACTAACCTGTTTGGAGTTAGACAAGAGTCAATGGAACTCAAGGGGATTTGGACTACCAATTCTTAATTAATCTGAATCTAGATATTATTTTTAAAAATATTCCCTTTTAGCAAGGAAGGATATTTTTCTATTTTGAAAATGTTATCTTTAGATACCAGTCTATCACAATATTTTCATCCATCAGATCAAGCAGTTTGTTTAGCTATTCATCACCGGAAATTATTTCTCTCTTTTAAAAACTTATTTATTTAATAGATTTAATAAATATTTAACAGCTCAACCAAGAGGAAAAACAGGAAAAAATGGGAACACAGAGAAAAATCGATTTACAAAATGAAAAAAAAAACATTTTAAGTAACATTAAATATGTACTGCATGTTAAAATGCTTTTTATCTTCCAACCCATTACAGTATTAAAATCAAATAAAGATTCAGTAATTAATAAAAATGTCTATATAATATGAATCATAAGCCAGAATGAACAATTAATAAAATATTCCACCTAATCTAAGAAATCTGCCTTAATTTAACAAATAAAGCAAAAGCTTTATTTATTACTCAGAGAGCAACCTAAATCTTTGTTGTGGTACAAGTCCACATGTAGAATTATAAACTGAATAGGTGAGTCATTTCTTCATCATTTAATCCTATCCTTTCATCCTATAGTAGTCTTTGATAAAAACAGTTCTGATCTGGGATCAATATCTTCCTGTCCATTCAGGCATGGCTTCATTCATTATTCATGCTTGCAAATAAATTGATAATTGTGGAATGGCTATTTATTAAGTTGCACATTAGCCATGCATTTGTTTGAGTGAGGGATTAGTTAATTCTGTGCCATCAATTTTGTTTCCCAATAGTCCAAATATTGTTCCAACACTACCTAACACCCAGCACCTCTTACGAACTTGAGAATTAGACCTACAATTCCACTGATAATATTTCAGCATCAGACTCACATTTTCTATTGCTCCTGTGTGATGAAACAATAATTGTAAAAAGAATACCTGAGTTTAAATGATACCAATTTTATTTTGCCTTTGTACTAACAAAAGTCTTTTTGGAAGCTGGATGAAGATAATTATTTTGCACAGGGTTAGGCTGGGTGAGCCATTAATATTGATGATCAGTAAATTATGAAGTCTGCCTTCCCTAGCAAAGCTCACAGCAGCACTCTGCATTGTTACTCTCATCAGTCTTCTTCTTTTCTCACACAATCAATGGCCATATGTCTAAATGTTCCATCTTGTTAAGAAAACAAACCCAAAGCCAAAATACAAACAACATCTTGTGGGTGGGAGACTGTGTCCCTCCTGTGAATCTGAATGAAGCAGGAAATGAGGGAGTGGGGAAATTAATTCAGGATTTAGATGCTGTGTTTCAGCTCTAACCAACAGTTTCGCAGGCAGCAACCAAAGCAGTGATGGGTCAGCCTGTATGGCAAGATCTACTCTGCAGCAAGAGGAAAGGGGGAAAAACCCCTACAAGTGAGCTGGCTGTGTATATAGTTTCCTTTGTAAAAAAAAAAGACTCCAAAAGTAAGCATATTAAATAGCTAATTGCTTTAGAAAAGCAGTACCCAAAGAATACAGCTTAAGAAGATCACAGTTCCCTGGCACCAATACTATTTAAAGGACTAGGCAGGATTTCCAGAATAAGAGGGAATCCGAGCACCAGTTGCTAAGGAAGATAGGCAGGAGGGTAACTGCCTAGGATTATCACTACTAGATGAGATCAAAGTGTTCAGATTTTTATAACTCTGGAGTCATCCAATGGTTGTCTAGATATTTGCAGCCTGTTTTTATTATAATGAGATTATTACCTTCTTATCCAGTTTGTGGGTTCCAATCGGGATCAGATTTGCTGCATTGGAAACAAAATCTGGACCAGATTAGTTTTGTATGATCCAGTAAAATCACAGTGTTTCCTTGAATTCCTTGTGAGCTGGAGCTCCTGAAGTGAGATGAGTTCATAGCTTCGATATTCAACTCTTATGGAGGGTGCAGCCCAGTTGTGGGATTCATTTTTTTTTTACTACCGGTTCTATGGGGTGGTTTGGTGGGCGTGGCAGCAGAAGGTTACTGCAAAATTTCCATTCCCACCCCACTTCAGGGGAAGGTTTCTTTAAAATCCTAATTCCCTCCTGATCAGCTGGGACTCGGGAGGCAGAGAATAGATGGGGTGAGGCCAGTCAGAGGTGGTATTTATCCCTTCTCTGAACTACTGGTCAGAACCTACTGAATACCACCTAACAAGACATGAACTGTTGTTTTAAAATATTTTTGATAACATCCTGGGTGTTTCTTGTCCTCTTGGATGGTGATATTTCTCAACATAAGGGGGGAAGTGAAAATATATTCAGCATTGTAAGGGATTTATATTTTTTGGAGAGGCTAAGATTGAAAATAAGCAGCAATTGTGTTTTACTCTTAGCGTATTCTCTCTGTTTTTCTCTCAGACATAAACACACACATCCACATGCACACAGAGTGCTCTCTGTTGTGGTGTTGTTATTTAGTTATTCACCTCACTTCTGACTCTCCTGATCTGAGGGATCTCATTTCTTCAGCATTCAGTCAGCCACTGCCTCTTTCATTTTTTTCTTTAATGGTCCTGTTTCTATCATCGGAAATGGCATCTCCCCATCTTGTCTTCTGTTAAAATTTACTCAGACTGAATGCTTTACCTTGGCAACCACATACCCAGATCAGAAGGGACTTGTCCTCTAAAGAACCCACCTCTACTAGTTATCAACACTCATATATAAGAGCCGAGGTGGCACAGTGGTTAGAGTGCAGTACTGCAGGCCACTTCAGCTGACTGCTATCTGCAGTTCGGCGGTTCAAATCTCACCGGCTCAAGGTTGACTCAGCCTTCCATCCTTCCGAGGTGGGTAAAATGAGGACCCAGACTGTGGGGAAAATATGCTGTCTCCGTAAACCGCTTAGAGAGGGCTGAAAGCCCTAGGAAGCGGTATATAAGTCTAACTGGTATTGCTATTGCTATTGCTATATATGCAACAACCAGCACCCAATACGTAGACATGATTGAAAGCAAACAATAGCCAGACAACATCAGGCTGCTAGACCATAATATTGCAGAAAAGCATCCAGTAGCCTACATTTCCTCCATGCCCTGATGACATCATTTATGATATTCTCCACTATTACAACTGTGGTCTCAGTCAGGGTCGAGAAAGAACTCTGAAATCTGCAAAGAACAGTTCCAACAGTCTCATGTAGTTCTGAGCCCCCTCCATTTATTGAAATAGCTAGTACTGCTAAACCCCACATTTATTATTGCATTTTTATTCTTTTTATGACCCTTTCATCTCTTGCTTCAGAGTGGAGTCAGGGCGACTGAGTGAAGCTGAGCTGGTTGGATGCTCTTTTTGAGACCTATGCAGAGTTCGCAGCAGATAGTTTCTCTTTACTCCCTGATGGAGAAATACCTGCCACTTGCCTAGGATTCAACTCTCCAACTTCCAAGTGGGAAGCCATACATCTTTACCTCCAGGCCATCGTGCTGTTATAGTCTTATTGCACAATTATACTACACAATTTATATTACACAATTATATATTATATACACAATTTATATTACACAATTATATATTAGGGACGCAGTGGATCAGTGACAAAGACACTGAGTTTGTCAATCAGAAAGGTCAGCAGTTCGGTGGTTTGAATCCCTAGTGCCGCTTAATGGAATGAGCTCCGGTTACTTGTCCCACCTTCTGCCAACCTAGCAGTTCAAAAGCATGTAAAAATGCAAGTAGAAAAATAGGGACCACCTTTGGTGGGAAGGTAACAGTGTATCATGCACCTTCAATATTTAGTCATGCCGGCCACATGACCACGGAGACGTCTCTGGACAGCTCTGGCTTTTATGCTTTGAAACAGAGATGAACACCGCCCTCTAGAATTGGGAACAGCTAGCACATACGTATGAGGGGAACCTTTACTTTTACCTTTATACCCTATAAATATGGATAAAGAAACCTCATGCTGAAAGGATGGAATAAATAGAATTTAGCTTTTTGTCTTCCCAAAGAGATATATAACCACATTTATACAAAAGGAGAACTAGTGAAAACCAGGCTGCGTTTTTACAATCCCATCAAGAAATTAAGAATTTAAGTAGATGGATTTAGCTAGATTATGATTTGCTATCGACACTCAGTGCTTCATTAATAGAGCATTGTTCTTGACTCGGATAATGTCAGCCTCCCCAAAGAGTGTGGCTTTCCCTTATTTCCCATTTTCTATTAAACTAACTATTTTGTTGATAAATAATTAGGTCCAATCATCTTCTCTGTGTTGAAAATGTACAGGAACCTAATTCAAGGATGTAATAAATAATTACTGTATTTTTTTGGACTATAAAACACACCAGGGTATAAGACACACAACAATTTTGAAGAGATAAATTTAAAAAAAGTTTTTGCCCTCCCCAGCCCCTAGAAGCACTCTGCAGGCCTCTCAAACCCTCTGCATGTCCAATTTTTTGTAAAAAAAATGGGGCATGCAGAGAGTTTGGGAAGCCTGCAACATGTTCCTGGGGGTTGGGGAGGGCAAAAATGCAATGCATGGGGGACTTTGGAGGCGAAAAATAGGCCAGTTTTTTTGCAAAAGACGGGACTTGTAGAAGGTGTGGGATGCCTGCAGAGTGCTCCTGGGGGCTTGGGAAGGCAAAACACCCCCATTTTTGTGAAAAACTGGTCCTTTTTCACTCTTTTTGCCCTGCCCAGCCCTCAGGAGCACTCTATCCACTTCCCAAATCCTCTGCGAATCCATTTTTGTGAAAAATGGGATGTGCAGGGTGGGGTTTTGGAAGGCCAAAAATGCTGCATTCAGTGTATAAAACGCACCCAGATTTCCACCCTCTTTTGGGGGGGGGGGAAGGTGCGTCTTATACTCCGAAAAATACGGTAAGTCCTAAAAGTGCTTTTTCAGGAAGCAACTGGACTTTTTTATTTTTTCTTTTGAAAATGTTTTGCTTCTCATCCAAGAAGCTTCTTCAGCTTTGACAGGATAGTGGGGAATGGAAGAATTTATATTCTTTGCATATACATGGGTGTGTGTGTATATTGATGTTAGAAGGAACAACAGGTTTAACATGTTTATTTTTAAAACATTTCCCATATGCAAAGTGGCTCAATTTCATAGCTATCCACTGTATTTCAGTTAAGTTTTGTATTTCTGGGCTTTGGGACCGAAGACCCAAGCGCTTACTATCTTTATTCCTAGAATTGGTCAAAAGATAGAAAGGCTTTGAAAGCTCAAACTTGATCAGACTGAGATTGTCAAGAGATTCAGCCTAGTGTTAATTAACATTTTCTGAGACACCCTTGGAAAAAAGATTGTGCCAAGAGATTTTACATTATCTCCCAATTTATAATGCATTGCAAAACAGGGAATTGAAAAATTCAATGCTTCCTCTTGAAAAAAATATAAGGCAATGGGTAAAGCCAGCTATTCTAAAATAAGCATTATTAGGAAGTAAATAAAGCTCTTCCTTTTATTTACTTTCTTTGTCCATAGAGATATTTTTTTCCTTGTGAGAACCTTCACTCCATTTCTTAGGGGAAACTGTTACTTAAAAGCAGACGAGTAGGCTTCAGGGAGAATACAAAACTCCTTCTCAAAATACTGGGGCACTTTATGTCTGTCTTGGTATCAAGAAAAAAATTATCTGCAGCATTTGTACAGTAAATACAAAACAGGAATAGTGACACATCTTCTCCACTGCACAAGGCCAACATCCCTATAGCTTATTTTTTACTCTTGTCCATTGCAAGCTCTGGTCAAGTCAAGTGTTGTAAACCGAATTTCGGAATACCTGATTTTGCCTTGCAGAAAAGTAAGTGTGAAAGATGTCCCAAAGTGGTGTCCTTTCCTGGTACTTCACCTATCGCAAATGAAGCCAAGGAATCTTCTTCATCCTTTTCTGCTTCAAGCCTGTCAGTCAATTATGTCCCCAGCCAAACCCACCGATATACTCTGTAGGCTCCTCTAAGAGTTTGGTAATGAGAAAACTTACAATACTAGTTAAAAACCTGAAAATTATCATTCTGAAAGCTCTTTGTGAGATGCTTTTAGGTGAGTCATTTCTCCCATTTCATTCCCTATTTGCCTGGTTGTCAAAACTGAAGGCCAGTTGATGCAGCCGGCTTCATCCCCACCCAGATAGCCTACTCAGTGTGCGGGAGATGGAAGCATTTGCATCAAATTGTTTTGTTTGCCAGCTTAAAGATGCAGCTACCATGTCCTGGGAGCAATTCTTGTGACAGGGTCATCTGAGGCACATCGTCTGCTATGATATTTGCATATTAATCACAAATCCTTAATTCTGGAAGGTGTAATATAAAGGAGTTAAGACGAGGGTCAGAGCCAGTTCATGCAGTAATTCAAGTGTTGGTTTTGACTGGCATGCATCAGGTTCAAATAGGTCTGTCATTTCTGGAAGAGACTGTTATGCATAAGCTAAGGGTTTGCCCACCATTATTCTACTTGGCTTTATTATCTGTAAGTGTGTTAATTTTAATTTTGGGGTGAACAATAGAATATAAAGATGTGAATGTGATTTCAAGTTATATACTGAAATGCTGGTGTTTATCTGTATATGAAGAACAATGGACTTACAAAGCAGAGGCTCTAACAAAGAAAATTACCTTTTTGCAATTGAAAGAGAATGCTTCCCAAATTTACAATGTTTGACATGCATTTAAACCTGCCTTTTTATTCCCTCAATGGAAAGGTCTGTCATTATTATTCTCTGTAAGCAAAATATAATGGTTTCTTTCAAACTAATTTTAAAAATGAATATTTTTTTCTTTTTTTATTCTGCTGCTTGTTTTTCTTGTTTATTCTTTCCTTTCTTTCTGTATACCAAAATAACATTTTAAACAAATATTTGAAAACCCCACATGTTCATAACTGATAACTGGATAACAATTAGATGGCTGCTGTATATACCTATAACATAGATATAGGTTAGCTATATTTTTGCAGTCAAAATGTAACAACTCTAAGTTCTAACTTGAGAGACCAGTTTGGTGTAGTGGTTAGAACTGTGATGGCGAACCTATGGCACCAATGCCAGAGCTAGCACACAGAGCCCTCACACAGCGCAAGGGCGGCCGAACGCCCTGCCAGACACCTCTATGCCAGACACAGCGCCGGGTGTCTGAAAGCCCTGCCGCAGTGTCCGGCATAGAGGCATCCTGCCCCTATGGCGGACACAGAGCCGGGGCGTCCAAACACCCTGCCGCTGTGTCCGGCATAGAGGCGTCCTGCCCCTACGGCAGACACAGCGCCGGGGCATCTGAATGCCCTGCCGCTGTGTCTGGCATAGAGGCGTCCCGCCCCTATGGCGGACACAGCACCAGGGCGTCTGAAAGCCCTGCTGCTATGTCCGACATACGGTGGCTTTTGCCTGCTTGCCTCACCAGCCATAAACCTCACCGCACGTCACTGATACACAATATAAATTCACTCACAGTACACAAAAAGAAACTAAGCAAACCAGCCACTAACTGAGCAACACAGCTGAGTTCACGGGATATGACAGTGTATCTACATATAGTCAAGAGCAACTGACACTGTATTAACCGATGCTTATAACTGACTGCAAAATTTCAACGTCTGAAAAATATTCTGAACATCAAAACAGTCTTCAGACTATTGAAATACAAGCTTTAGCTTTCAGTTAGAATAGTCAGCAATCTAATAAAGAAATGTTAGCACTGAAACTGCTAGTATGAAACAAAAAAAATGAATCAATATGGACAAAAAAAGCTAGGTTCTACTTGATTACTTTTTAAAAACAGCTTCCAAATTAAACTGTTACAGGAAAAAATATAATTTGGACATCCTCATCATCTTACTGAGATAGATACATTAGGAAAGGTATTTCGGGAGTTTCTGCTCTGAAAAAAAAAAGAATGAAAGAATACAATTTGAAGTTTCTGTGCTCTGTGTGACTACAACATCAGTTAGGCTTAATTACAAGGGTTGTAGGAACCTGAGGCTGCCACCCACAAACAACTTTTCAAAAGAGTTATAGGGGAAAAAGGGGGATATAATGCCATGTGATGTGGTGAGGCAGGAAACAATTCCTGATCATTTGGCCTTGGACACCTTGCTATGGGGGCCCAATCAATGTCCTTCAGGGTACCTGATTTCAAGTATATAAGTGGTCAGGTGCATTTACCTTTGTTAGTGATCTCATAAGACTTCAAAGAAGAAAGAGGTCAATTTCATCACTTCTGCCAACTTTAGCTCTCCCAACATTGTCACCCTGAACTGTCTTCTGTCCTGTTAATCTAAATAAACTTTTCATTGCAGCTTGTTGATGGATTCCTTTTTACTCTCTCCCTATATTTCTCTCTTTGCATCCTTTTTCTTTCTGTGCCATGTCTTCCACAGAGAAAGGACTGTTTCTAGTTGATACGTCTAAATCATGCACTTTTTTCATGCACTTTTTTTTTTGGCTGAAAAGCAAGGTTAACAACATTTTAAATGTGTAAGTCAAATAATATTTCTGGAGTTCCAGCTTTATCTCTCTATTCAACCTCTCCTGTGCCTTTTCCACAGCAATGAAAAATGAAGATGCTATATTAAAGCTGTCAACAGGCCAAAAGGTGCTTCTGCTGAAGTTAGGGATTTGCGTCTAAGAAAAGAATTCTGACTGATGCATGATATCAGGTTTAATTACATATGAAATAATGATGGCTAATTGGCCAAAGATGGGATTGACATGTCAAGAACTGCTTAGATCTGAAGAGAAATGATGCTCTAGTAAGGGCATGATAGTGAGAAAAATGCTGAGGTAGTGATGCTAATCTCCTGGTATGCTGTATTTAAAGTAATCAGAAGGTCAAAGTAGGACTGTGGGAACTCAACGCAGTTGAGAACTTCTGTCATACAATAAAGGACCTTTTGAGCAGCTCTGAGTAGGAAAATGCTTGTCACATCAAACTTTTCATCTTGCCATCTGTACAGATGGTCCTTTTACATGACCACTGGAAGGAAAACAGAATGTGTATGCTGGAAAAAATGCTATTTATGTAAGAAGTGTAGGTGGAACAATATAATTTTTTTTCTCTTGCAGGAGACTCTGTTCTTTACAGACACATTTTTTAAAGCGTTGGAATTAATGTCCCTGTAATCCTTCTCTACCTCATCCTACCTCTCATTTTGTCAAAGCTGAATACATTAATACTGTGCTGAAATCTGCCCTATGTTTTCTCAAAAGATTTCTTCCTCTGCAAAAGAGGTTTCTATTTTTTTTTAGCTGAGACTTTATCTTGGTGTTGTTTTCAAGCGTGCTCTATTGTTGGTAGTGGCAGAAGGTGCAGTTGATGCTGGTGGTGCTTTCAATAGTAACTCTTTTCTTTGCTGAAATGTCTCTGAATATTCATATTTCACACTGGGAAGATTTCCCTCAAATTTCTTCCCTGGGGATTTCATTGAGTTTGAATTAATTTAATTGAAGGAGAGTGGGGAGAAGGGAGCCAGAGAGGCTGCAGATTGTTAGCAAGATGATTGTCCCATGGTAGGCGAGAAGCTCATGCCCACTTTCTTTCAACCATTTTGAAACTAATTACAAGAATATTATTGCAAGGGTCACAAGTATAAGGTGACCAGACATCCCGATTTCAACAGTATGGTCATGCTTTATAACAATTTGTCCCGTGTCCCGGGGTGTTTTTAAAAAGTCCCGATTTTCTGGCTTCATGTTGAAAGCCCAGTGGATTTGCTTAAGAAATCCTAACCGGGGCAAGACAAAAGACACCCTGTCTAACCTCTCTCTCTGTCTCAGTACTTTCATTGAAGATATTAAAACGTTAATGCAACAAAAAGGACCCCCCCCCGTGCCCCTTTTACTCACTTTTATAAGAAAAAATGAACAAGTACCATAGAGCTGCAGGAAACAATTTGCCTAGAGTAGTTAGCAACTGTTACTCCCTGGATTTCCCGGATGGGAGGGGCACGGAGGTTGGAGGTCGGCTCGTGTGGGAAAAAATGGTGGCTCCTCTTTTTTCTTTGAAAAATATTTCTCTGGGACTATTTCACCATTTTAATTTGCTCAGTTCTTTGTATTAACATCTATATCATTCTGGATTGACTTGGAGTTTCTGCCTGCTGGTAAGTGATCTGGGTTTTTTTCTTTTATTTTTTTAATGCATTTTAAAATAATGTAGGTTTTTAAAAATGTGCAGCTGCTGTTTTTTTATTCAAAACAATATGTGTAACACTATGATGTGCCATGGAAAAATCATTAAAAAAAAACCCGAAAAAACAAAAGGTTTTTTTTAGGGTATTTTCCTGATCAAAACTATAATTGTTTCTGCATGACACCCTTAATCACAAATAGCCAACTACACTTCATTCTAAATAGTTTTATTTCCTTTATTGTATGTGATTACTCAAGTCCAAAACCTGTTAATTGGATAAACTCAGCTCCACAATTTACTAAATATACAGTAACAGAAATTTCATGTATAGTATGCTGTCTCTTAGGGTTTATTGAACATAGGAGAAAAATATGAGAGGGATTTGATGTAAAATAAGCTCTTTTAATGAATTCAAAATCAATGCAGCAGACAAGACATGGGAGTGAATATAATACGCACTTTAACAATTTTTTTTTCTTTTAGCCATCAAATACTGCAGCAAGTGTGTCAGTAATAATAGCAAGACAGGCATAGGATTTTCCAGCCAGGTTAATTTTACTTTTTTATAGTTTTGATGTTGTATTTAATTTTATCTGTATTACAAACTTATGAAGGCTGTGCAACATTTTGAGGTGATATAGAGTATGTAAAGGCATGAATACAGTAGAACCTCTGGTCACAATCATAATTCGTTCCATAACTTTGGTCTCAAACTGATTTGGTCATGAATCAAACCTAATTTTGGAAATTTGGCTCTTACAAAAAAAAATGGTTCAGAAGGGGAAATCAGCAGCGGGGGGGGGGGATGTGAATATTTTGGTCAGAAGCGTTCATGACCAGAGGTTCTACTGTATAACATCTTCACTTAAGACTTAAGATTCACTTAAGATATAACATCTTCACTTAAGATTCACTTAAGAACTATGGCAAGAAAGGTGGTATAGTGACCAAAGTTACAATGGCATTGAAAAAAGTGACTGATGACCATTTTTCACACTTAGCGACCATTTTCACACTTAGCGACCGTTGCAGCATCCTCATGGTCACGTGATCAAAATTTTGATGTTTGGCAACAGATTCTTATTTATGATGGTTTCAGTGTCCTGGGGTCATATAATCACCTTTTGACAAAGTCAAATGTGGAAACCAGATTCACTTATGCTACTAACTTATCAGCTGCAGTTATTCACTTAAGAACTGTGGCAAGAAAGGTGGTATAATGGGCTTAGTGACCAAAGTTACAATGGCATTGAAAAAAGTGACTGATGACCATTTTTCATACTTAGCGACCATTTTCACACTTAGCGACCGTTGCAGCATCCTCATGGTCACGTGATCAAAATTTGGATGTTTGGCAACAGTTACAATTTATATTTGTAAATTGTAGTTATGTTGAAATAAAAAAAAATACAATACTATTTTTGCATTGTATGAAAATTTGTGTTGCTCCGTATAAAATTTTTAATTAAGCCTCCCCCCCCCCCAATCAAAGGTGTCCCTCTTTACCAATCTGAAAATCTGGTCACCTTACACAAGTAACATCCCCATCGAAAGAAGACTCTGAGGCTTGAAGTTCTTCAAAGTTCCATTTTATTAGAGATGTCATATTGGCACATCTGGGAAAACCTGAATCTGAAAGCTTCCAAGTTTTCCCCACCCAAGTGAAGGTCTAAGGCCCTGCCCAGCACCTACATGTCTGTCACATGGCCCAATCAGGCACCGTCCCAACTGGAGATGTCTCCCAGTCATACCCATCCAGGTGCAGGGCAAGATGTCCTTGACTCTCTGGGAAAGGAATGTTATTATGACTATATATCTCCCATACTCCATATAATCCCCCCTCCCATTTTCCCACAGCATTGAATGTGGCAAGCCTGAAGGCCCAATGCAAAAGATGGCTTCCAGGCCTGACAACCATAGAATTTCTCCATAATTCACTTCTCCTCTGACACAATTTTAAGAACAACTTCCAAGAATAATAAGTTTTATGCAACACTAGAAAATATGTAGTCCTAATCCAAGAATGATTATTTTGAGGTCCCAGAATAGTAATCTTTTTCTGCAGCCTGTGGACGTTCCTCCAATAACAGCACCAAATCTAAGTACAATTGTTCTAAATAACCCAAGGTACGGCTTCCTTTTGTCTAGCAACTTAAAAAGTTGCCATGTAAACTCCAACATAGGTTTTAAAAGAATACCTTCTTTAAGACCAGCTCAACTTCTAGTTGTCTTGGCAACCATATGGAAATGTTTTGTCACTGTTTTTTTAGCATATGTTTTTTTAAAAGAAAAACTGCCAGTCTAGTCTATTGCCTTGGCATTTCCTGGTGGCCTCTTATCTGAAATAATTAGGTAACACAATATGTGTTGTCAGAGACCAGGGCAAAATGGGCTTATTGTTGCTTAAAAAACAAAATATCAACACCCCATCCTATCATTTAAAAAATCCAGAAAAAAGAGGTAAAAATTAAGCTTCTCATCCAGTGGTGGGATTCAAATAATTTAACAACCTGTTCTCTGCCCTAATGACCAGCAGGGTAGGTGGGGCTTGGTGGTCATGTGACTGGGTAGGCATGGCCAACTCAACATCACTCACGTTGATGGGTACTTCACCTTAGCTGTTACAATGTAATAAGCGTTAACCAGAGAGGCAGTTTCTGTAAGCAGGTCAATAATGATTAGGCTAGAAACAGCACCAGAATGTTTCTTTCCTGCCTTCCTTATAGGATTAGTCCTGTAAAGTGGAAAAAAACAAAAGGAGATTTCTTCCAACAACTGGTTCTCCGAACTGCTTAGAAAGTTACCAACCGGTTCTCCCGAATAGGTGCAAACTGGGTGAATCCCACCACTGCTTTCATCCTACATGTCATCCTTCTGTCCATTGTCAACATCACCTGATTCATTGTAGTTCTTGGCCTTCCAAACACTTCAAATATAAGCTTTGGCCACAAAAATGTTGCCCTAACTAAATATAGAGAAGTGATTTGATCAGCTGCCAACCAACTTTTCAAACATATATATATTGAGATTTAAAATTGGTCTTTGGAAAATCACAGGATAATATTAATGAACCCCAGAAATTGAAAACTTAATACTGAAATTAAGTAACAATTCAAACATTAGTACAAGTGATTCATTTTTACAGTTCATTTAATTGCCAAGAAAACACCAAACACAACTCCCGGGGAAATGAATGAAATAGCATGTGAGTGGTGCAGGGTGCATATCCTTATGCTAACTAGATGTGCCTGTGATAGTGGGAACTTCTTCAGAAGGACCTCTCCTGCAGATCCTAATGGCTGGGTAGGTACTGATCTTTGAATATAGGTATCATATGATTGACTACTCTGCATTCTAGCTTGCAACTTCTGAAACCTTTTAAAAATGGTATAGGAAGTTGCACTAGTCAAGATGGGATATGTCCGAGAAATCTTGCAGCATATTCTTAAGTGTGAGAAAGCCCTTCACATCATAAATACCACCTATGAGTCCAGTGTCAAGTGACCATCTAGAAATGCTCTTAGATGGCAGATCTGCTCTTTCAGGTTTCTGCAGTTCTGTCCAAATCAGACTGAACCTCAATGACTAGGTATGGTTGTCCATTTGACAACATCACTTCTATTGTTTACTAATTTCAGTTCAGCTTCTTATCTCCCATCCAGCTCATTATCAGTCTTAAACAACATTCACAGGTATCAAATGTTTCCCTAGGCGGTTATGAGAAAGATAGAATCAGTCATATTGCTGAACACCTCACTCCAATGTTCCAAAATAAGAACAATCATTTCATGCAGGAACTGTTCAAGGATGGGCCAGCTGATTCTGGGTAGTCCATTGTTGGATCAAAATAATCTGTTTGTGGTGTTTGGCTCAATACATGGAGTAGAAACACAGCTGCTTTGCTCCATGTACAGAATAAAATGCATTATTTTATTCCAGGCAGAAATATCTGGGAGGTGGGGAGCAGAGAAACAATCAAACACATTGATAACTGAAGAGAGAGGGAAGGAGAGGGAAGAAGGAGGGAAGGGCTGGGAAAAATTGGGATTGGTGGATTGGTACTGTGTTGTGCCAGGACATTAACAGTTGTGACAGAGGAGAGGGTGGAAAGGAACTAGAAAGACTGCAATAACTGATGGGAGATGCCGTGCTGGGAACTGTCAAAAATTTCTGGGGTGTACAACCAAGCATTTTTCCCATTTCACACATAGCCCTATTCCTTGGGAAATCATTCATGGGAATTTTCTTAGGTCAGGCTGCAATTTGTTCCCTGACCATGTGGACAACTGCAGGTGACACCACAGGTTGAGATAGCCCCACTCTCCTCCTCCTCCCCTCTCCATTTTTCAATAATTACTAATTTTTTTCCCCTGGGGCTCCTTCACTTTCATTACTAGATATTCCAGTGTTGTAATTTCAGCGGTTTTGAGTAGTGTCATGGACATAGCACAGGTTCATTCAATTTTAAATTGAGCTTTAAAATTGATCCACTTCCAGCCCAGCTTTGCTTAATATATATTCTGCTTATAGGTTGAATAAATTAGGAGAGAGTGTAGCCTTTTCATGCTCTTTTGTTAACCTAAAGACAATTTATTTCACCTTGTTCTCTCCATACTGTGATTTCCTAACCTGTGTATAGATTTCACATGAGGACAATGACATATTCTGGAAGCCCCATTTTCCTAAGGGCATTCTGCAGCTTAACATGATTGAAAGAAGAAAAGCCCTTTCTATAATCAAATTAACACTTATGGAATTATTTTCGATATTCTTTAATCTATTTCTTGGTCTGGTCTGCCTTGTAAGGCTGACACATTCTTTATATTTTCTGGCATATTTTTTACCCAAATTCACTGCTGCATTTTCAGGTCCTTTAAGAGAACCATTGAAATGAAGTAGTCTATGTGATTGAATTTCAGTATCTCCTCTGGTTGCAGGCAGGACATGGTATTCCACAAGTTGTCTTAAGGTGGATAAAAGGACTTCACATGGCTCAATAGTTTTTATTTATTTCTTTGATTTATGGATTGATTGATTGATTGATTGATTGATTGGACTGTTCTGTCACCTAACTTAAGCAAGTTACTCTGCCAAAGCAGTAAAGGTAAAGATTTTCCTGTCCAGTCGTGTTCAACTCTAGGGCAAGGTGCTCATTTCCATTTCTTGGCCAGGAAAACCAGTATTGTCCAAAGACATTTTCTGTGCTCATGTGGCCAGCATGGCTATATACCAAAGGTGAAACATTAAAGTGGCACCTGTTAATCAAAGTGGCACCTGTTAATCTACTTATATGTGCATGCTTTCGAATTGCTAGGTGCCAAAGCTGAAAGCTAAAAATAAAATTAGTGTTTGTGTCTACTAGTTTTAACTGATATGTATCTACATGGTTTGGCCTCAAAATTCTTATAGAACTCATTCTCCATTCTATCCAATAAACTCATCCTAAGAAAAATGTGTGACATTTATCCATTTAGTGAGTAAGAAGCTGAGTTTAATTAGGTGAAATGTTTCCTGCTATGGACTCAGTGCTATGGCATTCTCTTCCTCTAGAAATTAGACTGGTGACTGCTTCCTACAAGTGATTAAAAGACTAAGCTCACCCAAGGAACATTGCTGGTTAATCAGATGACCAACAGCTCTGTCTTGATCTTGTGATGGTGATCTGGATATTTTACAAATGGTAAATTTTAATTGTTTTCCAAGTGTTAGCGTACTGGATTTTAAACCTAATTTAAATTTATTTAATTAACTTTAATTGTGTATCATTGGAGTTTTATTGTTTTCTATTTACTAGAATGTGTTGGGATTCTTTGGGAAATATGACAGTATTCATAAATAAATAAATAAACCTACGAACTGGTTCAAAAAAATCACTTTGGTGGGGTGATGCAACTTGATATGGAAACTCCAGCTGTGTTTTATATTAGCACAACTTCTCAGTGCGCAATCAAGAAACGCAGATGCATGGGTGAAGGTGAATAATAATATAAAGGCCCCTAGTCTCCTATATTAGTGTTTATCTTTATAAATAATTTTCCCTGCTTCAAAAAGAGATACAGAAAAGATCATGACATTCTTATTTATTTGAAAATCTATAAATTAAAAATAAATTTCCTCCTTCTGAAGGCTTACCTTGCCTAGGAAGTCAACATGTCTACAAAATTCCATCTTCTTAAATTAACTTGCTATGCACATTTTAAGAATAAGTAACAGTGGGCGGCTTAGAAGCATTTACTAGCAGGAAAAAAACCATCAGAGCAATAAAAGAAACTATTTTTGAAACAGAAATCCTCCCCCAACACTTACTACATCAGCAGAGGTGTATGAATCAGGACTAAATAAAGTGCAGGAGTCAACTCCTACAGTAATAAGTCAAATTTTGTTTGCAAATGATGCTTGTTCTCAAAATATTCACTAAATAATTTTAAACCTTTCCCCATTTTATCAGCCAATTATGACTGGCTCACTGCAGGAGTCCAACAGTACTGATAAATTATGTTTCAAGTCATTTATCTCCTTAGACAATAAACACATCAACTTTCTGCTCCTTTTCCTAAGGTTCAGTAGACCACTCCCGAACTCAGATACAAGTCCTTTTCACACCCAGTCATTGTCTACACAACAAGATTCATGGAAAAGCCAAGTTAATCATCCTTTTCTCCCATTGCCATAATACTATAATATATGAAGGCTTCTACAAGAAAACAAGTCTTATTTATAACTATAATCTCCAATCACATGTATTTTTTTTATCATATCCAGATATCCCAAAGGTGCTTTTTCAAAAGGCAACTGGACTTTGGCAACAACAATCAAAAAAAGCACCTTTGGACCTGGATGACTGAGAATCTCCATAGACATCATAGCCAGATGATGAATGAGAACCTTTAAAAGGTGTGCCTTTCTGAATTTTGCTTTCTAATTTGGCATTATTGTTTCTTTATCTGAAACTCTGTCTCACTGAGTCAAAAAAAACCCCACTGATTCCTTTAATGTTTCTGCCTCTTTCATTCTTTGACCCTGACTAAAGACTTAGAATGCCCTGAATTAAGCACTGCCTACTTTTCCCCAGAACTATTCTAGGCTGGCAAGGGCAAAAGGGATCATGGAAGGAGAAGAAACACCAACAGGTCTAAAATTAAACTCTATGCCTATCAGATTTGTTTTATCAAATTGTTTACATAATAGTTCGTGGCAATCTTCAAAGAAACATATAAAATACAAACAAAATGACATTTCTTTCCCCCCTAGAAATAAAGACAGTCACACTGATCAGTAAGAGAATAAATACAAAACATGTAACTGGGGAATATTTTTAATAGATCAACAAATGCTACGGTGAATAGGCAAAGTTTGAGTTCTGCAAAACTCTTTATCAGAATAAGAAACAAAGGGAGGAAAACAGGAAGTTGAAGAAATAAAAAAACTGTTATATTCCCCATCCTACAGTATTTGTACTGTAGTGTTTGGATATAGTTGGATATTTAAAAGATTATACTTCTGAGTTCCTTTTTCTCAGTATCCCAACAGCATGGGGCAAAGAGGAATGAGGTGGATAACTTTTTGCTGGCTGAGGGCCACACTTAACTTTTGAGTGGTGTTTCAAGGGCCGCTTTATTGGTATCTTCAAAAGAATAGGAGAAGCAAGAACAAATTTTAATTTACGAGCTGATTATTTTCTAGGTATATATGGATAATTTTGTTCTTCGATCATATGAAAAGCTGCAATTATGCAACAACTTTTGGAGGTTTCCAGGGATCTCACACCCAGGGCTTTTCAGATAAAAGTTAATAGTTCTCTTTTCAAGGGAGCCATTTCCTGATTATGTGTTGTTATTATTAGTTAGCCATTCCTTCTTTTTCCTGAAAAACATGCAGTGTTAAGGCTGATATTTAAAATAATCCATGATCTCCCTGAAAATGTTCTGCTGCCTGTATAAGATTTATTATTGTGCCTGATGCATCTGGCCTAATTAGAACTAACTCATCAGTTATTTCTCTTTGCAACCTAGTATATCTGCTTCCTTCCTTTCTGGATATCACTTGGAGAAACACTGAAAAAAGGGTATGTTTGGGGGGATTAGAGAGAATAATATTGTTCTCCTCATTTCCAAGCTGTCTTCTTCATCCTTTGTCCCATATTTCAAGGTCAAACTAATCTTCAGATATCTTAGTAAGCTAGTAAAAGATTTTATTATTTTTCCTATTTTGTACTTGCTGCTCAACTTCAGTACTTCATGTGCTTCTTGACTATTTCAGTCTTTGTTTTCTTCCCCCAAAACAGGTAGATAATTATATTGCAAGACTGACACTCTGCAAACCTGTCAAGTGTCACAGACATGACCTCCACCTGAAGGCCACCTTCTCTGGAAAGATCATCCATCATTTTCAGAACTATGTGCAAAATCTACCCACTAACATCCCAGGATGGGCTGTGACTCTTCAAGACAGCTGTATTTAAGTCTTGCTCTGACAACCTGCAGACTGAAAGCAACACGAGGGCAGAGGGGTGACAGTCAGTTCTCTATTTCTCCTTCAGTAGATACATTTACTCAAGACCTATTTCTGCTTTTGAAAACCACTTTCCAGTTTCAAATGAATGCATACAAAGTAGCATGCTATTTATTAAAGAGGGAGAAAGAAAACAAGATTAATAAGACAATAAAATGCAAAATCCTAAATGAACCTTGACTTACTTGATTTCCCTATTTATTCTAGATAGCTTTCAGAATCTAAAGAAAATAAAGTATAGCATTTTTAATAAATTAATCAAAGGAATTCTCACCTGTAGAATCGAAAGAGATGCCCTTTTATTTTCCAACATTAATAGGACAAGCACAAGAAAGATTTAAAAAAATAGTTACGAATTCAGCCAATACAAAATCATCAAGGGATTATAGTTAGAAACTTAAATATAAAGACTAAAGAACAATGACACAGTGCACATTCTAAAAAAAGTATTGCTGAAGGTCCTTGAACTCTAATTGTGTTAAAGTTGGGTAAGACTGTGTAGATTCAACTTCTTATACACCTGAGTTTCTTGTGAATCCTTTGGTTTGTTTCCAGAAGAGGAAGCATGAGACACAGTGGCTCACAAACTAGAAATCTTAATAAAAGATTTATCAGTGTACAAGGACAAAACAAGTTCAGGCAGCCATAATTTAATGGTATGGGACTGTTTGTTACAGCTAAACTGGGACAAATTTTAACTATTTTCACATAGTGCTTTAGTTCCTGTGTTTTGCAGAAACCAAGTATTTTATATTTTCCCTCATAGTTAAGAAATGAGCGTTTAGCCCCTTTGGAAAATTACAGAGAAATCGCCATGGTCTGTTAGGATATTTTTTATTCTACTTTTTCATGATATTTTTCTTATATTCATTAGTATTTCATTCTGCAACATCGGTACTTCATTCCATTTTATATATCTCCTATTTTGAACGCTGCCAATATTAAGTCATAATGTAAAGGCCGCAATGCCAGATATCATATAGATCTAGGTTCATTAAACCACTAAGCTGATTTCATTTTAGCCTTATGGGTGATGCAAACCGCAGCTATGTGCTTACATGAGATAAATGAGGATGAGGATGATGAAAGGGACAGAAAGAGAGCCTTGGAACAAACTATTTTTGTGGACTGGATTTAGACAGCCATCACTACAATCCAAAACTAGAAAGAAAAATTAACAGTTTATTTATTTATTCATGAAAAATAGCAGCCAATGCAGCTCATTATTACCCTTGGATATTCATCCCCATGGATCTGACTTTTAAACTCTATCACACAAATATTTTCTGAATATTTATATGAATATATTGAATATATGAAAAAATATTCTGGAATTGTGAGGAAATAATGGTATTGTTGTGTGAACCAGGCACTGTAGTTTAGAGCTTAGTGTAATGTATGAATGCAGATATTCAACAAACCATGGTTTAGTATAATATGTTATTTCTGGTTTTCTGTGCTTAGGCAATTGCCAGGTAACCTCTGTATTACCATTATTGACAAAGTAAAACAGTAAGTCCAATACTATTAAATATCTTACAAAAGGGGTATCAAACCCGCGGTGTCACAACAGCATCACATGACGTATCATGACTTTTTGCCCCCCTTCACTAAACTGAGCCTGGGCGTGGCCCGCGTGTGATGCATCCGGCCAGCAGGCCACGAGTTTGACAGCCCTGTCCTACAACAATCCTATGCAGCAATAGTAGGAAATACGCTTTGTTGTGGACAGTATTAACATGGCTGGTCATTTAGCAGTGTCCATCTGATACTTCACTTTATTAGAGATTCATTTATTTGATAATCTATTTATTTGCTATTTTCAAAAAAAATCTTCTGAAGTTGGAAAGAAAACTGTCTTACAACTCATGAGTATGCACGAAGTTTTCCCATGTTTTGGCATATGTTTAGCCTTTCAGTGCAGAAAGAGAAATGGTATTACTCAGTCATTTTCGATGTTTCATTTTTTATATTTATTTGTTATTATGAGTAACAAGTTCTTTCCTTCCCAAGTGAATTTATAACCTTTTCAGCAGGTTGCAGCAGGACCCAGCTGGGACATGCAGCATCAAAATGGAAGTTGACAGGAGCAAAATTACTTCCAGCAAAACCTATCTCGCATTTGTTTCTCACTTCTGAATTTCCGATAAACAGTTATTCTTCCACTCCCTCAGCCCCGAAAAGGGTGCTTTAGCAAGGGCTTGCTATTAATTACATTAAATAAAGAAGGGTGTTGTATTGAGGGAAGACAAGATTTACTTCTCTTGGTTTGATAACAACACTGTGCAGAGACGGGATGATGGATTTTCAGGAAGGCATCTGTGAACCAACCCTATAGGCTTCTAAGAGGGCATTAAAGAAGCCAAGCAGCTTAAACAGAAGAATGTGCTGCCACCTACCTAAACATCTTTGTCACTGCACCAAGGGAGATTATCAGTCCTTCCTTCAAAAGTTACAAAATAGGTTTTTAAAACCTCACAGGAAACACTTTTGGATAGGATTGATTAGAAGGAGATGCTACATTATTGCAACTTTCCAAGGCATTTGTCCATCTACTTCCAGCTGTTTTCAATTTGGTATTCTCCTGGGATTACAATTTGTGAAATTCTCCTAGTTAGATTGCACAAGTGTTCTTGTTTTTTTTTATTTTCTATTATATAACAAAAGAAAAATCAGAAAGAGAAAAAAATCTGAGAGAAGCATCCATATTTAAGAACCAAATAAAAACTTATACCATACTGATATATTCATACTATGCAATTATTAATTTACATAGTTAAAAATTAATTAATTAAAATTAACTTTAAAATTTAGATAACAGTGTGCAATATTCATTTTTATTATCTTTCCTGATAATTTTAGAACTACTGCACATAATCTGAAAGAATATAAACTTCTAAACAGAGTTTTCAGAACAATATATACAGTATATATGGAATAATTTCTGTAAGTTAAGGTAAAGGTTCCCCTCGCACATATGTACTAGTCGTTCCTGACTCTAGGGGGCGGTGCTCATCTCTGTTTCAAAGCCGAAGAGCCAGCACTGTGGTCATGTGGCCGGCATGACTAAACGCCAAAGGTGCACGGAATGCTGTTACCTTCCCACCAAAGAAGGTCCCTATTTTTCTACTTGCATTTTTACATGCTTTAAAACTACTAGGTTGGCAGAAGCTGGGACAAGTAACAGGAGCTCACTCTGTTATGCAGTGCTAGGGATTCGAATCGCTGAACTCCCAACCTTTCTGATCGATAAGCTCAGCTTCTGAGCCACTGAGCCACCACGTCCCTATAATTTCTGTACTATAGGGAAATGATACATAGAAAGGAATGTTATTTAGACCAGTGTTTTTCAACCACTGTGCCGCGGCACACTAGTGTGCCGTGACATAGTGTAAGGTGTGCCGTGGGAAAAACACTTTATATATAGTCAATATAGGCACAGAGTTAAAATTTTTTAACATTTTCTAATGGTGGTGTGCCTCGTGATTTTTTTTCATGAAAAAAGTGTGCCTTTGCACAAAAAGGTTGAAAAACACTGATTTAGACTATATATATATATATATATATATATATCCCATACTCCATATAATCCCCCTCCCAGTTTCCCACAGTAGAAATTGTGGCAGGGCTGAAGACCCAATGTAAAAGATGGCTTCCAAGTCTGACAATTTATTTAGAATGAAATGCACCCCTGTTGTAGCAGGTTGAAGGTTTACTGCATTTATATGCCGCCCTATTCCCTGAGGGACTCAGGGTGGCTAACAAACCCAACGGGGGGGGGGGGGGAAACAAGAAGGTAATACAACAAACGAAATACAAAGAGAATTTAAAAAGACAATCAACAGTCACACAATTCGAGGGGGGGAGGTTTTAACGGCTTTACGGAAAGCCTGGAGGGAGGTGAGGATCCGAATCTCCACGGGGAGTTCGTTCCAAAGGGCCGGAGCAGCCACAGAGAAGGCCCTCCTCTGGGTAGTAGCCAGGTGACATTGGCCAGTAGATGGAATCCGGAGGAGGCCTAATCTGTGGGATCTAATGGGCCTTTGGGAGGTAATTGGCAGCAGGCGGTCTCTCAAGTACCCAAGCAACAGTTGGTCGTGATGCTACTGACAAGAAATATTTTGGACTTCCCTGGATTAAATTTCAGTTTAATTCCAGTTTCATTTAGTATAGATTAGCTACTGCTTTTCACCTACTGAGACATTTTTCATTGAGTCAAGTCGTCGTCTTTTGTTTCAAAGAATTTGTTTGAGAGAAACTTTGTAGGTAACCCTGCATAACATATACTTTCTCATTTCCGTCTGTTAGTTGGAATGTATATATTGCCTTTAAGGAAAATGTAGGTCATGTGTATTTTAAAGAGTTGCAGACACAGCACTGATATCATTAAAATGGCAGAATGAATAACTCCATCCTTGAAGGAAGGAAAAGTATCATGATAGTCACTTATAAAAATAAGTGAATTTGCCATTTCATTAACATTCCTTTCTTATATTTTCAGTTCCCACTGGAAATGCTTTCCTTTCCTTGGATTTCTATTGCAATTGTTCAGTTTTGCCATTACCACCATCTTCCCCTTAGAGAACACATTATAAAGAGAAAAATGTAACTGACACAGTTTCTTGGACAATTGCAACAACACAGGAGACACCTCATTATGAAAATTCATCTTCCTTGTTGAGTAAAGTAAATGAAAAGCTCTTGGGGAATGTTATGCCATAAAGGAGCTAGACTTGAGAAAAACAAACCAGATAAATGAATGAATCTTTTTAATCAGAACTCTTTCTGTCAGCGTGATGCATGTTGAGCACCCTAAGGGATGCCCAGGAAGGAAATAAACCCATTCAAATTCAGATATTAGAATATACCATCAAAGAGTAGGTATTTAAGAGGTCCCCCACTGGATTGAAAAAAAATGTTTAAAATTTCATTAGCAATGTTTGAAAAATCATTCTCTATGTTCTAAATACCAATTTAATTTGAATCTAAGCATGGGGTGGAAATGGGGGGGGGGTTAAGATCTTTCTATTAAGAAAAAAATCACTTTGTCAACCTGCAGAGAAACAATAATATGAGAATAGGTCATTGGCTGTGTTCACATACCATATTAAACATGTTTTATTTGTTTTTAGTCCTTAGTAAGCCACAGTAGGTTCATTCCAAGTGCTAATTCATCAACCAAGGTCTTCAAATCACAATGGCTGGTTTCATCTATCATATTAATCCAGACCACAAACACAGCATATAATAGCTTAATTTGATATGTGCACGCAGAAACCAGTGATACCTTGAGGTAAATCATTTGTTAGACATTGTCTGAATTTTCTGCACTAATGCCTGCCTCCATTATTTCGGAAAAGAATGTTTCCATGTTAGTCGTGTCAAGGAGATTGGGGGACTGGAAAGGCAGGGCCTTTTTGCATGCAAATCTTCCATATCTTTGGTAAAAGTGAATAAGATTAGAGGTTAAGAACACATACAATAATGTTCCTCTTCTGCAAAAGGTTTAGGTTTAAGTTTAGGTTTAATTTATTTGTATGCCGCCCTTTTCCCTGAAGGGACTCAGGGCGGCTCACAACTCAAAAAGGGAAAGGAAATACAAACAGAGTAACAAAAACATAAAAACCATACATAGTTAAAAGCACAACAGTCATACCAAAAGAATATCTCCTCTAATAGAAGAGAATATACATAGGTTAGGGTTGAACTATGGAGTTCATGAGCCAGATTGTTTGCTTGCAAACATTACCTTACTGAACTCGGTAGCATCACTGTAAGCAAGTGTGGGGTTTGCAGTCTAGTTATATACAGTATATAACCTCCTGGTTTCTATGGTGCGGGTTTCTCCCTGGTAGTTCCTTGATTATTACTTTCTGCCCGTTTGTCTGGTGTTTATCCCTGCTTATCTAGGTGTTGATTACTAGAAAGATGTGTTTGGATCTCTTTTTTTTTCCCTTAGCATTTTTATTGCCTGTTTTTAATTATATGTAAATATGATTTAGCTGTCTATTGTTGGCTGATTTGTGAGAATCCCTAGGATTTAGCTTGGTCTAAGATGCTGTTTCCCAATTGAAACGATGGTTGAGTCTGTCCATCTGTTGGGAGATTAAGGAATTTTCATGTCTTCTGTCGGTGCTCATAGATGTATTCTGCTTGTCTTCTGCCTCTTTATCCTACATAATAGCTGTTAGAGTTCTTACACTCTTGTTGTAGATGGCTCCTGTATTCTTAGTGGAATATTGGTTGTGGTTTGTTTAAGATGCTTTGAAGAGTATAGTTAGATAATTAAAATAGGAGCACAGAGATCTAGAGTAATTGCTCTGATCAGAGAATTAGCTATTGCCAATCCCTCAGTGCTTAAAATAATTGCAAAATATTTTTTTAAAAAATATGTGTGTTTAAATTGGCCTATTGAAAAAGCTGTCACATTCAGACAAAAGTTGGAGGGCACTTATAAATTACCTCTCCATCTGAGGCATCTTTGCTTTTTCCTTTGCTTAACTAAAGAAATTTCAGAGGTGTCAGCCACCAAGTCAGCTTGCCGGGAGAAGTCAGTGACACATTCAAGCACAGCCTCTTTGTTCAAAGCCCTCAGGGGACCACAAAGCCCTTCAAGGTGAAGTTGATGAACGCCACTGGAAGCTGGAGATAAGCTCCACTGGGAAGCCAGCCTTCTCAGCCCCAGTAACTGAATAGTAATACCTTGTGAAGCGACCTATTTTTGCAATCTCCAGAACCATGTTGCCGGTCTTTGCAGCTCATATTTATGCAAAAATCACCTAAGCAAGTGGTTAATCATATTGTCCCTAGTGGGGACACGAAGAAAATAAGTAACAGAAGGCATCCATTTGGGAATTTAAATCTATTCACTTACCAGGATAACCAAAAAAATACTCGTTTTAAAATATTCCCGAAAAAAAGGTTTGATGAGACTTATTTAGCAAGTATTAATGAGGCTTCAGTACTTATATTTTCTTATGCAACGCTGTATGTTCACACATGACTAATAAAGTTAGGTAGAAAACCAGCGGATAGATTTGTATAATACACTAAACTGGGTTTGCTGTTTTTTGTAGCTTGATATATCATGCAAATCCATCTCATGTATTTATGGCTCAGTGAAGTTTACAACCTTCCAAATCTTCGCTGTCAAGTTTACTGAAGTGAATGAACGCCATTTATTTGTGTCATGATATTATCTTGGGTTAGCTTATCCTAAAACAGGTTTTGTAAATGAAAAATACACAAGAAAGAATAAAGCTAATTTTATTGCCCAAGTGGCTGAAAAAAAGAAAGGTTAATTTACAAATACTACAGTAAAACAGGATTAACCAGAGCTATGTGAGATATTTACACTTCTGGTATCATGAGAACTGTGACCAAACACATCTAGAAATACCAAGTTTAAAATAATTTTCTTCACTCTCTTGGTATTTATATCAGATTAGACACAATACTTCTATGAAGCAAACTGAGCAATAAACCATCCTGAGTCCTTCTTAATCAAAACTCCAGTATAATCTAGTATAATCTGAATCTATCATTTATGATTTCTGTAATCAAAATGAAAGTGTAAACCATGTAGAGTGCCTCCTAAAAGTGATATAGTAAAAACCCAAATTTTTATTTGATGGAAAGACTAGACTGATTGGAAAATGGACAAGATAAATAAATATTAAAAAAATATTTTCCCCTTCTCAGTTACTTAGGACATCATCTAATTTTGAAAAAAGCAGCTTTTTATTAAAAAGAACTTACCACTTGAAATTTATCTATAATACAATAATAGGATAGGTAAATGAAAAATAAATATTAATATGCAAATGATTTGGCCAATTTTAAAAATAGCATTTATTCTGAAATTTAGTGTAGAGTAGACTATATTTGCCTTAAATTGGGGCATGGTTCTTGCCATAATGCGTGTGGTTATATACTTAGAAATTAGCTCTTCATTGCCTTACACTCCAAGAGCTTCTCCAATGAACAGGATGTCATTAATAAGATAATGAACTTAGTACTGCCAGAATTTCATTTCTTTTTCTTTGCTAGCAATTTCTACCCCAAGATACATACCTGAAAAGGTTGTGAAGGAAGAGATCAGGGCAGAACACCCTCCTAAGAGCCACCTGAAAAGCACATGACTTGCTCAAACGGAAGACAGATAAAACAAGGCTGCAAAACTGCTAGAGAGTTTAACACAACAAGACCACTGGCTTTCTGGAACTGCCCAATAAACTCTGGGCTAAACTATAGTGCTCCAATGCTAAGTTGTCTTTGAGTAGGAAAAAGAGACTTTAAAGGTTGTAAGAATGATCAACAGTATTTTTATCCCAATCATAGCATTATCAGTAATGATTAAGCCTCCCAGTTGCTTCAGTAGTGAGATGAGTGGCATATAAATTTAATAAAACAAATAGAAGCACACACCTTTGGAAAGTTCATACAAAGAAGACATTGGGGAAAATTCATTGGGCAAACTGATATAGGCAGTTTATTGTGTTGAACAGTAATACAAGTTATTTTGTTACATAGGCATACCAACCCTTGAAGGCGCCTTATAGCCTGAAAAGAAATGAGCAAGCTAAATCTTCACATAGTAGGGAATGTTTGAAAAATTTAACAGCATCCTGCACCCCAGAGAAAACATTACAAGATAACAGGCCCTATGCTTGCTCTAGGCTATTTTATAACATTTTCATTCCTGTGAAGTAACAGCAGAAAGCAGCCTGTCCTGAGAGGACATTCTAAAAAGAAGGGTGCACGTTCGGTGTAGCTTTTTAGAAACAGCTTAGACAGAATATTGTCAAAGTTAAGACATTTCTTTTTCCTTTCAATTCACGGTAACTCACTTTTCATTTTTATATTTTTGAAAGGGTAAGAAAAACTAGGAGTGGATGAAATAAAACTGATGAAATGGGAAGAACTCTAGTGCAGCCTAAAGTTCCACCACAAAATAAAATCAACGAAAACAATTATTACTGGACTAAGTCAAACAGTAGCATTTGGTGTTTCCTTCTTCGATATTGTTCAAAACATGTCACAGTATTCATTTTTGCAGTGAAATAAGCCTAACTTTGTTCAATATCCAAGACTCAAGAACAATGTGGGAAAAAAATCATTTGGAGAACCATCTTGTCTACTTTTTCTATAAGGAAAAATTCTTGCATTCTGTATGTACAAAAAGAAGCAAAATATGATGAATATGTTTCACAGCTGCAACGTATGGTACAACTAGAAAATTATAGTAATATTAAAAAAAACAGAGTCATGTTCAGTCCACAAATGTTCCTTCTGGTAGTTCAACAACTATGGGGGCACAGTCCTCCGGCTCAGCCTCAAAGTCCCACTTGAATTTCTTGGTTAAGTGGGCTTTAAATCTTTCTGCCTTCTTCCTCAGAGTCCTGTCAACAGCTGGATTACAAGTGTAAGAGAAGAACACCTAAAAATACATTACACACCAATTAATACAACATTTTAGAATAGACTAGACAATCCTATAACCCCCCCCCCATCCCCCTCAGATCGGGTCACCCTTTAAGAGAAAGATAATTCAGTCTAATGTGACCAGAATAAAAATTAAATTTTAGGCTGACCATATTTTTTTAGTCCAATGTTGAATGGTCCCGCGAACTTCTAAGAAGCGTATATATCATAAATAGAAAAATAACTACCCTGTTTTCCCAAAAATAAGACCTCCCGGATAATAAGCCCAATTGGGCTTTTAAGCACATGCACTAAAATAAGCCATCCTCCCAAAATAAGCCCCCTCCTGAAAATATTTAAACAGATGTGAAGCCAGTCCCCCCTATTTCCTCTGGTTGCTTGCTGCGCAAACAACACGAGGTGAGGAGACAAGCCCGGGGGGGGGGGGCATGCCCCATGCACCCCACACGCCCTTACCTAATGGCTGCTCCAACAACCTAGCCATCACGCCTGTTCTGTCATGCTAATGGCCGCCACAAAAATTGGCAGGCCCAGTAATGTACAACACAGCAACAGCCATGAGGTGACCACACTCGCCACCTCCTGCACCTCAAAAATAATAAGACCTCCCCAAAAATAAGGCCAAGCACTTATTTTAAGGGGGGGTCAAAAGAAAATAAGACCCTGTCTTATTTTCAGAGAAACACAGTATAATGACAAAACATAAGTGTGAACTGGTTGCCAAATGCCTGAATCGCAATCACACAACTGTGGGGACTTTGCGATGGCCTGAACTTTCAAGACTGGTTGTAAGTCCCCCATGTGTAAGTGCTGTCACAACTCTGAACGGTAATCTAAATACAGGGACGTGCAGTCAGGGGAGGCAGGGCCTCACCACTGTCATCATGAAAAGAAAAAAAATGTAAAAGGAAAAAGGCTGAGGTAGTTGCTGCCAGAGTCACAGTGGATGATTCTGCTTAGTGCTTAACTGTTTAAAAAAGCCTCTAATAAAATGCCCTCTACAGGAGGAGGCGGGAGAACCACGTGCCTCACTTAGTCTGACTTTATGATCTCTCGAGCAGAGTTAAGCAAGGGTTAAAAGCCAAAAAATTCCTTACATAGATGAGGCACGTGGTTCTCTCGCCTCCTCCTGTAGAGGGCATTTTTAGAGGCTGTTTAAAACAGTTAAGCAGAGTCATCCATTGGAGACTCTGGCAGCAGCTAACCCAGCCTAACCTCAGCAGCTTTTGCGTTTTTCCTTTTACATTTTTACATTTTCATCATGGCAGACAAGAACAGAGTTCAAATCCTCTGGAAAAGGTATGTGGGTCAGAGGGAGGGGAGGAATTCAAAATTAATGTAATTTGTAAGTAATTTTTTTTTTTGTGTGTGTGTGTGTTTTACCCGCCTCTGCTGGCACGTGGGCTGGCACTTTTTTTTTATGTAGGACATAGCGGCAGTGCTTTTGGACATAGCAGCAGGGCTTTTGGACATAGCAGCAGGGCTTTTGGACATAGCAGCAGGGCTTTTGGACATAGCGTCAGGGCGGCTTTTGCCTCTACCGCCAGGGCGGCTTTTGCCTGCTTTCAAGAAAGCTTCTGCCAGATTGGACACCTCCTGGACTAACATGAAATGACACTTCTTTTTTTTTGCAACGCCGGGACCACTCCCCTCTGCAATCTGAAACCGCAGCCGAAATGACCGTTTCGTCCGAAACCAGCTGTTCATTGCAGCCTGACTCACATCCCCCTCCCTCCCCCCGGCTGTTCTTGCTTTCAGATCCGGGGCAACAACTGCTTGGAAGACTGATCTCCAAGGATAGGAGGGAGGCTCATGGTGCCCTGTTTGTCCTACATAGCGAGGTTGTTGTAAAAGAGGTTTGCGCGCTGGCAGACCGGTAAGGACTTGGGGGCAGGGGGAGAGCACATCTTTCCCATATGAGCCCCGCAGACATCATCAACCCCTGGCTGGGCTCTGGGGAGCTGAGCGGGATCCTCCGAGGAGACTCTTTGCCTGCGGTGAGCCTTGACGCAGAGGGGAGCGGCAAGGCAAGAAGGCAAGGGTGCTCCCCAGCAGTCGAAGCAGGCAGGCAGGGTGGAGGGGGCGCTCCGGAGCATCGCCCCTGCCTGGCTGCCTCCCGCTCCCGCCACCTATCACTTCCCCTGCTTTGCGCCGCCTGCCCACGATCCAGCTCCAGGTCAGTGCCGCCACTGCCCAACGGGGCTCCGCGATCACAGCCAGGCAGGCAAGCAACAGCAGCCAGGCAGAGGGAGTGCAGTGCTTGAACCACCCGACGGACGGGCAAGTGAGCCAACTCCGGAGTCTTCCTCTTCTTCTTCCCCACTCCTCCTCCTCTTCCTCCAGCTCTGTGGTCCCCTCCACATTTCTGCATCCCCTCCACACCTCTTGCTTCCCGGGGCCTGCAGGGTTTCCCCGCAAAGCTTCCAGGAAAAGCTTTCTTGAAAGATGGCAAAAGCCGCCCTGCCGCCGCGGGCTAGAGGCAAAAGCCGCCCTGCTGCTATGTCCGACACAGCGCCGGGGTGGCAGGGCAGCTTTTGCCCGCTTGCCTCACCAGCCATAAACCTCACCGCACGTCACTGTCTAAATGTAATCTAAGAATAGAATAGAATAGAATTCTTTATTGGCCAAGTGTGACTGGACACACACGGAATTTCTCTTTGGTGCATATGGTATATGCTCTCAGTGTACATAAGGATTATTTGAAAGAGAATGCTGTAAAAGTGAGAATGACGGAAAGATGCAATATAACATGGATATGAGAAAAAGACAGTGGCAAACAAAACAGACAAAGAGACAAAGGAAAATATATGATTAAGAGGCTATTCAGAGCAGATCTGATGTAAAGAACAATACAGGGAATGCATGCGACACATGGCGCCTGGAATTATTTCCAACTCTTTAACAGGAGCCCTCCTCTGGGTCATGGGTTCAGAATGAAGCAGTTCTGCAGCATGCTAGACCGCTGCTCAGTTGCTTTTCCCAGAGCACTACACTGGGTGGTGGGGGGATCTGGATATATATATATTTGTTTTGCAGCTCCCAGCCAGATCTGACCCATTTTCTGTTTTTCTTTCATTAAAGAACATGAGAGGGAAACATTATTCATATTATTCAAATTATATTAAGACTATGTGTTTAGGAGCTATTGGAATTTAGATATTTTTTACACAAATCCATTAACTTTTTATTTATATTTGTATTAGACCCAACCCTTAAAGTTTAAAAATTCAATCTCCCAATTTCTTTTCTACTGTTCTAAATTTGTTAAACATAATGATTTCCAAGGCAACAGATTGATAGCTCCGGTATAATCAAACATAGTTCTATTGTAGGCTCAAGTAAGGAGGAAAGAATCTAGACAAGGATTCCCAAATTTTTGGCATCGTGTCCTGTTTTATTTTTGAAACATTCACGTCTCCTCTTCTGAATGTCTATTAAAACCATCTGCCATTTGCACATGCATAAAAGTACACATTTGGTCTTGGCCCTCTACCTAAAGATCTGCTATCTGCCCACCTGCCAATCTTCAGAACATCTTCCTTGGTATCAGCCCATCCACACAAAATTTCCCATTGCCAATTAGCAAATACAGGTAGTCCTTGCCTTAAGACCAAAATTGAGCCCAAGACATTTGTTAAGTGAGTTTGGCCTCATTTTATGACCTTCTTTGCCACAGTTGTTAAGCGAATGATGGCAGTTCAGTTAGTTACACAGTTGTTAAGTGAATTTTAAGTGAACACTTAAGAGGTCCATAGAGAAGGCATGCATAAGCGCATTAATGTGCCTATCGTCCCTGTCATTGTATTTTTATATTATTCCTGTTTTTGTTTCTGTTTGATAAATTATAATAAATAAAAATAAATAAAATATAATATAAAATAAATAAATCTGGCTTCCCCACTGATTTTGCTTGTCAGAAGGTCGCAAAAGGTGGTCACATAACCCAAGGACACATTAACTATGAGTCAGTTGTCGGATGTCTGAATTCTGATCTTGTGATCATGGGGATGCTGGAACAGTTCTAAATGTGAAAAATTGTCATGTCACTTTTTTCAATGAGGTAACCTTGAACAGTCACTAAATGAACTCTTGTAAGTCAAGGACTACTTGCATATGCAGTGCTCCACTTCTTTCTTCCCATTAACCTGCAGTTTTCCAGTCCATTAGATCTTATATGACATATTTTACTCTTATAATTTTTCCATAGGATTCAGATCCTTGAGCTTTCTCTTGGATTTTTTTCATGCCTCTCTAGTGAGGAACAAAGAACCTTTATTGAAACAGAAGATGAGGAAAACATATCTAAAATGATTAGCCAATAGCTGAAGAACAAGAAAACAAATTTCCCTCTCTTTCCTAAACAAATAAGTTTATTCAAGTCAATAAGCAGTTGCAGGCCATTGAGTTTCCAAAAGTTCTTCATTAGTCATGATACATAAGGAAGGAAATAGGTGAATGAAACAGATATGCACTTAATGGCTTTCTTGAAATCTGTTAATGGCCATCTGCGAACAAAAACTCTTTCTTATAAAAGCCATAAAAGAGCTAAGACCTTTTTCATCTAGCTAGTTAAAAAAAATGTCTGGCTTCAATGTTGTAATGAAACAATCTGCATTTATGCAGCTTCATTGAATTTCAATTTCTTAAGAAAACTGTTGTAGGAGTGTGCAGAAAATACAAAAAACTATCCATGGTTAGGATTCAAAATACTATTGGGTTCTCTGCATACGTGAGGACTTTCTGTTCCTTTTCTGTCTACTTCCTACTGTTCTGACTTAGGCATCCCCAAAAAGCACGAAGCAGATTCCTGGTCCTGACAAAACCCCTTTTATTAAACGAATGTTAATTCTTCACATTCAGCAAAGGCCTGATAAACAGTCTTTCAAAGGTGAAGTTATGACCATAGACCTTATCTAGCTTGGAGAGCTGCCATGTAAATATTTTTCAAATGCAGTGCTGTGCAAGGAAAGACTTTGGCACAGAGTCTCTGAGATTCACAAACAGATCTTCACACTCCTGAAATGAACTAACAAAAGAACTAATGAACTGCAAAAGCCCACTCCGGTCTTTTATTTCCTATGGGAGGGGCCATTTACCGTCCACCTGTGGCTTTACTCCCAAGTTGACCCTGATTTCTTAGCTGTTCTTTTCTTTTGGCAGCACTGCACATGGGAACAGGCTCCAGTTGTTCCTCTGTCTCATTGCTGTCTAGCTCTGAAGGCACCTGAGAATTGCCAGACGGTCTTGGCCCCATCTCTGCCTCTTGACGCAGAGCCCTCAACCGAGCCTTTCTCAGCCTACAGGACTAGCCCATGTTCTTCCCCAACCTTCTCACTGTCCGACTCTGCTGCCAGCTCCGCTGGCTGTTGGCGGGCCACAACACCTGCCCTCAAAAAGGATTAGGCCTAAATGATTAGAAATTCTCTAATGGAAACATTTTGGAAATTGAGAGTTAATTATGTTTATGCTTCAGGTTTACTGGAAAACTATGTGTCATCAAACTTTATTCCAAGTTAATTTTTAAGATAAAGTCTCTCATATAGAAGCTTAGTTCATCTTTCTTGTAACTTTTTAATGGCTCTGAGAAACTATTCTAAAATATGATTAAGCAAATTATTTGCATTTGCTTAAAGAGAGAGTGACAGGACAACAGGCAGAAAAGCAAAGGAATAATTGATTTCCATTATAAAAAACATTTGAGCAAAAATAAGGCATATGTTAGAAAAAGTGTTTCAGAAGAAATGTTAGCATGCTTGAGGCTGCTGGCAAGGTAACAATTTCACAAGCAACTGTATCAACAGAAAATGTAGCAAATTTTAAAATAATCAAAAATGTCCATTCTGACAATAAGGGACAGGAAAAAAGACTAATGCCTATAAATTCTTGACTATTTCATGTCCACATACTGATATAAAGAGCAATGATATGGTTTCTAGAGAGTTTTATAACAGCCTTCCCCAATCTGAGTGCCCTCTGGATCTACAGAGCAAATTTCAGAATGTTTAACAAAGTAGTACGTTAGTTGATGAGAAGTTCAGTCTCCAAATTGGGGAGGAATATACAGAGTAATCATAGATATGAAAGCATATCTAAACTTTTCAGCAAAAGATGGAAATGCTAAGTGAGACTCAGACTTAAATACCTCCCACTGTGCTTCTGATTAAATTGCTGTTTTAACAGAGTCTATTATTAAGGTCAAAACTAAACGCAACAGCAATCAGTCACTTATTGTCAGCTGTAACAAACACATCAGTTATTTCAAACTGTAAGGCATGAATGATTCTATTAAAAACAAAATAAGAAGTGGAGAATGAATTTGTTGTGGGATCATCTATATTGAAAATAACCCAAGAACAATGTTACATCTAATTCTCTTTCAAAATTAAATTTTTAATTGTATTTTGCTTGGGATACTTTTTATGTTATGTTTAACTTTGCTTTAAAGAAACACTTCAAAACATTTTTCCTAAAGTCAAGTATTCATATATTATCAGAGTTATCATGCAATCCAATAGTATATTTTAATGTATTTATTTAAAACAAAATATCTTTTTACTAATGGTTCTTTTTTAAAAGAGTAAGATTTTCTTACTATTTCTCCCCTTACTTATACCATGTGTACAGGTAGTCCCTAACTTACATTCATAATTGAGTCCTCTTACGTGAGACATTTGTTAATTGAGCTTTGCCCCATTTACAACTTCTCTTGGCAGTTAAGTGAATCACTGCAGCTGATGCATTAGTAACCTGATTGTTAAGTGAATCTGGCTTCCCCATTGACTTTGCTTGTCAAAAGGTCGCAAAAGGGATCACATGACCTTGGGACACAGCAAAGGTCATAAATATGAACCAGTTGCCAAGCATCTGAATTTTGATCACATGAACATGAGGATGCTGCAAAGATTGTAACTATGAAAAATGGTCACAAGTCATATTTTTCAGTGTTGCTGTAACTTTGAACCATCACTAAACAGACTGTTGTAAGTTGAGGACTACCTGAACATGATACATTATCCCATGATTACTGGGCGTATTTCCCATTGCTGCTGCTGAAAACTGTTTAAGATGGAATTCTCTTACCTGCAAAGTGTTAGTTAAAAAGTTGTCTTGGGAGACTATGTCTACAAAGAAATCAGCTGGGATTTCATTGAGCTGATGGTACAGGATAGAAATGAGATGGTTGAACACAGCTTGATGTTTCACTATGGCCTCCTCTGATCTGCACAAGAGATTCAGGAGTGTTTTCCAGTGCTCAAATGCATCATATACGTTCCCAATCAGGAAGCAGATGAAGGCAAACTGTAGCTCCCCTAGAAAGATCCCAGCAAGGAAATGTAAGAAATACAGAACAACTATAGCATTAATCCTGGTTGCATGGTTGCTTTATTTATTTAACATATTATTAAGTATATGATAGTATCTCCTAACCATCATCACTTAGAATCAGTTGATGTCATGGTTAAAACCCAGATTGGAAACAGGTAGACCATTTTAGGCCAGCTGGATGACCCTGGGGGCAATCTTTTTTTTTTCAGCTCCAGGAAGAAAGGAAATCACTTGTTCAGGCAGTGGTCTGAAGGTACCAAAAGAAAACCAAAAGGAAACCCCATCCCTCTGGCCTAAGATCTAGAACTAGATTGGGAAGTAGCAAAATTGTATGGTCTAGGCCAGGGGTATCAAACTCACACCGTCACAGTGGCATCACGTATCAGGATCTTTTTCCTCTTCTCTAAACCAGGTGTGGCCAGCATATGACCCATCCGGTCTGCGGGTCACAAGTTTTAACAGCCCTGGCCTAGGCATACACTAGTATAAAACAGAGCCCCACTTTAGTAATCAAGTGTTCTGAAGTAACAGTATCTTCCAAACAGCACACCATATTTGTCTGACTTCCATTTATCGCAAGCACATTATACTTGGACACAGGATAACATATACTTCCAGGGACAAACACGGATGTATGGCTATCTCAAACTACCAATGATTTTTTACAGTAGTGCAACCTTATCCAGCAATAAATGAATACAGCCCACATGATCTCTCTCTGATTTAAATTCCCATCCATAAGGTCTCCCACTCAGTTTATCCACTCTTCTGAAATGTGCAGAGTTTTACTTACCTATAAATACCACTCCATTAAGTGACCTATCCTCAACCTATATTCATTCTTCTGGAGAATCAAGTGGCATTAAAAGTTGCAAAAATTAAAAGAAAAGGGTATATAGATAGTCCTCAGCTTATGGCCACAATTGAACCCAACATTTCTGTTGCTAAATGAGACAGTTAAGTGAGCTTTGCCCTGTTTTACAATTTTTCTTATCACAGTTAAGTGAATCTCGCTTCTGCAGTCACTTTATCAAAAGGTTGCTGAACATGATGACATGACCATGGGGATGTTGCAGTGGTCGTAAGTATGAAAAATGGTCATAAATCACTTTTTCAGTGCTGCTGTAACTTTGAACACTCTGTAAATGAGTGGTTATAAGTTGATGACTACCTCTAGTATAGATTCATTCATGTATTTCCAGCGACTTCCAGTTGACATTGCAGTGAGAATGGCTGGAAAATAGCGGAGGTCTGCTGGACTCCGTGAAATACAGCCAGCAACTGCTTGCTGGGAGACCCTATGGAGTTAAGCCTCCCTGGAGGGGAGATGAAGAAAGGAGAGGTACTTCGTCGATCATGAGGAAAACACAATTTCCTCACTGATCCGAATAAAGCTCTCCTGAACAGCAGCAGGGACGACAGCCATTTTTGGTCAGTCACAAGCTGGGACAACGAGGACACTTAAGAACTTGGGCTGGAGCAATGTGTGGACAGAGCAGTGAAACTGGGTGAGAAAATTTCCAACTGTTACCTTAGAGACTTAATTTAAACTTAAAGTTCCAAAAATGATTTCCAAACACTAAAAAAGTGATGATTGGATTTATGGAGAAAAATTAAAGGCTAAAAACTAAAGAGAAAAATTAAAGATTAATCCAAGGCTATGTTTTAGGCCCAGTACTCTGAAAACAACTTCATCAATGATTTGGATGAGGGAATAAATGGGGAACTCATCAAATGTGCAGATGACACCAAACTGGCAGGAATAGCCAACACTCCAGAAGACAGGCTTAAGATACAGAAGGATCTTGACAACTTGAACATTGGGTACTATCTAATAAAATGAAATTCAATGGTGAAAAGAATAAGGTTCTACATTTAGGCAAGGAAAACGAAATGCACAGTATAGGTGGTACCTTGCTGAATAGTAGTAACTGTGAGAAGGATCTTGGAATCCTAATGGACAACCATTTAAATATGAGCCAGCAGTCTGCAGCAGCTGCCAAAAAAGCCAACACAGTTCTAGGCTGCATAAACAGAGGGTTAGAATAAAGATCATGTGAAGTGTTAATACCACTTTATAATGCCTTGGTAAGGCCACACTTGGAATACTGCATTCAGTTTTGGTCGCCACGAGTAGAACAGATGTGGAGACTCTGGAAAGAGTGCAGAGAAAAGCAACAAAGACAATTAGGGAACTGGAGACTAAAACATATGAAGAACAGTTGCAGGAACTGGGTATGTCTAGTTGAATAGAAAGAAGGACTAGGGGAGACATGATAGCATTATTCCAATATCTCAGGGGTTGCCACAAAGAAGAAGGAGTCAAATTATTCTCCAAGGCACCTGAGGGTAGAACAAGAAGCAATGGGTGGAAACTTATCAAGGAGAGAAGTAACTTAGAACTAAGGATAAATTTCCTGACAGTTAGAACAATTAATCAGTGGAACAGCTTGCCTCCAGAAGATTTAAATGCCCCAACAGTAAGAAGATGTTGGTTAGCCATTTGTCTGGAACGATATAGGGCAGTGATGGCGAACCTATGGCACGCATGCCACAGGTGGCATACGGAGCCATTTGTCAGGCACGCGAGGTGCTGCCATGTCAGCTGGCCAGTGCGCATGCCTACGCTGGCCAGCTGAGTTCACCCTTTTTTAAAGCCATTTTTCGCCCTCCCCAGGCTCCAAAGGCTTCCTTGAAGCCTCCGGAGCGCAAAAGTTCGGGAACAGACTTCCGGTTTGCACGGAAGGTCATTTTGACTGCTCCTGAGGCTTCAGGGAAGCCTCCTGAAGGTCCTTGAAGCCTCCACAGGGCTTCCGGGGTGGGGGAGGCTGTTTTCACCATCCCCAGGCTCCTATAACGCCTCTGGAGCCTGGGAAGGGCGAAAAAAGCATGCAAAAAATGGGGGGGTCACACCTGTAGTGCGCGCATGCACACTGGGGGGTCACACATTGCATTATGGGTGCGGCATGCCTGCAGATCACCCCCCCTGCGCTCCCCCCACTTATGGCACGCGAGCCAAAAAAGGTTTGCCATCGCTGGTATAGGGTTTCCTGCCTAGGCAGGTGGTTGGACTAGAAGACCTCCAACGTCCCTTCCAACTCTGGTATTGTGTTGTATTGTATTGTATTGTATTGTATTGTACTCTATTGTATTGTATTAAGTAGTAAAATAAAAACCCAAAGGATGATTTAAAGCATAAAAAGCCTGGAAAAATCAAACAACAGTGTGAAAAGTGACTATTGGGGGAAATTGCTTTTCTAAACTTTATTTCTAACTCCCTTGACTGGATGAAAATCATTTGTTTCTGGTTTTTTATATTCTGTGGAACACTGGCATTGGGAGCAGGGTAGCCATCTACTGGAGGAAGAAGATTACTGCATTGTACAAAATCCAAAAGAAAATGAACAAAAAGTAAATTGGAAAACTATCTGACCTTGACTTTATCTTAGTAGGCAATTGGAATGCTGGGAAATATTTACTGAGCTTCCTGAAGATTCAGAAGGCAAATTAAATTAAACACTAAAGCTCTACTGGAACAATACATTGAAAAGAGGATTTGAAAGATTGGAAGAAACTTGGAGGGCTAAGTTGGATTTGGGCTATTAACATTACATGATAGATCATTTTACGAAGCAAAAGAAGAAAAGTGACAGAAGGGAGGAAAGGGGAAAAAAGAAAAAGAAGAAAAGATAAATAAGATTTTAAAATCTGGACAACTGGGAAGGTATAAATTGGAAATTATAAAAACTGAAAAGCACAAATTCATAGACACTTTAGGGATTTGGAGAAATAACTTTGTGATTGATCAAATCTTGCTAATAATTGGGGGTTGGGTTTGGGTTTGTTTTTTTAGTTTTTAGATATTGGGATACTAGGATATTAGAGGGATATTAATTACAAAATGACTCAGCAGGAGGCAATAAAGTTTTATGAAGAAAAGTTAGAAATAGCGAGAAAGAACTAAAAGATGTTGATGGGAATATTTAAAGATAAAGATGTAGAGGGCACTCAACAAATGGTGGGAAAAAATGAATATGATGCACAGAAGACAGCTGAGAAATTAGAAGTGGTAGAGGGGACAATGCAAAATAAACTACAAAAAGATAAAAAATAAGTTAAAAGAAGAGAAAAATACTGAAAAGACAGCAATGACAAATACTAAAAATCAAAGAGACAATCCCTTAAGAGCTTACAATAGAATAGAGGGGAAAATGAGGAGCTTATAAAAACAAAGAAAGGATGATAGTTGGATATTCAAAAGATGCAGCAGGAGATAAAGGATAAGACAGAGGGAATAATCAATTTGTGTAGAAAGACACATAGGATTCCAAGAGAGAAATATAAAAGAATCACCAAAAAATCAATAAATGATGAAATTCTAGAAAGGCTGAGAGATGATGGATAGAGAAACAATATTTTGTAAGGTAGTAACAATATTGAAAAGCAACAAAAATAAGTAGAAAGTTTAAATTGAGAAAATAGTAGTACATATATAGATATATAATATAATTTATTATCAACACAGATATGTTAGGAGATGGAAGACTAGGACTAGGTGTATTTAAAAGTATTATGATTAACAGGATGGAAAAAATATATTGGAAAATATAGCCTATAAGGACTATGAATCCAGGGGACTTAAGAGATATAAACTGATTAGACCTTACTGATAATTGGTTTTAATGATGTTTATAGAAAGTTGAGATATTAAAAATGTGGTGGAATACTGAGTGACATCTATAATATCAAAATGTTAGGAGTTAATAAGTATATAAAAGATTATATTACAATTATAATGAGCACATTAATGTTAGAAGATAAATTTTTGTGTATATATAATGGTATTATTACTCAGAACATTGTGTGAAAAATATGTTAACCCAGTCATCATGCTGTCCACAAAAAAATGTCGGTTGTTAAAGAAAAACTGCAAATAAAACTTATGCAAAAAAGAAAATGAAAATGTATTTGCAGCACACTTGGACAATACTGTGACAAGCTGCACATTTCTTCATAGCATAAGATATCTGTGAATACTATTCTATTCTAGATAAGTATAATCATCCATGGGTACCATTTCATCCATATGCTAAGGAATGCAAATAACAAGCCTTCTGGAAGAGCAGGATCAAAGAGAGAGAGACAAGAATTTTCTCAATTCTGCAGTTTCATGCAGAAGATAAGAACAGGAGAGATATCTACTATTTCGTACCTTTCACAGTTCACAAAATGGGTACAGCTGGATAACCTTCTCAACAAAGGGAAAATTATACTTGATCATGAAGTGATTTTTTTGGAGGCAAACATATAATTGTAAAACCAAATGAATTTGGTAAAGCATTTTACTTTAGTATAAATTGGTGGAAGTACCAAGTCACTTAAAGCAAATAATATTGAGTGGGTCAAAATTTATTTGCTTTTGTTGTTGGTTCATATATAGGGTATTTATACAACCCAACATTCTTATAATACAAATTTTACCGTGTAAATAATTTTTCTTAATTACAGTGAAAATGTGCTACAAAAGTATGTTGAAAAGCTGTACTGCTATGAAAGAATGTCAGAGAATTGCCATTAAACTGAGTGTTGTGTTGTTTTAAACTTTCCATAAGGGGTCACTAGTACTGCATATGAGAATTTATTGACTGTTTTAATTCATTTTTTATCTCAATTGCTCATAGTTGTTTAATAATAATAGTTAATTTGCAAAGCTGGGAGAAAATGTATCACCACAGCTATTTTATCTTATGGATTGGCTTCATAATTCATATCCCAAAATATAAAAATGGCCAAGTTTTCATACTCACTATCAGGATTGTTTCACTTTCTTTGCAAAATTCGTTTGTAAAGGTTTGCTTATCAAAGTGACAAGGCAATACTGACTGTAAAGTATAATACATGTACTGATGTAAAAGAAAATGCAGAAAATGATAGATCTGAGAAGGCATATTCACTTACCAAGCACATCCTGGGAATTGTTGGCATAGTGTTGATTGATCACTGTTTCTAGAGCATAGCTGAGATCCATACTATGCTTGGTAACTTCCTCAGGTGTGGCACCTTCAGGATACATTTGTTTAGGTATTTTTGTGAATCTGATCTCAGTGCCAGGCTTCAGTTGCATTTTAGGAAGCCGGGCCAGTCCTTCCGCATAACTTTTGCATTCTGTGTCATACTGGGGTAGATTCTGTTCAATTCGATCTTGAGTATATTTTCCAGGCAGAACAGGCAGCACTTCAGAAAAGGCACATATCTGTCCATTTTCAGGCTGCAATTTTTGCATCACAAATTCATTAATAAAATTAGTGAGGGAGACCCATTTTTTAAGGGTATTATAAGGGTATGGACCCAGACATTTGTCCATCTCTTTGAGATTGACTCTCATGGCTTCAGACTCATTTTCAGAAGCTGGGGTGAGGTCTACTTCTTCTCTTTGTTCGTCCCAGTGTAATATCTTTAAATCACGTCGTTGCAAGTTTAAGAAGAAACCAGTACGAGGACCACTTTCTTTCCTATTGTTTTTGTCAACACTGCTGTAATGAAAAAAATGAATGCCTGGTGGTATCATCTTGACTCCACAAAACTTGGGACCAATTTGCCAACTGTTGTAGTCAATGCCAAACTCAGTTCCTTCTGGCATTTTCAAAATTATAACCGTGGCACCTTCAAAAAAAAGTTGTTTGGCCAGAGCTTGGTCCATCTGCATTTCTGCCATATCAGCTGTTCCCTTGGTTATGCAACTTCTTACTCAGAAGCCTAATGGGCAAACAAATATTTGAATACATTTTGACACTACAATATGTGTGAGCCAGTGTTATGGTACCCAAACCACAAATTTTATACATCGGGTTGCAATGCTTCCCTCACAATTTATCCAAGTAACTTCTACATTTTTGCTCACTATATTTGAAATAGCAAATAGGTCACTACTGCCACCTGGTGAATGTGATGAGTCAAGTCTCAATCTTCTCATATTTGAAGCAAACATTTCCTATGACTATATGACAATGCTAGCTGCCCTCTTAAATATCTCACTAGATGGAAAAGATTTGGTTAATAAGTTGCCAGGCAGTAAGAACAGTTTGGCACTGCTTGATCAAACTACTAAAACTCCATTCTAAGCTCTGAATTAAGACAAAGAAATACAAAGTTCTGCAGGCCTCCACTCTACCTGTCCCAAAAGTAATAGCCAAGCGACAGCCATGTTGGAAAAAGAAGATGTGGGGGAGGTGCTTCCTTCAATTTTGCTTCATTACACAAACAATAAATTTGATGGGAATCTCACTCAAAACCCAGGGCTTCCAAATCAAAGCCAGCCATAAATGGCAGACATAAGGGCCACGTTTTTAGAAAACTTGCCGTTATAAAACCCTGTAGTATTGTGATGGTAGAAATGATAAGTGTCTGAAGACTTAAAATAGAGAATGTTCTTCCAGACAATATTGAGCAAATGATTAAAAGTTTCAAAGTTCTCATTCAATAATCGTTATTCTTTTTGTTTCTATTATTGATAAATAAAATGAAAACCTATGCCAGAGCACATAGTAATAAGGGACCAAAATGGAAATAATACATTCTAAAACAGAAAGGAAGAAAGGTACCTCATTGTAAAGTCTTAATTGAGAGAGTGTTCTAAAAGCTACCTATAGACTGAAATGGCTAATTAAACCTTCAGTATGGGTAACATTTTACCAAGTACCAATATTTTACCAAGGGTTCATCTGCCAGGAGGGTAGCAAGATTTTTCTAAACAAAAAACACTTTGTCAATAAAGAATTCTATTCTTTCTATTCTATTCTACTTATTTCTGTCTCACATTATTGCAGGGCAGAATGACTTCACAACCACTTTATTGCTTGAAATTCGAACCCTGGAGAAAAGTCAGCAGGCTGGTGGCTGTGGAAAGAGTTAGGACAATCAGCATCATGCTTTCCGAAAATAGTTCTGTGACAATTAACAACCGCAACCTAATGCGGTTCTCAGTCATCCAGGTCATGGTGGTCCCAAAGGTGCTTTTTTCCCAAGAAGCTACTGGGACTTTCTGGAAGTCCAGTTGCCAGAAAGTCCAGTTGCCTCTTGAAAAAAAGCACCTTTGGGACAACTGCACCTTAAGCGGATATTCGGTAGATCTCCGAGGAGAAAGCCATCTGCTGCTTTTTATGGTTTTCACTCAAGTATCAGCTGAGAAAGGTGAAGCCCCACCTGGGAAGGGCGATCCCGCGAAGACGAGACAGCAATAAAGAACCCCCGCCGGCTGAACGGGCGGGTCCAAAAACTGGAAGAAGACGCTAACTAGGAGCTATCAGGAAAGGTCCGGTTCTAACCTACAACAATGTTGGCACGGGGCCGGTTGATCTAACGCCATGCCCAACCGACGGGTCCAGGCAAAACGTCGCGGCGCCAGAATTCAGGATTTAGAGGCAACTTCCGTCGAGAAGCGGATGACGAGCTGACAATTGGAGCACTTCCGGTCTGCTTAAAAAAGCTATCCGTGCCGTCCCTGTGGCTGCACGTTAAAGTGTTCCGCTCGCGAGTTGCTGATAATATTTGAGAAGGTGTCCCCGCCCTCTGTGCGTAGTACATTTTGATCAATGTAATAGTACTTCTAGTGGTTACTCCTAGTGGAAGAAGTGGTAGGCGGAAGGGCTGTTTGAATGGGTGGGCTTTACATTTTTACCACCCTCTTGTTCTCTTTAGGGCCGATACACAATTCTGCAGAAAAGGTATTTGTATTTATTAGTTTGTCAAACGTACAAGATAGCAGGTATAAATCTAAACATGAATATAAGCGAAAGAAAAGAATACAAATAGATGGGGACAGTAGGACAAGGATGTTAGGCACGCTGGTGCGGTCAATGCCCATTAAGATTTATTCAATTAAGTGATTTTTTAAAATGTGTTAATTGCACAGCCATAAGCTACATAAGTACACTAGTTTTACTCAGTAATGTAAAAGTGATAGCATATATTGGAATTGGTTTCAGTGACATAGGTGTTTTTTCCCCTTTTTATTCCATATTTGTATCATATATTATCCCAGCTTTATGATTTTGAAACAGGATTTTTAAACGGGGGGGGGGGGGGGGAACCCAACAGAACATACCGTAAGAATATGGTACATAGGTGAATCTGTTATAAAGAGTCTGCCTTTACTCTTAGTCACTGAAGTGCAAAAATAGAGGGAAATTGAGATTGGCCTCTGGATAGCCACCCTTCTTGCTTCCCATGTTTTATGTATGGTTGTAAGTTGTTTTAGAATATAGAATAACAAGAGTTGAAAGGGACCTTGGAGGTCTTCTAGTCCAACCTCCTGCCTAGACCTTACACCACTTCATACAAAATTCAATATCTTCTTAAAAACATCCAGTGTTGGAGCATTCACAACTTCTGGAGGCAAGTTGTTCCACTGATTAATTGTTCTAACTGTCAGGATGTTTAGATGTTGGCTTGGAAAATTCTTGTTTTGTCCTCCAAGTATCTTATTTTCTATCCTTATATAAAACGTTGCAATCACACAGAATTCATGATGGCAGGATTGGAATGATATATTCATATCAAAACACACAACAAAACAGGCAAATGGGAATGATGGCGCAGAGCTGAGCGTGAGCAACGGAAGACAAAGCTGAGATATAAAGAAGAGGGGAACATTAATGTAGGAGCTGAAAGGTTACAGGTTTATTGAAACAGTACATACCTATAGACAAGGAAGAGAGTGTATGTAGTGAATTAAAACACTGGAGATCTTGTCATCCAGATAGTATAGACTGTACTAATATTTACATTTTCTGTAATTTCCAACATTCATCAAGTCGTAGCTCACACTCAATCATTATGTACTTCGTGGATTAAAAAAGATGGTGCATAGTATTATCACTAAAGTTTAGTATTGAAAAGAAAGAAGCGGTTGTGGAATATAAACAAGTGGAGGAATTAAGTTTCAATTTAGAGTGGTTAAATTTTTTTGACAGTAGTCTTTGAAGTTGTTGGAATAGGAAGTTGGAGTAGAGGAAACAAGACAATGTTAAGAAGATTGGTATCCAAGCTGGATATTAGGAAAGAGAGAGCGAAAAGAAGATGGACTGTAGGAAGATGATTTACCATGGCTTAGAGAAATGGAGAAGGTGTTTGATCCAAAGTCTGCAGAAACTGATTCCCTGAAGAGTGACTTAGTGAGATAGTAGTTGACTGAGCAGTATCCGTTGTCATTGGAAATCTTCATGTCAGGAGGCTGGGTTATTTTGCAAGATGCTTGCTCCCAATTTTTTCTACCCATTCCAGCCGATCCAGCAGAAGAGGCATGTTATGACTCCCATCAATTAAGGAATGTCTAAGTCCTGACAGGACTTAGAAAACAAACCTTTTCTGTCATCGCACCTGCCCTTTGGAACTTCAGTGTCTTGGAAATTAGGTTGACTTTTTGCAAAACCAATGACTGGGCTATTATGCTCTTAGTAGAACTGATGGCAGGTTAGAAATGGGATAATTGACTTGCACTGGAATCTGAAGTTTGTCTCCATTTATAGAGAGACGCTGTGTGTGTGTGTGTGTGTGTGTGTGTGTTACTTGAGTTCATTTCTTATCACCAAAACATTTTTTGTCCAAGTAGAAATTGGAAGTGTTTGAGTGGTGATTTTTTTTTTTTTTGAAGCCAGACTGAATGACTTGTTTCTCTAATTCTGGGAAGGTTATATTATTAGCCAGTATGATTCATCTGTGTGAGTTTTGATTGCATGGGTAGGAATATAGTCTGATTGCATGGGTAGAAATATAGTCCAATTGTGAGAGATGAGAAAGATATGGCAGGAGACTATTTTAAGGAAGGGGGAAACCAACAAATCATCAATATCACTAGTGATGGCAGAATCTGTTAATAGATCTGTAATCTGTTGATAATAATTGACAAGTCTGTGTGCAATAGTAACTCATACATTCAAATACTAATTATCTCTATGATTTGATGGTAAATGAGCACCAGAAAATGATGCATATTATTGAGACTTGTTTTGGTGATGATGAGGGTGTCACTGTCTGACATCTGCCCTCCCAGGTTTCAAGTCCTTCAGGAGTCTCTACACCCTGATCAGAGGAAGGGTAATCTTTAAAGCAGCCCCTTCGATTCTTGCTGGAATGTGAATTGAAATACTTCACGTTGGACAGTAGGGACAAGCTGGATACTCTACTGTAATGGCTATCCCAATGTCCAAGACAGTTCCTTCCTGAACTTCGATTTGGTCTAGAGGCTGATATTAAGAGTTCTCTCATAATTTGGCTCTGGGTGATTTCAATTTCCAGGCTGTCAGGAGCGGTTTTAGCAAATCTTGGAGTTTATGGTCTCTGTGGTAATAATGAGCTTGCCCCAAAGACCTTTGGGGCAGTTTTGTTGAATTCCTGGTCACCTACTGTCAGTGTGCTTGCTTCCAAGCTGCCGCTCCTAATCGGCCAATCTTGGTTGGTTCCTTGGTTTATCAAGAACATCAAGATGAAGTAGCAGAAGGTATGCCTGGCATGCACTGAAAAAAACTATAAAAAGTGAATTTTATCCAAGACTGGTGTGAATTCAAGCTTAAAACTTAAATTTTGGTTAGAAGGGAATGAAATGTTACTTATCTTCCCTTATTACATCGACAGATTGCTATAGAGCAACCCTATTTAAAGTAGTCAGCTTCTTTTAGGGAGAAGATACAGAACTCCTGACTTACTGTAGTTGACACAGAAACCATTATTTTTATATTTATATTCATGTTTCTAGATCTCCCATCTCCCTCAAGGTAAGGCTCTGCAAACAAACATGGGATTCTTTCAGTTGATGGACTTTGATGAAGTGCACTAGGATTTGTTGTCTGCTCCTCTCTTCAGCCAGAAGGAGTGAGAGAGATTGGATCTGGTAACTGACACCTCACTTTGAAAGGGGTAACACCAGCAACTTTGAAAGAGACTATGATGCTCCACATCTTAAAGATGCTCTCTCTGAATCTATCTGGATTTGACCACTATTATCCTTTTTATCTTTCCTTATAATGGCAATGCACCATAGAAGAAACATTCATTCAAGATACTTATCTGAACATGGAATGGAGATGGCATTGGTTGCTATTGTAAATTATTTTTTATTACACCTTGGCATAGGGTAGTTTCCATCCTGGTCATGTTGGGCCACTCAATGGTCATGGTGTTCATCAGCCAATGGTTGTTGAGTTATGGGCTGTTACAGGATTCCTCTAATTCCAGTCCATTTCCTCCTGCTGTTTAATATTGATATGAAACTGTTGGAGTAGGTAATTTGTTGGTTTGTATTGTATTAGTAATCTTTGATCCTTTATCTGGAGATTGTATTTGGATGAGATGAAAGGGATTGAACACAAACAAAACAAAACAGCTGTTTATTAATCAAGGCTCCTTGGCATCTCTGGTGTTAACTATCAATGGAGTGGCATTGGCCCTAAAGAAGGAATCCCATGACTAAGAATTTCTCCTGTTCTCACAGTACTAGAAGAGCTAATAAAAGTCAATGGGGTGGGGTGGGTGGGGTGAGGTATCTTCAATTGTATACCTGTTGTGGCCCAGCCTCACAATAATCCAACACTTCATCATCATCATCTATGTGTAGTACTTGACTTACAACCAATTGCTCAAAGAAAATTTGAAATTCTGACAGGCCCAGTGTAAAGGGTCTCATTTCTCTTTTTCCTAAGAGAAAAGCCACCATGAGCCACAAAATGAGTGAGCATCAGATACATTTATTTCACTTTTATTGAATACAAGAACAGTGAGCACACACGCATACATCACCAAGCACTGAAAGAGGATATGACCGAAAAGGATGGGACAAAAATTGAAATGGGTGGAGGGGTCAGAAGGACAGAAGAATTAATGAAGGAATGACAGCATTTCAGTTGGTTAAGGTGCTTTTCAAATTAAAAAATAATTATGAATCTTTTTAATTCATGCAGTTGCAGGCCAGTTTTAGAATCAAGTTGCGGGATTTGTTGCAAACAAGCAGTTGCATCAACCGTCCCTTTCAATGGAAAGACCCCCTCACCCAAAGAAAGCAGAGTGACCAACTATATCAGATGGCAGCAGAAGGTGGAAGAAACCATGATCTTAAGAGTATGCATGGCTTCCACTTTACCACAAATAATAAATATAATATATATATATTAATATAGATATCTATATATAAGCCACATCTTGCTAGGTAAACAAAAAACTAGTTTTTGTTAATGGCTACCCATCAGTCATGCCGTGGGAAGAATCCAAATCTATTTTAGCTTTCCTTTCCTGTATTTGACAAGAGTTAGATTCTGGTCTTTATATAAATGGGTTTTGAACTAATTTGTTTCCAGAGGTTTTAGTGGCAGATTCATGTATATCAATTCATATAGAAGGAGCAATAGAATGTACTTTATATATACCTAATTTCTGAACTTTGTTTTGAAATTAAAAATGAAATTAAGTTTAGGGGAGGAGGGGGAGAATACTTTTTTTGTAACATTGAGGGGAAAAAACATGATAATGCCACCAAGATTTTTCTTCAGTTTTTGAAATCAGCAGAACAAGATTTTTGTTTTCTACATATTTTATGGGTTTCTACATTTTTTTGATGTTTTGGTTTTATGGCATCACATATTCCAGAAGAATAAAAGGAAACAAAAAATCCTCAAAAAAATCTAAAGAAGAAAATCACTTGGATACATGAAAATTAGAAATGACTCTTACAGCATAAAGTTTATATCTATGCTTTCAGTGTTTAATTAGGACACTCCTACATGCCAAAAACAGATCCAATTTTAAGGAGCCATAATAACAGCCAATGGCCCAGTGTCTCCTACAATGGCAAACAATTTATGATATAAGATACATCCACATTACTCCAATGATTATTACCATTTCCCATTTTTATTTATATTTCCAATTAGAGATAAGAGATGTCATTATCCAATTCACAATATGTAGAAGGAAAAGTATTAACTGTTTCATTTAGATTTGTCTCATTTCTTTCTGCTTTAATTACTCTTGAGGTAATGAAAAGTGGTAAAGGACAATGTCTAGGTTTCATTAATGGCAGAGCAGTTTTATTTAATAGTATCCTTACTCCGGAGCAGTATTTGCTGTTAGTAATTTGGTTCTCTAAGCTTCACAGTTTACTGTGGCAGATGAATGTATCTTCAAGAAACCCATGAATAAATCCTGTTCTGATATAGAATCCCCATATTTAAAGAAGGCAGAGGTGTTCTTTCTCCCTGATAGATATGGTCTCCAAAGTCTCAATCTGACAAAATGAAACCACACGTGAGTAGAACAGGGCAGCCTCTTTGGCAGATTCTCACATTCATGGATGAGAAACTGGAGCCACGTAATCGATAGATTTGGAACCAAACTTTCAAATTTTGAAAAACCGACATGGCATATACAATAACAACTTTGCCCTAAATAAACACTTTGCTCTGAAAGACAGCTAAATAAAGGCCTTGAACAATGAAGCAATTTGATCTCATTCTGTGTGATGACCTTGTGCTCCTCCTAAGCCTGCAGGATGAAGAGACACTGTTAATTGGCACATTTGAGGGATTCTAACCGAGCTGGAGTAACACTGATCCGTTTTGTTGCCTTTGACTCCTTCCATACTGTTGTATGTGTCTTAATCAGTGACAATCACAATTGTGTCACCAAACTCAAGTGAGAGACAACTTCCTCAGAATTCCTCTTTTTCCCCCTATTCTTAGTTTCATGGGATACTGGCATAATCTGAAAGTCTTGTAATACATTAACCATTATCAATCAAATAATAATAATGTGAAAATGTCATTGTCACACTTAGCACTGTTTGTTTTAATATCATTCCCCACCCTCCCCAGTTATATATAATATCCATAACTTAAAAGCACATCAATATGAAATCTCTACAGGCTGCATTTTGTTCAGTGAGAAATCATATACATATCATTTTCCTTTGCTTTAAGTGAAATAAAGTCATAATTATCTTCAGCAGAATAAGACATTAGATGAGAAGAGGAAACATTTAAAAAAGGAAGGACCAATTGGGGAAAATAAAAGAATCCAATGGTGAAGCAACAAAAGTAGCATGGCGTGAAAATAAAGGATGATCACTGCACATCCCAAATTAGAAAATAATAAACAAATTATACAAGTGAATGGATTTTAATTCTTTCCTATCAGGGAATCATTTTGTAATTCTGCTTGTTTTGCTAGTTGATTTCTTGCTTTGTTGCAAAGCATTTTTGCTTTTCCATTCAGTGTGCAACAAATGAATTATGTGTTCTTTAAATGTAACATGCACAATGGTGGTTTATTGTATTAATATTATTACCATCATGATTTTTTTAGATCAGTCAATTCTTCAATTTATTTGAAGAGGTGGTTGGTTTTGCTTGTTGCTGATGTTGCTGTTTTATTCATCTCCAGCATATAGCAGCAGTGCAAGGATGCATTTTGTTTCCTGTATATATAATATATAATATATTTGCTATTCCTTTTTATTTAATATTTTGTCTCTCAACATTATTCTTGCAGCCAGGACGTTCTATGTCTCAGTGAGGAATCCAGCATAAAGGCCCCTTCTTTACTTCAAAGTTAAAATAGATGCCAACTTCTAGAAATACAAAGGTCAAGATTCCTATACAAGGATAAGGAAAATAAGAACATAAATCAATACATACAGTGTCAATCCTTTATCAATATAATACTGCAAGCTTGTTTTGACTTTTGCAATTTAACAGCTTTAGCTATTTTAACAAGACTATATTGTATCAGGTATGAAGTTTTTGCATATTATAGGGCATCCTGGGGTCTATTTTGGGATGTCCCTTATTAGTACAGAACACCATTCACTCGCTTTACTGTATGAAGCCCATGGAAAACATCCTCTATAGGAGGATGTTAATCCATTAGGACCAGACTTTCCAAGCAAAAACGTCTGGTAAGCGTTCAAAATGGCAAGATTCTTAGCCAATTCTCATTCTTTTCAATTAACTTATCCTTAGTTATGAATCTGAATAAAGATACTGCATGGCACAGTTCACAAATTTACCTTACTACAATCAAGATAATTCTTCAATACAAATAGCATCAGCCACATAGTTTTGTTTAAATAGCCATTTTTGAGAGAGCTCGGTGTTGTCTCACTAGAAGGATGCTTGCTTTGAAAGCTACAATCTTCGTATATCATTTACTATTTTACTTGGCTTGTCGAGATCATATTTCTCCACACTTTCTCCATATTTATACCCACCTGAGGCTTCTTGTCCTTTTCTTCTGGAGATGGGTCTGTTTCTCTATATACTACAGCTTTGGTTACCAGCATATCAGGATGCTGCAATTTTGCCTCCTTGATGGCTAAAGCCAAAGCCTATGGAAAGAAAATAATTCACATTCAGTAGTATTTCACTTATGTCACTGGAGGCCAATTTTTGGCTCAGGGGCCTTGAGTAGTCCAATTTCTGCACTTTGCTAGGTCCCTTCCTCAAATTTTGGTAAATCTTTTATATTTGGATAAAGTGTAAGAAGAAACCAATCTTTCTTGGCAATTTTAAAAATGCACTTTTAAAAAGACTATGGGTTTTAGTCTAGGCATATCCCCCCCTTTTTTTATTTCACCATGCCCACATTCCTTCTGGCTCCCAAATCATTCTACAGATCCAAATGCAGCTTCAGTCACCCCAAAATGTGCACATGTAAGAACAAGTGAAAATAATTTTAAAAAAGAATAAGTGAAGGAACACAAATTTATACTTATGAATGACAAAACCAATATCTCTGTTCACACAGATATTCCTAACTATGAATAAGCACAGCTTCACATTGTACTGTAGATCACAGAGACCTACATTTCCCCCCTCTTTCATGGTATTGTGAATTAGGTCTACATACCAGAAGTATATCTATAATAGTATCTAAATTATGCAAATATTATTACACTGTTATCTGTATGTTTATCACTATAACTCGAACAAATTGTAGTGCTTTTAAAGGGCGGGTGTCAAACTTGCTGCGTCATGTTGCCATCATGTGATGCTTCGTAACATTTTTCCCACTCGCAAAACGGGTGGATGTGGCCTGTACGTGACGTATCTGGTCAGCGGGCTGCCAGTTTGTCACCCCTGTCTTAAAGTATTTGCACGCATACGTAAAAGCTGGAAGGTGGATACAAGATCTGCAGTCCCACCTTGTATTTCCTCTGACTTTCACATGTTCAAGCAGAAGAGGGATGAATGTTGTTATAATAACATCCCCGAACATGCAGAGAGTTCTGTATTTGCATCAAAGCATGATAAATACAACATCAGTTCTTCGAGCTAAATATATGGATGTTAGAAACGGTAAAAGGTAAGACAAGTTTTTAGATGAGTACCTGAGCAGGCATGAGCAAGGAAAGATTTGGGGACTGTGATCTTCCTAACCATTTAGTATCAAGGTTGCCCGCAGGTGCATGCAATAATTCTTTCAGGAATTCCGTGCACACACAGGAATTCTAGGACTTGACCTTATTATCCAAATTTCCATTTTTTTTTGTAGCAAAAAACTAAATGAAACTGAAACAGCTTCTATCACACGAAAGAGTCCAATAATACAGATGGGCATATCACTGAATTTCATTTCAGCAGTTAGAGGCCTCTTTCTCAGGCTTCTTCTTACATCTGCCACACACAGCTTTCATTTTTCCTGCCTTCCTATCTTGAATCATAACACCTCCATAAATAAAAAGGACAAGAGTTTCGTTCAACTTCCTAGCTAAAAGCTTCCATTCATACTTGGTCTTGATCCACATCTTCATCCCCCGTTATGATGATTCGCTTTTCTATTCTGGTTTCAGAAAATCCTCCTTTCACAGTCTGGAATAAAAAAGAAAATAAATACTCAGTATGATATTGTAAATCCCATGTCTAAAACTGTTTTAAATGATAGCTTCTGCTTTACTGGGGCATAAGAACTCTGACTAATTTGACACAGGATGCCAAGCTAAGCTTTGCTTAGTCATGATTTGTTGAAAATCAACAATTGGCTATACTGTGGCATACAAACTACAATGCCTAATAAAATAATTATGATTTAGACTGAAATTTATGACATTCCTTTTTTACAAATACTCTCTTGAGAGTAAAAAAATAAGCTACATTTAATTATCGGAGAATCTTAGGTAGCTTGTGACCCACTGGGTCATCCATTCAGAAACTTTTCCTTACTTAAATAGAGAAACAGAATGACTAAGGGTAAAAAAAAAGAAGCAGGAACAGGAACAACTTTTACATTCCTGCCGACTTGACCGCAGCTGATTGTCCTCAGGTAGGGAAGTAGGGAGTGGTCTACCCAGCCTCTGAAGGTCTAGGGTGAGAGTTGTCTGTCTGATCTCCAGTAGCCAATGGAGCGGCCAGCCTACCCAGTCTCAAAGGACTATGGCTGGGCCAGTCTACTGAATTACTGGCTAGAGGCCCAGCAGCATGAAAGCACTGAAGCTATCATCAACGTTCCAAATTTCAGTGCCAAGGGAATTGTGGATATTGGATTTTGAAGTACATTAGCCCATTTGGAGTACAGTAAACTGTTGCCCTAGGATGCCCTATTTTGCCCAGTTAAAGGTTAAAGACACATAAATGTTAATAGTATATAGGTAGATATGATATTTAGAGAGGTACAATGTGCCTCTTATCTAGAATAAATCTTTTCCAAGTTCATTCATGGGAAGTGAGATGTAAGTCTGGGCACTGGAATAAGCTGATATTCTGTGCTCCTGCACTGATCTTACCTTGGTAACATGGGTAGTTGTGGAGGTGGAGAGGGTTTCTGCAGTGGCACCAAAAAGACTGGTGAAGGCTTCTTTGCCAACAGCACCACTGGCAATCTATAAACATATGCAAAATATCCACATCAACAGATTTACAGTTACTCCAAAACAAAAGTCATAGGCATGGTTAAGTTATGAACCCTGATATACTCAGCTTTCTCTAAAACAGTTGTTAAGAAAAAGTTTATATTGCTCCAAAGAAGATCATAATCAATTTTTGAGGACAAATAAATTGGACCTCTTATAGACTGTTTACTTTAAATCAACTTAGTTCTTAGAAATTTGTTTTTAAAAGTTTTGCAAAATCAAAAAAAAAATCATCTTAACAATGTATTCAGCTTTAACATTTCTTATTTGAGCCAGGTACAATTGCAGTTTCTGAAGTCCTACAGCAGTTAGAAGTTTTGAAGCAATTATCTACTTCTTCTTGTCCTTTATAAGGAATTGAAAGAAGATACATTGAAATTACTTATTTACATGAGCTTTGAAATACAGCTTGAATATCCTGCTCTTGTAAATCATTGGGGGGGAGGATATGCATTAAACTAAGTCAATTTATCCAGTTGTTTTCATGTAAATGTTAAATAGGAGGGGACAAAGAGATGAGGTGTGAGGTACTCCATATAGAAGGGTCCTTGAGTTAAACGTCTTCCCCACTACCAATACTGACTAGAACAACTATAGAAAGGGAGTAACTATTGCAAAACAGTGCCTCCCCACTTTCTAAACCTGTCCAGAAGAGTACAAAAATTGTTGGCATCAAAAACTTCTGACACATACAGGACAGACACACCACCCTCATCCCAGTCACTCCAAAAATCATGCACAAATGTAACTAATGCCACCTCAGTTCCATAACCCAGCCTGAATCTTGACTGAAAAGTATCAGGATAAGAGTCCCAGGAAAAGGTCCAGAATCATAATCTTAATGGTATCTGAATAATAATGTTATTTCCTATGTTCCAGGCTGAACTGTGAATGTTCATATTACTGAATGTTCATACTAGGTCCAGTGAAGTATTATCTATCAGACCTACTATTTCTGTTTCAGGTTCTTTCGTGTCTTGTAATTTTATTACTGATTTAGGAAACAAGGATGGGACATTTCCTCAGAAAATATGAACAATGACTTACTGGAGAAATGGAGCGAAGATCTGAAGTGCCTTTTGTAGGTTTGGTACTGTGATCCTGGGGGGAAAAATATTTACACTGCAACTTATGTTTATAGGTCAAAATCAGACAAGGAGGGATAGAGGTTCAAAGACATGAGAAAAAATCCTAAATTTCATCCACTAATTTGTTCAGGGAAATAAAAACACTTATCCTAAAGTATAATCTACTGAAAGCCAACAGGTAAGCAAAATTATCAGTTGGTGGAATTTAGGGTTTCTATCGGGTGAAATTCAGAAGGTTCAGAACCGGTAGCGGAATTTTTGAGTAGTTCAGAGAATTGGCAAATACTACCTCTGGCTGGCCCCAGAATGCTGTGGGAATGGAGATTTTGCAGTATCCTTCCCCTGCCACGTCCAACAAGTCATGCCCACAGAACCGGTAGTAAAAAAAATGAATTTCACCACTGTTTTCTATGCATAACATTTTAATGTTATTCAAAAGATTTAAGGAGTTCCAATATGTTTTGCATCTCTTATGTGATTATTGTCAAACTAGGAATAATCCAATGCTCATTTTAATGAAAATATATCTCATATATTTTATGTCACATTTTAGCAAAGGAATTTGGACTCACTTAAATCTATTAAGGGGCTATTTCAGAGATGGCCAGAACTGACATGCCCCTAGGGTCATCTCTTATGAATATAAGGACCCCCCTCAAGATAAACTGAAAGAGGAAGGAATTGGAAAAAGAACACAATCTTTCATTTTGCCTCCCCTTTGTTATTCAAAATCGGCCAAGAATGGTGGTGGCTACAAGTGGCCAGGAAAGTTGGAAAGGGACTAAGTGCAAAAAGTCTCAAAATGGAACTGAGATGCAGTTGAAGTTACTGTGAATAGCAAGGATAGAAGAGAATCCCACATTCACCCTGTGTCACAAAGGGGCTAAATTGAGAATGCTGCAATGCTGACAAATGGCCTGAAACAAATAAGTTCCATATGAATAACTTACTGAGGTTGTAGATATAGTTTCTGGGCTTTCAGTGTGGGAAGTGGTTACTGCCTCTTTTCCATCTGTAGTGGTACCATCAACCTGAAAAATGAAACAATAACAGTCAATAGAAGTAGATCTATTAAATGCACATTCCATTTAATTCTAAACAAATTAACTAAAATATATTCATATAAGATAGTAAGTTACCTCAATCTAGTCTCCTATTCATATACGTATTATCTTAAAACTTGATTATAGATTGAGCATTTTATGTCTTTAAGTATTTAAAAACAATAACTGGTGTATTTAAGATATATTTATAAAACAAATGGTGAATATATTACTAGTATATGTAAATTATTTTTGCATTAGCAATTTTAGTGGGCTGCTTTGCTTATGGACTTATAAAACACATTTGTGCTTACAGCAGAAATTTGAGTGTGCAATAAAGTAACAGTTGTAAGTTACCTGTGTAATTTCTGTTGTACCAATTCTGTGTTGCACAGAGCTGTCTGCTTCCACTTTCTTTACAATTTCTGATTTCTGATTGAAGGACTATCAAAGAGATTAAAAAAAGGATGACAATCCAACTATTGTTAATTAATGACAGAAACGGCTGTTTTGTGAACAGTCTTTTTCCTGTCCAAAAATATGCATTGTTAATTCTCATTTTGTCAGATGTCATGGTTAATCAAATAATTCTTGCTGATTTAAGCTCAAGAATTTTACTCCAGAGAACATATTTGATAATAAAGGATTGACTGAAAGTGTACAAACTAGATCATATGTTATTTCTATGAAGATTATAATCTGGAAAACTGGAATTAAAATTAAAACTGGCAAGAAAGCAAAGAACTCCAACAATTTGTTGTTTAGTGAATAGTTTTAGAGTCCTGTTTTTGAATATAATCTACCCATTTCAAATGCAATTTCACTAACTATAGTAACAAAGATTAAGCCAGTCTTGCTCTTATAAATCCATGACATTTGCCTAATATTAGAATTTTTCATTATTTCTCCCGTATGTTTTCTTCCATCTCTGACCTTTGTGTTAATCAATTTGGAAAGACAATTATTTTAACAGTAGAGTATCTGCTTTTTGATTTTTACAATAATACAATAGCAGAGTTGGAAGGGACCTTGGAGGTCTTCTAGTCCAACCCCCTGCCTAGGCAGGAAACCCTATACTGTTTCAGATAGATGGCTATCCAACATCTTCTTAAAGACTTCCAGTGTTGGGGCATTCACAACTTCTGGAGGCAAGCTGTTCCACTGATTAATTGTTCTAACTGTCAGGAAATGTCTCCTCAGTTCTAAGTTGCTTCTCTCCTTGATTAGTTTCCACCCATTGCTTCTTGTCCTACACTCAGGTGCTTTGGAGAATAGCCTGACTCCCTCTTCTTTGTGACAACTCCTGAGATATTGGAACACTGCTATCATGTCTCCCCTAGTCCTTCTTTCTATTAAACTAGACATACCCAGTTCCTGCAACCGTTCTTCATATGTTTTAGTCTCCAGTCCTCTAATCATCTTTGTTGCTCTTCTCTGCACTCTTTCTAGAGTCTCCACATCTTTTCTACATCGTGGCGACCAAAACTGAATGCAGTATTCCAAGTGTGGCTTTACCAAGGCATTATAAAGTGGTATTAACACTTCACATGATCTTGATTCTATCCCTCTGTTTATGCAGCCTAGAACTGTGTTGGCTTTTTTGGCAGCTGCTGCACACTGCTGGCTCATATTTAAATGGTTGTCCACTAGGACTCCAAGATCCCTTTCACAGTTACTACTGTTAAGAGAATGAGAATAGCCAATTGTCATTTAATTCAGTTATGATGTTCATTTTTAGTTATTTTATACATAAATACCAAGCATATTTAATACACATATTATTTGTTGAATTCATGCAACAAAGAGAATACACAAATACAATACATCCAATACAATGGAGCAGCCAGGCAAATGCAGTTGGTTAAAGTGTGATGTAACTTCATGATTAAAGGAATCACAAATGCCCTCAGAGGACAAACATGCATTTGAATGTCAGAAACAATCATGCAGACAAGACAGTCACATTTATGAAGGTAAAATGTTTTAAAAGGCTAATAAGAAATGGATATGTTCTTCCAAATATGAGACGGACACCTGATCAAGCGGTGCAAATGCCAAGACAGACACTACTGAAATGAAGACATTTAGACACATCTGTGCATTGTGTCTTCTTTTGTACCTCTTCTGGGGTTACATGATAAACCTTATCTTCATCCATTGCATCACCATCTTCCTTGGGAGCTGATCTGTCAGTTTCCTCAGTAGAAATCTGACCCTCTGCTTCTCCCTCACTCTTTTCCTTATCAAGCTCAGGGAGACTCCGTGAGAAATCTTCAAAGGCTGCACTTTGGTAGTCACCAATGATGGTGAAGTCCACCTCAGCCTCGAGGCTGGAAGTTGAGCTGACAGTAATGCTGGAGCACTTGCGCTCGATGGCCAAATGGTTGTCCTTCAGGAAGACCGAGTCTCTCTCCTGGTCCTGATCTTCGTCCCCGGTATCACTTTCAGGAGCCCTGTGCCGAGGCATCTTAGATTTCTCCTCTGTGCCCTCCCTCAATCCCGCTCTCTGAATGAGACAAAAGGGAGGAAAGAAGCTAAGGCTCTAAGCACTGAATGGCAGATGGTAGCCATCAGAAGCAATGAAACAGAAAGAAAGAGTGAAGAGAAGCTTCAAACAAAGGGTGTCAAACACATCCCAAAAAATGATCACCAAAACTCGTCTCACAGCAAATTCTCTACAGGGAGGAGACAAGGTAAAAATATTGTTTCGTTCTACTTACAAAATCGCCAGGAGGAAATAAAATTGTGATTTTTGAAAATATCAATCCAGATAAATGATTGGATATTTTATAGGTAAAGGAGGTTTGTGCAAAAGAGCAAACGTTGTAAGATATTTAAAAAGAAATTCAGACAATCGCTGATTGTTAGGATAGAAAACATTATAAAGGAGGGGAAAAGAAGAAAAGAAGAAATAGGGGGGGAAAGTTTAAAACGAAAAAGGTGAAAGCTAAGATTGAATCTTTGCACATATTGCAGGAAAGAGCATTTGTCAATTTCACTGAGATCTAGTCAATATGTTTTTTTTCTGGACCTTTATTATGTATACCTCACTTCAGTTTTTACAAGGGCTTATCTGTCCTGAGGCAACGTAACATTTGGATGAAAAGAGCTTGTGTTGTGAGTGCTCTCATCTTGTGGCTGAGAAGCCATCAGAGTAAGCATGTTTTAATGTTCTCCAAGCAGGATTTTAATCAGTGTAATTGACAAGAAAAATCAGAACAAAAGAGATGTATCTTAAGCTCTTCTTTGAGGGCTACACATATACCTCTCAACTGCATTACAGTGATTACTCAGTCAGGCCCAATGGTTGTTTTTCAGAAAAATATTAAAATATCATAGAATTATTCATTCACAGAAAAATCTCTGTTAGATTTTTCTGAGCCAAAAATAATTTAATTCAATGAATAGGAGCCCCACTGAAATAAATATTGCCTTTTGTCCAGATTCTGGCATGTTCAGAGGTATGAGAAAAGATATTTGAAACACAGATAGGAATATATTTATATATATTTATATATACAAGCATCAAATATATCTACATAAATAAATATATATAATTATACAAATATATATATAGCAGCTCAGTAAGCAAGGAGAAGGGGTGGTGGTGCATGGCTCGCCAACACTTAGGTTGAGCTTTTACACCACAAACACAAGCAGTTAGTAAAACAGGACTGAGACCTGAAGGGCCACTGGAGGAGCAGCCTTTAAACTCTCTTCTTTCGGAAAGGCTTTTACTGATAGGCCTGACAAATCCTTTTCTTCCCAAGTTTGTTCTTGAAATTTGCTCTAGATTAGAGAAAAGGGATTAGTTTTATGGAGCAGAAAGGAGTTTAACTACTAACTTTACTGGAGCAATGTGAAGCTCTTTGGTCTGTCAGCCAGCCACTAGCTTGTCAAGAACAGAAAGAGAAGGAGAGCTCACAAGCCAAGCCAGAAAAGGGATCAACATTAAAAAGATGCAAAAAAGGAGGAAGCTGGAAGCATGAGAATGTGGCTGCTAGGGGTGTGCATGGGGGTATGGTTAAGGTATAAAGCTCTAGGCATGTCATCCCCTCCCACCCTACCATTGAGCAATTCCATTCATAGTACTCTTGACTAGTTTCAACTTAGCAGCTGGCATTCTCTAGGTAGCCAAATCTTTAGAAGTTTTCTCCCTTTCTCTCCCTCTCTCTCACACAGAAACACTTCAAAAGCTGATGAGCTGCCTGGGCCAGGAGGTTTGCATTCAGTAACTGAGCCAGGTCACACACACATACAGAAAGGACAAGGGATGCAAGCAGCAGTTTTCAATCAATGGCCATGTTTAAAGCCATGGCACATGATGCATAAAGACGTGTCACACAACATGCTTTATGAACTTTCCAATGGGACAGTTCATGTGGGAGTTACCACAGCTTCTGCCAAAGTGATTTCACAGCCAGAATCAGGAGAAGCCAGTTCAGCTTCTCTTTCTCCTCCTTGCTCAGATCCAAGAGAAATATCTTCCTTCCAAGATGACAGCTGAGATGGTTCTCCCTCACTTGTGCCTTGATTTTCAGCGAGGTAGACCATGTCTGATGTCCCTCCAGGGTCTTTTGTTTTGCCATCTGAAGGTTGCAAAGCCACTATTAATTTTGCACAGCTGTTTTCCAAAAATGTATCTTTGTGTAGTTCTATGTTTGATGAATCTTTTGGTATCTCACTGCCTGGACAACTATCGTGGAATCCTGTTAAGGCAACATCTGGTTCATCAGAAAGTGAGCTGTACATTTCACCTTGTTCAAACATCCTAATTCTAGAAGCTACGGAGTTTTCTTTATTTGTTGCACTCTTATGCTCAATGAAATCCTTTGAGCTCTCTGTGGATGAATCTGCATCCTTATGCTTTTGAGATGAAGCTGTGCTATACCCTATGAGCTTGAGTTGTTCTAGATTGGGTTTTTGTTTATTATGTGTAGTTTGCACAGATTTCAGGTCCTGCTTTATAGCATGAAGAGGTTGTGAACATTCTTTGTTCCATTCAGGTGACCCAGTCTTAACAGACTGTGTAGTGTCAAGTTCCTCTTTTAAAAATAAATGACCTTCCAATTCTGAAGGTTTAGAAACAACTACAGAGGCAGGCTTTAATAATATTGTATCCCTAGACGGCTGCTTCAAGCCAGAGGTTGTACCCTGAACTACTTCATCTAGATTTAAAGTTAAAACGATATCCTCTGACTTTGCAGTATTATCTTTGGTCAGCTCATTCATTTCACAGAGCTTATCTTTACCTAAGTCCTCCCATTCTGGAATATTATTCTTAGCCACCTCTTCTAATTTTGGGAGTTCCACTGATTCTTGGAATTTATATTTAGCTATCCCATTTAATTTATGAGACTCGTTTCGGTCATACTCTTCAGTCTCGGAGGATTCATATTTAGCTGTTTCTCTACATTCTGACATATTATGTGAATCTGATGGTTTATTTTTAGTTGAATCTTCTGACAGGGTAGACTTATCTTTTGTCATCGGAGCCTGTTCACTAGAATTAACAAAGGCTCCACCTTCCATATCTTGTTTGTTTATGGCTGGACTTTTCAATTCAATACTTTCATCTTTGGCTAATAGCTCTGAGTCAGGAAGTTCATCTTTGGTGGAATCTTCAGATCTGATGTATTTACTTTGGACTAGTTCCTGACCTTCTGATAATTTGTTCTGAAGAGGCCAGTTTGAATCTTGAGTCTGTTCTTGGGCTAATTTTTCTGTTTTTCCTTCTTGCGATATATGTGAACCTCTAGTTGAACTTTCTGAAGAACAGGAAAGCTGATTGTGTGAGGCAATCATGGTGGAGTCCATAAATTCTATGGCTTCCATCTGAAGAAGTATTTGAGTAGCTTCCATTTCTTCTAACTTATTTCTTTTGCTTTGATTTTCTGAAGTTTTTAATATTATGCTCTGTGTTCCTATGGCAGTATCAGCCTCCTTCTTATCATATTCTTTTTTCCCTTCTGGAGGACTGCTGTTATATGTTTCATCCACTCCTTTTTTATGTTCGTAAGAAGGATAAGCTGTTGCCTCTTTGGTGGAGAATCCAGATTGTAACTGAGGCACTGATAATGGGATTATGGAATCCTTTCCATAGGCTTCATCTGTCGAAGAAAATGCACTGCATTTCTGATCATCTTTGATTCCATAATCATCTGACTCTATAGGCACACCTTCCCCTGAAATGGATGAATGAACTTTTTTTTCATTTGAAGACTGCTTAATAGAGTGTACGTTGTTGTCATCTGCAGTCTCGGACTGCTCTGACTGAAGAATTGTTTCGCTGATGTCTGACATTCCTTCACAATATGTGGATAAGGGGAATGGAAGCACATTTTCTCCCTCTCTCTTTCCTATAACTGGGGCAAGACTAATGCTCTTCTGTTTTTCTATTTCACTTTCTTGCCTCGTTTCAAAGGCACAATTCTTTTTTTGGTCAAGCATTTCCTTGGTCTCATCATTTGTTTCATCTGTTTCTTCAGAATCCAAATAGATGATCCGTTCGGCAGCAGAGGATCCTGTCTTATCGCTTAGTTTCACCTTAGTTTTAACTGAGTCAGAATCTGAGGTATCCTGAAGAACTTCCTTTTCTGATAATTTCAAGGAAGTCCTATGTTCGCTTATTAGAATTCTGTTTTCTTTTTTGGGAGATTCTGGATGAACAGAGGCACATGTTGGTCCGTCTTCAGATTGGTGCAGGCCAGTAGGTTGCATATTTTCAGTGGAGGCTAGCACCACATTCTTTATTTTGTCTTTCTTTTCTTCTTTTTTCTCAGGTTCAGAAGAAACAAACAGTGCTGCCTCCGTTTTATTGCTTTTTTCTTCTCTTTCCCCAGGAAGCTTTTCTGTCTTAGAAGATTTTTTTCTGTAATCTTTCTCATTCTTATCATCGTCGAAAAATGCTTCAAAATCTTCTGGACTGGCTATCATTTTGGCTTTTCTGTGGACCTTTATTTTGCTTCCCTCATTTGCTTTCACCTCTTGCTTTGTTGCTGCCTTGTCTACCCCTACTGCAGTGGGCTCTTTTGAGAAGTCCAAATCTGTTTGGTTTCCTGAGGCACCTGCGCTTGATTCTTCCTTCTGGGTCTTAATAATTTGTTTTAGTGCTAGCTCTTCCAGCCCAGAAGTTCCTCTTTCTATAAAAACCCAATGCTCTGAATCCTGCATTGTAATTGGAGCAAGAAAAATTAGCATTAAACATAAGTTACTCAAATAGATGATAATTAAATAGATAACAAAGATCCTGATGCAGCATTCATGCATTATTGCACAGGAAACAAGTACCTAAATCTTTCCTTTATCAACTGGATGGTATAACATCTCAAACCTGAGATCAATTGAGAATTAAATTTTAACAAGTACGTTTTGTCCTTTTCTAGTTACAAACATCTAAAAATGTGCCTAACATCATTGTAACAGTATAAATTTATTACTGTATTTTAAAACAAACATTTTTGACCAATTGTGCTCTGGTATTTTGAATTAAATGATTTCAGAGAACTCTGATAAGTTTTCTAGATTCATATTTTTAATGAGAAATGAAAAAGAGTCAGGTTTTGGAAATGAACAACAGTACTTTTATAGCTGCTTTGCATTCTGTTGAAGCTGTATATGGTTTCAAATTATTTGATTGTCTAAGAAATACATTGGAGTTTTTGAAAGGAGGTTTTTAATTACAGGTATGTTTACAGCAGAATTTTCTGATGGCAAATAAATGCATTTATGCATCTACTTCTTAATTATATGATATACCAAAATGCTGTAAATCAATTATAGTTTAATTATTTGAATGTCAAAGTTCAAATATAATAGAGACTCATCAATGCATTTAGCATCAATTTAACTATAACAGTTTCTTTTTACACTGTTACATTAATATGAACACCAAGGGATTTTATATGCATATCCTAATCTTATTTGGGGTGTTGACACTAATTTGGCTCATAAATAACAGAAAATAAATAAAATAAATAAAAACAAACTAACTGAAATAGGATATATAGGTTAATTATATTTAAATTAAGCCCCACTTAAATTATATACTGAGTAAACAGGTCAACTTAAACTGTAACAGTCATTGGATGTGTTTTTGGATTTCTCCAGAGGCTTCCTTGTACATCATTTTCAAAACAACTGTGCAAACCTACAGGAAATTATCAGATCAAAGAGAATCCCTTTAATCCACTGAATCAAAAAAAATTTTTTTTTAATGAAAGCATTTTGAAAAATTGCACTAAAATAACAAACAAAATGGAAGAAGATATTTTGCAAAACTATATTATATTATACATATGTATGTATGTATATGTATATCACAGTTATATATTACAATTAGAGCTTAACATGATATTCCACTTCACTGAGAAAATCTGAATAAAGTCATCAATTTATAAGAAGCAAATTTTTATCCAAACCAATTCAGTTGAGGGGAGGGGACCAGTCTGGTTTAGAATTAGGAAGACAACATTAAGAAAGTAAGTAAAAACTGCAACACCAATCTTTTTTTGCTTAAGAAAATAAAGTGTTCAACAGAGCAATAAGAAGCCTGGAATATATTACATGAAACAGCAGTACCAAACTGCTTGAATCAGTGTTTCTCAACCTCTGCAACTTTAAGGTGTGGGGACTTTAATTCTCAGAATTCCCCAGCCAGCATGGGAGTTGAAATTTATATAACTTAAAGGTATAGAGTTAGGAAACTTTGTTTTAAATAATAATGATGGTTTGCAGTTATTGGATGCTGTGTGTTATTTAGACCCATCACCACCATAGCACACTCAGCTAAAATTAAGTCATCTCTATGTAACAAACATATGTAAAGAGCAAATACTGAGAATAGTGGTAGAAAAATGAAGAATAACAGAGAATTAGATTGTTACTCTTATGTACTTTGCTTTAAAATGATAACACTAGCCTGCATTCTTTACTAAATAAAAACATTTTTATCTTCTTAAAAGTGTTATTGATGGTTAATGCATAAGATGAAAAATGCAATAATAGAATCTTGAGGGCAGGATCACAAAGACCTACAATTTGCAAATCTTCCAATTGTGACTCTAATATCATGTGCCATGCTGTGATATATAACCAACAACCTAACAGGTACATTATACCACAATTCACTACTGTAAGGGAAGCTTGGCACTCTCATTATTTCATCTGTTAGACGCTACTTCTAATATTTCTATTAGTATTCATCTAATACTACTAATAATAATCCTAATCCTAAAACTTCTGATTCTAGTTTCTTTTGCTTCTCTAAAACAACCACAAATAATTATACAGAGTATGGAACGATTCCATAATCCTAAGTAGCCATCTATATTTGTCTAAAAGGATATTGTTAATTTTTTGGGTAAAGCAACTTCCTGCCGGCTTCCCACAATCAAACTCAATGGGGAAACTGGCAGGAAGTTGCAAGCCCCAAGTTTGGCAGGCAGATAAGTGGCTGCTGCCCAGTGGAGGAGGATGTGAGGGAGTGAGCGGGAAGATCAGGGAAGGTGTGTGGGAGTGTGGGAGAATCAGGGTGCAAGTCAGGAAGGGTGTGCAAGGCTGGATGAGACGTGCAGCACAAAACAGAGAGAATGCACAAGAATGTGCAAGTGACTAATATGGTGCAGAAGACTTACCTCAGTGACTTGCAACCTTCCCTGCAGGCTTCCCCATTGACTTTCTGGGGAAGCCATGAGGAAAGAATTCAAATAGCAATTATATGAGCCCCAGTTTCTGTTGTTAACCAAATTCCACAGTCATTAAGAAAGACAACTTCCTGCTAGTTTCCCACAACCAAAGTCACTTGGGGAAGCCAGCAGGCAAGTGGCGGCTGCTGGGTGAAGGAGAGTGCAAGGGCAAGTGTAAGAGGCATAGTGTAAGTTGGGGAGGAAGCACGAGAGTTCAAGGGGGTGCATGAGAAGTACAACATGGGTCAGGAAGAGCGCATGGGGTTTCCGAGTGGCCGGCATGGTGAGGTAGGGGAGACTTACCCCAGTGACTTCTGACCCTCCCTTTCAGCTTTCCCATTGGCTTTCTGGTGAAGCCGACAAGGAAGGTTGCAAATAGCGATCACATGATCCTGGGGTACTGCAACTAGTTGTAAGTGCTAACTGGTTGCCAAGTTCCCAGAGCATGATCATGTGACCACAGGGATACTGAGATAGCTGGAATTCCAAAGACTGGTCTTAACCACCATTCGTTCAACATCATCATAACTTTGAATGTCGCTGAACGAATGGGCCTAGGTTGAGGATCTCCTGCAATTAAAAACAAAGTGAATTTAGAGTAAACACAGTACTTCCTGGACTAGTTACATGGATATGCCCAAACTATCAAGTTCATAGGAGAATCTGATAAATTATATTACTTTATTTTTACATTTTTAAACATGCAAAAGAAGCTACAAGTATTATAGAATGATGTACCAAGCTATAAAAATATTATATAAAATATACCCTAATATTAAAATTCAATTTTGCTTTGCATTAAAGCATTTTATATTAAGCACAAATTAATCTACAGGTAATCCTCCACTTACGACCACAAAGGAGCCCAAAATTTCTATTGCTAAGCAAGACAGTTGTTAAGTGAGTTTTGCCCCATTTTTCAAACTTTCTTTCCAGAGTTGTAAAAAGAATCACTGCAGATGCTAATTTAGTAACACGGTTGTTGAGTGAATCCGGCTTCCCCATTGATTTTGCTTGTCAGAAGGTCACAAAAGTGGATCAAATGACCCTGGAACACTGCAACTATCATAAATATGAATCAGTTGCTAGGTGTCCAAATTTTGATCTAGTGACCATGGGGATGTTGGAATGGTTGTAAGTTTGTGAATTGGTCATAAGTCACTTTTTTCAGTGCTGTTATAACTTGAAACAGTCACTAAATGAGTGGTTGTAACTCAAGGATTACCTGTATTTCTATTCAGGATATGTTTTTAGAAATAATACTATGCAATTAATCTGTGTAAAACCATCCCAAACTTGCATATTTATATACAGGTTTTTATATCATTAAATGTTCAGATCTATAGTGAGCTACAAATACATAACAAAGAACTGCATTGCAACATCTAAATGCTGCAAAATTATTTAAAAACTAAATTATTATCCAAACATTAATTTTATATGTGTGGTCAAAGAAATTCATACAAGAATTAATATACATTCCTATCTCAATTGATAGAAATATAAGTTATTTTCTTCCATATTTCATAACTTTGAGAAAAAAACCACAGATAAGATGTATGTTACTTATCTTTATTCAATTATATATGCTTATATAATTAAACTGTGTATCTTAACTTTGTAATTGAAACTGACAGTTGTCTTGGGTGCAAATAGTTGGTCAGTCCTAGTAAATTAAATAACAGCATATATAGTGGCAGTTTTAAATGATAATTTGAATTATTGTTGTCTTAATGTACATGCTTAGCTACAGCTATGTTTTATGAACCACAATCACCAAGTTCAGAAATTATACTAAGCTAAAACAAAGCATATTCTGACATAGTATGTATGAACCAAATCAATATCAATGTTCTGTGAAATTTGGTAGGTACTAATTTTTTGAAGGACAGATTTAATAACAATGACCAGTTTCTTTTGATTTTGGCTTAGTATGATTGAGAATCATGTAACTGTAATTTGGGAAAGAGGTTTAAAAATCTTGATTTAGCAATGTGTGTGCACAAAACAGATTAAAGCAGTTTAGCTGCTAAGTAGTCCATAGTGTAGTTGTTGATTCCACTGCTCTATAATACAACTTTTGACCAGAGTGATATTATTAAAGCTCTATGTGTTTCTTTCAGACGTGGGGGAAGGGGACATCTCCATCTATGCCATAAACCACAATCAGAACTCACAAAAGTTGTCAATTGCATACTTTCAATTCTAAGATAGGCTGCAATGCTTATGATAGACGGGAAATCTACCGTAGCTTTCATTATGCTGCCTTTGGAAATAAACACTGGACCAGAACACAACATCCTATTTCAAAATCTGTGCCATAATATCACTGCCATGCCACAATTGACACAAGCCACTATATTTGACAGCAGGTGAAATGACAGTCTTCTAGCTACTCTATATTGCTGTACTTCTGTTTAAGTCTATGCACCAAAATTTTAACCACATCTCTTATTTTTTATAACCTACTTGGATTATAAAAATGAATGAGACAATATCTGTCTGGAAATGTAAGATTTAGCTTTTGTTGTTGTTAATAGGACAATTCAGAAAACAGAACAGCCTTGCTGTATTGCGGTAAGGCTGTTCACTGCCTCTGCCACCAGATGTCTCAGATTTTATTTGTCTGACTACAATACCACTGTAGATATAACACCTCTGTGGTTAAGTATATGAACAACAAACTGACCAAAATGGATGTCTCCTTGAATGAAGAAAGGTCACAATATTTGTATGCTTGAACTATTCAAGTGTTTCTAAAGCATTTGTTATATTAATACTTTTGCATTTGGTAGCATTGGCCAAATTTGGAATAATGTTTTATTGTATTTCAGTTCTCTGCAGAAGAATTTTCTTTGTTGTACAGGCTTATACATATCCACAAAGAGCTGCTGTATTCCTTGAAAGATGCTGAGTATCTTTTTAAATGAAATCCACATACCATAGCTTTTAATTGTGTCCAGAGATACTGTATATCTAAGTCAGATCATCAGTCTGGCAAAAGTTCCTCAGAATTCAGACAATATTTAATAAACCTACACTCACAACTTTTTTTCAAAGCAAACTGGTCTACCCTTGCTAAATTAGGTCTTAGTCCTATATTCCAGGGGTCTCTAACCTTAGCAACTTTAAGACTTGTGTTCAACTCTCAATTCTGGGAGTTGAACTCCATAAGTTTTAAAGTTGCCAAGGTTCGAGACCCCTGCTATATTCTATTACAATGGCCAATCAAATGCCTCTACCCAATCTGCAGGAAAGAAATGGAGGCATAAATCTCTCCTTTTGTTTCCCTTCAACTGTTATTTGGATGCATGCTGCTATCCACAATTGAAAAACTTGAAAAGCAAAAAAAGAGGTAAATGTAATTTGCAGAGCTCACTATGGATTCTTGTACCTCCATTAACTAGGAAATGAATACAGTATCACCTTATCTTTCACTGAAGCACATTTTGGTACAGTTTTCAAATACTGGTGGACTTTCCCGAAACGCTGACATCAAAATCATTTGGAGATTTAAAGGCTGAATATAATATTTTGCAATAATTCACCATTTTTCCAGCATTCCTAGTAGTTTAGATATAGTCAGATGTTATTGTTTCAGATAAATTCTAAATGAACCCCTGATTAAATGAACTTGGTTCATCAGGTTGATTGATCAACTGCCATGAATACAAGCCTTAAACAACAGTAAAAACTGCATCCTACTGATTTCAAAAGATCTGAGGCCTTCTAAGAGCTCAACCCTTACTAAGTATGAGTAGCATTATAGCCTACATCAGAGGTGTCAAACATGTGGCCCATGGGCTGGATGTGTCACCCACTGTCCACGCCCACGCCAAGTTTAGCGAAGGGAGGAAAAGTCGTGAAACGTCACGTGGCGATGCCATGATGAGTTTGACACCCCTGGCCTACATCTACTTCTAGGAACGGAAACAAAAAGAAAAGCAGATATAGAAAAGAGAGAGAAATTGAAAGGGTGGTGATAACCTCAGGAGAAGAAACAAGGCTTTTCTGTATAAAAGATTCCATGATTAAGGCAGCTCCATGTTCAGATGACAGATCCTCTGGAGAATCCTCTTCTGACATCTATTTCAGCAGGGGAAACCCAAGACCCCCCGGGCAAAGAGATAGAAACAGAGAAAAGAGACAAGGGAGACACAGAAAAAGAAGCAGTAAATAAAGTATGGAGAATCACTCTATTTCCTGTGCATTTACTCTGAGCTAATCCTTTATCTAACTTTTTAGGAAAGGATTCTTTCTTTCAACTTCCATCTCCCCTCTGATAGCAATACAGGCTAGTCCGTGACTTACAACCCATTTTTAGTGACTATTCAAAGTTACAACGACACTGAAAAATATGACTTACAAACCAATCCTCGCACAGTCCCATAGTCATGTGATCAAAATTTGGTTGCTTGGCATCCAGTATGCAATTACAATGGTGCAGCATACTGGGGACATGTGGTAGTCATTTATGATCTTTCTAGCCAGCTTCTGGCAAGCAAAGTCAATCAGAAAAGCCAGACTTGCTTAAAGATCACATGATTGACTTAACAACTGCAGTAATTTGCTTAATAACCATAGTAAACAGATCGTAAAATTGGGTGTGACTCCCTTAACAACCACCTTGCTTAACAACCTAAATTCTAGCCTCAGTTGTGGTTGTAAATTGGGGACTACCGGTATTAATCATGACTCAGCTGCTGAACTCTGCTATTCCATTTTCTCTTTCTATTGGAACACTTCAAGTCTATCAGAGCTATCCAGAATTTTCACCTTGATTTCAAACCAATATCTTTGCTCTCCTTTTTTATATGTAAGAATGCTTTCCCAATTAAAAGTTGAATTAGGGTCCACGGGACCAGCCATAATAGTTGAATTATATGTCTGCTAAGTTCACTTTCAAAAGCGCCTTGCCTGTTGATGAAAGTGTGTCTGCCTCCCAACCTTTCATTTGGAAAAATGAGTCATGAAATGAAACCTAGAGAAGTAAAAGGACTTGGACCTGCTATATTTCTTTGAGGATAAACAAAAGATCAGGCAAATGCATCAATGACTTCTGCAGCTTCCTTCACTGGTTAGGATTTTGTGCTTCCAACTTTCCTGAGTTCAAGTTTAATCTATGTCTCACCGGAAGAAACCTCAACACCTTACTCATTACTGTATTAATAGAAATTATCAAATGTTTTATGGATCTACTCATGAAGACCAAGAAATACCCAAGAACAGAGGTCATCTCCTATGGTCAAACAAAGGTCACTGGTTTATAAAATATTAATTGTTCACCAAATTAGAAGATGTTTTCATTTAAAAGCTGAGTGTTTCATAAATATGTGATTTTCTACGATGTTAGACTGCATTTTTAAGTAATGGCTATACAGATTATTTTCAGTTATGTTGAAGGAAACGACAGTAGAGTCTTCTTCCAGCTTTCTTACTTTAATCAGAATATCCCATAATACAGTAAGCTTATATTATGGGATATTCTGCACCTGACTGGCTTTGGTTACAATAAAAAGAATTCTTGTAAACAGAGAAACACTACCTTCAGTATAATTGTCAAAATGATAGGGTTCATGCCAAAATCTTGAGGGCCAATTACTATGTGTTTATGATGGTATTTTATAGTGTTATAAGCATTGGAGTATTTTTCTAAATCAAGATTAGGATGCAAATGAAACTAAATATATATTCCATAATAAGAAGTTTCTCAGAAATTCTTTACACTCAATTTGAGCCTTGCTGTTAAGAGATATTTTCACACAGTTATCCAAGATGTGTCGGCAAGTGAGTGCATCTACTATTAAACAAATACTGGGACTCCTTTTTTGCTTCCTTGCTTTCACTTCCTGATGCATTCCAATGATGATATGAACAGAGTGGCAACAGAGATACCGTGTTTCCCCAAAAATACGTCCTAAGTAAGTCCTAGCTTGATTTTTACACATGTGCCTAATATAAGCCCTACCCCAAAAGTAAGCCCTAATTAGGGCCCCGCCCACTTCAGGATGTACAGGTAAAAATTAAGCTAGGGTGGGGATGGAGGTGGGTGGAGCTGCCCTTACCTTTGGACAGTTGTAGCCAGGCCTTGCACACCTCAACCCATTTCTTCTGCAGCTGGCAAGACTTTCCTGAAGGCCTCTGTAGCCAATAACACAGCTGGGATCAATCCAGAGCTCTATTATTGGCTGCAGAGGCCTTCAGGAAAGCCTTGCTGGCCTTGTCAGATTAAAAAATTCCTAAAGGCCTCTGATAGCAAAAAAATAAATAAAAAAAGAGGCTGGGGAAGACACACGTAAGTGAGGTGAATCAGTGGATGACATCCCCTTCCCCAAAAATAAGCCTGGTGCCTTATAAGACAGTGTCTTATTTTCAGGGAAACATGGGTACGTTTTAAGAATCTGTTTAGTGGCAAAGGACTACCTTTAAATAATCGGATCAACTCATAATAACAATGTAAATTACTTTTCCTGGCACCAATTTCTGTATAACAACACATGAATATAATTTAAAATTTTCCCATGCAAAAGATAATGAAACTTGGCTTTCAAAACAGTTCATCTAAAAAATTAGTCTTAACAGGATTCAGTCTTTTTACTCACTGCTTTATGGATGCTCAACTAGCTTGGAGAAAGCTGAATACAACAGCTTTCTATACAAAGCTGTATTTCTTACAATGACTCACTGTGGGAAACTATTTGAAAAAGTGTTCGCCTTATGCATTATTCTAACCTCATAGTCCAATTGCTATGATTCACATGGTAAATGGCTTTCATATTTAAGGAAGTCTAATAATATCCATGTATCTCTAATATGTAAGCCTAGGATCATTTATATTTTCTAACTTATACATGTCATTTTCATTTGTGATATGGGCTTATTAATTGTATTACCAAAATTTAATTTTATATGGCTGCTTTATTCATTATTTTGCCTTTCAATTAAACCCTTGCCTGCAAGGTCTTAAATTATTTTTAAAATCTTTTTTTGAGATTGTATAATCCCTAAAATAGGCAATAAATAGTAGATTGATATTATCTATATGTCAGGTAAGGAATGCAGACATACAAAATTTGATTTATGAGTATACATGTATATTCCTAGGACCTTCTATCTGTTTGCCTTTAAGAAAAAGAATCATGAGGTAAATCGTTATAATGCCCAAATTGAAATGCTATTTGTCTTCTTTATTAGATGATCAGACCAGGATAGTTAAGAGTTGAACACAAGCATCTGATCAAAGCTTGGCAATCTTCAAGCCATTATTGTAATGCATAGCTTTACTTTCTCTAGTTCAATATGAATATTCATATTAAAGCCAATATTAGAGAAATGTTCATAACATCATAATTACTGGAATAAATAAGAAAGGATCTTGTAGAGACAGCAGAGGGGATACAGAAAAAAACTTCCTTGTCAAAATATTATGGAATGTTTACTTAAATCTGACAATATTACAATTTTAAAGCAGCAGAAGACAGAGCACTTGCAAAGTAAATAATGAAGATATGTAACGCAGCACAGTTTGATAGTACAGACAGGAGAAAAGCAAAAACATTAAGAGCCACTTTCTCCAATATCATTTTTCTCAGATGTGTGCACTATAACCAGAGGTGGTATTCAGCTGGTTTGGACCGGTTCTGTCGTATCAGTAGTGGAAATTTTGAGTAGTTTGGAGAACCAGCAAATGCCACCTCTGGTTGGCCTCGCCCTCGCTCTCCCACTGTTCCCTGTCCTATATTTCTTTGTTTTTTAGCTCAGCTGATTCGTGCAGCAGAGCAGGTTGCCATGCCTCAGCTGAGATAAAAAGCAGCTCAGATCACCATGACACAGTGGGTAGTCTTTGAATGCTACACGCGTGCAGGAACCACACGTTAGATGCACGTGTGTTCAAAGCAAGTGTGCACACGCAAAATGCTCTCTCGTAGAACAGGTAGGAAAAGATTTGGACTCCCCCACTGACTATAACCCACATGCTATCTGGAAATAATGGCAGCTCTAGTTTCAATACATTTGGAAGGCAGGAAATTGTGGAAGGCAGTAGTAAGGATGGTTCTATCAAGCCACTAGTTAAGATTAATTCTTCTAAATGGCAGAAGAATCAAGTATATAAATAGCAAAATAGCATAACCCCAATATGCATAATGAATAACTTTGTATCATAAGAATAACAACAAACAAACCTCATTGGCCTTCTCAGGGGTCCCTTTTGGCGTCTCATCTTCATGTTTGGGTGAAGAAGAAGCAGGCGAAGAAGGCAGCCTTCTATCCCGATCTCTGTGCACGAGCTTGCTATTGGGTTCCTTCAGGGTCCGTTTCAACTCATTAATGCTGGCCTGGTGCTTTAGCAAAACATCTTCCGGTTTGTCTAAAAACTTTTGGATGGAGAGGGGAAGGTAACTACTACGGTGAGGGTTAGAGAAAGGAGCATGAGTGGAGTGAGATGATTGTCAGATGGGAGCTTCAGAGTGTTTAGAATTGGAGGCTTCATTGCCTAGAAAGTGAAGTCCCCGCATAATAGTCAATGTAAATCATTCAGCCAATTTCAGGACTGGACATCCAAACGGGTTTCAGTTCCCATCCTCCCTTGGCCAAGGAGAGATGGAGTTCACTAAGGTTATTATCTAATTGATTGGGAGGTAAGAAGATTGGAGAAGACTGGCTTAGAAAGATCAAACTATTGAAATAGAATCTTATCCTTTTGATTGTTCAGGATCAAAAAGCTGCCTCTTAAGAGTTACAGAGGCTTCCATTATTCTTTCTTATCTAAAGACATAAGATTCTAGAGTGCCTGTGAAGTCAGGATTCCATAATTCCAGAACTAGCAACTCATGGACCAGGAAACAAACAGTGGGAAATGTGTTCTTAGCCAGTGTACACTGTCTCCTATAGTAGTTTGTACATAGCTTTCTGAAGGAATAAATTAATATTTAAATTGGGCCAAAGTAAACTGCAAAACAGGAAAAAGAGTTCCAAACATAGTATACATGTTTGCTGAGTATAAACTTGGGTTTCAGGATCAGCACTAAAAAAAACCTAATCCATTTCATATGTTTTTACTATGGCTAAGTGAAGCTTCACTTTCTTGGACAGTGTAAGCTAATTAAAAAAGAGGAAATATTCATATAATAATTCCCATCCATTATGTCTAATTCCCCTCATTCTAGAGGTGGCATTCAGCAGGTTCTGACCAGTTCTAGAGAACCGGTAGTGGAAATTTTGAGTAGTTTGGAGAACCAATAAATACCACCTCTGACTGACCCTGCCCCCATCTATTCTCTGCCTCCCGAGTCCCAGCTGATTGGGAGGAAATGGGGATTTTGCAGTAACCTTCCCCCTAGTGGGGAGGGAATGGAGATTTTACAATATCCTTCCCCTGCCACGCCCACCAAGCCATGTCACACCCACCAAGCTACACCCACAGAACCGGTAGTAAAAAAAATTGAATCCCACCACTGCTCTAGACCAAGAGAGAGGGGAACTTCACAAGAGACAAGAAACAAGGAATGCACATCTCTGAAGCAGTTTGTCAATTGCCCCTTCACATAAAGCTAATGATGTAAATAAAGACTGTACAGGGTTGCAATAAAACATGCAGAATTATTGGATGATGAGAAAATATGGAGGGAATAGCCAGCACTGAACTTCAGGCGCTTGGAGAATATTTATATGTCAGAAGTCTATGAAACAGCCAGACTAATAATGAGAAATAGACATCTAGCATAGTAAACTCAGTTTGTAAATAAACTTCTTTATTCTGATTGTAGCTTGAATTTTGTTATTACTCAAATTTGCTAAAATGAAAATAAAAACTCTTATATGTAATTCAATGGAATTTAAACTAATTGCCAATTTTGCTATAAAAACAAATAAAAATTTCCCAAGCTTTGATCTACTTGGTGGGATCCATCTTCAGGTCATTAACTTTGTAGAACATTATAAACATCCACATTGCTACATGGAAGATATTATGACCGGTTTTGGGGAGTGCTCCATTTTTCAAATAATCTAACAATTACATTCATAGCCTCATAAGACTGATCATTAAAAAGAGGAAGTGAACAATAAAAGCAACTTTTTGATGTTGCTTTGTATATCTTGGCACCCTAGGCAATGATTAAATCTAAATCCCATTTTTAGTTTTGGCTTAAAGCTTTTAACATTCTGACCTGCAATTCACTTATGTAAATTTGTGTCAAGGCTATGTCTGCATCTTCAGAAAGTATCTCCTTCCTGAAAATATCAGGGTTGGGAATGGGGTGGGGGTGGGGAACAGGGATAAATGAATGCCATGAAAGAGCAAAAGAATCAGTTGGATGACAAAATAGTTATGATTTTCTAGCAAGCAAGTAGCTGAAGAACTCTAGCTTCTTGCTCACATGACAAAATGAATGGAAAATGCTGACTTAATGGGGTACAAGATGCAGCTTGTGTATCAAGGGGAAGATCCCCTTCATTTCCACCTTGATCTGCATCTTGCATCCTGTTAGAAAGGGCCACATGTGTATGTTGGCATTTCTTAAAAGATGAAAACTAGGAGTGCATTGATGAAAAACTAAAACATTCCAGAAAATACCTCCTGTTTGTGCCTTGGGGTGGTTTCTTGATCCGGCTGGTAGCAAAAAGAGGTGGGAGGGAGGGTAAATCAGTTAAGGGAACTCCTGTAATAGGCTACAATGTTGCCACAATTTTAATTCAGGTATCAAGAAAATGATAAATCTTTGATGCCACACACTTTCTATAAGAGGTTGTCACCATTTTTCTAGATGCAGGAAATCACTGTATGAATTGTATAGCATTGTATTAATCTATGTAGGTCTCATACCCTGCTTGATTTGTAATATGCATTTTGAATGAAATCTGCCAGCACACATACAAAAGAAGTCACTTCTCCGTAAATGTTTTACAGAAGAGGAAGGACAGGACTTTGGCTGCTCAAGAAGACACATCTGCAAAGATTCAGCAGACATGGGCTCAATGGTGGGATTCAGCCGGTTCGGGTAAACCAGTTGTTAAATTGCTGGCTGGCCCTGCCCCTTCCTGCCCTGCCCCTTCCAGGAGTCCCCATGCATCCCGTTTTTGCTCTCAGGAGACTGCAGGGAGGCCTACTAAGCCCAAAATGAGGTATGGGGGGGACACTCCCCCATAGCCCGTTTTTGCTCCTGGGTGTGTGTGTGCAGGAGGCAGAGTACTCCCTGTGACAGCCCCTGGCCATGCCCATCCAGCTGGTCATTAAGGCAGAGAACTGGTTGTTATGTTATTTGAATCCCACCATTGCATGGACTGTATTCTTCACATATCTGTAGATTCTGTTTATTTATCCCTGACATTGTCAAAAGACCAGGTTTAGGTATTGAAGCAATAGGACACTAGAAGAATCCTACTTGACAGAAATGACAATACTGCCTTTCCCAGAAAGGCTCTTTGGAAGACACATTTGGAAGACAAACTTGTCAAGTCACTGTTTCTTAATCGAAAAAGCCTCCATGATCACCACAGTATCTGCAATGGAGCAGTGCATTGTCCTTGCTTATCCTTCTGCCTACAGTGAGGAAAATCAGCAAAATTCAGCTTTAAAAGCCCAAATTGGATTCACATATTTGATAATGGGGAGACTATGCTTCTAACCACTGAGCCCTGGTGGCACAGTGGTTAGAATTACAGGCTAACTCTGCCCAGAGTCAGGAGTTCAATCCTAATGGGGCTCGAGGTGAACTCAGCCTTCTATCCTTCCAAGGTCAGTAAAATGAGGACCCAGATTGTTGGGGGCAATATGGGGACTCTGTAAACTGCTCAGAAAATTCTGTAAAGAACTAGAGAGCAGTATATGAGTCTAAGTGCTATTGCTATTGCTATGCTTCTAAAACTGTTATTGACACACTGGGTAAATGTTTCCTGTGTCATATCATGGAATAAAAGACCAGTTTTCAGATTTCAGGATGATTGATTTCCCCAAAGAACAAGACTCCAAAGATAGCAGCAGTTTAACAATGGAAGTTACAGTTTGTCTTTGGAAATTCATACTGGAGGCTGAACAACTAGTACATGATAACTGCTAGTGGGAACTTACTTGTTATGAGACTAAGAAGTATTCTAATAAATAGAATATAGTATAGATAGAAAATATTAATAATATTATCATTGCTCGCCACAATGTTTTTGGTACTTCCTAGAAGAAAGCTAAGATGTTTACATATCAAGTGTAGAATCCAGCCTCCAAATGCAGATCAAGTATAGCATAGGTTTTATACCAGGGATGAAATTCAGCAGGTTCTGACAGGTTCTAGAGAACCGGTGGCAGAAATTTTGAGTAATTTGAAGAACCGGCAAATATTGTCTCTGGCTGCCCCCCACACCCAAATCTATTGTCTGCCTCCTGAGTACCAACTGATCTGGAGGAAATGGAGATTTTGCAGTATCCTTCCCCTGCCACGCCCACAAAGCCATGCCCACGTAACCAGTAGTAAAAAAAAATTGAATTTCACCATTGTTTTGTACCTTTAACTCCTTGATTTTTGTTGGAGTAGTCACCTCTTCATCTTCAGATCTCGTCCTTCCCCTATACCTATCATCTTCTCTCTTGTCTGACTCTGTTCCATCGTGATTCTCACTCACTGAAGCTGGGCGGGAGAATTCTGCATAGGAGAGACGGAAAGAAAGAGAGAGGAAGAGCAGCCCTATTTTGTCCCATTGACTTTAGTTGAATAAAGATGTTATTTCCAATGCTTTTAAATGCTCCTAAGACTAAAGATCCTGTGTTCAAGAATTCAAAAGCTCTTTTTGGGACATGCCTTAGAGGTACATAACATGCAGTGCCATAAAACCAGCTTCTAAAAGTCAAATTTTAGTTTGATTCTTGTTCTGTATTCCTTAGATTCCTTAAAAGTGAATTCCTTGATAATCCTAAAATGTTTCTATTTATCTACTTGTTACACAGCATTTTGTATGACAATTGATTTGCACATTATTTAAATCAACCAAATGGGAGTGCTTTACATATGGTGGATAGAAGCAAGAAGTATGGCTTACTTCCTATATTTCAGACATACAAAACATCTATATCCCTTGAATTTTATGAATATTGCTGTTCTCTATACAAGTCGTTCTAGACTTAAACCAAAATTGGGACCAGAATTTCAATTGCTAATGATACAGTCATTTAGTGAGTCATTATGTAACCAGACCCAATTTCATAACCATTTTACTGTAGTCACTAATCAGATAACATGGTTAAGTGAATTACATGGTCTTTAAGTGAATCTGGCTTTCACAATTGATTTTGCTTGTTGAATGCTAGCTGTGAATATCGTAAATTGGGATCATGTGACTAAAAAATGCTGCAATTATAACAAATGCAAGCTGGTTGTACCCAAATTGCAATCATAAGGCTGCAAGGGTAGTGCAACAACCATAATTTTGAAGACTGGTTGCATGTCATTTTTCCTGTTGCAACTTTGAAGTGTCATTAAATGAACAGTTGTAAATTGAGGAATTAAGAGTGTTTTGCAAAAGATGATTCCATTTATCATGAATCAGACTCGCTATTTCACACTAGTAATACTGTTTCAGATGCAATAACAAATGCTCACAATAAACGCTCTTTTTTAGCCTTTAAATTGAAATACACCCATAGTTAAGTCTTTAAAACTTCTGAGGATATTGGCATCTCAACAGAAATCTGAATTCCATCTGTGGTTGATTTCTCAGTGTAAGAGAGCAATATGCAGGAGAAGATCCAATTGCTAAGAGGAGGAAACTGGTGATTCTAAAGAAAGAGCTTTCAACAAGGGCTCCTTACATCTCTTTTTCATGCCTTGATAGCCCAAAAGAGATGGTGCCCCATGATGCCCATTTTAATATTGCCTACCAAGGATGATGAGGTCACTTGCATGAAGCATGGAATACACCGTTGTTACTCTACCATGGCTATACAAAAGGATAGAGGGAATGAGGCCATTTGTGGAACAGCGTCAATCTTCTCTCTGCTTTCACATTTGTTGATCTTCAAAGAAAAGAACCTGGAGTTGCTTTAGAGAATGTAATTTACAGACAGGAAACATCTTCCACTTACTTATAGAAAGTGAAGCTTTCTCTGTCCAGAAAATTGTGAATAGAATTGTATCGGTCTGGAGAAGGAGAGGGGAATGCCTTTTAGCTTCTCTCTCGAGTGCTCTTTATTGAAAGAGTTGTGAACTTCAACATCGACTACATAATGAAAAAACTATGCTGATGAGAAGTTGTATGGAAAACTGTATCTTGTAGCTGCTGTGTATCATCTCTTGCAATTGATGTCTAATCACTGTTGGCGGGCTGGTTGCCCAAAAGAGAACCCATCCATTAATCAATATCTGCATTCTTTTTCTAGCTAGAATCAAAGAGAGTGCATATGTCTAAGTGACCTAACTGTATTGGGGGTATGGAGCAAAAATCCCAAAGGAACATATTTCTAAAGCCTGGAAACTATTTGTTAACTTTCAATTGCCTCCTTGTACTGGCAAAAGAGAGCAGGTCTCAATCAGAGAATTAATTATGGATAAGCCACAGCTTGACACTGCGTTCATCTCTACAAGAAAAGCAACACCCTAGAATTGCTACCACATTTTCCTTTATGTAAAATGTAATTTACTGTTGCCTCTTAGACTTATGTTAGAGTCAAGCAACCTATAAGTCCAGTCAATAATAAAATAAAACATCCACATCTGCTTATTCCAGGTCCTTGTGAAGGGCTCAATAGGTGGCCAAAATGCCAAATCCAGTCTGAACATCTGCGAGAATAATTCATGCATTCAGATTCATACAATCATTTGCTCTGCTTCACTAGCAATAATGTCAACAATATAAATTGAACTAAATAAATAAAACAATAGGGAATTGTTTGGCCACTTCCTTCTTCCCAAATACTTTTCTAGCATTCCAGTCTAGCTTACAGTCTTAGAATTTCTTACAAAAATTCCCATCCAAGTACCAAGCAGGTTCAATCTTCCTTGGCAAAAAATAAGCCAAAATCTACTAGCTAATGCCTTTTACAATCCATGCATGCTTTACTTATAGATCAACTGGAAGAATCCTTCTATGGCCCTCTGGAAAAAATGTTCAACATCTCACCAGCAAAAAGAAATAATAATGTGATACTCATCCCTCCACCCACCCACCCCCAAAACATGGTTCCATTCTTTGAACAAAGCCTTCCCATACCCACCAGGGAACCAATCTCCCTCCCCCTCCCCAATTTGGGGCATACCTCCATCGAGGCTGCGAGACATGGTGTACCGTTTGCTGGAGGAACGTTCAAAGTAAGGGGCAGGACGATCAATCAAAGCGCTGGCTTGCCGAGTTTGAGCCTGTGTTCGCCCACTGTAGCGGAATTTGGAGCCCATTACTAGGAAACCTTTTGGAGGAGGCTCGGGTGACACCAGCCTGCAAAAAGAAAACTGTAATGGGTAAAGATCCCTAACTTTTGAAGTTGTAAAATAGGTTTGAAATTTTCAGAGTGTGCTATAGATGGTCTCACCAGATGGTTCCCATGAGGAAGGGCTTGCCTGTGGACTCATGGCTACAAAAATGGAATGGAATGGAATAGAATAGAATATGGAAGGGACCTTAGAGGTCTTCTATTCCAGCCCCCTGTTCAAGCAGGAGAACCTATACCATTTCAGATAAGTGACTGTCTAGTCTCTTCTTAAAAATCTCCAGTTCCTATTCAATCACAAACACTCATTTTCCAGAAGACAAGCTGAGGCTCTGAAGGAATATGCAAAATATCTCCTATGTTTCCTTATTACTTCCTTCATGGAAGCCCTTTACTTCCTAAAAAGAATTGATTGCAGTACTGCTTTCTTCTTTTCTGAGTGGGTTCACAGATTTCAACAGTAGTGCAAATCTAGGTACCTACTGTTTTGATTACCTAACAGATATTATAAAGCACAGGACAATGGCAATTAACTTTGAAGCATGGTAATATGCCATTTATATAAATCATAATTTTAAATAATCAAGAAGGGGAAAAGGAAAGGCAGAACACCAGATGGGATTGAGAGGTGCCATTGGTATACCAGGTCTATGCACATTAGATTGGGAACTCATTAAGCCAATGCAAAGATCACCATTGCTATGTTCCATTTTGGAATGCTATTTTATTCAGCATTGGGTCAAATAATTGCAAGTGGTTTTTTTCCCATACAAGTGCCATTAAATGAAATATATATATTAGAGCCAATCCTCCTAAAATAATTCAATATTCTCAATGACATAAATAAGTTCTATCATAATAGTGATTTTTAGGGATAACATTTTTAATGTAGCATTTGGAGTTTCCAATTAATTTTTGAAGCCACAATTTTAATGTTTCTCTCATTCTGCCTTGCAAAGATTTGAGCCGCCTTTAAACAGACTGAGATGATAGGCATCTACTTTGTGTTCCAAAATGCAGGAAAGAGAAACATTGCTTTTAAATGTTCCAGGAACTTGGGGCAAAAAAGCTGCAAAGTTTTCCTATGGGTTGGTTTTATGAGTCTTCCAATTCCGATCATGATTATTGCAGTCTAATTTGATGCAGTCTAAAATTCTACTTCTTTGGTCATCTATTAATATCTCTACAAAGTCTAAAAAGCTCTTATGCCTCAAGGCAATATAGCTACACAATGTCAGCTTCCTGGATCACTATGATTCATTTTAAAAGCCTGTGTCTTCTTATCTCACTGATCGAATGGGCTTTCCACTCTTTAGAGCGGCTTATAACTTTTGTATCTATAAGGAAAGTTATATGTAACAGACCCTCTTCTTTCAATTTCGCTGATAATATATGGCCAAATGGTATGTGACATTGAAAATTCTTACTATCCCATTAAGATACAAAATAGCAGGAAAGTTTATTTCAGACTAAATAATTTTTCTGTTTCAGAATCAGAAGCCTATCAAGAGGATAGTAATAAAGACTATTTGAAAAAAAAGAAAAATAAATTGCTGGAGTAGCAGTTGCTCAGTAAAGCAGACTCTATACCTAAAGACTAAACTTTTAAGCGAGGAGTTATCTAGCTTTTCCTTTTTTCTTCTTTTCATAATAATTTTATTAAAATTGACAATAGAAAGGTAGAAGATTAATACAAACTAAGAAAAATATAAAAAATAAAGAAAGAGCAGAGATAGAAAAAGCAAAAAGAATACATATATAAGACAATTCCCCACTTCCTCCAAACAAGCCTTCAAATACAGCCTTTTTATAAACATTACTAAGAAATAAAGCAAAAGAAATATATCCCCATATATAAACAGAATCCTGGCCAAGTTTTTTTTTTTTGCATTTATAGCTACCAGGAACCACAACACATATATTTTAATCCTGGTCAAATAAGTTCACTTTATATTCTTTTTGTTTACTTTTTAAAGGTTGGTCTTTAATCCCATCAAATAAAGTTCTGCAAGTTGATTTCCTATCATTTTCTCTTCGTTTTCTTTCCTTTCCAGCTTCAGCAATGTAGCGTCTTTGTAAATCCAAAATAAGAAAAGCTTTTCAAATCATTCTTCTGATTTATTATTTGTATGTCCCCTTTAGTTATTAATACAATGACTGTTTCAAATGTATATTTATCATGGTATCCTTTGCCATACCACTCTTGTAGTCTGGCACTTTTATACCCATTTTCATATCCATGTTGAAATTAGTCTGTTTTACCTAGCAAAATCTGTTCCTCTTTTATAGCCTCTGTTATATCCATTTTTATAACATCAAACAATATTGCAAGTAAATTGTGAGTAGATTGTTCCCAAGCAGCCTTAATTTCTTCCATAGTCAAATAATATTGCTTTACTGAATTTAATGGGCATCTTCTCTTTTAATTGTGATCTTTAGTTCTTTCTGGTTCCCTCAAGTCAATCTTCAAAGTGCCCTATCGTATGTTTATTTTCCAATCAACAAAACTTTCTCACAGGAGAATTTCTTACAATTGATTTTAAAATCTTATCATATTCTTTTATAAAATGTTAAAGATCTCATAGGAAATATTCCTTCAAATCCATTTAGTCCTTTAACTTGCCAAAATCAACATTCTCATCCCTTTTTGCTGTTGTTCAAAAGTTAGTTTTTCTTTTTAATCCTTAAAGCTACATAAAATTTCCTTCATCTAGAGTAGAAGGAAACTCTCCTGGCACTATGAACATTTTTCTCACAGGTTCTTAAGAATCAGAAAATCATTAGTAATCAACTTTCTAGAGTATTCCTAGAGCAGTTCTGCCCCCTTAGAGGGCAGAACAAGAAGCAATGGGTAGAAACTAATCAAAGAGAGAAGCAACTTAGAACTGAGGAGAAATTTCCTGACAGTTAGAGCAATTAATCAGTGGAACTTGCCTCCAGAAGTAGTGAATGCCCCAACACTGGAAGTCCTTAAGAAAATGTTGGATAGCCATTTGTCTGAAATGGTGTAGGGTTTCCTGCCTAGGCAGGGGGTTGGAGTAGAAGACCTCCAAGGTCCCTTCCAACTCTGCTATTGTATTGTATTGTATTGTATTGTATTTAAGAGAGGAAGTAGAAGAATAGTGTCCATTTGAAGGTGCAAAACCACAACTAAAGCAGGGTGATTTCTCCCCCCCCCCCCCCAAGCTCTCAAACCCTTTGGAGATCACAATTTTGCAATTTCTTTGTAGAGAGCCTCTGAATGGAGCAAAGATATAGATAATCTAGCACGCTCTATATTATAGAGATATATCTCTTGCTTTATTGTTACATTGATGGATTCTTCTGTTTTCAAACTTTATCTTTTGCCAATTCATCAAATTGGTACAAAACATATAGGGTTTTACATTTTAGTTGCAATTGTTGCGAGAGAAATCAAACCATTCAATTAGTAAACATAATTGTTGTCTAAGTTATACATTTGACCACCAGCATGCTAAACAACTCTATGAGCCACACAAGACAAATACAATATATGTAATCTTTCTAAAGTAGCAAACTGGACTTAGTTCAATAAAGGGTGCTTTGAAAACAAATAGTTTATATTCATTTCTCCCAAATGCTCTCTCCTTTTCTTTCCTAGAAAGGGATTTGGAACAAAGGTCACGTTTGCACATAGGTCTCATGTGAACCCATTGTACTGGTTGTGTATGCTGACATCTGCTGACCAAGCTCTTTGGGGGGAAGATAATTTATATTTCTAAAAATATATCCACTGTTGTAGCCTGTGCTAATATGAGAGCATCTGCTTTCAAACATCTGTTATTTTATCAACACAAATATGGAGTTTGTATAAAGCTGTGGAGGAAGTTTTAAAAATTAGATTCAAAATCTTAAAACTACTCTATATGCAGGAACATCACACCATGCAATAAAGATTATGTGTCATCAGGTTGTTTTCAACTCCTAGTGACCTCATAGATGCCATTTAAAAAGTACAGAGTCTCCTTCAAAGATATAGCCATGCAGGGTTTCCTTTTCCTTTTTAGCAAAAACATAGGACTTCTTCTAGGATGTTTTTGCAACTTCCCAGTCTAGGCAACAGCCCTGCTATTCACTGAAGATCTTTCATCTTGTCTGATCTGATCCTGCTTAATTCCTGAACCAAGTTAATGCCAACCAGATATTACCACCTGCTGAAACAGAATAACTGAGCTGAGCTGAAAAGTAAAAGATGTAATTTTATAGGACAGACAGGGCTGCACATCTGTCAGATATAAATGAGTTGGATATAAATAAGTTGAATATAAATGAGTTGGATGACTCTTATTTCTTTGCCACATTGCTCTTGAAATAACTAAGTTTAGTTCTTGGCTAGGAGAACATTATCAAGTTCAAATCTAGTCCAATTACGCAGTCATTTGTTTGCAGCTCCCATAATGTCTCTATATGTTTGCTGCCAAATTATAACACTGATAAAATGAGAAAAAAAATACTGAATATGTTGCAATGTGTCTGGTTGAAAATTTTCTTGGTGGGAATGTTTATCTGTGTGAAGGAGCTCAAAGGAGCTTGCATGGGGATCTAATACAGGGATGTCGAGGAAAGGATCTGAAGTTCCACACTCACATTTCTCAATCTCATTTGTAACATTTCACTACAGACTCTCAAACTCTTTCTTAATTTTCCTTTTTCTCACCTGAAAAAAGTGTGATGTTCAATGCAAACCTTCCAGAGTCTCTTAGCTGAGCGATGGTTGGGCAGCTTGAAACCAATGGTACTCTCAAACTGCTCGTACTGTAAACACAGGGGAAGTGTGGGGGGGGGGGAACAAAAATGAGAATCATCAGTCAACTACAAACTGTACCACCAGGAATATCATGAGGCTCTCTGTGCTTCTCCACATGCACACCTGTGTCCATGTGCTTTTTTCTTCTACCCAAAACGGGAAGAAAGCATGTCATTACCTAAATCATTTTCCCAAATGCAGTACGTTCACAACACGTCTTCAGAGAACTGGGCAAATTTGCTGTCAAAACAATAGCAATTGATTGCGGTAGAGGCTGCAGAACCCAGCAAACAGTGGAATCAAGGAGAGTGACAACAGCAAGTAAATGGGATGCAGAGAAAAAGTAAAATGATCAATAAAGTTGTCTAGTTCTCCCAGTGGTAGACAAATAAAATAAAGACAGAGCTCTTGAGGACTTCACAACTCTTCTCAGGTCCTTATTTTCCTTTGAGTAGAAGAAACAAGCCTGTCACAAATTTAATGGCCCAACACTGTAAAAAAGTGGCTTCACGAATGAAAGGTGGCTTCCTTTAAGTCCCCAAAGGACAGCAGGCTGATCAGTTTGTCTTTCGGTTTAGGATTCTTCTTCCTCCCTACAATTCTTTAGGTTCTTTTGCTTCCTAGGGAATGGGAGTCTTGTACATGACAAGGTTTATAAATAATCATACAACGGACCTAATTTCTTGCAAACTACTGACAAGTATTTCTCCAATGGGAATATCAATCTCAAGGAAGATCCACTGGCTATTCCCACCAGTCCAAAAGCCATTATTTGCTAGGCATTCAATCTTCCTGGCAGTCACCATGGAAATAGTTGTGGAGGCAGAGAGGAAGCCCAGCAACTGAATGAGAAGAGCAGTTCTACTGCAGGCCAATCAGAGCCTGGAGGTAGGTGCTGCTTCCAGATGAACCAGAATGTTTGCTGGAGAAGGGACAGGAAGGTTTCACTGTGTTTTCCAGTAGAAATTCTCATTTCCTTATGCTCACCATAATCAGGCTTTAGCTTGCATTAGTAGCAGGCTGTTACTGAGATAGAGGCTCCCTTGGAAGGATTTATTCCTTGGAAGGAGAGAGCCGAGGTAGCGCAGTGGTTAAATGCAGCACTGCAGGCTACTTCAGCTGACTGCAGTTCTGCAGTTCGGCTGTTCAAATCTCACTGGCTCAGGGTTGACTCAGCCTTCCATCCTTCTGAGGTGGGTAAAATGAGGACCCAGATTGTTGTTGGGGGCAATATGCTGACTCTGTAAACCGCTTAGAGAGGGCTGAAAGCCCTATGAAGCGGTATATAAGTCTAACTGCTATTGCTATTGCTATTGCTACTCTCTAAAAAAGTGAGCATCTCAGCACCAGGATAATGCGTAGATGAGCTCACTGAAGTACAGACATCATGATGTAGTTCTAATCTACATATGATCACACGTTACTACTTTTTTTGAGGTTAATTACTCCTGCCCGATATAAAGTAAATCACAAAAACTGGAGTGGTGGGCATTATTCCATTATGCCAAACACAACTGACACAAGAACCTTTTCTTCATAAATGAAAATCTTCATAATGAATTCAAAAGGAAGGGAAGGAAGCGCTCCTCAGCCTCTACCAGGAAAGTAGATATCACGAGAAGAAAAAGAATGTAGAGCAACTTTTATAGTATTTTTTTCCTCCTATGTTTGGAATAAATTAAGAAAAAAGAAAATCTTTTATCCTGAGTTCCATCCATATGCAGAAAGGCAACAGGTAGATTATATTTTCATTCTACTCTACACTTAAAAAAAGCAGAGGCATAAGCAGTGGCACCCAAAATGAATGATTTCCTATTAAGCCAATCTGAAATCTGCTGACACAGCTGATTAAAAAGATCATTCAGATGATCAACAGGATTTGTTTTTGATTTAGTATAAAATACTAAACATGTCTTCTCTTTCCTTTATTCGCTCTCTTTTTAATTTTTCTTCTTCTTTGTGGAAATGCTTACCTCACCAGGTCGAATTTTAATGTAGAAGTTACTTCTTTTGTATGAAATCTTGAGGATCTTGGGCCAGGCAAAACGGTTTATTCTCAGCCTGTCCCTATATATGAGAAGGCCATTGGCACAAACACCCAGCATGATGTCAATGCCTTCTGAATCCTGGGCAAAAGAGGAAAACATTAATACATAGACATCTTCCAGTACAAAGCATTTTTAAACAGGCAAGAAACCAAGGTTAATACATCTAAGGGGCAAAGACAAATCAGCACATTTCCCACTTAAATACCAAGCGGACCACTGTTTACCTCCCACCTAAGGTAGGATTATCGTATATTAAAAACTAGAGGAAGAAAATACTAGCTGGTCCTTAAAAAGTTTGAGAGCTATGGATTTTACCAAGACCACCGGGAAAAAAGTATCTGGGATACCTTATCTTTCCTTGGAATGGGGCATTAAACTGATTGACATACATTTTTTTATCATTTCAAATGCTTGAAGCTTTATGTGGCTGCTTCTATTAATTTCCAGACATAGCTACACAGTTCCACTAAGTACAATGCTCTACTAAAGCAGCTTTCCCACCATGGGTCTTTTTTCCAACTGTGTATAAATCTCTAAGTTTATAACCATCCATGGAGGAACAAGGAAAGGATATATAGGTTTTAGAACCTGGTCTTTTATTAATATTACAAAACAATTTTCTTGGGCTAGGAAAAATCAAGAGCTCATGGCACAAGTCCATCAACCGTTACAGCTCCTGACCTATAATACTGGAGGTATTTTGGCTTGTGTCTTGATCCTACAGTTAGCATTCAATGAATTCTGGGCAAGGGCTATTAAAACTGTTGCAGAATGTTAACAGACGCACATTCACAATTGTGAATTTTCTCTTTTAGTAGCTTCTCCATTTCTTATAACATGAAGAGTGTTTGTTAGATAACATTTTGATGAACTTTTTGTGCTTCAACTCTTCTGCTACTTTTGTAGTTTAACTCCATTAAAAAGTCATCCAACAATCATTGTGCTAAAATAACAGTGTGTAGGACAGGCTTTATATTATTTCAATAATTATATGTGCTGTCGGTCATTAATGGGAAATGGCTTCAAAATTAACTTCTTTGTTGCGGAGCAAAAAATAAGGGAACAATGCAATAACTAATACAGAAAGGAAAGAAAAAATCTAAGGAACTTGAGAGGGCAGGAAGTATAAAATATGCAAAAAATAAATGAGATTCCATAATGGGGCTTTTTCAAATAAAGTATATGTTTCTAGGTTTCTCTTTAAATCTTGCGTAATTTCCCTCCCCCTTTTCAGTCCATTCTTACTGAAAATATTCCACAGCATGGTTGCAAAATACCACAACCTTTTAAAAACTCAATTGAATTTAAATTTCATTTTCTAAATGTTTGTCCCTAGATATCAACATAGCTATCCCTATGATAGCAACCATACAATTTAATTATAAATGAACCAATGTCTTCTACAGAATTTGTCAGAAGACAAAATAACATTTTATGCTTAAACACAATTATCTGAAATGAAAGAACATATAGGTATAAGTGGATGCTACATAGTTTAAGCAAGTTTTTTAAAGGAGTGAATATTGCCTCAGAATAATCCAGTTTTTTTTTTCCACTTGTGTGCCCTCAAAACTCCAACTTTTCACTAAGAATACCTTAGCATGATGCAAGTCAACTCCATACATTGAAAGTTTCTTGGCATTCTCCAGGAAGTGAATCTCTGCCTCGCCAGGTGTCATGCCCCTTTAGAAGAAAAATAAGACAGAAACCGAAGCAATTAAAAAAAAAAGAAAATTATACAGAGTTTGATGAGCAAAAGGCTGACGTGTTTAAAAGACTTTTTAATGACAAATATAGGAAAATATAGGTTATGCAAATCTTTCCAAACTTATTTGCTCTTGATATAAGCAGTAGTAGGGAAAAAAAAACCTTATTCACCGGTAAGTCTTATGTAGCTCCATAATACGTTCTTCCAATTCTCTGGTCTGATTTGGAGCAAAACGTAGTTCACCAACATAATTGCCAACATGTTCTTCAGTATCATAATCCCCCAGTTCAGCTTGTACAGCATAGGAACCTAACAGTGCGTGTGTTACAAAAGAACATGGTAGACGTCCGCTGATAATATCTGCTCGAAGTTGCAGGCACAAGTAATACCTAAGGAGAGGTAGAGGTCATAAAGTTGAAATGTCCATGTAAAAAACACAGGCAGCTAAGGGATGATCATGTTTCCAGACAAGCCTGTTTAACTAGTAATCCACCATTAATTACAGCATGTCCATTTTACACAACAGTCGTCTGGGGAATCTGATAATCTCAGCAATCGGAATTTTGAATTTTAATAACTTAAACTTGGGAATCTGCTTGAAGTGAGAGGGATAGCCAACAAAGCTCACCAGAAAATTGATGAACATCCAGTTTTAATTAATCTCATGTGACTAAAAAAACTGTACCATTTAAGTAAGGCTATAATACTTGAGTGATGGATTATTAACCTTCAACAAGGAAATACACAGAATTAATGCTACAATGAAGGCTTTTTTGCAAAACAAGTTACCTTCATTTGGCAGTCAAATAGGAAACAGCACCAAGGTCTCTGATCCAAACTTTCCCTCCCCTTCAATGCCAAGAATGCAAATGATTATTAGGACAAGGGGCAGAGTGGCTCCTGTGGTTAGAAGGCTAGGCTCATGGTTGGCAGGCTCGTGCTAGAGACCCTGTTGCTGCCATGGGACAGGGTGAGTTCCCATCACTCACTCCAGCTCCTGCTGATCCAGCACGTTGAAAGCAGGGGACCACATAGATGGGTACCATTTAACAAGGACATGAATGGAGTCCCCAACGGGCATTCCCTGGGCAACAGTGATGTTACCGGTTTTCAACCCTTTCAACTTGAAGTGCTTCAGTGCTCCCAACATGACTGGAGAAATATTATTAAGACCAAGTTTTTGCTTCTAGAAGAATGTTCCTTCGTTCCAATGACCAATATTAGCAGTAGGAACAACAGTCTGGGACATCGTCATGCTATTTAATTGCTCTGGAAATAGCTCTTAGAATAGTTCTGAGAGAATGAATAATGAGAGACAGGAATTTGTTTCTGAACACAAATTGACATGGTGTGTTGTGTATTTCCAGCCTTTGAGATTTCTTCCACACAGATAAAATAAACTATGACTTCATTAATGTATGAACTCAACTATTTTCCTTTTAAGAGAGATGCATAAGAATTGGCCGAGAGAGATACATTTTTTCTTACCTTGTGATGTCCTCTGTGAGTTGGGCTGGATCTGGTGGATAAAATTTGACTGTGAAGGCAAAATTCCAGGGGCCACCTAAATAAGTGTGTGTGTGTGAGAGAGAAGGAAAGGGGAAAATATTAGGGCACATGTTAGGTGATGCATCTTTGATTGACTCTCTCACACATGGTTTTTATTTCTTTTTTGAGTTACATCACATTTCCCTTTACTCTAAGTCTCTAAGGAAACTATACAGGACTTTAAAAAGACACACTCCTCAGAATTACTGGAGATCCTTGCTTCCCGGGATCTTAATGGCTGAGGCGAACAGCAGGTATGCTTGCCTTTTAAGGTTTGCAATAAGCAAAAGAGCCTTTGCTCTACAGAGAGACAGTGACTTTGGTGTTGCCATGGAAACAGGCTCAAATCCTCAAGAGAGCTGCTGTTGGGGAAAGACTTCCAGCAACAACTCTTCAAGACACCACATCACAAACCTATCCCATAGCCAGCTATTTTAGAAGAAAAAAAATCAGTAAGAGGTATTTCACCACTCTTAAAATCTGAGAAACAAACCTGAGACCCTCTTGCTCACACATATCAGAGACATTATTTGCTTTACCTTTGTGAAGCAAAACTGTGCTTCAGAAAGTTTGTGTGACACAGCTGGGTCTCATGGAGATTGGAGTTGGTAGAAAAGAAATCCTGCCAATAGATTAGATAGAACATCCTTCAGATCTTTTCTATCTCTAAAGGTTACACATGGAATTGCTAGGATACAGAGTGGTACCCATTGGAGATGGATGCAACTTTCATTTCTGGTGAACTGGCAAAAAGAGATGGGGCTGACAAGAATTCTGTGCTTTTTTAAAATGAAATTGCTCTCAATCATCTGTGAAGAATTGATCTCTAAATGCAAAGACAGCAGGATTAGAAAATGAGAGTCAAAGACTCAAAGCTTCTCTCCTCAGGCAAAGAAAATCTAGTTTTGTCACTTATTCCAAATCTACCTGCTAGAAAATCAGTAGTAAAAATTCATGTGAAATACCTACAGAGGCCCAGAAACATCTCATTCATTTGAATAGCCTATAGTAGTATATTTCAATAGCAAGTAAAATCATTGTAGTTTTCTACAGTCTAGAGCAGGGGTGTCAAACTCATGGCCCGCAGGCCAGATGTGTCACACACTGGCCACCCCCACCCCCAGTTACCGAAGGGGGCAGGAGTCGTGATACATCACATGATGACGACGAGGTGAGATCGTGAGTTTGTCATCCCTGGTCTAGAGAATTTCAAATGAATGTTAATAATAATTTACACAGTGATCTTATTATGCAATGTGCTTTATATTAAGTTCTTGACTAAATATTTTTGAATGATGGCTTCCAGATTGAGAAGTTCTAAATATCCATGCTTTGAACTACTCACCACAAATCTGTTTCTTTATTTCTTTAGAACAAATTACTTGTTTGTATGGACATAAACAAGGCAGCAAAAAGTAAGAGCTATGTGAATTGCATTGACTTCTTTCCAAAGCTTATATAGCAACAGATGCAAAACAACCCACCCCACTTTGACTGATCATGCAGTGAAGAACAGTCATACTTTCAATGCCTTTGTTAGACTTTACAAAGCTGCACAGAACCAGAGAAAGTCTTATAAGGCCCACTATTTCCTTCCCAACTTTTAGTTAATATATAAGATCTCTAGGAGCAGCTATGCTTACAAAACAATGTTTATTATATTAAGTTCTTGACTATATATTTTTTAATGATAGCTTCCAGATTGAGAAGTCTTAAATATCCATGCTTTGAACTACTCACTGCGAATCTGTTTCTTTATTTCTTTAGAAGGATCCAACCAATTCTGAAAAAAGTATGAGAGCACATTAAGAGGAAATCCTACATAGCCACAACATCTGAAACAGACAAACCACAAACTTTATTTGAAACAGCCCAACATACCTTCTGACTATCCGAATCACAGAACGTGAGTCCAAAATAATCCTTCTCCAACAGGTTAAGGTGCTCACAGACCAGGTCAAAGAGTACTTGACCCCGACCGTGTTTCTGAATGGACACAAACAAGGCGACAAAATTAAAAGTTCTGTGAATTGTATTAACTTCTTTCCAAAGCTTATATAGCAACAGATGCAAAACAGCCCCCCCTCCACCCCCTTTGACTGATCATGGAGTGAAGAACAGTAATACTTTCTATGCCTTTGTTAGACTTCACAGAGCTGCACAGAACCAGAGAAAGTTTTATAAGGCCCACTATTTCCTTCCCTACTTTTAATTAACATAAGATCTCTAGGAGCAGTTATGCTTATAAAACAATGTTTATTAAAGTGTTACATACACATGTACAAACATGAGCATTTTAAACTTTTAAATGGATTTTTTTACTAAAAAAAACCCCAAAAGTATAAATACCCTAGTGATCTTCCAAGTGCTAAGCAGGTCTGACCCTATTTAGCTTCCAAGGCCAAAGTCAAGCAAGCTCAACTGACAGCAGCTAGCCAACCTTGCCTTGTCTCAGGTAGCACTTCTACATGAATTACTACAAAATCCCAAAGATGTAGATTAAATAAGAATAAGAAAGCAGGAATGAAATATATTTATATATTTATCTGACATTGATCAAAAATATAGATCTGTAATTCCAAGATTACTTTTCTGTAACTGTCCCACTTGGAAGTCAAACTGACAAACTCTGAGGATAGTAACAACGTGACCCAAAGTTTGATCTACTAATATGATTCTATGTCATGACATGTCAGCATGTAGGCTCTGAGATTGAAAACTAACGGCTACATTATCAAGAACCAAAAGCAATTAACACTTCACAAAAACATTTCCGTTATATGAAGAAATTTCTTATTAACCTGTGGCAACCAAAGGCACTGAATCTATTTAAGCATTTAATATGGATACTTTTTTTCTTTTTCAAAATTAAAAGCCGGTTTAGGAGATCAAATGACTGTGAACAAGATAAACTGGTAACAAGTAATTGTTTTCCAAGCTGCCTCTTCCCATGAAGTTTGTTATGCTGCCTCATCATTGGTGTCTATTGTTCCTAAGAGGGTTGAGAGAAGAACATCAAGAATTTATGCTAAAGGTATGTACTTCCAGCAGAATCATCCAAGGCATAAAGGTCATTCTAGTTGTGCTGCTAAAGCAAGCAGACAATGATATTGGGCAGCAAAGCTATAAGAAATTGCTGAAGGAGGAGGAAGATCACTTTAGTGACAACAACGGAAGGATCATCTCATAGTGTAATGCAATGGTAAATTATTCCTGTGTTTTACCAATAAAATTGCATGGCTAGAGGGCATCATGTTACAGAGTAAGAATATAGCTTCATTTGAATTACTAATGATGTTTATGATATGGCTAAATATGGCAATATTAATTTCTGATGTGGCCCTGCAGTAAAGAAAGTCTGAAGCTTCAGGGAAAAATGAAAATATATTTAGACTAAATTAATAGCAAAAGGTATAACAAAACAGCTGACAATGAAGGCACTGAAGTAAATTAAAGGAATCAGCCCTCAAAGGTAGCAATGAAAATTTTGGAAAAGATATTTAGAAGCCCCAAATGTCTATATCTACAAAGAATTGTGCCAGCAATGGTTTTCCCTATGACACTGTATGGAATTGAAAGTTAAATTCTGATAGACTATTGGCACTTTTGAATAAGGTCAGTTTTGGAGAAAACTCCTAGCCAAAAAACAAATTAAAGGATCAAAGACCAAATCAATCCAGTTTTCTCACTTGAGGCATAAATGACCTAATTCAAATTATGACAGTTTGGAGAAATTAGGAAGACACTTAGTACTCTTGATACTTTTTTTGTGGGTGGGGGGAGAATAGAAGAAAAGAGACAAGGATGACAGCATAAATTGAATTCATCTAACAGAGATAATAATCCATCTTGGTAGGCATCCTTATTTGGCATTTTTTTAATTAAAAAATTAATTTAAAAAAACTTATTTGGTAAATCGTGGTAAAGTAAGAATAGCAAAGCTAACCAGACCTCAACATGTGTTCATCAAAGGGTAAATAACAACCAGTTTTCCCAAAAAGGTAATTAATTTTATGCATCCTTTCAGGCTCACAACTCGGCTTTGAAGGTCTTTTAACAATCTATTCCAGGCCATCACTCCACCCACTTCTTTTGCTTAAAGGGAACTTTCATCTCTACAACAATCAGTTCCTCTGCAGTAAGTCAAGCCTCTCTCAGAATCTCACTGTTCAAGATGTCAGCTAAAGAGCCCGACTGCACAAGCATAGAGATCAAAGGCACAGGGAGGCTCTGATCCTTTTAACTTTCTCCCAGTCCTTCAATGTTCTGTTCTTTATTTATTTGTACAAATTGTACAAAAGCAACCTCCAATCCATATTCAACAGACTCCAATAACTTTTTTTAAACAAAATCAACAGAATATGGCACACAAAGACGGTGTTTATAACACTGAACCCTGAAAGTCCTATTTAAACAAGGCTATTGTCAGGCCTGCAGTTATATTCCTTTTTAGGATCTTTGGCCGCCACACTCTCTCTTATTTCATTATGCTGTTTCATTAGTGTAGTAATTGGGAGGGGGACTAGAAAGGAGTAGAATTGTGAAATGTGTTGTTGTCATTCCTTTCTAGAAGCCCCAGATCATCTTTTGTCTCTGCACCTCTGCACCTGAACGGAACCAGCTGGGTGGAGATGCCAGCGTGGCCGAAGAAGATTGGACCATGTGATGGATTTATGGGTGTGGGGATAAGATCATGAACTTTCAACTGGGTGGAATCCCAGGAAGCTTTTAGAATAGGGATTCCACAGTTTGTTGCCAACATGTCTGACTTATTAAATTGGAACTTTAAGGATAATTTTGCCTTGGACTCTGATTTAATTCTGCATGATATTTGGAACACTGACAGATATGCCTATATCTTTACTTGTCAAACGGCTGTGGCATCTTCAGAGGTGGTATTCAGCCGGTTCGGACTGGTTCACCTGATCTGATAGTGGGAATCGTGGGTGGGCCTACTCACCTGCCCCGGTTCTATGCCATCCTACTTAGGCACGTTTTTGAGGCCAGGCCAGAGGTGGGTTCCTGCTGGTTCTCACCTCTTCGGGCGTACCGGTTCCAGAAATTTGTCATACTTGTAAAATACCTGTTCACAGAGGTGTGGCCACGCCTCCCATACCGGTACGCTCCCCTGCCCTGAAGCCCATTTTCATGGCACTTCTCAAAGAGAAGGAAGCGAAGGCGGGGCTTCTTCATAGGACCCAACGCAAGAGCAGAGTGGAAGTCCTCTCTGAAGCAGCTGGAAAAGATACATGTGCGTCGGAGGAAGGGGGAAGAATTCAAACTTCATCCTCCTGGTATTGTGCGGGGCTTTGGGCAAAGGCTGGAGGGAAGGACCCTGGCTCACTTGTGCTCTCCCTCCCCAAGTGTAGTTTGATTGCAGGCGGAGCCACGTTGCCTTTTCAAACCTGTAATCAGTGAAGCTGGGCTGGATTTTTACATAGCTGATCTGGGGAAAGTGTGTGTGCTACAGCATGGATTTTTGCCTGGCTTCTTGCCTCCTCCTGTGATCTCCTCAGTGGTCATTCATGCTCTCCCTCCCCAAATGTAGTGACTTCCTCCCCAGGCCTCCATCCATTTCTCCCCCCCCACACACACACAGCTGGATAAAACTATATAAAAATCCAGCCCAGCTTCACTGATTACAAGTTTGAAAAGGCAATGTGGCTCCGCCTGCAATCAAACTACACTTGAGGAGGGAGAGCACAAGCAAGCACTGAGAAGACCATAGGAGGAGGCAGGAAGCCAGGCAAAGAACCATGCTGTAGCACACACACTTCCCCCCAGCCTCTTACTTTTTTCTTTCTTTCTGCTAACAAAGAATCCTGCCTGGGGCTCATTCCACATGCCTCCCCTCTGGCTTCTGTGCCTCTCCTCTCACCCCAGCCTGCCAGCAGGAGGTGAATGGGTGGGCTTTATTGCATTCCAGGCATTTCCCACCCAGACAGCAGGCTGCATTTGCAATTGGGAGGTGTTTGGGGAAGGCAGTGGGAGGAGGTGATGGGGGGGATGGCAGAGGACCTGCTTTCAAGCCATTGGAAAAGATATCCAATCCAACTTGTGTGTGTGTGTTTGTTTGAGAGTGAGTGAGAGAGGGAAGGGGATAGGAGAGATAGTCCAATTCAACTTCTGTGTGTGTGTGTGTGTGTGTGTGTGTTTGAGAGAGGGGGGGATGGAGGGGGAGGGGGAGGGAGGAGGGGGAGGGAGGAGGGGGAGGGAGGAGGGGAAGGGAGAAGAAAAAGAAAGAAGGAAACTTCTTTCACAAAGGAGAAAAACAAATGCTGTTGCTTTATATCAGAACTGAGCATGCCTGGCTGTGGAATTCTGGGAGTTGAAGTCCACAAGTCTTAATAATTTTAAATTGAAAAGGTTCAGGAAAGAACAAATTGATTATATGGTTATATGTTATATGGTTTTATGTTTTTGAAGTTTTAGGATTTGTGCAATATGAGCATTGTGTTTCTAAAAGGCTTGTGAATGGAGCCAAACTTTATCTAGGGTCATTATCCCATTATCTCTATCTGGCAGGCATGTGGAATGAGCCCCAGGCAGGTTTCTTTGTTAGCAGAAAGAAAGAAAAACAGCACAGCAATTTAGGGATAGAAGGCTACTAGGAGGTCATCTAGTCCAACCCCCTGCTGCAGCAGGAAACCTTACATTGTATGGATTATTTTGGTGCCTCTAACAGAGAGAAAATTGCCAGAAAGGAGAAATAGTTTACTAGGACAAGACTGCCATGCAGAGGAAGGCAGAGACAGTCCTTGACTTATGACTACAATTGAGCCCAAAATTTTGGTTGCTAAGCAAGAGCATTGTTAAGTGAGCTTCACCAAATTTTACCCAATCCATGACATCTCCTGGTGAGTGACATCAAGTTGGCCACTCCCACCTGGTCACATGACTGCCAAGCCACTCCCACAAAACAGGCCACACCTACAGAATAGGTTCTAAAAAATTTGAAACCCACCACTGGGCCAGGTACATGCGCGGAAGGCACACTTGTGAGCCATGCACATACGTGAAATGCTGGGGGCATGCGCAGAAGGGGCATGTGCGCCTGCGAACTGATGGTAACAAAAGGTGAAACCCATCACTGGTTGTATGTCCTTATTTAGTACAAGACAGGTGATAGTATATCATTGGGGAAGATTCTGGATGGTTGATAAGACAGAATCATCCAAATTTATACAGGGATCAGCCAACTTGGGGATTGAACCAATATAAGAGCAAGTTGATCCCCAGAGTATTAACATGACATGATAACAAATTCCAGTATTTGAGGGGCCAATTTATTTTCCAATGCACCAGAGGGTAGGACAAGAAACAATGGTTAGAAACTAATCAAAGTGCGAAGCAACTTGGAATTAAGTAGAAACTTCCTAATAGTGAAGACAATTAACCAGTGGAACAGCTTGCCTTCAGAAATTGTGGGTGCTACATCCCTGGATGTTGTTAAGAAGAGACTAGACACTTATCCGAAGTGGTATAGATTCTCCTGCTTGAGCAGGGAGTGGAATAAAAGCCCGCCAACATCCCTTCCAGCTCATTCTATTCTAGCAATATCTTTTCATATATAATTGTTATTAGTTTAAACATTCAAAGATAAAAAATAATGCAAACTAAAAAGAAGTAAAAAGTAAAAAAACCTGAAAAGTGCTGAGAAAAAAAGACGAGAGAAAAATTGGAAAGGGATACACAGTATAAAAAATGACTTCTTCCTTCATTAACACAAGTACAAACAATTCCGAACTAAAGGAAAATCTCTTCTTTCCATAGTCCATCTCTTACCAATAAAAAATATAAAGCCTCATAATTAAATCTTAATCAGCAAGTCTTTTAAGAGCTACCAGAAGTAACAATACATTTTTATCCTAATCAAATACATCAGCTACACAATTCTTTACTTTTAACACAGTAACTTATTACTTTCTCTAAAAACAGAACAAATTTTTTTTTCTTCCCTTATCTTATAAACAAATCTTTAAAGCTTCATTATTCAGGAAAAATCCTGAGCTATCACAAGCAGGAAATTTATTAAAAACCTTAATCTTTAATCTCTTCAAAATAGTGACTCATAAATTAATTTATTTTCATTTTCTCTTTGTCTCAACTTAGAAACTCTTTCCCAAGTTTTAACATATACTAGAAATAATAATACATATATTTTAACAAAAAATCTCATATCTTATCTACAAATAAATATTTAAGGCCTGATCATTTTGGTCAGGAAAAGCCCATTAAGAACTTTTCTGTCTTTTTCTTTCTTTCTTTCTTTCTTTCTTTCTTTCTTTCTTTCTTTCTTTCTTTCTTTCTTTCTTTATTTCTTTCTCTTTCTTTTTTTCTTTCTTTTCTTCCTTCCTTCCTCTCTCTTTTTGTTTCTTTTCTCTTTCTTTTTCTTTCTTTTCTTTCTCTTCTTCCTCTTTCTATGCATACACATGTGTGCGCGCACACACACACGCGCGCACACACACACATACACATCAGAGGTGGGTTCCTCTCAGTCTGGTCTGCCAGAAAAGGTAGTAAAAATCTGGTGTACTGAATAGGATCGGTACTAATGGTGGCTTGGCCACGCCCCTGAACCTGTTCTCCCATTAGAAACTTCATTAGAAGCTTTTTTAAAGAAGTTTTTTTCCCCTGCCTGTTCAGGCAAGGGGGGGAAAAGCTTTAAAAAGTAAGAGGGAGGTTTTCAGCTGGGAGATTCAGCAAAGGAGAAAAACAAATGTCACTTTAAATCAGAACTGAGCATGCCTGGCTGTGGAATTCTGGGAGTTGAAGTCCACAAGTCTTAAAGCTGCAAACTTTGGAGTCCTGCTTTAAATTGAAAAGCTGCTGGGAAGGAGGTTTGCAAAATGACATTCAGCAGTTATTTGGGGGGGGGGGTTCCCACAGAGGTAAGGGAGAAAGAAAGAAAGAAAGAAAGAAAGAAAGAAAGAAAGAAAGAAAGAAAGAAAGAAAGAAAGAAAGAAAGAAAGAAAGAAAGGCAAAATAGCAATTTAGGGTTAGAAGGCTACTCAGAGATCATCTAGTCCTACAGCAGGAAGCCTTACATTGTCTGGATTATTTTGGTGCCTCTTACAGAGAGGAAAATTGCCAGAAAGGGCAGGTTTACTAGGACAAGACTGCCATGCAGAGGAAGGCAGAGATAGTCCTTGATTTATGACTACAATTGAGCCCAAAATTTTGATTGCTATGCAAGAGCTTTGTTAAGTGAGCTTCACTACATTTTACCCAATCCATGACATCTCCTGGTAAGTGACAAGTTGGCCATGCCCACCCAGTCACATGACCACCAAGACACACCCACAAAATAGGCCACACCTACAGAATAGGTAGTAAAAAAAATTGAAACCCACCCCTGACACACGTGTGTGTACTTCTGTATGAATGATCAGCTAAATAAACATTGTTTGTTTATTTGCTTATTTGTTTATTTGTTAATTTTCCACATATCTCACCACAAGAAGATTCTGGGCAGCTAACAGTAACTTTATGTTCCTTCTTTTTGCTTTTTAAAATCTTGGTGTTTATTTCCTTAAAATATTGCCCAAAAGCCAATTTTTTTCATTCTCTCTGTCTTTTTTCAGGCATTCCTTCTTAAATATAGCACATCGCTTTTCTATGTCCGATAAGAAAGTTATCCAAGTCACTCTTTTTGTTTATTATTTGTATGTCACTTTGGGTTATTAAGAAATCAGTTGGCTTCATTTCTATGTCCTATGTAACATCTTTTTACATATTCTTGTGTTTTGTCATTTTTAAATCCATGTCTAGAATGTATATTGCCTGATTCTCAGTTGTATCTTCTCGCTCCTCTTTTAAATCCACTTTATGGTACCAGGCAATATACATTTCTGAGTTCATAGTTGCCCAATACTCTTGAATTCTTTTAAAGTTAAAATACTTTTCTTCATTCTTTATTGGTAGCTCTCTTCTCCTAATTATAATTTTTAGCTCTTTCTTGCTGCCTCTAGTGTCCAGCCTTCAAAGTCTCTCTTATCATACTTTTCTCTAATCCACATTTTTCAACCAGGGAATTTCTTACACTTAAGATTCAAAACTGCATATATTTTAATAGGTTTTTAAACAGTCCACAAAAAGAATTCTTATAATTAGTTGCAAAATCTTATTCTAATATATGGCCCCTTGTTCCATTTAAAACTTTCCAAAATTAAGATTCAAATCGCACTTTTCCTGTTTATTTCTGAGTAAAAAGTTGTTAAATTCTTAAACTTGTATGAAACTTTTTAAACTATGAATTGAAAGAGAATCGGGTGATGAAACTTTTTGTTCTGGGGGTTCTTAATTTCTAAAAGGCAAGTTAACAGGCCATTTCTAGAAGTGATTAAGAAGGGAAGTGGGCAAACCAAGTATCCATTTGCAAACCACAATTTGACCAAAGCTGACTTTTCTTTTACCATTCCCTCATGGGTAGCATCTTTATGGAGCACTTGTGGCTCATCCCCTTTATCCTGGGAGGATTTTTGAGGCTCTGATCCATTTGCTGGCTCCTCATTCTGCCACAGTCATTGACTCTACAAAAAGCAAAGCTTCTTCAGTCTCTAATTGTTTTCCCAGAAGTCAAATATTGGCAAGATCTTAAACTTTAAAAAAATGCCTGTAAAACTCAAATGGACCATGTTTAGGCAATCCAACTCTTTAATAGGCAGATTGTAATGGAGATTTTTAGATGGTCAGAGCCGGAAGATGAAACTCAAATACTTTGGCCACCTAATGAGAAGGAAGGACTCACTGAAGAAGAGCCTAATGCTGGGAAAGACTGAGGGCAAAAGAAGAACGGGACGACAGAGAATGAGGTGGCTAGATGGAGTCACTGAAGCAGTAGGCGTGAGCTTAAATGGATTTCAGAGGATGGTAGAGGACAGGAAGGCCTGACGGAACGTTGTTCATGGGGTTGCGATGGGTCGGATATGACTTTGCAACTAACAACAACAATGGAGATTTTATATCTTCTGCTTTTGTAAAAATAAGTAGGCTGTCCTTTGAAGAAAGACAGTGATTCCATACATTACATGAGAATTCATTAAAACTAACATCAGTAGAACTAGAAATAAAAAACTATTTCTCATTCCTACAAACCTATCAATTGAAAAAGCTTAGTCAACTGCTTGAAGGTTTCTGGTTATGGGCCTCCACACAGTCAATTGCAACAGGGAATAGTTTCACGTGGCAGCTGCCATTATGAGATTAAGCAGTTTCTCCCACCCCCACATAGACACTGGTTTCCACAAGTATAGAAAAACAGGCTAACTTACAGTTCAAGGTATAATATATACATGCTCATTCCCTCTGCCAAGTTTAGTTTTTTCCTATCATTTATTTATTCATTCATTCATTCTATGGGGAACCTGCAATATTTCTGCTTCACTTTCACATGCCCTGCACTGAATTAAGCAAGAAAAAAGTGCAATTTGCACCAAAGAACTCCTAAAAGAATGCCTGGTTAGCACTGTCTTAAATGGAAGAATGTGCACAAATGTAAAAAAATAATTATCCTTATTTTAGGAACACAGAGAAGATGGCAACTTTGGTAGTAGCATGAGGAATGAAATCAGACAGAGTCCCTTACTTAAGCGACTATGCCCTGTAGAATAGGGTAGCTTGAGCTCATGACTGCCAGTAGTGTTGCACAACTATCTTAACCTTTTTTTCTGGTCTGTTGTCCCAATTCTACCTTGCCTTCACTTTACTTCTTCCTACTTTACATCTTAGTGCGGGAGTATCAAACTCGTATCGTCACAGTGGTGTCACATGATGTATTGTGACTTTCCCCCCCTTCACTAAACCGGGTATAGGCATGGCCAGCCTGTGACATATCTGGCCTGTGGGCTGTGAGTTTAACAGCCCTGTCTTAGTGCGTTATGGTATTCTACATCTCTGAAAGGCATCCTTCCAGGGTGTTTCAATAGCTGCATTTCTGAACAAGGTCATTACTGCATTTTTTGGAGTATAAGACACACCGGAGTCTAAGAAGCACCAAGGTTTTGAAGAGGAAAATTAAAAAAAAAATGCATTCTGCAAACCTTCCAAAAACAGCCCATTTTTCATGAATCTTGTATTTCGGGATTTACTGTGCTTTATTATTATTATTAGACACAGTTCCACTGTAATTAATTTAACTTTTATATTTGCCCTACAGTGAGTAGTCCCACAGCAAGTTGGCCAAGATGAGTTGACTGCAATGAGCTGGCTATGATAAGTTGTCCCTTTCCATTCAAGAAACTGCAGTGAGGATTGGAAGAAACTCCTAAAAATAGGAATAAAACTGCTTCACACTGTTGTGGACTCTCTGGACAATCAGGAACATGTAAGTTCTCCCTCATATCCTTTCCCTGAATTACAGATTGTGAACTATCTATTTTTAAAAGAAGTGAGAAAAGATCAACTTTCCAATATATGGCATTTTATACTCTTTCCTGCAGCAGACAGTAAGTATCAAGAATTTTCAAATATTTGCCCCCTTTTTCTTCACCATCTAAGAAATACATATTGCCCATTCACCATATAGGAAACAACGGTTCTAATATCTATGGAAATATGAACCACTACCTGGTTCATATTCTGTAGAGAATTGGATTTATATAGAGATAACGAAGGGAGGGTTAGTCATGCCAACAAGCTTTGTAAATTTTTATAAATATTAAAACATCTTCACTTGATAATACTCAATCTTCTTGACTGAATGCTGCAAGTACTGTTTCTCTTCTTTAGGGATTTCTTTAAAAATAAGAGTTATACAAGCACGCACATTTATTGCCTACACTTCATTCTCTCAAACTATACAAATAGCAGACTGCCTACACTTAAAAATGTATTAGTCACTCACATCTGCTTTCTATGTGTATCCATACACTGAGTTAAGCATGCAGATGAAGATGGGTCTTTAGCAAAGTTGAAAGTATTATCTGTTTTAATAGACCAATCTAGGACTATTTTAAAAAATCATCTTGATTTTAGCAGGTATGCTTTCTGCAGAGCTACTCCATTTTTATATACTGTTTAGTGGGGAATCCAAATAAACATATTGGTGGAAATAAAAAAAAGTCAAGTGATACAGCCCCCCATGTTTACCTCCACTTCACATTCATAGTCTGAGGCATCCAGAAGTGTCACTCTGCAGACGGCACTCTTGAACTTTTTTGTGATTTTCTGAGGAGATTTCTGGGCCTTGCTGGGGGTAGTCTTCTCAGATAACCCATCTGCTTCACTGTAGTCCTTTTCATCCATGTCTACAGCCTAAAAAATAAAGACAGAATCAAAGAATGTAAGTGGTATAAGGCAACAAGGTAACTGTCTAGTGTAATTTCCTGTTCAGCGCAAGAATCAGCTACTACATCACCACAGTGTAAGTGCTATGCATTTTTATGTACCCTTCCTTTACAACACTTCTGGTTTTGTTCATTTATTCTATTCACTAAACTAGGTTGACATCTTATTTGAAAAGCTTTCTCACTAACTATCCAACTGCCATTACTTGGAAGATAGACCACACTCTCCTCATAAAACACTGAAGATACACAAGGCTCGCAGTCTTTGTGGTTTATGTTTATGTTTATTGGACTTATATACTGCCCTTCTCCCAAGGACTCAGAGTGGCGTACAATATAGAAACACATATTACAAAAGTTAAAAGAAAGATTAAATAGAATATCCAAAAAAACCAATAGACATTTACAATGAGATTTAGAAATTAAATTAAAAATAACAATTAAAATTAATAATTTATTTTATTCAGGCCAGGCCGGCTTGCTGGAAAAACCAACTTTTTAGGGTGCGGCAGAAGGACTGGGGGGTCAGGAATTTGTCCATATAATGAAATGTATGGTGTGCTTTCTTCTGTTCTCTAAATTTACAGTAGAACTGCCAGCAACTGATACCACTTACATTGTTCTGTGGGTGTGGCTTTGTGGGCATGGCAGGGGAAGGATACTGCAAAATTCCCATTCCCTCCCCACCCCACTAACCTCCGTTCTCCTGTTCAGGGCAAGAAGATCAGCTGGGAGGCAGCAGGGGCAGGGCCAGCCTATTTGCTGGTTCTCCGAACTACTCAAAATTTTCACTACCAGTTCTCCAGAACCTGTCAGAACTGGCTGAATACCACCTCTGTATAACAGCACTGAAAAAAAGGGATCTGTTTTTCACACTTGTGACTGTTGCTGCATCCCCGTAGTCATGTGATCAAAATTTGGGCACCATTTGTAAGCTTCCCAGCTGGCTTCCAACAAGCAAAGTTAATGGGGGAAGCCAGATTTGCTTAACAACCACATGATTCAAACAGCAGTGATTCACTTAACTGTGGCAAAGAAAAGGTTGTAAAATGAGGAAAAGCTCATTTAACCATGAGTTACAAATGTGGGGCTCAGTTGTGGTCGTTAAGTCAAGAACTCCCTTTATATTTACTCAGAATGTTTCTAAAAACAGGCTTGGGCTTGAGTAGTACTTTGGCTGGAAGACTACCAGGAAATGCCAGGACTGGAAAACTGGAAAACGTTTTCTATATGAATGCGATGGCGGAGGGGGTATATGCACTTATACACAAAACTGCATTAGACTTGCTTTATGTGTATAGATTATGCCATTCAGCTATGTGTAGCACAGTTGATTCATGCTCCTCCTAATGCATTCAGTGCTGCAATTTTAATTTTGACTAATTTTAGTTCTATGCTGCCAATCAACAATTTTTATACTGAATGACACCATAGGTAAAAATAAAAGAAATAATTGTCTCTCAAGTGAAAATTCAAGAATTCTGAAAAGCAAATCTGTTAAGATTCAGCACCAGGCCATTGCAAAATGCTGACAGCCTGGTGCTATGATGTGATTTATAGAAAAGAGAAAGTTTTGCTTTCAGTCTATTATACACTGCACCAAGCTAGCATCATATTTAATCATTGCATGGACTTTCAATATAAAAAACAGTAGATGGATACCATATGATAGTGACCTGTGAAAAGCATTTATATTTCAGGAAATATTTATATTCTGTAGCTAAAAAGGTTCCCACTGATGATACTTTCAACTTCAATCTGTACTCAGCAACCAGATCAGTGCTGGCCCTTTTGCAATTGTAGTTCTTCACACAATAGAGATAAGTCTGATATAGAAAACCCTTGTAATATTTCTTTTTTGACAGAATTGCCTGGAGAGAGATGCTTACACATTGTAGTTACTTCCGTCTTGCTCTGCTCTCTGCCTTGTACAATACAAACACTATTCTTAACATTCATTTGGCACTTCTTATAAAATAGCTGTTCTGAATCAATGGACATAAGAACCTCTCCAGATACAAGCATACATATATTTTTTTAATTCTCTTAGGTTGACCCTACACTTGACATTTTTATTTCCTGAGGGAAACATTTCAGATGGGAAATGGCATAATACTCTGTAGTCACAACAATGGCGAGAGAAATGGCATAAGCCAGGACAATTGGTATCTGTTTGACTAATAGGTGTTACTCATTGTAGGAAATAAAAAACTATTTGAACATTTTCTCCAATGCAAGATGGGATTCTGCAATAACTACAACTAATGTTGTAACAAACGGAAGTTTTTGGGAGGATAAAAATGTGTATCAATATAGGTCGTCATCTTTAACGCAGTACTGAAGCTGGTTTGGTGAAAAAGAGAAGTGCAATTCACAATTTAATGGGTTTATATGCCGCCCAATCCCGGAGGACTCCGGGCGGCTTACAAATACGAAATGAAGTAAAATAACACACAGGAGGAGAATACAAACAATACAAACAATTTTAAAAAAGCAACATACATTTGGTTAACTGGGGGTTGCACCTGATTTGGAAATCAGCAACCCCAGGCCTGTCAGAACAGCCAGGTCTTAATGGCTTTTTGGAAGTCATGAGGGTGGGAAGGGTCCAGATCTCTGCTGGTAGCTCGTTCCACAGAGTGAAATGTAATTATGTATTATGCTCAGCCTCTGGTATGTCACAGCAATGGCCCTCAACTTTTTGGGTACCAAAGACTGGTTCCATAGAGAGAGGTTTTTCCACAGACCAGAGAGGGCATGGTTTTGTGTACTGTCTGCATCCCGATGATGGGACTTCACTTGTTTGTGTGGCCTAGTTTCTGGCATTCCGCAGACCTGTGCCAGTTCCCGGGCAGGGAGTTGGGGACCGCTGTGTTACAGAGTTATATGGAGAAAGTTTTTTGGGATGGGACATATGAAAGTAACAACTTGTCTGGTTCTATTTTTATGTTGTGAGAACTCTTTAATTTCTGAGTTCAAGGATAGTACACTATTTGATTAGCTTTCCCTCAGAGTCCTCGCAGCTTGGTCAGAGGGATTCTTCTTTTAATATTTTATTCTGAACATTATATGAAGATACTCCTGATTGATATCCTGATCATCCTTTTTCTTTACTATACTGTATCATATAGAAGCTCAGGATTGTTGGATGCTTTCTTTTTCTTACCTTATTGCATGGCTCTACTTTGTAAATCACCATTCCCTTGTATTGAGTCATGGACCATGATATGCTTTAGTGGACTTATTCCTACTTTGGCCATTAAAAATAAATTGTGGCAGAATACTGTCTAGTCTGGTATATACCGAGATGTATATTTTCTCACATTTTGGAATAAATACCCTTACGATGGCATCCTACAATAATCTCACCTTGTACCCCCATTATTTACCTCCTGCTTTATTAAAAAGAATAAAGACTATACTGAAAACAAGCTAAAAACATGTTTGTTGTTACCGGAGCAATTATTTGTCCCTCATATCCCAGGAATGGGATATTTATGGCTCTTCAGGTGGAGTTGGATTCCAACTGTCACCAGGCTCAGTTAATAATGCTTAGAGGGTCAACAAGGGTTTTGACGTAATTAATTTTGATATTCATTACTTTGTGGGACCACTTTTTTAATGCAAATGTTGACACTGACTGATAGCTACCCAGGATCTTCAGAAACAGACGGTATACAAATCAAGCAAGCAAGCAAGTACAGACCTAAGATTAGAATACACTGATTATATCACTTGCAGCAGATCAGTAAGGTTTACTAAACCAACTTTTTAACCACAGTAACAACATATGATTTTCATGGCAAGGGGCTTTGTTGTCTTCAAAACTGCCTATGTGCAATTGTTTCTGCCCACCTTATACATGTGGGCTGAGTGGATACACTCCAGGTTCCCTCAAGTAACGTCTCTCTCTCTCTCTCTCTCTCTCTCTCTCTCTCTCTCTCTCTCTCTCTCTCTCTCTCTCTCTCTCTCTCTCTCTCTCTCTCTGTGTGTGTGTGTGTGTGTGTGTGTGTGTGTGTGTGTGTAGTCTAGGTTACCACATTTTCTGTTTTTAAAACACATAACATTTTTACATGTTTGTGTTTTGTAAGTCACTCAGAATGTATTGGAGTAGGCAGTCATAATAAATGTAATAAATAATACTGATTAAATTTTAAAAAGAGGATTTCAGAAACAAATTTTTGCACAAAACAACTGGATACTCCTTTCACTTCTGGTAATGAAAATAAAAATTCCCAGGTTCACAATATTCGAAAAAACTAATCTAATGTAGAGGAAACAATTACTGTTTACAGATGCACCATTTTAAGAGAAAATACAACTCACTTAAGAAAGTGAGCTCTTTGTAATTATGTTAATAATCATAGGACTAACAAAATTAGACAATATATTAATGTGTATCAGTGCAGTCAGGTTCAACCAAACATCAACCAGATGGTTTAGCTATTTGCTAAATGTCTGGCTACCACTTTGATAAATAGAGTAGTAAAGACAGCGAAGAGGATAGAAAGGTTGGTCTTGAATAGCATATCATTGATAGATCTAAGCAGAGATACTGTAGATGTGACATCTTGAAATAATAGCTCCCAGTTTTCTTTAAACTAGTGTTTAAAGAAAACTGAACAAAACAAGGACATTACTGGGACATTCAAGAACTTCATGGCTCTCAATTCTCTGCTTTGATTTAGAAAGGTTTTCCAGGTTTCAATAGAATGTATTTCTTTCAATGGAATCAGATTTAGAACTAAGATGACATAGAGACAAAAATATCCTTAATCCAACATGGCTCTGATCAGACTTTAGCAACCAAACAAACCAACTGTTACAATTTTATCAAAGCAAGCAGTTTTCAGAAAGGCCAGAATCAGTCCATATCAATCCTATACATATTATACCTCGCTGACCTCTAACACAACATCTGTGTAAAAAACCAACCTCCCACAAGAGAAGCTATGCAAGGACTTTATTTAGACCAGCCCAAACACCTTGCAGAAACCTGGAACAGTAGAAGAAGGAAATAGAATATATATACCACATATTCCAACAAAATAGATATCCATGCAAATGTCAAATGTTCCTGACCATTCGATCCAATGCAGCACAACCAACACAAACCCCTAAAAATAATTATACTGCTATACATCAAGAATATCTCAAAAATCACCAACAGACTACTACAACCATATGGAATTAGCATAGCACACAAGCCAACTAAAGCCCTTCAAAACATCCTAAGCAAACCAAAAGATCCAACAACCCCAAAGGAAATGACAGGACTCATCTACAACATGTAATGTAAGGACTGCAGCAACCGTAGGATAAACAGGCAGAAGACTGACAGAATCCATCCACTAACACCAACTAGCAGCCAGAAGACATGATGAAAATTCTTTAATTTCATAACATATAGACAGATTTCATCATAATTTCAGTTGGGAAAGTGTGACCATCCAAGGCCAAGTCAAGTCCAAAAATTCTAGAAGCCTGTCACTTTGACATATCAGCCATCAACAGACACATAGACATTTAACAATATCTACAAACTACTCAAAAGAAACTATTACCCAGCCCAAAAACAAACAAAAAAACCCCAAGCACCTCTCCACCAGCAATCAGCACCCAGATCAGCATAGACTAATTCCAAGGTTGACATTAGACCAACAATAAAGTAAAATATATCCCAGTCAAGAAACTACTGAAGGAGCCAACAACAAACAGCCCAATCAAGGAATCTCTAAGACCACCTTCATCAACACTGACAGGCAAGCCACTAGAATATAAACTGACAGCAAACAGCACTTTTTACTAGCACTGATGATGTTACCTAGTTTGGGTAATGAAACGTCTGCATGAAAACAAGCAAGCTGAGAGTGCACCAAGGACACCTAATGACACACCTTTTGAGATCCTACTTTTTTTTTACATTGGGAATGAGAGAGATAATTAAGGTTCACTCTGCACACACACTACAGGAATTAATAACAATTAGTACTTAGACTTATATACCACTTCACAGTGCTTTACAGCCCCCTCTAAGCAGTTTACAGAAACAGCATATTGCCCCCAACAATCTGGGTCCTCATTTTACCAACCTGAGAAAGATGGAAGATTGAGTCAACCTTGAGCCAGTCAGAATTGAACTGCTGGCAGTCAGCAAAATTAGCCTGCAATACTACGTTCCAGCCACTGCACCACCATGGCTGTTATCATTATCATTATAATTAACACGATCACAAGCTGAACTCTTGACACTAAAAACTGCTCCTGGGATAAATGTTGACAATTTCCCATTCCTTTCCGCACTGATACTACTCTGGGTGCAGCCCACTCCTAATTCTGATCAGAAGACATCGTTATAGGCTCCTGACTTCTCATTAGCATCCATATACATATGTAAAATATTGTGCTAGTTGTTTGCTTAACAATTTAGAGCTTAGGATGCAGTTCTCAGCCTTCCAGGAGATACACTGCTTGTGTGATATGTAAAACACAATAAGGTAATAAAAGATAGAAAACTGGCATTGAATCAAGTCTGCATGGGGGAATGGGGTGTGGGAATGCAAAGGTAGCATTTACTAGATCAGGGTGGGCAACTAGGTTAACATTGTGATCTGTAGACTTTCACTTCCAGAATTCCTGAGCCATCAGTAGGATTACATGCCATCTTTTTGCTATCATGCTCAAAGGTGGAACAGACACCTGCAGATACATTATTCCCAGGTGGACAATATAGACTATGTTTATGTAAGCTTAAATCCTAGCAGTTAGACAAAATGATTACTTTACTTTCACATCATTTTACAATACAATACAATACAATACAATACAATACAATACAATACAATACAATACAATACAATACAATACAATACAATACAATACAATACAATACAATAGCAGAGTTGGAAGGGATCTTGGAGGTCTTCTAGTCCAACCCCCTGCCTAGGCAGGAAACCCTATATCGTTTCAAACAAATGACTATCCAACATCTTCTTATGGACTCCAGTGTTGGGGCATTCACAACTTCTGGAGGCAAGCTGTTCCATTGATTAATTGTTCTAACTGTCAGGAAATTTCTCCTCAGTTCTAAGTTACTTCTATCCTTGATTAGTTTCCACCCATTGCTTCTTGTTTTACCCTCAGGTGCCTTGGAGAATAGTTTGATTCCCTCTTCTTTGTGGCAACCCTTGAGATATTGGAACACTGCTATCATGTCTCCCCTAGTCCTTCTTTCTATTAAATTAGATATACCCAGTTCCTGCAACTGTTCTTCATATGTTTTAGTCTCCAGTTCCCTAATCATCTTTGTTGCTCTTCTCTGCACTCTTTCTAGAGTCTCCACATCTTTTCTACATCGTGGCGACCAAAACTGAATGCAGTATTCCAAGTGTGGCCTTACCAAGGCATTATAAAGTGATATTAACACTTCACGTGATCTTTATTCTATCCCCGTGTTGGTTTTTTTGGCAGCTGCTGCACACTGCTGGCTCATATTTAAATGGTTGTCCACTAGGACTCCAAGATCCCTCTCACAGTTACTACTATTCAGCAAGGTACCACCTATACTGTACCTGTGCATTTTGTTTTTGTTGCCTAAATATAGAACCTTACTCTTTTCACCATTGAATTTCATTTTATTAGATAGTACCCAATGTTCAAGTTGTCGAGATCCTTCTATATCTTAAGCCTATCTTCTGGAGTGTTGGCTATTCCTGCCAGCTTGGTGTTTTCTGCAAATTTGATGAGTTCCCCATTTATTCCCTCATCCAAATCATTGATGATTTTAAAACTCCCTGCGTGTTATTGTTTTCTTAGTTTTTCTGTTATTGTATATTTCAAACTGCATTTTAGTTTTTATGCTATTGTACGCTTTGAATGTTCTACTTGTGGGGAAGGGGATTACAAATTACAAAAAAAAGTAAAGCAAGAAATGCCACAATTTAAGCTACATATAAATTGTACAGGATGTCATGAAAATCTTCTCCTATAGAGATAAAAATGTAGTGTTTGGCCATTAATATATAAGGAAAACTAGATTTCTTTGTAACATTGATTCAATGATATTTAATAGAAACATTGCCATATTATTTACCTGTTTATGGCACCATAAACAGAACTAGGTATATTCTACTAGCCTACAGTATTTGTTCATTTATAAATCATATTTATATGCCTGCCAATCTCACAGAATGTGACTCTGGGCAGCATACAATGAAATAGTAAAACAGCAATATTAAAATAGAGCATTATTAAAACTATTGAAGTTATTGTTAAAAAGGCTAAGTGACAGCATTAGATATTATGAACAGTAAATACACCTCAAGCAACCCTCCAGTCTGTGGATGCAGCCACGTTGAAGGGATTAGCTTTCTCCTGAGTTTAACCAGCTTTCAGTGTTCAGTTGTAGTTTCTAATAAACAACAGTTGCAAGAGAGCACAGAAAGTCAATGCAGACCTATTTCTGTGTGCAATGATTAAATGCACTGAATACGTTTTGTTATAGAAAGTGAAAGCTGTAGTTACTGCTAAACTTCAGCAAATAAATGAAAACCCATTCAGTTTTATTTTTAATGAGGTCATTTATAAAATGGCTGAGTTTCAGCCTTGAAAATATCTTCTAAGCCTTTGTGAGAGTACCTTCGGCAACAGAGTAAACTCACCCGCTCCCCATGTTTAGCATCACTGAGGGCTCCTGGTTTCTCATTATCGTCAGCTTCCTGATTGTATGCTGTGTTGGTGGAGCTACCATTCACTGTGTTTGGCCCAGTTGCTGCTGCCTCCAGCTGCTGCTGGGGACTTCCTTCTTGAACATTCTTCACCTCCAAATCTGGGCCCGTCTCTGTCATCATTGTTATTGATTATTCTGCATTTGCAAAGGGAAGATGAAATACATGAGAATGGGATTAAATGTGTAATCATACCTATTAAAATAAGTTTTTTTCCCCTCAACCTCTAGGGCATACACCTGTGCCTCATGGTGCCATCTTGCACAAAAAAGTATATAGAGAGTATTCTCAATAGAAATTACATAGTTAATCAATCCAACACCTGGATGCTTCAATCTCAAGCACCCACTCTGCTGATATGCCACTCAGGGGTGGGAATCGTTGCAGTGAAACATTCCTTCTGGCTGCAGACTGATACCCACATTTATTATTGCTAAATCTCTGCTTTGATTGAAACTCAAAGGCAAGACTACCTAAAGAGCATTCTTTTACATAAGAGAAAAATTAGAATGCTACAGAATTCTGTGTATCCATCTTGTAAAATATTACACCTTGATCAGATAAATTACTTGGTTCTAGGATGCTGTTATTGTTGAAAAAAAAGAATTTTAGGTGAGGGAACTTTGGGAAAGCCACTCTGCACAATCTACTTCACAAGGCTATTCAAAGAATAATTACCAAAAAAAAAAGTATTAGCCCCAATTCTAGTTCAATAAACAGTCAAAATTGTGGTAGACGTAAAGCTAAGTTGTAGTCCTGTTCTACATTAAGAGGTGTTGAGCAACATGTACTCTAGTGCCCCTGGCCTATTTTCAAAAACCCTCTGGTCTGGTAGTTTTCATTTCAGAACTCCCCATGCACTCCATCTCATACATACCTGTACAAATCTTAGGTTTTTGGAAACTTAGCATTCTCTTACACTTAAATCTGACATGCTGAAATCTTGCTACCACAAATATTTATCAATTCCAATAGTCTCTTAATGTGAAAAAGCATACTTTCCACAGTAGGTTCCCTCCAGAAATGTTTCACTACAACTCCCATAATCTTCAGTCTGCATTAGACAGGTTCAGATAGAACAGGAAAAATGTAAACAAAAATATTGTTGTGTTCTACAAAGCCAGGTCTTTCTGCCTGTGCTTTATCATATGGAGGCCATGTATCAAACCAGCACCACACCTACAGCTTTGTTGCATGCAACACTAATCTCTCCATCCACAAAATAAAATATATTCCACATGGGTATTAGAATGCAAAAACAAACACTGATTACTGAGATCTGACTGCTAATCTGTCCCTTCTGTACATTTTTGTTTGGCTTAACAAGATGCCTAATATATCTGCACATAAGGGCACAAATGAAGCAATACAGCTTGCACCAAACCAATTACATTTCTCCAAATAACCAGATATTGCTGATTGGTGCCAGCTGAAAATTTCCATCCAACGTAATAGTTCAGACAACACAGCAGATCTCACAGCTTGCAAAGGCTTCTGACAATAAAAGCAAGGCATGATGAGAGTTTTTCATCTACAGATGTCTCTTTTGTCTGGCAGACACTCTCATGCCAGTGTTAGTGCAATCTTTGTTTGAAGTGCATGATAAAACTTCTGATCTTTCTCCCTGTAACTCAGTCTAGCAAAAGTTTAACGACAGCTGCTGTTTATGCCAAGGGTCCCCAATCCCCAGGCTGCAGCCCACTACTGGGCTGCAGCCTGTTTGAAGCTTGGCCATGTGAACGATGGGCAATCCCATCTGAGAAGCTGCTACTAGCCACAATTCCACACCCCTAACCCTAGTTCTATTATGGTAAATTTTCATGTATTGAAGAAGCCTCAGTCCAGAATTGCTTGGGTTAAAAGTTTAAAATTGGCAAACTTCTCTGAAAGAAATTCATTTCTCTACACCATACAGCCACATTGATTGAGTTCTAATCCACCCAGCAAATTCCAGTCCACACAGAGCTAATGTTCTTGTTAATGTCCTACATAAACCATAGTATTATATGAATCGTGCCTTAAAGTTACATGTGCAAAACACTCCTTGGAAAAGAAGGGTAAAAACGAATATCCTTGAAAAGCATTCGGAGACTGCAGTTAGTCCAGAATGCGGCTGCGCGAGCGATATTGGGTGCATTGAGGTACACCCACGTTACACCTGTTCTCCGCGAGCTGCACTGGCTTCCAATTGGTCTCCGGACGCAATTCAAGGTGTTGGTTATTACCTTTAAAGCCCTACATGGCTTAGGGCCAGCGTACCTTCAAGTCCGCCTACTGCCACATACCTCCCAGCGGCCAGTAAGATCCCACAGAGTGGGCCTCCTTCAGATGCCATCAGCCAGACAGTGTCGGCTGGTGGGCCCTCGGAGGAGAGCCTTCTCTGTGGCTGCTCCGACTCTTTGAAATCAGCTACCCCCAGAGATCTGGACCATACCCACTCTCATGGCCTTCAGGAAAGCTGTAAAAACCTGGCTGTTCTGGCAGGCCTGGGACTGTTGACCTCACTGTTGAGGTCCAGCCCCGATTAGAATGAATGTATGTGGTGTTGTGATTTTAAACCTTGTTTTTTGTTGTTGTTGTTTTGTTTTTGTTTTTTTGCCTTTTTTGCCTTTTTTGTAGTCCTTCGGGATTGGGCGGCATATAAATTTTTTAAATAATAAATAAATAAATAAATAAATAAATAAATAAATAAATAAATAAATAAATAAATAAATAAATAAATAAATTCAAGCTTCAGACTCAAAATAGAATCTTTTCCTTATTTTTCCCAAATATGCAAGACTATATACACTTATATATATAAAAAAAACCCAAGCTTAGAGGTTTTTTTCTTTTTTTAACATATGTGGTCATTTCAATATTTTATCCTCATCCAAACAGAATATAAAGATAAAGATGATAAAGGTGACTTCTAGGGAAGCAATAGGGAACAGAAAACAGCTCTGCTCAGAGAGAAGTCAATGACCACAGTGGCACAAGAAGCCAGCAGATGGAGCCAAGGTGGCGCAGTGGTTAAATGCAGCACTGCAGGCTACTGCTAGATCAGCAGGTCAGCGGTTCAAATCTCACCGGCTCAGGGTTGACTCAGCCTTCCATCCTTCCGAGGTGGGTAAAATGAGGACCCAGATTGTTGGGGGCAATATGCTGACTCTCTGTAAACCGCTTAGAGAGGCCTGAAAGGCCTATGAAGCGGTATATAAGTCTACTGCTATTGCTATTGCTATTGCTATCAGCTTCTTGGAATTCCCCCCAGACAAGGAGAGGACTCAGGATTGCCCACAAGCACTCCAGAGGGCAGCTTCCTGTGAGAAGACCATAAGACAACTATCTCTGGCAGGTTTTAGAACTCTGAGAACCAAAGTCTTATAACTGCAGGTTTTTAAAAAGAAAAGTGCCCTCCAAATAGATTGATGCATGGTCAACTCTTAAGGAATCTTCATCAAGTAAAGCTTAATTTTGGTGACTTCAAGGCGATGAATTATGAAATTTTTATAGCACCATTACATTAAAGATTTGTCCATGTTTTCTTCTGAGAGGTTTTTCACTTCTCAATCTCACTGGAATGCAATACTATCCATGAAGTACTTGGTTGAGGAAGACACTGGAATAGGTGATGTTATTCTCTTTTGGCTAGTATGATGGGTACTCTTTCAGGTATTTATGGTACACAGATAGCTTTCACCAATTCTTGAAATGACAAATTCAAGTAGCAAGATGAGGACTAATGAAGATGGCTTAGAAATGACATCCACAGAGCACTGGGGTTCTGACAGGTGGAACTCCATGTTTTTCAACAGTTTAAAGGGTGGGACTCAGCATAACATTTATCTATGGACCCAAAGAATATAATTTTAAACAATCATGCAAAGATCAGCTGAATTCCTGACATCTGCCTTCTTGCAAGTGATTCCCTATATGCCCCTAAAAAACATTAATATGCTGCCATTTCCTCTCTTTGGCTAGTCCTCCAAAAGAGGTTGCTGTACCCTTTGGGAAAAATCCACAGGAAATGCAGAGGAAAAAATTCTGAAGGAAAATTCACGATTTACCATTTATTGATTTGATTTCTTTAGCTGCCCATCTCAACAAGGGATTCTCATTTAGTTAATTATTGAAAAGAAAATATGCCCTCTTTAAACCAAAACACTTTGGTCAGGGACTATTTTTGCTGTAAGATTTCCTAGAGTGGAACCACTGTGGTTCCTTTACCACAGCAAGTTTTATACACAGCATGTTACTTTCACCTAAAATGAGCTTTCTGATGATCCTGTGCAATATTCTAGTTTCACGCTTCAAAACAGCAGTGCAAACATTTCTGAACGCTGACTTTCTGCCTAAGGCATGCCAAGTTGTAATGCAAAGATTATTCCTCTACTTTGAAATTGCTTGTTGAACTAGGGAAAAGGATCTTTCTTCCCTCTTTGATCACAGCCCACCATTTTCCATATTTCCGCTTTCTTCCTAACTATTATGATATAGAAAAAGATAGGAAGAATGGATATCATGGGCATTAGCATCAGAATATACCATGCAGGATTCCATCAGATTGAACTGAAGGAGGAGAAATGAGGGGGGGGGAGAACAAAAGGGGAAAAAAACAAGTTGAAGAAGATGCAGGTATTGTAAATTCTGATTCACTGAGAATGATAGACATAAAGAGTAATTTTTGTGGGGTTGTTAGCTGACAGCTTTCTGTTTATTTATCAAAACCCTAAAAAAAATGCAGTCGCTTTCAGAATAATAAAACCTGTACAGTATAGAAAGTCTACAAGAAGGAATATGGCTGATACAAAAGGGGAAAATGTATAATGCACTGTGAACTTAACCATTTCTGCATTGCATGCAAAACTCCATGTAGGTTTTTGTCTATATGGAGGGAAACCAGCAGCTTGGCAATTTCTCAGAGGAAAGATCTTTATATGAAAAGCTTGTATGTATCTTTCAAACCAAAGCCCTCCTAGGTAGCTTATAACAGGGGAAAGCATACTAGATTCTTGCAGAAGGAACCTCAAAATTGCACATCAAAATAATGAAAGCATCTCTGCAACACCAAGACACAAATTAGTCATCTTTTCTACATACATGCAATGTCATAATGCATGGACAATACAAGTGTGCTTGCTTCACAGCAGCACAATACAACTTTCATCATTTGCCCCCTACCCAGCCCTTCCTGCAAAGACCACTGATTCCTGAAATTTCAACCAGTATTTCAAATATCACAATCTTAACCCTGAAGAATTGAGACTTCTACAATGTGAAATAATACTGCTGCCGACTTCAACAGTAAGTTCACACCTCTTTATACATTTCCTGACATTATTCTGACTGAACAAATATTTCTGCTTTGCATTTCTACATAGATTTTCTAGCTTTTTAACTTTAACTTTAGTTTTTAAAAAGTCTAAATCCATCTCTCCCCTTTTCAAGAGTAACAGAGGGAACAGAATGTCTGTCTAATTTTCTCTTTTCAGTGTTCATTTGGATATATATAACTGTGGCCCTCTTTTTGCCAAAATCCAGGATTCTAAAGTTTAACAATATACTTTTTAAAAAAAAATGAAGCCAATGTTTGGTGAAGTCAAGTTTTTTTCCCCTTAAGAAACTTCAGGGATGTAGAACTACCTTAGCTATCCATACCTTGCCCTATATTTTAGAGTCTCTAAAAAAGTATTGACTCTGAACAGTGGCCTCATTTTGTTAGAGCTGTTGGGAGAATAAACACCATAAAAAAGAGTCGCAATTATAGGCTGATGCCAGTTGACTCTACTATGGTTAGTCTGAGAATACATCAGTATTTATAACAAACAAATGAAACTGATGACTAGTTAGTTACATGGTTTCAACACTTCACCAATCAACTGATTCTGAGCTACATACTGGCTCTCTAATATATAATTGGTATTAAACCCACCTAGAGGGTCCCTAACCTGTGAGATGGGCTCTATTTAAATTCATAAATAAATACAACTGAAATGGGAATGGAAACTGAATATTATTACTGTACATATGAACAGGTGTTTGAAAATCAGAAATAAAAAACATGGAAATTTTGAGGCTACAGGAAAAAATAGAGGAACATGGGGAAAAAACAATAACTTTTGAGATCTAAAATTCATTTTCTTACATTAAGAAAATAAAATGTGCTTTTTATGCATTGTGATTGACTCTCATGAAACTATATTATTCGCTGGTATTTTAATCACAAATTTAACATCATTTTTAAAAGATATTACAAATGGAGTAAAAAGTAAATTGAAGAACTTTAATATACCAAGTATTTCTAAACCTCAGTTTCCCAAACCATCCACATAATAGTAAAACAGAGTGATTTATTTTGGCTTAGTCTCTTCCACATGTTCACAGTTTTTTTGGGGGGGGAGGACTGAGGAAAACAAAAAAGAAAACTTGTGATATAGAAATTTTGCTTTAGACATTAATTTAAATAAAAGCAATTTTATTTGCAACATTATTAGGAATGTCATCTTCATCTGGAATTTCTGATCCTGAACACAGAAATATTCCTGGGATTGAAACAAGCTTTTCTATTCTTTTACATATCTGTCTTCAATAAAAAAATCTTTCTATTATAACTTAGGAAAAATATTTGGAATAATATTGGATAGCAATAGAGAATCATTTTGGCATTGATTACTCTTAAAAAATATAATTGGACTTTTTTCTAATACTTTTTTTCAAATTTTTCTAGCTTTACCAGGATTTTTTTATTGAATTGTTCCACTTCCAACTTATAAATAAATAACTATACCTGTTCCCTTAACATCTTTATGTGTTTATAGATCCCAGAATAGTTAGCAATCAAGTTCTTCTCCATATTAACTGTGAAATCAGGAATTTGAATAGAAGGACTGGTCAATTTCTATCAACACTTAGTTGTTATTATTAGGCAAATGAAATTTACAAAGCAGTAAGACTGGGGAAGATGCAATTTGATCCAAAAATTGGCATCTGAATTGACTAGAAACGTATTTGGTGAGTTGTTGCATAAGCTATATATGCAATAACTATCTTAGAAAGCCAGACTGGTCTTATGAAGTAAACACTAAAGTTCATCTAGAACAGACTTGGGCATTGTACGGCCTCTAGGCCATATCCGGCCCACAGGCAGTCCCAGTCTGGCCCATGGTGTCGTTGGCAGGGAGAAGGTCATTGGCAGTGTCGGCGGTGGGGCAGCATGGTGGCAGGGGCAGGGGGCAGCTTCCAGCCTTACTGGAGATTCTAATTAGATGAGATGATTTTAAGAAAGCTTGCATTCATCTGTATGAGACCTTGGGCATTTCTGTAACAAAACCATGGTGCATGATGCAGCAACTGAAGCATGCAAGCTGGGTTCATACAACAGTCACAAACTAGCCAATCACATTTTAGTCCATTAACTAACCAATGACATTTAATATATTATATGTACTAAATAAATCTACAGGATACACTTACTTTTATGTAAGCTAAAGTATATCAAGTAGGAGTTTTTTTCAGTTGAAATCTTACAACTCTAGTTTACCTTCAAGAATATAAGGCATTAGAATTGAACGTCTAAATTATAAGGATGTGAACATTCACAGATATAATTATTTTACAATTAAAGGATTATATCTGCAAATGTTGATATCCTTATGATATATGTATCATGTTTTGGATCTTGCATCTCTTGGCACCTTCCCTCTTGTAACATTTGAGAGTAGGTGAGCTGATTGGCAGCAGAGTCTTCCCTCATTCATCAACCAAGAGCAAAAGGTTAAATATGACAGGCAACTGCAAAGTGATCAATTTTCTTGGAGTTGTGTCATTCAATCAACTTTGAAGGTCATATTATCATATTTGTATGTCCTTTCTCAGGAAAAAAAATGGTCAGATCCCTTCATTTCTGATGATGCAGACTCTCTTGATCAGAGGCCAATGCTTCTGTGGTATCTTCTTCTACTTATATCCCTTTTACAGACTATATACTCAAACTCATCTTTCTCTACTGGAGTTGGAACTCTCTATGCTCACTGCTCCTCCCAAAGACTCATGTGTGTGTTTTCCAGATAAGCCATTTCTGGCTTGGGTTTAGTAGATTTTCTTCAACAGCAGAGATCATAACAGTGACAGTGTGGTTTTACCAGCAATCAGAGCTAATACAACCTCTGTAATCTGATAATCTCCATTCATGATGAGTTTATTTTATTAAATAGCAATAGCATTTAGACTTATATACTGCTTTACCAGTGGTGTAATTCAAACGGTCTAACAACCGGTTCTCTGAGTGCGCGCTTTGCCAGAACTGGGCTGAACTGGTAGATTCCCACCTCTGTGCCTTACAGTGCTTTACTGGCCCTCTCTAAGCAGTTTACAGAATCAGCAGATATGCATACCTCAACTTCAGAAAGCAATATACAACACACTTCAGGATATTTTTTTTCTATACAATTGCTAGCATTATTGGTCATAGTTAATGCACAAGATTTCACAAGTCATTAATGTTTTGAGCAAAAAATAGAACCAAACATACTCAAACAGCATTTTCCCGCCTGGCATGAAATTATTTGGCAGAGAGAGCAGGGAAGGCCTTCAAGGGATGTTTCAGGAAAATGAATTGAGGAGATTAAACTGGCTCTCTTCCTGTTGAAACACAAAACTATTACACAAACCACCACCAGCATCAATCCTGCCCAATTCTTCAAAGAAAGATGGATCAAAACTAATCTGGATTTAATGTATCCAAACATAAGAATGAAGTATCAAAAATACAGACTTAGCAGAAGCACATTATAATCACAATGCAGAAAAGGACTGGAAATTCAGAATCTAGTCTATGCCAACATTTCAGATTCAACCAACTTAGATTCAAAATTTGGATCCCAAAACAAATAGAATCCTTTTTAAAAATAATTTGAGTATTAATAAGGGATGAGATATGGGAAGTAGGGTTTTTTTTAAAAAAAATGAAATATCGCAGTTACTGAAGTTGGTTTATATTTGTCTGGAGGCAAGAGAAATCTTTTAGTTCTGCATTTCTCTTTTTATAGTTTGCTTGGCATTAGCCTTCAATCTTTGTATTTGTAAATTCAAAGAGGGTTATTGACAGCAAGAGAAGGGAAGAGGCCCTAGTAAGTTGGGTTAGGAAATTAAGACAGAAGAATGTAGTAAAGGCAAACTACTGATCTAAATGCTAGATGTTCCCAAAGATTATAACAATTCGCCATGGCCAACTTGCCATGGGACAACTCACCATGGTCAACTCACTGCAGGACAAGTGTTACATCAATATCAAAGAAATGTTGGAATAGAAGTATTAAAGAACTGATGCAAAAAAGGGACAAAATGAAATGTGAATGACGAAAATTAAAATAATTTGTATTTATTTTAAATAATTAAATTGAAATGTTAAATTGTCCAGTGAGTTGTCCCATGATGAGTTGGCCATGGCAAATTGCCCCACAGCAAGTTGGACATGGTGAGTTGGCCACAACTTAGCTGTGGAGAATTGGCCATGGTGAGGTGGCATTGAGGTGGCTGTGGCAAGTTTTCCCATTCCATCCCATCCAATCCCAGGTTCCTGTGAAATTTTTATTGTTTGTTCTCTGGTAAACAATTCCTGGTTTGAGCTTATGACAGTGAAGAATGGATGTTTCCATGAGAAAGACAAACCTCCATAGGCTAGTATGGATTAGTGCCTTTTAGCAAGTTTCTTCAGTTCTACTAAGTGTCCGTGGACCTTAAATACAGCTTATCTGTGCAGGTCCTCAAATTCCCATGCACACTTTTGTTCAAATCTTGACAGTTTTACTTCTGCTGTCAACAATTTCACGAGCTTCTGCTTTTTCATCTCTAGGTCTCTGAAACATCTCAAATTTGTATTTAATGAATGATGATTTTCTTCAGCACAAAATATTAAAGATTTCTCAAAACAAGCAGATTGCCTTCTTTATCTACAAGAATAGCAGAGTTAAATTTAAAAAATAAAAACTGTTCCACCTAAGGGTCTATAGCAAAAACAAAAACAAAGCCATATATTAGGATTTCTCTGTGTTCAGTTGATGTCCTAATTTGTCCTACCAGTTATCTATTAAAGAACTAATAGAGAGAAAACTGCACTAAACATGGCAGGGCAACTTGCTGCATATGAACAAGGAGCAAACTCCACACTTGCTTGCACTGACAATGTTAGTTAGTACTGGTAATGAAACATCTGCAAGCAAACAACCAAGCACAGAGAGCACCAGTGTTCCATAATTCACTATTTCATCTGGCCTTGAAGAACTAATCTTTATTTTCTGTTTTACTTGGCTCTGCATCTCTTGACTCTTGTTTCCCTTTAAGTGAAATTAAGGGAACATAATCAGATCAGAACTTTTCTACTGATCAAAACAAGGCATTATAACCAAGAGCAAGTTTTGCAGCTGCTTGCTTTAATGAATCAAGCAGCCAAAGTAACCAAACAACAATGCAAGATCACAGGCATGCTTAACCAATAATGATAACAATAACTCAGTACGCTACAGATAACCTCTTATTTTTAAAAATCTCCATTTTGATGATCTTATTTATCCAAAAGTAGAATTAAAATGCAATATTGTAAATACAATAAATAAAACTAAGCATGAAGTAACATCACTGCATAGCGCCTACCGAATCATTTCTGAAAGTGCCAACAAATGATGCAAGGAGAGACATTGAATAACAAATGATAATGGGCACATCCAGATATGATGAGCCAAGAAAGAAAGAGAGATATAATAGCAGCTACTTGGTTTGTCAAATCACTCCTTTTAGAAATGAATCCACATTCTAGGCAAACATTGTTCTCTAGTGACCAGATTCAAGGCTGCACTTTAACCTGATTTTTAGCTGGGGAACTGGCTAAAAGCTTGCAAGTCTACTTAAAGCTACAGAGCAGACTTCCACTTACATGCTAGTTATTCAAGACAAAGTTACATATTCTTAAAATTCTTTAACTCTTGTTAGTCGCACAGAGTCACTACAATGGGATCAGCTGCCATATGAATGGAATGAAATGACAAATACAGATAACTGTAGAAATTGACAGCTACAGAAAATAGTAATAATGTCCAATTTTCTCCAACTTAAGGTACACACTGCATAAATTTTGAAAAGTGGGGACCAATTTCTAATGCAAGAAAATATACCACAATATTTTTGCTGGATCAGAACAAAAGTCTACATTATTTTAACTATTTCTTGGTTAATAACAGGTTGATAACATTTTATTACCTGATCTCTAAGGTTTAAAATTTAGTTGGGTGTCAACTGTACACAACATAAAATGAAGTATATGGAATGTTGCCAGCAGCAGGCTTTCTCAAGTGGTAACCTCCATGTTTTGGAACATACTGTCTATCCTAGGACATATTTTTGGCCTCAACCTTCCTTGCATTTTGCAAACCTTTCAACGCCATATTGTTCAAGCATGCCTTTGAACTGGGGTGACTGTAATTGACCATTTTGAAATTAATGTACTGTTACAAGGATATCATGTTGTTTACAATCAGGTGTAAACTGTCCAATTGGGCTGGGTTCCAAATACAGTCAAATAAATACATGCCTAAATGCTTTGTGTCCCAACTTCAGCAAAGGCAATAAATGCCCTTGCAACTGGCAGGCAAAGTGCAGGTGTGATTCAGGCAGAGGTGCTGGACAGGAGAACACACATGTTGGAGGAAGTTTGATACAAAATGCCGTGATGAGGGGGAAAACAATGGGAGGCACAAGGAAAATTGGAAAAGAGCAACTGAGTAGGGTACTTGAAGCAAGGCTTGTGACAAGGTCAGGAAGCTTGTCAGAACAGATAGCAGCAGACAGGTATGGGGAGGTAACAGAAAAGGGGGTTGGGGAGCAGGGAGGGAGAAAGAGTATGTGTGTGCATGGCAGCTTACTAGAGGCTGAAGAGAAGATGTAATCCGAGTCGAACAGTCCATAATCAGAAACTCACAATGTCTTGAAAAGTAGAGAGGGACGAGCTAAGACTTGGTCAGGAACGTGCTAAGATCGAAAACGTAGCAGGAGTCAACAGCAAGAATACACAAAGCCAGATACCGAAGTTGCTTCCAGCAACAGAAGGCAATCCTTGCTCAATTAAAATCCTCTCCCTGGAAGAGTAGGAAAAAGCCCTTTCCTTGCTCAGCTGTTGCCAATAATGAGGCACCCGTCTGGCTTGCAAAGTTAGTGTCTTGCTGCTTGCTCACAAGGCGCTTTCCTTTGATGAGGTGCAGGATTTTCAGGCTGAAGGGGTTTGCTCGTGCTGGCTAACTAAGGATTAGTCCTGATGGAGGAGGGACCTAAGAGGATGTCAGCATTGGTGCAATTGCTGTTAAATTAGTAGAAGCAGTGCCTAGTGGGACCTAGTCTGCCTGTGTCTTGGACTTTACTCTGGGGCCATGACAAAATGAGACTTAACATACTTCAATGTGCAGTGGGTACCAGTGCCCCCTGTTCTGTATTTATGTTTATTTTCCCTTCCCCGTTTTTTCATTTTACTTCATTACTTTTAATAGGCATTTGAATTGTCAAGAAGAAAAGAAATTAATATAATACGAATTCAAATAAGGTCTAAAAGGATATTGAAAAACAGATAATAAAGATAATAACAAAATTAAGCAATGAAATAGAGGCAGATAACAAAAAAAAATCCACTGATTTCGGTCTCCACTGACCAAGTTTAATCATAACATAGGTAATAAGGACCAAAAAATAAGAATAAGTATAAGTATAAATAGAGGTAAGAAGGGGAAAATCAGGGCTTTTGTCCCATTTGTCTCAAACAATAAGTTACTTAATGTTATACAGACTCTAGAAAATGGTTTATGTTAATTCAGATATATCTCTGGACCACTTCTAAAAGGCCTGCCCCTTCCACAAACATGGTACAACCATAAAGAATTAAAATCCATTCTGAAATTCATATTAATCACCTGGTATGATAACACAATCAAGATTCACAGTTGTTACAGTTCCTTCTTTTGAATTTATTTATTTATTTATTTATTTATTTATTTATTTATTTATTTATTTATTTATTTATTTATTTATTTATTTATTTATTTATTTATTTGTCTTGTATGCCACCCACTCCCGGAGGACTCCGGGCGGCTCACAAAAGACAAGGGAAAGGGGGGAACGAGACAAAGACAACATATTAAAAACAAAACCAACATTCACAATTTCTGTGGAGGTAGATGCTTCTCAGCTCCCACAAGCCTGCTGGAACAGCCAGGACTTGGTGGCTTTGCGGAAGGCCGGGAGGGTAGTAAGGATCCGGATCTCAACAGGGAGCTTGTTCCAGAGGGCCGGAGCTGCAACAGAGAAGGCTCTCCCCCGGGGAGTCGCCAGCCGACATTGGCTGGCAGATGGAATCCGGAGGAGACCCAACCTGTGCGATCTAATTGGTCTGAGAGAGGTAATCGGCAGGAGGTGGTCTCTCAGGAATTCTATAAGTTTTTGAATTTGATCATTAGCCTTTTATTAAATGTACTATATATAATTTATTACTAGTCTATATCAGTCATTTAATGCCTTATTCATAATAAAGGTTGAATAATTTGTAATTATTTGCAATAGAAACTTTAATCTTGGTAAAATAATTTTATCAATGTAATTATTCATACGCAAGACAGATTTAATTTCTTCATTCTAAAAATATCTGTTGTTATGTATTTACAGATGAGTAAGTAATAACTGAATAAATCTTTGTTGATTTTTGTAAGAACAAAGCCTAAATATTTTATTTTTCATCAATAAAACACTTGCTTTTTAGCATCCTCTGTCAAGTTTCATATCATCATCTTGAGTTTTTTCTTTATTGATTCAGTAGTCTGACAATAAACTGGATTGGTTCTGCATTTCTTGCATGCGTCTTTCAGGTACCCAAATGTTCTTTCTATGAATATACTGGAAATTCTTCAGATGTATTTCTTAATAAGGAAAAAAGTAATAAGAAAAAATGTTCCTCTGTCCCCATATCTTCTATTCCCAACTAGAAGTGGAGTGAAGACATCAGAACATTATTCTGTGCATTTAAGGATCAAAAACATATAAACACTGTTTTATTATTTTATTACCTGTCAAGTCTATTAACTCTCCAAAAAGTTTTCTTTTCAATTGACACAGCACTGACTTGCCTTTATATGTAAAAATTTTAAGTTATTTCTTTGGGGTTTTTCAACCAATTTAGTTACCAAAATGTGCATCTTATTTTTTCCAATGAATGTTGATTGTCATTTTGTCAAACAGGCATCCCAGCAAGGAAAACATGTGAAAATTGCTATTAAAGCCTCAACCTTTAAGATATTGCACATTCTCTGTGGCTCCAATTCTTCACTGTGTACTTTTTTGCTACATTGACTGAATATATTCAGCATCAACCGGTATTTCACTGGTTTACTGACCAATAAACCCTAAAATCATAATTGCAAAGAAAGCTCTTTAATATTGCAATAAAGCTTGCCTCTGTTCAAAGGGCAGCTATTGTTGAGCGATGCTATCCCATTCATGACTCCAAAATGTGTCTTTATTCAAGAGTGATGAAAGCAGATGAAGTCTAGAAATGCAAACAAGTTCATTAGACTAAGGATCAAATATTCTGGAACAGGAGATACTGGCTAGACAAGTATGGACAGGTGGTGTCCTGGAAAAAGCAGTGGTGGCTCAATGAAAGAAGAAACATCTCAAAATAATTAGGAGACTGAACAGCACAATCATCAGAGTATTGCCCTTTCTTTCTCTCAAGTGCTTGCCTACTTCAAAATTTATAAAAAGGATTCATAGTCTGTGTATTACAAACATGGTCTAGATCAGGGGTTCCCAAACTTGACAACTTTAAGACTTCAAATCCCAGAATTCTCCAGCCAGCTATGGGAGTTGAAGTCTGCATGTCTTAAAGTTGCCAGTAAAATATCTGAATCATCTGGGAGGACAACACATATAGCATGGGTTGAAGATGTAAAAGTGCAAGGACATATGATAGATGGAGGCATGGTAAGGATTTTCTGGATATTTTCTTTGGGTGCAGGGACATTTCCTTCATTTTATGTTGTCTTTTGTGATTTGGGCCATTTTAGGGCTTACATTACCATTTCTATGTGTCCTCCCCTCAAAATAATGGAAACCAGGCTGCCAACTTTGACTAACGTGATGGTCAAAAAAAGATCTGGGGCTCTATAAACAGGTTGAGGAGCTACATGTGATTCTGGCCTTTAGACTACCAACCCTTGCAATGAAGGCTTACAAATAGCACAGTTGCGAAATAGATTTATCTAGAGATACAGCTAATCAGCCTTCTTCACAACCTCATGAAAGACTATAAGGAGTGCATTTATTTACTACTTTTTGGTTTATTAGATAAAGATGTCCTTTGAAGACCCACTCTCCCACTATAAAACTCTCTAATTAAAATAATACTGCACTTTATAAAACTGTATTAATTCCATACTAAAACTCAAAGAAACAGCAGTAGAACTGAGTATCTAGCACAATCATTAACATATGGAGTACAATTAAACACTCTCTTAAAAAGTCAAGAAAAATGAAGCCACACATTTCTTGACAAGGGGGAGAGCCAGTAACTTACATTACTATATAAAAAGCCCCCTATCTGTTGTTTGCCAGTCTAGGCACCTCATAGACCAGTGGTAGTCAATCTGGTCCCTACCGTCCACTAGTGGGCGTTCCAGCTTTCATGGTGAGCGGTAAGGGTTTGCTGTAACTCTGCTTTATAAATTTTATAAAGTAAAGTTACTTCCCTACTTTATAAATCACTATTACTGTGGAACCAGTGGGCGGTTACAAAATTTTGCTACTAAAAGAGATACAAAAGTGGGTGGTAGCTATAAAAAGGTTGACTACCCCTGTCATAAACAGATATCAAAGACAAGACAAATTGATCCACTGTAGCCATATATACTAATAACATGTACTATGTATGTAGACATATAGTCTATAAAATAAACTTTGAGAGGCATCAAAGTGTAGTTACAAAAGGATACGAGTATCCAAAAACATCTAAAGGAACTGAAATGGCATAAATAGCTTTCCACCAACACCTCAAAATAGCAGGTTGGCTGAGAGAATCAATAAGCTTGGCCTAATTAAATGTGCTTCTAAATTTTTATTCCCCTTTGTCTCTCAGTACCATAAATATCTGTGAAGTCCATTAGCTAAGCTGGTACTTTCCTATATTGACATTCTACTATTCAGGATTGTTATCCATTCTGTTATCCATGGCAAGCCATTTGCTTTATGATATAATTTAAAATTTGGAAGGGCAAGACCACCTCTGCTTTCTGAATTTTGCAAAAAAAACCAAAACTGTTTTTTCCCCACTCCATATAAACGTGTTGACAATTGTTTGTCATTCCTGTACAGTTCTAAAATTGTAATTGACATCATTTGGAATAAATAATTTATCTTGAGCAATACTTTCATTTTAATACTTACATTGATCCTAGCCAAGATGGCTTTAAATTCCTCCACTTTTCAAGATCTCTTGCCATAATTTGACATAGTTATTTTTATATATTTCATTGATTGTTACCTGTCAAAGGCAGATCAAGATATTTCACTAAGTGGGTTCAGAGTCAGATTCTTCCTGCAAGAAAAAATTAGCTTCCCATTGCATTGCATTTCTTGTAATTATTTTTGGTTTCTGGACATTGATTTTATATCCAGAGAAATCTCCAAAACTGTTAAGTGTTTTGGGCAACTGTCTTGTGGCTTTTTGTGGCTCTGTGATGATTAATAGTACATTGTTGCATAACATTTGAACTTATATTCCTCTCCATGGAGACCTGCATTTGTTTATCACTTCAACCTTTATTGTCCATATTTCTAGATCAATGATGAATAAATAAAGGAGAGAGTGAACAATCTTGGCTTTTACTGATTTAAAAATCTGCAGAGTGAGCACCATTTGCTTTCTTACCATTGAAATATGTTTCTGACTCAACTCTTCTTGGGCTCTTCTCTGGGATTTATTTTATTCAGTACAATCAGCAAGAAATGACAGTGCAAACTGTTGGAAGTTTTTTATGTTCAGAAAGATTAGTGCAGCTTTCTTCCTCTTTTTGTTTATATCTTCTACCATATTGATTATGAATCTAACTGTTGTTCTTGATATTTCTCTTTGGAATATAGCCTGTTTGATCAATACATATTATATCTGAAACACATTTCTTGAATCAATCAGCTAGCATTGTTGTAAAAAAAATTGTAATGTACATTCAGCAGGGAAATGTGTCTATATAATTAACTAGAGTTATGTATGCATTCTCTCATGTTGCCATTGTTTTCTTTAGTTTCATTCATCCTATTCATCAATAGTTCCAGCAGTTCCTTTTCAAGTTCTTTTCAATATGTAATTGCCTAAGAAACAAATAAAAGCATTAAAAATAATCAAATTAGGAAAAGCATCTCATGCTTTTCCTAATTTGATATTTTTAATGCTTTTATTTGTTTCTTAGACAATTATAGATGTATATAATATATACTTCACTGTATTTCATACCAAACTTCAATATATTAATCTGTAGCACCTTCAATGTTAATCTTAGAACATAATCCTTTAAAAAACAAACCTGTCAGATCATCTATTATTTCTGTTGTTTCTCGAATGTAACAATTTGGACCCTTTCTTCATTGCTCATATTGTCTGTTTCTTTGTTTTTTTACAGTGATAAGCAACCTATTTCTTGTTGTTGAACAAGGAATAGTGGAGTAATTTATACAAAACATGTAGCCATAATGTGTGGTTTATAAACCAGAATATATTACATTGGCCAAAAAAATAAAATAAAACCACATTAGGATTCGGATATCTGTGAGACTCTAACTTTCAGAATACATTTACAAACCATTTACCAATAAAAACTAGGATGTATTGTAGTAGACAATGACTTTTATGTAAAAAAAGAAAGCATGTAAATGCTTCTCTGGGCATATACTGTACAAACAAATGTTGCTATGTTACATTTAGATATAAATTACCTGATCCAATACAGATATAAATACAACAACTTTATCTTGTTCTCTTTTTCTATGTCCCTAAGTAAGTGTGGTTTAATTTACATTTTTAAAAGTACTTTCAAAATGGGACAATTGATGGAAAATGGAACACATTTTCTTAATATTTTATAGTCACACCTCAGATTTCTTGCTTTTGGTCTGGAAAAAAGAGAGATGCAGCATTTAGCTGATTTTGAGAACAAGGGGTGTTATAAAAATGTTTAATGGATACAATACAGAGACTCGCATCCAAGAGTTTAAAGTAACTCCATATCATCTTTGAAATAATGACTCTGCAGTCATCTCTCTTCATACTGTATTATATTACATTCTTGACTTTATTTACCTTGACATTTCATACTAAAACCACATGGTACTTATTCCAGAAGGGTACTCGTGTTCGTCTTTGCAATAAAAACCAATTCAATATAGAGAGAGCAAGCTGTGGCTTTGTAAATATTATGGGTGCTACTTCATATGAAATGTGACTCATTCGAGGTTGAAAACAGCATCGTTGTAACAGTTATTTTTCTTTGTCAACCTGCAGTGAGATACAGATCATTTTCCCCATATTGTGATATCCTCAGGTTGCACTCAAGGCAAATGAAGAGATAGAGCAAGGAGAGGGAAATCCCAATAATGACATCTTATAGAAGGCAAACAATTGGAGGCAAAGTCTCACCCCACTTTCTATGACAGGCAAAAATCCCACGCCATTGTACCACCCAAAATCTCACCCCATTGTGTAGAAAAGAAAAATACCGAGTTGGCAAGAGAAATATCAAAACTAGTTTGCCAAGATCAAGGGATTTTTGTGGAAAGGGAACAGCCTTCTGCCATCTAATTTTTTTGCATCTATAAAATATGCCAAGTCATTGAAACTTGTATGAAAGCATGAATACAAAGTCCCTCCACCACTGGAAGGGCAGTAGAATTTCTGGGGTAATGTAAAAAAAACAAAACCCTGAAGAATATAAATTTTCTACAATCTTTCTTGCCTGCCCCCCCCCCCAAAATGTGAAGCAAAATCAAGTGCATGCAGTATTATTCTCAATCTGTATAACTGCTTTTACTACCAACCGTGGCTTTTAAATTTATTAAGCAATTCTATGCATTCTTGTGAAAAAGTAAGAATCTTAGTGAAGCTTATACCTCAAGTCCCAGCTTCAGAATACAAATAATTTCAGTGAAATTGTATACATGCTTATTCAGAAGGAAATCCCATTGAGCTAAAAGAACTGAATCCCAAGTAAGTACTGTATATATACAATTGCAGCCCTAGTTTCCTTAGTTCCCAAGCAATTGGAAAGAAATAGAACAAAATTTTCATGTTCTGCTTATATCAGTACATGTATCATAATTTTTGCAAGGAACAATATTGAAAATTAAATATTAAAATCAAAAATTGTAAATATTTGTGATAAATAAATGGAATTGTATGAATTGCAGGAAAATAATCTCATGCAGTCACCACATTAAGAAGTTAGCTGCATCTCTGGATTGTTTACTTAAAAATTGAGTAAAATGTTACCTTATTAAGCATATTTTCACTCCCAAAAGTTTAATTTTTTTAATTGGCTAACCTAAACTTCCCAATCTATTTTCCCCCTAATCTACCATATATCAGTTCAAGTGATGGACTTTAAAATTTTACAGAACCACTTTTTTCTTTTTCTTTGCTGGACCTTCATATTGGCAGTTAAAACTCTTTTATTACAAAATTTTAACAGTTGATACTGTTTTTTTAATTGTATTTACATGGCTTTAGGTTATACTGTCTTAATTCTTGTTTATGGCTTTACAATGCCATAAATGCACCTTTCTGTATTACAGAGAAATGGGATGTTAAGTCCCATAAATAACTCATTCTGCCCCCCTCCAATTTCAGATGGAATTAGGGCAGGAAATATGTGAGCATACAATTTTGCTACTATTGCAGTTAATTTAGATCATTGTTTTTCAAACTTGGCAATTTAAAGATGTATAGCATTTCCCAGCCAGTCAGAATTCTGGTAACTGAAGTCCACACATCCAGTTGCCAAGTTTTAAAAAACCCACTGATTTAGAGCTTGAGAGTTATTCAGAAAGGGAGTGCCAATGATGACTTAAAAAGCTCATGTTTCCAATTCTGTATTCGATTATGTGGAAATGTGTCTCCTTCTATAATATTACATTATGCTTTAGTCACTAGATGGCACTGGACTTGACTGAACCTGGGTAAGAATACTTTCTGTGCTATGTATGCTGTACCTGTTTAAAAATTGTTTCCTAGCTTTTGATTTCTGTAACCTCCAATAGCAACAATGCAATATGTAACATCTGAATAACACTGGAATGAATAAAAATGGAAGAAGTATTTTCAGGTAAGGAAATAAGACAGACATTTTCTACGCCAAACAACATTTTGTTACTTGGCCACCCTCCATTGTGAAAAGTTTAGGAATGGCTGATCCTATGCAATTTCTGAATCCACAACAATACTCCCAAGGGACAAAAAGTATTAAATTGTGAGCAATCAAAGCTACAATTAGGAAAACTTCCTAATACACTTCAATAGCTGACTATTCAGAAGGATGATAGAAAGTGTAGCCATTCAGTAGCAATGGGCTAAAAAACACTCTTGTATCTTTTTCAATAGATTATTTTGTGGAGAGTGATCATCTATTTCCAAGTTTAAACAAGCCTACTCACTGTTTACATTGCAAAATTCTAGTTCAGATGGAGTGCAAGAGTTTTTGTTATGATTAGCAAGTAGAGAATTTAGTATCACTCTATTACACACATATACACTCTCTGGCCAACATATTTTGATTTAAAGGACTGGGGGGGGGGAAACTATGTATTTTCCAACACAAATAAAAATTCATTTGGAAAAAGATCCTCCCCCAAAAGGAATGACTATGTTTTTCACACAGCCTAAAATATCAGGATTATTAGTTCCAAAGAAAGAAGATATATTAGAGTAGTAAAAAAAAAATGCAAGCACCAACTGGAATTATTTCTGAGCAGTAAATCCAGATAATGCTGTTCTTCCTATTCCTTTCACACATTCAGCTGCCTCCATTACTTCTCCCAAAGTAATTGCCTTCCAGAGAAGGTGCAAAGCAAAGTAGTGGTGTATATTGCAGTTGCGCTGTTTCACTCAGAATTTCGCAGTCCCAAATATAATTGCACTTTGGGATTTTTTAAAGAAATGTTTGTAACACATATGCTGTTAAGAGAAGCAAAAGCTTCAAAAGGTCTTAAAATAAGCAGTTCTTGTAGTAAATCCCTACACTGTCAAATATCCTAATTCCACTTAACACTGCTTGGAACAACAGAGATACAAGTCTACCACTATTATTGGAAGCCTTAGTGGTGATTACCTGTTTGTTATAGCAGATGAACTTCAAGATTCATTGGAAAATTTGTACAAACAATAGGCTTGTACAAATAGAGCCATTTCAATGTTTTTATTTGCAATAAAGTAATACTATACAATTGGCATAGTAGTCGGGGTGATTCAACACTATATTAAGAAACTTGTTTAACAGCTGATAAAGAGTCCTAAAACACAGAGCTCTTTGGCATACTTATCTGCTGATTGGCTATGCTGGCTCACTCCTGTGCTTATAAATTAGAAATATCATGGAGGCCATGGTGACCTAGCTAGATTTTGACCAAAACAGAGAAACTACCATGCATTAAACCTCAGATTCAATAGAGCATGTTTACAACACAGGCAATGCGTAATATTCATTAAAATATTCCCTATTATTATGGTACTAGTTCCAACCTTGTTCAGCATGTTTCATTGTGCAAGAGATTATGACAAAATGTAGCACCCAGTACTTGATGCCTAGCTATAATTAATAACTTGGAGAAGGCAGCAAAATGTGACAAAGAAAAAGAACATGGGGTGATCCAATATAGCTTCCAAGCCCTTAATCTGTGAAGCAGACTATCTTAAGGACCGTTTAGAATGAGGATAAAGTCGTTGCTCTTCCCAGTGCTCAATCAATGCTCTTTCATGCTTATTTCAAGGAGCTAGAGTTAAGTAGAATGCAAAATCAAAGGAAGGTTAATTTTCATAAGCTCAAGGCTCTGGGTGCTTCCATGCTGTGGTTCCCCCTCCTACTAACTAAAAGGAACAGCCAATTTCTCTCCCCCTCGACCCATCTGCCTGCCTCACTGTGCAGACTCCATCCTTCCCATTTTCCAAATGCCAAGTTGGGCCTTTCCTTGTTGTGGTTAGGCTCTAGCTGTCTCTTACTCTCTCCAGCCATTGCCATGATCAACGTCTTTCATTAATAATGTGTGCCTGGTTTTTATCAACTCTCATTGCTCCAAGTTTAGTTCATAATACATTACAGTACAGAGAGTATTATCACTGGCAGCTGGCCCTGACAAGATGGGGAGTTATAAAATACTAAAAACTCTCCTCACAGCTTTCTGCAAACACAGGGATCAGGCTGTGTGCTATTCCAGTTCTTTGCTTCATTATTTATGTTAAAATAAAGGCACTGTTGGCCCAAATGGAGATGAAGCCTGACAGAGCTTTACAAACAGAAGGACAGAAGAAGTCTTTCTATGCATACTCAGGTCTCCACAAATGTATTAACTTTTCACAAGAAATGTATTGTAGCATGGTCTGTTAAGGTGTCACAATTTCCTATTTTTACTCCAATAAACCACCATGGCTACTTCTCCAGATTACTTACACACACATATTTGCAATCTATCACTTGTGATATAAATTTGTATTTACCAGCAAATTTATAGGCTGCATCCTATATCTGCTTAGAAATATGCAGACATTATTACACGTAAATTGACTGCCTTGTACAGCAACCATTCACAGTTATGGAAGTGATGAAAAGTAATTTTGTGGCCAATCCACACATTTACAACCTTTGCAAGTTGTACAGCAAAGAAAGCTGTAGTAAGATAAGCACACTAACCATTTCATTTAGTGACTGCTTTGCTTAAGATCAAGTTGCTAGTTCCCATTGTGGTCACTAAATGAGGATACCCACTCACTATATAGACTGTATTAGCCTTTAGTGAATCTAGATGGAATCATGAAAGTCCTCTAGTTTTGGTCTTGTTTGAGGGACGCAATAGATGGTTTTTCAGAAGAAAAAAAATCAGGGCACCCACTTTAGTTAAACGGTACATCCATGGGATTCAAGTTAACAATTATACACATACATGCATAGTACATATCCAGAAACACACATATACCCCTCTATCACTCTATTCCCTTTTGGGGTGAGCTTCATACTGCATATAAATCACGTTAGTTTAACTCTATAGCACTGCCCTAAGAAATTATTTCACTTCCTTAATCTGACAGTTAAGTCTGCTTAGTACACATTCAAATTAGGTTCACATGAGCAAAATGTAATTAATCTAAAAGGCCACTTCTTTCCAAAGTGCTTCTTTCCAGACTGTAAGCATCTCTGCAAAAAGTTGGTTCTAGTATAACAGGAAGGTTACATCCCCTCTGGAGCAGTGGAGGGTTCCGGATTACATTGCAACCGATATGGTGCAATGGGGCCTGCCGTCCACCACATGAACGCACATAGCACATGCGCACATGTGGTCAGCACATTCACATGTGTCCTACTCTCCAGCGATGCCTCCGCGATACTCCAGCTGCTCTGCGGAGCATTGTGCAAGCACCGTACACGCCATACGTGTGCGTGGAAACGCTGAAGTGTTCAAATACAGGTAAGGATGACGGGCAGGCGGGTGGGCCCTCCGGAGCACCATACCAGAACGGTACCCGGTGTTTCCGGCAGGAACTGGTACACCCATACCAGGGTTACCTCCTGCAACCCACCACTGCTCTAGAGTCAAAAATTGCTTGGCTTTGTCCTACAGCATTGAGAAAGCAGTTGCCATCACTAGGGACTTTTCCATAATTTCCCTTTCTACTACCGAAGTCATATCCAAACATCAAGCCCTAAAACAAATTCTACACACTCCAAGCCTTGTACAAAACATTCTAAAGAGCACTTTGTAAAAATTTGTCATAAGCAAAACATCCTTTCTCAAAGCTCTTAGGTAGTCATGTCCTCTGGAATGCTCAATGTCAGACATTTTGTTGGCAGTGTAAGGGAATGTTGCCCATTCATGTGAACCCTTCTAGAGGAGGTAGCTGCTTTAATGCTTCAAGGAAGAAGCCTGTTGCTTTGTGAAGTAATTTGTTAATTGTCCTCCACAGCAGATGTGGGTTCCTCCCAGTTCGGCGGAAAAGGTATTAATTCGGCCGGACACGTGACTGTACTGGTTCTATCTTCGGCTGCGCCATGTTCATTTTCTATTCTGCACATGTGCAGAACAATCTTTATTGAAAAAATGTGATTTTTTTCCCTTTTTTAATGTTCTGCACATGCGCAGACCTTCATAAGTGCAAATGTGCACACGTCCGGAGCACAAAGTTTTTCGGGCACTGAACCGGTAGTAATGCTGGCAGGAACCCACCCCTGCTCCACAGTGCTGTATCTTTTGCTTGAAGAAACTGCTTCCTGCAACCCTTTTGAAAATTCAGCAACATACCTATTCTACCTTTTCAATGGGAGCAAGAAAGCCTCCCTAAATTCAACCTAGATTTACTTCTGATTAAACCAGCATTTAATGTCACAGTTAAAATAAGATGCATTCAATGCCTGTGGATGTACAACTAATGAAAGATTGAGTTCAACATTAATTGATACTTGGCTAATTTGGATCAAAGATTCAGGACTCTCCTAACTTTCGTGTTAAAAAATAACCCCAAAATATATGTGAGAAAATTCAGCAAAAAAATTTCTGCACTACCACCAATGATCTATTTGCTTGCCAATCACTAAATCAGCAGAAGTATTCTCTTCCTGGCACAGTATTCAATTACTGAATAAAGGGCTTTTGGGGTCAGCTGGGGATAAAGTCTGAATGAGCATTTCTTCTCTGAACCATAAGTCCCAAAGACATATGTTTAAGTTTATATAACACTAACTGCAATTCACACATAGAAACACACATAGAAATTGCCCCAAATTTCTCTTTCTGACTACTATTTACCTTGACTTTAATTCAGGGTTGAATGCATTCTCTGTTTGTCTACTTTTCTCCCTCCCTCCACTTGGAACTTGATGGAAATGATATTCACTGAGTAATGAGCATTCTTACCCTGGTCCCATTTCTTGGTTCAATCTTATGTTCTAAAGAATGAGGTTTTTTTGCATTTTGAGATTATTGTAGCCTATCAACAATCACAGAAAGCATAATTTCTGCCACCATGTTGAGTATCTCTATCCTTCAATATCTCTCTAGGTTTTATGGTGAATCCAATGCTTTTTTGATAGTAACAAAGAAGGTGCTTTTAGAAGTTTGGAAGGAAATTTCTTATTTATATTAATTTGAGAAAATCAGTGCAACTGCCCATTTTAAATATCTAACTCTAGATGGTGAACAAAAATTATGCAGCTAGTCCTCCACATGCGACCACAATTGAGCCCAAAATTTATGTTGCTAAATGAGACCTTTGTTAAATGAGTTCTGCCCATTTTACGACTTTTCTTGCCACAATTGTTAAGTGAGTCACTGCAATTATTAAGTTAGTAACATGGTTGTTAAGTGAATCTGGCTTCCTCATTGACTTTGCTTGTCAGAAGGTGGCAAAAGGTACTGTATTTTTCAAACTATAAGATGCACTGGAGTATAAGACACACCAAGATTTTGAAGATTTTTGCCTTCCCTGGTCCCCAGGAGCACTCTGCAGGCTTCCCAAACCCTCTGCACGCCTCGTATTTTGTGAAAAGTGGGCTTGCAGAGACTTTGGAAGGCCTGCAGAGGGCCTCTGGGTGCTTGGGAGAGCAAAAACAGCCCTGTTTTTGTGAAAAATGGGCCAATTTTTTGCTTGTTTTTGCCCTCCCTGGCCCCCAAGAGCACTATACAGGCCTCCCAACCCTCTGTGTGTCCATTTTTGTAAAAAAACTGGAAGTGCAGGGTAGGGTTTCAGGAAGCCAAAAATGCTGTATTCAGTGTATAAGACACACCCAAATTTTCGCACTCCTTTTTGGGAGGGGAAAGGTGCGTCTTATACTCCAAAAAATACGGCAATCACTAGATCCCAGGACATTGCAACCATCATAAATATGAACCAGTTGCCAAATGTCTGGATTTTGATCATGTGACCATGGGAATGTCACAAAGGTCGTAAGTGTGAAAAATGGTCATAAATCACTTTTTTCAGTGTTGTTAACTTCAAACAATCACTAAGTCAAAGGCTATTGGTATGAAATCTAAACCAATTAAAAGAAATACAATATAAGGAAAAACTAAATAACCTGGACATCACATAGAAATTCCACAAAACACACACATATATATTGGGCTTCTCTAGTATACTGGCTCTAACATTGGAGAAGAGGAAGCCAACTTTTAACAGCCATCCAGAAGGCGGTGAGGGTCCGTGTTATCCAAATCTCTGGGAGAGGAGGAGTCTGATCTATTCTGCTGTTTTCTTTAAACATGTGTAAGCACGCTGAGAAAATCTTTTTCCTTCAAGTCAGGAGTGTCAAACTCAAGGGCTAGGGGCTGGGTCCAGCTTGCAGAGTGTTTAGATCTAGCCCACGGGGCCATCCTGGAAACAGCAAAGAACCAGCCCACGGTGTTGTGCCAGTGAAAATAGAGCTCGTGCAAGCTCCATTTTCACTGGCACAGGGATACAGAAGCCTGTTGCAGCCAAAAATGGAGCTTGCAAGAGTAGTGCACGGCCCTTCCGAGCTCAGTTTTCACTGGCAGAGTGCTACAGGAGGCCGTCGCACCAGGAAACGAAGCTCAGGAGCCCGTTTTCGCTGGCAGAGCACTTGGGCCACCATAGGCGCCCTGACATGTGATGTCGAGCTGGTCATGCCCATCCTGGCCAAGGCCACCCCAGCTCCCCGAGATCAAACACACAACCCCGATGCAGCCCTCAACACAATCAAGTTTGACACCCCTGCTTCAGGTTTTCTAGAAAGCAACGAAGTAAAGGGCATTGTTTAATTTCCAAAATATAGACAGAACCATAGAAAGTTGTTATATGTTAAGTTCACATATTATCCTAAATAGGGGTGGGTTCTGGCTGCTGCTACTGCCAGTTCGCTCAGGGACGCGCTGTGCACACACACACACTTGATGTGCATTATGCGTGCATGTGCAGTACTAAAAGAATGCTTCTGCGCATGTTCAGAAGCAAAAAACAAAATGGTGGCACCTACAGTGCCGCAGAGAGAACTGGTTCAGGGGCATGATAGGCCAAACCGGTCCGAACTGGTAGGAACCCACCTCTGATCCTAAAGCATGGTTTGACCTGGTTAAGAGTCCTCTTTGCAATGTAGGTCCTCAATAACACGTCGACCCAAACAGATATCTAGTCAGTGACTCTCCAGTAGCTAAAGTAAGATTTTTTTCCATTCTGAGCCTGGAATGTTCTGCCTGCAAAATGCATCTTCGATATACCACTGATCTACAGCCTTCCTCAGGTAGGTGATCATATTAAAACAGATGAGAAATTGTTACATCCTCATTAGGCTGCTTGATCTCTAATGAGCGTCTCAATTTAGTTAACTAAAAACAGATAATATTATAACGCTTTCCTTTCATTTTTCTTATACTCATTTTATGTCACCATTTTCTCCTTCATGCTTTAGAGTCAAAAAACTTCACAATTGTGCACTGTTGCATCTTCAGTATTTTAAAGCAAAACTGTATACTTTTCAAGGTTCTATTGATATAATGTTAGAAACAATACATTGGATTAAATGTCATGCCTAACAACAATCATACATAATGTTTAAAGTACTTCAGTAGTATTTTGCTGTCTCCTGCCCTGAGCAACTGAGCAATTACACTAATTGTTTAGAAAGAGCACATCCATTCTTCAATTTCCCCTTAAATCAAAAGGTCCAACTTCAGCATACATTCTTAATTGTATTATCATATGCCAAGTGTCTTTCGCTTAGCTAGAAAGGATACTGGAGGACAGAATGAAATATTAGTATCCCTGGATTATTCAGAAATCAAATTCCATGGGAAATGTGAATTAGGCATTACCATAATCCCTTCTCACTGCAATAAACCCTTTTCACTGACAAACATGATCATGCTGGAATGTATACAGTCCCATGTTCATATATTTGCCTGTTCCAAAAATTGTCTACAGGTTTATAGGTTTTGGGGTTGATTTGTTTATTTGTTTTACTTCTACTGGAAATCTAATCTCTTCATCTTCTTAGATTCAAAAATCAGATCATCGCTACATCCAGCAAATATCCTGAAGTAAAAGTCACACCATCCAAAAAGCAAATGCACTGTATTAGGTGAACTCTTCCACTTACGTTATTTCCAATGATATATTTGTTTCCATCATGAATTCACAAGGCAAACTCTCTGCTATTTAGATTCAACAACACTATCAAAATTTACCTTTCTTTAAGCTTATTTTGTATGCCATTCAGCTCTCTCCAGATTGTAGGGAAAAGCATTTAGCATTACATCACACTTTACATAGACAATCTCAGTATACCTTCCACAATTCAAAGCTATTTTTTATATTGCACAAAAATTGGAGCAAAAATAGAGAGATTGAGTAAGGCCAGAGTTCAACTACTGTATTTGTCACTGCTTGCATTCTTAATGAGAGCAAAACATTTTTTTTGTACCTTGTATGGTGCAAAGCACATTTCTGTGAATAAATATTTTGTCCTTTTGGATTTCTTGTTTTATTGTATAATTTTTTCAATTATGTATTAAAACTTTACTTGGGTCTTGCTGCTACTATCTTGCAGAGCTATGTGAAACAAAGAATTAGGCTGTTTTCAGCAGACATTTAGCTATTTTTAATACTGTCAAGTCACCTGATCCTGAGGCAGCAAAGCAAAGTTTTGGCACTATCATCACTACCTCCAGGGATTGGAATGAGGTTCATTGTGGAATGCAATGTTTGGTTTCTGACAAATATTATTATGTCCATGTACAGCCTGAACAGTTCCACAGTTGACTCATCTGTCCATAGAACATTCCTCCATAAATATTTGGCAATCTTCAACCTTGCTGCTCTTTTATGAACCCATTTTCACCCATTTATTGATGATGACATCATGCCTTAGCCTAAGTAAGGGAAGTCTGCAGAACTCTAGAAGTTATTCTGAGATTTCAGGTGAATTCAGAGAGATTTTTTTTTGCTGTACAAGTGGTCTTTTACTTATGACCACAATTGAAGCCAAAATTTCTGTTGTGAGGCGGTTGATAAGTAAGTTTTTCCCCATTTTACGACCTCTTTGCCACAGTTGTTAAGTGAATCACTGCAGCTAAGTGAATCAAGCGATCATTAAGTGAAGCATTGCTTTCCCCATTGCCAGAAGCCAGCTAGGCAGATTATAAATGGTGATCATATGATCCCGGAACAGTGCAGCTATCATAAATATATACAGTTGCCAAGTGCCCACATTTTGATCCTTTGACTATGGAGATGCTGCAACAGTCATAAGTATGAAAACCGGTCATTTAGGCATTTTTTCAATGCCTAAATGAATAGTTGCAAGGTGAGGGTTACCTTTGCTCATTTTCACAGGATGCCTAGTCTTGGAAGATTAACTATTGTCCCAAATAGTCTTCCTTTCAAGATTATGTCCCTTACTGTGGATTGATAGAGGCCCAATGTTTGGATAATCCCACATCCATGATATTTATTATATCCTATAACACATTCCTTCAATAGGTCACTGATACTGTTGGGCAAAATTGTTCGATCAGCTCTGAATTCCTCTAAAGATAGCGTAGTGCAACCAATTTTGGTCATGTTCTCTTCTAGACTCTTATAGAAGACAGTTAAACTCAAACCACACTGGATTCTGCGGTTCAACTGGCCATTTTATCAAAGGAGACCAGGTTGATTTTTCATGATACCCTCTTGCTAAACCCAACCTAGTTTCTGTCAAGCAATTAACTTTCTAAATGCTCATAAATGAACTGTTTAACTATCTGTTTATAGTTTTACCTAGATCTTTCCCCCCTCCTTTTTAAAAGATATCAACTTTATGCTAATCCTAAAACTCTGATACTATACCATTCATCCATGATTCCAAGATAACAGGTCTGATTTTTGGGCCTGTAACTCATTATTAGAAACTGTAAGCTTGGGGCAGCTGCTCATTATTTAGAGTCCAGAAAAATCATCAATGGTGAGATCCTGGAATCTACTCTAAATTATAATTGGAAGTTTCTAAATAGAAGATGGATTGTTGAGATGCTTTGTCATTCATGTCACATATCTTCTTTCCCTCAGTTTAGATTTCCATTCATTCTTTCAAGCTCTTTTTATTTATCAGCAGGACGCACATAACATCTGATAAGATTTGGTAGCAAAGTTATACCAAAATTCAAGAAATCCGAAAGAGGGATTTAATTTAGTCCTAAATAATTATTTCAGTACTCTATAATTCACTTGTTGATTTAAGATAACAATAAATTGCTACATCACTGATTGGCGAATATACCTGAGCATAATGACAAATCTAATTTAAAAACTATTTTAATCCCGAGCCCCTTTTTTTTAAAGCAAGTTGTTCCACGCTCAATGCAGCTTATTCTTATTTTGCCTGTACATTGCAGTTATATAAATTATTTATGTTGGACCTTGGAGATAGCAGGAAAGGGAAGGGTTAATATAGCTAAACTCCAGCTTTTCCAACAATCTCAGACTACAACACAACATCACTAGCTGGATTGATAATACTGATATTCTCACAGAGACACAAATGGAATGCATTCCAAGAATGGAGTTTTTCATTCAAGTGTCTATCCTTTCCACTTGCCTTCCAAACATCTCCCTGAGTTATTATGGCAAGTACTTATATTGCTGTATTGTTTGGCATTTATTAAAAAGCAAAATACCCTTGAACTCTGGGAATACTGGCATCTTGGAAATAGGCTTTATATGAACCTCCAGCTTCACTTACTGACTGCTTCCTTTTCCAATTTAACAAGAAGCAGGAAGACAACACATTGAAATAATTATGATCCACTGGTCCCTTGACAATACAAGAACATGGAACTGCCAGCATGGGCTGCCAACTCATTGTCGGCTTTTATGACAAAGGATATTGTTTCATGGCAAACTGCCCCAACGAGTCATCCTACATGCATCCACAAAAACAGTCCTGAAGCATAATAGTTGGATTGTCTGACTCGACTATTTAACTTTTTAAAGTAGGCTAAGTATTTCATATTTTTTAAAAAATAAATTAGGCCATTAGTGCTACCAGAAAAGAGGGAGAAAGAAGGGAGAATCCCTCACATTCTGCCAACTCTCCCCACTTACTTGGCAGTCTTGATTTCAGATGCTTATCCTGCCTTAAAACCTCAACTTATGAAGTCAAGGTTGTTGAATACTCCCTACAAATTGTAGGGAGTGAAACAGGCAGTACAGTGGCCCCATCTGGCTGTAGTTTCATGGCAGAAGCCACAAGACAGAATGGCTAGGGCTGGATGGCCAAAAAGAGCAGTCAGGTGCAATTTCTGAAAAGGGACAAGGGCAGCAACTAGAGAGATATATACAAACACCTATGCACTCAAAAATCACTTGGAGGGGATCCCTATTTGGAACTTGGAAATTATGTGAGCAAAAGATTGTGGTGAAGAAGAGAAAGACAAGGTACTACTTTGATTCTTCTCTCTTATTGCCACAGCAGAGAATTTAGGGTATCAAGTCATTGATGTTTTTCCCCTTGGCTTGTGCATGCAGCTGGATGGAGGCAAAGGACTTCAGGCTTCAACTTTTGTCTTTCACTTTTGCAGAAGATCAGGTACTGTGCTGTGAGTATTCAACATGTTATTGTATATATGAATAGTCCTCCATTCCATACATGTGTCTGTATATTTCTTAGGAGAAGGCCTCTTTGTGATTAATCTGTCAATTTGATGGCAGGGTGGGAATAGCACAGAGAGAGAGAAAACATTTAATTTTGGAGCACCAAAAGTCATAATACAATCATGGATTTGGGCAGCTGCATGAGACTTTTGGTTGGATCATGGCATATTAAGTTATCAAGCTTCAATCACACTCTTTTTAGAATCTAGAATAACAAAGATTGGCAACAATAATCAGTGACAAGTTCAGAACTTATGTTTTCATTTTTTAAAAAACATAGTTGTTGGTTTGGACTTCCGAAACATGGATCCCATAATGCTTTGGTTTCAATGATTGATGGGCTCTGCCCCTTTAGGGCTTGACAGACAGGGGAGATGGAAAGCAAAAACAAATAACCAATATCACAAAGCACTTTGAGTTTTGTTCCAATGGAACAAAAATCCATTTGAGATATTCAAGTAGAACATTCTGAATGGGGCCTGTTTATTTTCAGCTAGGAAAGCTTTTCATTTTTTTTATGCTTTATTTTTGAACTTCCCAAGTCTGCTTATTTATCCTTCTTACACATCAAAGGTAGTTTGGACTCCACCAGGACTTGTACCTTATGCTTCAGATAAAGATGTTTTGAGTTTTCGTTTGATCTAGATTAATGTAGACAAGAACACAATAGTGACAAGTTTCAAAAGAAGAGGGGAGGCTGATATCTGAGCGATAGATTTTTAACAGTTCACACTAGTTTCAGAGCATTTATACTTCCAAAATGTGCTGCAGAATCTATATAAGCTGAATGAGAAATTATCGATGTTTGGTGGGGAAATTATCTAACTGCCCCATGGTTCAATGGAAGGGCAGACCACAAGCTAAAGTAACAAATGAGAAAAAAGACAATATGAAGCAGCAACAATAGTTTTGGACTCGGACTTCAATACCCTTGGTTGTTTCACTGTTGTGAATAAAACTGGATCAAATCCAGAAAGTAGGAGTATGGTCATATTTTTGGCCCTTGCCCCATATCCAGTACTTTATCATAAAAATGTGCAGATGCATAATAAAAGTGAAAGATGAGGCATCTCTCAGTGCAGAATGCACACACAGAGGGAGGGGGGAGGGAGCGGGAGGGAAGGAGAGAGAATAAAGCAGTGAAGTGTGTGTGGTTAGGATGTTTTATCTTGCAAGGCAATTAAGTAAAGATTGAGAAGGGTCATCTGAGACAACAGTGAACGGCCATTCACTAAGCTCTCTTGTATCTGAGGTAAAACCTGAATCAGCACCTACCACCACTTTTTATTCATTATTTTACTCTTTTTAATGCAAAAGATCCAGTCAAATATCTCCTTCCTTATTTATTTTGTTATCTAATCTTCACTAACTCATTTATTGAGTTCAGGTTTGAGGTTGGATTTAGATAGCCTAAAAGGCCCCTTTCAATTCTATTTTTCTATAATCATTTAATATAAATAATCTTTTTTAGAATGACAAGTAATCTGTGTGGGTCCCACTAAATAAGCAAACACCTTCAAAACACAGGAAAGAGATCTAAATAGTCACATAACAGAGTGCTCTTCCAGCTTAGCAAAACTGCTAATTTTGCAGATTCAGAAAACATTTAAAAGGAAACAAAAATAGGGGATGAACTAATTCCTGAGCCATTATGCAGAATTAAGCATTATACAGTACCCGTGTTTCATTGTTGACATAATGGAGTTATCCATCCATATATTAATTAAGGGCACCAACAACTCAGCAAATCCAAACTCTGAATAACAGAAAGAAAACTTACAGTCTGCCAGGAGAACATGACTGACTATTTAGGAATACTGCATTTTAACAGGAACCTAAGATTAAAAAAAATAATTTTGCAAGTCTGATGTCCATGTACAAAACAATAAACCTTGAAAAATTTATAGAAGTCTCAATATACTTCAGATGATTTGGGTTGGGATTCCAATTGTGTTTTATTAGAAATATACTTATGGGTTCCAGATTCTGTTCAACCAGTACGGTTGGAATGGCCACGGTGTCACCCAAATGGACGTGTGCAGCACGCGTGCACATGCACGCAGTGTGCGCATGTGCCGTACGTGCCTGCAATGCTTCTGCAAGCCTCTGCGATGCTCCAGCTGCTTGGCAGGCATCGCGCAGGGGCCATACATGCCATGGGGTGCCAAAGGCTTAAAGGACAGGTAAGGAGCTCAGGTGGGCAGATGGGCCCCCCAGAGCACCATACTAGAACAGTACCCGGTGCTCCGGGCAGGTTCCGGTAAGCCTGTACCAGGGTGTACCACCTGCAACCCACCACTGACTTATGGCCTCTCAATCATAGCCCACATAAAGACTGATTAAAACCTCCAATCTTCTATGGATATCTTTGGGAGACCCATTACATTACACTAGGATGAATAACAGAGTAACAGAGTAAGAGAATGAAGAGACCGTGGAGGTCTTCTAACCGAATGACTTGCTTAAGCAGGAGACCTATACTATTTATGACAAATGGCTGTCCAATCTCTTCTTAAAAACCTTCAGTGAGGTTGTGAAGGCAAGCTGTTCCACTAATTAATTGATCTGTCAGGAAATTACTTATTTCTGAATTGGATCTCTCCTTAATCTTTCCATCTATTGCTTCTTGTCCTGCCTTCAGGTTCCTTGGAGAATAGTTTGATCCCCTGTACTTTATGGCAGCTCCTCACCTCTAGTTCTTCTCTTCATAAGACTAGACATACCCAATTCCTGCAACCATTCTTCATATGTTTGACCTCCAGTCCCCTAATCCTTTGTTGCTTTTCTTTGCACTCTTTCTAGAATCTCAACATCTCATCTTTTTTATATCATAGTGACTAGTTTAGATAGTCTCGGGTTCACCATGTTGTGTTGTGGTAAACTTAATCAGAGCACATTAAGCTATGATAAGGTTTATTTATTTATTCAGCTATCATATATTCAGTGAAAGTAGGTTTAAGTTTTAGATTGTTTTGGAAAGCTAGCCTACCTGTCAAACTACTGATAAAAAGCACTCTAGTCTAGGCCAAAGATCTCTACTTCAACTTCTTCACATGGGGTCTTCCAGATACATTTGCATTTGGGGACCATTACCTAGGCCAGTGTTTCTCAACCTTGGTGACTTAAAGTCCACAGGACTTAAAGTCACCAAGGTTGAGAAACATTAACCTAGACTGTACTGATGAACAAAACATATGTTACCATTGAAGCCTCCTTAAAAATATGTTTGTTCTTTCCTCCATTCCTAGAATAAAACTGTCTAAGAAGCCTGGAATTCATGTAATTTTATTTGCAATGGAATTTTCTAATCTGGAATCATCTGGAGATGTTGGAACTGCAGCATCCTTTGGGGAGCTGTATTTCTAAATAATTTGGAAGTCATCTGGTTGCAAAGCTGAGCCATCCAGAATCTCTTGATAGTGAGATAGACAGCATATAAATTTAGTAAATGAATGAATAAAATAAAGCTTCCTTAGGAAAATCTACTGTACAGTTTGGTGTAGTGGTTTGGTGTAGGGCTAGCCTAGAAACCAGGAGACTATGAGTTCTAGTCCTACCTTAACATGAAAGTTGGCTGGGTAACTTTGGGCTAGTCACACACTCTCAGCCCAACTTAACTCACAGGGTTGTTGTGGAGAAAATAGGAGGAGGAACAAGCTACTATGATTTATCAACAAGCTATGGAGAAATTAACTAGGAGAGGCAGTGGCCTGGTTCAAACATACTGTACTAGACCATAATATACTGATTGGGCATGTTGTGTAAACCCAGCCTTTCTACTCTAAACTATGGTTTATGACTTAGCATTTTGTACAAATTAAGCTAATTGTGGCTTACCCAATAAATCATCAAAAAGCAAGCAATATCACAGTGTGATATGTGAGCCAAATCAACAAGGAATATAAAAATACAACTTTTCACCTTGCTCCTCTTGACTCAATCTATCTGCCCATTTAGGCTAGGCTAGGGCAACATAGCATACCTGTTGGCTGTGGTAAGGAGAACAAGTGGGCCAAAAGACTAACAGAGAAACTGATTAAGAAAAGGCGTTTCTCATCCCTCCTCATAGCGGAGGCATTTGTCAAATGGAACAGGCTCCATTGCTTCAGGAGAGGGCGGGGGGGGGGGACTGGTGATACAGAGAAAGCCCTAGGCTAAACAATGAAAGGAAATGCCAAAAACCTTTGACAGAGTGCCCAAGCTGCAGAGGAGCCAGGCTCCTGCCCTTTTTAAAACGTTAAACTTGGCAAGCACAGCTCTAGACGGAGGTTTAAGAAAAAATTTCACTTGCTGTTGGCCTCTCCAAAACAACTTGTATCCCACTATCTTGTTCTAGCCAAAAGGCTTCTCTGCCCGCCATGAAGAAACAAATAATTAATATTGCCTTTAATATTGCACTTGATCTTCCTAGATACAGTATAAAGATCACATAATTCCTGATCGAAGGGGTTTTTTTTTGGGGGGGGGGGGTTGGTCTGTATTAAAAGACTGCCAGGGTAGGATAGATTTGTATTTAATCATTCCTGCAACAATGTTAGACAGATAAGATCCTTCCGAAACCTTTTACTCACCTCTGCTTTCCGCACGGTGTCTATTAAAATCTTAGGGGCACTTTTCAAGGTGAGGTTTCCAATTATTGAAATAGCCTAGAAAGAAGCCATGAAGGAATGCCACCTAAGAAGAGTAGAAGGGCCTTCCCTATTCTACCTCTCCTTCAGCTTCCCACAGCACAGCAGTGATCATTCTGCATTATGACACTGCTCCAGAACAACTTTTCACAACCCAACATATTTTAAAGAGGATTTGACTACATCTCCCAGACAGCATGCTAGCTAGGAATTCTGGGAGGTGTAATTACTTCTTTGGACACTGCTCAGTTTCAGAAGACTGCTTTAAAACAGGATTATATTTAATCCAGAGCATTGAGTAAAATGAGCCCTTCCTGAATTACCTAGCTTTTCAAGAGAGAATTTCTTAACAGGAAAGGCAAGTGCTGTACACAAAGTACAGAGGAGGGAAAAAAATGCAAGAGGGATCTTTCATGAATCCCAAAATTCCATGCTTTAACTCCTCCCTCTATAAACCTTCTATACATAACACTTTAAAGGATTGGTGTTCTTACACCTGGACTATTAAATAACTTAAAACAGTGAAGAGATGATGAAAATAGCTGTAAAATGTCAGTCGTTACACCTGCTAAATTGTCACAGTCACAACATAACATAGCATTTTAATTCAAACTGCTGGCATAAGGAACCAGGCACGCAGACTGCAGCATCCTCTTTAAAAACATAAATGCACAAAGCAGAAAAGTATATCCTTCTCCCCTTTCCCATCTTTGGTGCAGTGAAAACTTAGGAAACTACATTTTATTGGCTTGAGGCTATAGAGATACTGATAGCAGTTTTGGAAACTAACCGACTAGATCTTATTACTTTTTAGACAATGCTCGTTCTGCTAATAAACAACAAGGCTAAAACCTCTGAGGAATACTTAGGTCGCAAGCCAAAGGAAACAAACCAGCTAGTATTTCTCATCTCCCTCCTTGGCTAAGCCAGCCCTACCTTTATGAGTGCTTCCCATCCTTGCTGTGTCACTCGTCTGGACTGGGCTGATGCTGTTTGTACAATGGCGTTTCTTTCTGCAGAGCAACCTCTCCACCAACTTTAACACCCCCACGCATTGATTGATGCATACTGCAGTCGCTGCAAACCTTGTAGCCCACAGCTGGAGGGGGTGGAGTGGGGAGTCTAGGATCGTCTCCCATGCTGCCTAGCAGAACCTCAATGATAGAGCTGTCTGCTTCTCCGTGACTCACTCTCCCCCCCACACACACACACACCTCCCGCTCCGTCCCTGAAGGATTTCCCTTTTTCACACAAATCTAGCAGATGGCTTTAGACTAACAGCAGGAATGCTTGTTAGGCACCCAGTGGTATTCATTCAGCCTACCCTATCCCTCTCCCCTTCAAATAACATATCTTAGTCCTCCTTAGCTGCAAACATCTGGCTCATTTCAAAGAAGCCTCCAATGAACAAAAACAACTCTGTGTTTTCCTTCTCCTATATGCTGCATAATGCTGCAAACACAATAAGGGAAAGTGCCTGAATGTTTGCTTTCCAGGCCTCTAAAGAGGCCCCATGCCTCTGTTTGGTTTTGTTTGCCACACTCCCATTTATTGCCTCAATCTAATTAACAAGCAAGTTTTCAGACATCTTTAGCACATGCTCCTGCACAGTGTTGGTAAGAACGAAGTGGGAGTAAGAGAGAGAAAGAAGGCAGTTAACATACATGGGAAAAGCTATCGAGTACAAAAGATGACCGTTTATCTTAAGAAAGGTCATCATTGTTATTGAAGTGATTAGATGAACTCAGCTAAACTCAGATGGGGCTAGGAGTCCCTCTGTGGAAGCTTAATAGAGGATCTGAAATCATCTGCCAAATCATATCTCACCCTTCATTAGTATCCTGTATATTGAATTTCCAAGCAACAATTATTTCATAGCAAGGATTGCTTTACTGTTAGGTATATAGTCCCTATTCACAGTTCATTACTTTAGAATCCAATACAAAAATGTCTAAACCAGATGAAACAAAAGTGAACTTGGATCTATTAGCACTATTACATCCAAAAAAAGGTCAGATAGAGATTATGATATGTAGTTTCCCATTCTCATCATTAGTTTGCTGATTTCATTATCTTAATAAATTCTCAAAGTTTAATAAATGGGAGCAACTAGCCAGTGTCGTGCAGTCAGGAGAGGCAGGGGAAGCAGGGCCTCACCACTGTCATGATGAAAAGAAAAACAAAATTAAAAGGAAAAAGGCAGAGGTAGTTGCTGCCAGAGTCACAGTCGATGACTCTGGTTAGTGCTTAACTGCAGGGGGAGGCGAGAGAACAATGGACCTCCTTTAGCTTTATGATTACTTGAGCAGAGTTAAGCAAGGGTTAAAAGGCGAAAAATTCCTTATGCAAAGGAGGCATCTGGTTCTCTCGCCTCCTCCTGCAGAGGGCACTTTGTTTAGAGGCTATTTTTAAACAGTTAAGCAGAGTCATCCATGTGGTGACTCTAGCAGCAACTATCCTTTTCCTTTTACATTTTCATTGTAAAATGCGGACAAGAGGAGAGTTGAAATCCTCTGACACAGCTGGAAAAGGTATATGGGTCGGGGGAGGGGGCAGGGGGGAGGAATTCAAAATTATTTGTAAGTAATTGCAATTTGTTTTATTATAAGTTGTGTGTGTGTGTGTGTGTGTGTGTGTTTTACCCGCCTCTGCTGGCACGCGGGCTGGCATATTTTTATTTTTTAAAGCCATGCCACCATGCCGCACCATAGAGCGAAACATGTCCTGGTTTATGGCTGGGAGGTGCGCTGGCACTTTAAAGTGCATGCCGCCGCCCTGGGCCTGGCCATACAGCCCGCTGTATGGCCGGGGCAGCGGCAGCATGCACTTTAAAGTGCCATGCGCCGGGCTGGGCGAGTCCCAGAAGATGGGCGGGAGATGGCGCAGGCGTCCAGAGCCCCTTCTGTCACTCCCCCGGGGGAGCCACCGCCGCTGCCTCCCACCTCCTCATCTTCACCGCATGTCACTGCAACTAGCATGGGTATATGTTCACTGGCTCCAAACTTGTTTCTGTCCACAATTGAGAACTCAATTTTAGCCTCTAAATCCCTATGTGGTTTGAGACAAGCACATTTTTGGCAACTATATGTGTGGACAATGATATAATTAATAGGCTTTTGGCTTATTTGGGAGCAAGGAAATGTCTGTGCATGCATTTTCCTCCAAGTTTTTACACATCAAAAAATAATGACATTCCTTTTGTTTCAAAATTTAATAAGAAACTGCAACACTATGGTTTAGCAGTTAATTCAGTAGGTGAGAAGGCAGGGGGGATGGAAATTCATAGAGCATCTACAGTCTGTACTTTTATTTTTGCCCAATCTGCTGAGTGAGATCAGCTACAGTATTTTGTGAAGGAGCTGGCATGCCCACTATATGACAAAGGGAAAAGAAGATATGATGATGCAAGTTAGTACTAAAAGCTTTTACGTTAAATATATTATGGGAAATTTGCTATAACCCAGTTTTTCTTAAGCACAGAAATTCATAGGTGAGTAAGGAAAGAAATTGGGAAACTGAATTATGGAGAAACTGCAGATCTGCTATTTCAGGCTTCACCAACCACCCACTTCCAGAATTCATAACCAGACATGCTAATAGGGAATTCTGAGAGTTGTGATCCCAATACTCATGGAGGATACAAGTGGTCCTGATATCTGGCCATTTATCTGCAGAATTGTACAGCTTGTAACGAGTAGCTGGTCAAGTTTTTCTAGGAAGGGTTTCTTAACTACAAATAGAGATTCTACAAGTACCTGCTAATGTTCATCAGTACAGGCTATTGACCCAAGAAACATGTTCTAAATAATATCACATATATTCTGAAGGCAACCTGAACTTCTAATCTATCTTGGCTAGTGATGCAGTCATGGGTTATTTTGCTTATAACATTTTATGAATCTGAAGAACTATCTGTTAATTAACATGATACAAATTATCTTTCCTAGTGATGTAGGATTTCATTTTCTACAACAATCAACAAATCATATGCCAAAAAAAAAGTATAAAGAACTCAATTTTCAGAAAGAATGTTACCACTAGCTCAAATAAAAAAGACTGGCTTAAAAAAGAAAAATTTAGCTCCTTTCTGAAAAGCAGATTATTACAAAATATAATAATTAGAAGGAATATTTGAGATCAGTAAGTTCAACTCTCTGCCTAGTGCAGGAGCCCACTATTAAAATTACCAGAAGATGGTCATAGAGAATCCATTTAAACTAAGGTGACCAGACGTCCCGCTTTTGGCGGGACACCCCCGCTTTCTAATGCGTTTTCCCGCGTCCCGCACGCTTTTTTAAAAAGCACGCTTTTTTTGGCGCTCGCAGCTCCCGCCCATCAGCTGCTAGCTTGCTGGGCTGGCTCATCATTCTGTTCTCTACCAGATGAGCCAGCCCAGCAAGCTAGCAGCTGATGGGCGGGAGCTGCGAGCGCCAAAAAAAGCGTGCTTTTACAAATTTAAATTTACAAATTTAAGCCAGCCCAGTCTGCCGCTCACTGATTGGATTGGCCTGGACTCCAGCCAATCAGTGAGCTGGCTGGGATGGGAAATTTTCAGCACGCCTGCGCGAGTCTCAATTTCCTTTCGCCAAAAGACGAAAGAGGTTGCAGCTGCGCTGACTGGTGAGTAATCTAATTCTAATCAGAGAATTTTCCACTCGCTGCAGCAGGAGGAGAGGGTGGGAGCAGCGGCAGCGTGGAGGTTCTCTGCGGGCGGCTGCCGCTGCCCCCCCACCCTCTCCTCCTGCCGCGGAGTCCATTCGTGATCGTGCGCCTCTTCTCTGCAGCGAAAATGCCACCGCCACCCCCTCCGGCTCTTCCCACCCAGACACCTGCCGCCCAGGAGCTGCCCGAAAACCTTCCTGCCCACCACCGGCTGCACCGCAGCTGACTCGCCCTGAGTGGGCTGGAAGGCTTTGGGCATCCAAAGAAGATGGCAGTGGGATCGCTGCCCGGGAGCCGCCAGAAGCCTTCCCTTCCTGCCCTACACGCTTGTTTTGATGAGCGCGGGGCGACTGACGAATCAGCTGAGTGATCTATTTCCCGGCTGCTTGGTTTGCTCTCTTTCTTGAGGCGGTGAGAAGCGGGGGGGGGGGGGATGGCAGTGAGATCGCTGCCCAGGAGCAGCCAGAAGCCTTCCCTTCCTGCCCTACATGCTTGTTTTGATGAGCGCGGGGCGACTGACGAATCAGCTGAGTGATCTATTTCCCGGCTGCTTGGTTTGCTCTCTTTCTTGAGGCGGTGAGAAGCGGGGGGGGGGGGGAATGGCAGTGGGATCGCTGCCCAGGAGCAGCCAGAAGCCTTCCCTTCCTGCCCTACATGCTTGTTTTGATGAGCGCGGGGCGACTGACAAATCAGCTGAGTGATCTATTTCCCGGCTGCTTGGTTTGCTCTCTTTCTTGAGGCGGTGAGAAGCGGGGGGGGGGGGAATGGCAGTGGGATCGCTGCCCAGGAGCAGCCAGAAGCCTTCCCTTCCTGCCCTACATGCTTGTTTTGATGAGCGCGGGGCGACTGACAAATCAGCTGAGTGATCTATTTCCCGGCTGCTTGGTTTGCTCTCTTTCTTGAGGCGGTGAGAAGCGGGGGGGGGGGATGGCAGTGAGATCGCTGCCCAGGAGCAGCCAGAAGCCTTCCCTTCCTGCCCTACATGCTTGTTTTGATGAGCGCGGGGCGACTGACAAATCAGCTGAGTGATCTATTTCCCGGCTGCTTGGTTTGCTCTCTTTCTTGAGGCGGTGAGAAGCGGGGGGGGGGGGGGAATGGCAGTGGGATCGCTGCCCAGGAGCAGCCAGAAGCCTTCCCTTCCTGCCCTACATGCTTGTTTTGATGAGCGCGGGGCGACTGACAAATCAGCTGAGTGATCTATTTCCCGGCTGCTTGGTTTGCTCTCTTTCTTGAGGCGGTGAGAAGCGGGGGGGGGGATGGCAGTGAGATCGCTGCCCAGGAGCAGCCAGAAGCCTTCCCTTCCTGCCCTACATGCTTGTTTTGATGAGCGCGGGGCGACTGACAAATCAGCTGAGTGATCTATTTCCCGGCTGCTTGGTTTGCTCTCTTTCTTGAGGCGGTGAGAAGCGGGGGGGGGGGGGGGAATGGCAGTGGGATCGCTGCCCAGGAGCAGCCAGAAGCCTTCCCTTCCTGCCCTACATGCTTGTTTTGATGAGCGCGGGGCGACTGACAAATCAGCTGAGTGATCTATTTCCCGGCTGCTTGGTTTGCTCTCTTTCTTGAGGCGGTGAGAAGCGGGGGGGGGGGGATGGCAGTGGGATCGCTGCCCAGGAGCAGCCAGAAGCCTTCCCTTCCTGCCCTACATGCTTGTTTTGATGAGCGCGGGGCGACTGACAAATCAGCTGAGTGATCTATTTCCCGGCTGCTTGGTTTGCTCTCTTTCTTGAGGAGGTGAGAAGGGGGGGGGGGGGGAAGGAATCTCCGGATGAGATGAAGACGTGTTTTCTCTTTAAAATTATTTTTTGAATAATTCTGTAAGATTTCTTTTTCTACTTGTATCGGAGCACTCACAACTTCCTGTTGCTCTGGTTAATTGTTGTCGTTGTGGGAAGTTTCTTCTTACTTTAATTTAAATACTTTTAAAGTTTGACTGCATCTGAATACTTTCAAAGAATGCAAATGCAAAGAATTTCCTTTAACAAGGAGCTGGCTGGCTGTGTGTGTGTGGTGTGTGTGTGTGTGTGTGTTTTGAATGGAGACCTCATGAAGACGTGTTTTCTCTTTAAAATTATTTTTTGAATAATTCTGTAAGATTTCTTTTTCTACTTGTATCGGAGCACTCACAACTTCCTGTTGCTCTGGTTAATTGTTGTCGCTGTGGGAAGTTTCTTCTTACTTTAATTTAAATACTTTTAAAGTTTGACTGCATCTGAATACTTTCAAAGAATGCAAATGCAAAGAATTTCCTTTAACAAGGAGCTGGCTGGCTGTGTGTGTGTGTGGTGTGTGTGTGTGTGTGTGTTTTGAATGGAGACCTCATGAAGACGTGTTTTCTCTTTAAAATTATTTTTTGAATAATTCTGTAAGATTTCTTTTTCTACTTGTATCGGAGCACTCACAACTTCCTGTTGCTCTGGTTAATTGTTGTCGTTGTGGGAAGTTTCTTCTTACTTTAATTTAAATACTTTTAAAGTTTGACTGCATCTGAATACTTTCAAAGAATGCAAATGCAAAGAATTTCCTTTAACAAGGAGCTGGCTGGCTGTGTGTGTGTGGTGTGTGTGTGTGTGTGTGTTTTGAATGGAGACCTCATGAAGACGTGTTTTCTCTTTAAAATTATTTTTTGAATAATTCTGTAAGATTTCTTTTTCTACTTGGAAGTTGGGAGGGCGGGATGTGTGTGTGTGTGTGTGTGAGAGAGATAGAACATGGAACATAGAATATGCATATAATTCATAGTACTCCATGGATTATTTTAATTATGATTCTAAATTAGTGGAATTTGCTGTTCTCCATTTCAATATCTGTAGGTATCAGCTGTACTGTCTTTTTTTAAAATGGCTCTCACTTGAGATTCACATTGTAAACACATGGTTTCCTTTAATAAATAAAATCCATTTTCTTGTACATTATTTCTGCTGTCCTGGAACTTTTTCAGTTTCATTTAAATAGGGATGTACTTGTAACAATAGGGTAGAAAACAGTACTGATTTCTGAAGGAAAATTACATAGAACTGAGGATGCAAAAAATCTGATCAATCTTCATTTTTGGTCTGAAAATATACAAGTGGTTTTATGTGCTTCTGTTCTAACTAAAGGATGCACTCACAGTTGTGATTCTGTGAACTAGTTGCAGCTTGTTTCTGTACCATTCTGTGCCATGTGCTTTCCAAGTTTCAAAGCCTTGGATTTTTGCATTTAATCACTTTCTGATTCAGATTCCTAGGCTTTCGCTTGCATTAAAACATTAATGTTGATTTATAAGATCAGTAAACTGGATATTCTACTTTACAGTTATTGTAAATGCCATTTATTAGACATACAAGCCACAACAACTTCTAACACTCATAAGTATGAACCAGTTGCCAAGCATCTGAATTTTGATCACATAATCATGAGGATGCTACAAAGGTCATAAGTGTGAAAAATAGTCATAAGTCATTTTCAGTGCCATTGTAACTTTGAACAGTCACTAAATGAACTATTGTAAGTTAAGGACCACTTGTAATCTCTTTACACTCATGTAATTTAAATATTGCCATAGCTAAGATTATGCCAGGATATTCTACACAGCAAGACATTCTTTAAAGCTTGCAGTCATTTTATGGGCATTTTAACTTGCTGTGGTATAATTTTAGAATACATCTGAATGTAGGTAGTAAGCAATCTTTTCCCAAACAATGGAAGGGACAGAACTGGCCATCCTTCATTGGAAAACAAAACTTGCTGCTAGAAACAGTTGATATTGGCAATCCACTTGGAACATATCTTATTTGGCAAAGTAAACTTTTACTTGTTAAAATTTGTTGCTTAGTTGTTTGATTGATTTCTCCTGGAAACAGTATTATATAAAAGAGGCATTTGCTCTTTTCTTTGCCATTATAAACCTTGTTTTGGGAATGGGAAATTATCATAGCCCTCACTCCTATGATTGAAAAAGAAGTAATTATGAAAATAAAGTATACATACTCAGTACTTCATTGAAGATGGTCACATGACCTTTTTTTAATTTGCAATATTTGGCACATAGACTTCTTTCCTGGAAAATGTATTCCTCAAATTGAGGTAGTACTCTCTGGGCCCTGCTTCAAGTTTTTCTTCCTCCTTTTCTAAACTGCTGAAACACAGGGTGATTTAATTTTGAAAATATTGTTCAGATACTCGGCACAAATGGTAGTGATGGTATTAATCATAATAGCCATGGACAAGGAGAATATAGTACAAAAAGATGAAATATAGTACAAAAAAGACCACCTCCATAGTTTAATATTCCAATCAAACCACCTCATATCTTTACGTAATAAGGGAAAAGACAGTAACTTGCTTCTTGAAAAGAAAATTATATCAGCTGTTCTCCAAGCTTTGTTAAAAACAATTGCAGTTATCATTTGGTTTAAGCCAAGAAGCATGTTGCTTGGAATTATATCAATCCAGAACCAGTGAAATTAAATCAGTGTTAAATTAAAAATGTATTTACGGGTAATTAATTATAGAAAGATACAAATGTTGCAAACTCATCCACTTACATGGATCACCTCATATCCATTATATCATATATCTTTTGTTATTGTCTTTCCTGTTTTTCAGTGGCATTCCATAAGAAAAAGTTTCCCCACCATGATTTGTGACATCTATACCATACTATATTCCACATCCATGTATTAATTTAAGGAGGAGGGGATTTATATGCTAATCAACACATATTGTCTCCACATGGTTTCACATCTTATTTATAGATTGATGTGTTTATTGTAGTTTTGAAAGAGTGTGTATTTTTTACTCAATCAGAACCTGCTGGACATAGGATCAAAATGTATTGCTATTACCTAATTTTTGGGTATGATTCAGCAGTTAGAATAGTTTGCAAAGGTACAAGAAGTTTTGTATGTCATCCTCACACATGCAAGTTACACAGCAGTCATTCACTTAAGAACTGTGGCAAGAAAGGTGGTATAGTGACCAAAGTTACAATGGCATTGAAAAAAGTGACTGATGACCATTTTTCACACTTAGCGACCATTGCGACCATTTTTCACACTTAGCGACCGTTGCAGCATCCTCATGGTCACGTGATCAAAATTTTGTTTGGCAACAGATTCGTATTTATGCTGGTTTCAGTGTCCTGGGGTGACCTTTTGACAAAAAAATTTTTTTTAATCAAGCCCCCCCCCCCCCCCCGGTCAAGGGCGTCCCTCTTTTTCAATCTGAAAATCTGGTCACCTTAATTTAAACACCCCTGATGGGTAGAATCTACTACTGTTGACCAGTTTTTACTATCAGAAAGTAGGGAGAAAAACCATTCTTGAACAATTCCACAACTTGGGAGCAAACTAAATTGTACTCTCTAATGTATCTAATAAACAGGTTTGGGAAGTGACAGTATGTTTAAAAGTACCTCCTGTAAGTTGATCGTACTATCCAGATGACTTCCAATTACAACATATAGATTGCTACTTAGACCTTTAATAGTTAAACCAGCATCTTAAAAATACTGTAAAAGCCCAAATAGAAGCAGTCTCTAACTAGGTAAGTTAGAGACAAACTACTTTGTTTAATTTGGAGGAGTATGTGTTCCAAGCCACTGCAGTATATGAAGTGTGGTTTATGTGATTGAATATTGTGAGTGAATGCAGCCATTATGGCTTTTAAAACAAACCAGGTCTTAAGAATATATGGTGACTGCAAACAATCAAGTTACACATCTAGAGTCACTAAGAGACTTTGTTAGGCAAAACTGCAATGAAATCACTATCTCAAGTTATCAAGGTGGCACAGTGGTTAAATGCAGCACTGCAGGCTACTGCTAGATCAGCAGTTCAGCGGTTCAAATCCCACCGGCTCAGGGTTGACTCAGCCTTCCATCCTTCCGAGGCTAGTCCTTGACTTACAACCACAATTGGGGATAGAATTGACTTACAACCACAATTGGGGATAGAATTTCAGTCACTAAGCATTGCAGCCATTAAGTAAGATTGGACCCAATTTTATGAGCCTTTTTAATGTAATCTTAAGTGACTCCCTGTGATCATAAAGTTAATCACGTTAAGTAAATCTGGTTTCCCCAATTGATTTTGCTTGTCATTGGAAGCTGGCTAGGTCAGTCACAAATTGCAATCATGTGACAAGACCCCACAACCATCATAAATATGAGCAGCTGTCAAGCACCTGAATTACAAGTACATGACAACAGGAATGCTGTAACTATCACTACCTTTGAAGATGGATCATAAATCACTTTTGAATCATAATTAAACATTCAAAGTTAAATGAACAATCAGAAATTAAGGTCTACCTTTATTCATAGTTTTTTAACAGGATGAGAAGAAAGTATTTAAAACAACCCAGGATAGGACAAATATCTGTTTTGATTTGATATATAAATTGGGGTTTGAGCATCCACAGAAATTTGCATAGTATATTGAATTCTATAGTCCTCCCTTCTGTGCATATTACAAAAATCTGTAACTGATATACAAGTATGAATCATAAAATCTATTCCTTCTATTTCTCCTGAAAGCAGAAAATAATTCCCTCTTGATTTTCTTGCTCCTCCATGGTAATTTGCATCTGGGTTGACTGTACAATTTCCAAGTATAACAGATAACATAATAACAGAGTTGGAAGAAACCTCGTAGGCCATCTAATCCAACCCTCTACCCAAGCAGGAGACCCTACTCCATTTCTGACAGATGGCTGTTCAGTCTCTTCTTAAAAGCTTCCAGTGGTGAAGCTGCCACAACCTCTGAAGACAAATTGTTCCATTGGAGTTCCAGATTTCCCACTGATTTCCTTATAGGAGTTCCTCTGACCTCCACTCACTGGTTTTTGCAGCCCTAACCCAACAGGACAGACAAAAACAACCTCTTTATGAAGCTTGCTTTGTAATCAGAAATGGCTGTGGCCTGGCCACAAGAAGAAACACTCAATGGGTGCCAGCAAAGCTCTCATGTTCATTATCGCCTTTTTGGCTGGTGTTATGCTGAGCAGAGATACTGTTCATTTAAGCTTTCACACATAATGCTAACAATGGACATTCTATTATGGCTGTATACACTTTTTTGCAAATTTCCACATGAGGGTGAAAAAATGTTGCTGCTTTGAAAGCCATATTAATATTATGGATTGGGTTCCTTGGGCAAAGCAGTAGCATCTTTTTTTCAGGCTCACATATTGGTCTGAATTGTATAAATTTAATGTTAAAGGATTGCAACTGCAAGTCCAAAAAAAGTCCAATTTTGCAAAGGACCAAAAAATCATTTAGGAAATAGTCAAAACCCTATTGTATATTTCAACCATCAAAAGATATGCTGAGCAAGTTGTGCAAATAGGGGAATTTGGATTAGAATAAAAAAAGATAACAATGCATAACAAATATCTATAGTCCACTGTTCTTAAAGCATCAAAGAAGTTGAATGGGGGTGGGGAATGCAGTATAGGAATAATTCAACTCAAAAGCATTCCTTCGAAAAAGAAGATGACGTGTTTGGTTCATAAATAATTTTCTGATATTCTGTGTTATTCCATGGCATGAAAGTTAGAATATTTTGTTCAGCTGAGCAAAGTAATAGTTGCTATTGCTATATTACTTTCTATGAAATTGCAGAGATAGTGTTGAGTAAAGGAAGAAGGAAAGACTGCCCAGCAATATTCCAGCAGGACAGGAAGCCATAGTCCAGCCAGAACATGGCAAAACAGGCTGGCTCTAAGACAGGAAAGAAGTAAGATAAGGCCATAAACTCTCCCCTTATTTATTCAGCCTATATACTGAATATAAATTAAGAGAGGCTGGGAAAAGATTAGCATGGCTTTAAAACTGGAAAAAGAAACATCAACATCTATTCTGATAGCTGAGAATGCAGAAGTTCTGCAAACTCGGCTACAGATAATCCTCTGTTAACACTATTATTGGGACTGAGAAATCCATTGCTAAGTTACAAAGTTATAAAGCAAACGAATCAAGATCTAGACTGACTTAAGATGCCAGTTCCAGTTGTGGTCACTAAGTGCAATATCAGATGACCATGACTTCCTGCCATCTTTCCCATTCAATTTGCTTGCTGAAAAACAGCAGATCATAGATGGCAATCATGTGACACAGGACATATCATAAACATGCACTGGTTACCAAGTGTACAAGTTGCAAGTGTGTGGCCGTGTGTGGCCCACTATAGTACTTTGTGGACTGGCCATAAGTCTCAATGTTCTGTGCCACTATAATTCCAAACAATCACTGAACACCCTATAATGAAAGTTAAGAAGCACAGTAAAAAAAAAGAAAGAAAGGAAGGAATACGATTTAAATATAAAGAAGACAAAATTGGGGACAACCAGACTTAGACTTGATAGTGAAGATACTGAAGAAATTGATAGCTTCTGCCTTTCAGGCCAACTTAAAAAAAAACAGCAATCAAGAAAGACTAGTACTTGTTAGAGTAGCAGTGATTGGGAAAGATCAATCAATCAGAATAGAGCTGAAAGGAACCTTGGAGGTCTTCTAGACCAGGGATCTCCAACCGTGGCAACTTTAAGCCTTGTGGACTTCAACTCCCAGAATTCCTCAGCCAGCAACGCTCCCAGACTTCTGGGAGTTGAAGTCCACAAGTCTTAAAGTTGCCAAGTTTGGAGACCCCTGTTCTACTTCACCCCCTGCTCAAGCAGGAGACCCTATACTATTCCAGACAAGTGGTTGTCCATTCTCTTCTTAAAACCCCCTAGTGATGAAGCACCCAGAACTTCTGAAGGCAAATTGTTCCACTAGCTGTCCTTACTGTTAGGAAGTTTCTCCTTAATTCCAGGTTGCTTCTCTACTTGATTAATTTCCATCCATTGTTTCTTGTCTTGCCTTCTGGTGCTTTGGAAAATAAGTTGACCTATGATAGCCCCTCAAATACTGAAATATTGCTATCATGTCTCCCTTAGTCCCTCTTTTCTCTAGACTAGCCAAACTCAAATCCTGCAACTGCTTTTCATTTGTTATAGTCTCTAGGTCTTTTTCCAAAATCTCAACATTTTTTTGGTAATGGGGTGACCAAAATTGGATGCAGCATTCCAGGTGTGGTCTTACTACGGGTTTATAAAGTGGTTACTAATACTTCACATGATCTTGATTCTATGCCTCTGTTTATACAAACAAGGATTGTATAAGAGCTGTGGTAGTGTAGTGGTTAGAATGTAGTACTGTAGGCTACTTCTGCTGACTGCCAGCTGCCAGCAGTTCAATCCTCATCGGCACAAGGTTGACTCGGCCTTCCATCCTTCCAAGATGTTTCTTCCTGTGACATTCCATTGAAAGGAAATTAGACATTGAAGAAATAGAATAGAATAGGACTGATGCTTTTGAAATTTGGCATTGGACTCTTGAGAATACCATGCATAAAACAAACAAATGAGTTATCATATTTTTTTGCACAATAAGATGCTTCAGCGCATAAGACCTATCCATTTATTGGGGAAGAAAACAAGAAAAAAAAATCTGCCTCTGTCTCCCAGCATCCATCAGCATTCATCTGGCTAGCGTCCTTGAAGCAAACAGCAAACAGCCTGGTCAGCACATTATCACAGCCTGATTTAGCACAAGCAGCTGATGGGTGGTTGGATCAGCTGTTAGAATACCAATGATCAGTTGTTCCAGGCTGAAGGGATCGCCATCATTTATCACCACCTCCGCATGTCTCATTTTTGGCCCCTGCACACCCTGTTTTCAGCCTGTTCCAGGCACCACTGCCGCTGCTGCCGATTACCACCACTAATTGCCACCGCCACCAATCAGAGACGATGATTGGTGATGCCAATCAGCGGCAGCAATTCCCCACCACCTGAAATGGGCAAAAAATGGGATGTGCAAAGGCCAAAAATGGAGTGCACAGAGGCCAAAAATGGGGCAAACAGAGACCGAAAATAGCTGAAGGGTGGGCAGCCGGCTGGTGGGCAGGGCTTTGGCAACATTCACTCCATAAGACATACAGACATTTCCACCCATTGGGGGGGGGGGCGTCTTATAGACAGAAACATACGGTATACAGCAAACCAATCCAAGTTCAATAAGTTCGTCTGACTGGAAGTATCCAATTCCAGATGACTTCAATTTGCTGATGCCTAAAACCCAAGAGATTTTCAGCCCTTCCTTAGAAGCCTGTTAAGACTATCCAACCTGAAAGATATTCATTTCCCTTAAACCTTACCTCTGAATAGAGCAGCTTAAGTAAGAGCAGGATTTTACTGAATCTAATTTTCCATCCTTGTGCTTTCCCCTAAGACCTACGAGAATTTGTTTCTGTAGAATTTTATTTTCTGAGATTTTGTGTCTGTACTCTTGTTTTAGATGCAACATTTATTATTGCATATGGAATGCATTAAATAATTTACATGTGTTTACATTGTTAAATATGTTTACATGTTAAATTATGCAGGGTCCTCCTTTTCCTCACAGAACTGTTACTGATTTTTTCCCTCAGAACTATCTATCCCAACTAAAAAAATACCATGCATTTATATATTTCCCCTGTTCCTGTTCTTGTTCTTTTTAATATCAGGATCGAGTAATCTTTTGACGACCAAGAGAAAAATGATACTGGGGAAGAGTGCATATCAAGAACCACATGAATGCAACAAAAAATGAAATGGATAGTGACACAAGGCTGATTAAAGCTGGAACTTTTTTTTTCTGGGTTTATGGAGAGGAGAAATTGCTGGACTGCTTTATTTTCTAAACTACATTAAACTCTAATTTGGCACTTACATTTCAGTTTCATTTATTTCCCCCAAATGGCAGAAAACTGCGACACCAGTTTAGTTTGATAATGTTCTAGAGGGTACTTCAAGAGCTTTAAAAAAAAAAGAGGAGGCTGTTATATGAAGCCCCAGGGCTACAAGTTGACTGTCTTAACTGGAAATTGAATTTGGGACTTTCCATGTAGAAAAATGCTGTATCACTGCAGAATATTTTTAACAGATCTGGTCAATCTGACAAGTTGAAAAGATGAAAAGCCCACCATGGCTGATTCATACACATTGAAATAAGCCAGCATTTTTTAAAAAATGTGGGTTGCATTTTCCAGGAAGGTCAAAACTCAATTGATGGAGAAACAGTTCCAGTAACTGCCCTCCACACAAACGCTGAGCAGATTTAACAATTAAACCCCAGATCTCGATCTCTCTCTCTCCTCTCTCTCCCTCTCTCTCTCTCTCTCTCTCTCTCTCTCTCTCTCCTTCTGTCTCTCTCTCTCTCTCTCTCTCTCCTTCTCTCTCTCTCTCTCTCTCTCTCTCTCTGTGTGTGTCTGTGTATGTGTGTGTGTGTGTGTGTGTGTTCATTTATTTCATCTTTTAACACATTTAGTTTGCCTTTGAAAGGAGAAGTAATTATTGCATGAAAAGGTCTGGTCATTTGAAGTGGCATTTGCTTGAAGAGGGACTTATCATGAAGAAGGAAGAAAAAGGGAAGGGAAAGGAGATGCTAAGAGAGAATGGCAAAAGCAATTTGGAGACTGCCAATGCTTTGCAAGCAGTAGAAGCTTAAGGGATGTTCATTTAAGGTACAAGAATTCTTTTGTCCTTTTTGTTCCTGACTTTAGTGGAACAAGAGCGCCTGCCTTCAAAATTGTGCCAAATTTCAGGAATTATATAAACATTAGCAAGATCACTCTTCCCATTAAAATGGGGTTGCTTTGGTTCTGTCTACTTGCAATGAACTCATAGAGTAGCTGAAAGTTCTATCATATTTTATTTGATAGATTAAATTTTATTTTTTAAGAAGAAGTAATATATTTCTTACCCACCATGAGGATGAGCCGATGAATCATAATACTGATACTAAATTATCCTGATACTTTTTCTTCACAAAATTGTTTAATGCTTGTGATGGTACACAAAATCATGGTACACAAAAAACACACATTATTCATGTCACAGCCTTCTATCACAAGAGTGACATCAATTAAAATCTTTCTCAAAATCTGCATTCTAAATGCAGTGCAATCTTGAAAATGGAGAAAGGCTGAGGAAATCAAACAAGAAAATCAAAATTAAAGATGTAATTGGAAGATGCATACTTTGCTCGTTTGTTTTTAAGTTAGAACGGCATTACTATTACATAGCCAATGACAATAGACTGTGGAAGTTATAGTCTATATCAGGGGTGTCAAACTGGTGGCCTGCAGGCCAATTGCATCATGCGTAGGCCACACCCACCTCAGCTTCGTGAATGGGAAAAACATCACAAAGTATCACATGACAGCAATGTGACATGGCGAGTTTGACATCCGGGGTTTAAATTATCAGGAAGACCAGCGGTGAAATCCTCTAAAGTCTGCTATCAGTTTGGTGAGTCTGCTACCGAGCACACCCATACCCATACGAATCCACTGTGTCAAGTGATTTAGATTAGCTAGAAAGCAAGAAATCCAGATGATTCTAGTGAATATAAATCACGCGTCACAGCTGAACATTCCCCAGCTGATTTTCAGAAATACTGGTTCACCTGAACCGGTAGCATTTTTTACTACCAGTTTGGGCAAACCAGTCCGAACCGATAGCATTTTACCCCTAAGGAAGACACCTATCCATGATGTACAAGGAAACAGTAAAACTGCAGTAATTATGCAATAAGATATGCAAAACTAGACTTATGATATGGGAATTCTGACATTGTTTTATAAAATGTCAGCTTTCCATCCACAACTGGAAATATTTTTTCAAAAAACTTCCTGTGCTCTTCACACATAAATTCTTACTTGGATTCCTTGCTGGCTTACATTCCCTGGTGCTATCTGAATCCGGCTACTTTTTCTGATGCACTCTTTTCTATTTTTCTACAAGGAAAAAAGCAGAAAGAAAAAGGAAATACATAGGCTTCTTAGGGGAATTCTTTTGTTAATAAATTACAAGGGTGTGGAGGGAAGATGGCATAAGTCACATCAGACTTATTAAGGCAGACAAAACGTTGTTTAAAAAACCTGGAAAAATGGACATCTTAAAATTTGCATTACTCTAATTACCATATACAGATAAAGCTGGGACCAACAATGATGCTAAACTATCCACCAACCCACAGCTTTCTGCATTACTTTGAAACTTGCCAATTTGCAAGGCTATTTAAAAAACACAACAAGGAGAAATTTTGCTCTCATGAATATTTTGTAGGATCAAAGCAGACAAACCTGTATTTTACTCTACTTTTGAGGTAGAAGAAATCAGGTTTTTTTTTCTATAATTTCAGGGTGTCCAAACCTTGTCTGAAAGGGACACACAGAAGGCCAATGAAGCTGGAGGGAAGACACAAAAAAGATGGAAACAAAGAAAAACATTCAAGGCAATACAGAAGATAATCACCAGCTGCTCAGCAAGGCAATGGGATTAGCACTGGATAACTGATGGTGCAATTAAGAGCAGCTTGGTCTAGTAGTTAAAGCAGAGGCTAGAAAACAGGAGACTGTGAGTTGAAGTCCCACCTTAGCTATGAAAAGATGGCTTGGTGACCTTGAGCCGGTCACTCTCAGTCCAATCCACCTCACGGAGTTGTGAAAATAGAAGAAAGGTATGTTGAATATGTTCACCACCTCGAGTTATTTGTAAAAATAAAAGGAGGTTATAAATAAGCAAAAGAAGCTTGAAGAAATGCTGTGCTCTGAGGACGTGGAAAAACTGGACAGGTAGAGAACAGAAATATCAAGGTCATTGATGCTCAGTAGGTTGGTAGGGATAGGAAGACTGGGCTGGTTTTCTAATAGCTCTAATTATAAACTCAGCATCCCAGAGGGATAAAGACCTCAGAGATGAGTCAGGCACTCCCAATGACTTGGCAATCTACTAGTCTCATCACAAACAAGCTGCCTGAGAAAGAATTTACAGTATTCTGTCAGATGCCATTTTTTTTTCTTGGATCAGAGCTTCGATTGCTGTCTGGAATCAAGGCTCAGGGGAAATGAATATTCCTAAAGCAGAACAAGGTTATCCTTTTTTTCCCCAGTATATTAACCTCTGTCAAACTTGGGAAAATCATTTAAAAAGTTTTCATGGTTAGCTTTGCAAGGGTTGAATGGGTCAGGTTCCAGTTTAGCTGGGTGCCTAAAGCATGAGAAATGAAAATATTACACTGGGTAGTAGCAGTCCGTAAGACATGTATCATTCCTGGTTTCCCTTAATCCCAACAATCTCCTGAGCAATCTTGTCCAATTTGTTGCCCTCCATATGTAATTTGACCTCTAAAATTCCCAAATATTAAATTCTAGGCTTAATAATCTGTAAAGCACCAGGCTAGAGACTATTCCAAGTAATAAATAGTGACTTATAAACTACAATGGCTGGATTTATACAACATACAATATCACAAATTATGTTGCAGTTTAGTCCAATTAAGAAATCAACCTTAAGTGTTTTCAACCCTTAAAGTTTGTAGCCACATATTCCACTGAATTATTTATTATTATTTTTTTAAATCCTTTAAAAAAACTTCAAAAATCACTGAAGGTCTCAACCATTCGGATGGTGTGCTGCTGATTTACTAATTCCCAGATGCTCTTGCTTATTGCATATTTTATTCCTGCTGTCTTCTAAATACTCACCAGAATCATGGCTAACTTGCTTTACCTATTTGTTTCTTGATTGCTCAACTAGGAACAGTGGAATTGTATTCATCTGATATCTATGGAGATTCTCAGTCATCCAGGTCATGGTTGTCCCAAAGGTGCTTTTTCAAGAGGCAAGTAGCTAAAAAAGCTTTTTGGATGAGAAGCAAAATGTCTTCACTTCTCATCCAAAAGATGAGAAAAACCAGAAAGTCCAGTTGCCTCTTAAAAAAGCACCTTTGGGATATTCATCTGATAGTTGCTTGGAACATTAGTATTGGCTTCATTATCCAGAGCATCACTCAGCAACTGAATGGCACATTTGCACTGGGCTCCATACTAAACACCATTTTTAAACCAACCTACCCCAACTTCTTCCAGACTTGTTGGCATTCCAGTTGCCAGGTGTTCCAGCCAACATACTGGGAATTCTGACAGTTATAGTTGCAACATATCTGAAGGATCATGGGGGAAATTACTGGAGAACTATAGCTCTCAGGCAGAACCCCACCATTTGGTTCTCTAACATCATGTACTCTTTGGCATTTAGCAAATGATTCTGCCTAGGTTTCCCATCTGGAAAGAGAGATAATAGAGCTGCTAATAGGGGAAACATAGCTGGCAAAGATTTTGCAAATTCACATAAAAATTGTTCCATAAAAAATGAGAATTTAACACTACTTATCATTCTAAACCACACACATCATGTGCTTCCAAAAGGCTCCCAGAATTGCTTTGTACAGAGACAATATATTTACCTTAGCAAAATCTCCTAGTAAACAATCTCTATGTGCTATCCACAGCAGGCTGGCAAAGCCATATGCCATACCAAGCTGAGCTGCAAATGAAGTATTTGCTTGGGTGCCATTAAAGTAAGATAGGCATAGTCCAGCATGATATTTGAAGTTCAGCTCTTATTAGCTGCCACATACTTGAATATATGTGTGTCAGGTAATAACACTGACATTGGTCAGCTGTAGCTAACCTTTCAAGTATTCCATGCATTATTTCACACTGAATTGAACTGGCTTCTCTCCAAGGGAATTCTGAAATCTCTGAGCAAGGAAATCTGAATTATCTCTGCTGAACCTCAACATGTTCTGAAACACTTGTGACAATGAAACCACTCCAATTTTGCTGTTGAATGGTTTTCTTAAATGATAACTGCTATCAATGAAGAACCATAGGTGAAAAGAATTGGGTTCAAAATTAAATATCTTAGGATCTAACCTTGATAAAAAGGTTGTTTACATCTCTCTTCTTGTCCCCCAGCTATGTCAAAATGGTTGCTCAATAATTTTATTGTGCTTTTAAATCTTTATAGGCTCTGCTAGAGTCCATCATTTAGACTTCCTGTGACAATCAGCCATGCTTTTCAATGATTAGGAAGCTTTGTAACAAAGACAGAATCTTCATTGTGGCCTACAACACAGCTGTCAAACGTGTGGCCTACGAGACAGATGCGTCATACACTGGTCATGCCCGGTTTAGCAAAGGGGAGGAGGAAAATCCTGATATGTCATGTGACAATGCCATAACAACACGAGTTTGACACCCCAGCCTACAACATATCTCAATATCAAAATTCTACACAGGAATATTGGCTAAAGTAGAATTAGTTTATATTTAAAATTCTGCTTGAAACATCTCTAAAGCCCAGCAACAGGATGCTTCAATCAACCAACCCAAGGCTGCCTAGTACATCACTGCCAGACCTGAATAGGTAGCACAGGAATCAGCAACCCATGGCTCTGGAGCTGCATGTGGCTCTTTCATCCCTCTATTGCAGCTCCCTGTCACTGGTTGGCACTACAATTTTGAGAGAACCTTTCAGTTGGGGAGGAAGCACAGCACGCCAGAAGGAGACTCTATGCCAAGGAGCGGATTTTCCAGTCAGCTCCACAATTGATAGGGCTTTCAGTTAGGACAGGTAGAGGAAAAAGGGCGGCATGCTAGGAGACTCTATGGTGGGAGAACTGGATTTCAGTCAGCTCCACAATTGAATGGGGGCTTCCAGTTAGGACCTTTGTGGCTCCTACTGTTTTTTTTTTCTTTTCTGTGGGAAACGGGTCCAAGTGGTTCTTTGAGTGTTTAAAGTTGTTGACACCTGAGATAGCATAAGACTCATTTTAACAGGAAGTGCCTAAAAATGTCAAACTCCTGAGCTTGCTGCTCTATTCTTTTCTTTGACTTTGGTAAATATACTGTTATTTCAGAGTTTTGTAACTTTTCTACTGCACAGCAAAAAAAAAGTTTTGTATTTCTATGAATCAAAATAAGGAATCTTTTTGTACTATAGCATATACTGAATTCATATTTTCTCAGCCATTTACAAAATCGGTAGGTCGGTATAATCTCAAACTATCAAATATTCTAGTTCAATCTTCTCTACTTGAGATGTCCAAGGACTTACAGCTGCCCAAATTACTTGTCCTGATTTGCAGTCTCAACACAAATGGATACAGTCAAGTTAAAGGAGGTTGACAGAATGAATATTGTATTCTGTTCTCTAGCCTTTCTTTCTTTGTAAGAAATACAAATCCACAAATCCAATCAACTATTTGAGGCAACAGAGCTGCTTTTGAGATGCAAATTCTAGCACGCGCATCATCAGACTGCAGTCCTTTGCAATGTTTGAACAGGTAGTCTTCAAGTTCCAACCACAATGAAGCCCAAAATTTATGTTAAGTGAAAAATTTGTTAAGAGGGATTTGCCCAATTTTACAACTGTTTTGCGACATTTCTTAAGTGAATCACTGCAGATGTTAAATTAGTAACGCAGTTGTTAACTGAATCTGATTTCCCCACTGACTTTGCTTATCAGAAAGTTGCAAAAGGATCTCACATGACTCCAGCACTCTGCAACCGTCATAAATTTAAGTCAGTTGTTAAGTAACCAAATGGAAGTCATGTGACTATGGGGATGCTACAATGGTCATAAGTGTGAAAAATGTTCATAAGTCACTTTTTTCAGTGTGGCTTTAACTGAACAGTCACTAAGCGAAATGTTGTAGGTCAAGGACAACCTTAATTTCCTTTTTTAGTGGCAATGTGTTATTGGAGTGAGAATCAATCCCCATGTAAGGTATCCTCAGACCCACAAAACAATATAACATTTATAATGCAATATAATGGCTTGATATCTCTTGCCTTTCTGATAACCTTTTAAATTGGGCAGTTCTGTAATTCCCTTGGTATGTATGTTGAAAGAGCAGCACTGCTGATTTCATTCCCAATCCTGCATGATCTTCTTGATTCTGTCCTGAAAAGAAAAGCTTCTGTCCTCTTGACATCTACACCTTGCAGATCTCTAAACTTCTGGCTCACATTGAACTCTGTGTACATAAGCTTCCACATGCAATGCATGTACACCAATGGCAGATGTGGGAAAGCTGCGAAATGCAGAATTAGCAGTTCTGTCTCATGCACCTTCAGTACAGAAGTAACAGCACACAAGGGAAGGAATACAGCTCCTTGTTAGCATTTTTGTTCAATTCTTTTACTTGTTTATGCCAGGCAAAACCACATAATTTGAGGCCAGGCCAGTCAAAGGCAGCCAACTAACTGTGTTTGATGGTATGCAATGGAATGGATAAATTCCATTGCAAGGTGGCACAGTGGTTAAATGCAGCACTGCAGGCTACTGCTAGATCAGCAGGTCAGCGGTTCAAATCTCACCGGCTCAGGGTTGACTCAGCCTTCCATCCTTCCGAGGTGGGTAAAATGAGGACCCAGATTGTTGGGGGCAATATGCTGACTCTCTGTAAACCGCTTAGAGAGGCCTGAAAGGCCTATGAAGCGGTATATAAGTCTACTGCTATTGCTATTGCTAAATCTTATTTATGCTGCCATTCTAGATCTGTGAAAATGTGATTGTCAAAGTCCCTAATAATTCATAGATGGTAGCTAGGATGGTATCTGTAGTATGGCAAGAGAAACACTTCATACTATGTATACATTTTAAAAATCTGACTTTTCTTCAATAAGATGCATTACTTGAGATTATAAAATGATAGTTACAAGGCCTTGGTCCTAGGTGGGTTTAAATTAAACATGTTTTAAATTTTTAAGTAATTAAATAGAAAAAAAGTTTAATGTTAGTTATGAGACTCCAGGTAGTCCTCAACGTATGACCACAATTGGGACCAGAATTTCCACTGTTAAGCAAGGCCGTTATTAAGAGAGTCGCAGCCAATTTTATGATCTTTTTTTTCATGTGGTTGCTAAGCGAATCACTGCAATTGTTAAGTGATTCACATGCTTAGCAAATCCAACTCCCTTCATTGATTTTGCTGATCAGAAGCCAGCCAGGAAGATCACAAATGCCAATCATATGAACCTGGGATGCTCCAACTATTGCAAGGACATTCCAGTTGTCACCTGCCCAAATTTTGACATTTGACTATGGGAGGGGTGTCAAACTCGCAGTGTCACATTGTTGTCAAGTGATCTATCCCGGCTTTTTTCCTCTTCACTAAAATGGGGGTGGAGGTGGCCAGCATGTGCCACATCCAGTGGGCCGAGAGTTTGACACCCCTGGACTATGGGAATATTGCAATCATTATGAGGATGGATTAAAAGTCTTTTTTTTTTCAGAGTCATTATAACTTCAAAAGATCAGGAAATGAATTTCTGGTTTCTGACACGTGCATGTGCACTAGCCACCTAGTCTTCCGGTTACTGGTGCACATGTACACATGACAATCAGCTGGCCAACATGTATGCCCACACCAGAAAACATTCCAGTTTCCAGCACTGCTGCAAGCACGAAGGTCAGCTGATCATCGTGCATGCTTGCACGCCAAAAATCAGGAAGAGGAATGAGCGATGCTGCATGTGCCAGGTGACATGGCTCCACATGCCACTTTGGGCATGCGTGCCATAGGTTTGCCATCATGGATCTATGCTGACAGCAAATGTTTAAATATTCTGTCTTCTCCAAAAAGAAGAAGAAAAAAAGATGGCTGGGTGGGGGGGGGAGAGAGAGAGGCAGAGGGGGAGAGAGAGAGAGGGAGGGAGAGAATGGGAGGGAGGGAGGGAGAGAGAGGGAGGGAGAGAGGGCGGGAGAGAGAGGGGAGATACACCCACATTCGCAAGTCCATTGTTCACTAACAATTGATATCTAGAGGGGTGAAGGAAAGAGTCTAGCAATTGTTCCAGGCACAGGGGCCCTAGCAACTGTCTCCTCCTCCCTTCTCACCTTTGATCTTTCTTTCCAGGGTTAATGTTTCTAGCCACACAGGTGGCTCAGAACATTTCCCAGGTGTGCAACGGGTTTGGCAGACAGCACAATTCTCCTAATCAAACCAATGATATGCCTGCTCTTGATCCTCCTTTTTGATACTATGTCAATATATACTGGAAATACAAAAAGATAGACTGAGTATTATAAAACCCAATAGAAGATGGCATTATGTGATAGTACATTACAGAGAATATTAAGTATCAGAGGGCTGGCTTAATCCTGGGTAAATTTATTTTTCTCTTTACCTTTCACCTAGTTTCTACTTATCCGTATCCCTTTTTTGAAACTGACCAGCATGTAGAAATGAATGTGAAATAGGAAGAAAAATGAATTACAGGGTAAATCTGGATCATAACCATCTCTTTTCCAACAATTGTTATCTGATTTATGTCCCTACCCTATAGGCATAAGAGACTATATTTTCATAGGATCCACAAGAGACTTTAAACAAAGACAAAGGTAGATATGGATTCTATATTGATACTAATATAACAATCAACAATTATATGAAATCAAGATATGCTTTCATGCTTCCAGAGTTCAGACCCATTTAACTGAGGAAATACAAGAAAGGATGGAACTACTATCAGATTATTTTTTTAAAAGAGCAAAATCACCCTTAAAAAGGGAAGAGATTTGTGACTTGCTTTACTAATATGCTATATTCAGCAACTACTGAAGAGAAGAGACTCGGCAACACTGAAGGAAAGCAGTACAGTATCTTTGAAAGAATACTAAGTAGAGGCTAAAATTAGGCACACTGAGAGAGGCAGACAAAACTCACTTCCTTTGAGTTGGATAGTTGATTTTTGAAAGCCTGTATCATCCATTATTCTCCAAGCTATTGAAAATGAACAGTTCTGGCTTTGCAGAATTGCTTTATAACATGCCCAGAATCACTCTTATGTATGTGAACAAAGTTTATGATACATCTCTTTGCAGTTGCAATGCCCACTTACTACTTCAATGAGACCGTCATGAAATTACAGGAATATACTATAATTCAGCCCTCCTCATTTGTTACCTCTGCCTCTCACACATACCAATGATGGGATTCAAAAGTTTTACTACCAGTTCTGTGGGTGTGGCTTGGTGGGCATGGCTTGGCGGGCGTGGCAGGGAAGGGATACTGTAAAATTTCCTTTCCCTACCCACTCCAGGGGAAGGTTACTGGAAAATCCCCATTCCCTTCCAATCAGCTGGGACTCAGGAGGTAGAGAATAGATGGGGGTGGGGCCAGTCAGAGGTGGTATTTACCTGTTCTCTGAACTACTCAAAATTTCCGCTACCAGTTCTCTAGAACTGGTCAGAACCTGCTGAATACCATCTCTGATACATACCCCCTCTAAGGAGTGCCAAACAACAGTTTTCTACCTAGTCCAGATGAAATAACTGCAATGGAATTCTGGCAAAATTTTCCTAGGATCTTTTAACTCAGAAAATGTTATCAGTGTGTTCTGTTCTATTTTCTTACAAGCTTCTGAGCATTTCTGAAGTCTAAATTGGCTTTTTTTTTTTACTAAGTTCAAATTTGTATGCGGCCCAAGAGCAAAGAACCTGGGAACCAGATTTTTGCTGACTCTTTTATAATGGAATTATAACTGCCTAGTATTTCAATAACATTTATTCAAATCAGTTCCCTTTCCGCTATTCTTTATAACTTATATTCTCTTTAAAGTTGGAAAAAATGTAATTGAGAACAAAAACCACATTTTATCACTAATACTGGTACAATTGAAGCCCATGAAATGGTTGCACTGACTAAAAGTTTAGACTTATTCACCCCTTGTTATTTTAGTCTTTTAAAACTGCTAGTAAAGTTAAACCAATTCCTGCAGAGATAGTGGATCTATCATTAGTAACTGAGTTTAAACATGCTTGGGAATAAACTTATGTCCTTCATATGATAAAAATTTAAAAAATTAATTTAAAAAAAGATGGACCACCAGGACTTTTTCTGCTATCACTTTTCTATGTTTCTAAATTAATTGTTTTTCATTGGTTCTTGGTTGTGTTTTAATCGTGTAGCCTACCCAGAGTCACATGAAAGTAAGATGGGCAGCCATTTAAATTCAATGAACAAAAACAATTCCTCAGAGCAGTGGTGGGATTTAGCCAGTTCGCACCTATTCGGGAGAACCGGTTCTTAACTTTCTAAGAGGTTCAGAGAACCAGTTGTTGGAAGAAATCTTCTTTTGGTGTTTTTCTGCTTTACAGGGCTAATCCTGTAAGGAACGCAGGAAGGAAACATTCTGGTGTTGTTTCTAGCTTAATCTTTATTGCCCTGCTTACGAAACTGCCTCTCTGGTTAACCCTTATTACAATGTAACAGCTAAGGCAAAGTGCCCATGGACCTGAGTGATGTTGAGTTGGCCATGCCCACATGGTCACATGACCACTAAGCCCCATCTACCCACCTGGTCATTAGGACAGAGAACCAGTTTTAAATTATTTGAATCCCACCACTGCCTCAGAGGAAAAAAATGTTTGCTTAAAACGGGTGTAGGAAGTTAGGACCTCTCCTAGAAGATTGAAATATTCTAGGAAATATTAAAAAGGCAGAATACCCAGATGGATATTTCTTCCAAAAATGTGTGTGTGTGTGTGTGTGTGTGTGTGTGTGTGTGTGTGTGTGTGTGTAAACACTCACTTACAAATCTTATTAAATTTCTTGTCAGGCCTGGAAGCCATCTTTTGCATTGGGCCTTCTGGCCCACCACATTTACTGCTGTGGGAAAATGGGAGGGGGGTTATATGGTGTATGGGAAATATATAGTCAAAATAACATTCTTTTTTCAGAGAATCAAGGACATCTTGCCCTGCACCTGGAAGGACGTGACTACAAGGCATCTCCAGTTGGGATGATGACTGATTGGGTCATGTGATGGACATGTGGGTGCTGGGCAGGGACTTGGAGTTTCATTTGGGTGGGGAAAACCTGGAGCCTTTCAGATTCAGGTTTTCCCAGATGTGCCAATATGACATTTCTAATAAAATGAAATTTTGAGGAACTTCAAGCCTCGGAGTCTTCTTTCGTTGGGGATGTTACTTGGAACCCTGACATTTCTTCAAAATGATCAAACTAGCAATAATTCCTCACCACTAGCCTTTTTCAATCTATAATTGTTGTAAGCCAACTTGAGTGTTCATGCAAACAGAAAAATAGATGCGAGTCTAATAATATAAATACAGTAAATGTTGGACTTTTACTTGTTTAATTTATTTAGACATTATTTTATTATTTTATTTATTTAGAGATTCCTGTAATGAAATGGTTCAGAAATGGATTTGTGTTAGTAATGGCTTCAGGGATTGTTCCAGAGTTTCAACAATAAACTAAACTAAGATTTTATGAGTATATTTTACTGAATAAACTACATTTGGCTGAATTCACACATTTGAAATACAGGCTATTCCAAATCTCAAAAGAAGCAAGTCACATGGCTCATTCTCCGAATGAGGCATGAGGGATCAAAATATTCATATGAACAATTCACACATACTTTCTTCTGATTTTACTAATATATTTTTTCATTGTTTATTGTCCACAGATGTTAGTGGTCTATAAGTGGCAGTGGGATTTAATTTAATTTCACTGGAACTTATTGGTTTATTGTCTAGAATGAAATGTATTGTGCAAACTGATAATTTCTGACAGTAAGTAATATTTTAATGGGGCCTAATGAAATTGTCCCTATTGAGGCTGCTGTTAAAAAAAAAGGCTGCCTATTACATTTGCAGAGAAAAACTATGGTGCTGTTTTATCCTAAGAATAAAGCCTAAAATCTATTTTGCATTTAGTCCAGGAACAAAGGAATGTATAATGCATTTTTTTTCAAATGTAGAAACAGCTACAGGAAGTGGAATTATAATTATTAGGATTACAAAAGAGGGGGATACGGTATAGTAATTGCTATCTCAGCAAAAAAAAACAACTTTCTGAATCAGCTTTTTGGCAGCTTCTCTCATGCTCCAATGCAAGAGCAGCTTCAGAGAGCTCATCTTCATTAGGGAGAAAAGAGTTCAACATATGCATTATCCATGCTATTTCATTTTTTTAATGTGCATATTAAGTAGATGGCAACATTTGAGGTCATATCTAGTTCAGCATTTGCAAAATTGCATTTGTTATTAAAGAAAAAACAGCTATGCTGATCCATTAAATCCAAAATCCACTGCTGGGAAATAACCTTTATAAAGATCTACTATCTGTTATTCCCAGAGTCATAATAGATTGAGATGACCTATAAATCTCATAAAAGACCAAACTAACTAATTGGAACAAAAATCATGCAAGATTTTGGGTTTACCGTCAAAGCAGGTAATTAAAAAAAAATATAGCAAATGTGGGGAAGAGTGTTTAGAGTTTAAGTGTTCAGAGCTAGGACATACAGGATAGGCCTTGAGGTTCGTAATTTTGTCTTGATCTGGATTATGAAGATTTCTATGAGTGGACTTTCAAATTGCACTTAGCATAGTAAGATCAAGTTGCATTAGCTAACCTCTACATTTCAAACAATGTGACATTAGCTATAATTATCTCTTGCCTTGGATGAAATATGCATATTCCTGGCTAAGCAAACTACAGAAAAGCAATCAGACAGGCTTTTTAGATTGTATCTGTTCTGTTCAATCCCATTTAAAACAAATTGTACAATATATTCTGTTTTATTGGTCTCTATCCTTTACTTGACTCTTAGGACAAAGTCTCCTCTTGTCTGCTTTCTCCCTTTAAATTATTCTGCCTGTATATGATTGATTGATTGATGTGGGGAACAGACATAGGTGTTTTGCAAGAATATCCAAATAAGCTCCAAAAAAGCTCAAAACTCATTATTGCAGCTCTCCTCCTCCTCTTCATGTAGTGCTTTGAATTGGTATAGAGAATATTAAAATGAGGCTATACGGACTGAATTATATTTGCTGTGGGAAACACTACAATTCAGAAATGCCTATGTTTCAATTATTGCAATGGTTTGGGATCATGTACATTCTCAGTTGTCTACAATAAAATAGCTCTCCCACAGGAGTAAGTTAGAGAACAATCCCCAAAGTGGTGATTCAGAATCAATTTAATAGCATATTGAGGTCTTGCAGGTGGTTTGCCAGATGCCATTCCTATAATGGGAAGAGACCAAATGGCCATCATGTCCAATACCATGAACACAGTTGGTATTCAATTTGACTGTTGGATTTATTGGCAATGCAACACTTGCAAAAATAAAGAGGTTGAAACTCCAGAAAGGCAAGAAATAGAAGATCTAAAAAATAAGACCCTACCTCATTCCTGTTTATTTGGGAATCACAGTGAGTAGAAAAAAGTACGGAAAGGCTGCTTTTGTGTAAAATGCATATCCGTGTTTTATTCAATTAACTCACTTTTCTGAGTCATCATGACATACTGATTGAACAATAATCTGACCACACAGGCTGGATTCAGGCCTTAAACTAAAATATGGCTGGCCATTCAGAGTGTTGGGTGAACAAAGACAACAAAGATGGCTTTGTTGCCCTTTGTTGCCTTAAATGCAGAGTAAAAAGGTACAATGGGCAGTAAGCTATGGTCTACCAAAGACAAGCATCTGTCACACTTTAGGCTTCAAGCTTAGTATCCCTGAATGCATCTAATGACTAGGTTAATGAATAACAAAGAGCAGTCAAAATAGCACACACTCATGCTTATCTATGTACTTCAGCTTATGCCATATCTAGAACAAAGTAAAGTTTCAGTAATGACAAGTGGAAGATCTGGAATCTGGGAAGAAATACAGCAGTATAACCCAATTGGTTAAGTGCCAAAAACAACTAAGATCAACTTAGACAAATGGAAAGGTTGGATAGCTGATCTAATTACACTAACTTAAGATTTCAGTAGACTATTGAACATTAACGATGTCCATTACATCTTACAGAATAATGAAAGAAACAGAAATAGACAGGCTCCTTGTCTGAATATTTTATAATTTAAAAGAGATACAATAGAAAAAAAAGAGAGAGAAAACATAACAATCTCACAAAGACAATAGCTGAATTTACAAGCACTTCAGCTATGAGCTCTACACATTTCCACTGACTTTCTTTGGGAATCTCATCTCTTTCTCACAAAATTTCAATTCCAGAATGTTTTAAAAACAATAGCCAAATAGTCACTATCTAAATATAAACTGTAGCTTACCTGTAATGTTAATACTGATTCATTCCTAAGCCTCTGATACACCAGTTCTGCAGTGAGAATGGTTCCAGCAACCTTACTTACCAAAAATTCACGGAAAGCAAAAAAAAAAAAAACCCAAACTTGCTCTATTTTCTGTAAGACTTCAGGCATTTAAAGCATTTTATGCACTGTTTTAATAAAGTATCTCCCTACTCCCTCTCTCTTTTACTTCAAATACTATATCCAAAAGAGCAACATATTTTATTGGACTGAAACTTTTAACAAAGTCAAACCAATTAGAAGCAGAATTATGTAAAACCGTAATTAATGTTAAAAGTATTCAATGTCCCTCTAAAGTAAGACTAACATACACATCCAAGCTAAATATGTGATAAATGAGCCAGCTGTCTCCCCACTGAGCCACACCCAAAAATTGAAGCAAATATTTTCAAGATTATAAATAGAGTTCATTGATTTTTAATACCTTATTCCATTGTTTTTAAGGAAGTTTTCCTCCTTTTTTTCCTTTTGGCTTAGCACTTAAAAAGAAAACAAGAAAGAGAAATAACTAACAGCCTTCTGTTCAAAAGAACGCTTTTAGAGTCCAGTGTATATTATTTTATATGCATTTTCAATGATATTAAAGATAAAAATGACTGCAGCTATTTTGTGCTTTACTTGTCAACTAAACACTCTCCCTGTTCGGTTGATGGAACTATATGACACCTTTCAACAAAGGAACATCATCGGGAACTGCAATTGCTGTCTTTGTTTCTTTGGAAAGGGATCAATTAATATTCTCCAACTTGAGTCAGTCCTCTAAACTATTTGATATGACCCGTGGAATGCAAAAATAGATCTGAAAACAGCATCTTAACAAGGCTAGAGAGGTATTTGGAAGTGACTTTAGAATATCTGGAATCAAATATATGCACTGACTCCAAGTATTTTAATATCACAGAAATTTTCCCTCTCCTTCATAAATTTATAATATGTATTATGACACCATGTAGACTTAGGCCCTGGGATTAGACATCATTTATTTATTGAATTTGCATTTTTATTTCACCTTTTTTTTTATTTGTTAGCAAATTTATATGGTTGCCCATCTCAGTCAATGTGACTCTGGGTAACATACAACTAACAACAACTAAAACAATGTAACATAAGTAGAAATAAATAAAATGCAAATTGTGGGAGAATAATAAGCATCTGGGCACAATATAAACATTTCACACAAGAGCTCAGGGATATGTGGAATTCCACATTTTATCCCAATAACCACCACACTGGAAAGTAAATTGGATTGAGAAAAAGTCACCGTCTTAACATTATCATTAAGACATCAATCTGGATCTTTTATTTTAATAATACATCCATTTCATAAAACTGAATTATCCTTTCATGAACAAGAAGCCTTAATTAAATGTTTCATATGTAATTCATAAACCATGATTAATTAACTACAATGGCTGATGTACATATCACACTAAGTCATAATAGTTTTTATCCTAACATGAATGAATGACATAACTCTAGAGTTCAAATATTGTAAGAAATCATGGTTTTCTTATAAGAATGGTTTGCTGAATAGGTCACCATGACTGGGTTCACCTAATATGCTAAAACAAAACAAAACCCTGTAATTTCTGGCATCTATTTCTGGCATAATTTCTATCTATAGAAATTCTATAGTATATTTCCCTGACATTATCACCAAAGCAATTTTATTATTTGTAGATTTCTAAGTGCTGATGAATAGTTGCTTTGTGGTTTACTTCTCCTCAGCTACTCAGGTTCCCTTTGGTAAGAATTTCAATCTTCCTGCATCTCGAGCTCAGACTGCACCTGATCACCTTTAGGTTAACTTTCATTCTCTGAAAATTATCTCCTCTACAGATTTATTTGTACATTATCAGAGAGTGCACTTTCCCCAAGCTTGGTTGTAGCTGCTGACATCACTTCAGGAGCAAAACTACAGCCAGTGGTCTTCTAGCTTGGCAAGCCAATTTTGGCAATATAAAAATGCAAAGGGAAAAGACATGCAAAGACCACAAGATTCTCCACTTGCATAAATGCACTTAGTGTAGCTGTTTGAAGCTAATGGTCTAACAATTAACTGACATGTGTTACATGTGTTTTTAGGTAATTAATTATTTGTAGCATGTCAGCAGCCGCTGGCGCCTAACATCTGCTACGCATCATGTGAGAACAAAGCAGTTAGCAGACATACAATCTTGCAGTCTGAAACCATTCATCTACTATACTACAGACTGACAAAGAACTTCCTTTATTTAATTTGTAAGGCACTGCATTGGAATACTACACTGTAACTGGATGGAAAGTTCTTTTCAAATTTTCCATCAAAGTTGTGTGCAGTGAAACGGACTGGGTGATTTTTTCAGAATTTCCCTTGCAGAAGGAAAAGACTGCCACCAATGTTACCAGAAGAGGACTTCCCCTTAGTCTTGACCATAGTCTTGTTACTGAAAAACATAAATGGGAGGAATTTCCTCATGTTTCCTGGGAATAACCGAGATATTATTGTACTATACCAGCCTATGAAATTAAAGACCCCTTAGCCATCTCATACTTAAGTGCAAAAAGTCTACTTTGTTCATAACAATTTTTTCTTGAAAGTGTTTCTAAAGCAGATTATATTCATGAATGGTGAGAACTGGTAAGAAAATGGTAAGAAAAATACGTAATCTATCTGGTACAGAAAAATATTCAGATAACAATATCTATCTATCTAAAATTCTTGCTGTCATTATTATTACCATTAACTGGGTGAAACGGTGCATTATAAGGCAATAGTTTTTGAACCAAGGTACCTCAAATGGGCTAATCTACACAAAGTGACCAAAACCTGGGACTCTGAAAAGAATGACATTTGGGGAAATTGTGGCTGCTTCAGACTGCTGCTGTAGTTGAGGTGCTGCTAAGGTCATGAGATGGTCATTTTGAACATTTCATGACAGTTTCCCTGACAGACTCAATTCCTTACTCCTTTGCTCATCCAGCAGCAAGGAATTGGCTCTTTTAAAAAAACAACTTGAAGGTCCATGAAGAAAAATTTCTATTGCTTTACCTGCCCTTTTTCTTGGACATAAACATGCACATTATATTCTATCTTTGTTCAAAAACTCAAGGCACATACATAGGGATCTATCCTCCTATTTCTTCATGACAACTCTGTGAGGTAGCTTGGGTTGAAAATCATCAAGTAAGCTACTGCGGCTGCAAATGGAGTAGAAACTGAGTCTCTCTGGTATCAGTCAAATACCTTAGCCATTATACCTTACACTTTGTCCATCCTGTTTCATTTTTCAAATAATTCCTGTTTTGAAACTGAGTGTAGACCGCCCCTTTTTTCAGCCTCTGGAGATCAGGTAGATTGATCCTGCCCTCAGTAGGTCACATAATCCTATTTTTAAACTGTCTCTAACAATTTCCTACAACTCAGTGCGGAAGCCAGTAGGGATTCTAAACTGTTCTGAGGTGAGAAAAGCAACGTACAACACTGTGATAAAATAAAATAAATTACACTGAATGCATGATTATGCTACATGGAAAGAGAAGAGGGGCGTTATAGTCAAGAGATGACACCATTTTGGGGGGATCTGGGAAGGAGAAGAAGTAATGTTTATTAACTTCACTAACAGAACCAACATGAAACAGCCTGACAGCTCTATTTATATGAGCGTTTTTAATAGCTTCTACTTTTGAAGGTGCCGGGTGAATGCCTTGGGCATCAATGTGAAACCCTAGGAATTCTACAGCTTCCACCCCAAAATGGCTTCTTTTTTTTTAGTTTCCTGCCTTACGGAATTGGACTAAAACTGCTCTAAGTTTAGAGAGCAATTTATGATGACTTTGTGCTGCAATAAGCACGTCGTCAAAATACTGTAGAATTCCCGGCAAGCCTTGGAGCGTGCATTCCATTATGCTTTGGAAAATGCCGGGAGCCACACAAGACTCCAAATTGAAGCCTGAGGCAATGGAATGCTCCACGATGGGTGACAATCATCTGAGCATCCACTGCTGCATCATCTACCACCAATTGTAGTCAAGCTTGGCAAAAATACGTCCTTGCCCCAGTGAGTGGAGAAGATGTTGCACCACTGGCACTGGATAAGGATGTGCTTGCAGGGCTTTATTAATGGTCGATTTAAAATCTGTGCAGATCCTAACAGCTCCGTCTGCTTTTATGGGTATTACAAGTTTTCCACATTGCATAGTCTATGGGTTCAAGAATTCCCTGCAGAATCAATGTATCCACTCAACATCTACCCTTTTTTGTAATGCAAAAGGGACCCTTCTAGCCTTCAACCTAATTGAGGTAACCCTCCCGGTCCAAATTAAAAGAGATGGGTGACCCAATATATTTACCCAAGCCTTCACTAAATACATCTTCAAACTCCTTGGACAGGTCCTCGAAGTCAGCAGCCGTCTCAATAGAACTAACCCCTGCAATAGAAAATCCCAGGTGCCCAAACCAATCTAATCCCAACAAGGATGCTAGAGGGCCATCCACTACTAATAATGGCAGGGGGCCTTTAAATGCCCCATGCTCAATTGTGAAAACCCGGCTACCTATAAGAGGAATAGGCTGCTGTTGATAATCTTTTAAACAGCAGCAGCTAGGGATCAAATTGGCTTTGGAGAAATGGGGTAATAGTTTTTTTAGAGTCCCCAAGCAATGATGGATTTAGTTGATCCCGTATCGAGTTCCATTTTACATAGAACTCTCTCAAGGAGTACAGTAATAAACAATTTTTTCTTGGTTTTCATTTCTTCTGCTGCGGTATTGATGCTTTCTGTGACATCTTCCTCATGGCAATGGTATGGCAGTCATCTCTAGGGAGTACGATGTGTCTAGCTTTTGGCCGATTTGTGGTGCGATTGTTCTCAGAATTTGGCAAATTGGCTTGGCAAACATCAGATAAATGTCCTAGTTTGCCACACCACCAGCTAGTAGCGAACTTGAAATGGCAATTAGAATGCAAGTGGTTATTTCCACAAATGGGGCAGCTCGTCTGAGGTAACTTGACACCTTGCATTTGCCTGCAGCTTGACTGTGTGAATTTCAGTTGTCTCACTTTGTCAGCTGTCCCCGGCTCTTCCTCTTCCTCAGCCATTGATTGATTCACCATTGATGGTAGTGAATTTTGGTTATAGGCAGCCTGATACTTCCTAATTTCTGCTGCGGATCATTCTGATTGTTCAACTGCCCTTGCCTCATCAAGAGCAATAGCCAGCCTTAAATCAGACCTGGCTAGAAGCCGGCGCTGTAGCCACAGATCTTTCGTTCCGTAGACCAATTGTTCTAACAACGCTTCATCAAGGTCTGGGAACTCACAATAAAGAGCGGCTTGTCTAAGTACAGCCCTGAATTGGCTGACTGTTTCTGTCTCTTTTTGTATGAATTGCCTGAAAGCAAACTGCCTGGAAAACCAGGATGGAGCTGGGGCATAATGTCCCTTTAGTTTGGTAATTAGCACCTCCCAAGTTACCTCGTGAACTGAACTTGGGGCTGCCAAAGCTCTGGCTGTTGAAAACATTTCCAGACCACAGAGACTAAGGAAAATTCCCCTCTTCCTATCATTGGGTATTTCAGTGAAAGCGTGTACTATAAGAAAGCACCCGAAACGCTGCATGAACACTTCCCAGGATTCTTTTTCTGGCAAGAACGCCACGAAAGGCGGAATTGGTGCTATCTCACTAGGTCTGTGGTTAGTAATATGCTGAGCTCCTCGATTCCTCACAGGATCCCACTACCTCGTCGCCAATGTTAAGTTTTGCAATGAGGCAACCGAGGAGACAGAGTAAATGCAGTAACATTTGTTAACTTCACTAACAGAACCAACACGAAACAGCCTGACAGCTCTATTTATATGAGAGCTGTCAAGTTAAACAACCAATGGGAAGATGGCAGCTCCCCTGCCAGAATGCCAGCCACGCTGGAACCAATCCGAATGCACGCTTTGTTAGATTGACACTTTTGGGCAGAGCCCATCATATTTAGCAAAACAGAAAAGGGAAGACCACCTGGCAAATATGTGAGAAACACTAATTATTCTGAGAGTTCCTTAACACAACAATACCTGCCTTCCACAATAAGACATCAACAGACAAAGTGTGAGACAAAGTACACAATTATTTCTGCTGCTGTTGGTGTCAAAGCCAAAGAAAAGTAGAAAAGATGAGAATGTCAATGCAGTATGGAAGCAACTCTAAGCAATCTAGAGAGAAAAATTTACTGTATTAGACAATCTAGAATTTGGACAAAGGGTTTTTTTTAATCTCTGTATGAGAATTCACATCAGCCTTCCATATAGTAATCCCTACTAATCATTCTATGAATGAACTTGTCTTCCAATGTAAAAGAAACAAAGACTCCACTTTCTCCAGGGTGATTTATATATTTCCAGGCATTCTAATACAATGTGTATCGTTTATAGAATTTTGAAAAATACATCTAAAGTTCCAATCAAACGACCTATGTCCACTTAGAACAGTTCAGTGACCTACGTGTGCTTTGTAAACTACCAGCTGAAAACCATGTTTCTGTTTTTCTTTCCAGCATAGTTTTTTTTTCAGAACCAGATGAAGGAGCAAGAGGAGGGGTTGGAATTAACACAGTGTGGAAACAGTAGAGCTGGTCTAACAACATTTGTGGCCCATTAGCTAGAAAATCTAAATATACTGCATTTGGCAAAATTTACTGTCTTTATAATCTGTCAGTGCAAATTCCTAGTTTTTACTGCAATATAATTACAGCTATTAACCTTCACACATATGAAAAGAAAAAACAAGAAAAAGTTGCTCTCCTCCTTCTTTTCCTCCTCCTTCGTTTTAGCAATTCTCTATCCACTGCAGGATGAAGGTCTCTTCCGCATGTTTCCAACCAATACGGTCCTGATCAGAGGTGGGTTCCTACTGGTTCAGACCAGTTCGGCCAAGTAGGTAGTTACTTGGCCTGCCACCCTACCCACCCCCGAACCAGTTCTCTTGGCGGTGCCATAGGCGGTGCCATAGGCGGTGCCATAGGCGGTGCCATCTTGGTTTTTTGTAATACTTTTTTAGTATTGCGCATGTGCACATAGTGTGCATCAAACACGCACACACAGTGTGTCGCTGAGCAAACCAGCAGTAGCAGCAGCCGGAACCCACCCCTGGTCCTGAGCTTTCTTTTGCCAATTATGCCTTGCTTCTATTGCTGATAAATTTTGTTTAGGTCTCTTTTGTGGATGCCTTTTATCAAGTGGGATCCATTCCAAATGTGTTTCCCAGAAAATAAGCCCCAGTCTTATATGGGTTCTTTTTTTTGCTCCAAAAGACATATTAGGGCTTATTTTCAGGGAAACGTGATATCAGGTTTATCAGCATGGTTGGTTGCCCCACCCCCTGGCACAGTGGTGGGTTTCAAAAAAAATTTGAGCCTACTCTGTGGGTGTGGCCTCCTTTGTGGGAGTGGCTTGCCGGCCATGTGACCTGGTGGAAGTGGCTTGCCGGCCATGTGTTTTCTTTCTCTCTCTCTCTTTCCTTCCTTTTGTCTGTCTGTCCCTTTTTCCTTTTTTTCTTTCATCTCTCTCTCACTTTTTCTTTCTTTTTTCTTTTTTCTTTATTTATTTCTTCCTTTCTTTCTCTTTCTCGTTCTCTCTCTGTGTGGTCAGTCTGTCTGTCTGTCTGTGTGTGTGTCTGTGTGTGTGTGTGTGTGTGTGTGTGTCAGTGGTGGGTTTCAAAAAATTTTGGAACCTCTTCTGTAGGTGTGGCCTGCTTTCCAGGGCCACTGGTAGAACCTCTTCTAACCGGTTCAGTAGATTTGACGAACCGGTTCCACCAAACTGGTGCGAACTGGTAGGAACCCACCTCTGCCCTGGCACTCACAGAAGAGGCAATGAGTGCGCAGGGGCCAACGGTGTCTGGCAGCAGCTGCAGCACACCAGTCCCTTGTCAATGCACTCTCGGGCTGCATAGCCCGTGGAGCACAGGTCAGTTGATTACCTGTCCAACAGCAGATGGAGGGAGAGGCACAGGGCGATCCCGACGCACTGGAGATGATCCCGACGCACCGTGTGGGCTGCAGGCAAGCTGAGAGATGGTGGGATGGAGTGTGGAGCTGCTTTCACACTTGCATTATGGGTTTTTTATATTTTTTTTAAAGTACATATACTTTTGTTGGCTTATACTCAACTCTTGGCTATATTTAGCTTATATAAATAATTAAAATGGTAAATCAATACTTAATTTTGGATTAAATTATGCATCAAAATTAGTTTAACAAAGACCTTAAAACTGAGGGACTAGGAAGGTGTATACCAATGCAATTATTAACATTATTTTATTTGTCAAACTGAATTTCCAACATGAAAATACAGGAACATTTAACTGGATACTTCCCATATTTCATAGTTCTTGTAAAAGTCTGAGGAACATTGCCTTAAACAATACTAATAGAGTGAAGTAGCACAAGGTGAAGTTCTGCTCTTCTAGTCTCTCTGGTGTTGTGATAAAGACAACCCTAAAGTTCTTTGTCATTCCTTTTTGAACAGTCTCTATATGTATTTTTAAGTTTCTCCAGAACCATGTTTAGGATAGTAATTAAAATATTGGATAGAACTGGAGAGATCCACATTCAAGTTCTCTGTTAGGACATAAATTACTGGGAGACAGTGACCAAAATTTACTATCTTTCAGACCAAGAAAAGAATAAAATGGAAGGGACCTTGGAGGTCTTCTAGTCCAACCCCCTGCCTAGACAGGAAACCGTATACCATTTCAGACAAACCTTATACCATTTCAGACAAGAGGATTTAGGTTGTGTGTATAAATCAGACAGTTGCTATGTATGCATCCTTAAATTCAGAAAGACAAGAGGAAATATCATACTAAAAAAAATGACATCCTGGGAAACTGCTGGTAGAAGAAACAGTAAATAAGCAGAATTCAAAATGTGTTCTGAGCATCCAACACGTGCTACTTATCCTCAAAATACAAAGTCAAAGAAGATATAATTTCCACTGATTGCAGTGATACACATATACCCCTCAAGATTTATTCTGACATTATAGTAAATACCCAGGAAGTGGTGTATGGGAAGAAACTAATTATTCTTCACCAGGTGTTGGTTCTGAAACTAAGTCTTTTCCCTCATGCAGTGACTGAGTTCAAACATATGGTTTGCAAACTTTTGTTTGATGAATAAACTACAATTGGCTGATTCTGGCAGCACAATGAACCAAAAGCAATGTTTTAGATCAGAAGTAGTCAACCTGGTCCCTACCACCCACTAGTGGGCGTTCCAGCTTTCATGGTGGGCAGTAGGGGTTTGCTGTAACTCTGCTTTATAAATTTTATAAAGTAAAGTTACTTCCCTACTTTATAAATCACCATTACTATGGAACCGGTGGGCAGTTAGAAAATTTTACTACTAACAGAAATACAAAAGTGGGCGGAAGGTATAAAAAGGTTGACTACCCCTGTTTTAGATACAATTATGGCTGGGTTCATGACTATAAACCCAAATCAAATGAAGTTTGTTATGACTAAATATGATGCTTGAACCATCAATCAAAATGGGTTTTTGTTACTGCTCTTGTTTTAAATTTTGGACTGGCTTTAGAACGGAGTTCCCAACATATCAGAGGGCAAACTAGTTTAAACAATTATAAAAAGGAATCTGAAAAAGGAATGAACATGAAATGTGGATTGTGTTCATACAGAATGTTTATCATGATGAACTGAACTGATGATTGCTTCTATATAAAGTTTAAACTCTTGGTGGAATTTGATGGTTTACACTGGACACACTAAGACATGTGTGTTGTTTTGCTTTGGCTTGGCCATTATGGTTTGTTAGCCATGCTTTCTTTATAGGTTAAATGTATTTTGAAAACCCAACCAGAGACATGTTGGTTCCTAAGTACTCAGCTCAAATGAAGTGAGTTAAATTGGCACGCACTGAGTCATAAAATAATGAACTTCATTTTAGACTGAGTTATTCTGAATGTTCAGTAACCTTAGTTCTCAGCTGATTTCTAATCTCCCCCATTCAATTCTTCCCCCTTCCATTACTAACCATAGTAATGAGACTGACTACATTGCTCCCAATATCAACTAAAAAGACTCAGGACAAATAAATTAAATCTTCATTAAATTCTAAAGGCTCTCCCACTCAACAATCAACATATCACCACAAAGCTCAAATAGTATACATTCCAGTATTTTTTTTTATTAATATTATTTTGTTTTGTTCTTAAAACTGCCTCATTTCACTCTCACCTGTCAGATTCCATCTTTGGTCTTTCTATTGCTGAAAAGGCACAGTACTGTCCCCAAAAGGTTGCCTATTTCCATCTGTGTTGTGTGTACATGTAGTATTTTAAAAATGAATTTTTATTAAATCAAGTCAAGCTTTAGTTTGATCTGCTGAATTTTTAAAATTATTTTCAGTAAAACTGTCCTCAATTAACCAAATATATATTTAAATGTCAAATCCCTTTAACTCCTATGATGCTAAGCTTTGGAATAATTTAATGTTCATCATTTTAAAAGAACCTCCTAGTATTAGGATTGCCTGTCTACATTCTTGGAAACACTAACATTTCCTTAACATTTGGTGTGTAGCCTTCTTAAATTAAGGGCATCACAACCCAACTCTAAAAGTATCTTTGCTGAGATCTTTCATAGCAAGTGTTCCAGGGACAATGTTGGCAGTACTGTTCACATTTTAGTGTGACATTATTTCTGAAATTCTCTAAGGGCGATTCTGAACTCTAATTTCAAGAAAAAGTTTTATAATAATAGTTCAGAGTTCTCAGTAAGTAATGATCATTGGTGTAAACACATCCAATTGTCTATATTATATATCTTCTGTAAAGATACCTCAGCATTTTTAAAGCATTAACCATTTAGAAATAGGAAGACAAACTGGGTCCACATCCCATTAAATCATTGTTTTATTAACCATTTTTATATGAAAAAGTAACAGTGACCTAATTCACTGTAATATCATGGATTGAAAATTGCTATGGTTGAGTTCATATACTACATTAAGTCAAAAAGTCATGATATACAAATTCAGCAATAGAGACCTCTATGATGCATTTTGGGGAGGACTCCAAATTTATGCCACACCTCCAGCCTACCCAGGTCAGGTGATCATAAATTTCACACCTTAAGTCTTTTTTTAAAAAAAAAAACCTGTTATCTTACATATCTTTAAGAAATATATCTACTGAATTAAGGTCATTTACTAACCAGGAAGACACAATGCCCTGGTATGCAAATAGCAGTAGAGGTTCTTGCCTCAACAATAAGCAGTCTCTACCTTCCCTAGTTGCTTAGCAACCATGCTTCCCCTAGGACATTTACCTCATCTTTTGTATAGCCCCCAGCTTTCATTCCCCTGATGTGAGCAGAGTTGGTTTACTAGAATACTACCAGCACCTCTGCTTGATGCCTTATCAATAGACCCAGTAAATTTCTAATTTCTCCCAGTTCACATGAGAAGAACATGTCTCTGGCTGTACTCACACAACACATTTAAACCATAAATGTGGTTTGCTTATAAACCATAATAACCAAGCTACAAGCCAGAATGATCAAGCTAAAGCCAAGCAATGCATGTGTCTTAAGTATGTCTTATGACAATCATATTAAATCAAGAACGTGTTACTGATGTCTTTCTTGGAACTATGGAAAAATAAAAGTAGCCCCTAGGATGCAGTTTGTGTCAAAACATGATGGGGTTTGTTTTGACTTGGCAGATGATATGCCAATAAACAGTGTATTTTGTTAACTATGGTTGGTGGATTAGCATATTATGAGAAAGCAGCCAAAGTCTGACTATGTCAACACTATCAGCTCAGGCTTTCTCTAAAACAGATGGCATAACCATACCTGGCTCCTCTTCTTACTATGATGAGTAATTTTTTTTTAATCCAAAGATCCAAACACCCAAACATCAAATGCACTTGTTTTGTGAAATTGGCTTTCGGAAATAATTCGATTTTAGCTACCCATCTATAATGAGATATAATACTGAACTCTCTTAACAGTATTCTATCTGAGATAATATGCACTCTCAAAACAAATTATCACAGCTACACTAAAAGGAATTTCAAAGAAGTGTATATACCACTCATGAGACTCATTCCATTGGATGCAATTTACTCCCAGGTAAGAGTGTGTAGGTAATGGCTTCCCCAAGAGACACAAAAGATTGCATTTTTTCAGTTTTCAATAGATTTCTTTCCATTACAATTTTCAAACTGTTCTAGGTGGGATGGTTGAACCTACCATTCATTACCTATTACCATGAGCACTCCTATCTCTTGCCTCTCATAAGAGTTTGCAAAGGATAGATATATTAACTTATTACAACAAAACCCCAAAAGAGTTCTTGAATCTCTTAAATTCTATAAAATTACTGCATGAGCTCAGGTAAAATACATGGAGTATTATCCTGAGAAAGGAGTATCTATACATTATAAATAGAGGGGAGGGAAGGAATAATAAAAGGAAAGGTAGAAGAAATTTAGAAATGTAGACATTGCATTAGTCAGAAAACAATTGCTGAATGTGATATGTAAGTAGTTTTTGACGTATGATCAAAACTGGGATCAAAATTTCCATTGCTAAGCAATGTGGCTGTTAAAAGAGGCATGCCAATTTACTACTTTTGCCACAGTTAAGGAATTATTGTGGTTGTTAAGCAAATCACTGCAGCTAGTAAGTGAATCCAGCATTCCCTATTGACTTTGCTTGTCAGAAGCTCGCTGGGAAAGTTGCAAATGCTGATCATGTGACCATTTTATCCACCTCGGAAGGATGGAAGATTGAGTCAACCTTGAGCCTGGTGAGATTTGAACTGCTAAATTGCAGTCAGCTGGCAGTCAGCAGAAGTAGCCTGCAGTACTGCATTCTAACCACTGCACCACCAGAACCATTTGATCTGGAAGAACCACTATTTGAACTACCTTCCATTCTGGCTCTGGTCTATGTGTTCTTTTAGTGGCCCAGGGAGTAAACTTCATTTGGAGTTCACTAAGAATGAATAACATTAAAAAAAATGAGACAGTAAGACCACCATAATGACTCTTTGAAAAGGATTCAAGGGTGTTTAGCTTTCTTTTTGACCATTATCTTTTCATTTTATTTTGATGACCGAACTGTAGCAGCACTTAATCAAACTCGGCTGACCTTGAAAAAGCTGTGTAGTTTCATATCTAGTTAATGTTTGAGCTAAAAACCACAAAAATATCTCAGGGGTGTGGACTGAACTGGAAAATCAAGACAATAAATCTTTCAGAAGAAGGCAATGGCAAACTGTTTTCATACTGTTGCCAACAAAGCTGGCATGACTCAAGGGAAGTAGAATTTTCATTTGCTAGGATTTCATGTAATTATCACCAATGTAATTAATAAAATATGAAGCCATTGGGAGAAACCATCTAGCCTTGGAATTAGATGTCATAAACATGCAGCAATCAAGTCTGTGTTCTGTTAATTAAGAAACTGGGAATAATTATCTTCATCATGTATGTCTAAAAAATAGTAGCTAAGACTGGGAGGTAAGGTTAACAGCCAAGCCATATATACTAAATTGAGATGATAAGCTGTTTTGTATCACCTTACCCTACAAAGCATTTTAGGTAACTTTATAAGATTTATTTGGCTGCCTGTTTTAAGCAACTCTGGGCTGGCTCATAACAACACTAAAACCAATAACTAAAGCAATCCTAAAACAGTAAAAGCAATAAAATAATAAAACAAAAGCTCTAAACCTTAATTGTCCCCTTGGGATGTTCCAAGCAAGCTCAGCTACCCACTCCCCCTGCCTTCTATCCATTCAATCACATGTTTCAGTTAAAAGCCAGGCGTTAAGGGTCTTTTGAAAAGCTGGAGGGGTGGGATCTCTTTAATTGCATGGTGGTATTCCCCAAGGTTGGGGCAGCCACAGAACAGGTACTCTTTCTTTTTTTTCTAATTAAAGTTTTTTTTGTTTTTTTCATTTTCATAACATATAATCACATGTATACTATTACATAATCAATATTATATTGTATTGTTAAATGTTTATATCAATTCATCTTACCAACAACTCCCAAAAACCAATTATTGGCTCTTCTGCTCTCCATACACCATAACTGTACTTTATCCATCACTTTCTTCTCCCTCTCTCCTCCTCCTCCCTACCTCCTTTCTTCCCTCTGTCCTCTTCTCAACTTCCCCTTCCTCTGTATTTCTCCTCCCTGCCCTTACCACTCTACATTTCTCTCCTCCCCTTCCCCCTTTGCCCTCTCTCCTATCCCTCTCTTCTTCCCTTATCTTTCTCCTCTACTTCCTACTCTTCATCTCATTTACTTGGTGTATTTCAGCTTCTGAGCGAGCTTCCTTTTATGTTGATAATATTTATATTCTTTTTCAATATAAATAATTAATTTTTCTCCTCTTTTTAATAAAAAAGTGATATAACAGAAAAGTATACATATGTAGTCATTGTGCTTTTAACTCCCTCCCCCCAACCTAATTTTGGTTGAGCTGAAGACCTTGTTACAATTCCCAGCTAGTCTCTTCGTTATCTTTATATAGTTATACATCCTTACATGCCCCCAATTTGTGATTCTGTCTTTTAATCACAATAGTTTCCCATTGTAGATATATTTCATGTCACCTCTCAATTTTTCAATACCTTGGATTAATTACCCTTAATTATCTCTAGATGGCAATCTTCGTTGTTCAATGTTTGTTACACTTCCTTTAATGTATTATGTAAAGTAACAAGCAGTAAACATCTCACTTTGTCCATCATCTTAAAGGTTCTATATATGTCCATGTTATATAGATTTTGACCCATGCTTAGTTGTCCTCCTATTGTCATATTCACTCAATTCACAACTCAATTTGATTATCATGTTAAAAAGATAAATCACAAACCTCTGCTTTACAAGCTTCCCATATCAGTTTCATATTTATCCATATTCCATATATTTTAACTTTTATTTAGTTATCTTTCCATTATCATGGTCAACCAGATAGCAACTCCATTTTATTATCATACTTAGGAATAAAGCCCTTATCTTAACTTTATATTTTCCCATGTAGTAGTTTCTAATTGTCTGTTTTTTTCCTGGTAAGTCTTTTGTCCCACTTCTCTGTTCCTGCCTTCTCCCTTTTCTTTATTTTAAGACATCCACTCCCTTCAAATTTCCCCAGGTGACCAAAGGAATAATTTATATTCCTCTGTTGGGGGGTAACCTCCTGCTTCAATTTTCCTTCTACCACTAACAGCCTCCAAGATCACTTTTGTCTGCTTTCTTTTCCCTTTTGTTGGGACACCTCCCCTTTTCACCATTTTCCCTACGCCATTGCCGGGACCAAAGGAGTTTTTTGTCTGCTTTTTATTTCCCTCTGCTTCTACCCCGTCAATGTCTCGCCCCCCCCCCCCTTCTTCTTTAAGTTCTTCTATAGCTATCTGCTTCTCTGGATTCAAAATTCTAATTAGACTTGATTTTACTGATTTATGTATATTCTTTAAAATTCCACATAGTTCTTCAAATTCCCAGTTTTCCATGATGTCCAGTTCCAAAGTTACAGTTAATTATATGGTTATGCAGTTCTTATTTCAGAGTTCTGTTCCACCTTAAGTTTGTCTGCTTCAATTGCTATGGGGAAAAACAATGGTGGCCATCTTAGTCTTTTGTTTTACCTTAATATCCAGATCCAAAATTGCAGTTAGTTATACAAATCCCACTTCGAGACTCTGGACCAACTTATATTCAAACCGGAAGATAATCTGGGGCCATCTTCCTCTTTTGCCGAGTGAAGAAAAGGAAGGAGAAGAAGAAAGCAAAACAAAACAAAAAAAACCCTTTGTATTTCCCAGTTTGGGTACCGTTATTATTCTGTTGTTATTCTTTCCCTTACCTGGTCTGGTCTCTTGTAGCTACTCACAATATATCACTTAAAAACAGGATTGCGATCAGTGATCCTAGTTTTCAAAGTTCTGATTTATGGCAGTTAGTTAATTAAAACCTCCCGCACAGTCAAAGTTAGGCCATCAGTTATCAGTAAGAAGAAGTGCTCTTTTTTGGAGTTAAGATTTATCAATTGGAAAAAGTTCAAACAGAATACATCTTTCAAAGTGTTTGGTTCATTTTTCAAATCCAAAACTAAGTTTAAAATTTATATTTGAGTGGGTTTGTCATTTCTCTGCTTCCTCCTTTCTGTCCAAAAATTGTTTCCGGTAAATAACTTTTGGGGGAGCTGGTGTTTCAATTCTCCATTTTCCCTTTCTCTCTTTCTTTCTTTTTGGAAAAGTCCTGATCTGACCATCAATATTATTTATGTTCTCAAGATTTCTTTGCCTTTTCCAGGTTTGATTATGGCTGTGGGTTAGATAAATTATCTTACCAGCCGTTCAACTCTTCCAAACTCTCCTGTTGTTCCTTTTGCTTTGACAAGAAGTTCAGCATCTTGTCAGTCATATTTATAGGCTGTCGTCCCGACTCAGATTCAAAAGAAAAATCTCCGACCTGCGAGGGCTCTGTTGCCTCACCCTGGGTCTAATGAGATGCTGTACTCTTTGCCCCCTCTCCAGGAGGGGGTTCCAGTCCAAACAGACCTCAAAGTTGGTTTGTCAGACAGAGTTCATGTGAGGCTCTTGAGAGCCCCCCCCCCACGTCTGTCCAGTTGAAGAACTTCCTGTCAACCAGAACAGGCACTCTTCTGAGGTTCCACTAGTTGACAATATTTTGGGGAGCAAACCTTTGAGCATGCTCACTCCACCTGATCTAATGGAGCAGGCAGCTATTCTTAGGGAGAGGCAGTCTTGCAAATAATCAGTGTCAAGTAGGGCTTTAAAAGTAAGAAGTAGCCCTTGAATTCAACCTAGAGAAAAACATGGAGCCAGCACAGCTCACAGAATAAATGGTGTAACATTGGGATAATATATTGGTTGATCAGAGGGGACAGTATGTAGTACCAATTTTAAACATCGGGGCCATCTTCCCCAAGAGTAGATCACTCTGTCTCCCTCCATTCCTTCCCATGTCTGTCATTCCTATTTGGATCCCTCTCCCAACCCTAGCCTCCCATCCCCACAGCCCTGAAAACTATCCATATTCAACCTGAACAATCTAGACAAACAGGTTTTGCTTAAGTTCTTGTGCTTCTGGCATATACTCAGCACCTCCACCCTAGCAAGCCTTAAAGTTTCAAGTGTATAAATGTGAAAGAATATGTATTATTTTGCCCCATGTTGGTTGAATTGGTTGAACCCAATAAAGTATTGTCCAGCTATGAATGTTGGATTTGTACAATAAATCAGGACACAGGTACAACTATATAGGTAACTGAACATCTTGCCACTTTCTAATGTAATATCTTTATTTGTATAAACAATTTGCCTTAATGTTATAGAAATATAATAGCATTTCTCCCAATACTATGTTCTGCAAAGTTTTTAGTTAATGTCTAAAGGCTATACAGCAGGGGTATCAAACTCAAGGCCTAGGGGCAGGATCCGGACCACAGGGGGCTTAGCTCTGGTCCATAGAGCCACCCTGGAAACAGTGAAGGACTAGCCCTGAAAACAGAGCTCGGGAGGGTTGCATTCATTTTCACTGGCACTGGATTGCAGGAGGCCATTGCAGTCAGAAACAGAGTGTGCGAAGGCTGCACGCAGCCCCCTGAGCTCTGTTTTCGCTGGCAGAGCACTCAGGCTACTACAGGTGCCCCGAACACAAGTAATGTTGAGCTGGCCATGCCCACCTCAGCCCCCCGATGTCCAACACAACCCTGATGCAGTCCTCAATGAAATCGAATTTGACACCCCTGCCATACAGTGTGAAACTATGGTACAGAAACTAAGTGTGGTTTTTTTGCATAACATTATTTTTGTTGCTAAAAAAATACCTTTATTTGTTGTATCCTAACCTTGAATATACAAATATATTTAAATAATATATGCACATTACCCAGAAATACAAAATAGTATCATCCTTCTCTCCCTCACTATTGTCCTAATAGCTGTTTCTCTTTCAGCCAGTTAATGTGGCTGAACGTATTAGGAGTTACAACTATTCTCAAATACATGCAATCATCTCCACTGTAAAATTAAAACAATATTCAAATATGCATGTGTTTTTGTAGGTTTTTTTAAAAATGAAATTGCTTATGAGCAGCTCATTCACATATTCTGCATTAGGAGCTGATACAAGACAAGTTATTGCAAAGAATATACAGAGACAAGCTTTCTGTTGTATGTACAGTAATGAGAGAAATGATTTCTCAGATGAAAAACTAAGTGTTGTAAATGCACAATTGGTTTTTTCTTGTTATCAGTAAAATGTTCTTCCTACGTTCTTGATTTTTTTCCCCAGAATCTACTGTTCAGCATGTTTAATCTATAGCAGATTGCCTACCCTGATGTCATCCAGATGTGTTTTCTTTCAATTCCCCAGACAGAGTTGAAGTCTGCTGCACTTTGGCTTATTTTTTTTCCAAAAATCCCTTCTACTCCTACTCCTACTCCCACTCCTATGTACAGCCACACTAGCAAGCAGTAGGAAGGTACATTAGGTAAACCACTTAAAATTGCATGTTCTACATTTTTTTCACTTTGGGTATTGAAAACAAATGTTTCTGAACAAACACAGTCTAAAACTTTAACAGCTAGTTTGGAAAGAAGGAAAAAGAGACCCAAGGGCCAATTCACAAAGAACTTTTCTTAGCTAAACTGCAGTTTTTCAGAGATTCAAAACCTACAATGTCTGCTTACCACTGGCAACAGCAGCTGATAGGCAAGTAAATATTTGCATAATTGTTTTCATTATATTCACACATTTCTAAAAAGCAAAACTGTACAGACCACCTTTCCCAAAGAAATCTCAAAATCTTTCCATTCTCCATCCAAAATCTCTGCTAAACAATGGGAATCAGTTCATATTTCAGACTTTTACAAGTAGAGAAGCAAGATACACATTGCCTTCAGCGATGTGTTACCACAAATGCCTCTTTTTTTCATGGTCTACAGGAGTCCTAGACCAAGCCATAAAATAACAGGTTCTTATTTTCAGCACCTGATAAAAGATGTGCATTTTACTTTGTAATAAATGTACCAGAAAATATCTTAATAGTGCAGAGGGTATCTTGAAGAAAAAAAAAGAAGAATGAACATTGAGCCTGAAGAAAATGAAAAAAGTGTATAAGCAGACATTGGTAATAAAATATCAAACTATTAACTTCAAAGCATGTACATACCAACACATTTCAGCTTTATTTCTCTTTTGTTTTTAAGTTCAATCTTATTTTCAGGTTTCTGGCATCCGTCCACCGTTGATAAGGTAACTGATTCATTATACCCCATTCATTACTTTTGTAAGAACTGGACCAAACAGGGCTTTTCAAAATTGCAAACCAATGCTGGTGGATTGATTTTCTTTAACGAACAATACAATCCATATCCCTTGAGGCTGTTCACACAAAGCTTCACTTTGTTTTATTAAATCGATTTGCAGCAAAAAAAATTCAGAGACTGGTATATGTTCGTGCACAGCAGATCTCCTGTTCATTAACCTTTACAATAGTAGTTACTTTTATTTTATATCAGAAGCAAAACAAAAAAAAAAGAATACAAGGCAAGGTATTTTTATTTATTTCTGGATTAAACTTTTAAAAACCATTCAGCCGGTCTTCCATATAAAGGCTGGCTTATGGTATGACATAACTGAAAGAAAACTGGGAATTATAATTCAGCAACAGTGGAAAATTCTTTAGCAAGATTAATAGTCCTTACCATAGGGTTGTAACCTGCACCAGATGTCCTCATCACCTTAGCCAGTACCATTTTGGTGGTCATAGCATCCTTGGATGGAATGAGGCCAACTGTTTTGGTCAGTGTGAAAGAGTTGGGAGAAGAGATGATTTAAGAAGAGTTTTAAAAACTCAAGTCTCTAAAATGAGCTGACTGGGTGCCTATTTTGCCCTTAACGAATTCTCCCAAAATAGGGCAATAATTTTATCCACACCCCATTCCATTGACTGCCCATCCATTTAAATTGCCGGGCTCTGCAACATACAGAAAAACTGTATATTTTTACAGTTTGTGTGTTTGTGTGTGTGTGTGTGTGTGTGTGCGCGCTGGTCTTGTATTGAGTCTTTTCCTGTGTAAGATTGAGATTGTTTTGGCAATCTCACTCGCCATCCTCAGGCTGGTTTTTTTGGCTTAAAGACTTTAAAGACCTACATGAAAATCTACGAATATATATATATATATATATATATATATATATATATATATATATATATGTGTGTGTGTGTGTGTGTGTGTGTGTGTGTGTGTGTGTGTGTGTGTGTGTGTGTGTGTGTGTGTGTGTGTGTGTGTGTGTGTGTGTTTGTTTTTACTTTTTTTTTTAACAAAGGCAACAGTAAAAATATTGGGTTTCTGTCGTGATGGACTCTTGTGACGAGCCGATTGACAGATGATGGAAGCAGTTAGCTTCCTCCCATAATTGGGGCTTACCAGGGGTTGTAAAAATCTAATATATATATAAATATATATACACACACATACACATACACATACACATACACATACACATACACATACACATACACATTCATTCATGACTTTTAGACATACTTTCTCCTGACTGTGGTTTACTGAAAAAGTCATAATGGCCTGCTTCACACATCGCACATAAATCAAAATCAAGTAAACATTTTGATCTAGAACTGTTTTTCACAAAAATCTAACCTAGTCTTTGCGTTATCTTTAGGCACTTTCTCTTTGAGTTGGCATTTGGCAACTGAAGTTAAACAATTCTAAGGTAATTTTAAGCACTTCATAAAATTAGAACCACATTGCTGGTGGGAGTGAAATCTAGTTTTTAAGGCTGCAAATGTTGCAAAACACTGATATGTGAAAATAGGTTTATCTACTGGATTAAATCACAAAATAGGTCATTTGATTTTTTATTTTTTTTAGTTTTTATGTAGGAACCAAGCCATTGTGGCTGATTCAGTAAATATCATCTGGATTAATTAAGTACTTTTATCTGAGAATATATGCTGACCTTATCTCAAACCATCAGACATTAAGCAAACTTTCCAACCTAGAAAATCTACCAGCTATAATGGTATAACATTCCCATGATAGCTGAGAATCCTAAAGTTTGTAGTCTTGAAATATCTGAAAGGCAATGCCGCAACCTTCCCCTGCCTGTGAGATATTGATAATACCAGAAGTTGAAGACTTCACCTTTGAGGCTGTTCAATTTGGGGAAGGCGAGTATTAAAGGTAGAATACTGGTCATAGACTCTGCATGACATAAACCTCCCACGAAGATATGAAATTCAATAAAAGTTCTTAAGTAAGCCAAATCCATTCCTTAGAATGGAGCTGGTTAATGGGGAACATGTAGTTATACCCAGCTCTGTTTCATTTGGAAGAGCAGCGATATTAATACATAATATGTTTACACAAATTCTACAAACACTCTTCAGTTCCCCCCTCCCATGTTCTCTCTACCAGTATTAATATTTAACGTATCTCCAGTAATTTGTTCTTTTAAATGATGTCCCTAAAGAATGCATTAGAGGAAAGAAGCTGCCCTCCTTTTCAAATTAATTGAGAAAAACTGCTGTAGCATTGTTCTAGTTTGCATGTAGCAGCTTGAAGTTGTACACAAAGAAGTAGATGCCTGGAATTCAGATATTAAGAAATGCAGCATGGCTTGGCTGGCTATTTTTAGCTAGCCCAATGCTAAAGAATGAAATGCTTCACAATTCTAGATGAATGTTAATTGAACTTAGTACCCCTATCATAGAGGGAAAATGTTAGCGTGCTTTATAATTGAGGAACACAGCTGTAGAAAAATAACTATCTGTCACAGAATGCAATTCCAGCCTGCGCCAAAAGAGCCCTCCCTCTTATCCTTTCTAACATTCACAGCTGGATTATACTGGCCTATGCAGACTGGAGAATGAATTCACACAAAATGGTTTTTGTTCTTCCTGCCCAACCTTCCTTGAGTATATTCTCCTATGGACAAAAGCAGCATGAAAACCAGGCAATTACAAATATGGCAATTTGAGGAAGGAAGGATTCCCTTAATATCACAGTTGTAGAAAATCATGTTCACAATTATTATAATAAGCTAATTCACTTTTACGTTTACCACTGCAAATAAATGCTTTTAAAATATATTCTGCATATTAATTCTGGATTTTTTTAAAAAATATCCTTTGGCACAAGCAGGCTCAATATCATTAAGAGTTGCTGAATTCCTTAGAGGGAGTTACATTACAAATAAAACATTATAGTAGCCCTTCTCCAGTGGTGGGTTCCTACCGATTCGGACAGGTTTGACTGAACCTATAGTGGTTTAGCGGCCTGGGTCATTGGAATTGGCAGTGGCTCAGGCCTGCCACGCCCCCAAACTGGCTATCCAGGCAGCGCCATAGGCACCGCCATCTTGTTTTTTGGTTCTGCGCATGCACAGAACAATTTTAATTGTACTGCACATGTGCAGCACGCAACACAAGTAAACCAGCAGTAGTGCCAGCTAGAACCCAGCCCTCTCCTTCTCTCCAGCTTTTTCTTAATGGGGTTTTGATTCTCTGAAAGATTCAGTGGAAGTTATTTGATGCCTTCTTTCCTCTGCAGAGAGGATGGAGGAAATGTTAACAGAAAAAGTACCAGTGGTGTATTGGAATGGCAACTTTCATAAATTCCATTCTAGCTGAAAATTCCTGACACTGAAGGACCCAACATATGTAGAGGAGACAAGATTTGGAAGGGAGCATTGTCCAAGGTTGAAGTGAGCTTTGTGCTATCATCTTCTTACAACTATAATTAAAGTAAATAAGATATCAATCCTGAATCATTGAACCACACTGAGCAAAGCTGGTATAGTGAAGCATAAAAAAAAATCAGAACAAGAAAAAACATCATTCCAATTGAATTCCGATATCATATTAAGCCAGTTACATTTTTAAGCCATTTAGTTTTCACTTGGTCTAGATCTGGGAACTCAGAAACTCTGCTTTGTAAAACATGATTTATGGTTTACTGTGCTGCATGATCACAGCCAAATTAAGTTTATTCAGTAGAGTGGTTATAACAAATGATGTATGAATTTCCAGCCCTAGGCTTCTGGTATATATTGTGATGATAAAACATGTGCAAAAATGTCATGACACAAACCACAGCCTTTCGTATTTGCTTGATGCACATCTTGTCACTTATGCTTACGCCCCTTGCCACAGACATCATCATAAAATGGTAAATAAAAGGGTTTCTGCATATTTAATAGCATTAGGGCTGAAAGGGATTAGAAAGAAAATCATGGCTGAAACACTGAGGGTCAGGAACAGGTCTAGTTCCTTGTTTACAAACGCCTTTTGTATATTAAAGAAAGAGCTCATGCATTTTGTGATGCAAACATGTATAAAGCTACTGTCCTCCCGTTTCATGGAAAAAAATCTAAGAGCTGACAAGAACTAGATGCCACATAATCAATCTATCCCTCCCCTTAGGCACTCTCTGAATACAGGGACATCAGTTGCCAAATTTCCCCAACATTACCATTATTGAGAATTGAGACAGTTGAAATCCACACAGCTGGAAGATGGAAAGATTGGGAAAAGACTTACACACATTTGCTTAAGATTTGAATAAAAACCAATTGCACCTATATAAAACCTGAATGAGAGATCTTAGTCTTAAACCCAAATTCTTACTCGGGCTGGGCCTAGAATTTTTAAGATGTGCTATCTCATCAAAGTCAATTTGATGCTGTATGACTGAAAACTCCAGAAAGATTATTTCGAAGTCCCTTTGGCAGTGCAAATGTTATGCCTAGAGATAATACAGAGTAAACATATATATACACATACATACATACATACATACATACATACATACATACACACATACACACATACACACATACACACATACACACATACATATATACATATATACATATATATAAATAAAAAATACCCGGTATTTGGGCATACCAGGGGTTGTGACTTTAAATATATATACTAGTTTATATATATATATATATATATATATATATATATATATATATATATATATATATATATATATATATATATATATATATATATATATATATATATATATATATATATATATATATATATATATATATATATATATATATATATATATATATATATATATATATATATATATATATATATATATATATATATATATATATATATATATATATATATATATATATAAAAATACCCACAGGTTGCCAGTACTGTACAGAAAAACTAGTACTGGCAACCTGTGGGTATTTATTAATTTACATCTAGGAACCAAAATACATATAAAAGATACAACAAATCAGAAAAGTAATCCCAGATCAAAAGAAAATAAGTAAAAGAACAAAAAGGAGGCTCCATAATTGCCCAGTCTCCAGGTTTGTTGCTCTTGTTATTCTCTCAAGCCTTCAATAATTTCCTGAACAACATATAGATGTCCTGGAGATATAAAACTCTGCATCAGAGTATTTAACTCTCCAAATATTCTTCTCTTATAAGTATGCAGTCATAAACCTTTTTCTGTGTATGTTCCTTTTGTTTTTCTATTTTCATTAATAACTGGAATTATTAGCAGGAAATGAGTCTGCTATAGAATAAACACTGGAAGAAATGATGACTAACAGCTGTTCTATCTAACTCAACTTCAAAACGTTTTTAAGACTTTGGTAGCAATGTATATCACCAGAGAGGCAGATACAGTAATAACCAGCAAGGGGAGGACTTTTAAGAATGTGAAATAGAAAGTTTTATCTGGTTAAAATGATACCTCGTTGATGAATTCAAATCCAAGTCAATGCATTTTTGCTTCAGTTACTCTGCCAGCAACTGAAGAAATTTCGAAACTTTATTTTTACATAAAGACATGTATGGAAAGTTATTTCGATAGTCAAAACACCCAACATATAGAGATAGTCCTCAATGTACAACAGTTCATTTAGTGACTGTTTGAAGTTACAAGAGCATTGGAAAAAGTGTCTTATAACCTTTTTTTCACACTTACAACCATTGCAGCATCCCCAGGGTCATGTGATCAAAATTCAGATGCTTGGCAACTGACTTATACTTATGACAGTTGCAGTGTCCCTGGGTCATGTGATCACCTTTTGCAACCTTCTGACAAGCAAATTCAGTGCCTAAGACACTGAGCTTGTCGATCAGAACAGTCAGCAATTCAGCAGTTCAAATCCCTAGCACCATGTAATGGAGTGAGCTCCCATTACTTGTCCCAGCTTCTGCCAACCTAGCAGTTCAAAGCATGTAAAAATGCAAGTCAAAAAATAGGAACCACCTTTGGTGGGAAGGTAAAAGGGTTCCATGGACCTTTGGTGTTTAGTCATGCCGGCCACAGGACCACAGAGATGTCTTTGGACAGCGCTGGCTCTTCAGCTTTGAAAAGGAGATGAGCACCGCCCCTTAGAATTGGCAACAACTAGCACATATGTACAAGGAAAACCTTTACCCTTACCTTTTAATTATCACCCACCTCAAAATCTCAAAATTGCAAATGCATCTCATGGGAAAAAATTACCTCTACCTGATACTCAATTTTCTGAAAACAAAGAAGTTGATTAAGAAGCAGGACACCAGACAGAGAAATGAATTTTTAAAATGTAAAATATATTCATCCTTCTTTGACATATACTAGGTTGCTTTTTAATCTCTAAAGGTTTGCAATCACAAACATTACAATTCAGCATGTATAGTATGTATAGTATGTATGTATAGTATTCAATATGTATAGTAATGAGGCAGCAAGACCTTATTTTTTTAAGAGGAACTTAATTAAAATTGTAACTCCCAAGGAACTGGGAGAATCATCTCTGATGAAATGGGTGGCACATAAATTTAATAATTAAACAAACTGTAACTCCCAGTGAATTTATTTAAAATTATAGTTTGGGTGGGGATAGAGGTAAATCTGCTTTTCTCCCTTCATATACTAGCAAGGAATTGTTTTCATTGTGTGTGGCTTTATTTGCTTGTCTCACAAAAGCAAATTACCTTTGCTAGCATTGTCCATTAGTGAAGATACTGTTTTCATAAAATTATGTTTTATTTCAGAAATAGGCAATTGGAAAAGACTTGTACTAGGGAGTTTCTAAAAAGGCTTTTAGGAAACTTTCATCCAAGAAATCTCTTATGGGAGACTGTACGGTGAACATTTATAGGTGGTGAGTTTTTATATACAGGTGTCGTCACAGGTTCTTGAAATGAAGCAGAAGCCACTGGGGCTCAAGTGATATATATGATCAAGTTTCAGGTCAGAAAAATGACCATAGTGCCAAGGAACTTCATTAGAGCAGCGATGGGGAAAATTTGGCCTTCTTAAATGTTGCAGAATTAGCTTTTGCTACTATTAGTCATGTCAGCTGGAACTACTGAGAGTACTTGCAATTCAGCAACTCTGGACCGCCACAGGCCCTGCCTAATATGTCTATACATCTCTGGCAGATGTCCAGTTGGGCAAAGCGGCCAATTGATTAATAAGCTTTGAGCTTGGTCCGGGGAGAAACCCAGTATAATTTTCTTCATCCCAACCTACCATTTGAGATGTGGAAAAGTTCTTTTTTCCGCTCAGCAGAAGATTATATATTAATCATAAATCTCTGACAAAAAGGGCAAGGAAAAGGAGAGGGAGGGACAGCGAGGAAAAACGGGTTGCCATAATCCTATTACAGATTCAGTGAGGCTTATTCTGCAAAGACCACTTTGCTGCTGCTAATAAAGCACAGTTGTCTCGGTTTCCAAGGCAACCAAGGCTCTTCATGTATTAGGAACTGCTATTGGCTTTTGTCTCCCCACTCTCTTTTTTTTTTATTTAAGAGTTAAGTCCCTTCTGCTCTGACTTTGCCAGCATGGAGTTAGGTAACAAAATGAACCTGGTTATTGCCATCAACAGATAATACTGGTGGTTTTAAAAAATGTAGCCTTCCTTTATTCATTCAAAGCATTTTGAAGCCCTGCCCATCAAAAGGGTTCACACAGGCCGAGATGATATCTGTCACTGTTGCTTTAAGGCAGATCTACAAAAGAAAAAGAAAGAAAGGACACCATTTTTTGCAGTCTTTAAAACTGTATGCATCTGATAAGGCAATGTTGCCTTGCTGTTTCCAAGGTTTTTGGGTTTTTTTAAACAGAGTTTGATTCTCCTGTGAAAGAAAACAAAAGACTATACAGGTAGTCCTCAACTTATGACCACAATTGAGCCCAACATTTCTATTGCTAAGTAAGACACTTGTTAAATGAGTTTTGCCCCATTTTACAACCTTTCTTGCCACTGTTGTTAGGTGAATCATTGCAATTGTTAAGTTAATATAACATGGTTGTTGAGTCGGGTTTAGTCATTGACTTTGCTTGTCAGAAGGTTGCAAAATGGAATCACCTGACCCCAGGATATTGCAACCATCATAAATATGTCAGGTGCCAGGCATCTGAATTTATTTCACCTAACCATGGGGATGGGCTTTTTATTTTCAAAGCTTTTAGAACAGTTGTGAGTTTCACCTTATGGCTGAATCGCATGTGATGGCCATTTGTACGGATCAAATTTTGGAAGATGAAAATCTGATGACATTCAAAAACAAGGTAAAACTCTCCATCTTAAATTTATCACTCCATATGAATTTTCTACTGAGCTAAACATCTAAGTTTGAAGGATGGAAGTAGGAATTAGTTTCCACAATATATAAAATGATTGTACATATTTGTTTAATACCACCTTTCATCTCTGCTTTGGTAGTGACTCATTCAGATACTAAAAAGCAGAAACATCACCCTGTCAACAAAAGTGTGTATAGTCAAGCCTATGGTTTTTGCAGTTGCAATGTATGGCTGTGAAAGTTGGACCATAAGGAAGGCTGAGCACCAAAGAATTGTGGCCTTTGAACTATGGTGTTGGAGAAAACTCCTGTGATTCCCTTGGACTGCAAAGTGATCAACCAGTCAGTCCTAGAGGAGATCAACCCTGACTGCTTTTTAGAAGGCCAGATCCTGAAGATGAAACTCAAATACTTTGGCCACCTAATGAGAAGGAAGGACTCACTGGAGAAGAGCCTAATGCTGGGAAAGATTGAGGGCAAAAGAAGAAGGGGACAACAGAGAATGAGGTGGCTGGATGGAATCACTGAACCAGTAGGTGTGAACTTAAATGGACTTCAGAAGATGGTAGAGGACAGGAAAGCCTCGAGCAATGTTGTCCATGGGGCCGTGATGGGTCGGACATGACTTTGCAACTAACAAAAACTCATTCAGAATAAAGCATGTCCTTTGGAAAGAGATGAAGGATTCAGACAATTGTATATCCTGTTTCTGGCTGAGATTAGATTCGCTTATCTTGAGATTAAAAAAAAACTTTATCAAGCCAATTTCAGTACCTTGTAGCAGCTATGTAATGAGAATAATGGATAGAGTACACTGTCTAATTGCTCTTATAACAGATACCTTAGTTATTACGCATAAAAAAATAATATGCAGCAGAGTAGTTGCAATTGATTGCAGTTCTGAAGCAGACATCCAACAGAAGAGGTTGCTACAGTTCAGAAATGGAGAATATGGTTTTCAAAGACAAGATACAAGGACCCATGATTGGCATCATCAACAAGTGAGATTATAAATACATCTTGCATGAAAACTAAAGAGCTATTACTGGCTGGCTTTATGGATGAAGAGACAAATAGCCTGATCCAATATAAGGCAGTTTATTTCCTTCTTAAAATACATTAAAAAATCTGGGGCCGATACTGTATTTATTGAAATTGCTGGGATCTTTTTTCTTGGACCCATTTCTTATGTTTCAGCACAGATTCCTGTCTTTTTAACAGACTGACTAATGCTTTAAGAAAATTTGCAAATTTAATCTCTTTTTCTACCCATTCATTATCTCTTCACCATGTTGAGGTGACTACCATCTCTTGTCATTTGCTCCATGAACCCTTGTTCATTTTTTTAAAAAGCATTTGCATTTCCACTGCCCCTGTGTTAACTGCAGTGCTGGCAAATTCCTGTTCCTTGTATAGACTTGTTCACCTTCCTGCTTTCCATCTTTCTTTCATTTCTCAATCTTCATCTCTATGAGATTTTCATCAAGGGTTTCAGATTATGTACCATTTAGACAGTCTGATGGCCATTGATAATTGCCAGCTCTGAAGCAAAAATATTATTGCACTTAGCATGGGATGGAAAGCCGATTCAAAATGAGACAGCTCAGGAGCAATAAATGTGGTAATCCAAGCATAGCAAGATCTAAACCTGCTGTGTATCAAGTACAGTCGGCCAAAAAGAGGAAGGGGAGAAAGTCATTTCAGATCTCAGCACTACATTTATTGAACAAGATGCAGTGTATACAGAAGGTGACTGACACTATATTCCTGGCTAGCCACCATCTCTATATATCAGTGTTTTTCAACCTTGCAACTTGAAGATGTGTGGACTAGGAAACACATTCAAGCTGCCAAGGTTGAGAAACACTGTCACAGATCAAGATTTATATGCAAATATTGTTCTATAAGTACAATTGGGTCCTTTTAGTACAACAGTCTTTGTCTGTGTGGTGCTAATTGCTACAATATAGTGTATAGTGGCACAGTTAGGGTTGATTTTTGTACCTAAAATCCAAGCCCTCAAAACTCAGACAGCATTGGATAATGGGAACACCAACAGGTTAGGTCAGCATCAGCAGTTTATCCCAAGATAGTCATGTTTGTTACTTGTTAAGAATATATTGATAGCTGTCTTGAAGGGAAACCAAGGTACCTAGCAGCAGCACTGATAGCTTAGGAAGCATTCCACTGAAGTGATAGAATTGAGATGAGAAATGTGTTTGGAAGATAGAACAGATTATTATTCCTCTAAACTGAACAAAGCTAATTATGTCTTGTTTTTCTGTTCTGGATTCCAGACATATGCAGTAGTTGCCATTCCTAAGATGTTTAGAAACCATAAGAATATATATTGCAATCTAGTCATTGTGTCTAAACTCTGCAGTAACTAATTTGCATGTGTGATTTTGGTTTTGTTATAGTTCCTAGCAGCAAAAAAAAAAAAAAATTCTTCCCTCTTTTCTCCTGGAACACAAACAAGTTATTCTAGTGACAGAAAGTGTTTTCATAATACTAAAGCATAATTTAGTGTAGGCTAGACAACCTGCAGCTCAATTTTAAGGAAAGAATCCAAATGTTTGCAAGAGCAAATTTCTTCTTGGGGCAGATAGAACAGAGAAAAAGGGTCTAAAAACAGAAAATTAAATACAGAGAGAATAGATTCCCTCACAACATACAGCAGAGGTCTTCAGAGGGGACCCCTGACATAGAAGCCTTCTGAGTGGTCTTGCCCATAGTTTGCTTCAATTCCACCCACCAATTGATCCATGGCTCTCAGAAAATGCAGCTTTCAACTGAAATGTGTTCAAACTCTGAGGTAAAGCTATGCGGATAGGAGCAGAGCAGGGCCTCGGTCATTTGAACTTTACTCTTTCATGTAGATGAGAAGGCAACTTCACCAAAATTAGTTTTCCATTTCTAGAATTCTTGGCTAGTTGTTTATGAACCAGGAAAATATTTACAATTCTATGAGCCAGCTACTACCCATAATTGAAGCTTTTTTATTATAAGCTATGTTTCCTCAGGTATTCTATTCAATAACTTTGCACTAAATCAGTCTACCCAGATAAAACTCAATGATCTGGACTGTGCACAAAACTACAGAAATGAAGTCCAATATTTTACCAGTGAAGTGTGGCAAAATTAGACCTATTTTCTGCCTCTCAATGCCAGGTTGATTTTTTAAAGTTCTTGTCAGGGATATATTCCAGCGAGAAAAATAGCGAGAAAATGGCAAAGCATAGTTCATGTAGACAACATGTAAACTATGCCTTTGGTTACTTCCTGACCAGAAAACATGTTTTACCATGTTCTGCTCCTATCCTACCGCATATTATCAGACACTTCCACTCTCAATCTGAACCTGTTTCCTAGAAGAACAATAAATTTGCATTGTTCTCAGAAATGTAGCCACAAATGATTCTGGAAATAATACTGCTAAGAAATATGCCCAATTCATCTCTCCATTTAAAAAAATGGACCTACTGATTGTTTGCACTAAAGTCTTGCATTTGCCCAAGTGCATGTTAACATGTAAGAATCTTGCACTATAAAAGTTGAGTAAAAAGTATAGTCTCACACATATACAAAGAGATCAACAATTTATCAACAACTATATTCCCAGGCAACAGGTTTTGTTTCAAATCAGTGCTAGTCTTCTTGGGTATAAATAACATAGTTTGTAAATGATTAAAGATGCTGAATTTGCCAGCAGGAAAGCTGATAGCTTGGGTTCTGAGTGCTGAGTGAGCTACCATTATTTACCCAGCTGCTACAAATCTAGCAGTTTGAAAGCATGCAAATGCGAGTAGATAAATAGGTACCACTTTGGTGGGAAGGTAACAACATTCCATGCATCTTGGCATATAATCATGTGGGCCACATGACCATAGAAATGTCTTTGGACAATGCTAGCTCATTGGCTAAGAAATGGAGATGAGCACGCCCCCCCCCCCCAGTCAGACACAACTGGAAGGAGAAACCTTTACCTTTTACAGTATTAACATTGAGTTGAACTTGAAATTTGACTGCCTTCTACCATAATCTATTTTAATTACCGTATGTTCTCACCAATCTCAACTCTCTACTGTCTGAATCCCAAAGAGATCTTCAACTTATTCCATTACTCAATAAACAGTGGTCCAGTTAAGGAGAAAGGGAAAAATGAATTAGGCCCACACTGCTACAGATAGGGAGATTTAAATATTTTCCTATGCAGTCTTCCTAAACTAACCCATTTTCCTTCAGTTGCTATTTATCCACTGTGAAAATCTGTGTTCCATAGAAGAGCAGAAAATAATTTACATTAAGAAGGTAGGTAAACCTCTTATTCTAGTCTTTTTTATTATTATTATTTTTATTTACAAACATGAAAAATACACACACACAAAACTTAGACGTACACCACATTTACACAATACAATACGAACAGGAGCTTCCTGTTCTTTCTAACAGCAATTATCAATCGATACCGCTCACCTTATATTATTTCCCCTTCTATTGTATTTCATTTGGATTTCACCATTCTTAACCCTCTTATTTTACTCATAACTATTATTTTTGAGTTTTGTTGTATTCCTTCATTGATTCTTGCTTCTTTCCTCCATCCACCTATATACCATTTATCCCATATCTGGTAGAATTCTGATTCTTCTTTTCCCTGGATTTCTTTAGTTAGTTTGTCCATTTCAGCACAATCCATAACCTTTTTTATTATTTCATCTTCACTTGGAGTTAATTTGTTTTTCCATTTCTGGGCAAAGGCAATCCTTGCTGCCATAATTATATGTAGTATTAAATACTGGTTTTCTTTTTTGTATTTCACAGACATTATTCCTAATAAAAAAAAACTTCAGGTTTCCATTCTATTTTAACCCCTGTTATTGCCTCTAGCCAATTTTTGATCCTTTTCCAGTACTCTGGTTTCTCTTCAGATTGTATAAATCTTTCGCCTCTTATTCCAGTCTTAATGCAAGTCATATAAAAGAAGAACAAAGAACAAGACATGTGAAAGAAAAGAAGAGCAGGAGAATCAGTGTCCCATCTCCACTAGCTCACCCAATTTGTCTGTAGGAGTAGAAACTCACTCACTATTTATCTTGATGTATTCAAGAATCCATAAAAATATCTCATACACATGGGGGGGGGGATAAAGAAAATATCTGCAGGGTAGAGCATATCATTAAACAATTAAAACAGGTGGGAATCAAATAGAATTAAAATGAAATTTTAGAGAAATTGAATGTACTTCATTTTCAACAATTATTGTTAAGTTTTACTTCAAAAGAGGAAAAATCCTGGAAGTTAACAACATAAGTATTCAGATATAAATAGTGTGTATTTGCCACCAAGTGTTTATATTAAGTCCCACTCCCAGCACATTTACTCCAGCACAAACCACCTATGGTGAACCAAAAATCACTGTGAAAAAAGGAATATACTGTGAATAAAACATTAACCACGAAGAAGTGTATCAAAACTAAAGAGAAAGAGAAATGCTAAGAAAAGGTATTAATTTATATATTTATTGTGTCTTTGAATCACCCAATAGCTATAATGAGCAATAGACATACATAACTCAAGTAGAAATAGCTTATACAAAACAGTACAATATGCAATAATGGAAAATAGCAGCAACAAATGGGAAATATGATACATACAGAGTAGCTGACTGTAATCTGAACATTGTTCAGTTTTGTGACACAACTGCAGAAAAGGCAATTCATGCTCGGTTCATCATGAAAGATATTAGTTTGCAAATCACTGGACATAAACTTCCTACTGTAGTTTTCACTAATCAGAACTTACAGTACATTGATTTTGGTGTCCAGTTCTGGGGGCCACATTTCAAGAACGATTCAGAAAAATTGGGAGCGGTTCAAATGGGAGAATGAGTAAGACTAAAGAACTGGAAATGAATTCCTGTGGAGAGAGAGTAAAGGAACTAGGAACATTTAGCCTTGAAAAGAAGGGAACATGACCATGGTTCTCAAATAACCTGAAAGAATGGCACAAAGAAGAAGGAAAAGAGCTGTCATCTATGGCAGAGAACACTGAATGATGATTTTAAGAACAGGAAAGAAAATTGTGACTGCGTGTTAGAAAACTCTTCCTAAATGTAAGAGCAGTTTGACAACGGAACCAATTATCAAGCAAGGTGAAAGGCTCCCTTTCAGTGGATGTGGTTAGTCAAAGGCTAGACAGCTGCCTGTCAGAGATGTTTTAATTTGGACTCCTGCACTGATCCTTAAATGCCTAGATGGCTGCCTTCAACTTTAATTCTATGGATAAGGGCACAATAAGGACACCGAAGCAGCAAAATAAATGCAACTAAAATAGTACATCTTAAAATGTTGGACTAATGAGAGGTTTTCTTCAAGTATAGGTAGTCCTTACTTACAACAGTTCATTTAGTGATCGTTCAAGGTTACAACGGCTCTCGAAAAAATGACTAATGACTGTTTTTTCACACTTAGGACCATCGCAGCATTCCTATGGTAACATGATCAAATTCAGTTGCTTGGCAACTGGTTCACGTTTAAGATGGCTGCAGTGTCCTGGGGTCACGTGATCACCTTATGTGACCTTCTGGCAAGCAAAGTCAATGCGTAATCCAGATTCACTTAACAGCCAAGTTGCTAACTTAACAAATGGAAATGATTCACTTATTAACTGTGGCAAGAAAAGTTGTAAAATGGATCACGCTCACTTAACAAATGTTTCACTTAGCAACCTAAATTTTGGGCTCAATTGTGGTCATAATTCAAGGACTACCTATACTAAATGGATTATTAGAGATGCCATTAAGTAATATTGTTTTGGGCACCATCAATGAAAATGTCCTCTCTCTTCTATGCACAAGTCACTTTATTTTATGGCGTAGGCGATAATGTTTCCCAAACTGGCACCTTCTAAAATATGTTATGCCTACGACTCACTGAGCATAGCCAAAGGCTGAAAGTTTTCTATTAAGTTCTCCACAGGCTCCACAAATGAAAAATCCCTCAAAAATATGTATTGGAAACGTCAACAGCTTCAAAAGAGCCTAGGATTTAATTCCATTACCAGAGAGTCAGTTTCAATGGCTTCACTCTCAAAATTCAGAACATTTATAAAAAGCAGACATCCCAGAATGAATGAGCACATTTATCAAATGATAAACTATCACTATATCAAATGAACATATTCTGTTAAACTAAATGCTACAATAGAATTGGACAGAACCCAAAAGCTTTCAAAGTGTATGTGTCAATTCTGAACATCGAGAAAGTAAGAAAGGGCTGTGTTTGTTGTATAATTCTGAAGATGCCATTGGGAAAGGAAGAAAGACGGCCATTGCTGTTCAAGTCAGCCAAAGGAATAGTTGGTGCTATGTATGATGCTTGTTTCATTGGGGAACTGATTTGTACTTACAGTGACAGTTAGTTCCCTTTTTGTTTTGCTGGAATCGTTAACATTTCTTAGCCAGACCTATTTATTTGGGGAATGAAAAGGGTTGAAGCAGATTAAAGAAGCTCTTAAAAAACTATGTATTCTCAAAGGTCCGAGCTCTGGAGTTAGACCACAATTAGGATGCCACTTGCTTTGGGTTTCAAATGATTTAATAAGCCAGATGCTTGGCACACAGTAAGTTCCATCAATAAAAAAGTAAGGAATATGAAGGCTGGAGCTATGCCCTTCTGCCACTGGAGCAGCTGATTATCCAGCAGACCCAATCAGCTGATTGTCAGGCCACCAGCAAACTCTGCCAGCTGATCGTCAGCCAGTTTGCATTCAGTCAGGACCAGCTTTTTGTCAGCTCCACGTTTTTCACCACTTGCAGCCTTCCCACCAAGCACCTCCTGTGCAGAGGTCCCTCCCCCAGGTATGGCAAACCCTGATTCAAAGTTCGACGCGTATTTTGTAACTTGGAAATCAGAATGATTTGATACTTGAGCAGGATAGCTGTGGTCTGGTACCACATGGGGTCTCCAGGTTCTATTTTATGGCCCACTGGATCCTCACCTGCTCCTCCCACAAACAATGATTGTTGAAAAGTGATGGCAGAATTTAATCCACTTTAATATGGGAAGCAGATGAAAACTATAGTCTAAACCTTAAGACACAACTCAACTATCACCTATGCATAAGTAGCAATCGTATTTTTTCCTAAAATCACAGTGCTGCTCAGGTGAATAAAAATATTATGTGTAACATTTAGCTCACTTATTTTAAGGTTTAAAAAAATCCCAAGAAATCAAATAGTTTCCAAATGCCAAAGTCAATGCTTAGCATCAGGAAACAAAGTAAGTAAATACAATTAAAAGCATCTGTATAAAATATTTGTGTGTTACTAACATTTAGTCACTTGCAACTTTCACAATAACTGAATTCATCCAAATAAATGACAGCCAATCATCACATTGGCAATATAGTGGCAACAATAGATTAAGCCCACAGAAAATAATAAAAACACAGCATTTCCCTATGCTGCAAAGGAAAACTAAAAAGAACATTAAAACTTTGAAGCCAAGGGCTTAGGAAAGAGGACTCTAATTTATATGTGAATATGGCAACAGCAGATAAAGGAGAAGCTGTGAAAACAAAATTGTTTTGGTATCTGATTGAAGAATAGAAAAAGCGGATGGGAGAGCTATTGTGTAAAGGCTTTCTTCATACCATTGACTGCAGGAATGGATTTTTTTTTCAATGCAACCCATTAAAATTATTATTTCACTTGAGATCAAGGAAAAGAAGACTGCACTGACTGAGAAGTGCATTGATCTACAGATACCATCAGTCAATTGCAATTTTAGAAATATTAAAGATTCATTGATATGCACTGGACAGTGGCTTAATACATAAAATGAAGATGAAAAATGATTGCCATGGGATTTACTTTGTTAAAAAACACTAAGAAACCCAGGATGAATAAATTGTTTTAAGACAGTTTTTCAAAACTTGAAAATTAAGGTAGTAGAAACTACCAAGGATAATAAGAAAAGAAACAAATTAAAATAGGAAAATAAAAGATAATCATTCTTCCAGTGTAATCTTAAGATTAGAATTCCCAAAATTCCCAGCCCCTCTGATCAATATATGGGGATGGTACTTGTTTGGAGTAATATATTGTATATGATGAAAACAAAGATAAAAAGACAAAATTAAGAGAAGAAGGTTGAACCATTTTGTATTCAATTGCTTATTCAAAACAGAACAAAGAAAATTACATTTTAGTGTCCTTTTTCAAAGATTTGGGGGAAAATATGTGAATATACCTTCAGAATTTTCCTATTTTTGGAAGTGTTTAGACCATAAATCCAACTAGATTGTGTTGTCACAATTGCTACAGCAGCCATCATCCAGGCATTCTGTAATCCTGCAATATTTCATTGGGTGGCACTAACCAGTAGGCAACAATGTTAAATCTGTGGAAAGTACAAGCTCAAAATAGATAACTTGTTATAGCTGCAAAATCGTATTACCCATTCTGAGGCTGAGGATAAAATAGTAAAACCTTAGAAGTGGAGAGGCAGTTTATTGGTTTAGCCATTTCCCTTAACATTGTTCTACATCAAAGCCATGTCTTTCTATGTCCTATCTAACAGAATAGATATCATGGTTATCCTTTGGCTAACCTAACACACTATGATAAGCCACTGCTTGTGTAAAAATAATCTATAAAATAACTGGTCATGACTGATTCTACACATTATGCATGAATCCAATTTTGTCTCAATTATAATCTTTCCCCCAATATTATTGGAGTTAATAGCTCTTTCTCCTTTACCTGAGCGAAACTTCCCTCCTAGAGAGGCAAACAGAAAAACAACTGGTCTAAGAACTAAACTAAACTATACTTAAGTTTCCATCATGCCATTTATTTGTAAAGCAACACTAAAGATATATTCAATGGCTCTTCAGCCTGAATTCCCAAGGAGCTATCCAAGGTGCTACACAGAATTTGAAAGAAATTAGGACTTGATGGTTGTTAACCAACAATATACCACTATGGAAATAATGTCAATCTCACACATAATGCAGACCATGGTAACAAATCAAAGCTAATATACAAAGGGATGAAGAGTGCGTAGACTAAAGTTTTATAAAACAAAGTAGATTGTGATGCTATAAGTAGCTGGACATAATCTGTCCACATGCTGTGTATGGATTTACTGAGTAAATTAGACAGATCAATCAATCACATTTGTTCATACACAAATAAAACCCACTTCCAAAAAATACACAGATAAGCAGCAACTGACACTCCATTACAATATCTTCCAAGAACTGAAGTATTTTATTTTTAGCCTACAGCAGAGTTGTCATACTGGTAGACTGGATGCGTCATGCGTAGGCCATGCCCATCCCAGCTCCACAAATGGGAAAAACAGCACAAAGCATCACATGACAGCAACATGAAACAGCAAGTTTGACACCCATGGTCAATAGCTATTATACATACCATAGGCTGGTAAAATTTGAAGTATATTAAATTATTTCAAAGTAAATTTCTTACAGGCGGCTTGTTAAAGCTTTGGAATTTTGTGAAATGGGACAAAGAAAAAATGTAAAGATGTCAAGTTCTAGGATATTATTTGAAAGATTGAAGATCAAGATTGTTAAAGATAAAAGAAAGTTGGTTTATTTGATCACAGTTAAAATAGATACATTATGTTTAGTAACCCTTAATTGAATGCTGCTGATTAGGACTGAAACAATGATGCCTTAAGAATTTGTTTATAGGGAGGTAATATAGGAAGAAGTGATTGTTTGTTACATATTAAGATAAATGTTTGTCTCTGTTATGGTGAAGAGTGAAGTCAATTCTTTACATATTGTTTTCTTTTTCTTTGCTACCGTATATTATTTTTCATACTTTTTTTTCTTTTAAGTTTGTATTAGGATTTAAAATTATTAAAACCTAATTTCTGAGCTAGTCTGAAGCTCATCAAATACAATGGCTATTCCAAACATCTAGTTCTATCACCAGGATATTTCTTATACAACAGCAAATTGAAATGTACTTAAGAATATGTGTTAGCCACACACTGCACCATTAAACCACTAAAACCTTACTCTTCCAAGAATTAAATCCAGTCCAATAATTTAAAAAAAAAATCAAAATCCTTCTACCAACACACAATAAGTCCCTAGAATTTTTCTCAGTGTAAACAAAGCAAAAAAAGAGTACAGGTACATACTGTTTACCAACTGCCTTGTTCAACAACCATTTCTAAGTTACAAAAGTGCTGACATAATGTTATGACCAATGCTTATATTTATGATCTTCCCAGAATCCCTTAGTCCCATAATTGCTAGTCAGTAGCTATTGTCTTGTACCTGACCTATTGTTTCCTCACCCCCTTGGAGAGTGGAGTGTTTGGGGAGGAGAAGATACAGTGGCTCAGTGGCTAAGATGCTGAGCTTGTCAATCAGAAAGGTTGGCAGTTCGGTGGTTCAAATCCCAAGCGCCATGTAACGAAGTGAGCTCCCCTTACTTATCCCAGCTTCTGTCAACCTAGCAGTTCGAAAGCATGTAAAAATGCAAGTAGAAAAAATAGATACCACCTTTAGTGTGGAGGTAATAGTGTTCCATGCGCCTTTGGCATTTAATCATGCTGGCCACATGACCATGGAGACATCTTCAGACAGCGGTGGCACTTCGGCTTTGAAACCACATCTTAGAGTCGGGAACGAGTAGCACATATGTACGAGGGGAACTTTTACCTTTAATCAAGCACATGATGGGGAATACACATCAAAAGAAATGTGGAAGCTGGGCGTTTAAGTGTGCTACCCACTTCCCACTGTCTGCCTGCTTAATTTCTTGAAATCCCCTTCTCCAATCACTTCGCTCTGAGGAGGTTGGGACTGCCTACAGAGATTCTTTTTTCTCTCCCCCCCCCCCCATTTGTTTATGCATTCTTTCTGCTCTGCAGGGAGACCGGGAAGAATCTCTCCCATTTTTTCCTCCTGCCCCCCCCAAAGTGGAAATATTTGAGAAAAAGAGATTATATGAGAGTACTTGGAGACAAACAATCGAGAATACATGAAGATATCTGTTCCATGTTCCTTTCAGTGTGTATTCCCAATTGTGTGCTCACTTGCTCTCTTGCAATCCCTTCCTTGTCAATGAATGTAAATCAAACATTAATTCTCTCCTTGCTAATTAACTCAATGCTGGGGTGAACAGTCCAAAAGTTGAGGAGGAAGGGTGAGGGAAAGAAAGCACGTTCACAGTCATGTGTTTTCCCACCTAGCTACCACTTTACCTAATGACAGAGCTATCTCAATTGTGATAATGAAACAAGAACTACATTTAACAGATCCCTGGTTAGTTATACCCAACTTAATGCCAGGCAACAAAATAAAAATCCAGACATGAATAAAATATTAGTAAAATAGCGCTAATAAAAATAACAAAGGGAAATAAAAATTACCACATATTAGATGCAGGAAAATACTTTGCAATTTGCATTTAGACAAAAAAAGGTAAAGGTTTCCCTCCCCTAGCACATACATATGTGCTAGTCGTTGCTGACTCTAGGGAGCGGTGCCCATCTCCGTTTCAAAGCCAAAGATGGTCATGTGCCCGGCATGACTAAATGCCAAAGGTGCACGGAATGGTGTTACCTTCCCACCAAGGGTGGTGCTTATTTTTCTACTTGCATTTTTACATGCTTTTGAACTACTAGGTTGGCAGAAGCTAGGACAAGTAACAGGAGCTCACTCCATTACACAAAACTAGGGATTCGAATCACCGAACTGCTGATCTTTCTGATCAACAAGCTCAGTATCTTAGCCACTGAGCCACCGCGTCCCTCTATTTAGACAAATATTAAGATGCAAAATAAAAAAAACCTCCCACAAAAACAATAGAAGCTGTAGAATATAAGGTATTAATTACCATAGAAGACAATCTATCTATCTCGTCTTCGTCGTGATAGTGAAGAGGCGTCAAGTACAAGTACAAGTAGAAGACAATCAATACACTATCAATAGAACCAGCAACCAGCAATAGACAGGTTTGGAGATGCAACATGCTGATACACAAAGAGAAGCAAAATACTAAATACAAATAGCAGCAACAATATGCCCTGAAATTGGCGCAATATAAATTGGAATGCATTGTGTTATCTAAAAGATACTAGCTAACAACATCTCCTTCTCAACTATGCACCTATATTCACTGGTGTAGGATTACATTAGTATGCTAAGATTACTGACAGTTTCTAATCTTAATTTCTTCCTGTAGTCAAAATATCCAATTACACAGAAAAAAAAGAAGTCTCATACCATTTGTTAAGAAACACAAGCAGAAATTTGTTAATGTTTGCTTGCTGTAACCCACTGTTTTAATTTTTAAGAACCCCCTGTAATCTATTTATTCAGTTTGTATACCACACAACTCCCCACCACATGTTGAAATAAGTGACAGGTTTGGAAATACACTTTATTTTTAAGCCTGGCATTTGCTTTGTAGCACTGCTTTCTTATTTATTTTTAAAAAGATATTTTGAAATACTGTAGACATCTTTGCAAAATCCAAGGAATTTGCCAATTGGACTATAGCTAACCCAGGAAATGGAGACTGAAGATTTAATCCACTATGTAAACACAACTATTGCAAAATAAAACATTAATATCAATTCATTTTGGGGGGGGAGCAATCACAGGCAAAGATCAGAAAGAACAAGCTGAATATTAATGGAAAACAATAAGGGAGTAACAATTTAAAAACTTTAGAGCAGAGGTGTCAAATTCAAGGTCTGGGGGCTGGATCCAGCTCACGGGGTGCTTATATCTGGCCTATAGAGCTTCCCTGGGAATAACAAAGGACTACTTCAAGGTGTCTCTGCCAGAAAAAACGGAGCTCAGGAGCCCATTTTCACTGGCAGAGTTCTTGGGCCCCAAAAGGCATCCCCAACATGAATGATGTTGAGCTGTCCACGTCTCCCACAGCACCCCACCTTGGTCAAATACAACACTGATGCGGCCCTCAATGAAATCAAGTTTGACACCCCTGTTTTAGAGACAAGTCACTATCTTACTAAATTGACAACAAATCATCCAAGATCTGCTATCCCTGTGTTGTTAGAGCAGGACACTTATTTATTTATGAGAGGTTTAAAGGTAGGAATAGTAAACATCTGACAAGCCAGCATTTCTTAATGCCATTTTTTAAAAATATATTTTTATTGTTTTTACATTTAAAACATTGCAGCACCGCGAAGTCATAGTGACCCTACAATCACATTATATACAGATACTCTCATCCAATAACTGTTAGGCTACTTAATACATTATCTATCCTTCTATCCAATCACATTGTTTACAGTTTGTTCCAGTCTTGTCACCTTGTCTTATACCAATAATAAAATTTGTTCCAAACTTTATAATATTCCTTAATCCCATGTTTACAGTCCCTCCCCAGTACCCTATCCAATCTCCCTGGAACCCAAAGCTTCCTATTTCCATTCCTGCCCTTGAGGCAGAGGGAAAGACCTTTCTCCTTCTCCTATAACCTATAACCTTCCAGAATGTCAGAAAACAAAGTTTAACTCCAAACCCAGGTATATTGCTCATTTTGGTGTAACAAATTATCATTAGCCTACGTACTTAACAAAGGGAAGTGGAAGATGGACTGAAATTTACCTCTCATTTTTCCTAGCTTTCTTCAGCTGCTGAACATAAGCAGAGCATTTAGATTTAAGGAACTGTAGGCAAAGATTAGAGGATGGAACTCAAGGGGAAGAAGTGATAGCAAGAAATGGTATGGCTCTAGCTTCAATCATCTTCAATACCAGAGACAAATGTGGGTCAATGTAGAAAAATGAGGAAGATTAATGCTATTCCTTCATTTCAGTTCTGTCCATTTTTTCCCCCAGAGGGCATGATAACATCATTATCATAACAAGTGGGGATGGAAAGAAAGAATCACCAAGACTTGCATAATACAAGGTAAATTCAGTGAAATTGCCAAGCAGAAATTGCTCATACAAATGTACAAGCCAAGCTGTTCAGGGAGAAAAATTGACAGCCCCTCAGGCACACGTTTGAATTTTATCTTCATCCATGCTAGAGACCTATTTACAATTCTCCCAAGAAACAGATTCCTTCCTAAACCCAAGAATATTTATTTTCCTTGACAAGACCGTAGCCACTGCTTCACCTTCAGAAAGCAGGTGCTTTTCCTGCTCCAGGGAGTGGCATAAACCCATCAAACATGAGATAATTTTGCCAGTTTTGTTTTTCTTGAAAGGAAATACTGATAGCCTCATCAGCTAAGCAGCCCTCACAGAGAATATGCCAGAATTTTAGTAGAACACAACTACCATGTTTTCTCGAAAATAAGACAGGGTTTTATTTTCTTTTGACCCCCTGAAATAAGCACTTGGCCTTATTTTCAGGGAGGTCTAATAATTTTTGAGGTGCAGGAGGCACGAGCATTGTCACCTCATGGCTGCTGCTGTGTTGCAATATTTTCGTGGAGGGCTTATTTTTTGAGGAGGGATTATTTTAGTGCATACACTCAAAAGCCCGATTGGGCTTATTATCTGGGGAGGTCATATTTTCAGGGAAACAAGGTATCTACCCACTTGGGAGGTTCAATATTAAACAATAATGGTTTTACATTATAATTATAGCTGGACAAAGCACTAAAGGGGTGTTTTATTTTGACAATGCTTTATCAGAAGCACCTCCTAGAAACATCTTCGCAAAGAAAAGAGCCTCCTGCTTCTACAGTGTCAAGAGAAACTGACACCTTGTTTTGGGTTATGCTATTTTCATAACCTCTTCTAGCATTTGTGAGCTACAAAAAATACTAGAGGTGGCTTATGTGTATGTGCAATGCATGGAAGAAACCTTCTCTCTCCACTGGAAGTGATGGAGACGGTTCCTGGAGCAATACAGTGTCTTAAGTCAAATCCCATTGCCTCTATGTCTCAATGCCTCAATGGACTGGACATCATCTCCAAAAACTATGATCACCACACACAGGTGTAATAATATTGTGCCCATGTATGGTGCAACATCACAATTGTTCCCTATTGCGAACTTAATAAATATGTTCACCAATCCATATGCAATTATGGACAATTACTACATAAGATCAAAGTACTTTTAATTAACAGGCCAACATCTTCATCAAATTCCCATACCCAAAATATATTAAGTATTCAAAATGATTCAACAATTTGAATCCATGCTTCCAGTCAAACTGACAGGTCAAATCAATTCAATCATGTAAACTGAGCTAATTTAACATATCAAATCAAATCGTGGATAACTTGACAGATAAATAATAAAAACTACAAGATGTGGACACCTAACTTCTTTGATTCTGAGGCATACTATCTTCACACCAAGCACATCCACAAAGCAGACAAGAGTTTTATTTTTATAGTAGGACTTATAGGACTAAAGAGCAGATTCTTCAGTCAACAACTGCTGCCTTTATCTATGGTTGCAGAAGCTTCCTTGATCCAAATATCTTCATTTTGGTAAAACTAAACAGAGATCTCTTAGTAAAAACCATTTCAGTGCCCACCAAATAAAATTCTGTTCACTCTGAAGATAACATAAACTGTTCTTTGGTGGTTTCTAAAAATTATCTTGCAATGCTTGAGAAAAACTTTATCAGATTATGAAATAGTAGCTAAAATTTTAAAACATGCTAAGAAAAGATTGGATCTTCTGTTGTTAGTGATATTTCATTTTAAAAAATGAAATTGAGAGGTCAGTTAAAGGAGAATTAAATACTTACCCTGTCTCCAGTTAATGTCCTAGATTGTGTTATCTCTGTTCAGATGCTTGTTGGATACTAAAGGAAAGAAAATAAGAGAAAGAATAGAGGATGTTTAGCAATGTTCTTGAAAACTATACAATTGTGTTTCCTCTAGATGTTTTTATAGTTAACATGCCTGTCTCCTGTTTTTAAAGATAAATCACATGCAGTATGTGAGTTCATATGACTCAAGTATTTTTTATGATCTGTTAACTCCCAAAATGTGGTTTCCACAAATTGTTTTCTTCAGGAATCCTGGAATCACACAAAAGATTCCCCATTAATAAATCTTGGCATTTTGGTGATGCCAATCAGTGGTGGGTTCCTACCGGTTCTGCTGAACCGGTAGTGGTTTGGCAGCCTGGGTCGCTGGAACTGGCAGCAACCCAGGCCTGTCCTGCGCCCGAGCCGTAGGCGCCGCCATCTTGTTTTTCAGTTCTGCACATGCACAGAACAATTTTAATTGCACTGTGCATGCACACAGCGCACACATGAGCAAACCACTTTAATAGGAAATTATAATGTAACACAAAAATAGAATTAACTGAGTTTTATCTTCTCAAAAACACCTTCTTCCCTTCAAAGAGAAATCACTATCCAACTTCACTTATATGTATGACATGGCAAACCTACTTTGCGTCATTCCATTCATTATGACTCTTAATTATAGCACCAGCTAGCAAAGGGATGGACACCACTGATGTAGAGGACTTAGAATATCTGTCTGTCCTTAGTCATCCCAAGATATCCTTTACCTGACATATAAATCATGGATATATAAAATATGTATAATCATCCCCGGATAATTCCACCCATTTTGTCAGCTGCATGCTTAAGATAATTTAAAAAGTAATATTTTCATCTATCCATTCATTTATTATCATGTTCAAATATGACCAATATTCGAAGTACTTTATGGATGAAATGCTAACAAACACCTGCATAAACAAACACCTTTCAACATAACACAAGAATACTCATAACAGTATCATGCCTGAATATTAATGATCTCCTATTTCCTACAGCTTACTACTCTTATTATTATCAGAATTGTAAGTGGTATACTTCAAAATTGCTGAAAGAAATGTCATGAGCACTTGTGAGTCCTGCATAAACAAACACCTTTCAACATGAGTACTCTTCTAGCCTGAACAACAAATAGCATACCATACATTCCAATTTTATGTGCATATGTTATGTTACCTTCTCATTATGTGTAGAACTGCATGACTTCTGCCAAGTATCCCCCAAGAAGATGCTGGAAAGCAGCATTTGACCTCTTGTGGGCATTGCAGGTTACAATGCAGAAGCCACAAATAATAAATGCTGCAAAAAATGGCTGTAAAATTAGGCACGGTCACGTGATGACCTGCTTAACAACCATTATGACTTATGACCATAATTGTGGGCTTAATTATGGTCGAATGCTGAGGACTACTCGTAATTTGCATCATTTTCATTGGCTATATCTCTCATTCATTATATCTCTCAGTAACATACCTGGTGATTCTCTTTGCTGTGATATTACAATATCATGACTGTTTTTCCATTCATCCAACAGCATTCAGTTCATGCTACTGTAGATCCAATGTACTTAATGTGCATTCTTAGAAAAAAAACAAACAGTGGTAATTACTACAGATGGTGTACACTAGATGTGTAATGAAGAATGTCCACGTGCACATTTGGAAAAACGAATGTAAAGATCACCTTAACAGCTCTGTTATAGAGCATTTTACAGTAGTTTCTATATACAGAAAGCAGGTAAATATATCACATGCTTTTTTTAAAAAATTCAAAATTCTGCATCACTGTAGTACACAATTCACAAACCTAATACTTCAGAAGTCTTGCTTTTACAAAGAGTAATTACTTATTTACCCTGCCTTAATTTTGCAAGCCATGGGGAGTGGCAAAAATGTTCCACCGGATACACTTATCAACTCCGTTCTTAGCAAACTGTTTACTAAGCAAAGAATATGTGTATGCAATGTAAAAAGTGTAAACAGAGAATAGTAACTTGATGCTGTTGCAGCGTTATGGATTAAATCTGCTTTACCTCTTTGCTAGTACAGCAAATGGGCAGATATTCAGGGCACTTTAAACCAAAATGTCTAGAGCAGTGCTTCACAAACTTTTAAGAATAACAGAGTCAAAAGGGACCTTGGAGGTCTTCTAGTCCAACTCCCTGTTCAGGCAGGAAACATTATACCATTTCAGACAAATGGTTGTCCAATCTCTTCTTAAAAACCTCCAGTGTTGAAACCCACCCACTTGTCTTCTGGAGGCATGTCATTCCACTGATTAATTGTTCTAATTGTTCAAATTTTTGACCCAATTACCTCTTTTTGTGGTCTAGAATGATTTTATTACTCTACAAAAAAAATCAGAACCAACCCAAGACTTGTTTTACACAAGTACCTCTGCAATGGCTATCCCAAACTGGATCCTCGATTCACAAACAAGCAATTGCTCCATTATCCCCAGGACACAGTGTGTCTAAATTACCTTCCCATTTAAGAAAGACTGTTCTAGACCAGGGCTCTCCAACCTTAGTAACTTTAAGACTTTTGGACTTCAACTCCCAGAGTTGAAGTCTTAAAGTTGCCAAGGATGGAGACCCCTGATCTAGAGGATGGCTTTAAAAAGCATATTTTAAGTAGAAAAATACAAAGCAAATCTTGTACCCCGTATCAAATTCTTCGCTTGTGCAGAATTTCAGAGCATGTTCATCTTAAAATAGTGGTTGGAAGGAAAACAAAAAGAATAAAGGTTGTATATAACACTAGCAAGGTACAGTGCAAGTCATTATCTGATTGGCAAGCCCAGCAAGTCCTGATATTCCAGTTCTCCCGAGTCTCTACAAGCAAAGCCTGCCAACTGTATTCTAAAAACATAGCAACCTACATTACAAATACAAGTAAATACATCATTAAAATAGTTCTTCAGCTGTGCAACAAGCCACAGAATAACTAAGTACAATCCATCAACCACAGCACTCCTGTAGTACCTGTAGAATATTTATAGGGAAATCAGGAATAGTAGTGACAGTTAAACAGGTCATGTATCCGAGAAAATATCTTCATAATTGTGTGAGAGCCCTTTCTCATATTTTTCCCTTGCTTTCCTCTGCTGCTACCACTTTCTTGAGATCTCTACTATTTCTGTATTTTGTTCTTATACCTTTTTGAGGATATTGCCAAAAAAAATACTGATAAATCACAGTGAATAAAATAGTTCCAACTTTCTTTCCTGATCAGATTTTATTTAAGTCAATGCTATTTTGCCAGGAGATTATGGGAGTTCAATACACTTGTAAGAGTTCAAGTTGAAAGAGACTGCTATAAATCCATAATCCTTGCCCTGATTGCAATATGTCTGGCACTTTTAAACTCAGGGAAGGTCTTGCATATTCAAATAGTGTCTGGAGGAGAATAGGTAACAGTAAATGGATTTAGAAAATTCTTTGCTGCCATTTAGTGGTTGTCTGATTTCTGAAGTCTACATGTATCACTAAAAAAAAAAAGTTAAAATCTACCTAAGTTTACTTTTTGACCAATTTGCTTCAATTCCTAAATATGTACGTAGAAGCTTTGCAGATGAAGCAGCCTTTTTTCCCTTCTGAAAACAGCCCACAGCAAAGCTAGAAAACATCCTTCTTCTAATGATCCTGAATTACCTGCTTATTCCACTTTTTAACAAAACTTAAGAGCAAAGAGCCATGAGCTGAAATTTGAAAATATGTCAAACTAGTAATTTCTCACAGCGCTATTTTGTTTACATGTTCAGATGTGCTCCAATTATTATCTTATGTTTCACTCCTTAAAAATAATTCAATAAATTCAACTCAAACGGTATCGTGCATCCAAATTATACCTGGGCTAAACTTTTGTGATTAAACAAATACCAGATTTCATTGCAAATTTCTTTCTCACCTAATAATTTGTCCGAATAGTTTGGGAGTAATTTTCTCTGGTCATTCCCAAATAATTATAAGATAGAAATTTAAATACAAATACTTTATAGTACTTAAACAAGGCCAACAAAGTTCTAGTTCACAGGCAGAAGGAGCAATCATTCCAGTGTGAACTAATATAGCAACCAATCATAGGAAATATATAAGGCATTTCCTTAATGTAGCTAAAGTATATAAATAATCTAGGATATAATTACAATCAGGACATATTCTTCCTCTTTGCCTTATGTTCCTTCATCAACTGAATTCAGCAAGAGAAAGCTCCAAATTCTTTTTTCTCGGAGCAAGAATGTCAATCAGTAGAGCCTCTTTGGTTGCATCATCAGCGTTGAAGACAACACAAGACCATGACCAAAGACATTTGCCTGGTCCAGGCATAATTAATATGACATCATTTCTTAAAATGAAACTTAAAACATTCCTTGAATCTCTTGTTTTGTAACTGATCTGACTTACACTGATTGTTACCTTAGATTAATACTGTTTGATTATTGCTTTAATTACATTTTAAGGTTCTCCTTCCTACAACTAATTATCACTGAAAAGACATTTGTCCTTCCATCACAAGGAAGACAACTACCCACCCTATGTCTGCTTTTCCAAGTTTCATTGCTTTGAAGGAGAATTATTAAGTAAGTAACTCTTGAAGTTGGAAAAACATGGTGAAAGGTTACTCCCACTAATGGCAATCACAACCGAGCTATCAGTCCAGCAGTTTTTTTTCTCTCTACACCTACAACTAAGCTGCATATCATTACAAAATGAACCCTTAGTATAATAAAGAAGATAAAGTCACTCATTTTGAGAGGAATTTTAGCACCCTGTGATCATAAATTTATGGAAAACAACTCTGGCATTCAAGAAGAAATAATTAGAGGAATTATCTGCAAAAGCTTTGATTTTTTCCCCTACCATGGTCCTGATTTTGAATGTATGGAAGGCAACAGGAACCCTCATTAAGTACACTAAAATTAGCTCAAAATTTAAATCCCACATTGTGGATTTAATTGCCATTAGACCTGAAACTATTAAAGTTTTATTTTTATTTGGGGGGGGGATCTCAAAACAAATTTTTTCCAGATGTTGTAATGTCACAAATTTAGCTTTTGTGTTAAACATACATAAAATCACATTATCCAAATGGCTAAGGCAGTAGGAGGCCTATATATGTTCAAAGTAAATAACAAACACAAATGTTGGAAACACAAAATTTGCTTTATTATTTATTCAAAAAATTGTACTCTTGAGGAAAAATAGACCCAACAAATGGCAAGACGCAGCTACTTTTGTCCAGATATGGAAGCTAAGGAAGGCCAGGCCAAGTAAGAATTTGGATGGAGAGTACCTATTGTAAGATGAAAGGGCTAACGCCTGAAGTTTGGAGAGGATAGAAAAGTCATCTAATCTTTGTGACATCCACTCCCTCCATTACAGAAAACGATCATCCAGCTCCTTAAAGAAAGGAAGCATTGCAGCAAAAATGATAAAATGAAAGAGACACCTAAATATAAGCCATGAGAAATAACCCATTTAAAATTGTGCTAAAATTGCTGCATGAGCTGGTTTTTCTTGCCTTTCAGCCCCTTGAAAATTTGTGCCTGAAGTAATAGGACATGCCCAGAAAGCAAAGCAAAGGAAGATTTTCTTTCAACTGCAGGTGAAATACCCTGAAATGTTACCCCATCGCCAGCCCCATCCACCAGAAAAGAAGGTATGTGACAGCATCGTTGTTTTTCAGTGGAATTTTCCCAAGAGAAAACTCTGCAGCTGACATTGAAATACAGCATTAGTCCTCTATGGTCAGGACAGCATCATTTGTGAAGTGTGTGTGGGGGGGGGGGAGATTGAATAAAGAGACAGGAAAATGGACCAATTGCTCTTTTCATCTTTTGTCAGAATCTTTTTTTTGTTTTTGTTTGTTGTTTGTCACCTTATCTCGTGGGAAATTATTCAGGAGTTTCCCAATGCAAGCATGTTCTGTGCCTTTTAGCATGGAAAGGATTCAGTCAGCAGGCAATAAAATATAGAGAGGTTTAAGAGCAGTTTTTTTTAAAAAAAAATCATGACAACTTTAAGATGTGTGGACTTCAACTCACAGAAGCCGGCTGGGGAATTCTACAAGTTAAAGTCCACATATTTTAAAATTGTCAAGACTGAAAAACACTGGATTTACAGGATGATGATTCATCCTAGATGCCATTGCAACTGGGCTTATTACAAGAATACACATTGACTGTAGGCTGCATTTTTTTTACCACAACCAAGCAAGAAGCATACAGCCATTCTTGTCAAATGGAATATTTTATATGTATCCAAACTCAGGTCTAGATACAACAGTACATTTTTTAATATGGGCTCCTGATATTTTTCCCACACAGCATTTTTTTTCTTTCACAGATAACCCAAGCTACAGTAGCCCTTCTTTATTGTCTAAATCACAATTTGCTGAATTCACCCTGTAAAATCAAAGTACTACCTAATGGTTTAGCACTCTGTTTTCCCTTGTGTAAAATAAACTTCTTTAAGAACAGACATTTTCCCATAAATATGCAATTGGAAAAAGAATCATTCATTTGGGGTACAGATATTTTTCTCTCTTTGCATGTCTGAAGTACAACTTTCAGACTTGTGGACTTCAATTCCCAGAACTCCCCAGCCAGAGACACCTACTCTAGTTCAACCACATCTAAGCAAGTGTGCCTACGATGAGTTCTAAGGAAAACCTGAGTGCAGGGTGAAATTCAGCAGGTTCTGAGCGTGACCCGACAAAAGGGCGAACGACAAAACCGTGCCCGACTAAACCGCGTCGCTGACGTCATCAACGGGGTGACAACAGCCAGCGCGGAGAAAGAAGGGCGCTTTAAATAGCGCATCGAAAGAAAGCCGATTTAACTTAAGGTAAGGGTTAGGTTTAGGGTTAGGGTTAGGGTTAGGTTAAGGGTTAGGGTTAGGGTTAGGGTTAGGGTTAGGGTTAGGGTTAGGATTAGGTTAAGGGTTAGGTTTAGGGTTAGGTTAAGGGTTAGGTTTAGGGTTAGGGGTTAAGTTTAGGTTTAGGGTTTACAGCGTGCTTCTGTCTCCGCGCTGTTGTCGCCCTGTTGATGACGTCAGCGATGCGGTTTAGTCGGGCGTGGTTTTGTTGTTCACCCTTTTGTTGGTGAACCGGTTCCGAGAGGTTCTGGAGAACTGGTAGCAGAAATTTTGAGTAGTTCAGAAAACCAGCAAATACCACCTCTGGCTGACCCCAGAGTAGGGTCGGAATTAGAGATTTTGCAGTATCCTTCCCCTGCCACACCCACCAAGCCACGCCCACAGAACCAAAAAGTTGAATTTCACCACTGCCTGGGTGGTTTTATTTTTATGATTACTTATCTATTTAATTATTAAATGTGTATAGCTACTCAACTCAAGCTCCTGAATCTAGACAGGTAACAATATTTTAAAATAAAATTTAAAAAACTAGGTAACAAACCCTAACAACATAAAGAGCCAAGAAAAAACCAGCCACAATCAATACAAACAAAATACAGGATATACCACACATCAGAACTCCTAGGCTCAACCACAAAATGTGGTCTTCAAATAGTATGATCTATGGTGACATGATATCATGTCTCCCCTAGTCCTTCTTTTCATTAAACTAGACATACCCAGTTCCTGCAACCGTTCTTCTAAAACATATGAAGAACGGTTGCAGGAACCGTGTCTAGTTTAATAGAAAGAAGGACTAGGGGAAACAGGATGCAGTGTTCCAATATCTCAAGGGTTGCCACAAAGAAGAGGGAGTCAAACTATTTTCCAAGGCACCTGAGGGTAGGACAAGAAGCAATGGGCGGAAACTAATCAAAGGCAGAAGCAACTTAGAACTGAGGAGAAATTTCCTGACAGTTAGAACAATTAATCAGTGGAACAGCTTGCCTCCAGAAGTTGTAAATGCCCAACACTGGAAGTCTTTAAGAAGATGTTGGATAGCCATTTGTCTGAAACAGTATAGGGTTTCCTGCCTAGGCAGGGGGTTGGACTAGTAGACCTCCAAGGTCCCTTCAAACTCTGCTATTGTATTGTATTATATCATGGAAGACAAGCACCAGTACAGAAAAGGTCCCCCTCCTCCTCTGTCCTGCCAATTGACTCTAACAGGTGGGACCTGGCACATACTCCTCCTGCTTACTCTAACAGGATGAGGACTTACAACTGGGAAGAGACAGTTCTGCAAGCAACTTGGTCCAAACAATGAACAGCTTTAAAGGTAATATTCTGTACCCTGAAATGAATCTGAAAGCACACTGGCAACCAATGCAGCTTGCAGTGTAGATGTTATCACATGTGCCAAACAAAGGCATTCATAACTACTTGTGCAACTGCATTATTTCATCCTGTTCTATATCAAAGATATGACAAAGTAGTCCTCAACTTACTGACATTTGTTAAGCAACCATTTGAAATTACAACAGTGCTGATAAAGTGACTTGTGACTAATACTCTCACAATCATCGCAGCATCCTTGCAGTCACATGATAAAAATTTAGGCTTGTGGCAGTGGCATGGATTTATTATGATTGCAACATTCTAAGGTCATCTGACCACCATTTGCAATCTTCCCAGGAGAGCTTCCAACAAGCAAAGTCATAACACTTAATAATCACTTAACAACTATGGTGATTTGCTTAACAACCATGGCAAAAATTTGGCAAGACTATCTTACTTTGCAAGAGAAGTTCCAGTCTACATTGTGGCCTTAAGTCAAGGACTAGCTGCAATCTCAGAGGAAGAAAATGGCTCTGCCTATCAGTCTTCTTATCTCATTAGACTGGGTGAACAAGTGTTTCTTTCATCACTGTATACCTGCAATTAACACCAGACCTGATTATCTTCCAGGGCTGTTATGTTTAGCAGACAGCTCCCTTTGATAATAGCCAAGATGAGTTGTCTCTGCCACAGAATGACTAATGACATTAATAATTGTCTAGATTCACACATCTCATGAAACCATGGATTGTGTTACCCACAGTTTGCTGAAAAAGACCCAGTGGCTGAATTCATATAACATGGTAGGCAAAAACCAAGCAAAAGACATTATAGCTTGGAACAACATATTAATGCAGTCTCCAAGAAATCAAATCAAGTCAAGCTGACCAGTAAATTAAAGTATCCCAGATATTTCAGAGTATCCTAATTCAGCTCTTCCAATTCACCAGCAATCTTTACTCTCATGCACCTAGAGCTTATAAAAGAGCAACGTGCAGAATCAAAGAAATGTTTAAGATGTAAAAAAGAGAAAAGAAGCAAGAAAATCAGAAGATACAACACCAGCGAGAGTAAGAGGTCAAAGTCAAGTTACCCTCTAAGTGTTTGTTCTTCCACACATCCTCTATTAGAAGCACGAAAGGAAAATCGCTGAAAATCCTGTCCACTTGCTTTCTCCATAAAGTTAATCTAATTGTAACCCACCAAGTTAGAGAGCCAGTTTGCTGTAGTAGTTAGAAACCTGGAGTCTGAATTCTAGTCCCTCCTTGGGCACAAAACCAGTTGGGTGACCATGAGCCATTCAATCTTGCTGAGCCCTAGGCAAACAATGGCAAATCACTTTTGAAATACTGCCAAGGAAACCGCAAAGACTTGTCCAAGCAGTCACCGGGTGTCAATGCTGACTTGAAGATGTGTGCACGCACACACACAATACCACCAAGCTGTACACAGCTATCCAGCTATGTATTATAGCAATCCAAGGGCTTTGTCTCCCTGGTTTTGCTGTTTGTCTTGGAATTGCAATCTAAGAGGGATCTGAGTTGAGCCCTGGAGTAGATACTCCAGAAATGTTTGAAGTTGGACTCTGTAGGCTAATATGTTTGGACAATATAAAACACAGTTAAGAGATGGAAACTGCAAACATCACTCCTGACTAGATCAGCAATTCTATCTTTTTTTGGGGGGGATAGTGATTTACAAAATATAAATCAGACAGTGAAAATATTGTTCAGCATATCATTTTATTTTGATTTGCTAGCAAGCAGTTTTGATGACAGATTTATCAACACTACCAACTATAGCATGAAAGAGAAATGAATGGGAGAATTCTATTAAATTCAAGCATGATTTTTGAATAAGTCTAGCATGCTTTGATATTCTCCTTCTATTATAGAGACAAACAAGCTACCTGTAAATCAAGTAATGGATTAAGAGATTATTCCAAATGGACAACTCAACAATTCAGATTCTTCATTTAGTATTTCTTCACAAATCCTAACATTTTTAGCACATTTAAGCAGCCTAATCCCAGAATGTTTTCACACAGGCTCCTTACAGAGCCTATATTGCTTATTTTTGTTATTTGTCATAGTGCTTAGGCAGTTTTTTTTATTATTGTTAAAACCTGTCTGCTCAAGAGCTATTCCAGACAAATCTAAAGAATTTAGCTTCTTGAATCATGTGGCAAAAATACTGCCACACCAGAATTTATCTGACTCTTAAAAAAACCAACCCAAAACCGAACTCTTCTGCAACTATGTATTTTTAATCAATTCTAAACATAGCTGAATTCTATGCTGCTAGAATATAACAGTGTTCCCTGAGATTTTCTTCATAATGGGGTTCCAGTTCCCCATAATCCAGAATTCTGACTTTCTGTAAACAAATAGCACCCATTGCTCCTTCATATCAATCTAGCATCTTCTGCCAGTTACATGGGAACAGTTACATTTACTCAACCTAGTAGTGACAAAATATGGCAATCAGAATCTCTGCTCTATTCGGTTCTTAGCAAGTCAGGACAAAAATTATGATTTGTTGACTAAACAAATGGTCGCAAATCAAGGACTACTGTACATTCTTAAGATTCCAGGTTGGGCACTTTAATAATAGCATTATTCCTAGTGCAAACAATGATTAGATGGTTCCATTTGTACCACCTAATGCAATAAAGGAAGACAATTCACTGTAGCATTTCCTCTTTTAACTGCCAAAAACTAAATCCAGCTATCAGTATTGCCTTTTTCAACTGTATTTAATAGGGTTTATATTACATCAGCCATATACTGATGTATATGCTACAGCATTATTACATCCTGAAATGCCAACACACAAGTCTTTTTGAAGAATAGAAAGTAGGACAAAAAATTTGGACAGCCCTTAAGCACAAACATTCAACAATACATAGAACACCCGTTCTGATCTCTTGCCAGCAGAAAGGACAGGACTTCCTACTTTAAAGTGAGATTTTAAGATTTGAGTACACTTCATAAAATAATAGGAGGTGGCAATAGACTATTAAATCCAACCCCTTGTTCAGAGCAAGAATCTAAATTTAAACTTCTAACAATGCCTATCCAAGGTCCTTCTGATTTACCAAACCCAGGGATGGAGAGAAAAACAAAAACGTGCATAAATCTAGAATGCCCAGATTTCTTCTCAGGTTTTTCAGTATTGATAGCACCTCCTACCATTAGAAATAATAGCAAATCAATGATACATCTAATTAGAGCACTTTCATTGCTTCCACTGTTCATCCAAATGCAAGGCCATCCCCAAGAACATAATCAGAATTTGCAATGCTGCCCTTTCAACAACAGCATCTATAAATCTTCCTCTTTACAACAACTCCTGAAAATTATTGGATTTTAGACTTGAAATAATGGAGAGGGGGAAATAAGGAACCCAGCGCTGTATTTCCCCACCTCTGCCTTCAGAATTTGCACCCCACCACCAAATCCAGCTGCTTTTCCACAAACAGCAGATGTAACTGGGTTCCCATCTGGCTGTATCTATATGAGCCAGTAATGTTTTTCACAGGCATTAATTGCAAGACATATTCTGAGAGATCACACTGAAAAATATGCATGGGTGGGATCTTCCCCTCCGCCATACCCAAACTTTTCATGAAACGGCTCTGTTATCTTCTCTTCTCTCCCTCCCCCCCCCCTCTCTCTCTCTCACACACACACAAACACACACCACAAATGAAAGTCATTTCAGAATCCTGCAGGAAAGAAGAGGTGGGGGGAACCAAAGCTAAAAATATCCACTGGAAGGTGTTACATTAGAAGCAGACAGATCATAAGGCAGGATGGGTCATGAATTCATTATGAACTCCTAATGAAGCTTCAAAAAAAAAAAAAAAACCCATGAATCTAAAAGGGAAGAGGGAAAAGAGACAGGGGAAAAGATGAAGGAAAAACTTTTTCTTTCCTCATGAAAAGATCCATCCACATTCTCAACTCATGCACAGCAGACTTGTATGCCCTGCATTTTTCATCTTTATGTATGAAAGAAACAAACTTACATCAAGTACTCAGTACCAGAGTGTTTATCAGGAATTATATCCCAGCCATTTTTCTCTGGTTCATGTTTAATCTAAAGTTAAATAAATGCAGAAAATAGAATGTTACAAAGCATTAGACTCAAGCATAATCTATATTTGTACTGATGCTTCCATTTTTTGCCCTACTTCATCCACAATATATTTGAGATTTCTTTAAAAAGAAGTCAGCACCCCCATACTGTTTGGAAATGTGTACCTTAAACAAAAATAACTGAAATTAGCACGTTAGCTACAAATACGGTAGTTTTTGATTTATAACCAATCATTTAACATTCATTTGTAGTTATAATGGACTTCAAAAAAAATACTTATATAACCCTTCCATAAAGTTATAACTGCCGCACCCTCCACTGTCACATGATTGCATTTCAGGCACTTGGCAACCAAGTTGTGTTTATGAGTGCTTCCTTGGTCATGTGATCACAATCTGCAACATTTTTTTACTGCTTTCTAGCAAAAAATAAAATCCCATTCAGAATGGGTGTGCTTAATGACATGATTCATTTAACACCTATATGATTCGCTTAATAATCACACTGACTTGCTTTATGACAGGCCTATCAAACTGGCAGACTGTGGGCTGGATACATCCAGGGGTGGGCTGCTGGGGGTTCGCAGGATTTGGGAGAATCTCTAGTTAAGATTCTATGCAGTTCGGAGAACCCCCAAATCCCACTTCTGGTTGGCCCCTCTCACCCCACTCTTCCCCTCCCAGGAGTCCCCATGCAGCCCATTTTGGCTGCAGGTAAGTGCAGGGCATGCGTGGAGGGTGAAAAACGGGCCTACCGGAAGTTTGGGAAGCCAGTTTCCAGCCTCCAGAACCCGGGGAGGCAGTTTTTGCCCTCCTGGAGGATCGAGGAAAGCCTCAGGAGCCTGGGGAGGGCAAACATGCCCCCCACCATGGTGCAGGAGACCGACTAGGCCACACCCACCATGGCCACACTCCCCCAGCAACTGGGCAGAGAATCCCTTGCTAAAATTTTTGAAGCCCACCCTTGGATACATCACATGCAGGCCACACCCATCCCAATTCCGGAAAGGCAAAAAAAAGTCACAATACATCCAGCCTGTGACATGATCGAGTTTGACACCTGTGCTTTATGACTATCCTAAAAATAAGCTAGTTGCATGGTACCTTAACCTACGACAACAACTTGCAACTGAAATTTGAAGCTTTGGATTATGACCATAGTGGTCATAATCCAAGGACTACCAGTAGCTACAGCTCATCAGATTGTCTTTTGAATAATGATTATATTTGTGTATGACCATGTCCATAGGGGCAACCATTTTATGTATATGGCTATAATATCCTTCAAAAATTCCAAAAAAACTGGAAATTCATGCAGGAATTAACAGAGAGAGATGAGATTACTGTACACTCTAAGAAATCATTTGGCACTGGCTACTAGACTAAAGAATTAGGTCATCTGAAGAATTCACTTTAAGTCTTGTGAAAATGAAATTCTGAATAGCAGCTTTCCAATGATCCAAACTGAGTTACAGTCCAATATACATTGATGGCATGATGTATTACAGGTAGTCCTCAACTTACAACCACAACTGGGGCCAGAATTTCCATTGCTAAGCAAGGCAGGTGTGGAGTTGTATAGGATTTTATAACCTTTCTATCATAGTTATTTAGTGAATCACATGGTACTTACTTCCCCCATTTACTTTGCTTGTTGGAAGCTGGCTGGGAAAATCACAAATGGTGATCACATGACCACGGGTTGTGTCGTAAATACATGCTGGATGCTAAATGCCCAAATTTTGATCACACACTCATGACGATGCTGCGGTGGGTGTAAATGCAAAGACCATTCATGTCATTATTTTCAGTGCTATTGTAACTTCAAATGGTCACTAAACAAATAGTTGTAAGTCAAGGGCTACACTCAGGAATTGTACAATGTATTGTATTATATAGTTGCCCATTAAACAATCCTGGGTACACTACTAATATGCTTAAACCAGGGGTGTCAAAACTCCATTTCATTGAGAGCTGCATCAGGGTTGTGTTTGACCTTGGGGAGCCGGGGTGGGTGTGGCCAGGGTGGGCATGGCCAGCTTGACATCAGATGTGTTGGGGACGTCTGTGGTGACCCAAGCTCCGTTTTCAGCTGCCATGGCCTCCTACAACCCTCTGCCAGTGAAAATGGAGCTCGGGAGCCTGTTTTTGCTGACAGAAGCACCATAGGCCCATCCTTCATTGTTTCTAGGGCAGCCCCATGGGCCAGATCTGTACCCCAATGGCTGGAACCGGGTCCCAGGCCTTGAGTTTGATGCTCCTCGCTTAAACAGTCCAGGCAAGGGTCTGTGAGCATTTACTTTGTTTTTATAACTTATTCACACATAAATGGTTTCCAAAAAAATTTACAGGGGCTTTTGTAGAGAATATCTTAGAAACTACATGGTAAAGAAGGGGCCCAGATGTTTTTGCTATCTAAAAAGGACTTCCATGCTTCTTATTTCTTTACTCAAACAAATGCATGGGAGCACTACAGGTAGTAGTGACTCACGGCCACAATTGAACCCCCATTTTATGTTGGTTGAGTTTTTCCCCATTTATGACCTTTCTTGCCACGGTTGTTAAGTGACTCATAACTTGATTCACTTAAGTTAGTGATAAGTTAGTAACATGTTGTTAAGTGAATCTGGCTTCCACATTGATTTTGCTTGTCAAAAGGTTGCAAAAAGGTGATCACTTGACCTTGGGACACAGCCACCAGCTACCAAGCATCGTGCCAAATTTTTTTGATCAAATGGTCATGGGGATGCTACAAAGGTCGTAAGTGTGGAAAATGGTCATAAGCCACTTTTTTCAGTGCCGTTGTAACTTTGAATGGTCACTAAGTGAACTGTAGAAAATTGTGGACTACCTGTATTGAAGTACTGATTCATAAGATGAAACTTATCATTGGTCTCTATGGCTATAAAAAGAGAGTAGACCAAACCCTCTTCTCCCTCCAACTCTCCGCACACGTATCCCTTCCTCCACCACCCTATTTCTGCAAGCAAGCGTTTATAAAGATTAACATTGGGGAGAACATTGTTTGAGCAGCACATTCTCTTTCTTCTGCTATACAATGGACACCCACAGACAGACAGATCTGTGGCTGCTCCACTAAGTCTAGTAGATGAATGCACTGTTTGCACTCTCATATAATTTTATGCAGTGGCAAACTTTATGAGCAAGCCGTATTAGACATGACAGTTCAGTAGGGACGTTTTGTCTACTTTACTCTGATGTGAACATTTCAAACAGTCACCCCAGAATGTGGGGCTCCAACAGCAATTCTTCATTTGCATAAGGAAAGTAAAAAGGAGCAATACCAGGTATACAAGCATGGTTTTGTGAATCTGTGAAAGTTGGACCATAAGGAAAGCTGAGCGCCAAAGAATTGAGGCCTTTGAACTATGGTGCTGGAGAAGACTCCTGCGAGTCCCTTGGACTGCAAGGCAGTCAAACCGGTCCGTCCTAGAGGAGATCAGCCCTGACTGCTCTTTAGAAGGCCAGATCCTGAAGATGAAACTCAAGTACTTTGGCCACCTAATGAGAAGGAAGGACTCACTGGAGAAGAGCCTAATGCTGAAAAAAATTGAAGGCAAAAGAAAAAAGGGACGACAGAGAATGAGGTGGCTGGATGGAATCACCGAAGCAGTCATCGTGAGCTTAAATGGACTCCAGAGGATGGTAGAGAAAAGGAAGACATGGAAGAACATTATCCATGGAGTCGCGATGAGTTGGACATGACTTCACAACTAAAAACAACAAAACATGTTTTTTTTCACTAAGCTGAATGGAGAGGTCCTTACTGTAATATTGTATTGTATTGTATTGTATTGTATTGTATATCAGAGTACAAACAGATTTCTGGATTTGGCTCAATGTTGCTGAATTGAAAATGAATCTGCGTCCCAAAGAAGGAAATATAAGAACATCTAAAAGAAACAAAGTGTAGAGTTCTTTAAAGTTATAGCACACCCAAGAATCTATGAGAGATATTCAAATAGATGCGCAAATCTAAAAATCCAACATTACCCCAGAGGCAGAAAAATATTAACCTTTTCATTTCACAAATGGTAAAAAGCGAAGGCATGGTGAAATCGTACAGCTTGCCAAATTTGAAGAAAGAGACCTCAAAGCCATTGCCTGTAGCACCTTAACTTCTAACCTTCTAGCTGTGACACATCAAGAGATGTTTTCCAATGGCTGGAATCAGAAGTACAGCTGCAAATGACATTTGTAGATTAAAATAATGTGGAAGAAAAGAATACAAGGAAGCGGTCTCTTCCCAACGGATCAAAGGGACATGTCTAGCAATCTCAGCTTTAATCACGGCAATAGAGTCTTACTGAAACTGATGATGCAAAATTCTACTTTTTCATTAGGAGAAGTCTTGGGAAACACCAAGGTCAATAGAGAGAGATGCACAGAGATTGTTGCTGTTTTTTCCACAGGAGGGTGGAAAAAAAGGAAGATACTCTTAATTCTCATCTCTTAGAATCAAGGGCTTTATCAACCAGCAATTTGCACAAACTAATGCAGAAGCAGCCTGCAAAGCACCCGGCATCAATCCACCCCTTTCGAGATGTATGCATACTCACTGCAGCAGTAATTATTGTGAATGTTTCATCCCTATTTATAGAATATGTCTGATTTAATGCCTCCATTACTATCCCAACTTGCTGTTAAAGCAATAAATGGAACCCAGCAATTGCAGTCAAGAGCTGAGAAATATTTTGCTGCCATCAATAGTCCCACTGACAAAGAAGGCAAAAGGGAAGCGTGCACACACACTACATGGAAATATAAATCTCTGGGGAAGAGAGCACGAGTACTGCTTACTGCAGCAGCTCCTATTCTTCATTCACAACAAAAGCAGTGAAGGCAACCAGGGACAGAATTCCATACATGCAGAAATTATCAAAATGCCTCTCTCTCTCTTTTTAAATAACCAGAACAAGGAAAGAAAAAAAAGTATGCATTGGGAAGATTTCTGAGAATCTAGGTAGTTTATACTGTATATTGACTTTTAAAAACAGATATATTTGTATGTTGCCCCAAAACATAGCTATATAGGTTTTAGGAGTGACAGGTAGAATAATCCAGATGTTTTGTACTACAGCTTCCATTGTTTCCACCCAATGCAGCTAACAAACCTGCTTATTAAGTACAGCAGAAGCTATATAGTCTGACATCTCAGCGCCTACTGACTGGGGAAGGCTCTTTCAGAGGCTTGTATTATGAAAAACTACCACCAAGGGCTGTCTTTATCCAACAATACTATGCTAAGAGTGGAACAGTCAGAGAATTGTACCTCAAACTAAAACCAATGCATCTCCAGAAGTGTATTTACAAACAAATACTCTGGCTCCAGATTACCAATGGCAAGTAGAAAAAAACAGCAAGATGTCTACTCCTGAAACTGCAAACTATAACCAAATTGTTTTCTTCACCCAAGCAGTTAAGCGTTAGCTGTTCTAAAGGCCAAAAAAGTTGTTGCTACAAAAAGTGTTACCATAAAGCCTTCTTGCAAAACCATATTACTGTACACCATCTGAAGCAGAGAAAAGATGGGACAGTAACTATTAGTTTTCAGAAAACTAAAAGGAAATGTGCCATGTGATCAGTTTATTCAATAATATCAAAGGAACATTGGGCACCGTTTACAAGTGAATGCACAATTCTTAACAAAATTGTCAATCCATATCTTTTTTTTCTTTAAAAAAAAAAAGGGTTTTATAAGTCTTAAAATAAGCTCATAGACATGAAAGGAAAATGAGGAATCAAAGACAAAGCCAGCAAGTAGATCAAAAGCAATCAAGCCACACCCAAATGCCCACTCAGATCAATAATAAAATTGCAAATTGTAGCAGTTTACAAATAAATGATGCTGAAACCCAATATTTCTAGCTAATTGGAAGACAAATTGGAAGATAAATTATGTCACCTTCATTCATTTAGGTTGTAAGCTTAGGCACACTAGTACTAAACAGCACAACTTATTTTTTTTAATAGCTATACATAAAATATACTACCATACATGAAAAATATGTTTTTCTGACATTTTTTTAAGAGGTAACTGCCCAAATCTTTTTCATGGCACCGTCTTGTCTGTAGGAAAGTGTCTCGTTTTTCCAAGTCAGTTAGGAAACTTCCTCTTAAAGATATCAGTGATCTCAGATATTTAAATCTGTATCTTCCTACTGCAGAATCAAAACTGAGACCACCATGTCCTTACATTAAAACAAACACAAAGACACCTGGACTGAAGATACAACTTCAATCATAATTAAACATACTCCCTACACCTACAGCAAACAAATAAAGTTGCAAAAACTACAGAGTATGGAACTTGATGAAAAGGGAAGGTAACTAGTTAAAGAAATGGGATTTTAAAAGGCATGCTTGCCTTTAATCTTCCATGGTATGCTGTAATAAATTTGGATGAAAGCTTAGAAAGTATACAGCAAGGAAAATGTTTGAAATGTATACTTCAAACTATATTATATAATAAAAAACAAATGTTTTGTAAGCATAAATGTTAAAAGAGGAACTTCAAAGTATATTGCCTATGTTCGTAAAACATTACAGTTCTTAGGAATCCACAGTGCTATCACCAGAATCCAGATTTTGATATATGATTGTATTGAAGAAACCAACAACAACAAAAAAGAATGTGAGGGGATTATGCTCTCAATATTACCCTCTCAATATTCTTTATTTAACTACTGATGCAAGCTAAACTTCTGAAAATCAGCAGGCCTTGTGTTAATGTGTTATGCTGAAACAAGGATCAAAGTGCAACTCTTCAGCAATAATACCACAGCTAATTTTCCTGCACACACATATATATGCACATATTTACCTAGTACATTAGAACTGATTATGTTATCTAGTATGGGTATTGAAATTGTCTGCAAGAAAACAACTAAGCTCAGAGAAAATCAAGGACATCATCATAATACCAAGAATCAATGTTTTCCCTTACTCTATTTACATGTTTCTTCTTTACTCTATTTACATAAACTCCAGGGATTCTAAAACACATCCAAAATTCACAAGTCATTTTCCACATGGTTGCTTTTCATACTAAATGTCGGTGACTCAATTCCCTTGCTGATCTTTTGTAGGTTTCATTCATTCATCCTTTCCTCTGTATCATGAATTGCATCAATAAGAGGTATTAACTTCTTGCACAACATCCATACAAAATAAAAACATTAACAGGAGAAACAATTGAGAATACATTCACAACAAAGACATGCTGCAGAAAAATCTAATTTATGTCTGAGGGCTCAGAGATTTAGGTCTCTCCAAGAAAATAAATGGAGATCATCTAGAGTTCAATAAGCTCCTAGATACAAGATGGAGCCTCTGGTGCTTCAAATGGCAAAATGCAACAGGAAGGGAGGAAGGCATGAATTGCCATTTACTAAGCAACTTACCATTTTCTTTCTTCCCACAGCACAAGCCTCCAAATGTGTTCTCTGGCAGAACACAGTGAGTAATCTACTAGAGCTCATCTGGTGGTATTGCCTTCATCAACTCACATATCAAAGCAAGATTTCCAACTGTATCTCTGCTTTTTATATGGAACGGAGGCTGAAGCAAAAGAGTCAGCAATTTTTGTTTTAGGGGACAGTGAATAACAGGAGCTGGCACTTTTCCTGTCCTCTCTTCCTTCTGTTAATTCTACAAAAATCAAAACCTTAATTATCACAAATAGACCCTGGTTTCTACATCACTGGAGCAAATCATTAAAAGAAAATAATCATATGCACATGTATAATGAGAAATATTAAGTACAATAGATTTTTTCTCACAAGGGTTCCTAGGATTTCAATTTAAGGCTGCAGTCTTATTGAAAAGAAAATAAATTCAACAGGGTATTACATCAGGATAAGCAATCTTAGGTTATCTTAATGTTACTCTAATCTTCATTAATCTTAGTGTTCCTCCTGTATCCAGCTTTCCCTTTAAGGATTTTTACAACCAAAAGAGCCTCCCAGGGCTGTTAATATTTAACACACATTACAACCGGTGTTATAGCCAAGCTCTATCAGAGAAGGAGGGTGACCATTACACGATTTAAAGGGACCACACAATTCCCCAGAATTAAGCGTAGCTATCCATCAAAAGTACACAAACGTCCAACTAAAAACATCCAACCTTCGAAAAAAACCCGCGTTCGTTTCCAAAATGAGACGATTAATCGAGAACGGGGCTAAAAGCTCCGGGACAGATCACAGCTGCCCACCGCGGCCACCAAAGTGCCTGGAATTTGGGCGTGGCAGCCACTTCACATCTCTCTCAGCTACAAAAAAACGAGGAATTGGCTTCCGACGCTTAACAGACCTGGGAGCCACCCGCCGCTCACACACCTGCCCGAGACTCTCCAAACCACAAGGAAGAGATACATACACAGCTATCCCGCCCAACGAGGTTGGCCCCGCAGCCTCTCTTTTTCTTCAGCTCAACGAAAAGCTACGCAGCTCACATCTGAGGAAAAGTGAAGCCCTGGAGAAACCGCGGGAACTCTTTTAAAAACCTCGTTCAAGCGTCAGCATCAAATCTCTCTCCTCGCCGACTGTCAGCTCTGAGTTGTCAAGACCGGCCTCGCATCGTACACTGGAGCGAGAGAGGGGAGGGGGTTGGTGGTGTTGTTTCTTTTGGAACAATGAAGATTGAACGCCCCTCGGGCACCAGCTCCGCACCTTTCGAATATTTGGAAAATGAAAAAAACGGCGGGGACCCCCAGAGAAACACAGCTGCAGATGAACAAGGCGCGATTTGCCCCCTGAACGACTTTTTCTGGGAGTAAACTCACTGGAGCCACCAAACAGCTGGCGCGCTTTCTCTCTCTCTCTCCCTTTCTTTCCAGGCCAATTTGCCTTTCGGCTACTCCAACCCCTGCCTAAAAAAGCCTCCAGGTTTTAGAGGCTAGAAAAACACGAATTCAACCGGGAGGGGGAGGAGAAAGACAGTCGATTGTCAAGGAGGGCTGGGGGTTGTGAGGGGGGGTGGAGAGAAGTTCAAGCAGACTTTAAAAACAAAAGGTACTAAGGATCAACAGGGCACAAGGAACACCTGAATGCCTGGCCGAGATTCCCTCTCCCCACCCCAACCCCCCATTTCCAACAACCGGCAGCCAATGAAGGCCGAAGACGCGAGGGGAGTAAGAGCGCTGATTCGCCGCGCGGAGGAAAGAAAGAAACACACCCCTCTCTCGGGGTAAAGGGAGGAAGATGGGGGCGCCGCGCAAGGCGAAGGCGGCGGGGAGATGAAGAGCGGGAGGAATCCGCGAACAATCGCAGCGAGATTAAAGACGAGAAGGACGGGGGTGGGAAAGTGAGGGGGGGTTGAAACGGAGAAGAATTTGGGGTAATTGGGCGGGGGAGGCGCGGGGCGCGCAGGAAGACCCCTCCCCCTTCTCCCGATTCCTTCCCCCCATCCCCGCGCAACGCCGAACTCCACCGAGACCCTCCACGTGATCTCGCAGCCTTGCGAGCCTCCGGCGAGACCGCGGCCGCCCGCCCGGTTGGGGCGTCTACCGATTTAGCCCCCGTCGGCGGCGGTGGGAAGGCAGGCGAAGTGAGAGGAGAAAGGGGGAAAGCCCAAAGGCAGGAGGTGTCATGGGGGAAGGGGGGCTTCCCTTCGGGGGTGGGGGTGGGATGAGAGAGAAGGAATCGACGCCATGGCTAACCTTGTTCTCTTTTTTTTCTCCCCCCTGAGTAATCCGGAGTCAAGACGTGTCGCTGGCCGAGGAGAGGTTCATCGGGCGAGGACAATCAAAGGCTGCTCCGAGCCTCCTTTGCAATAAAAAAAAATTACAAAAAGAAAATAAATGGAGGCGGGGTGGAACAATGCAGCGCCTTGATTCCCTCGGTTTCTCCCCCCCCCCTCTCTTCTCTAGGTGTAAGGGGGCAAAAAAAAACCCGTCCCCCTCCTCGGAAAGCGGTGGTGGGGAGGGGGAAAAGCAAATAGTAATAAGCTGCAGCAGCAGGGAGTGAGCTGGAAGGCGGGAGGGCTGGGAGCTCAGCGAGAGAGGCACGTCATGAGCAGCAGAACCAGCCTCCGAGGGAGAGGAGGAGGAGGCGGGGGTGGTAGGAAAAGAAAAGGACCGTCTATGAAACCGAACAGCCACTACGCGAGCTGCAACCGCCAGGCTCTTAACGAGAGTCGCCTCCGTAGTAGTCAATTGGCAGACGATCGCGGAGCAGCCCCACCTGTTTACAAACGAAGGGCATCCGAAGCGGCTCTGTCCAACCTTTTCAGGTGGTATCCCAGGTGAAAAACAAGGAAGCGTCTGTCTATACTGGGATCATAATTCGATTCCGGGCTAATCTGCATTGCTTCCTACCGTAGTAGCCCTTTTTTCCCCCTTCCACTCAGAGAGATGGAAATCTGGTAACCCCGCCCACAGCTACGCCCGTCTCATTGTTCCGTAAACCAAGGTGAGCGCGAGACGACGCCCCTAAATCACACACCGTCCTTGGCTGCTGAAGTCAACTTCGGATGGGAGGGGTGTTTTTTGTTTGGTGTTGCCAGCATGTGGGAGTCTTACAAGGTTGACTTTCTGAGGTTCTAGTAGGTTAACCATCCGGTCGTCATTGCTTTCATATGGCTTTTCTCGACACGTGAAAATGCCCTATACTATAGCGTCTGCAGAAATTGTATGAAACCTCTTGAGTTGTTTCTCGTTTAGGAATTAAAAAAACAACAACAGGACAACATCTATAATGTAGGGAGATTGTGCCAGTTCACACTCAACCGAAAGGGAATGGGTTTTCTTTCCAAAATGTCAATTGTTCAAATTTTATCAGAATAAGACAAGCAGATGTGATCCTTGCAACCATTTGAAGACTTTTCTGATTTAGATATTATACTTTTTAAAATAGTTTGCTTTGTTGTCTGTTTGAAGGTAACACAACACAGCACCTTACAAGTTTTCAGTCCCTGTTAGTAATAGTGATTAGTGGACATGAATATAAATGCACATTGAAACATTGACAATACATTTCTTATCTTTCAAAAGGGGCAGAAGCATATTCCAGGTTTAGAGATACAATAGTAGTGAAATGGCTGTTGTATGTAAAGCAAGCTCAGTCTAGAAGGGGAAAGTATTTCACTCTGAAAATGCAATCATACCATACAAATGTCAGTGGTCTCCATAGCATCCCTAGAAATGCCAGTAAAGAGCAAAGGCAACTGAAGAGCGTGGGCAACTGACAGCTGTGTGACAGAGCCATGGCCATGACATTAACTCGCCATGTTTATGTGACATACGCACCTATGATTAATTAAATCATGGTTTCTTCAGTTTTCTCACTTTTCTGAGAACAATGACATGCTGAACTCTGCAATAATCAAATAGACTGGATTTGCAGAACTAAAACATGATTTAGTTGTTTGTGTTCTGTGTGTCATGCCAACACATTCTCTACCACAAAGTCAATGCAAAGAATTGGGTAATGGCCAGGGCATGACTATGGAACATACCTTGTCATATGTGCATAAGGGGGGGGGGGTCAAATTCTCCCCATCGGCAATGGTTCTTCACATCTTGAGTTAGAGCCTTGAGCCTTGAGTTAGAACCTGCAGAACAGTCAGAGATAACTTGGATGGCCATTAATTCAAATTCACATTGGATCTGAAATAATTTTCCTTTCTCAAAAAGATGGAAAGAACATGCATGCTGGCCCCTATAAGAACAGATCTGAAATACTGCTTGGAATCAAAGCATTGCCTACACCTATTCTCAGATATAGATTGAGAAGGTCTACAACAGCATGCAAGAAGCTTTGAACTTTAATCATCAAAGTCTCCAATGGCCCACGGCTTGGAATACAAAGAAACTGCTCAAGGGTGTAGTGAATGCTTTGCCTCTATGAGAGACTTTGAATTTTCCCTTACTGCTGAGGAAGAGTACAGCTTGTGTAACTGCAAGCTATTTACATAGTTTGAATCCATATTTACAATTTAGGATTCCAATAGGCCTCCAAAACAGCCCCCATTTTCATACACTTATCAGAATGTTATATTTTTGATTAGTGCTATGTTCTCTTGCCTATCTGTGTGTATCTCCTGCCTTTATTTTATATAAATAACTCAAAGCAGCAAACATAGTACCTCTCTTTGCCTATTTTCCCCACAACAGCAAAAATCAACCCCCCTCAGGTGGGTTGGGCTGAGTGAGTGACTGGCCCAAAATCAGCTAATCAGCTTTCATGCCTAAAGCAGGATTAGAACTCACAGCATTATGGTTTCCAGGCCAGCACTTTAATAACTATGCCAAACTGGGTCTCTTTTGCATTAATTTGAATTCATTTTGATATGCAGCATTTTATTTTCTTTCAAAGAAAACTTTCAGTGTGAACATATTTGTGCGTTTAAGAAGCACTATTCAAGCATTTCTTATTTTTTCTATGTAATTTACATAAATTATATAGCAAACAATCTTAAACTCAATAAAAGAACATGCTAGAACTGAGGTGCCGTGATCTGGTGAGGAAAAGATAGCCATGCAGATGCAACATCATTACATATATTATAGTTGGCAAGTGATGCAACTGCGTTGAGGTCTCAATCTTCCTTTTGCCTCAGGCTCTTGGTAAACAGGTTGCAGTCAGTGCCATTGCTCTGGGGGGAAATATTGTTAATCTTACCAGCAACAAAAAAATGAGCTTCTAAAAGATGAGTTTGGAAGAATCTAGTTTCTGTCTAAGATTAATGTAAGGTATAAAGCTGAGAAATTTTCCTACCACTAAAGCGTTGTGATTGACAACTGAACAAGGGTTACCAAGAGCAAAATACAGGAAAAAATGATGGCATAATACAGATTATTTTCAGGAAAAATATGCATGAATCATCAATCAAGAATTTTACTGGTTCACATTACATAGAACCATAAATATGGATTGTTCAGTTATGATCATAGCCAATAACACTGGTTTAACACAGTGGTGGAACTGGTAGTTTTTTACTACCAGTTCTGTGGGTGTGGCTTTGTGGGCGTGGCAGGGGAAGGATCCTGCAAAATCCCCATTCCCTCCCCACTCTCAAAATTTCCGCTACTGGTTCTCCAGAACCTGTCAGAACTGGCTGAATACCACCTCTGGTTTAACATTTCTAAGTATTACTGCTATACAAATTATCAGTTATTTCAATATGATGTGTTTTAGCAAATCATAATAGTGTCATATTGTGAAAATCTTTTCTCTATTGGAATTTCTAATCAGCTGTGTACACTAGGCAAAACAGGCAGGGTTTTGTACATGTAAGCATCTGGATAATGCTGCTTCATATCTGGCATTTAAGGATAGAAACTGAACCTTTCAACCAGTAAAATATAAAACTGTTGTGATACCACTAAGTCTGATTTTTAAAAATAAATATTTAAAATGAATGACAATTTGATCCTGATCTGAAAGTTGGGTCTGGAGTGTACACTTATACTACAGCTTCTCACTTTATGTCTAACAAGTATAGTTTAACCAACCCCTACATTTTATATAAAGGTGAATATAAAAGGAGAACATTTGCAAATATTCGGTCTTAGTCCAAATTGAATTACAGTGATATCTTGATACTCATCATTAATTGGTTCCAGGAAATGCAATGAGTACCAAAAATGATGAGTACCAAACCATTTTTTCTCCTAAGGAATAATGTAGTGAGTCATGGCAAGTAAGTTCTAGCTTGTGCTTTGAGTAGCGAACAAACGCTGAGTATCGGGATAAAATTTTAACATCAAAATGAATACCAAATTCAATGAATTTGAAAGCAGTTGGGCACTAAGGTACCACTGTATGTTTATGAGACAAAATGATTATATCTGAATTGGGCCATTATCTTTTTGGCTACAGTGTTGTTTTTTAAGAATATTTATAAAAATGCAAACCATGGATATGACCAATATATACCTTGAAAAGATATGTGCATCAATGAATTGTGAAGGTTAGTTCTGCATACTGCAATATATAAAATGCACCTGTGCTCTGCGTCTATTGATTTAACCATTTTAAAAATGGGATCTATAAAGATACTTAATGAAAACCATCATTTCTACTGGCTAAACAATTTATTATTTGAAAGAGCATCTTAAATATGTTTGTTGAGTAAAGCAGACAATGAATGGCAGCATGGCATTAAATAACCTTTCATAAAGGAAGCCTGAATTAAAGCACAATTAAAAGCCATATTTTAAATTTATCATCAGTGTATTTACTTACATGATTAATCTGATTATTACATAGCAATGACATATGAATTTCATAGTTTGATAGGTAAGGTTTACATGTTTTTGTCCCTAAAGTATAGTATTTAAGGTTAGTGTCTTTTAAATCAAATATAATTGTTGTTTTTAACAAATAATACAGAGAAATATTTGTTAATATGCAAAAAAATAGCCATAAATTCTCATCCAGCATTATATCAGTGCAGCCATGTTTGCACTAAATTACTGTTTTGTACTTCAATTCAATAATATAAAAGTTGTTTGTCAGTACCACAAATAGTTATAGAAATGGAAACAGGCTAAATTACAAGAGTATATTCAGTTTGAGAGCCACTTTGGTGGAGTGTTTAAGGCATCAGGCTAGAAATCTGGAGTCTGCGAGTTCTGGTTATCCCATATGCACAAAGCCAGCTGGGTGACTTTGGGCCAATCATTCTCTCTCGGCCCTAGGTAGGAGGCAGCCACAAATCACATTTGAAATCTTTAAAAGAAAACTGCAAGGACTTTTTTAGGGAGTCATCAGGACTCAAAACTAACTCAAAAGCACCACCATTTTTTTAAAAAAAAATCCAGTTTAATATAATCCAGGTGGAATAGACCAATGACCTATGTATTGCAGCTATTGTTCCCACAGAGATTTACTACATATTTATGAAACATGGGAAAATAAGATATCATAGACCATCTTGTATTTGTCATGGATGCAAACTCTCATGTTTCCCATGGTATCACATAGAATGGAAAATTATTTTACATGTGTCAAAGAACCACAATTAAGCTCAGACTCCCACATAGGTAAAGATTTGTACTCTATTCCCACTGTTCAAATTTCCACAGTTTTTTGAGTGGTGAGAAATTCAGTATATTACATAGGTTTGCTTTTGTTGAAAAGAGAGTTTCCATAAAACAAATGTTTATTTACACATATATGCAGTTGAAGTGTTAATTGAAAGCACCTTGTATTAACACTCCAATCAATATCTCAAAGTTCAGGCTCCCAGATAAGATCTCTAAGGAGACGTGTATATATTAAAAATGTTGTTTCAGATTTCAGTCTTGATCTTCCGATTCTGTGTTCTTCAAACATTTTCCAGCAATTTCATAGGTACATAATGTGAGGATCTCATACCCGAAGAGAGGAACCAGAAGAAAATAATCTGATCCCTGAGTAGCGAATTAAAATTATTTGAAAAGAATTTGCCTATGGAAAAACATTTATTTCAAAAAATCAGAATCCTTGGCCAGAGTCATCAAAATAATTCCCTGCAATCCAGAAAGAAGATGTTCATCTTCCTTTCTCATTACATTCTCTATCCTCTGTACAATATTTGATGTGCAGTACTTGTCATATAGCTGTGATGGCAAACCTATGGCATGCGTGCTAGAGGTGGCATGCAGAGCCCTCTCTGTGGGCATGCGTGCCATCGCCAGCTGCTCTTCAGGTTTCCTATGCGTGCATGCGTGCATGCGTGCTGGCCAGCTGGTCTTCACATGCATCACATTCCTGGAAACCCAAAGACCAGCTGGACGACATGCATCTACATCCCTGAAACCCTCAGACCAGGTGGCTGGCACGCGCATGCTCACCAGCCACCTGGTCTTCGGTTTTCCAGCACGCACATGTGCATGCGCACACACATTCCGGTTTGGGCACTCGGTGCTGAAAAGGTTCACCATCACTGTCATATACTGTATACCAATTGCAAATCTCCCTTTTTGTCCAAATGTAGTATGACGCTGAGCTTTTCTAAACAGTAGGTGAGAGAATTGCTGTAGAGCAACAGTTAGAATTTGGCTAGCTGATGTAAGCAAGTCAAGCAGAAAAATGTTAGCCAGAAATTCCTTGACAATTCAGTCTCTCATATACACAGGTGTCATCTTTGGACACATCGATATAGAATTTTGGAAGTAAAGGGTGATTATGTACTTATGAAAGAATGTGTGTATCTCTTTCTATAAATATCTTAATGAAATTCATCAACTTTCAGCTTGAATTAGCTTTGCATTGACTGGCAATATGGTTCCGTACATTATAGATTCAGTGCATTTTTTAGAATCTTAGACATAACTAGGAGAAAAATATTGAAGAAAGTAATAACCATAGTAATTGTGTAGCTATAGATGATGTTCATCCATTATTTTTGAAAAGGACCTTGACATCTAACAGGTTGTGGGCTGTCCACGGTGTGTCCACAAGTGACTGATAAGGCCTATACAGGCACAGAATATTCTGCCACATGTCAGGCCAACGTGTGGGCACCATTGTTGCAGCATTTGCAGCTCTGGTTTTGCAGAATGCTCACTTCTCTTGTGCTATGGTTGTCCTTCTATCTTCAAATGTCTGGCAGCGTGCGCTACGTTGATCAATTTTGTGCCAGGGTTTCCCAGGGGGTGGTATCAATATCTAGGGTGTCGATATCCTATATATAGTCCTCAACAGACAAACATTTGTTTAGCAACCATTTAAGGTTACAATAGCACTGAAGAAATTGGCTTGCAACTGATCCTCACACTTACTATCACTGCAACATCCTCCATGGTCACATGATCAAAATTCATGTGCTTGTTAACTGGCATGAAATTTATGTCTGTTGCAAGGTCCTGGGCTCATGTGATCTCCATTTGCAACCTTCCCAGCCAGCTTCTAATATGCAAAGTCAATGAGGGAATCTAGATTAATGACTGCATGATTCACTTGACTACAATGATTCGCTAAACAGCTGTGGCAAAAAAGGTTGTAAAATTAGGCGTAATTCACTTGACCAGCATCTGTCTTAGCAACAGAAATTCTGGGCCCCAATTGTGGTTGTCAATGGAGGACTACCTCTATCTGGATAATTTTCTGTCTCTTTATCTTTAAAGACTGTTTACATGGTTACAAAAAAATAAAGTTAATTATTCTGATATTTTTGCTTTGGTGTTTTGACTTCTTTTAATGCTGGAATTATAACTTTATTATAAAAGAATAATATAGCCATTGTGTTGCTACTTGGTTTTATATAATACCATATGTTAAGCCTTTATAAATCAATTTTAATTTCATTTTTTTAAAAAAAAATCATTTTTAAGGATGCATCTGTTTACATGCCCCTACAGAACCTTGAATGTCAAATTCTAAAAATAGAAGACTGGAGGGGGTGTTTTTGTTTTTAATGTAGTTTAAGAAGCTTAAAACCTGAAATGTGGACAGAATTGGTGACGAGTTAGTTTCATTACTCTGTTTCAATGAGTCAAAAAGTCAACAGATAGTCTACAACAACTGTTTTCTGCAATAACAATAACACTGTATAGGAAGAATATACAGTATAATGGAGAAGTCTTGTCAGAAAAATATTCATTCTTTAGAGCAAAACATTAGAGGGAAACCAAACATAGAAATTAAATATTAACGGGCATTATAAACTTTCCTTGCAGTCCAATAGCTTGGTGTTTACTTTGATCTTAAAGTCTTGCACAATAGTGCCAAGCATGTTTAAATATTACAGTACTCCATTTGAAAACATTGTATGAAAAGGTGCTTAGCTGAACCTGCAAGCTACATTATAAAGGATAGTACGGATTGGTATTGTACAGAAAAAAAGGCATATTTCTCTTAAGTGATTCCCAGACTACAGTGCCAGCATATCTTGAGATCCAGCTCTAACATGGATCAAGTGGTTGAATGCATTTCACTAGAAACTTGTTTGAACTTCGAGGAAAAAACAACTTTGTAATGTAGCATGTGGTTGCTACTTGCTGAAATGCAAGTAGTAAAATCAGTTTTCTATCACTGCATTGAATTGATAGAAATCTGATTTACCACTTGCATTTGTACATTAGGTTGAGTCATAATGTCAAAAGTACCAGTCTGAAACTTAAATAAGTGTGCCTGGTGAGGAAGCATAACCCTGGAGAGAAAGGCATTTATTGTTACAAATATAATATAATAATATAAAAGCACTCTGTTTATGAGTTGCCACTTTCAATTTCACTTCAAGCTCACTATTTGTATTAGCCCCCCCGCTTTTTTTTGCATGGAAATATTGCCCAGGATATTTAAAAAAAAAATAAGAGAGGATGTTAGCCTATCAATGCAGAAGAAGGCAAATTGTGGAGGATAATTATGGCAGTGGTTGGTATTCCTCTACCCTGAATTGCAAGGGGAACCTCTGTCACCTCACTGGTGGTGTAGCTTTTATAGGCCAGGACTTTGTGCCATATCTAAACAACTTCAGTCAGTACTGCAGCTGAAAACAATTAGGATAGGGGAGGATTATCTTTTCAATGCACAGCCAGACCTCTGTTTATGATAACACAGTACCTCAGTAATAGAAAATAAATAGAATCATTTTGAGATATAAAACCATAATCAGGAGGATAATATGTAAATGCAGGGTGAAATAGTTTCAATCAAAGCTCTATTGAGAAGCATTACGATAAAAGTTCTATAAACTGGCAAGAAGAACAAATGTAGTCATAGTGAGATTGTCCTTTATATTATACTTATTAAGTTTAAAGACACAACTCAATCTATCTTAGTCCAATATTCCTGTTGAAATTCTAGAAGACAATTGCCTACATTTTCGCCTTCTCCTGTAGAATATGAGCAGATTGCTTTTGGCAAGCCAGTCAAAAAGTTGAAAGTTTGCCAAGGGCATTCCAAAGGGTATAAATTGATTCTCAGCTAGTGTCTAATCTCAAAAACTGTTTCCCTACTCTGCCTTAGTCTTGGAAGAATAATAAGAAAAAAAGCGCCATTCTGAATCAGTGAAGGCATCAGGGACGATGGGACTCACTGGAGGCTCAGCATCCTATTCTAATACAAATATGCTAGAGTATTACAAGATGCCTGCCAAAAAAGCAGAGGAAAGAAAACAAAAAAAGAAGGTAAAACACCAACTATATGGCACACCCTTCCATGCATCAAAAACGTTTCAGAAGCAATAGAATGCATCTTCCGAGATCTGCAACCAGACATCACACACTGCACAGAGGCTACCATACAAGGACAAATTATGCATTGTAAAGATTGTTTGGAAGTGGGAGATACTTCCAATGTAATCTACTGGATCCCCTGCATGGATTTCCCTTGTGACTATGTAGGACAAATGGGGAGGAAGCTAACCACCAGATTGCAAGAACACAAGCAAACAGTCAGATGAAGAGACCTGAACTCATTGGTAGCCTCACATTGCAATGAACAAGGACACATTTAAATTTATAGCAAATAGGATTATTAGCCCTGCATGTACAAAGAGAGCCAGGGAAATGATTGAAGTCTAGGAAATGGGCCTCTTGTAAGTTAACAAGGAGTGTTAACTTACAAGGAGTGTAAGTTAACACACCTTGTTTAAGGAGTGCTGAATTTCCACAAGCTTATCAAATACTTAGGAACCGAGGGCTTGGCAGCCCAAGGAAATGACAGCCAATCTCCAGCCATCAACAGACCCATCATGCACCACATGAACACGACTCACAGAACAACCCAAAGCATGTATTTCAGTAGAGAGAAATTCCCTGAAGATGGGTTCCAGCATGAGTCTGAAAGCTCGGAAGAGTAAATCTCTAATCCTGACAACTGACACAAATTTGATCTTGCATTATTACCTTGGGACACATATATTTGCCTTCATTCGTGCTATATTATGTATAGGAAAGCCATCTGTATTTTATTTCTTCAATAAGATACTGAACTATACAGTATACAAGTTCCATCTAATTCTACACCAGGATTTATATACTATACTATATCATGGTTTGTTTTAACTGTAGTTCATTGAATAAACCATAATCCATAGATTTACAAATAACAGTGACTAATAAATCATGTTTACAAATAAAAAATGCTGGCTCCCAACACATTAAGCCAAAATGAAGTAATCCATATTATAGCACAGTGAAATGTATGGACGCCATTTTATTCTATGTGCCACCATTTTATACCTCTTCTTGTAACTGATTATACACTCTTTTTTTTCTTTAACATTATGAGGCTGAGCTCCTGCCAATGTGCTTTTAGGCATGTGACTAGGGCAGTCTTTAAGGATATATCACTCAACATATATTGGCTGGGAATGATAAAAGTTTAAGTCCAATACTTCCCAAAATATATGAGTGTCTGTGGTAAGGGAGAGGTGCAATTGATGAGTCAAGCATTGTAATGTGATGCAATATCCACTTCTTTTGTATAAATGTTACAATGCATGTATATAAGCAAGAAAGCTTGTATTGTAATGTCATGATAATTTCAGGAGGCATTTAAAGCTGTTGTGTCTCTCCTGCAGACACAGATTAAAGATTAATATTGAATTGACGCCAGAACATTTCCTTTTAAGGTTAATGGACAGTTAGAAAAAATCATGGAGGGTTATTGTATGTACGAAGATGGAAATATTTGACACTACCCACTATGGGAGAATGGTTGGAGAAAATAGATTTTGCTGAAAATATTTTTCTAATTAAACCGACTTCTTTGATTAGAAAATAGACATTATCTACATTCATTGCCAATTTGAAACTTCTGGATGTTTTGCATAAAAATGAAAAAAATAACTTGTGATTTATGATTTTGATGGTTAGACAGACTTGATTACAAATATTTCTATCTAATAGAAAGGTTGTTTTAAAAAATATTTTTTAAAAAGAAAACTGTAGCATGTCTGATTGAATGAACTTGTGATATTCAAGGTACACAGATCACAGGAGTCACAACCAAGTTATTATTAATCTGCACACTATAATAGATTTGTCTACCAACTTTTGTGATCAGTGTACAACAATATGGTAAATTAAGTAGACTAAATTGGAACAAATCTATTATTTGTCACTGTGCAATAAAATTTCTAAAGAAATGCATAAAATTGGTTTTTCAGTTTTATTCAAATTCTATAAAAAAATTCTAAGAAAATATTCCTTTAGCTGTTTTGAATATCTGTAAATTTATGGAGGTTAATAAATTGTACAAAAATTACTATTATATTAAATACATGGGACAATGTCGTGCTAATTCCATTTACATATTTTAAACAAGTTGTAAATTAATGATTAAATTTGTATGAATGAGTCAAATTCCAAAGTTTTTCTGTCAGAGTAATGACACATAAAAACAAGAGAGATTAATTTTCCTGATTTCAGTTATATCACTGGATTTATTTGTTAATTTCACTTTGGCCCTGGAATGAAAATAATATTGATTTAATCAATGATAGGCCAATAAGGGCAATAATTTGACACATTTAGAAGCTTTTGTTTCCAAATTGAAGACAGTCATATTTGAGCAATACTGGAAAAGAAATAAATTGGAACCTTTGCTGTCAAGAAAAACTGGCCCTTAATAGCTAAAAATAGGATGAGTACCCTTAATCAGCTAGTTAGAAATGATTGCTTCAAAGATTTTGAAAGTTTACAAGAAGCAAAATCTGCAAAAAATAATTACATTGCAGTATACCCATCTAAAGCATTTGTTATGATTGCTTGGCTAAGAGCCATTTACTTACTTGGCTCACCCTGTGATTTTGAATGCATTAGATTAGCTTTTTTAAGAAGCTAAATCAACAATTCAGTTTTATTGACAATTTAAAGAACACGCTAAAATAAATATCAACCATTTACAAATGGAACTGTGGTTTCCAAAATCACTTGATCTCAAGCTTCAGGACATACTAAATATGTTTCTCAAAAAAACATTAAATATTTTTCTTATGATCTTAAAATGGAGGTTAATACATTAAACAATTCTTTTTCAGGTTTATTGGTCTGCTTAATGAGTGCTCAACAAAGATTAATTGTTCTCTCGAAGCTACCTATTTCCATATATGGTGGACTTGCCAAAAGGTTAAGGGATTTTGGATAAAAATATGGTGGATTATGCAAAATATCTTTAAAAGAAGGATAAAGTTTACCCCTCAGTTATTTTTGCTAGGTATAAGTGCTGACTTTACAGCGGTAGAGACTAACTTGATCCTGCACTTAATAACGGCAGCAAGACTGTTGGTGGCGCAATACTGGAAGAAGGAAGACCTGCCTACAACTCAAGAATGGACATTGAAAGTTACAAATTTAGCCGAGATGGCTAAAATATCGGCATATCTTAAAGATCACTCAAATGAGAAATATAAACGAGACTGGAAAAAATGGATTGACTATATACAAAATAAATAAGGGACCAAGAAATTCCAGTTAGCCTATGCTTAAGATCAGGAATGATTTAAATTGTTTAAAGTTAGCTTAGCAAGAATAAGCTAAGATCAATGTAGAGATGTTATTAATTTCTTTATTTTTTTTCTCAATAGATTTTAGACTGTTTGTTAAAAATCTATACCGTGTACGGGTTCTGGGAAGTCGGGGGGGGAGAGGAGGGGGGGTCAGGGGGAGGGTGGAGGGAGGGAGGGATATATATTAGGCTAGACATGATGTGTTAGATCTAAATGCAATGTGACTTCACATGTATACTGTTTTTCTCTAATTTTTCTTTAAAAATAGGATTTAAGCCAAATACATTAACATACAGTGGAAATACACCGAGGGGAGGAGGAGTAGGAAAGAAGAAAGATGGGCAGAGAGGAATGGGAGAGGGGGGCGGAAGGTGAAAAGGAAGGGGAGGAGTGGATCTGGAGAGAGGAGTGGTAGAGGGCAAGGGGAAGTAGGGTAGAGAGGGATGATGGAGGGAAGATAGAAAGTTGGAGGGTGGTGGAAGAAAGAGGTGTATGGAGAATGGAAGAGGTATATTGGGCTTTTATTTTCTGGGGCATTGTCGACAAGAGGAATTGATGCAATTATTGTTTAATACTGTATGGTGTATACATGTGAGTGTATGAAAATGAAAATAAAATATACTAAAAGAAAAAAGATTAATTGTCAATCTTTTTATATTAGAGACATAATAAATGTAAAGTTATTTTACTTTGGTCTTGCTAGCTTTTTATTGGTTGGATAGCCTTATTATTATAAACCAGGGCTGTTGGAAATTAATATTTAAAGAGGTTAATATGTTACTCAGTTCTATTCTAAACATCTGGAATTTGTCTATTTATAAAGGTCTTTTGACCTACTGTGCTTAGTTTATTGCCAAAAAGGATCCTTATTTGTTCTGGTACTTATGTACCATTTTCCAAAAGTTAGCTTGATGATGCAATCTGTCACCTGTCTTTGAAATGTCTCCCCATAAATATAGTTAAAACACTGGACAATATGGTAAATATTCCATTCATTGTTTAAAAATTTAGTTGTAACCGTTTTATTATAATGCCATTTTGATTTCATTTTGATTTTGCAATTTGGTTGAAAGGGTACTTGGAGATCTTGTGGTTCAAACCTCTGCTCAAGTAAGAGACCCTATTCATTCTGGATGACTAGCCAGACTCTCCTTGAAAACCTCCAGTGATGGAGCACTCAGAACTATATAATTTGCAACCACATATTTAGCTTTTATTTGTAGTTCTTAGAAAGATTTTTTTAAATCTGTTTGAACTAGTTAGTAATTGAAAGGCAGGAATTTCAACCAATCAATGTATACTCTTGTGAACTTAATGTATCCATTGAGTATGCCATCTCCAGAGCTTTCAATGTTGTAACAACCCTTCCTATTTCCTTCACATAAAAAAGATGCACATACAGTTTTATCATCCCTGGACAGACTGTGTATGCACACACACACACAAGACATATTTTTATGACTGCAAACCCTTGCCAAGACCATATGATTTTGGTGGTTTATAAATGAAATTAATATTTCATTGACATTAGATTGTGTGCATTTGTCTAATGATTAGTGAAACAATCTACTTAATAGGTTGCTATGGGAAAGGATGTACTGTAGTTTCAAAGGAAGATTGACTTCAAAAACTATTGACCACTACATCAAGAAACTTCAAAAGCCTTCAGTTCACCCATGATGCACATTTGTAGAATAAACACTGAAATTGAGTTCTAGAGAAATTTGTGTTATCCCAGCAAATCCCATATTGAATGGCACCCAAAATCTGTGAAAATTGCATTCTAGCAAAATTGCATTTGATGGTTTTTCCTTTGTTGCCCTCAATATTAGTCTGAAATGCTGGCCTAGTTAAACAGTGGGAGGCAGGAGAGCAGACTAAGCAGTCCCTACAGTGAGAAACACAAACACTCACAAATACAGGGTTTCATCCATCCTGAGAAAATAAAAAAATGTAAATTAGTTTTCTGGGAGTGGCAGAGTTTAGAAATTTGCATCACTTTGTTGCTTATTTGTAGACAGGATTATGCAACTGACTACAGCAGAAGAAAGACAGAAAAACTGCATCCATATGTTATTCACATGTTACAAACAAGCATAGATAACTATTTTAAATACACAGGAAGCACCCTTAATTTAAAGACTTCCAAAATGTGAAAGGTTGTGAGATACCAGGATCAATTGGGCAAGCTGATGAAGCTGAGAGCAGATATATAATTCATTATATGGTCATGGTCTTAAAATGAAATGTAGGAGCCATTTCTATGGTGAAATTGAGTGAAGGGACCTTGGAGGTCATCTAGTCCAATTCCCTGCTCACGCAGGAAACCTGTACTAGGGATTCGGACTGCCGAACTGCCAACCATTCTGATTAACAAGCTCAGTGTCTTAGCTACTAAGCCACATTAATCAAATGGGGTACCAGCTAAGGCAGGCTGCCATAATTGTATACTGGTATTCAGGCAGGGTAACAGCCATCTCTTCAAGACCAACCAAGTCAACATACTTCATTTTCAATGTTTAGGGTTTAGGGATACCCCACATTATTTGATTGTATAGCCCCTCTTCTAGATCAAAGGTTTCCAAAATTCTGTGCCCTATAGAAATTGAGCTTGAAAAACTAACCACTGAAACCATTCTCCTGCAAAGCTCAATTCCAATTACAGAGCAGGGTGTCTGCTACATCCAACCATGATTTACTGCTCTAGCCCTCTGCTTTCAATCAACTTCTGCAGTGGATCTTTTGGTTTTCCATTCATACCAGGTATTACAGAATTGTTATAAACTATCTAGAGGCCGTTGACAGGATCAATGAACGAAAACTACATCTAACACAGAGATATCGACAGAAATACTCATCATCAGGGAGTCCTGTTTGTCTGCACCTAACCTATTGCAGTTCTTAACGTGCCTCTTTCTTTTTGGATAACCTGTGTCTATAGCAGTGGTTCTCAACCTTCCCAATGCCGTGGCCCTTTAATACAGTTCCTCATATTGTGGAGACCCCCAGCCATAAAATTGGTGTCTCGGTTCCTAAGACCATCGAAAATATATGTTTTCATCGAAAATATGTGTTTTCCGATAGTCTTAGGCAACCCCTGTGAAAGGGTCATTCAACCCCCAAAGGGGTCCCGACCCACAGGTTGAGAACCACTGGTCCATAGCTTTTCTTAGAGGCATCTGCAGATCACAGACTTTTATCAAAGTGATGGAAGGAGCACTGTCCCATCACAATGCAAGTCCCACCCCTTTTGTATGTGAGTCATGGTGTTTTTTCTCATTCCTTTGCAGCTTTGCACCAAAAGTAATTGAATGATTTACCGATTTAGAGAGGCAGCAGTATTTGAGGAAAAGTCCTACTGTACTTCCTCTGCTTGTTGCTTTTGCTCCTGGTATTTCTACATAATATCTCTATTTAATCTATGGGGACTTCATGTCTGTTGAGGGCAACTGGTTATTTTGAGAACCTTTGGCTTTGTTTGTTCAAGATAGGAGGCAATTCTGTAACAGACTTTTGTCAGCTCTGTAAGAGGAGACCCTTTGTTTAACTATTTCTAGTTGGACAATGGAGGAAGTAGTCATTAATCCTGACATAGACATATTGTATATGTCTTGCAGCACGAACCTACTATAGTCAAAACAAAATCCAATCCAGGATATCAAGTTCTTAGTGCTGCTCTACATGGCTCTGTAAATCTTGTACTCCCTAAAGTTTTTTGATAAGTAGCCTCAACCTGATATAATCCATGTGTGTTGACAGTTGGAATTGCACCCTCCCAAATTCTAAGCCAAACATCATCCTGTTTGGGAAGGATTCTTGGACTTTAATATTAATCTGACTATAGAATATCAAGTTGGAAATGATTGCAACTATATTCTAACTCAGGGATGTCAAACTGGCAGCCCACAGGCCAGTTACCTCACATGCAGGCCACGCCCACCCAGGCAAAAAAAATGACACAATATGTCACATGGCACAATTGAGTTTGACATCCTTGTTCTAACTAGTCTCCCCATGTTGAGAGTGAAAGAGGGGTGGTAATGCAATTCCAGTTAAATAAGATGAATATAATTGATTGTTTCTGAGTGTGCAAAGTATATTGAGCCACAAACTAACCAAATAGATTGGTCTCACCCAACACATTAAGCCACACTCTCTCATACACACAAATAAAACTAATCAAGCTTAGCAAAGACCTTAGACTTTTAATTGACCTTGCTAAACAAATGTGAACATAGCATAAGAGCAGACCTACTAAAATTATTACCCTTAACTCCAACTTAGATTATATACTCTAGCCTTTTAAAAAATGAAAGTCTTACCTTTTGTCTGAAGCCATAATTTAGTTTTTGTTCTCTTGTTCTCCATTATACATGTACACCCACTTATCACTTGTCTAAAGGTAAGCATCCATTAGCCTGCTTGGTGAAATGAGGTGTGGAAAAACTAAATGCCCGTTGCTTTAAAAGAAACAAACAGAAGTGACACTGCAAGGACAGCTTGTAGTTCCAGTTCTTCTTTGCTTATATTAATTTTATGTGGTCACTTGGTCGGTTGGTCATATGATTGGCTGGTCACATCCTGCAAATGTATCCTAATAAAGAGATAGATAATGCCATCATTGGTCGCTCAATTGATCCAACCCATTACAGGCTTTTAGACTGGTTTCAAATTGATATGTTTGTTGATTGACCCATTTGTTGAATACTAGGCTTTGACAAATTTGTGCCTGTGGTTTGGGATGGCATGACCAATTATTTTTGTTCCATCCCAAACTGATATTGCTCAATGTCAGTGTGAGTCAAAATCAAAGATTTGTAGTTGTGTAGGTTGACTGCTAATCAGTCTTCATGGATTCTTGTTTTTAGTTGTCATCCTGTTTGCCTAATGTAGAATTGGTGTTGCATTTGATATTGTAGATTACGTTGCTGTTCTCTTCTTTCTGTACTTTGCCCTTGGTTTTAGACAGCTCTTGTCGGAGTGTGGATGTTGGTTTGTGAGCCACCATTTTTTCAGATAAATTTTAGTTTGTCAGATGCATTTAAAAGACCTATATGAATCTGAAGCAAAAGCTAAGTTATCTTCATCATTAGCAAGCACCACTTTAACTTCACACTAGCACTACTGGTAGTTCTTGACCTATGACTAGCCACTTAGCAATCATTCAAAGTTATTATGGACCCCAAAAATGGTTTGGGAGGCTTACTCCTGGGGGCTGGGGGAACAAAAATGAACAAAAACAGACCTTTTTTTCTCGTTTTTGCCCTCCCCAGCCCCCAGAAGCACTTTGCAAGCCTCCCAAATCCTCTGTACATCTATTTTTGCAAAGCGGGCGGGGTTTTGGTAGGCCAAAAATGCTGTATTCAGTGTATAAGATGCACCCAAATTTTCACCCTCTTTTTGGGAGGAAAAAGGTGCGTCTTATACTCCAAAAATATGGTAGGTGGTGTCATATCTCTCCCCCTCTGTTGAGAGAGGGCTGTTCAATTTTAACATAGATGGCCTCTCAAGGACTACTGGTTTGAAAGACCGGTCAAAGGGTCCATCTATGTTAAAATTGAATAGCCCTCTTGCAATTATAGCTTTGATGATTAGACAGAATAGAAAGAAGAGAGACATAATGTAGCATAATGAGAAAATAAATAAGAGAGAGGTTAAATATAACACAATTGTATTTATAGCTGTGACAAATATCAGAAGCTGCTTTTTGTATCTTTATGTCTTATTTTTCTACTTCTATTTTCTTATGCACTTTTAACTTTTTCAGGTTTTTTAAATTTTCTCTGTTCTAATTTAATTTGAATTGCTTCTTATTGTTCTTAAAGGTTTTAATTAAAAGTCCATGCTCAATACAGATTTGTTACAACAAGATGTTTTCTTACAGACTTATCGGGGGGCAGGGGAAATAGTTTTCTTCAAGATTTCTGTAGACTCACAATATGAAAACATGCTGTACAGTATATGTTTGCATTCATATTATTGTATTGTTCCTTTCTTGGGAATAGTGATTTAGTTTCTTCTTCTATGCTCACCTCATAATAACTGACATGATGAAAAGTAGCTTTGAGACAAGCAATTTAATTGTTCTGTCTTCACAACAAATATGCTTAGATGTACTGAGTTGTACTGAGGACAAAAATCATTTGAAACATTTGCAGGAAACAATCAAGAGAACCGATTGACCCAGACAAGAAAAATATTCATCAAACAAAAAAGGCTGTTTGGCAAACAGTCTGGCTGTGTCTTCCCAGCAATCAAAAACAATTTCATCAAGAGAGAGAGAAAGACATATATTCTTGACATACATCAACAAAACAAGACATTCTGTTTTTCACATTTTTATAGATGTTGTGCTCATGAATACATAAACAAGAAAATCAAAAGTGAATGTAACCAATTATTGATCCTGTGCTATTAGGTAAAAAAACCACTATGAAAGACTGATTTTTTTGCATACAGGAGGAATTTTGCCTGAATGTGATTACCTATTATGCAATTTCTTATAAAAGAAGAATCACAAATAGTGAAACCAGTCTTGAGTGATGCAACTGTTTACTTTAATGTAAATGAATGCAAATCAGAGGGTGGGAATGAATAATACACCCAACTGTCAAATTATACCTTCAGAAAATATACACAATGCCAGCAGGTATGTGCCAATTTTACCCGCCTCCTCCATGCATTCATTTTAATCTAAGTGGTTACATGGGTTTTAGGCTCCGTTGTTCTAACATTATCCCACATCCTTGTGCCAGATATGAGTATTTGGTAAAACCCTGTTTAGGATCCTCCTTATAGTTTTTTTAACATCAAATTATCATTAGTGATTTAGCCTTAATTCCTTTACTACCAAGCTCAAGGTTAGAGTAAATAGTTCCATTTGGAACTCTCTAGCTTTTCGATCAATTTTTCCATGTTTACTTGGAAAGAAAAAGGTCAAAGCACTTCTCAGTATTTTTATTAGTATTATTATTTATGGTGCTATCAACCATTTGCCCCAAAGCCCTTAAAAACTTTTATTCTCTTATCATTTCACAGCTGAAAATAGAGATGTGCTTTTAGTGTCCATGTTCTCATTCCACGCAGCACTGACTGAACACCTTCCTCTTCAAGGATCTCCTGTCTGTTGGACATTTATTCATTCACTTTTATAGACACTGATATCACCTTTGTAACACTGAAGGGCTCACACAATTAAAAAACCAAATAACATAACCAATAATCAAAATTAAAAAATCAATAAAAACACAATAATCTCTTTAAAGCTAAATTAGAAACGCAATTAGAAACCTAAATTACAACTGAGAAATATAAAAAGGAGGCAAATGGAAGTCATGGATTAATCAATGCAATAATTTTAAGGCTAGCAGAGCAATCTATTTTCTGAGAGGGGGGGAGAGTGTTTCAAAGAGTGAGTGCTGAGGCAGAAAAGGTGTGGGTGTACATGTGTGTGTAAGTTGCATCCATATATTCTTTAGTAACCAATTTCCAAATCAATAAATGCTATACTTTTTAATTTTGTATTTATAATGGGAAATTGTTTTTAATTCATTTTAAGATTATTTGGTTACACTCAGGTGGGCTGCTCTATGAACGAGTGAGTGAGTGAATGAGTGGATGATTGAATGAATGTTGACTAAGGAATTTTTTGACTAAAGATAAGCTAGAGGAAAAAATCATAGTTTTTTCCATCAAGTTTATCATTTCTCAACAGAGCTCAACGTGCTTGCTATGGATTTATTACTTGGAAGCCTGTTCCAAGATATTTATTTTTGTGTTTCAGAAGAAGCACTGGATTAAGCAAAATTGTCACCATTACCCAGTCATTTCTTGGTGCATATGAACCACAGTTGGGATAGAGAGTGTTCCCATTGATCTTTTTTATGTTGTCTTAATTGATATCATCCTGGTTCTGTGCAGAAAATGGATTGTCCCCACATTAGCCTTTCAGATGACCTACTACTACAGGACACTTTTGCCATTTGCTATATCCCAAAATCTTTTTTTGTTTTTATTTAGGTAATCTAGGTAACAATATATTCCACATAAACCAGGATTTATAATCTAGGCATCATGATGGAGAAAAGTGCCTCTTTGTTTGTATTATTTCATCAGTCTCTTTGATGATGCTATGTAATAAAAGACTTAAACATGCAACTATTTCCCTGCTCGCTTAAGTTCTTTCTTGGGAATTATAAAGCTGCTGGAGGGTCAAAATGTAAATCTGATGTTGCAAAAACAGGTTTACTCTTCCACAATCCATCTCCAGAATGTTATTAAATTATTAATTTCCTTCAAACAAAATGTAAGATTAATTTTTGTTCAAGAGCAATTGCAGGATTTAATCAAAGAAAGAAAACAAAGGAAGAGGAAATTAAAGGACACGTTTACAAATGAACCCATTATGTTTTTCCTGTGGAGTAGCCCTTCAAAAAGAGTTGCCCAATAAGGAAGGCCACTGAAAGCCTTCCCTTACATGATAAATCCAAAAGGCAAATTTCAAAGGAGTGAGTCATTGGGACACCAGCCGGGCTTAAAAGGAAGCAATTCAAACGCAAAGCAAAGCCATATCTTGCTAGAGAAGCTACTTACAGAGTAAATTCAAACCAGGCTCAACAAAATTAATTTTATTTAGACAGCGGGACAGTCATTCATTACTTTGATGGCTCAGACTAGACATGAGTTATGAAGTCTTAGTATCTGTGAGGACTTTTGTTTTGTTTTCAAACAGATAAGACCATTCAGGAAAAGGGAAAGGATCTGTGCATTTGGATTATAAAAAATGAGCCCCTTGTTGAGATGATCAGCCATGCAAATTGAATCAACACAGACAGTTAGCCTTCTACCTGAGACAGAGTGTAGGCTGCATCCATACTAAAACAAGCTACCTGATGCAGGTGGTCAAGATAGCCTTTCAAATTTTACACAGAAAAATGTTTTCAACTTCACAATAGTTTTTGCCTTCCATGAGACAAAAGTTTGGACAAGCATCTGCCTGAAATGGCATAGAATTACCTCCTTAAGCAGGTGGTTGGACCAAAAGATCTCCAAGGTTGGACTAGAATAGGGGTGTCAAACTCACGGCCTGCGGGCCAGATGCATCACACACTGGCCACAGTGCGAAAGGGGGATGTCATGATATGTTACTTGACAACAACATGACACTGTGAATTTGACACCCCTGGACTAGAAGATCTCTGGTATTCTGGTAGACAGTTCTCGACTTACAACCACAATGGAGCCCAACATTCCTGTTGCCCAGCAAGACAGTTGTTAAGTGAATTTGGCCGCATTTTACAAACCTTTCCTGCCACAGTCGTTATGTGAATCACTGCAGTTGTTAAGTTAGCAACACGATTGTTAAGTGAATCTGGCTTCCCCATTGACTTTGCTTGTCATAAGGTTGCAAAAGCTGTTCACAGAAATACATGCCAGTTGCCAAAAATCCGAATTTTGATCACAGTGACCACAGGGATGCTGCGATGGTTGTAATGTGAAATTAGGTCATCGGTCACTTTTTTTAAGTGTAACTTTAAACAGTCACAGAACGTGTAGTTGTAAGTCCAAGACTACCTGTAAAGAAAGAAAGAAAATCACAAATTCAAAGTAGAAAATAGCCTTCTGAACTTAAAAAAACAACCACAAGCTACAGGTGTAAGATTGTATGCAAGGGAAATTACAGGTTGGTTTATCTAGTTGATGAATTAATAATGAAAAGGATTTGGAAACAACATGAACTTTACCAAGTACACCATGTTACAGGGAAATTAAATATTGTCTCAGAGTGTGTTCATAAAGACTGCATAAGGTTGTGTCATAGAAGATTTGGCCACAGATATTGAATGTGTTTCAAACCAGGGAAAAAAAGATTGAACAAAAGAATTAAAAATTAAAACACCTGTCTCTCAATTTAAATGTGCTGACTGCATTAAATGAAGTGCAGCTAGGGCTATGCACTTGTGTCTAAGGAAAGACAGCCAATGTTTATTGTTTAGAATTATTGCATTCGGATTTTGTAGACCCTTTCCTGTGAAAAGCCCTTGAGGAATGATGTCAAACTCAAGGCCTGTGGGACGGATCTGGCCCTTGGGGCTGCCCTGCAAACAGTGAAAGACTGGCCCACAGTGCCTCTGCCAGTGAAAATGGAGGGCTGCAGGAGGCCGTCACAGCCGAAAACAGAGCTGGAGACAATGGATCCCCCCAGTCCCACAGATGTACCCAACACGAGTGATGTCAAGGTGGCCATGCTCACTCAGCCACGCTCACCTGCCACCAAGATCAAACACAACCCTGATGTGGCCTTTAATGAAATCGAGTTTGACACCCCTGCCCTAGAGGGAACCTTTTTTCCATTATGTTTCTGGTTCAGTTTGCAGCGTAAATGAAAAAAAAAATCCTTGTTTCCTAGAATAAAATTGTAAAGTAGAAAAAAGAATGGGACGCTGCTGGAAATGACTAGAAACATGACTCTAGATAGTGCCCTGCCAAAATGATATTGGAGAGAAGCAATAATAATTGAAATTTACTTGCAAAATAATTCACCATAAAAAAGAAGAGGGCAACGCTATTTGTATTATGAAATACAGCAAAGTCAAATGGCAAGCACTTTAAAGGTTTGGATTCCAGGTGTACCCAAAGAGAGGAGAACTGCAGATGTGAAGAGGACTTTGGATCTTGTCAAAAAAAGAAAACAATGAAAATACAGGTAGTCCTTGACTTACAATCACAACTGAACCCACAATTTCTGTTGCTAAGTGAAATATTTGTTAAGTGACTTTTGCCCCATTTTATGTCCTTTTCTGTCACATTTGCTACTGATGTTGTTAAGATGGTAACACAGTTGTTAAGTGAATCAAGCTTTCCCATTCACTTTGCTTGTCAGGAAGTTGCAAAAGGGGATCACATGACCCCAGACACTGCAACCGTCATAAGTATGAATCAGTTACCCAGCATCTGAATTTTGATCATATGACCACGGGGATGCCGCAATTGTCGTAAGTGTGAAAAACGGTCATAAATCACTTTTTTTGTGACGATGTAACTTTGAACTATCATTCAATGCATTGTTGTATGTCAAGGACTACCTATACACATTGTGGAGTAATTTGCTGAAAAATAAAGGGCAAATAGTAAAAATTTATCTGTAGCAGTATTCTGGACTGGAAATGAGTTTTCAGTGCAAAAGTCTTTCTGAGTTTTGATGTATTAAGGAAAAGATTACAGTGATAGAAAAATTCCAAGAAGTGTTTTTTAAATTTCAGATGTGAATCCTATATCCGTGCAATTCGTTTTGCTTCTTGTTCCCCCCCCCCCAAAATATTTTTGGATGAAGTGGCAAGAAAGCTTGCTTCTTTTGAGAAAAGTTTACCCCTAGATATTGTTTTCTACTAGGGTTATCGGCTTCATTAAGTGTGAGAAACTATACAAAGAAAAATGTTAGAATTTCATCTAGAAACTTGTACCAGGAAAAGAATAATACATCATTCACAAAAAATAGAAAAGAAAACCATGACCTCAATTGGGATGCTGACATAGAAGCTGCATTATAAGAACGACCAGAGGTGAATGAAAAGCATGCACCACAGTTAAGGCAAACCATTCAAAAGCACTCTTCTCCCACACAAGAAAATGAGATGCCAGAGCCTTCCATAGAGCCACAGGTTAAAAAGATACCAGATCTCTACAAAAGATAATTGGGTATATGTACACCAAGAGGAGAGATGGGATTTCTTTAGAAATTAAAACATGTGCAGTATTGAGCTGTGGTGGCACAGTGGTTAGAATGTACTTTTGCAGGCTGTCTCTGCCCACTGTCAGAAGTTTGATCCTGACAGGGGCTCAAGCAGCAGTGAAATTTTTTTTTTTTACTACCGATTCTGTGGCTTGGTGGGCATGGCAGGGGAAGGATATTGCAAAATCTCCATTCCCACCCCACTCTGGGACCAGCCAGAGGTGGTATTTGCCAGTTCTCCAAACTACTCAGAATTTCTGCTACCGGTTCTCTAGAACATGTCAGAACCTGCTGAATTTCACCCCTGGGCTCAGGGTTGATTCAGCCATCCAAGGTCAGTAAAATGAGGACCCTGATTGCTGGGGATAATATGCTGACTCTGTAAACCGCTTAGAGAAGGCTGTAAAGCACTTTGAAGTGGTATATAAGTCTGAATGCTATTACTATTGCTATTCTTACACAGCTATGAAATGGGAGGAAGTCCACTGGATGCAAATTGGGTTCCACAACTAAAAGAGATGCAGAAAGACATCTTAGACTACTAGGTTGGATTGGCTTCCATTGGACACTTTCAAAATATGATAAAGCATACCTCAAAATATGATAAATCATACACATACTGTATAGCACATAGCACCGTATAGCACTGCAGCTTTCAGACAGTGATTCATGTGCCACATCTGGATGTAAAGATAATTATCCTTTATGGAGATACTGATGAAGACACATACATGTGCCAAGACTTGAAGAACCTCTCAAACAACTGTATCATGTGCAAGGTATTCTGTGGGCTCAATTAAGCAGCAAGAGTTTGTCATGAAAGGCTGCATCAAATGTTGTATAAAAAGAGACTCACACGTGGCCAGATGCAAAAACAAGAAATGGATGATATGTCCTGACTTATATTGATCAAAGGAAGAAATAAAACTTCATGGCTCATCTGAACAAAGTGATTAACAACTGAAGGGCATTTATTATCCTAGAATTTAGAATGAAAGAAAAGAAGATGGAAACTTGTTCCTCAACCAGAGAAAAGAATGGACTTAATAGAATGCTTTAGACAGAGGTTAATGAAATACAGATGCCAACAATGAACTTTATCAACTTCTATAATACTCAATACAAGACCACGATTTGTAAGCTCCTATATATCAACAATAACAAATCATATATTGCATATAGTGCATCAATTGTATGGATACTACATTGGATGATGTATATACTGTACCAACAAAGAGAAATTGAACTGTAATAAAAAGGATAAGAAGACATCTAAAGATAATTGCAAATCTAAAATACTGACACCAGCAAAGAAGGACAGAGCATTCACCAGTATGAATAGAGGAGGAGCTATCAATTGCACTAAGCAGAAGTAATCAGTTGTTGCCTTCCTATTTACAGAATAGGACATTTACAGTATTTTCAGCTCAAATTTATGAAGCTGTATATGACAAGTGCAAGCTGTATATCTCAAGTATGTTTGTAAATTCATCCAAAAGGTTATACAACACACAAACCATATTGATGCCAACTATTAATATGTGTGAAATATGTAGCAAATTGGTCTTGCCCTACTGAAAACTGACTCATGGAATAAATGGTACCAGATGGACTTACAAAGCATTTCAGTCATGAACAGGTGCAGCAGCTGTTGAAGAAAGTTGGAGCAGCTTTTTCCTTCATAAGAATTATTTTCTTATTTCTGCCTAGTTTGCCTTCTATGGTCAGAATGATATACTCAGGGATACCATTACTACAGTTCCTGCTTCATTCTCTCACAATCTTCTCCCCCTCCCTCTCTTTGTAGCAAATACCATGCTACCTCTAAAGAGTAGCTGGAGTAAGCAGTGAAGGCTGACCTATCCACATACAGCGTTCTAAACAAAGATTGTGTTTTTTCTTTCTTTCATGCATATGTTGTCCTGCAGAATTCTTTTTACAAACATAACTGTTCTAATTTATTACGGCATTTTTATTGTGGAAAGGAAAGTATACATTGTATACTGTACACATTGACTGGTATATGTTTCTGGCAGAAGTGGTATTCAGCAGGCTCTGAGCAGTTCTGAAGAACCAGTAGCAGAAATTTTGAGTACTGTATTTTTTAGAGTATAAAATGCACCTTTTTCCCTCAAAAAAGAGGCTGAAAATCTGGGTGTGTCTTATACACTGAATACAACATTTTTGGCCTCCTGAAACCCTGCCCCCTTCACCAAAATGGCCGTGCAGAGCCTGTAGAAGGATTTCAGAGAGCTCCTGGGGGCTGGAGAAGGCAGAAATTAGTGAAAAATGAGGCATTTTTTGCTCAATTTTGTCCCCCCCCCCCACCAGCAGTGCTCTATAAGCCTCCTAAAGGCTATGCATGCAAAAAATTTTACAAAAAACAGGCCCGTTTTTACAAAAAGCAGGCTGATTTTTGCTCATTTTTGGAGGTCCCCATCCCCCAGGAGCACTCTCAAGCCCCCTAAAGGCTATTCATGCTTTTTTTGGGAAACAAAATGGGCCATTTTTGAGAGGTTTGCAGAGTGCAAAAACTTTTGTTTTTATTTGCCTCTTCAAAATCTTGGTGCCTCTTATACTCCGGTGCATCTTATACTCTGAAAAATATGGTAGTTCAGAGAACTTTTAAATACCACCTCTGACTGGCCCCGTCCCCATCTATTCTCTATCTCCTGAGTCCCATGTGATTGGGAAGAAATGGGGATTTTGCAGTAACCATCCTCTGCCATGCCCACCAAGCCACGCCCACAGAACCAGTAGTAAAAATCTTTGAATCCCACCACTGGTTTTTGGATGAGTATTTGTGTGAGATTGTGCAAGATGTGCAATTCAGTGTAGCCCAAGTTAAAAAATATTGCTACCTACAGTATATTTTCAAAACTAAGTTCTCCTTTTTAGGGGAGTTCTTAGAATAGTATATATAAAATCCATTTTCCCTTGAGCTCTAAAACAGAGAGATACAGATGTTATATTATGTCATGCACCCATGTTTAGGATTCCACCTCTGACTCTTGGAAGAGAGGGAATTTCTCTATTTTTACTCTGAGTTTCAATTCAGTGTGGTATTTTTCCATTACATTGACCACAGCAAGCTTCCTCCTTTATTGAGACTTTTCAGATTTGAGTAGCCAGATGTTATTTTGTGGGTTTCAGATGCTCTGTACAATAGAGGAGCTGACAATAGCAATAGCACTTAGCAATAGCACTTAGATTTATATACCGATTCACAGTGCTTTACAGCCCTCTCTAAGCAGTTTACAGGGTCAGCATATTGCCCCCAACAATCTGGGTCCTCATTTTACCCACCTCAGAAGGATGGAAGGCTGAGTCAACCCTGAGCCTGGTGAGATTTGAACTGCCAAATTGCAGCCAGCCAGCAGTCAGCAAAAGTAGCCTGCAGTAGTGCCTTCTAACCACTGCGCCACCGGGGCTCAATGGGGGAAAGTGCCTATTTTTATTATTTAGAAATACATCTGCATATACAAAATGTGCAAAAAATGGATGTTCTTCCATGAACTCCCTGAGCACAGCCTCTGAACATTTGAGAAAAGCTGTTGAACATAAATCCATTGAGCTGTGATTTGGAAGCATACAAGAACCCACTGAATAGTTTATGGTTTGTTCAGCAGCTGACTGCTTCATTGCTATTGATTCAATCTTTATGTTATTATGGAAAATCAGTATGAATTGATGTCCTACAGTAATAGTAATTTCATCCTGATCAATGTTTTACATTTCATTTTGCTTCCTCTTCTCATTGATGGTGGGCAGGGTGTTGGTCCATGAGCATTCCTCCCCCATAATTTTTCCTAGTTCTTTTGCCTTACTTATATTCTTGGTTTATCTATTAGACTAGATTGGCCTCAGATATTTCTTTTAATATATTTGTTTTAACATACTGCCATTTAGTCACATATTAAACAACAACGTTAAATTATTATTCATTGTAAAATTCCTTGTGCATATAATAATAAACTTCAGGCTCTATATGCTTTTTTCTGGGAAACAACTGCAAAAAATGAAGAGACAATTAGTGTGAAAGTGCTATGTGATAATTTCAGTTCACATTAGTATATTAAATACTAAGCTCTCATTTGTTGCATTATCAATTAGCATATTGGATCGGCCCAGCTGTTTTGAATGGTTAACCATGGTTAACCATGGTTTATTTTGTGCAATCTGTGATCCCAACCAATTAGGGCTTATTTAACAATTCAGTGGCTAAGATGCTGAGCTTGTCGATTAGAAAGGAACCGCCTTTGGTGGGAAGGTAACTGTGTTCGGTGCGCCTTCGGCATTTAGTCATGCCGGCCATGACTAAATGCCAAACATGTGGCCGGTCATGCTGGCCACATGACCATGGAGATGTCTTCAGACAGCACCGGCTCTTTGGTTTTGAAATGGAGATGAGCACCGCCCCCTAGAGTCACGAATGACTAGGACATATGTTTGAGGGGAACCTTTACCTTTAACAATTCATAATTAGAAAGCCATGGCTTAGAACATCATTTGACCCCAAGTAATATACTTATTATATGCATGCAGGGCAGGAAGTCCTGTGGCAGGTAAGAAAGAAGCTCCGATTTTTCCAGGAGCTAAAGCTCAGTCTCACTAAGAATATGTAGCATGGTTATTGTAAGTGCATACAAAGAATGGAAGCCTTCTTGCAATTATTATTATTTAGATATAAAACCAAATATAATATTAAATTAATAACTTCCCTATCCACAGGGAGTGCCCTTTATGAAATGCTATTGTTCCAAAGATATTGCCCTACCAGTTTGGCAACACTCTCCTCTACAGCAGGGGTGTCAAACTGGATTTCTTCGAGGGCCGGATCAGCATTGTAGTTGTCTTCCACGGACTGGTGGGCAGGGGGAGATGGGGCGGACAGCAGACAGGACAGACACCTTTTGCAGCACCCTGCTGGCCAAAACATGCCCCGTTTTTGCTAGCAGAGATACCACGTGGTTTTTGCTTTTTCTAGGCCAGCCCTGCAGGCCAGATCTAAGCACCCCACAGGCCAGATCCGGCTCACAGATCTTGAGTTTGACATCCCTGCTCTACAGTATAGCTCCTCTGTAGCAAAAATAAACCCATAGTGAGGAGGCACCAGCCGGGCTGAGTGCTGCTTTTTGCACTGATGGGAGTGAGCATTTCTTGGGTGACATGTTCCCAATATTTCAAAAGTTAACAGCAATGAAAATGAATGGAGAAAGAACCAGTAGCTTTGGAAGCATCCTTGGGCATTACATCTAGGTGAAGTGGTGAATCAAACTAGCTGTTTCCAGGGAAACAGGACAACAGCTATATATGCATTCTTAAAATAAGGTCAAAAGAGGGTCTCGGGGTTTTCAGTCACTTTCCCAATCATCTGATAGCTTTGATCCAAGGCAGAATTCAAATTCTAAGAGAATCCACTGATGCTGACGACCTGCTCTGGGCTAAACTGCAATTATTAAAAAAGACAGTATTAAATATTCCTCCCCAGGGCACTGGGGTGAGTTTTAAATCACAGCTCATGTCCTATGCCACAAGTTAAATTCATAGATAACAGAGTCACCAAATTTTAAGAAGGGACCTAAAAAAAAGCCAGTACAGACACAAAAATGTTGACCCATTTGGTAGATTTTTTTTAAATGAAATAATAAGCTGCTGACGTCTCAAATGGGTTTTAATTTTATTATTGTACAAATCTTTCACATTTAAAACATTTAATATTCTAGTTTCAAGAACTGTTGTGCAGAACAAGTAAATAAGTATTCCATTCTCCTGTAAATCCTCTAGAGCTGTAGTGGGGAACCTATGGCACATGTGCCGGAAGTGGCATGCAGAGCCATCCCATGCAGGATGCGTGGCCTCGCTGGTTCCTCTTCCACGTTGCTGTGCACACACGCATGCCAGTCAGCTGGCGTTCACATACACAGGACCGCCAAAACCTGGAAGAGCAGTGTTCCGGTCCACGTGAGCATACCAGCACCTAAACTTCTGGGTTTCTGACATGCGCATGAGGAACAGACAGCTGTTTGTTAGGCATGCACCTGAGCTGGAATACTGAAGTTTGGGTGTCGGCAGCATTTATTTGCACTGGAACACTGCTCTTCTGAGTTTCAGCGCTCCCGCATGTACCAAGGCCAGCGAAGCTGTGCAGTCCAGGTGGGATGGTTTTGCGTGCCATTTCCAGCATGCAGGTCAGCATGCGGAGCAGTGGTGGGTTTCAAAAAATTTTAGAACCTCTTCTGTAGGTGTGGCCTGCTTTGTGGGCATGGCTTGCTGGTCATGTGACTGGGTGGGAGTGGCTTGCCAGCCATGTGACTGGGTGGGCATGGCCAACTTGTAAAATGTGGTGAAACTCACTTAACAACGCTCTTGCTTAACAACCAAAATGTTGGCTCAGAAACTCTGGCATTTGAAGCACGCAAAATCTTAAAGCTGCTAGGTTCAAGACCCTTGTACCCCTAACCCTTTAGAAAAAAACCCCAGGGTTGTTCAAACTTGACAGCTTTAAGACTTGGGGACTTCAACTTCCAGAATTCCTCCTCTCGCTCTTCATCTTGATGATGTGCGGACGGGGGGGGGGAGCTGGAACCGGTTCTAAACAGCACTGTAGATTTGTGGAATCTCTTCTATAGAAGAGGTTAGAACTGGCAGGAACCCACCTCTGACGCGGTAACATAAAAGGTTAGCGATCACTGCCCTAGAGTGATCACCAATAATGTTCCCCATCAGCAGAATGGAAATTGCTGGAAGTGGGGCCTTTATGTGCTCCAGAGTGTGAGGGAATGTCCAGAGCAGACGTGATAATGGAGTTCTTTTCCTAAAAAGTCTCAGGTATTTGCACTGTGCAAACACAAATACACTGTGCTTTCCCAAATTCATGGCTCTATTCACTTTTTTCTTGAATATACTACTCAGCTAGTATACATTCAGAAGAAAGCTAACAGGAAAACTCTTTTGTCAGTATTATGAAATAATGGTTCTCTCCGCTGGTGTGGAGTGCAGGGCATGTAAACTCACCTCTGAGGTCACAATTATCATCAATTAAAAAAAGAATTCTAAAGCCTGAGAAGGATTATTATGGGAAATGAAAGAGCCGAGTTCTCTTCCTCTGAAAAAGTGGCTGAAACTGCAGAATTCTCTACAAGCTCATAAATGATGGAACAACATGTTTCCTTGCCATAGGAGAAAGTTGCAAGCTTAAGACCCTCCCTACCCCATAGCATTTCATTGTTTATGCCTTTAATTAAACAAAACAGTAGAAAAGAACAAAGAAAAGGGAGAGCAAAGCAACAACAAAATGTAGGTATTTAAGGATGCTTCATATACAGCTAGACCACAACTTACAACCACAATTGAGCCCAAAATTTAGGTTGCTAAGTGAGAAATTTGTTAAGTGAGTTTTGCCCCATTTTACGACTTCCCTTGCCACATTTGTTAGGTGAATCATTGCAGTTGTTAAATTAGTAACATGTAGTTGTCAAGTAATTCTGGCTTCCCCATTGACTTTGTTTGTCAGAAGGTTGCAAAAGGTGATCACATGACCCCAAGGCACTGCAACCATCATAAATGTGAGTCAGTTGTCAAACATCCAAATGTAAATCACGTGACCAAGGGATGGTATGGTTATAAGTGTGAAAAATGATCATAAGTTACTTTTTTAATGCCGTTGTAACTTCAAATAGTCACTAAGCAAACTGTTGTAAGTCAAGGATGATCTGTATACACATATTTAAGCTTTTATATAACAGATTTTAAAAAGGATTCATATATTTCATTGTAATTGCCAACACATAATCAAAGGAACCCATTTGCCAGTTGTAAGTAATATTTAGTTTTCAGTCCACTGAGTAATTGCAGCCTTACATTCATTTAACTTTCCGATGTTGAAGGACTTCTCTTTCAGCAATCAGGGCATAGAGAATCCATTTCCAGTTTTCCGTGTCCATGTAATAAGTTATAAAGTTCAGTAGAATATGGACTTTTGTACATTTTAAATCCTATCTCAGTAAAATTAATATAAATAATGATTTCTTCCCAGAACTTAACCAATGGATGTTACAAAAAATGTGTTTCAATGAAGCATTATACTCAAGCAGTACAAATATTGGAAAGGAAACAAAGAATAGTGAATAGGAAAATAGAAAATTAGAAAAGAACAAGAAAAGACTATAAAAAGGCAGCTTTCCATTTTTTTTAATTTGTTGATTCCTTTTTCTTAAAAATGTAATGGCAGTCAATACGTGAAATATTTTTTAGTTGAATAAATCATAGCTTTCATATTTATTGGAATTTTTGATACAAATGTTAAAACAGTTTCTCTTTGTTTAAACAAAATCAATGTCTCACATTCTTTGTTCCATTCAAATTTGCATTTCAAATTGATTTAACAATAACAAGTATTTCTAAAGCTTAATTGAGAGCTCACACGCAATACTACATAAGATAAGTATGCTCCTAAGAATTTAAAATTTTAATTGGTTAGCCACATTGGCTGAGTTCATATTTCATGTTAAACCACGAAGTGATTGAGTGTTGGATTAGCACAGTGTAAATCCAACTAAATTATAATTTAGGATATAGCATGATTTTAAACCAGACCACATTGGCCTGTACCAGAAAAATATAGTTAAAATAAGTGATATATTAAGTACATTAAGTTGACTCTCCAAGACAACTTTGATGCCTTTGAGGATTTGGCCTATTAATGTATTAACAAACTACTAGAGGCCTCACACAAGTGAGCCATGAATTAGCTTCAACTAGAGTTAGTTCACTTTAATCACTTTGTCTATGGTTTTGCTTGATATAACCATTGTAACAATCAAGCATTAACACCTACCTTGATATTTATTGGAAGAAACTGAAAGGACTGACTACAAATGCTTCATTTATATAGGAAGTATTACTTTAGCTGAGCAATTATGGATTTGTAATTCTGCTGAGGAATTTTGCAACTGTGCCCATTACTGGAACAAAGAAACATAACGTGACATTTTGCTTAAGCTGTGATCAACAATATACAGGCAAATGGTCTAGAGGTAAAAAGTGTATTATTAGCTTATTTAAAAACACACACAAAGACCTTAACTCCATGATGGCAAACCTATGGCACAAGTGCCACAGGTGGCATGCAGCGCCCACTCTGTGGACCTGCGAGCCGCTGCCCCAGTTCAGCTCCACTGCGCATGTGCGCATTCCTCGTCGTCAGGTGTCTGCCGCACATGGAGGGTTGTGTTTGCTTGCATGAGGATGGGGGCATGCGCACATGTGCAGGAGAATATGTACGAGGGCGTGCATGTGGGGGGCATTCACAGGGATGCGCATCCATGCTGGGGCAGGGCTCATGCACGGAGGCTACACACGCATTGCATTTGGGGGGTTCGGGCACGCACACATGCATTCTTTGAGCACTCGGTCCAGAAAAGTTTAGCCATCACTGCCTTAGTAAATTAAGTGCACCCCTATGCTTATTATGGGCTGTTAGCCTAATCTGCACATGTCTTCAATAAATCACGAACCAGTGATGAAATATCAGCAAATTCTGATGTATAAATGTGGTTGTATGGTAGAAAACAGAGGTGGGTTGCTGCGGGTATGGCCGTATCGGTAGTGGCTGGGAACAGCTGAGAGCATACCGGTACAGTGGCTCATTTGGCCACCTGCTTGCCCGCGCTCTATAGCTGTTTTTATGGCAAACAGCAAAGTGGGCACATGCGCACAGTGTGCAGTGCCTGCGTGAGCCCCAACAAGCAGCTGGTTGTTGCAGGGTCGTTAGATTGTGCATGCATGCGCAGCACACATCTGCCGCATGCAGGAACAGACAACAATCAGTGTACCAGTAGTGACGGTAAGAGCAACCCACCACTGGTAGAAAAGCAGTCACACTTGATTTGGACATCGATCCCAAGTATCTATCTTTTTGTCCGAGCAAAACTAAAGTATTGGACCCAGTTTCTTTTTCAGCATGGTTTCAGCAATAGGCCCAAATAGTGCTGGGTAAAATAAACCCAGTTTTGGGCTCGGTCAACATCTTGAACCAATTTGGCAAATTCTGATTTCTATACCAAAACCCAATTTCTCTAGCCACAATCTGGGGGATTTGACAGGCCAGTTCTAGTTCCTATACTAGCATAGAAATCCAAATAGAAAGAGGGCAGAGCAATATTTAAGCAGCAAATCTCTTAGCTACAGCCTAACTTCCCCTAGTCCAGGCAAATGAAACAATATCGCAGTTCTAAATCAAATTATTGCCAAAATGTGTTGCATGCTGTCATTGGAGAAAGGAAAATGGCTAGGCTTCTCTTCCCTATGACACCCTGTCTGTCCTCTTTCTCCTTTGCTTCACCAATGTGTTCCTGTGGTTAAAGCTTGGTTTGCCATCTTTGCTTCATTAAAAAAAATAGCAGCAATAACAGCAATGTTCTTGGCAATGGAACCAAAAGCTCTGACCAATCATCCACACAAGGGAATTCACTAGAAGAAATGGGGAGGGGGTTGTGAAAACAAATCTGACTTTGTCTTCTCTTCCCCTCCCCCCCTGAGGCTCATTAACCTCCCTGGATCAGCAGTTGTGTTTCATGTGACTCAACAGCCAGAGAAGCGGCAAGACAGCAATGAATGCAAAGACAAAAATAAAAATAAAAATCCTTGCTCTCAATCTAAATGTTTGCTTTGTAAAATAAAAATAATAATATAAAAATGCCTGTCCCAATTTGTATCGCCCAGGGGTACTGGCAATTTAGAGAAAGTGGATACTGCCTCATGATTTCCAACCCATGCAGAGCTGTAGAACATTATTAGGAAAATAAAGGACTGAAATAAATCCAATTGAGCATGAATGGACCTCAGATTGCAAGATTTGGAGGAAAACAGCAGCTGTGTGAACAACAACAGCCTCACCTAATCCATAATATTTGTTTAAACTTGCCTGTGTTATGGTGTCATGGTGCTTTAATTTCTACTCAACAATAGCAGTTACTGAAAGGGTGATGTGATATGAAATCATTATGCACAGGTAGGATTACAGGCAGGCCAGAAGGAAATGAAGAAGGTCACCTGTCTTCTTTGGTAGAAAAAGTTACCGTACTTTTCCTGGTGAAATCCACATTGATAGTCATCAATATGACAGATTCATTCAAAGAAACATGAAAACCACAAAACAAGGAATATTCCCCCTCCCTCCCTCTTTTACTGCAAGCATGGATTTATTTTATAAAAGTAACCATTTTTCTTCAAGCAAAATTCATTATACCACCAATTTCTAAACTACTACAGCCATGGCTATTTAACCAATATCCACAGTTCCATAGATTCCTAGATTTCAATATCTGTTCTGTATTTAATTCTAAGGATTTTGTATTCAGTTTCTGTGAGTTTCTATAAAGCCCCTTTTCTCAGATCACATCACATACAGTAAGTATGGCTTGCTTTGTTGCCAAACCCTGGTTGCTTCCATCCTGAGCTACTGCAGGTATTTTAGCATGTCTCATTCTCTTATCTTGGGTTGGAAGGACAGAAACCTACTACCAGCTGCTGGCCAGCTTCTGTACTTCTGGAATTGACATGGTGATAAGGTTCTGTCTGGCTCCTTGGGCAGCTCAATCACCACCAGTTTTATCCAAACTTCCAGTCACTGCATCAAGTCAACTTTGCTCTGATGTTTCATTTGCAACCTTCTATTCTCATACTCTGCAGCACAACATTCAATACTTACCCACAACACTCAGGTAGAGAAAACCTCCTCCTTTAGTAGTTGCAGCCCCAGCTAATTCAGTTGCTTCAAAGTCCAAGAGGCAAAGGAAAATAGAAATTAAAGGACGGGCTCATATTGAATATTGCAGGGCTCTCCTTCCACAACCAGGAAGGAATCTGGGAAGCGAAGCTACTGAACTTCCACCCAGCTTCTATGTTCTTCAGTTGGACCATTGCAGCTGTCAGTAACTTTTTCAGCATACATGGTAGACATCCCTGATCAGAGGTGGGTTGATCCCGTTTCAGAGCATGCGCAGAAGCATTGCGTGCACACACAAGCGAACCAGTAGTAAAAAACATTGGAAACCCACCACTGTCCCTGATATATATGATTTGATATATAGAATCATATTTGTTTTGCTTTCAAATCACCGCATATATTAATATAATTTTGGAAAGATACAGAACATAGAATTTTGTGAAGAGCTTTCATCCACTGAGCCTGGAGCATGACAAAAAAATTTTCAGTAGAAACAGACTTACCCTCGTGATACTGTGGTATCAATTTCAAATATGAATCAATTTCTCTGTTTTTGAAAACTCTTTATATTCAAAAAATAATAGGAAGTAATGTTTCCCTATAGGACAGATTTAATGACCAGTTTTACAGTCAAATTAAATCCTTGGTGATACTAAAGAAATATTATATGGAACTTTTCATTAGTTTTTTTTTCTTTTCTCTTACATTTAGTTTATTTGAATCAAAATAATGTATGTAAGATTTCTTTTCTTGCACTACCACTACTTTGCATGTACGTGAGTGTGTAGGTGGTGGGGGTGGTTTAGATATTTATAATCCACTCGTAAATACATAAATAAATACACAGACATCTATTCACCAGAAAATAGTTTGACTCCAGGGAATCTTTACTTTATTAGTTTTCCCAACCTTTGCCCTGTGAAAATATTTCAAGTTGGGCAATTTGTTATGCAGATTATTGCAAAATGCCCAATGACAGTGAACTTGATAGGCCCCAGTTTATGTGAGTTGGAAGAAAGTTTCCAAGTCTGTCTCTTTGAATATAGGTTCCCCACAGGGCTGTGTCTTGAGTCCACCACTGTCACCTTGATGACCCATGACTGCTGTGCCAAATCTGCTATGAATCATATTGTGAAGTATGCAGATGACATGGCAGTGGTGGCTCTATCTGGGACAACAATGAAGATGCTTATAGGGAAGAGGTGAAAGTTCTGGTGGACTGGTGCAATAAAAATAACCTGGTTTTAAATGTTAATAAAACAAAGGAGATCATTGTAGATTTTAGAAAGAGCTGGCATGGCCATATTCCACTCAGTACCGAGAATGCAGCTGAGGAGGTAATCAACAGTATTAAGTATCTGGGGGTGCAGATAACTAACAATCTGAACTGGTCTCTCCACATGTCGTCCTTAGTGAAGCATGCAAACCAGTATCTGCATTTCCTGTGTTGGATGAGGAGAGCACATCTTTCTCCTTCTGTCCTGGCCACTTTTTACAGAGGCACAATTGAGAACATTTTAACAAACTACATCACTGTTTGGTTTGATGGCAGCAGTGCCTCAGATAGAAAGTCCTTACAGAGAGTGGTAAGGACAGCCGAGAAGATTACTGGAAGCTTGCTTCTTGTCATTCAGGATACTTCTAGAGCTCAAAGCCTTGTCAGAGACACCACACACCCACTTTACTGTCTGTTTCTGTTGCTTCCCTCTGGGAGGAGGTTTCAAAGTATTTCTAGCAGGACTCCCAGAACCTGTAACAGCTTTGTCCCATATGCCATCTGTCTGGTAAACTTGCAAGGTTTGTTTTTCTCGCCATGTACATGTATACATCCAGAATAGACTGTGTTGTTTCCCTGTGTCATATAATATATGTGGGTATATGCATAATTTTGTATTTATTTATCTATTTATTTTGTCATCTTTATATAGTCTATATTGGAAGTGGTGACCTTTTTAGAGTTGTATGCAACAATAATTCATTTTAATGTATGCTACTTTTAGTGTACACTCAAAGTGACCATAAAGTTATTCTATTCTATATTCTATTCTGGACATAAAGGAAGTTGTTGCCTAATTCCCCATGCAGAATATGACACTAAAATATAGTGTACTTGTTGATTTGGACCTATTTTTCTTTCCATTTTGCTCTAAATGGTAATCTTCCTAAATATACTGGTAAAAAACATAATCACCCACAATATATTTAGCCCAGAATTTTTGAATTACATAATATTGTGCCGTTACTGCTTTCATATTTGGCAATAATATATTGCAGTAATAGCTAAAAATAATTTAATTGGCATTTAGTCAGCAGATGCTGAATGAAATACTATTTACCAACTATAGCTACTAGCCAAAGAAAGAAAAAGGTGTGGATCTGTTGTTAGGGGAGGGATGACTTTTGCCTTGTGATCTTCTTGGTTAGCCAAGAAAGATTCCTGAAGACCCCACCACTACGCTATTTGAGGCTGGGTTTCTGTTAAGATGCTTGTCCATATTTTCATGCTCATCTGGGATAATGAAGGATGAGCCATCATTACCAAAAACCCTGGCATTCTTTTTAGTCTTATCACAAAAAATCTAAGCAGTGAAAGTGGATTTGTTGACCATCATACTACTCAGAGAAAAGGGAAGGGCAAAACATTATTCCAGGAATCCTTTTCAGAACTAGGATCAAAGAAGGATAAAAGTTTCATAGATAAAATCTGTTTACCATGCACCCAACCAGTTTGCTTGCTTATTGTTTGTTTGTTTATCTGAGTTTCATTCACCCCTAAAATTTTTGGTTGCTACTTGACATTCTCCTAAAATGAAAAGTTGTTGTGGCTTAATAGGCAGCTTAAGCGCCCATTGATCATGACCAAGAGTACCTACAAGTATATGTGGGTTGTTATACGTCTTTACTTATAGCTGCATAGTCAGACAGCAGAGTTTTATTAATTGCTGGAACATAAATTTTGGAATGGCCTCAAAACCTAATCCTAATTTGAAACAGTCGCCCTCTATTCCCAGGGGCACATCCCCAGTGCCTGCCACAAGGCTGCAGCTGCCACTCCCTACACCCCCTGTTGGGGATTTGTTAACGAAAGAATTCTTCTTGAATGAACTAAGCAGGGCTCTTAACACAGAGACAATTAAAATGGAAGATAAACTTAGAGATCTTAAAGAGGAGATAAAACAGGAGATAAAACAGGAGCGAAAAGAGGAAATAAAAGAAATAAAAGAGGAAATAAAAGATGAAATAAAAGGACTTAAACAGGAGTTGTATGAGAAAATCGATGCCAGGGTTGTTAAAATTAAAGATGAAATGCTGAGACTTGTAACTGTATTGACAGAACATGTTTCCAGAATTGAAGATAGTCTAGAGGATCTTAATGAGGCCAATACCAACTTGACATTGAAAACAGAGGCGGTGGAACAAAAAGTGGAAAATGCTGAAAAAGAAATTATTATGATACAGTACAGACAAATGGAGTTCGCATTAAGAGTAAGGGGGCTGCGTGAGGAGAAACAGGAGAACCTGAAACAGATCTTATCAGAAGCCTTTGACCGCTTGTTGGGAAGACCAGGGACCAATCTTGACTGGCAAATTAACAAAGTTTATCGCGTTAACTCTTGGGTGGCAAAGCAGAAGCAGCTTCCTCGAGACATCGTTATATACTTCACTACAAGAGAGCTTAGAAATATGGTACTACAAGTCTTATAACACTAAGCTTCAAATTGGCGGTCAGGACCTGATTGTTTTGAAAGAGATACCACTTCAAATGTTAAGAGCCAGGAGAGACTACGCTTTTTTAGTCGAAGAACTCAGAAATCATCAGATACAGTATAGATGGGACGTACCATTTGGCATTATATTTACATTTGATAGGCAAAGATATCGCCTCAACTCTGTGTGGAAAGCCCGAGATTTTTATCATAATATTTTGAAGGCTGGATATCCTGCATCATCTGGACCTGGAGAAAGACCACAAGAAGGACAGGACAGACAGCAAATTACACAACCACTAGATAAGATGGAGCATCTCTCTCTTCTAGAAATGCAAGGTGTTATGGAACAAAGACCTAGACGCATGATTACTAGACAAATGGAGAAACAAGCTAAAAAGCAACAACATCAACAATCACCGGCCATTGATCAAGGAGCTACAATAACAAGTCTGGAAGCAGTGGGAGGAGCTAGGCCTAAGGTTAAACAGGCCATGCAGGAAGCTCTAAAAATGCTTCAGCCAACCAAAGATGACAACTAAGATTTTAACATGGAATGTCAATGGACTGAATTCCCCACAGAAGAGAAAGAAAATATTTCACTATCTCAAACAGTTTAAGAATGACATAATTTGTTTGCAAGAAACTCATATCAAATCAACTGATCAAAAATATTTGATTAACCCAAAATTTGGTCAACATTTTGCAGCTTCTGCTATGGAAAAGAAGAATGGTATAGTTGTATATTTAAGAAAAGACATGAAAGCTGAATTAATTGAAGCAGATCCCTTCGGAAGATATATTGCTTTAGACTTAATCCTAGAAGGGAAAAAGACATTACTTTTGGGAATTTATGCCCCTAATCAACAGCAAGATGGATTCTATAGAAATCTTCATGCCAAATTAGTACAGTGGGACTATAGTTCCTCTATACTATTGGGTGATTGGAATGGAGTAATAGACACTAAGAGAGATAAGAAGACTTCTCACCCAAATACTAAGATACGAGCAAAGTTACCCAAACCTTTTTTTGACATCATGGATGACTTTGAATTGAGAAATATTTGGCGAGAAAGAAATGCAGAGGAACATGATTTCACTTTCTTCTCTGGTAGGCATCAATCCCTTTCAAGGATTGATTTTATACTAACCACTAATGATTTGCTTTCTAGGGTCAAGAAGACAAAGATTGCGGCTAGGGTCCTTTCGGACCATAACCCAGTTTGGATGGAGTTGGGAAGGGTAGTGCAGGCAAGAAGGTCTTGGAGATTGAATGAAAACTTATTTAGATATGAAAAGTATATTAATGATTGTAAAAAATTGTTATCTGAATATTTCGTTTTGAATATGAATAAGGGTACATCTATGGAATTCGTATGGGATGCAAGCAAAGCGTATATGAGAGGAGTGCTGATGAATATAAATAAAACACATAGATATAAACAAGGGTTAAAACGAACAGAACTGGAAGAGGAAATTAAGAGAAAAGAGTTGGAGTTAACAATGAATCCAGGCGATACAAAGGTTAAGGAAGCTATCACCATATTAAAATCTCAATTTGACATGCTGATCTCTGACCAGGTAGCTACTAATTTATTATATGCAAAACACAATACCTTTTGTAACGCAAACTAACCTGGCAGATGGTTAGCTTATCAGATTAGGAAAAAAAGGAAAACTCGAAATATATCTAAACTGATTTACAGAGGGAAGGAGGTGTTTCAACAGGAAGAGATTCAAAAGGTATTTCGGGAATTTTTTACAGAATTGTATAAAGGGGATAAAATTAATGGTCTAGATATAGACAAATATTTAGATAAAGAGAAAATACCTTCAGTTAGAGAAGAGCACAGGCAAAAATTGAATCAACCAATAACCTCGGGGGAAATTTTGCAGGTAATTAAGCAATTAAAGTTAGGGAAAGCACCAGGCACAGATGGTTTGACAGCGGTTTATTATAAAAATTTACAGTTAGAAATGGTAGAACCTCTTAGAGAATTATTTAATAAGATTCAAACGGAAGGTAAAGTGCCTCCATCTTGGAAGACAGCATTTATATCTTTGATACCCAAAGAAGATCAAGATACTATCCAACCAAAAAATTATAGACCTATTTCATTACTTAATGTAGATTATAAAATCTTTACTAAAATACTAGCAAATAGGTTAATGCTGGTTATTCAACAATTGATACACACTGACCAAACAGGTTTTATACAGGGGAGACAGATGAAAAGTAATGTCAGATTAATTATTAATGCATTAGAATATTTGGGAAAGAACAACCAGATCCCTGCTGCGTTCATATTCCTGGATGCTGAGAAGGCCTTTGATCGAGTTAACTGGCAATTTCTGTTGAAGATACTGCAAAAAATGCAGATAGGAGATAATTTTTTACAGTCAATTAAAGCAATATATCAACAGCAAACAGCACAAATTATAGTCAATGGAAGTTTAACAGACTCCTTTCAAATTGGAAAAGGTACAAGACAGGGCTGTCCTTTGTCCCCGCTATTGTTTATTATAACTTTGGAAGTATTGCTGAATAAAATACGGGGCTTGGATGGTCTAAAAGGGATTAAGATTAGGCAGCAAGAATACAGAGTGCGCGCTTTTGCGGATGATCTGGTCATAATATTGGAACAACCGCAGGAATCCAGTAGGGTTTTAATGAATACGATTAATCAATATGGTCAAGTATCTGGTTTTAAAATAAATTTAGGAAAAACTAAAATATTAGCTATAAATATGAATACTAAACACAAGGAAGAACTAGGAGGGACACTAGGTTGTGAAGTGGTCAAAAAAGTTAAATATCTTGGAGTCAATATTTTAACCTCAAACGAGAAATTATATAAGCATAATTATGAACCACTTTGGCATAGTATACAGATAGAGATGAAAAATGGGAGAAATTGCACTTATCTTTGCTGGGTAGGATAGCGGCAGTGAAAATGAACATCTTACCAAAATTTTTATTTCTCTTTCAAATGTTACCTATACTTAAAAAAGATGCGAATCTTTTAGAATGGCAGAAGGGTGTCAACAAATTTGTATGGGCAGGAAAGAAGCCGAGGGTAAAGATGAAAATAATGCAAGATGCACGGGAGAGAGGAGGCTTGAAATTACCTAACCTAAAATTATATTATGATGCAGTGGCGCTATCTGTAATTAGTGATTGGACTCATTTAACTAATGATAGAATATTGAATATCGAGGGATATGATCTGGTATATGGTTGGCATGCTTACTTGTTGTTCAATAAAAAATTGGATAGGAAGTTTAAAAGTCATATATTAAGAAATGCTTTACTGCGGGTCTGGAAAAAATACCAATATAAATTAAATGACAAAATACCCATGTGGGCAATTCCTAGACATACAATTGAAAATATGAACATAACACAAAAACAGGATAGAACTACCTATAGACAGCTTCTCATTTTGGAAAGGGGGGTACTACAACTAAAATCTTTGGAGGTATTGAAAGAGGAGAAGGTAGTTCAAACATGGTTCCAGTATGGGCAATTACAGGCCAGGTGGAAAATAGATCAAAAAATTGGTTTTATTCAAGCTGAAGATAATTTGTTTAAACAAATAAGAGATCAAGGCTTAATACATATAAAGAGGATATACAATGTATTAATACAGATGGATTTGGAAACAGAATTAGGTAAAGATTGTATGATAAAGTGGGCTCAAAATATTGAAGAACCAATAATGTTGGATACATGGGAAAGAATATGGATAACAAATGTGAAATTCACACAAGCTCAAAATCTGAGAGAAAAATTTTATAAGATGTTCTATAGATGGCATTTAGATCCTAAAAAGCTGGCTTCTATGTATCCGAATGTACAGCCTAAATGTTGGAGGTGTGGTTCTCTCGATGCTACATATTATCATATATGGTGGACCTGCCAAAAGGTTAAGGCATTCTGGATAAAAATATGGTGGATTATGCAAAATATCTTTAAAAGAAGGATAAAGTTTACTCCTCAGTTATTTTTATTAGGTATATGTACTGACTTTACAGTGGTAGAGACTAACTTGATTCTGCACCTAATAACGGCAGCAAGACTGTTGGTGGCGCAATACTGGAAGAAGGAAGACTTGCCTACAACTCAAGAATGGACATTGAAAGTCATAAATTTAGCCGAGATGGCTAAAATATCGGCATATCTTAAAGATCATTCAAATGAGAGATATAAACGAGACTGGAAAAAATGGATTGACTATATACAAAATAAATACGGGACCAAGAAATTCCAGTTAGCCTATGCTTAAGATCAGAAATGATTTAAATTGTTTAAAGTTAGTTCAGCAAGAAGAAGCTAAGATCAATGTAGAGATGTTATTAATTTCTTTATTTTTTTTTCTCAATAGATTTTAGACTGTGTTTGTTAAAAATCCATACCGTGTACGGGTTCTGGGAAGTCGGGGTGGGGGGGAGGAGGAGGGGGGTTGGGGGGGAGGGAGGGAGGGGCATACAAAAAAATTGTACTTCGATGTTTTACTGATTGAGGAATGTTGAAATATTTGTGTTTTAAAAGAAATAAAACCTTTGAATATAAGTATATGTGGGTTGTTCAGAGAGGTATTAGAATTATGTTCTCTTTTTAAATTTATTTTTGCTTGGGTGCTGTTTTTTAATGAGAATTATAGGTTTGAAAACGATGTCATGAAGTAGTCTAGAAAAAAAAAGCCCACAATAATTGTTTTAGGTAAACCTCAACTTTAATGGATGCTTCTAGAACAAAATTAGTTGGATAAATGAAACATGGTTCAATGTTATGGCTCTTTCTCTCCCTCTATTGTTCAATTTTGGAACTTACTCTCTGTTTGAGACAAGCAAAAAGATTGCTAGTAAAAAATCTGTGAAATAAGGCAAAATTTGAGTAAAAATGACTTTTTATAATCCATTCCATTGTAGATATCCCCAACATGGTGTTCTTTAGCTATGTTGGAGTTATGTCAACCAACTCCCCATCTTGGCTAGAATTATCGGAAGTTGAAATCCCAGTATCTCTAAAGAATGCCAAGTCACACAAAACTGTCAAAGACTACATTAGAATATAGAATAATAGGACTGGAAGGAATCTTGGAGGATGATTAGTCAAATTTACTGCTCAAGCAGGAGACTCTATACCATTCTGGATGAATAACTGTCCAGTTTCTTCTTGAAAACTTTCAGTGATGGATCCAGACATATCTACCCATATGTACCCTGGCTTTCTAGTCTCAGATGTTTCCTCTGTCATCTATCAACATTTTTTAAACTGGAGTTGTAACATATGGATCTCAGGAACATTTTGTATCCAAAACATATAATTCATCCTGGAGCATTAATTCCACCTCTTATTTTGCTGCTTCACTGTCCAGTTATGGGATTTTCCTTTTAAGCTTCATTCCATAGGCATCCATGCTAACCACAAGGATGCCAGACTAATGAAAAATGAATTATGATATCACAATGCATGTTTCATCACTTTTTCCTTTCTGTAATTCCCCATGTCTTAGTCCCAGCACAGATGTCCTTTTCTCTGCATTCTATTTTTTATAAGATCCAGCATTTGATACCCATATCTGGACAACTTTCTAATCTACCCATAGGTCAATAGGTCATTGAATAGCATTTCTCTCCAGGGAAAAATCATTTTATTAAAGAAATTTTACTTACAATTAATTTACCATACACATTTTACTGCATTCAAAAAAGTATATACTGTTTTGGGAACTTTTAGGAAAGTTAGCTGGTCACAGTAACATAGTTACCTTTTACAGACAGTTTGAGTGGAAGGCCATAATTTAAGTAGCATGCTGAGGGCTACATTACAAAAAATGGCCAGAAGCAGAACAAAACTTCGTTCATTTAATTTAAATTTAATTAAAGTTAAATGAAATTCAGTACAATTAATATAATTACTCCACATGTGTTTAATGATTTCTTCTCCCAATCACATTAAAAGTGACAATTCATCAGCATTGGAGACATTCTCAGGGTTACACTCCAAGCTTGTTGAGCTGAGGTGGCGCAGTGGTTAGAGTGCAGTACTGCAGGCTACTTTAGCTGACTGCTAGTTTGGCAGATTAGCGGTTCAAATCTCACTGGCTCAGGGTTGACTCTGCCTTCCATCCTTCCGAGGTGGGTAAAAAGAGGACCCGGATTGTTGGGGGCAATATGCTGACTCTGTAAACCGCTTAGAGAGGGCTGAAAGCCCTATGAAGCGGTATATAAGTCTAACTGCTATTGCTATTGCTATTGCTATATGCAACCATGGAAACATGGTTGTGCAATCCTGGTCCAGGAAAAAATGATCTGGGCACACCATTGTTACATCCGAGCAGTGGTGGGTTTCAAAAATTTTTGGAACCTCTTCTGTAGGTGTGGCCTGCTTTCCGGGTCCACTGGTGGAACAGCTTCTAACCAGTTCAGTAGATTTGACGAACCGGTTCTACCGAATAGGTGCGAACCGGTAGGAACCCACCTCTGATCCGAAGCCACTTGAAAGGGGAAGTAATATTTTTATGTATATATTCAAACTATTTCCACTGCATGTACAACATGTAATTAGTTTCCTTTGCTTTGAGGCATTTTATAAACAAATCAATAAAATATCCTCCAAGGAGTCTGAAGCTACTTCATGCCAACATATAACGACAATGGCTGCATCAGAAATCTCAGTTCCACCCATCTCTGTCAAAACATTACCAATACATTGTTCATCATACCTTCTTCCTCTAGAGCAGAGGTGTCAAACTCAAGGCCTGCAGGCTGCATCCAACCCATGGGCTGCTTAGATCTGGCTCATGGGGCTGCCCTGGAAACACTGAAGGGCAGGCCCACAGTGCCTCTGCCAGCAAAAACTGTGCCTCCTCCTTCCCCCCACTCCAAGCTCCGTTTTTGCTGGCAGAGGTTTGCAGGAGGCTGTCGCAGCCAAAAATGGGAGCTCACAAGCAGGAATGGTGTTGATCTGGCCATGCCCATCTTGGACACACCCCCAGCCCCCCGAGGTCCAGCCAAATCATGATGCAGCCCTCAATGAAATCGAGTTTAACACCCCTGCTCTAGAGAATCTGGGGATGGGGGAGTTAGCCTTACTCTGCCTAGACCAGGGATGCCTAAATGTCTTCATGAATTGATGCCCAAATATTTATTATATGAAAAAAAAAGAATAACAATACTACAAATAATAATAATAGCATGCAAGCTTACTGAATTGTAAAGAGATCAATCTGTCCTACAGAAAAAGATCAAATGATGAATAGGAAAGAGACATGGCAAGGCAAAATATTACATGGCCAGTACATTAAAAACAATAATAGCAGACAAAGTAGATAACAACAAGACCTGATAATGGCTAAAACTAGGGGAAAAAACTGAAGAAAGAGACAGAGGGGCTAATTCTCTGTCTCTTTCTACACAAGACCAAGCCTTAAGAACAAATGCATACAAAGCCAGACTTGAGACAGCAAGAGACACCAAGCACCACCTCTGCAAATAAGCTGAAGAAATAGTTGACCACCTGTTGGCTGCTATAAGAAGATCACACAGACTGACTACAAACAATGGCATGACAAAATAGCAATAATGGTGCATCAGAATACTTGCTTGAAATACCATTTGCTGCAAGCAAGAACTGGTGGGACCATAAAATAGAGAAAGCATTAGAAAACAAAAAAGCTAAATAGCTGTGCAACTTTAGAATTCAAACAGATAGGCACTTGCCACGTAACACCCCAGACTTAACAACTGTCAGTAAGAAAGACAAAAAAAAGAGACTGGGGAATGGATATGTCAGTTTCTGGAGTCAGCAATTTCTCTAAAAGGAAGGCAGAAACTCTCACACAAACCTTTGTCAATGGGCCGTTAAGGCCTGAGCCAGTCTATTCTACATAACAAAGATCGACCCCCTTCAACTCCAGGGTGATAGGATTAAGACATGGCCCTCAGGACATAATAGGATTAGTCCTCTACCCATTTAGCAACAGAACTCACCACATGGCACCTGGGAAGATTACATCACCCAGCAAGATTCAGCCAAACCTGGGACATAGTCATCCTACAAAGTTAGCTAAGACCCCTGCCCCCTGGGAGTCTGACAGCCAATGGAATACATTTCTTGGACAGGAACAGGAAACTGTAAAGTGGGGCACAAGAGAGGGTATAAAACTTAGACTCTCTCAGCATCTCTCCCCTTTTTCTTCAAAATCTTCAAGGCATGTGAGCCTTTTCCCCCAGGACCTCAAACCATGTGATCCTGTCCACCATCTTTCCAAACAGCTGCCATGTTTCCAGTGTCTTTCTCCCCACTTGGAATTGAACCCAGAAGGACATTTCTTCCAACAATTGTGACTACACCAAAGGATACAATCCCATCATTTTCTCTAGTTAACTGGGGTTAAGATTATAAAACAGCTGTTGCAAAGCATTGGTTCTGTCCAAAATGTTTTCTCCTTACCCCTGTGAACATTTCCCTGGTAATGCAAATAGGAGAATTAACATCCGTTTAGCTGTTTCTCAAACTTTGCATCTTGTTCCAAGTCACGAGAATCATACATTAGCCAACCATCCATCAAAAACCAGCCTTGTCCAAATGTTTGCAAGTGATGTTTACCAGCCATATGGCTTTTCCCATATGAACATGGTGACATTTTAACATATTTGTCAAATTACTTCATTCTGTCTCCTTCAGGCAAATATGTGGGAAAAAGTCACCCTCCCTTCAACCCACTCTGCTTTTCTGGCAAATCTACTTGAAACAAATTGGAAAATATCTGCAGCCCAAGTGACAGCAAGTATTTATAGCAATTAGCAAACCAAAAGCAGACCTTGATCCAAAGTGTCATAGGTAATAAGGACGTTCTGTACTGTACTTAAGGAAGCACTGATTTCCCCCCCCCCAAAGAAATTTGTGGTATTTTTATCTTTTTAGGTCTTTCCAAAAACGTAATGATTTGGCCAAGCTCAACTTTCAAATGCCGAGCTAATGTGCTTGGTAAAACAGATTTCTGGTTATGGAATGTGTGTTAAAATACTCATTTCAGAGCCAGTTTGATTCACTGTGTATATTGGAGGGGTAAGCCATGAAATACAGTGAGTGTCCTTTTTGTGACTGCTTTGTTGTTTTGGTTTTTTTTTTAATTTAAAAAACCACTATTAAGGTAATTGATATTGTAAGAGAAATCTAAATTCATAAGAGTCGGAGCTAAAGTGTGGTAGCAGCTGCTGCATCCTAAGGTCAGATATTTAGCAATGAGACTCTAACAGACTCCCTTGCAATTTTGATCTAAATTCATAAGTTCCATGGAACTAAAAGTGGGGAAAGTGGGAATGTGACAATTCTGAAGTGGTAGTAGTGGTGGGGAAATGCAGGACACATGTTTTTGCCAGCATCTCTTTTGTTCATCCAAATGCTTTAAAATAAAAAAAAAGCTTGATTTGGTTTCATTTTTTTTTAAAGCCTATCTTCCTTTTTGAAATCTTAAGCCTTTTACTTCCTTGGTCTTATGTGTAAATCTGCTTATAGTCTTCCAAAGCTCAAATACTTTCTTGGTTTTTTTTTTTAATACAAATTCTATATTTATTTGATTGTTGATTGGTTGGCTTTTGAAGCTGCCCAACTCCAAAAAGACTCTTGGTGAGTTCACATTTTGAAAATATGGCATGATTTTTTTAAAAAAAAAAACTGTTAATTGTTATTTTCCCTTCTAAAACCCTTTCAAGCCTTTTCCCCCTCCTCTTAGATCTGCATCTGTTTAAATTCTTCAGATATGTCCACAGCTGCTAGAGAAATCCTTTGTTTAAAACTTTGATGCAACATAAGAAAAACAAGCTTGCTGATAAATTGTTTTTACACTTACCTCTTAGAGAAAGTGGTGCAAATGGAGAGTTTAGATCCAACAGTTAATAGTTTTATGTATTACCTTTGATAGTGTATCTGAATTTAATTATTCCAATATATTATTTATTTATTTATTTATTTATTTATTTCGGTATTAGATAACAGATATTAGTATCAACATGGTAATGTATACATGAAATGAATACGAATACAAGAGACTATTAGGTCAGGGACAGTAGGCATGCTGATGTAATTTGCATGCCTTTAAAGACCTCTTAGGAATGGGGTGAAGTCGACAGTAGACAGTCTAAGGTTAAAGTTTTGGGGGTTTGGGGAAGAAACCACATTGTCAGGTAATGCATTCCAGGCATTGACAATTCTGTTACTGAAGTCATATTTTCTGCAATCAAGTTTGGAGCGATTTACCATAAGTTCGTATCTATTGTGAGCTTGTGTGTTGTTGTGGTTGAAGCTGAAACTGTGGTTAAGTATCCACTGACAGGTAGGACATTGTAACAGATAATTTTATGTGTTACTCTTAGGTTGGATTGAAGACAGCGAAGTTCTGAGTTGTCTAAGCCCAAGATTTCAAGTCTGGTGACATATTATGTTGCGAGCTGAGGAATGGAGGACTCTTCTTGTGAAATGTCTCTGGACTCATTCGATTGTATTAATGTCTGATATGCAGTGCGGATTCCAGGCAGATGAGCTGTATTCGAGAATTGGTCTAGCAAAGGTTTTGTATACCCTAGTTTGCAGTTCAATATTACCGGAGAAGAAGCTTTGCAAGATTAGGTTAACAACTCTTAATGCCTTTTTGGCAATAAGCCAGGCTGGCATGTTACATTTTATTTTTGTTCTGTAGTGAAAAATCAGGAAAATATTCAGAAAAAATGAAGGGGGAATGGGTTGGATATTTCTTTGCTTCACCTGTTCCTAACAATTTGTGGTTTTTCATCTGTTCCCAATTAATATGAAAAATTCCAAATATAAACGGAAGCTTCTTGTTTATACAAACCTTCTTGTTTAAACAAATCTTGAAGCTGGGTACCAATTAGCATTTTTTAGCTTGTAATATTATTAGAATGAAATAAAACATCATTAAAATGATCAGAAACAACATTTAGAATCAGAACTGGTGATAAGTTAAGTCTCTTACATTTCATTATTTCTAAGAAACCATGCTCCATGTTTTACCATTAAATATTGAACAGCTGATATATATTTCTATGCTGAGCGTGGGAAGCTCAAACCCTATTAATGTGATTATAGGAAAGCAATTAATTCAATACAGGGAAGCAAGTAGTGCTGTTTCATATGACATCGGCCACATAAAAATGATTGAACTTCCATTTTTCTTGATTAAACACTAATATTGGAAAGAAGCCTTATTTGAATGAGAATAAGAAGACCTGAACATTGGTTCATTATTTCTTTTTTACTGCATTATTTCGAACTCTGTCCGAGAAAACAATGCTTTGCCCTGAACACAAATCATCAGGAACACTATGAGAGGTAAATAGGAACTGGAGACTTTTTTTGCAGACTTATAGGACAAGTGAAATGGGACGTTGTGGCTCAGTGGCTAAGATGCTGAGCTTGTCGATCAGAAAGGTCGGTGGTTTGAATCCCTAGCACTGTGTAAAGGAGTGAGCTCCCGTTACTTGTCCCAGCTTCTGCCAACCTAGCAGTTCAAAAGCACGTAAAAAATGCAAGTAGAAAAATAGTGGTTCAATGTAACAGTGTTCCGTGCGCCTTCAACGTTTAGTCAGGCCAGCCACATAAGCATGGAGACGTCTTCGCACAGCGCTGGCTCTTCGGCTTTGAAACGGCGATGAGCACCACCCCCTAGAGTCGGGAACGACTAGCACATATGTGCAAGGGGAACCTTTACCTTTTACCTTTAGGACAAGTGGAAAGAATTGTCCCATTCTTTGGCATCCTTCCTAGTTTTGGCCTAGTTCTCTATCAGGAAGTGGGATTCCCTGATGACATTTGCTAAGGAAAGGGAAATGACAGCTTATTGTTCTTACACACACATTCACACACACATACTCATCACATAAACCTTTTCACAGATTCAGGCAAATCTGAGTTTCTTGTAATGTATGCTGATAGGCACAGGAGATAAAAGTTTCAAGCAGCAGATTTTGTGTGTCACAAAAAAAATGAGTGGCAAAGCTTACGTTTTTAATGTGTTGTTGACCTTTTCTGCCAAGAAACAGGAAAGGCCCTTGTGCTATGTTGTGCTTCGGATGCCAAAATAATCCCTTGGCTGGCATAGACTGCAGGGCATTTTGGAGGAGGTGAAGAGCGATGCCATTTTCTCTTCAGTCCTAAGGAGCAAACTGTCTTAGATCAGACTCGTAGCCTTGTCATTCAAGCCCTATTAAAATTGTGTGTTAAAAGGACCACATTTGAGAGCTGCCTTAGGCTGATAGGTTTCTTAGTCTGAGATCATTGCAAATCCACTTTGAATTGTAATCAGGTTTCTCTGTCAGCCGTACAAGACCCTCTATGGCAGTGTTTCTCAACCTTGGCAACATTAAGTCCTGTGGACTTCAACTCCCAAAATCCCCCAGCCAGCACAGCTGGCTGGGGAATTCTGGGAGTTGAAGTCCACAAGACTTAAAGTCACCAAGGTTGAGAAACACTGCTCTATGGTATGATTCCTTTGCCTTTTACTAGATTGGTTTCTCCATAAGCTTAATGTTCTGCCTTATTAACTATAATCAATAGCTTCATTTTAACATTTATCTATTTCATAAGATAAAATATAAATTCCAGCTTTAATCAAAATTGTTCTTGAAAATAACTAGGCTTGTCCCACTGCAAACCAATGCCCCTCCCCCCATTTCAAGACAGTTACGACTGTCATTGCACAACCACAATTCCTACAGTGAAGATTCTGAGTCCACTAACAATGAAGTCCCTGGGAAATAAACAAAAAATGGCTGTGTATTTGCTGGAATGCCGCATTTGATAGACTTAAAGAACCCCCCATAAACATAAAAGCAAACCTCATCCTAAAATAATTTTCCTAAGAATCTTCCCCCAACTTCCCTATATCAAGACTCCTTTGGAAAACAAGAATATACATTTAGGCAAAGGGGAAGCCTGGGCTGCTGCAGTTAATGGAAACTGCATTCCATGTGGTCCATTTGTATTGGATAATTGCCATATTGGCTGGCAATTATGAGAATCATAATTGAACACATTTGGAAGGCTGGCTTTTAGTTTCCTTAAGGAGCACGTTACTGGTTGAAATCCAACACAGCACACTTACTGATAAGTGAGGATACACATCAGTATTTTTCCCCCTGTAGATTCTACTTAGTTCTTTAGAGGTGACTCACCCTGCTCCCCATGGCATGGAAAAGCCTGCTAACTGTTTTTAAAATGTTGTAGCCTTTAACTCAGTCACAGTTCAACTACAGAAAAAAAAAATACATTTATTTTTAGCTTTCTAAATGCATAATGTTTTCCTTCTGCTGCTAGAAAAAATATACAATACCTCAAAATGATGACGTTTTTGATGACACACACACAGGGGCTGGGATCTGTCCAGTTGTTGTTGGCTGTTTTAGGTTGCTGGAAGAACCAAACTCTTGTCCACTCATTGGACACTGTTCTCCAGAGCCATTTTTGGCTTAGGCTGTAGGGAGACTGGCCACCACCACGTTTCTGCAAAAGCATCTGCTCATGGCAATGTTCAGCACATTTGTTAGATGTTATATTGACTGCTGATATATAGAAGTTCCTTCTTTTTGAAAGAGCAATAGAGTCATAAGTTAAGGAAATGGGAGTAGTATTTTCCTGTTGGAATACTGGTCCTTGGATGTCTGTGTGTGTGTGTGCGTGCGTCCGTGCGTGCGTGCGTGCGTGTGTGTGTGTGTGTGTGTGTAAGCCTACTTACATGTACTGTATACAGGTGTCTCTCATTCAATCTTTTGTTGTTGTTGGCATTTTGGTACCTTCAAGTCAATGTTGACTTCTGGCAATTGCCTGGACTAATCCCAGCCATTATTTTGTGAGATTTAGAAGTGGTTTCTTCTCTCAGTTCTTCCCAGCACTGAGAGATTGATTGGCCCAAAGTCATCCAATTTTTTTTTTACCTAAGGTAGGATTAGAACTCAAAGTCCCTTGTACCTTAACACTAACAGGGTCCCATTACTTCATTTACTGTTATTTTATAAATTATCTTCCTTGCTGTTTGTATTTATTAGCTTTTTCGATGTTATACTGGTTCACTGTTTTTTAATTGTTTTATAATTTTAGTATTGCAAGCTACCTGGAGTCACTTGGTTGAGTTGGGTTGCTATAGAAATAGAATGAATGACTGTCTGAGTCTCTGGAAGGGGGAGGAGGGAAGGAGAGGAAGGAGAGGAAGGAAGGAAGGAAGGAAGGAAGGAAGGAAGGAAGGAAGGAACCTGGCTCTCCATTCAGTCTTTAGAGAAATAAAAATGCTTTCTCATCCCCCCCCACCCTATTTTTTCTTCTTCCTTTTTTCTTTCCTCTTGTTCTGTGTGGGCATATGCATGGAGGCATCTCACGCACGTAGCACTCCATCCTCAGTAATTTATGATTATCAGTAAACAATTCCTGCTGAATCTCTTCTCCAATTCATCTTACAGCTGCCTGTCCTCATTCTTCAGTTAGAATAGCACAATTCCAGAAGAATGCTAAACGTATCCCCAAAATGAGCCTATCAGCTGATAGCCAGGCTCTCTTTCAATGCACAGATATGAAAATTACACAGAGAGAGCTTCTGCCTCCCGAGGCAATTAATGAGTTCTTCCTTGCAGTTTTGTAGTCCCATCCTGCTTCCTTTGGCCCACAATGTAGGTATTATTAAGTCTTTCATCTGCCACTCTAATCACGCCTGCCCCTCCAGCTTCCCAGCATTGAGACGAGCCCAGAGGTATTTTTGCAAACAAATAAATGGGGCAGGCAATCGATCAGCCTCCCCTATTTTGCTGTACCTATGCAGGACAGCCAACAATTTGAACCACAAAACAGAGATATGTGGACAATTACAACTTCCCCTTTGAACCAAGTATTCCACGCAGCATTTTCCCTCACTTTTTCTGCCCCAAATATATTGTTTATACTTACAGTTAGGAGGGAAGAGAAGAAAATGGGAAAATAATTTATGGATAATATTAAATGAATCATTAAGTGATAAATGTTGCTGTACACCAGATTTGTTTTTTGTTATCAGGTTAAGCGGAAAGTGGAAGATGTAGAAAGAAGAATCAAGGGTTGATGTTTATAAAAGAGCCCCCTTCCCTCCCTTCCCCTCCTCTCTCCATTTTTTTGGCTTCATATTTCTGGATATAGACCCATTCTCCTGCTTTCACTTTTGAAATCCCAAGATGCCAAGTTTTTTTTAAAAAACAGTGACACTTGTTTCTATCCGAAAAGTTTTTTGTGATGGCAAACAAATTCACGCAGGCATATTCAATGTGCTTTTCTTAATTAAGAGTTCCATTACATAGATCTTAATCACGAATTCATGAATATTGCATAAATGTAGGCAGGAAAAAATGTGCAAGACGAACACAAGTGCCTAAACTCATTGAGGGATGAAAACATATTGACAGGCTAAAAAGGAATAACCAAGATAGTGGACTATCATATTAATTTCTTACAAGGACTATCAGTCCAGGAAATCACTGTGACAGAGGCCTAAGACTACTTTTATTTAATAGCTACTGTATATTAAGTAACAAGATCTTGCAAGTTTGAATGGGCTTCTCTTCTCCCCGCTTTTACCATTTCATGAATTAGGGAGGGGCTTGTCTCAGATATTTGCTCACATTAGTTTCATTGAAAGGCCTTGAAGCCACATTTGTCTCTTCTCTACCTTAGTTGCAGCTTTTCCTCCTGTCCCCCAAGGCCATTCCCTGTGTCCCTAGAATGAAAGAGCATTTCATTAACACAGGCCCCTGGGCCTATCCCCTGTTTCTCTGGCCCCTTTTAAACATGGCTTTAGCACTCTTCCAAAGCTATGCTATTCCAACATGGCACTGTTCCAGTATTTCACTAAACCCATACCCAAAACACTGACATAAAAACAGACCAAATTTGGGTAGAGTATTAAACCTATTGTCTAGCCATCTCTCAAAAGTTGCCTCTTCCACAGTTCCAGTCCATATTAAGAAATGGCATTTCACATTTGGTAGGAAGAAAAGGCAGGGAATCCATCAATGGCTTTCTTTAATTTGTCCCATAGATAATGGTAAGAACAACATCAGTTGCCGGTATCATCACCCAATCAGAATAGTGCTCGGCAGAGCATTTTACCATATGCCAGTATACCATACTCTTCTAATTTTAACTGGGAGCATTCACATTAACCTGGTTGCAAAATAGACCCCTAACAGTATGCCAAGGGGTTAAAGGGGGAAAAAACCTATTTTTCTCTGTTTATTGAAAGGAAATTCTATTCAGATAATTCTACACAGCAGTGTAAAGTGAAGACAGCGAGCACCATGTCATCCTGGCAGCTGTTTTGTTTTCCTGTATCTGAAACTGCAGGTAATATATCATAATTAGATAGGAGCTGGACTAATAGACTCTAATATAGAACCACACAAAGCTGAACATCTGAATGAGCTAAAAAATGAGATACAAATTGATGTAAGCGATTCAAGCTTTCTTCCCTTTTCTTCTGCCATTTTCTGGCATGCATTTCATAGACAATGAATTGCAATTAAGCTGTAAGCTTCTTACTAGAAATCAGTGTTGTTGAGAGTCTCGGATAGAACTTACAATACAATAGCAGAGTTGGAAGGGACCTTAGAGGTCTTCTAGTCCAACCCCCTACTAGGCAGGAAACCCTATACCAGTGATGGCTAACCTGTTTGTTGTTGGGTGCCAAAAATTCGGGGGCGTGAGTGTGCTATCACCCACATGTGCATGCATGCACAACACCCCCCATGCTCCCCCCATGCACACCGTACTACTTGCCTCCAAGCTGAGCTTGGTATTTCCTCTGGGAAGCTGTGGGAAGCCATTTTTGTCCTCCCCAGGATTCAGGAATGCCTCTGGAGCCTGGGGAGGGCATAAAATGGGCCCAATGGCCAACTGGAAGTTCGGAAACAAACTTTGGGCCCATTTTTTGCACTCCCCAGGCTCCGGAAGCTTCCCTAAATCCTGGAGAGGGCAAAAATGACCTCCCCTGGCCCTCTGGAAGGCAGAAAATCAGTTGGCCAACGTGCACATGCACGCTGGAACTGGCGGTTCACGTGCCAGCAGATATGGCTCCGTGTGCCACCTGTGGCATGAATGCCTTAGGTTCGCCATCACAACCCTATACCATTTCAGACAAATGGCTATCCAACATCTTCTTAAAGACTTTCAGTGTTGGAGCATTCACAACTTCTGGAGGCAAGTTGTTCCACTGATTAATTGTTCTAACTGTCAGGAAATTTCTCCTCCTCCTAAGTAGCTTCTCTCCTTGATTAGTTTCCACCCATTACTTCTTGTTCTACCCTGAGGTCCCTTGGAAAAGAGTTTGACTCCCTCTTCATTGTGGCAACCCCTGAGATATTGGAACACTGCTATCATGTCTCCCCTAGTCCTCCTTTTCATTAAACTAGACATACCCAGTTCCTGCAACCGTTCTTCATATGTTTTAGCCTCCAGTCCCCTAATCATCTTTGTTGCTCTTCTCTGCACTCTTTCTAGAGTCTTTCTAGAACTTCCTGCAGAGGGACCAGAACAACTCTAAATTTTTGTGGGAGACTATTAAGAAGAATGCTAAAGTCTTGCTCTCTGCTAAACTTTGTGACCATCATCAGACAGTAGGGGCAAGTATGTATATTGAGACTATTAGTTGTTCAGGGATCAGATGACTTTGTATTTATTTTGTCATAGAAATATTTTGATTCTAGCTATTTCCATACTTGCCATCTTGCCAGGAATTGGCAAGTTACAGAAATTCCATTATTGTTCAAAATTGCAATGTTGCTATTAAACTCCCATTTCAAGATTTCTGCATTATTCTCATGTCTTTTTTAAGACCCAGCTTGCTGTTCTTTTTCTTATTTGCACTATAAATGCAATACCAATCTGTCTGGTGCTCTAATTGAGCCTCATTACAGTAGGTGATATCAGTGGGTGAGCATCCCTCATATGCAAAAGTTTGGTTCTATGCTTTAGGAATGGTTAGAATATCTCAAAGGGACCAGAAATAAAGGGCAGGAGTTCAACACAAGCAGAACACAAATGTGTCCCAAAGGTGCTTTTTCAAGAGGCAACTGGACTTTCTGGTTTTTCTTTAAAGACGTTTCACTTGTCATCCAAGAAGCTTATTCGGCTCTGACTGGATGGTGGGGAAGGGAAGGATTTATAACCTTGCAGACAGCTGGTCATTTGCATGCAATTAGATGAGAAGGAAAACATCTTCAAAGAAAAATCAGGAAGTCCAGTTGCCTCTTTAAAAAGCACCTTTGGGACAACCATGACCTGGATGACTGAGAATCTTCATAGAGAGAATACAAATGTATTTGGTTTTTTTAACCCAATTCAATATTTATTCAATGAACTATATTATGTTGAGGACTACATAAAATGGGGACGAGATGTACATTATTAATTTGACTTCAAGAAATGAGTATTTGCCCTGTATTGGTCTATGATGCCTAGATCCAAAAAAGACCATAACAGCAGCAACAACAATAAATCAATTAATTATATTATTTGCATTATTTCAGTTTCTTACTGTCTACGAAGTCAAACTAATTAACCTAGGATTTAATTTTCATGGAAAGTGTTTAACTTAGGCTAATGTGAGCTTAACTGTTTTAGGTATAGCTCTCTTGTTTAGGTATGGCAATCTGGCAAAGCATAATAAATTATTTTTGTTCTCCTGAGACTGCAAAGTCCAGAATGTTTAGTACCTGTCAAGCTACAATTTATTGCTTAAATTGCCTTTTGGGAACAATCATTGCAAGAATGCTTTTCCTTGACCATTGAAACGGAAGATTAATAATTAAAACCTGTCTATTAAAAAAGTGTTAGACTCATGCAGTGAAGAAGACTTTTTATTTTTTATGAGATGGAGCAGTGACTTCCCATTGTTTTCTGTTTGCACCATTCATCACTTCTAAATGCTGTGTGGTACACAATCCCAGCATGCATCGCACAGCAGGGGACATTCCTGGCATGACAGCTGCCATGTCTGCAGCTGCACTGGAGGGAAAAGAGGACTGCGATGTGGTGCTCGGTCTCCAAAGCAAGCTGCACTTGAGCTGTCACTCTTGTTTTCCAGGAGGCAATAAACAGGCAGATGGTCTTATTATTATTAGTAGTATTGTTGTTGTTGTTGTTGTAATGAATGCTTGGCAAGTGCAACACAGGCCATGAAAGGCACTACCATAGGGAGCAAGCCAGGACCATCAGCACTCCGCCTAGGATTGTCATCACTGTCAGTGCCACTCATATGACAAATGAACCCAGACCTGGAGAGGGGAATAGGGAGGAGGAAGAAGGTGTTGCTGTCTCAGATCCTAGAGATGGGTGATGCTACAACAGCTGAGAAATGGGTAACTAGAAACCTGTCCTTGCAGGTTGAAAAGAATTAAGGCAGAGCAAAGAAAAAGAAAAAGAGGTGATGATCAAAAGACTCTCTTCTATAAATACTTTGTGATATACAACACCAGTCCTCCCTAGCCAGGTGTTAATTAACTAACAGTAACAGAGTTGGAAGGGACCTTGGAGATCATCTAGTCCAACCCCCTGCTCATGCAGAAGACCTATACTAGGGATTCAAACTGCTGAACTTCCGACCTTTCCAATCGACAAGCTCAGCATCTTAGCCACTGAGCCATCCTATTGGTCCTTTACTACCAGGGTTTTTATGAATGCTGTATCTAAAGGGAACAGCAGTCTAAAAAAGGCTTTTACTATGTTATGCTAAACAATCTTAGACGTGTCAATTCCCAAAAGAAGAGGCAAATGCACAAGAAATTTCCAGAACTCCTTTGTCAGATAAGATGCTTTTTGTAAAAACTTGGCCTATGAAAACATTTGAGGAACCCAAAAGCTTGGCAACGTTTTGGCTGATATTGCCCAACTGTGGATTTTGAATGTTGTGTGAAGGTCTCTTTATTTAGTGCAAATCACAGAATTTTATTATTTAACTATTACGTATTCTGCTACACAGATTCATAAATTAGGATGCTGTCTTGTGTCAGTCTACATACACCAAGACCTTTCATCTGTTTTATGCTTTCCTGTAATTGTCTAATTCACATTAGCCTCTTTAGTCCTAAAATTCTCTGGTACTTATCCAATCCTAGATGGATGCAAATGCAGGGACCACTTCCTGGGAATCCTTAATTGTAAGATGTGCTCAATAGGTCAACAGGCTTTGGAAGCACAGCTCTTTTTAGCCTGTATTCCTTACTACTCTTTCAACTTTCTTACCATAATTATTTTATCATTCTTCATCAATATTTCTCAATTGAAAGGCTCTTCATTTCTATCATAATGTGAGTTTATCCACTTCACCTTGACCTTGCTATAAGACAATAGCAATGATGTTGGAATAATATGGGCTCAAATAACTTTTAAACTGATAACTTCATTGCTATTGCTTGGTGATTTCACTATTTTCCATCTTCTCTAATTTTGGTAATAATGTAATTTGATTGCTAATTTCCTTTGACTGTAAGCCATTAGAGAGATACACTCCCACCTTGTTCTCATAATAACTTCCTTGATATAATTTAGGCTAAAGAGCCACAGTCTGCATTCTGTGATTTATGCAAAAAAATTCAATCCCACTTCACTGGACATTTATCTTGTCAAGTTATGCTTCCTCTACTTCCAATTTATCATAGTTTATCCGTTTCATGTCTAGTACCTCATTTTCTGATCTCGTATTGACTCTGCTTTTTTCTTAATTGACATCTCCTGCATTTGAATCTCTTGATGCATTAACAATAGTAGTTAACTCTGCCAGTTGAGCCGTGCTTGATCTTTTAGTTTGAGCCTACAAAAAAACAAATCTTAAAAAGATGTCCTTGTCCATGGTAATTTCCAGTTCTATGGAGCATTGAGACCTATGTTTGTAAATGAGAAGACAAGTACAAAAAAATACAATAGGAATTCCTTTCATACAGCTGTAAGTGATTTCTTTGCATTCCTGCAATAAGCCAAGCACTGTTATACTGAAGTTTAATTTCCATTCAAGCCAAATCCCTAGAGATTTTCTATGATATTCCACTATCACGGTTACCACTTTCCAGAAAAGGGCCCTCCAAGCATGCTGCAGAAATTAGCATGTGACTTCCAAGTTTGCCTACCAATTAACAAATTGCTTAGTTAAGCCCTCCTCGGTCTAGTGTCTCCAGCTACATTATAGCTACTTTGTAGACTTGCTAGCAATTCTTGTGCATCATTATCCTCACATAAATCACTAAAGGACACCAGATTAGTAAAGGATGATTAGATTATAAATTGGCCTCAGCAGTATATGAATATCTAACTAAGCAAGTAGTCATGATTTGCCTCCATGTTGTCAGAAGGGATGGATCTGTGTAATCTACACACATGAACTCCAGTGATTTAATGAGGAAATGTGATTAAAGGGCCCAGGAAAGTTCAGCATTCCCACAGCTGCTAATATTTTTACAGGAAATTACAAACAGCTTGCTATAGATTTTAGAGACATGTTGATGGATCACCAGTTCACTTCATTGAATGAAGTGGAATAGCCTTTTGATTGAGATTCTGTGTTTCTTTGTCCATACGTCAGCCATATGCATTAGCCACAGATGCTAGAGAATCAAAGGCTGTCTACTGACAGATAGGGAGCTTTTTCTTCCACTTTGTTATGAGCCTGTATCAATGTCAATAGATAAGCAATATTTAAATCCTAGGCAAGGAATAAGTCATTTTATCTTCTGAATACATTTTAGCATAACTGTCACATTCAATCAAACTGAAGAGTAGTCAAAGTAGAAAAAATAATAATATTGCTCAACATAAGGTATGTTTTTATACTTCAGTGCAGTATTACTCCACACAACAAAACTTTCAGTGTTAAGAGATTCTTTGCTATCCAAGAGCTTAGAAATGTGCAAGGATCCCAGAAGGGCCCCTGCTTTTCCAAGATGATGATGATGAAACAGCAGAAGGGATACCTAGGATGCTGCTGGGAGAAAATAAAGAAATCCAATCAAGCACAGGTAAGAGCTTTTTATAAGAAGAGAATGGAATGATAGGATAGGATAGAAAGAATAGAATAGAATAGAATAGAATAGAATAGAATAGAATAGAATAGAATAGAATTCTTTATTGGCCAAGTGTGATTGGACACACAAGGAATTTGTCTTTGGTGCATATGCTCTCAGTGTACATAAAAGGACAAGATACATTCATCAACTATCATAACTTAATGATAGTTATAGGGTACAAATAAGCAATCAGGAAACAATCAATATCAATATAAATGGTAAGGATACAAGCAACAAAGTTACAGTTATGCAGTCATAAGTGGGGGGAGATGGGTGATAGGAGCCATGAGAAAACTAATAATAATAGTAATGGTGCCTTAATGAATAGTTTGACAGTATTGAGGGAATTATTTGTTTAGCAGAATGATGACATTCAGAAAAAAACTGTCCTTGTGTTTAGTTGTCTTGATGTGCAGTGCTCTATAACATCGTTTTGAGGGTAGGAATTGAAACAATGTATGTCCAGGATGTGAGGGGGTCTGTAAATATTTTCACAGCCCTCTTTTTGACTCGTGCAGTATACAGGTCCTCAATGGAAGGCAGGTTGGCCGTAATTGTTTTTTCTGAAGTTCTAATTATCCTCTGAAGTCTGTGTCTGTCTTGTTGGGTTGCAGAACCAAACCACACAGTTATAAAGATGCAGATGACATACTCAAAAATTTCTCTGTAGGGTAGAAAGGGGAAGAGAAAGAGTAGGAGTAGGAGAAAGGCACGGGAAGAAGGAAGGGGAAGGAGAGGAGGAAGGAGGAAAGTAGAGAAGGGAGGGAGAGAGAAAGGAAAGGGAAAGGAAAGGAAGATGGAAGGGAGAGAAAAGGAAGGAGAGAGGGTAGGAAGGGAAAGATGAAGAGTAGGAGCAAAGGAGAGGTAAGGGAAGAAGGAAGGGGAAGGAAAGGAGGAAGGAAGAAAGTAGAGAAGGGAGAGAGGGTGAAAAGAAAGAGGTAAGGAGAGGAAGGATGGAAAGAAGAGAAAGAGGAGGAGAGAGGGTAGGAAGGGGATGAGGAAGAGCAGGAGTAGGAGAAAGGTACAGGAAGAAGAAAGGGAAAGGAGAGGAGGAAGGAAGAAAGTAGAGAAGGGAGGGAGGGAGAAAAGAAAGGGAAAATAAGGTGGTGTTATAACAGGAGGAAGGGATGATAAATAAAGCAACCCAAACTGTATATTATAACCTATTAAATGAAATAATAAATGTATAAGAATGATAAATGCTAAAACACTTGTAACCAAACGACATGCTATATGTGATGATGGTTTTTTTTTCTGTTTTGTTTTTGGTTTTGGTTTTTGTTTTTTTCTTTTCATTGTTGTGGATATGTGTTGTCTATGTAACATAAAGAATAATAAAAAAAATTATTAAAAAAAAATTCCTCTGTAGAACTGTATCAGCAGCTCCTCGAGCGGTTTGAGCTTCCTGAGTTGGCGCAGAAAGAACATTCTTTGTTGTGCTTTTTTGATGATGTTTTCGATGTTAGGTGTCCATTTTAGGTTTTGAGGTCTTAAGGATTATCTTGAGGTGGTAAGGTTAATAAAATGAGTAATTTTTCTGCCCTTATTGCATCTATGGAGAGCTCACCAACAGCCTGTTTAGAGGGACCCATCCCTCCTACTCTTCTCAATAAAGAGAGCTGGAGGGAATACCATCAGACCTTCTCTGAGGATTGCCTCAGACCGCCATCAAATAAAATTGCCCGAATTCATGTGGACTTGGAGTCTGGCTGTACAGATCCCAGGCAATTGCCTAAGGCACAGTTTTGCCTCAGAAGAGTAACCGGTTGGCCCTGAAGGGCAGAGTTTCAGCATTGTAAGCTTGGCACCTGTAGATCCCTGTCTCTCCAGGTTAATTAAAGTCTGTTGGGTGGTGGCAAGTGGGAGGATCCAAGCAGTGGTTGACTGTCCATACCTTAAAGGACCACTGGATCAGTGGTGGGTTTCAAAAATTGTTCGAACCTATTCTGTGGATGTGGCCTCCTTTCTGGGAGTGGCTTGCCACCCATGTGACCGGATGGGAGTGGCTTGCCGCCCATGTGACCGGATATGAAGATGCCGACGACACTTGTCAGAACCACCTTAAATTACCTCACACACAGCACTGGCATGCATGAGAATATGATGTAAACTTGTTTTTTAAAAGGCATCTTTGGTTTGCGTTAAAATAACTTCAACACACGCAATGTTCTGATTACACCACAAACGCAGTAGTCATCCTTACCTTTCACAGGGGCACTGAGTTTTATAAATATGAGCATCATAGTGTAGAATAATCATATCCAAGGACCAGTGGTGGGTTTCAAAAATTTTTGGAACCTCTTCTGTAGGTGTGGCCTGTTTTCCGGGTCCACTGGTGGAACCTCTTCTAACCGGTTCAGTAGATTTGACGAACTGGTTCTACCGAATAGGTGCGAACTGGTAGGAACCCACCTCTGCACTGGATCCACCAGTGGTGGGTCTGCAGGGCCAGAAAGTCACGGAAGAAGCAGATTATTTGAACCCCTTCCAGACAGGATTCATATCTGGTCATAGTAGTGAGAGAGTATTGATCTCACAGGTTGATTACCTTTGGCAGACTCAGGATTATGCATAACCCCGAGTCTGCCAAAGATAAGTGTGATCTCTCAACATTTTGATATCATTAATTATGGCATTTTTCTGGGCCACTTTAAGGAGTTGGGAGTGGGAGGCATGATGCTACAATGGTTCTCTTTTCTCCAGGGCCAGTTCTAGTGGGTGTTAGTTAGAAGGAGAGAGATCAAACCTGAGGTCCCTGCTTTGTGGGGTGCTCTTTGGATTATTGTGATATAAGGTGAAATGAATTTGTAAGCCGTAGCTGATCCAAAATGCAGCAGCGGGGGCAATTTTTGACATTTCTTATTTTGCCAGCAGAACACACTGTTCCACAAATTGTAGGAGTTCCCAGGGGGCTTGCAGGTATGACTCAAGGTATTGGTTGGCACATACATATAAAGTCTACATGGCAAAGGGCCAGGCACTTTGAAAATCATCTATCCCAATTAATGATCCTTCCTCTATATGTCCTATGTAGACCAGCCAGGAAGCATGACCAGGTGGGCTAACTCTATTTTAAGGCTAAAAGAATCTTGCAAGTCTAAAAGTAAAATCTCCTGTTGTCTCTTTTTACCATTTGATAAGTTAGGGCAATGGTCTCCAACCTTGGCAACTTTAAGACCTGTGCAAAGCTGGCCAAGGAACTCTGGGAGTTGAAGTCCACAAGTCTTAAAGTTGCCAAGGTTGGACACCACTGAGTTAAGCTACATCCTTTCTAAGTTTCTTCACCCATTATTCAGCTGTGGCTCCCCTTCTTTTATCTGATCATTCCCCAAGCAGCATCTCTTCTTGTCTCCCAAGGTCATTACTACATACCATTTCATATATCATTAATTACTGCTTAACTATGGTAAATTGGGACCAGCAGCTCCACCACTAAGCTCAACCTGTTTTAACCTGCAGATCAAAAACATGCCTGCACTCTTTTATGAAATCTGTCCTTACCATTGACTGGATAAATAATTAAAGTTTATAAAATTGATGAGCTAGAAAACAACAGGAGAAAGCAACAATCCATATGGGACACAAAATATTGTTTGAACTCTAATGATTAGCTTCAAAGCTTCTAGTTTTTCAAAAGCAGCCCTAAATGTTTTCGCTGTAATTCAAACTTCTATAATTTTGTCCCATTGGAGAGGGGTGGGTGAAAATGAAAAAGCCACCATTTTAAAGCAAAAGAACAAACATATAGACCAAAAAAAATTCTCTAGACGCTGCATGCTAGCATAAAACTAAATATATCTGTTTTGGTACAATAAATGACAGATGGTCAGAGTTCTATTATCCAAATACTTGTTCATTGGCATCTAGGTATCTGGTGCCAAAACATTGCAAATATAAGTACCAGGATGATACTCCTGCTTCACATTCTCCAAATTCCAGGCACACTGCCAACTTCCAAAGGATTTCTGATGAATTCAAAGCATGAAATTCTTAACTTTAAAGGATGAGGAGGTATAAATAGGATATGTTAATACCATGGACTAAGAAACCAGCATAACAGAGTATGATAAAACATACTGAACATGTTTTGAACATTAAAAGATACAGTACTAACCATATACCATAGTATCCTATTATTAAATTGCAATCATGTCTGGGAGAGACATAATTACCTGCTGCTGTTTTATATTAATATTTTTTATGAGCATATATGAGGTCATTAACTCAAAGCTTGTGGACTGAACACTGTGGGCATTTAGCCTCATCAGCAACATAGTACAGTTTCTTTTCCCCACTCTGATACCATTCGGTTGTGTTGAAATTACAACTCTCAGTTTTTCCAGTCAACTGGGCCTTGCATAAAACTTAACTGATTAATATGACCTGTAACATAACTCACTTTCAGAACTTATTGCAATTTGTATGAAGCAACCTCAACATGTCTGGAAGTTGAGGAAGTTGCTATGGTCACAATACTTCCAACTGCGTTCATCAGAAAATCCACCGTGTACTTTCAGCAATTGGGTTTAGCACATAATATGAACATGGCTATTTACCGAGATAAGCATTTCCAGTGTGTTCTCTTTTACATTTCAAGACTTCTGGCAGCCTGGAGTTGGATTCAAACCTCTCTCATTTACCATCTTCTGAAAAATAATAATTTGGTGCTAAAAAACACAAGAGGAACAAAAAGGCATCCATACAGATGGCATGGTGAGATCTGTCAAGATAGCAATCTGGCTATGGAAAAATTGTAGTACAAAAGATGCTGGGGTGAAATTACTCTATTATACCAATAAGACAGTGATTTAAGGGTCTCCTTCAGCATAGCTATGAGCAGGTTAAAAGAGGTTGAAGTTTATTTCAAAGAAATAAACAGATTTCAGCCTGATCAGTAGCAATACTGACGAGTCTTTAAGGCATGTAAGGAATCCAAATGATCATGCTATTTAAAAGCCACTTCCAGCTACTTCTACATGCTGTTTCTAATGTACTCAGGAAAGCCATTTGATAATGCGTTTAGGAAAGGCACCAACAAAATTCACACTTAACCTGAAAAGTATGACCATGTTAAAATTAAAACCTGAAAGTTTTCAGAGAGGATGTTCAAAAAGTGAACTGTAGATTAAGAGACATGTAGGTATTTAGAAAGGCAGATGCGGGCGTGTGAGTGTAAAACTGAGATCCCAGCCATCAACCACTTTTCATTCATTCATGATGTATTATTTATTAATGGCAGATTTCTAAACACAAAACTCATTAGTAACTCATTAGTACCCACAAGATGAACTGTTAACTTCCCATTTTTCTTAGAACTCATTCACTCATACACTCAAAGCCTCTTACAGCTGGCTTTGGTAGATGAAAGATGCATTTGTTCTTTGTTGAGAGCAGAATGAGAGACAAGAATCCCAGAGACTGTGGAGGGGTGGGTGGGGGAAGAGGAACTTATGGATGAGGAACAAATTGGTATGGGTATAATCTACTCTACTTCAACCCATCTAGATAATGTCATTTCAAGAGTGCTTATTTGGTTTTTCAGTTGCACAGCATTTTTGGAATACGGTCTTCTTGAAATAGCAATTATAAACTGGTAACAGGTGGACTAACAGTTTAAAACCAGAGGGCAGGGCAAGACTGATGACTGAGCCTGCATTCAGTTCACTGGTATGTGCATCTGTGATCTCCCTTGGGAAGCCAGCCTTGCACAGTAGTTGGAGAATTTGCTGTGAGCACTGGATGCATTTGGCATCCTGTCTGCATCCTTGGAGACTCGAGTCATTTTTTTTAAGTGGCATTATTCCTTGAGCAATTATGCCAGTGCAATTGTGAAATTTCTTGGAGAATTAAGATAAGGGGAATTGACACTCTTTCAATGGATGTAGAAGAAGAATGTTGAAGTATACCAGTTAGGGACATAATACGTTAGTGGGATAATCCACTGCTGACTAAAATATAGAGTCCAGGCACTTCAACAGTAGACAATGTTGTTTATATATACCCATCTTTGAGGTCATGGTTGACTGCACGTTGTGTAAGCAGCTTTTTTTGGATTTAGTTTATCTTAAGGGAAATATAGGTAGTCCTCAACTTATGACCACAATTGAGCCCAAAATTTATGTTGCTAAGTGAGAAATGTGTTGTGAGTTTTGCCCTATTTTACAACTTTTCTTGCCACATTTGTTAAGTGAATCACTGCAGTTGTTAAATTAGTAAAATTGTTGTTAAGTGAAATCTGGTTTCCCCATTGACTTTGCTTGTCAGAAAGTTGCAAAAGGGATCACATGTCCCCAGGACACTGCAACCGTCATAAAGCTGAGCCAGTTGTCAAGCTTCCAAATGTAAATCACTTGACCATGGGGATGCTGCAACATTCATGTGTGAAAAATGGTCATGTCACTTTTTTCAATGCCGTTGTAACTTCAAATGGTCACTAAGGGAACTGTTGTAAGTTGAGGACTACCTCTATATATGATGACCTGTTCAGGACTACATGGAGATAATAGTTTAAATCTTCCCCTTGCTAAATACATTTTATTTTTTAAAAAATCTACTTCTTTTTCTAAACTCTAATGACACCTAATGAGAACGAAGGACTCACTGGAGAAGAGCCTAATGCTGGGAAAGATTGAGGGCAAAAGAAGAAGGGGAGGACAGAGAATGAGGTGGCTGGATGGAGTCACCGAAGCAGTAGGCATGAGCTTAAATGGACTCCAGAGGATGGGAGAGGATAGGAAGGCCTGGGGTCACAATGGGTTGGACACAACTTCGCAACTAACAACAACAAAGACACCAGTGGAATTCTATAAAATAACTGCTTTAAGACAGGAAAGCCTGATAGAATTTTGATGAAATAAATGACGGGTTTGATGGAAGCTTTAAGATTTTCATTATTATTATTTTTATTGTTATTGGATTTATATGCCGCCCTTCCCCAAGGACTCAGGGTGGCATACAACATAAAAGAAAACACATATTACAAAAATTAAAAGGGACATTAATTAAAGTATCCAAAAAAATCCAATTGATATTTGCAATACAAATTTAAAAATTAAATTAAAATTAACAACCAAATTAATCCTATATTTTATTCTATTCAGGCCAGGCCGGCTTGCTGGAAAAGCCAACTTTTTAGGGCACGTCAGAAGGACCGGAGATCAGGGATTATGCGAAGCTCCGGGGGCAGCTCATTCCAGAGGGAAGGTGCTCCCACAGAGAAGGCTCTCCCCCTGGGGGTCGCTAGCCGACACTGTCTGGCCAACGGCACCCTGAGGAGGCCAACCCTGTGGGATCGCACTAGACGGTGGGATGCTACTGGTGGCAGAAGGTGGTCTCGCAGGTATCCTGGACCTAAGCCATGTAGCGCTTTAAAGGTCATAATTAGTACCTTGAATTATGCCTAAATTACACGTGAAAGGCTGTTTGCATGGATACATTTGGAGTATAATGTAGTTTTGATGCCTGGTTGTTTAAGTATCTTTTTAAATTTTATTAAGAGTGGACTAGTATTTTTTTTTGTTTGAAAATAATAATGAAATGTGAAGAGGTTCAAATTCTAAGTTATTTCAATGAAAATATATCAATGTAAACTCTAAGGATTGTAATAAACCAATGGCTCTTAACACCCAAATTCTTCTGCATTATTGTCTGTTCTGTAAATGATATATTCTTTCCCTTGTTTGAGAGAAATTATTCAAAAGGTAGAGCTGTACAGAGCTTGAAACAGGAATTCTAAATACAAGATGCAGATATTCTGCTTTACCATGACACCTTAACTAGAAAAATCACCTTTCCGCCATGATTCAGAACTAGCCCTGCCCACCCTATTACCCAAAATATGTTTTGGGATTATAAACTCCCAAACTGCTGTCCGTTGGTCATGTTAGTTTGAGAATCTGGAAGTAGTTTAGGTTAAAGCATACTTTGGCTTCTTAACCTGGACAGTTTGTTTCTCAATCACTAGTCACCAACCTCCCACCCGATTTTGGCAGAAAATTACAAATCTGAAGGTACCAAATATTTGATTTAACTCTTAGATAGATAGACTTTTGGCAGAAGACAATTCAACTAGATAGGATTTTTTTTCAGATAAAAATGGAGCCTTAAATACAACAAGGTGTTGCCATTACTGTGCAAAAACTCAGAGATTTATATATACATACAATATGAATATATAAGTTTACATATATGTAGAGATAGAGGAAAGGTTACAAAGAGGCCATTTGCAGCACACTGCCATGACTCAGTAACTGTTTACCTCAAATGTCTATGAACTCACCTAATCAGCAGCACAGGACCCATCAAGAGATGTGAGACTCTACCCTGGCTGGGATGTTCTTAAAGATTGACAAGGAGAATCCACCAATAACAATGATGTTGCTATATATTCTTTGCTTTGCTTGTTAAAACTGTATAAAAAGCAATAAACTCTGCGAAGGCAGATAGACATTTTGGATACCCTGCTATGACTGGTGTCTGAATCCATCATGTGTGTGTGTGTGTGTGTGTGTGTGTGTGTGTGTGTGTGTGTGTATGTGTGTGTGTGTGTGTATATATATATATATATATATATATATATATATATATATATATATATATATATATATATATATATATATACACACATACACACACACACACACACATACACACACACATACACACACACATACATAATACATACAGCCTTTCACACTGAAGGGACTTGTTTGCTTCCTGAGGAAAGCTGAAGTAAAATCTAAGCACAATCATGGCCATGTGATTTTTCATTAGCAACCAAGTTACCAGAACCAACTGCAATCACTAATCAAGTATTACCCATACATGATAGAAAATGCACAAGATGTTTTCAGTTCTAGAAAAATTGGTGGCTCATGCACCAGAGAAAATTCAAGGGGCCAATAAAAGACTTCAGTCTCAAATTATAAAGAACACATAACCTGCATAAAGGGGAAAAATCAGTGAAGGGGATAACTGCAAACAAAGAGAAACCAGATATAATTAACAATGGGTCTACTTATGAAACTCATGCTAATGGAAAATATGACAGAGATAATGTTATATGGTCCATCTGCACTTCTCATTTGCAGAGGTATTTTCACACATTACTGAAAAGCACTAGCCAGCAATCTCTTCACAAATAATGTAACAGCTGCTATTCAGCTTTCCTTTTTACTACTGTAGGAACCCCCCCCCCTTCCCAGAATAAAACGTTCTTTATTCTTAATATTAAAAAGAGGCAGAATAGACTATTTCCCCTGAAGGAGGAGAGACATCATAAAGGCAGAAACCAGTCACAGTCTTCCTGCTATAGGAAAAACAACCTCAAGAAGAACCCTGAAGAGGCTAGTCTTTAGCAGTGGTGGGATTCAATTTTTTTTACTACCAGTTCTGTGGGCGTGGCTTTGTGGGCGTGGCAGGGGACTGATACTGCAAAATCCCCATTCCCTCCCCACCCCACTAACCTGCTTTCCAGCTCCGTTCTCCTGTTCAGAGCAACAGCTAGGAGGCTGGGCGGCAGCGGGGTAGGGCCAGCCTATTTGCCAGTTCTCCGAACTACTCAAAATTTCCGCTACCAGTTCTCCAGAATCTGTCAGAACAGGCTGAATACCACCTCTGGTCTTTAGGAATGGATATTTTGTATCCACTCAAAAAGCTGGGCCACTCTATTCATAAGAGCAGCCAGAAACTCCAAATAAGCAACACAATAGGCAAGGAGCCGAAGCGGACAAGATTAGCTCAGACAAACAAAACACCTAAGGATTTGCATTGCCCCTTTTGCCTGTAGAGCCAGCCATGACTCCTACATGACCCCATAGGAATCTGGCAACAGCCATTAAAATATTAAACAACATAGTCTTACAGAGGAATATGCATCTCAATCACAAAGCTTCAAAGAATGTATAAAAACCCACCTATAAGAGCCGAGGTGGCGCAGTGGTTAAATGCAGCACTGCAGGCTACTGCTAGATCAGCAGTTCAGCGGTTCAAATCTCACCGGCTCAGGGTTGACTCAGCCTTCCATCCTTCCGAGGTGGGTAAAATGAGGACCCAGATTGTTGGGGGCAATATGCTGACTCTCTGTAAACCGCTTAGAGAGGGCTGAAAGCCCTATGAAGCGGTATATAAGTCCACTGCTATTGCTATTGCTATTCTCAACTCCATTTTGTCAGCCACCTCAGAAACACACTGCTGTCACTAGTTTCTAACTCCCAAATGAAGAGAGACTTCCATTCCTGCAGCCTGCCGTCATTTTATATCCAGTGTCTTTCTCACGGCCTTGGAACTGGACCAGATTTTTTTCCCAACACTACATTAGAAGTTTTCAATCATTTCTCTTAGACAGAGAAAAATCTAAGGGGTTGTTGTCTTATTAATTGGTCATCAGATATTACACTTGTAGTTCAATTAATTGTTTGTTGCCCATGAGTAAGTATTACTCATAATAATAGAGTCTTAGAAAGAAATGGTCAGGTTGTTGGTGAAATATCGGTAACAATTTTGCTTTTTCGTATTCCAAGCCTCAAGAGCAAAACTTCCAGTTCACTTGACTCTATCTCAGATAAATCATTCACCAATGTATTGATTGATACTGCCAATCCCTTATTGTGGACGAACTGAATCCTGGATGTAAACTGGTCCACAGCTTCAATCTTTGGGAAAAACAAAGTTTAAATGAAAATATAGATCAGTGTTTCTCAACCTTGGTCACTTGAAGATGTCCGGACTTCAACTCCCAGAATTCCCCAGCCAGCATGGCTGGCTGGGGAATTCTGGGAGTTGAAGTCCGGACATCTTCAAGTGGCCAAGGTTGAGAAACACTGATATAGATGATTTATTTGAACTTCAAGTTTTTAGCTTTCTGATCATGAGACATTCATAGGAAAGTTTGTGAAAGTTTATGAAGTCATCCGTTTATAATAATGATATGCAGCTTTACCTGGGCTTTGAATGATATGCAGGGAACATTCCCCCACTCCACAAAATAGATTGGGGGCCAGGAAAAAAATAATAATTTGTTGGTTTATATTTAAAGTCAAGGAAATTGAATTATTTAATATGGCTACTTCCTAGAAATTAAATCATTTCTGCCTTTTATTTTACTTTGTAGGAAGTTAAAATTCACCCCTCTCCTAGAAAAATGAAACATCCTGGGAAATATTGAAAAGGCAAAATTTTCCTAGATTATATTTCCCTGGATAAGAAATGGAGAAACATGTTTTTAGGCAGGAAACAGACTCACTCTTAATAGCCCCCACCTTTGTAAATGGGCCATTAAAGGCATGGGTCGGTCTATTCTACATAACAAAGGTAGGATTAGCCTTCTACAGAAACTCACCACAAGACACCTAGGAAAATTACATCATCAAGGCCTGGTCCACCGTTAAAACCATCTTTCCAAGCAGCCTCCATGTTTCCAGTGTCCTTCCCCCCACTTGTAGCTGAACCCAGAAGGACATTTCTTCCAACAACTTAAAGTAAAATTTTAGTTTTTTGAGAAATGTGGTAAATACACCAAAGGCTACGTGTGTGCTGTATGTAAGTTTGATGCCTCCAGCTTTATATTTGACAAAGTATGTAATTCTTCGTAATCATTGGAGGAAATGGTTGTTCGGCTGATCACTTTCAATTCCAACTGACTCTTCATGCTGGAATATAAAATCACTGTGAATATTCCATTGTGAATGGAATAATTCATATAAAGTAACTATTCCATTTACATTCTAGAGTCAAACACTGAATACTAATTCTGTAAACTGCAAGCCCCAATATAGAGACAAGGGACCAAATTCAAGAAGGCTAAAGCTACCAAGTATGGGATGGAAAGTTCTGAAAACCACAAGATGACCACAAAGAGAATATCCTGTCTCTGGTGCCATCTAGTGGTGATTTGGATCTTTCCTATTCAGAACTGGTAGCCCCAAGGAATGTACAGGTGAAAGTCGAAAAATTAGAATATCGTGCAAAAGTACATTTATTTCAGTAATGCAGTTTAGAAGGTGTAACTAATATATGAGATAAACTCATTACATGCAAAGCAAGATAGTTCAAGCCTTGATTTGTCATAATTGTGATGATTATGGCTTACAGCTCATGAAAACCCCAAATCCACAATCTCAGAAAATTAGAATATTACACGCAATCAATAAAACAAGGATTGTACATAGAACAATATTGGACTTCTGAAAAGTATAAGCATGCATATGTACTCAGTACTTGGTTTGGGCCCCTTTTGCAGAAATTACTGCCTCAATGAGGCATGGCATGGAAGTTATTAGCCTGTGGAACTGCTGAGGTGTTATGGAAGACCAGGATGCTTCAATAGCGGCCTTCAGCTCTTCTGCATTGTTCAGTCTCATGTCTCTCATCTTTCTCTTGGCAATGCCCCATAGATTCTCTATGGGGTTCAGATCAGGCAAGTTTGCTGGCCAAGCAAGCACAGTAATCCCATGGTCATTGAACCAGGTTTTGGTGCTTTTGGCAGTGTGGGCAGGTGCCACATCCTGCTGGAAAATGAAGTCAGCATCCCCATAAAGGTCATCTGTGGAAGGAAGCATGAAGTGCTCCAAAATCTCCTGGTAGACGGCTGCGTTGACCCTGGAATTAATGAAGCACAGTAGATCAACGCCAGCAGATGACATGGTTCCCCAAATCAACACAGACTGTGGAAACTTCACACTGGACTTCAAGCATCTTGCAGTGTGTGCCTCTCCATTATTCCTCCATACTCTGGGTCCTTGGTTTCCAAATGAGATGCAAAAGTTGCTCTCATCAGAAAAGAGGACTTTGGACCAGATCTGTTTTTCTCTAGCCCAGGTAAGACGCTTCTGATGTTGTTTGTTGTTCAGGAGACGCCTGACAAGAGGAATACAACATTTAAAGCCCATGTCCAGGATCCATCTGTGTGTTTACTTGGACTTCAGTAAGGCATTTGATAGGGTAGACCATAACCTACTACTAGATAAAGTAGAAGAATGTGGGTTGGACAGCATCACCACCAGATGGATTCGTAACTGGCTGACCAACCGCACTCAACGTGTAGTCCTCAATGAAACTGCATCAAAATTTAGTGGAGTACCCCAAGGCTCTGTTTTAGGCCCAATACTCTTCAACATCTTCATCAATGATTTGGATGAGGAAATAAATGGGGAATTTATCAAATATGCAGATGACACCAAGCGGGCAGGAATAGCCAACACTCCAGAACACAGGCTTAAGATACAGAAGGATCTTGACAAACTTGAACATTGGGCACTATCTAACAAAATGAAATTCAATAGTGAAAAGAGTAAGGTATATGTGGTACCTTGCTCAATAGTAGTAACTGTGAGAGAGATCTTGGAGTCCTAGTGGACAACCATTTAAATATGATCCAGCAGTGTGCAGCAACTGCCAAAAAAGCCAACACAGGGATAGAATAAAGATCACGTGAAGTGTTAATACCACTTTATAATGCCTTGGTAAGGCCACACTTGGAATACTGCATTCAGTTTTGTCACCACAATGTAGAAAAGATGTGGAGACTCTAGAAAGAGTGCAGAGAAGAGCAACAAAGATGATTAGGGGACTAGAGACTAAAACATATGAAGAACGGTTGCAGGAACTGGGTATGTCTAGTTTAATGAAAAGAAGGACTAGGGAAGACATGATAGTATTGTTCCAATATCTCAGGGGTTGCCACAAAGAAGAGGAAGTCAAACTATTTTCCAAGGCACCTGAGGGTAGAACAAGAAGCAATGAGTGGAAACTAATCAAGGAGAGAAGCAACTTAGAGGAGAAATTGTAATTAATCAGTGGAACAGCTTGCCTTCAGAAGTTGTGAATGCCCCAACACTGCAAGTCTTTAAGAAGATGTTGGATAGCCATTTGTCTGAAATGGTATAGGGTTTGACTAGAAGACCTCCAAGGTCCCTTCCAACTCTGGTATTGTATTGTATTGTGTGGTAGCTCTTGATGCACTGACTCCAGCCTCAGTCTACTCCTTGTGAAAGTCCCCAACACTTTTGAATGGCCTTTTCCTGACAATCCTCTCCAGGCTGCGGTCATCCCTGCTGCTTGTGCACCTTTTTCTTCCACAGTTCCCCCTTCCACATAACTTTCTATTAATGTGCTTTGATTCAGCACTTTGGGAACATCCAACTTCTTTTGCAATTACCTTTTGAGGCTTTCCCTCCTTATGGAGGGTGTCAGTGATGGTTTTCTGCACAACTGTCAGGTCAGCAGTCTTTCCCATGATTGTGATTCCTTCTGAACCAGACTGAGAGACCATTTAAAGGCTCAGGAACCCTTTGCAGGTGTTATGGCTTAATTAGCTGATTAGAATGGGACACTTTGAGCCTAGAATATTGCACCTTTTCACAATATTCTAATTTTCTGAGATTGTGGATTTGGGATTTTCATGAGCTGTAAGCCATAATCATCACAATTATGACAAATCACGGCTTGAACTATCTTGCTTTGCATGTAATGAGTCTTTCTCATATATTAGTTTCACCTTTTAAGTTGCATTACTGAAATAAATGAACTGTTGCACAATATTCTAATTTTTTGAGTTTCACCTGTATACATTGTCATATGATCCAGATTCTTACTGAATCCTTATAGATGACTATAAGTCATATTAAAACCATTTATGAATTAATCCAATGTACTTAAAGGAGGAGAAAATGCTTATAGTGGCTTTGCCAGGACAAAGGTACAGTGTAAGAATCCATGTTCAAAACATATTCAGGTGATTACTGTCAACTGTAATGTTAATATTGCATGACAGCATCCAATCTATCTAAATTAATGAATATTAGTTGCTTGCTAATTATACCTGTTGAGAATGATTTTGACTCATTCAGTCAATCAAAGTCACCAGTACTTTTTACATGCATATAAAGAATGACAGTCATGTCAAGTTTGTTATTATTATTGCTGTTCCTCAACAACCATAATTCAGGACAAAACTGAATATTGAAGAAGTAGGTTTTCAGAACGTTATCATAGATGAGAAATAACTTGTCCGCCAAAGAAAAAAGGGTAAATGCTCTCTAATTTAAATTGTAGTAGGAAGGGAGGGAGGGAAGAAAGAGAGGGGGGGAAGGAAAGAAAGAGAAGACTTTTCAGATGACATAGTTGACAGAATTAGTGGCTTGAAAGGAAGTCTGACCCTCTTTTCACAGTAATTTATCTGGGATAACCGCAGATGGATTTTAAAGAACCCAATTCCATTTGTTTATAAACTCAGAGATGTAATCAGGATAGAAATTAATTTGAGTCAATTATGTTTGAGAGGTTAATTTTTTGGTAAGATGTGGAGAACATTCTTCTGAGAGTAAATTTCAGGGGTTCAGCTCCCAGAAGAATTCATGATAGGATGAAAGCTAACAGCAAACAAATTAAACTTGCATTTGTCTTTCATCAAAAATAATCTGTGTAGGACTAACAGATCATACATGGTCACTCCAGCTGATGGAAAGAATACTCAGGGCAGAGCCTTGTGCTGCTGGAAGCAGACTGGGTCTTTTAAAGGAAGCAAATATGGAAGAACTGCCTTGCCATTTCATTCATTAAAAAAAAAAAAAAAAATGCCATTTTAGCTTCCTCTAGCTAGCAATTTTTTTAGTTTAAAAAGAAACGAACCTTAAAAACTATGCAAAACTGGAAAGCTGCTCTTACAAAGCAGCTTTTAAAACAAGGCAGATTTTTTAATTATCTTTCTCTCTACAGTTTTTAGATCATGAAGAAGTACAGTGTCCACTGCAAACAAAACTAGGGGGGAAATCTTAACCAGGGCAGGATGAAGGAGTGAAATAATGGACAATCTACCTTTTCCAATAGTCCGGCAGATTTATGAGAAATAGGGAAACATACTTCTTCCTTCTCAATTGTATTATTTTAATATTATTTATTATGTGGTTAATCTTTGGTGAGATTCACAGCCTTTGGCGCTGGTTAGTAGGTCAACAGCTCGAGTCCTAACCAAGGAGGACCTAGGAACTGTTAAGGTAACGTCGCAGGATATAAATTGTTCCAAGTAGGGTGGTTTTTTGTAGAATCAGAATGTTCAAGTCTGATAAATTTAAAATTTCCAAATAGCGAGGTAGCCCTTTAGGTATTGCTCCAAGGGCTCCAATTACAATCAGGACAACACACGATTTCTTTTTCCACAATCACTCAACCTCAATTTGCAAGTCCCTGTACTTTGTGATTTTTTCTTGCTGTTTATTTTCAATTCATGCATCTCGAGGTATTGCAATGTCAATGAACCATACTTTTTTCTTTTCAACTATTGTTATGTCAGGTGTGTTGTGGGCCAAGTGTCTGTCAGTCTGAATTCTGAAGTCCCACAAGATCTTGACTTTCTCATTCTCTAAAACCTTCTGAACATGATGTTCTAAGTAGTTTTTGCTGTACTCAAATCCAAACTTTTGGCACAATTTCCAGTGAATGATCTTAGCAATGCGGTCATGGTGTTGTAGGTAGTCAGTTTGTGAAATTTTGCAGCACCCACTGATCAAATGGTCGACTGTCTTGTCTTTCTCATTACAGAGGCGACATTTGCTGTTGGTGGTAACATGTTGAATTTTTGCCTTCATGCAGTTTATGGCTAAGGCTTGTTCTTGAGCTGCCATTATTATTATTGTACAATTGTATCACAGCGGCCAGTTGTTTCGCCAGATTTGGCATTGGTTACTAGTCGGGCCCCACCCAGGGGCCTAGGATGTTGTAACGTATTTTCGTAATATGCGTGCAGATCCAAGCAGTGCGGCTTTTTGCATTTGACTGATGGTGATTTTGTCAATTTTTAACTGTTTTAAATGTAATTCCAGTGCTTTTGGAATAGCACCCAGTGTGCCAATTACCACTGGAATTCCACTGCTGGTTTGTGCCATAGTCGTTGAATTTCAATTTTTAAGTCCTGGTATCTTGCGATTTTTTCATGTTCCTTCTCAGCGACCCTGCTATCACCTGGTATTGCGATGTCTATGATTGTGACCTTATTTTTCTCAACCAGTGTGATGTCTGGTGTATTATGCGCCAGTATTTTGTCTGTTTGTATGCGAATATCCCACAAGATCTTGACCATCTGATTTTCGGTGACTTTTTCAGGCTGATGTTCCCACCAGTTTGTTGCTGTTTTAATATTATAATTTTTGCACAAATTCCAATGGATCATTTGTGCTACTGAATTGTGCCGCAATTTATAATCAGTCTGCGCGATTTTTTTACAGCAGCTGAGTATGTGATCAACAGTTTCGTCAGCTTCTTTGCAAAGTCTGCATTTGGCATCATCAGAGGATTTTTCGATTTTGGCCTTAATGGCATTTGTGCGGATAGCTTGTTCTTGCGCAGCCAGGATTAGTAACTCTGTTTCTTTCTTTAATGTACCTGTTGTTAACCATAACCAAGTTTGTTCACTGTCCATTTTATCTTTTATTTTTTCCAGAAATTGGCCATGCAGTGCTTTGTTCTGCCAACTCTCCATTCTTGATTTTATCACATCTTTTCTGTATTCTTGTTTCGTCTGTTGGGCCTTCAGTAGATTTTTGTTCTTTACTTCGATTAATAGATGTTCTTGACTTTCTTTTAAATAATCAGCCAGTGCATGTTTTTCTTCTTTAATTGTTTGCTTCACTTGTAATAATCCTCTGCCACCTGATTTTCGGGACAGGTATAGTCTATCCGTATCACCACGTGGATGTAAACTGTAGTGCATTGTCATTAGTTTCCTGGTTTTTCAGTCCAAAAGGTCCAAATCAGCTTGTGTCCAGTTAACTATACCAGCTGTGTATCTTATAACTGGTATTGCCCAGGTATTTATGGCCTTGATTGTATTTCCACCATTCAATTTAGATTTCAAAATTTTCCTAACTCTGTTGGTGTACTCTCGCCTGACAATAGTTTTTACTTCTCCATGCTTGATGTTATCCAACTGCAGAATGCCTAAGTATTTGCAGGCTTCATTTTCGTTGCATTTAATTAGTTGGCCATTGGGCATTTCAATTCCCTCACATGCAGTGATTTTGCCTCTTTTTATGGATACAGTGGCGCATTTTTCCATGCCAAACTGCATTGAAATATCGGTGCTGAATACTCGGACTGTGTTTGTCAATGATTGGATTTCTATTTCTGACTTTCCATAGAGTTTCAAATCATCCATATATAGTAAATGCGAAATTTTTTCAGCTTCTTTGGCTGTTTGGTAGCCTAATTTCATTTTTTTAAAGATTACTGATAGTGGGATCATTGCGATGATGAAGAGAAGAGGTGAAAGTGAATCACCCTGGAAAATTCCTCGCTTGATATTAACCATTCCGTAGATCTCATTCCCTACTGCCAACTCAGTTCTCCATTGTTTCATCGCTTTTTCAGTAAAGGATGCTAATGCCAGTTGTTTCTAAGCATTTTATGATCCAACTATGTGGCAGTGAGTCAAATGCCTTTTTGTAATCAATCCAGACCATATTCAAGTTCATTTTTCTGTTCTTACAATTTTCTAATATCGTTTTATCAATTAGGAGCTGATCTTTTGTGTCCCTGCTCCTTCTTTTGTTGCCTTTTTGCTCTACTGGCAAGATGTTGTTTGTTTCCAAATAATCCATCATGTTATCTGCAATAATGCCTGTGAGTAATTTGAAGGTTGTTGGCAAGCATGTTATTGGTCTGTAGTTTTCAGGTGTTGTTCCTTTAGTTGCATCTTTCTGAATCAAGTATGTTTTTCCAGTTGTCAACCATTCATCAATTTGGCCCTTTTGTAAAATTTCATTCAGTTGCCTGGCCAATATTGCATGTAAACTGGTCAAATATTTGAGCCAGAAACCATGTAATTGGTCCTTTCTAGGTGATGTCCAATTCTTTACCTTTTTTACTCGGTTTTTGAACATCTCAGTTGTTATTTCTAATACTTGCATTTGTTTGTTGCCAATGCTTTTCTCAAAGTCATGTATCCACTTTGCTTCCTTATTGTAGTCCTTTGCATTTTCCCACAATTCTCTCCAGAATTCAACTGTGGCCTGCTTTTCTGGTTTTTCACTTTTGGTGTCACCATTCACATTAAGACTTTGATAAAAACGCCGTTGGTCTGATCGAAATTGCTGATTTTGTTTATATTGGATGATTCGTGCCTCATATCTTTCAATTTTTCTAGCTGTTGCTGTTATCCACTGTTTTACAATCTCTACAGCTTCATTGATGTTTCTTGTATCCAATCTATATCTTCTGATTAGCCGATCTATGGTTTTGTTGTTTTTAAGCCGTTGCTCATGCATGTTCTTTAAGTTACTAGCATCTGCCCTTAATTTTTTGACTTTTTGTTCTAATCGGATTTTCCACTTTGGCTTTGATGCTTTTTCTGTTGTGTGACTAGGTACTTTGATTTTAATGCCTAGTTCATTAGTGACTATTACAGCTGCGCTGTACATTAACTGGTTCATTATTATTATTATTTTATCAATATTATTATTATTATTATTATTATTATTATTATTATTATTTCTTGCTTTATTTCTGTGGGCCAGATTATATATGTGAGCATTCTTATTTACATCTCGATTAAGATGATTGCCCATCTGAATAATGCGACTCTGGATACTAACAAGGATTAAAATATAATAAAACCTATTGTATCTTTTTGGCTATGTGATAGAAACATAAACTTCAATGGATCAGATTGCAATAATTATTTAATTCAGAAAAGGTGCAAAATAAACCTGAACAGTTCTCAAAGGCATTGAAAAATGTTGCATTATTCTGAAAGAACTCGATATAATTTTCTTTCTTGACCATTTCTGACATCAGTGGATACAGCTGTGAGTCATATGTGGCCACGGGAGGTATTTGCAAGTGGCTGAAATTCAATTTTGATGAAGCAGGCTTCACAACTCACCCACAATTTTCCTCTTCATTTGCAATGTGTTTACTGAATATGCTGCAGAAAATCAATCATAGAGTGTTTCAGTGTGGTGCAAATTGGGAAAACCACTTCAGCCATGAAAGTACTCCATCATCTTCTATTACCATCAGTATTTCTGAAAAAAAGAAAACAATATAATTGCTTGAAAAGACAAGAATTTACATTTGGAAAATGCTTTTCTTTGTAAAGTTTTTCAACTTAGGGATGCTCAAGAGACAGCAGTTATGTAATTTTTCTGCATTGTACTGTAAAAGTAAATCTAAAAATGTTGCTGTTTTGCTTCTGAAAAATACTTAGACTTCTATAAAAATGTTTTGAAACAACAGCAAACAAAAATATCCACTATATTTTAAAAGATATGATCAAACGAAATTTCAAGAAGCCACTCAATGGGACTATTCTATATAACTAACATTTCTATTGCTATTTTGTATTACATGCAATTGCACCTACTAATAAGAAGAAATTAGTTTTGATCAGGGCCCTTTGAATGTCAGTATTTAAGACTGAAAGTCCAGAGATTGAACAAAAGAGTTTTGTGTTGGTTCTAGGATGCTTTGTCCTCTAAAATTCATGTTTTGGTTTAATACTTTTCTTCATGGTATGTAATATTATGAAGATATTCTGTATCAGACTGAGCAAATTAACAATCTAGCAGCTGGACATGGTTGTTTCTGAGTGAATAAACTCTCTTAATAGAGTTGCCTTTCTATTTCATTATTATTCCGCCTTTTGTTCCATAAGCATCCACAAAGATAGCTTACATAAATTGCACAGGGGCTGCTATTTCAAAATTACACCCTGAGCCGTAAATTAGCCAATCAATTTTTCTTTGATATGTTGTGTGAATTCATCTCATGAAATTTATTTATCCCTCGGTAGATCATGCAAAGCCAGATATATTGTTACTGCATCAACATGGATATGTTGATCACAGATAACCCCCTTGAGTAGAGAGCTCATCCAGCTATACAAAATTAGCATATCATACTGTCCCTACTCAGTTCTGTCTAACTTATATGTCAGAATACAGAAAAACAGAGTTGGAAGAGACCTTGGAGGCACTAGTGAAATTCAGTTGTTTTTTTTTACTATTGGTTCTGTGGGCGTGGCTTGGTGGGCGTGGCAGAGGAAGGATACTGCAAAATCCCCATTCCACCCCATTCCAGGGGAAGGATACTGCAAAATCTCCATTCCTTCCCACTCCAGGGGAAGGATACTGCAAAATCCCCATTCCTCCCCACTCCAGGGGAAGGATACTGCAAAATCCCCATTCCTCCCCACTCCAATGCTGCTTCCACATTACTGCCATGAACACTGGATTTGTACATGAAATTTCCAGAAACTGTGCTAATTCAAAACAGGCTTGGCCTTTTTATCTTCTTTGAAGTGGGATATTGAAATCCCATATGCTTCAGGTCAGTTCTGAAGCATTTTTCTGAAGTTGTCTGGCTATCAGCAACCTAATTAATATATAGATGAAACACAAGAAGGTAAGTAGGATAGAAGCCAGTTAATTTGAATTAGATTAGTACAATAAGTCAATTTTTCAAGACTGTTGGCAGAACTGTCTGTTGAGATGGCCTTAATTACACTTGTGTCAAAGGGGAAGCTAAACGATAAGAGTGAACATTGAACTATATAAAGGACAGTTTAATATGGAAATCTTTTAACCTTTGAGGAAGCTTAAATGAGGTTTAAGTTCAGGAAGCAACCACATTTCTACACATATAGAAAAAGATTTCTATCACTTCTAATTTCTGGATTTTAGTTTTAAGTATTAACCTATTAGACTGCCTTATTGTTTCAAGTGCTTTTCTTGAGGATTTATGAAGCTGGAAGAAGTTTTCTTTTCACTGGCAATAATAAAAATGCTAAGATCTGTTTTAAGTAAGAAGCATTCAAGTTCTCCCAAATATTTTGCCAGACAGTCCTTCTGCCATAGTGAGTCAAACTGAGATGCCACATTTATGTTTCCATTGGTGTAAATCTGTTGTTGATGCATTATCATCAAAACCTGGTCTAGAAGATTTTGAAATGGAGCTTTCTGGGACAGGACAAGAGAGCAAGTTTTTGATTCAGCTTTTAAGGACCATCCATGTTTCTCTAACAACAGAACAAATACAGGCCCTCATGATGTTGCCTTTACCTCATTCACAGCCCATAGCAGAGGCAATATAAAATCCTACTCAATTCTTCTGGTTTTATCAGGGCAGTCATAAACCAAACCCCTGTTTTGTTAATGTGTGCAAGAATGACAAGCATAGTGCAAAGACACATTGCTAATTTAGTATGGAAGGCACGGGCTTCTTTGTCCTTTGAAGAAGTTGACTCTGCTATTTATAGACTGGCTCAGTGATTTATAAAGACAAGATATATTTTCCTTCTTTTTTTCCCCTTTGCTGAAGCTAGAAATTGTGATGCCAAGAACCACTGAGAGATCTGACTTCTGTTTCTGAAGATTGGGACTGAGAAAGCTTTAGAGTCCTAATTACACTGGCAAGCTTCAACTGCTTTGCTTGTTCACTTTTTCCATGAAAATCCATTAATCTGAAAGATCCCTTGCATCCCTATTGACCAGTGAAAGCATATTAATGTTATACAGGAATATGTTCTGTTAAACACTTCTGTTCTCAACAACCATCATGTCATCTGATAATTGATTTTCAGCTCACCTACTTTAATCTCCCTGTGGGAGGCAGGTAGATTTTAAAAACCAGGCATTTCCCTGCTTTGTCACTGAGCAACATGTGACCCGTTCCACTTGAACTAACATAGGATCTTAGTACCATACTCAAATCAGTCTTAGGAGAGGTAGAAAATAGATTAAAGCACTAATAAGCAGAAGAGCAGGGTGCGCTACTGTATGACTGGCTAATGTGCACCCAGACATATAAACACACTCTCCCAGAACTCAGTGAAGCCAACTGTGGGAAATAACAAATGCATGAACCACATCATGCATATACACAAATAATCTAAAGTCAAGACACCCAAGCAATAAAGGGGAAAGAGGAAAAGGGATACATCCTTCCAGGTCAGAAATAAAGACAGCAATATTCAGGCATTTTATTCTCCATTTAAGCTGAACCGTTGCTTTCTTCCTAGAATTCCTTTTGAAGAGCAGTCTGTTATTTTTCCTTCTTGGACAGTGACCAATAGATGGTCACTGTCCAGAGTTTGTTACATTTCTACAGAAGCCACTCTCAGCACAGGTGTTCAATTGGTAGAGTGGGAGGAAAAAATCACTGCCTCTTCTCCTTTGGTGGACATAAAAAGACATCACCCCACTGCTGTGATACTTTTCCTTCCAGGAAGGGGAGTCAGCCTGACCAATGGAAGCGATCAGTCTGCTTCTTTTCACTTTCCAGTCCCTGCCCAATTGTCAGTAAAAGCTAAATGTCCTTTTTGGCAGGCAGAAGCAAGTCAGGCTTGTTGCACCATCTGCTTCTTCTCAATTTAACGTAAAGTTGCTAATCCCACAGAAACTGTTTAATGAAATGCAAACTGGGCCCCTTCTGTGCTGCTACTCTGTACACATCTTCATACCACACACTGGGACAAACATGAAAGTGGGAATGTGAAATACATATATGTGGATTTTCTAATTAATTTACCAAGATATTGTAATAGTATCCTTTTGTTAGTACTATATATTTTTCTGGAAAGTATTTGTGTAAACATTTGAATAGACTTCAGTGGAATATGAGTGCCTTTCAAAGCAAGCCAGGAAGACAGAATGCTTATTCCAGGGGTGTCAAACTCAATTTGATTGAGAGCCGCATCAGAGTTGTGTTTGACCTTGGGGGGGAATGGGTGGGCGTGGCCAGGGTGGGTGTGGCCATCTCAATGTAACTCGTGTGGCGGCGCCTGTGGTGGCCTGAGCACTCTCTGAGCGCATGGCCCTCCTGAGCTCCATTTTCGCTGGCAGCGGTTTTGCATCTTGGAGCGAAGGAAGAGGACGCGACAAGAGGTGTAGCAAAAGCAGCAACCTTTATTCAAACAGAGTAACTACGATTCAACGTGGCGTGGTTCGCGCCAAACATTTATACCCCCGGGTTTGAACAATGAGCCAATGGGGCGTCGAGTAGCTCGACCAATCGGGGAGAGGATTGAACCGACTCCGCCCGAGAACCAATCAGAAAGGGAGACCTTATTCCCGCGCTAGTATTCAACACCCCTCCCCCCCTAGTCAAGAGTACCCTTAGGAAGGGCAAACATAGTCTTGTAGATAGGTGGGACGGTGACGCTCTCGTCCCGATCTTCGTAGCTCCCCGGCGGTTGTTGTCGGGGGGGGACCGCCGGCGGAGGCGTGTCCGTGGCGGGGCGGTGTGTTTGCGACGCGGCCCCGAGAGATGGCGCTGCCCCCGGGCCCCGTGCCCGATGTCCGTTTGTCCAAGGCGGCGTCTCCGTGGCAACAGGAGTGTCCGACAGTGGCCCCGTGCAGTCTGGTTGGGATATAGGTTCAGAGTCTCGATACAGGCTTCGAGGAAAGGAATAGCCGGATGAGGCGCGTTTGTCCGAAAAGTTCGTATCGGCTTGTCCCCCGTTCCCCGACTGGAGGCAGTCCGTTGGGGAAAAGGTCATCGAGGGTAGCTCATGCTGAGAGCGAATGTCTGAGAGGCTCGGGCCGTCTGCTTCCGCGGGGAGGCGTCGCCTTAACTGGTCCAGGTGGCGCCTCCATTGTGTTCCGTCGGCCAGGCCGGCCCTGAAGGAACAGGGGCCAGTCAGAGCTGTGATGGTTGCAGGAACCCACCGTGGATCCCCAGAAAAAGAACGGGCCCATACGGGATCCCCTAACTTAAATGTGTGGGAAGGGAGGGCCCCCAGGTTGCTCGGCAGATCCCCTGCGTAAAGTGGATGGAGCCTATCTAGGGGAGTTCGCAATCTCCTACCCATCAAGAGCTCCGCAGGACTTTTATTAGTCGTTGGGCAGGGTATAGAGTGCTGGCTCAAAAGATAAGCCGCCACTCTTTCCTGCCAGTCGCCCTGGTCCATGCGGCCCAAGGCTTCTTTGGCTGAGCGAACTGCGCGCTCCGCCCGGCCGTTACTAGCTGGATGATAAGGGGCTGTGGCTGCGTGTCTAATTCCTTGTTCGGCCAGGAATTCTTGGAACGTGGTGGAGGTAAACTGGGGCCCATTATCTGAGACTATCACATCCGGTAGCCCATGTGTGGCAAACATCTTACGAAGGGCCCTTACTGTACTCTCTGCTGTAGTGGAGGTCATGATTACCAGCTCCACCCACTTGGAGTAAGCATCGACTACTATCATGAAATTTCGGCCGTGGAAAGGGCCGGCAAAGTCAATGTGTAAACAGGACCATGGGCCTCTAGGAATTTCTCACTCACGAGGGGCGGCTGTGGGGGGATTCGGCCTAGAATTTTGGCATATCCTGCATCGACCTACGTAATCTGCAATTTCCGAATCTAGCAAGGGCCACCACACATAGCTGCGAGCTAGGGCTTTCATTCGCGCTATGCCTGGGTGGTTTTTATGGAGTGCGGGCAGGATTCGTGCCCGCAGGGCTGTGGGGATCACTACCCTATCCCCCCAGACAAGACAACCCCCGTGAAGGGCAAGTTCGGCTTGTCGTGCTTTAAATGGTTGGAATCCCTCCGCTACCTTTTCCGCGGGCCAACCCCTCAAAACCCATGAAGCTACTTGGGATAAGACGGGGTCAGCCTTTGTACAAGCTGCAACATCCGCGGCAGAGACGGGGAGGTCAGATTCAGCAATGGACAAAATAGAGAGAGAAGGCACGTGGGCTGTGTCCGTCTGTGGCAAGGGGCAACGGCTCAGGGCGTCTGCGTGCCCTAGCTGCTTACCCGGACGGTACAACAGCGTATACGAATACGCCGTTAGAAACTCAGTCCAACGTGTCATACGGGGAGACAAAATGGGGGGGGTTGGCTTGTCGCCTGCTAGTAGCCCCAGGAGCGGCTTGTGATCCGTGACAAGGGTGAAATTCCTACCATAAAGGTAGTCATGGAATCGCTTAATGCCGGACACTGCAGCCAGGGCTTCTTTATCAATTTGGCTGTAGTTCCGCTCCGTTGAAGAAAGTGTCCGGGAGTAGAAAGCTATGGGGGCCTCTGAGCCATTCGGAAGGGCATGGCTCAGGACCGCCCCTATGCCATAGGGAGAGGCGTCGCATGTCAAGACTAGGGGCATCCTATCGCTATATTGAATTAGGACTGCCGACGAGGTTAAAATATCTTTTATAGCCGCGAACGCGTGCGCTTCACGGCTACCCCATTTCCAGGCCGCTGACCGGTCAAGCAGTCGGTGTAGCGGCTCAGCTAGCGACGCCTTGTGGGGAATAAAAGGGGCATAGAAGTTTAACAGCCCCAGGAACGCCTGCAATTCCGCCCTAGAGGTGGGTGCAGGTGCGTTTTTAATGGCGGCAACTTTGGAGGGAGTGGGGTGGATGCCTTGTGCATCGATAAGAAATCCCAAAAATTCTACTTGGGGAACAGCGATTTCGCATTTGCTGCGCTTTAGTTTCAGTCCTGCCTCCCTAAAACGTGTGAGGACCTCCCGCAATATTTTCAGGAGTTCCGAGTGGTTCGGGGCTGCGACCAGGACGTCGTCAAAGTAAGGAACGACGCCAGGGAGCCCGTGGAGCAACCGCTCCATGAGGCTCTGAAAAATCCCCGGGGCAACCGAAACGCCGAATTGGAGACGGCGGCAACGGAAAGCCCCGCGGTGGGTGACGATGGTCTGGGCTGTAGCCGCGTCATCGTCTACGGGAAGCTGCTGGTAGGCCTGTGCCATATCTAACTTGGCGAAAATACGGCCTTGCCCTAAAGAGTGGAGTAGGTGTTGCACTACGGGAACGGGATATGGATTTGCCTGCAGGGCCAAATTGATGGTCGACTTGTAGTCGGCACATATTCTCACCGATCCGTCGGGTTTGACCGGGAGGACTATGGGGGTTTCCCAACGGGCATGATCTACGGGCTCAATTACCCCTTGCTCTATAAGCTTATCAAGTTCGGCGTCTACCTTTGCTCTCAATGCGAAAGGGACCCTGCGTGCCTTCAGCCTAATGGGCGCGACCTGAGGATCGAGGCAAAGGGAAATGGGGGTGCCCTTATAACAGCCCAATTTCCCATCGAACACATCTGCGAACTCGTCTAAAACGCTATCTACGGTGCGGGGAACTACCCTGTGCACCCCTTCTATGGTGAGGCCCAAGGCGGGAAACCAATCCAACCCAAGGAGAGCGGGCAGGTCATTCCTAACAATTAAAACTGGAAGTTTCCCCTTAAAATCTCCGTATTCCACCCGGATGTGGAATATTCCTGCCGTAGGAATCCCATTTCCCTGGTAATCTAGGAGGGAGACCCCAACGGGGCGCAATTTACTCTCGGGAACCCTGGGGCAAAGGCGGGAAAACAGGGCCCAAGATAGAAGGGAACGGGAAGACCCAGAGTCCACCTCCATTCGGCAAAGCTGACCTTCGAGGCGGACGGCGGTGCTAATTTTGCGATCGCCGGCGGGGACGTGGGAAGCCTGGTAGACCACGCAGTCGGCGCTGGAGAGCTGGTAGGTTGAATGGCAGTCCTCAGCTCGCCTCGCAGGACGCGGTTGTTGGCGGTGTTGCGGTGCCTGGCGCTGGTCGCTGGGCTGCATGAACGATGGGGCTGGCACAAGAGCCCGGCAGACCCTGGCGAGATGTCCTTCTCCTCGGCAACGGCGGCAGACGGCGGAACGGAACGGGCAGGATGTGCGGCTGTGGCGGCCGCCGCATCCGTGGCAAGGTGCGTTTGAGACTGGTTGAGCGGGCGTCGGCGGTTGCTGATGTGGCCTCCGCTTCGGCTGCGTCCTCATTTGTCCGACGGTTTCCTCCTCCTCATCTTCCGTAGGAGAGAGGTCGTCAACAAGGTTCGTCTGAGTGGAAGGCCCCGCGGCGGTTTGCGCGGGGGGTTTCAGCTGGAGGCGTTCGATGTCGGCCGTGGATTGTTCGGAGAGCTCTGCTGCTCGCGCTGTCTCCACGGCTTGCACCAAGGTAATTTTGTGGTTCCGGAGCATACGGCTGCGCAATTGCACGTCGCGGACCCCGCATACAAACTGCTCCACGAGGTTCTCCTCCAGGTCTGCAAAATCGCACTGGGCGGCCACTGTGCGCAAAGCCTCTAGGAACTGGCTGATGGATTCATTGGGCTTCTGCACTCGGCGGCGGAAAGTGAAACGGCGTGCGATCAGAGAAGGTGAGGGAGCGTAATGGTCCCTCAACCTGGACATCAGCTCGTCCCACCCAAGTTTGTAGGCTGGCCTCGGGGCGGCCAGAGCTCTTGCAGAGGCGAACATGGAGGGCTCACAGCAGGACAAGAAGAAGCTGCATTTCTCTTCGTCGGTCTGTGCCCGGTTCTTTGATGCGATTAAGTAACACTCGAAACGCTCCATAAAGCCGTCCCATGATTCTCCGGCAGATCCAAACGGCGCGAAAGGAGGAAGCGCTGATGCCATTGTGGTGCGAAGCCAGAGAGGGGGAGAAAAAGGCAGAGAAAATTTTGCGTTCGCTGCCGGGGTTCTCAGCCTGAGGAGCGTGTTCGTGCTGATTCAGACGCGGTGGCAAGCTGGCTTGTTCTTCTCCGTGGTCGCGGGAATCTCATCCCACCTTCGTCGCCAGTTTTGCATCTTGGAGCGAAGGAAGAGGACGCGACAAGAGGTGTAGCAAAAGCAGCAACCTTTATTCAAACAGAGTAACTACGATTCAACGTGGCGTGGTTCGCGCCAAACATTTATACCCCCGGGTTTGAACAATGAGCCAATGGGGCGTCGAGTAGCTCGACCAATCGGGGAGAGGATTGAACCGACTCCGCCCGAGAACCAATCAGAAAAGGAGACCTTATTCCCGCGCTAGTATTCAACAAGCGGCACCTCGGGTCAATCCTTCACTGTTTCCAGGACAGCCCCACTGGTCAGATCTAAGCACCCCGCAGGCTGGATCCAGCCTTGAGTTTGACACCCCTGCCTTATTCTAACAGATGTCTGTTTCTGCATCTAGTGGTAATACCAGAATGAAGACTTACAAAGACACAGTACAAAGTGAATCTAAAATCAGAAATACTTCTCACAAATATATGGTTACCAAAAGAAAAGATAATTCCTATGTGAAGTGGATGAAGCAATTCCTCTCTGGTGAAAAAGTGCCAGAAGAAGTGAGAATAACAGCAAGCTAGGGTTGCCCAAGCTACCTGGAATCTATAAAAATGGATGGGAATTATAGCGCTTTGCTGTATCACATTGAAGAAAATCTTAAATTCATACCTAGGCAACCAACCAGACTAGAGGTGAATGCTAATCTTTCAATTCAGAAAGTAAATAAATGCTGTAAAAATACCTCATTTTCTATGCTTCCCAAGCCTCTGCATAAGTCAGAATAGCCCAGAAATACCTTTTCATTACCCTCTCTGTTTTATGTGTAACCATATAAGCACCAAATAATCCTCCCTATGTAAGACTTTCTGTCCTCCACCCGTACACCAAATGAGTGTAGTACAGATCTGCTGGTGGGAATTTGAGCTGGAAAATGGACACCGCTCAAATTCTCAGGAGCAAATTCCTTCCTTTCAGTATAGTGTAATTGTGTGCTATAATAGGTAAAATAGCCCAGAATTGCAAATACAAATAAGTACAAGTTACAACACACTTACTGCAGTAATAAAACGCCTGGCAGAACACCTTGTTTGGGAAAGAAGAGTTTGATTCTATAATTATTTTGTGCTGCAGGAAGCTTACAATTTCATGCACAGAAAGAAGAAATGTGGTGTCACCTCAGTTGCCCCCTAGCAATAGCACAACTATACAACAGTGTGAGTGAAGCATAGTGGGAAATAGGCATGCCTCCATGTGCTTGTCAATTGGGCTGACCCTATTTCAGGATGTTGACTGGTTGCTAAGATGCTTGTAGAATTTTAAACAGCCCTTTGCAGTGGGCATTTTGTTTGGTTGGTCATCTGTGATCAAGCTTTGGAGAGAAAAAGCTGCTCCATGACCAAGGTTATAGCCAAAATCCTGTTGGGAATCATATACCCTTCTACCAAACAAAAAAACTTGTGTCTTTTTGTACCTGCAGAACAGCAACTTCAACAGTTCTGAATTCAAAGGCATTTCGAAAATCTACTCATGTCTCAAGTGAAGGAGAAAATTACCTTCTTACCTACTCTGGGACTGGAAAGCTGTTAATGAACGAATTAATTGGATATTACACAGAAGGAAAGGAGGCTTCTGGACTGGAGTATCAAACAGTAATTAACCAACCATCTATAAAGGTTATGCAAAATTGTCCAATAGAATCAAGGGCTCAAGGGAATCAAGGGAAATATAAGTATCTGATTGTGGATCTAAAGCAGTGTTTCTCAACCTTGGTCACTTGAAGATGCCTGGACTTCAACTCCCAGAATTCCCCAGCCAGCGAATGCTGGCTGGGGAATTCTGGGAGTTGAAGTCCAGACATCTTCAAGTTGACAAGGTTGAGAAACACTGATCTAAAGTACCAGAGGTGGTATTCAGCAGGTTCTGACCAGTTCTGGAGAAGCGGTAGCAGAAATTTTGAGTAGTTCGGAGAATCGATCAGAGTCCCAGCTGATCAGGAGGAAATGGGGATTTTGCAGTAACCTTCCCCTGGAGTGGGGAGGGAATGGAGATTTTACAGTAACCTTCCCCTGCCATGCCCACCAAGCCATGCCCACCAAGCCATGCCATGCCATGCCCACCAAGCCACGCCCACAGAACCGGTTGTGAAAATTTTTGAATCCCACCATTGTACAGTAGGTTCTATAATCCAAGGATAAGAAACAGCCAAGGGCTGGCTTTTATTTACCAAAGCCCAAAAGAAAACTGTTTTGCCAATCAGAAATACTATAGTATCTAGCTCTGGATTTCTTGCATGATTCAAATTGAACTAGGAAAATCATAAGCCTTTTTGATTTTATCATGGCCCTGGGTGTTCCTCTGGTGAGGAAAAGAGAGATGAATATTACTCTAGTTCTATCCAACATTTTGTTAGCCCTACTAGCTAAAATAGGAAATAAAAAAGGACTGTACATTTTATGATTTAAGAAGAAAAAGTATCTTCTCTCAGAAATAGAGCTTTGCGCCATAAAAGTTGTAAGCCCCCAGCTGTAGTTTAAAAGCAACAAAATTCTTATAAGACATTAAAAATGCCTGGTGTCATGCTTTCAAGCTAGGTTTTTGACCAGCTGTGTTCAAATGGCTGCTCAGTTGTATAGTTATAATGTAGCTGAACAATTATAGGATTCTTGCTAATTGCTTGTCATTTCAAAATTGTATCACCTTGGCTCTTCATTGTTCAGGAGCCTACTACCATTTGCAGCTTCTAAAATGGAAATGGATAGGTTTCCATCTCTGCCATTTAGAATGAATAAACATATTATTAATATCCCAACCACTCAGTTTTTGCAGCTGAGTCAAATCAATCAGAATCTAATTATATAGGTTGGGGTTTTTTTTCATGACTTTCTTTCAATTAAACTCCCCCCTCAAAAAAAATGTCATCAGCTAAAAGTAGATATAGTGTGCATCAGAAAAGTATGTTGAGATGAAACATGCTATTGTCCTTACATTTCAAAACAGTCAATTATAATTTCCAGATATTTAGCCGCTTCTCCAGAACCTGTTTTCTCAGAAGTCTTTAAGACATAATCTAGAGGCTAAATACAGGTAGTCCTTGGCTTATGACCACAACTGAGCCCAAAAATTATGTTGCTAAGTGAGAAATCTGTTAAGTGAGTTTTGTCCCATTTTATGATTTTTCTTGCCATATTTGTTAAGTGAATCACTGCAGTTGTTAAATTAATAACACAGTTGTTAAGTGAATCTGGCTTCCCCATTGACTTTGCTTGTCAAAAGGTTGCAAAAGGAGACCACATGATTCAGAGACACTACAACTGTCACAAATATGAACCAGTTGTCAAGCATCCGAATGAAAATCAAGTGAACACGGAAATCCAGCAATGGTCATAAGTGTGAAAAATGGTCATGCCTCTTTTTTCAATGCCGTTGAAACTTTGAATGGTTAACAAATGAACTGTTGTAAGTCAAGGACTACCTGTAGTTACTTTACTAAAGACAAGAATGAAATATTTGCCTAAATATGATTTGCCCTTTGCAGTAGACTAATCAAAGCCCATACACACAGTACATCTATGATTCTTTTTTCATTCTGAGTCAACATGTATTTGGCAATTCTCTAATAGCATGGGAAAGAACCCAATATATCTTAACACAACAGCTCTCTCTGACCTGGGACTCGCTGGTTCCTACCATACCAGTTTATTCTTTATACCATCTTTTTTCCTGTTTTTTCCTCTCCCTCCCAAGAGATCCAGGTGCTTTTTTCCCTCGTTCCTGCTAATGGATGGCTGGATGATGATGAGCTGTTGATATTCTTCCTCTTTCAGGTCCCCTCTTCCTATCTGAATCCAGCTTGAAGAAGGACATTTTCCACTTCTTCTTTGTCTGATAAAAATCTCTCCATTCCAGACTTCTATATCCTTGCCTTCTCCACACAATGGATAGAAGCAAATGAGAGATATTTTCATCCCTTCTACTTCTTTAGCAGGAATTCTACCACTTCCAGATCTTCCCCTCTCATCCCTCAATATACTACTCCTTGCTCCTCCTTTAATTACAGATGTCTCTCTCCCTTTGAGTTATAACTGCTGAATGGCACAGTACCTGATTGTGTGGCCTGTTAGGTGGTTTAGATGCTTGAGACTATAGTAAAAGAAATTATCAAAAGAAGCACAATGCGTGGGTGGCATCTGCTCTTTTACAAAAATGCTCAATATCTGGATATCTCTTTCAATGAATTGAATATTCCAGTCTGTCCATCTTGGGCTGAGTCCAAAATATATTCTACTCAAATTCTGTGTTTGTGGAGTCTCACATTAAAAGGGAGTCTGTTGGATAAGCAATGGCCAGATGCAGGCTAGCTCACACATTCTCAGAGTGATAATCTTTCTCCATCCACTGAACAAACTGGACAGCCACTTGTCTGAAAAAGTATAGGGTCTCCTGCTTGAGCAGAGGGTTGGACCTTCAAGATCCCTTCCAGCTCTATTCTGATTGATTGATTCACTAAATGCACAAGAGAGGAAAAAGCAAAGACACCTGCTACTCTGAATCACCTATGTGTAAGGTTCACATTTAACAGCAGTAATATTGTTTGGTATTTATCATATTCTTTTCTTCCTGGTAAAAATGTATTAATCAGAACTCAGGGAGACTTCTACATAGCTGTTTTCAGGCCTGACTGCTAGTACAGAGTACTGACAAATTCTTCTAAAATGACACAGAAGGGGAAGCAGAGGTACACAAGATGCAAGAGGATATTCTAGGAGCAGGAGAGGATAGCAATAAACTGGAGATATTTCAAGTGGGGCTGAAAGCTGTAGAAGAAAGAAAGTGGTGACTAATCTATGCAATTCCAAGGAAAGTTCTAACAGACCTGATACCCAGGTTCTTAGAGAATTGTGTGAACAAAGAAATGTGGTAGAAAGCCCAGACTTGATCTCCAATCTCAACTGAAATGTGAAATCTTAGAAAATATATTAGTTACCAACACAATGACACTTTGACCTTTGATGTATGATAGGACAATGATAAAGTCCAAAATAACTTTGTGTCAAGGAAGAGGATATAACAATTAAGATTGTTTGTTGGCCAAACATCTGGAAACAGGTATGGTAGGGAGAAACACAGTTTTTGAGGCCCACTAATGACTTATGAAAAGTTACAGAGAAACGGGTCATTTCAAGGATTCCAAAATATACTCCCTGTCCCAGCAGGTCTGTAATATTTCTTCTCACAAGGATGAAGAGTTGCTCTGGTTTAATTATTCACCATTGCATACATGTAATGATAAGCTATCCACTATAAATGGTCTTTAAGCAACTCAGATAAACACCTAAAGTCATGTGATGAGGGAACAGATGAAGTTCTAGAAGTACTATACAGCTGATTCATTCTTTTGGAGTACTGCCAAACAGTGAATGAAATGAAATATTGAGAAAATTGAGGAACTTACAACAGACAGTGTTAACAACACATATATAGCAGCACAATCTCTGATTGGCTTAGTAGCAATAACTCCTAAAGCGAGTGGCAATGACAATGATAAGACTGTACCGACACCATGTGAGAAGAATATTACAGCCAATTATTTACAGCTTCCAGCTGCAGTGGACTAGAGTTCTCACAAAATGATCTACAAAGGGCATGTAGTCCTTCCTCACCTTGGCTTCCAGTGACGGAACTGGAGATTAGAGGGCTAATTCATAAGTCCAATAAGGTTTCTGGAGATCCTCTACCCCTGATTTATTCAAATGTCATGTAAACAAGTGGGCTCCTTTATTCACAAGTTTAAACAATCTCCAATTCCAGCTGGTTGGGGTCTCTTTACTGTAGTACCCATTTACAAAAATGGTGTTAAGAGAGATTCTTTGAATTATAGGCCCATTAATCTAATTGAAACTGCAGCAAAATTATATGTCAAATACAGGTCATTCAAAAGGGCTTATTAGCTAAAGAGCAAGCTGGAGTTAGGCCTGGCTGTTCTACTATTGACAATTGCTTTATTTTATGTCACCCACTAGAAAAATTTACAGCTAAAGAGAATTTACTGTTCACAATATTTATTACTTATTTATTTATTTAAATTATTTATATAGACTCCAATCCAGCATTTGATCTGGATTGACCTTCTTTAGAAGAAACTTATGGCCCTGGCTATGGAACTCAGACTCCTCTCCTTAACAAAGGCATTATATTCAAATTCAAGTTTAATGGTTCCCTAACAGGGATAATGAGAACAAATAAATCAATCATGCAAGGATGTATACTTGCTCCCATTGTTTAAATTTGTACATGAACGATATACCAAAGTTTCAATCAGTAAAGGTTCTAACTAAGCTATGCCGGCAAACTGAAGAACGATACAGTGGCCAACATATATTGGCATATATATTAAGCCGTTAGTCTGCATAAGAGTGAGCAGACAATACCCTTGATTTCATACAATAGCTAAATAATGCAAAGACGAGCCCTACGTGAAAAAAAGTGTTTGTCGTATATTCACCCTGACCCTAGAAAAGGCCATCCATCTTTCCTTCCATCTTTCCCAGCATGAGAGAGAGAGAGAGAGAGAGGGAGGGAGGGAGGGAGGGAGGGAGGGAGGGAGGGAGAGAGAGAGAGAGAGAGAGAGAGAGAGAGAGAGAGAGAGAGAGAGAGAGAGATAGGTAGGTAGGTAGGTGGGTAGGTGGGTAGATAGGTAGGTTGATTGATTGATTGATTTGGTTTCCTTAATTATCCAGAATACATGCATCTATCTACAGCTCTAATGCTGGGAAAGGTGGATCGAAAGAGAAGAGTATGACCAACAAGATGGATAGATTCAGTTATAGCAGAACATGTACACCACTGAAAGAGCTGCAAGGTCTGGTTAGGGACAGATCATCATAGAGAAATCCTATCTATCTAACAGTAACAGAGTTGGAAGGGACCTTGGAGGTCATCTAGTCCAACCCCCTGCTCATGCTGGAGATCTATACTAGGGATTCGAACTGCCAAACTGCTGACCTTTCTAATCAACAAGCTCAGCGTCTTGGCCACTGAGCTACCTAGCCAGGCGCTAATCTTATCTGGGCTTATCTGGGTGCTAAGAGTTGACAAGGATTTGATGACTTGTAATCACCTTCAACCAGTTCATGGAGTTATCATTGTTTCAGCCTGGTTAGCCACTGCATGAAAAAGAATGCTGGATTGTGGAAGAGTAAATGTAGGAAAACTGTGTGCTTTTGAAATTGACAATTGGAAGAGAAGAAAGCCGATGCAAAAAGTAATGTAAGAGAGAATGTCAGAGAGGGAAATAGATCTTTATTTAATAATACTTTATTGTGTTCCTAGACAAGAGCATATACTGTACATGCAAAATATCTGTGTATGAAAGAGAAGAATTGGTGAGAGGAAGAATGACATTGCTATATCCATTGTCTACTCAATACAGTCTTTAACCAGTTTGATCTTTACAGTGACTATGTTCAAAGTCAGGGTTTCTTGAATCTATCAGATCTGGCCAGCAAAAATCCAAATGGCCACTGGAAGGCAGTAAAGAGCTAGAGATTTACTGTCATCTAAAAATCTGTACCATCTAGTAATGGTCCAGATTTTCTTGTCCAACATCTAGTATAGGTAGTCTTATGATGTGGCCTCCTTAGATAGGGTTTGTCGAGTCTGGTACTCTATGGTACAATTATTTTTTTTACTTTAATTTATCACTGCATAGCAGTGCGTAGCAGAAAAGCTAGCATTTTGCTCCTTCAGAACAGGACCAAAAATTCTGTATCAAACCAACATTGAGAATGTTTACCTGTAAAAATTTAAAATTCCATGTTAGTAAGACAGCTCCATCAAAGGGAACACATAACCAAAAAGCTGTGAAGCAGCTTGAATTTGCACAGACGACTAAAATTGCCATGCAAGTATTCAAGAGCTGTCAGCTGCACATCCCAGACTAGTAATTAAAGGGCCACTGCTATGACTGTTTTCCTGGTGTTTTGACCTGCCTTGACAGCTGTCTCATATTTAAGCTGTTTCCCATGAAGAATTCTAAACATGTCATTATTTTTGCATTTCCAAACATAACCTGTCCTATGAAACACCTGACTTGGTCTCCTGCTCACATCAAATGGATCAATATAGACTATGACATCTTTTACTTTTAGATTGGCCTAGCAGCTCTGACACTTTTCCCCCAGGGTAAAACACAAAGGCAGATTCAGCTTTCAGACAAGCATGTTTGAATTAGTCTGACAATTCCATTGATTCTGGCACAGGCAACTCAAGCAGTTCTTGATATGAACCACAGCAGGTTACAAGGAGAGAATGGAAACCTGGATTTCCTCCTCCCTCCTACAATCTCATAGGGTAATGACAAATTTACATCAGATCAATTCTTAGATTAGTCAAATCAACAGAACAAGCATACCTTATCTATGAAATTTTCAACAATGTCTACCCTAGATATGCACATTTTGTAAGTCAAAATCAATATTTTTACCCTTAAAGCATACTTGTTATATTTCACAATTTAAATTGTACAAATACTTTTTTTTTAAAGAATCAGTGCTTCCTACTCATCTCTTTCTTATTATCCCCTCTCCTCTCTCTCTTCCACACATACCTGTTAAAGGTATATTTTATCTCAGATGCTTACTTTAAAAAAAAAAGTCGTCTCAGCTGTATTCTTTCTTTTGTGACATACATTAGCTATATGGAATGGACATTTTCATGCTGATTTGTGCAGCTGTCAATATTTGCCTGTTGGTTTGATTTAAAAAATAACTTTGATCCCATCTTACCTTTGATAAAAGGCCCTTAATCAACATTAGTTTTTGTTTGTTTTTTTAGGCAGCAATATCAATTGTTCAGCCTTCCATAGCCTTGCCTCTCCTCATATACTTTGGGTGATAGTAACACTGCTTCATGCAACAGAAAATTAGGAGCAACAGGTCCTTTCGCAATTTGGTTCCATGATTTGTCCTAAGTAAAGATTCATATTAATATGAAATTTCTACTCTGCACTGGAATTACATATTTTTCCGGGTTATTTATTAATTTAATTTACATTCAACCTATTTGCTTCTATTTAAAAATGTTTCTAGAAATATTTTTAAATTGTTACTTTTGACCAGAGAATTCCACTTATTGGGCAGATAAGAAATATTCATTCCTTCATCCATTTTTTTTAAATATTTATATTTGTTTGAAATGAAAAGGAACCAGGAAATTATTGTGGGAACAAAGACATTTGGGTTCCTTTATATGGTATAGTTATTTGAGAAGAGAAGGAGTCATACACAATGGTGGGATTCAGCCAGTTCGTACCTATTCAGGAGAACCAGTTGTTAACTTTCTAAGCAGTTTGGAGAAACGGTTGTTGAAAAAAATTTCATTTTGTTTTTTTTCCACTTTACAGGGCTAATCCTGTAACGAAGGCAGGAAGGAAACATTCTGGTGTTTTTTCTAGCCTAAACTTTATTGCCCTGCTTACAGAAACTGCCTCTCCGGTTAACCCTTATTACATTGTAACAGCTAAGGCCAAGCGCCCATCAACGTGAATGACATTGAGTTGGTCACATCCACCCAGTCACATGACCACCGAGCCACGCCTACCCAGCTGGTCATTAGGGCAGAGAACCGGTTGTTAAATTATTTGAATCCTACCACTGGCTGCACAGTTCAATTTGTATAGCATTTCAATATGCAGTGTGGCTGCTAAAGTCCACAGATGCTCCCTCTCCCAGCTTTTACTTTGGCCTTGAGGCTGTCATTATATGGACTATCCAAGAATTTTACTGAGTTCAGTAAAACATGCTTCAGTAGAACCTGAATGGACTCCACAGCATTCCTTCAGATGTTGCTGAGTACAGCTCCCAATATTCCTTACCAGTGACCATGCTGATTAAACTTGCTCAGAACATCTGAAGCCAACATTTATTGTCCTTATTCCAAATCCTTTGCTTGTTTTCTTTCTTCACATTTAAGTGGGTTTTTTTTCTTCCTCAGTAAATATACCATGGAATTTAAGTGCAGTATAGAGCAAAGAAATAAACCTGTTATAAATCAGATCATTACCAGCCAGACAATATTAGGATAATCATTATTTTAGTGGTTCAGGATGACCAGAAAGGACTCTGCTGAAGTTGCAAAGCAGTTACAGTTGATTAAGTCCAGTATCAGTGAATTATTGGGCATGGAGCCTTACCAAGCTATAAAAATGTTACCATTATATCTGATCCTGTATCTAGAGGGTACTGTCAATGATTGGAAAAATAGGCAGGTAAGAATGGATTATGCCCCTTCTTCCAGAATCAGATATCATGATGAATATCAGAAGAGCAAATTAAACAGTGAGAGTGGACAGTCCTGCCAAGTGCCACATGGTAACTCAAAACAGTGTGAAATAATTTCATTTATTATAACTCTGGTGCATGTTTGCAAATAAATCTCAATACACTAAACAAAATGCCATGGAAAGAAAGAAAAAGAAATGGACAAGAGAAAACAGATCTATACAGGTATTATTTCTGCCTCATTCATGGAAAAAAACAGAGAATGCTCCAAGTGTTGCTATTCCTCCCTCCCTCCCTTCTTTTTTCTTCTCTCTCTCTCTCTCTCTCTCTGTTTCCCGTGGGGCTTTCTTGATTTTAAATAATTACTCTCAAAGCACTTCTGGGAAATGGGATGTTCCCATTTTATGAATGACAATGCAGTGATATGGAGCCCTTAATCCAAACACATCCCCTCTCCCCATTTTCATTCTGAAGGGAAATTGTAGCACTTTCATTAACAGGAGGGAACTGAATTTCTTGCAACCTCCCTCCCACACAGCACAGATGAGTTTCAATGAACACATTAAAATATTCAGCCATTGCAAATTATTCTTGACTCTTTTCCAGCTGCACAAAATCCTATATCAAATAGGATTTTTATAATAGGCAAGTGAAGTTCAAGATAGAGTGGGGGATAGAAAAGGTGAGACTGATATCTGCCAATAAAAGGAGGAAGAGTTAGTAGTGGTATCTCTTCATCTCTGTGCATTTGTAAAATGCCCTTTGTAAATGTTTATCTTATGCAGGGGTGGGTTCCTGTACTGGTTAGTACCGGTTCACTCCACGTACGCATGCCATGCATTGCACGCACATGCACAGTTGACTGAAAATTGTTCTGCACATGCGCAGAAACATGCCGGCAATGGCAAAAGAGACCAGGGAACCGGTTCAGGGGCATGGCTAGCCTGGATCACTGCTGCGACCCAGGCCAAATCACCACTATCGATTCACCCAAACCGGTGCAAGCCGGTAAAAATAACTTAATGTACATCCTAGAAAATAAGATCTTCAGTTCCCAGAATTTTCTACCAGAAAATTCTGTGGATTTTGAAGTGTATGTCTTGGGAAAAGGAAAACAGTTATCGTGAGATGAAGCATCTTAGAAAGTCAGATTTTCTAAGCAAAACCTGATACAGAATGAGTGTACTGTTTATTCCTGAAGAAAAATATCTTCTTGTGTCTGTGAAGTTCTAATGCTATCTATACGACCCACACATTCTTCCAAATTGTGTTATAGAATAGTAATAATACATTTTAGAATACAGATTAAAAACTAAGTACAGTGGGCTCTATGCAATAGAAACTGAAAGCTATTATGTCTATAACGATGAAAGTAAATGAAGCCTTTCAAAATAGAAAATTCATATCAATGTTAAATATTATTTCTAAAATAACAATGAACATAGAGTTGCTTATAAAGTAGAGTTGATGTTTAGAATGACAATGATAAGCTGCAGATGGCTTTGAATTATTTTCTAATTTTAAAAAAAGTTTATGTCTTTGAACTTAATACTAAGGTTTCCACTGCAGGGGTTCTTCCCGGTACGGTCCAGTACGCGAGAAGAGATAGTGAAAATCTGGCATACTGGACCGGACCAGTAGCAGCCTGGCCATGCCCACTTACCAGCAAAAGAAAGAATATCCCAGCATCCAGGAACTGCATCGTGAGGTAAGGGAAGCAAGTCTTGGGAGAGACCTTCCCTCATCCTTCAGAGAGCAAGCGTGGGGAGAGAGGAGGCGGCCTGGTCTGTACATAGCAGGCGGTTAGTGACCAGTGTCTCCTTCACTCATTCAGGTGGGCAGAGAAAGAAAGGAGGTGCACCCTTCGCACTTGGGGGCGGGGGCGAGGGACTGCTTTATTCTGCACCACCTTCCCTCACTCAGCTGCTATCACCGGGGTGACGCCAGGACAAGCAAGGTCTTGGGAGGGACCTTCCCTCCCCCTCCAGAGAGCCCATGCTGGGAAAGAGGAAGCAGACTGGTTTGAATGTGGGCAGGAGGGTGGTATAGTGGCCAGTGCCTCTTTCACTCAGGTGGGCAGGTGAAGAAAGAAGGTGCACGATAGCTGAGGGTAAAGCGCTCTTTGCCCTTGGTGGCGGGGGTGCTTTATCGGATGCCTCCTTTCCTTCTCCGCCTGCCCCAATGAGCAAAGGAGGCGCCGGTCCCAAACCACCCACCTACGTTCAAACCAGCCCACCTCCTCTCTCCCAATATGGGCTCTCTGGAGGGGGAGAGAAGATCCCTCCCAAAACTGGCTTCTTTCCTTCCCTCCTGTGGCATCAATCCGTAGGGGAGGGCACAGACCATTTGGCGATGGCAGAGAAATGCAGGCTTCTTTGCCAGCCTCCTAGCTGGCAAACAGAGATTTTCACAGTGGTAGCTGAAGCACAATCCCAGGCAGGCAGTTCTGGCTCTCCCTTCCCTAAGCATGTCCCGTTGCTGCTGGTGCCACTTTTGGTGAACCCGGCTCAGTGGCGATAGCAAGAAGCGGCTGCAAGTGATGCTCTCAGTGATGGCAAGAGCCTTGCCACCACGCGGGATTCACCAAATATGGCACCAGCAGCAACGGGACATGCTTGGGGAAGGGAGAGCCGGAACTGCCTGCCTGGGATTGTGTTTCATCTGCCGCTTCTGCTGCAGCCACCAAAGACTTCTTCCTCGCCACTGCTTTTTTCGGGCCAAGAAGCAAGGATTCTGAGGGGCTGTCCCCGGATGGCACCTGAGGCCGCCTCGCCTCCTTCTGCCCCACAGAAAAAGAGCAGCTCCACTCTCCCCTCTCACTTTTCTCAGCTTACGTGCTATTTGGGGCTTGGAGAAAGTGCCCCTCGGCTGCCCCTCCAGGAGGACCATCACGCATCCTCCACAGGTGGGACGTTGAAGGGGCGACTACAGGTGAAGAGCAGCAAGTGGTTTTGGCAGTGTGAGAGAAAGACTTCAAAGTCAGTGGAGGTGGAGTGTGGCTGGTGTGCCTTGTTCTGACTTTCCCCAGGTGCAAAATGCTTTAAAAATAAAGTTTTCATTTTGGGGGGTTGTAAAGGGTTAAGGGTGCAAGTGTACTGTAACTTGACAGCTTTAAGACTTGCACACTTCAAATGCCAGAGTTCCTGAGCCAACATGACTGGAGGAGGAGTTCTGGGAGTTGAAGTCCACAAGTCGCAAAGCTGTCAAATTTGAACATCCCTGGGTGGGGGTTTGTAAAGGGTTAAGGGTGCAAGGGTCTTGTAACTTGACAGCTTTAAAATTTGCACACTTCAAATGCCAGAGTTCCTGAAACAACATTTTGGTTGCTAAGCAAAAGCTTTGTTAAGTGAGTTTCACCAGATTTTACAAGTTGACCACGCCTACCGTTCGCATGACCGCCAGTCCATGCCCACAAAATAGGCCACACCCACAGAATAGGTAGTACATTTTTTTGAAACCCACCCCTGCTCCACTATATTATTATTTTTAATTACAGTATGAATGAATACAAAAAAGGTAGGGGAAGGAAAAGAAAAGAGAACAGCTTGGAATAAGTATTTAATTTTGAACTTTCCTCTTCTCTGTACTGTAACTGATTTTGCAATGTTTATAAATGCTTAAACCCAATTCCCAGTCAGATATTATTGGTATTCTATCTTTCTTCCAATGTAGGGCAAAATTTACCCTTGCAGCTGTGAAATTCTATCTCAATAAATTCTGGTATTTTTATTAATATACTAGCTCTTAACCAGGTGTTGTCTGGATATTTATTTATAGGGGGAAAATGTCTGGACCAAACAGAATTTCTAATGTTGGATTTTCCCCCTTACCAAAGGGAGCCACCTTGTAGAGTATAGTGAAGCCGTTACCATGGCAACTCCACTGCGCTGTATAGTAGAAGCCATTTTATGGCAGCACAGTAGAAGCCATTTTAAGGCACAACAGGCTGTATCTTAACAGAACACCCCTCCCCAAAGGGTGTTAGGGGTGTCTTACCCCCACAGTATTTTTTTCCACAGAGTAAGTCATCTGTGTCAAATTTGGTTGAAATTGCTCAAGGTGTTCCAGAGTTTGTTTGTTTGTTTGTTTGTTTACTTATTTACATATATATGTTGTATTTGTGCTGAAAAATAAATAAAGGGAGACTAGTATAGATCTATTTCAAGCTATTTAGCTCTCATCAGCTAGCCATACCCTTACTGGGATTCGAACCTGGGCTGTATTACATATTAGGCAGATGTGTTAACCACTAAGCCACAAGGTCCTCCTCCTTTATCAGCTGAGCCAGGGAAATAGTATGTAATTAGTGTCACAACCCCTGGTATGCCCAAATATGGGAGGAAGCTTACTGCTTCCATTCTCTGTCTATCGGCTTGTCACAAGAGACCATCCAGACAGAAACCCAATATTTTTACTGTTGCCTTTGTTACATTTGTGTTGTATTTGTGCTGATAAATATTTATCATGTTATCCAATCTGAAACCTTCTAGAAATCCTGGAATTGCAATTCAAAAAAATTCAAATGCATCTGGAATACACAGACAGGCTTGTCAAAGCTAGACTAGTCCATGCCACAAACTACATATACTATGTAAGGATATGTAGAAGTAAGTATATGTAAGGTTTATTATGTAGACCTTGATATAGATATAGCTATCATATTCTTGCTGTTATAGATAAGACAAATGGAACCACTGCTTGCATTTCTATGCAGGCTGGCACGATTGTACTTATTACACATTGTGCTCTAGCCCAAGGGTGTCAAACTCAATTTTGTTGAGGGCATCAGAGCTCTGGTTGACCTCGGGGGTCTGGATAGACATGGCCAACTGAATGGGTGTGGCTGACTGGGTGAGCATGGCCTCCTCAAACTGCTGGCATGTTTCTTCTTTGCACTGGGTACACTGGGCTGAAGCCCCTCTGGCCCGATGTTTCCTCTTCGCATTGGGTAGACCAGGCCAAAGCGACGTGGGCCGATCTCTTTACATTTTCCAGGACGGCCCCGCAGACCGGATCCAACCACATCTTGGTTGTGTTTGACACCCCTGGTCTAGTTGTTTTGAGGAGAGAAGTCAAAAACAAAGCTCTAATTAAAACACAGTAGAGACTAATGACTAATTGTATGACTGTATGACTAATTGCTTTTCAGTATAGAACAAAAACTGCTCTATTGTCTAATTACACTATCAAAATGAAGAGGAAACAGCTGAAAATACAAATAATCATGCCAGCAAATTTTCAGTTGGGTCTCCTTCTAAAAAAAGGTCTAAAGACACATTTTGTTTCAAGTACAAAACACAGAATCAAAAAAGGAACTGATAATGATCATTTCTGTACTCCATTTATCTAAAAGCAAAACTATATATACTGAACTTCTACACAGAACCACCTTAAAAAAACAATGCTTCTGAGATCATCATACTTAGGATTTCTCTGACTGAGCAGCAAAAATCAGACACACAGTAACTTCTAACTTTTTGCTGTCCTCTAGCAGCCATCCAGAATTTTACTACCCTAGAAATCCTAATCATATATGAGTAGAAACAATTTTTTTCTTTAGAAAACTAGTATTCTAGAAACAGACTAAACTGAAGTCCAGTTTTGACTTTGACAGGCTAGAGATCTAATCTGATCTAGAACACTTTTGTTTGTGAAAATACCATATCTGTTTATTTGGTCATATATTTTCCTTAATAAATCCATTTTTTAAAGAATTCATAGTTTGGTTTGGAAGTTGATATTCGGTATAATAGTCTTCAGGATACTACATTTTTGCTAGTGATACTGTGCTATTCTATCTCAGAGTCATCTTTAAAGAGAACCACTCTTTTAAAAAATGGTAATCTAATATTGCGAGGCTTATAGAGGAACTAAATGCCTATTGAGATTCTCAGTTACCCAGGTCATGGTTATCCCAAAGGTGTTTTTTCTTTTAAAGAGGCAAATGGCCTTTTGTTTTTCTGGGAAGATGTTTTGCTTCTCATCCAAGAAGCTTCTTCAGGTCTGTCTAGAGGAACTACTATTTTTTCAAACATAAAAGATAGCAAATTTGACTGATGTTTGTTGATTTCCCACTAGAAAAGATTCTACTAGGAATCAGCAATATAAAAGATGAAGGAGAAAAGCAATTTAAGACTAACATAGAAAATAGTTCTAAATCCCCAATTGCACATTATTAGAGATATCAAACTTCTAAGACTTGGGGTTGTGAGGAGTTGGTTTTTGCAGGCTGTAGAGTCCATAGTTCGTTAAAAAAACTAAGATGAATCTAAAGATATGTAATTTGAATAAGGGAAAACTGTTTAAAAAACATTCATTTCTGACATTTTTGTTTGGTGCCATTATAGTATGGTAACCTTTCTGACTTCTGAATCATTGATCTTTCAGCCAATTTTCTCTGTGCCCCCTGTGGAATATTTTTATATTGAAAATTTTGTCTGTTTGACTTTTGGAGAATGCAGTCTGAACTCTCTCCAGAAAACTTAATTAAGAAACTAATTCAGTCAGGCCATTAAACCAAATGCATGTTACCTCTCACATTATTTTAAATGTGTTGATTTCTGCTAACTATAAAAGACAAGGGAAGGAGGGAGCACCTCCCTAATAAATTTTATAAAGGCACAATGGAAATCCAAAATTCAATTTTCTTGTTTATCAGTGGAGAACTAAATGCACGTCTATAGGTTAATTAAGGATCATGGCAATGGTGATGATATACGAACAAAAGCTGGGATCATTTAATCAGAATAACAGAATAACAGAGTTGGAAGGGACTTTGGAGGTCTTCTAGTCCAAACTCCTACTCAACAACAAACCTTATATCATTCCAGACAAAAGGTTGTTCAATCTTTTCTTAAAACCCTCCAATGATGAAGAACCCGCAAATTCTGGAAGCAAGTCATTCCATTGATTAATTGTTCTAACTGTTAGGAAATTTCTTCTAAGATACTTCTCTCCTTGATTAGTTTCTACCTATTGCTTCTTCTCCTGCCTTCAGGTGCTTCGGAGAACGGCTCCCTCTTTTTTGTGGCAGCCCTTTAGATATTGGAAAACTGCTATCATGTCACTCCTAGTTCTTCTTTTCATTAAAATAGACATACGTGGTTCTTCATATGTTTTAGCTTCCAATCCCCTAATCATCTTTGTTGCTCTTCTCTCCATTTTTCTGGAGTCTCCACATCTTTTTTTTTTATATTGTGGCAATCAAAACTGGATGCAATATTCCAAGTGTGGTCTTACCGAATTATTATAAAGTGATATTAATACTTCATGTGATCTTGACTCTGTCCCTCTGCTAATGCAGCCTAGGAGCATGTTGGCTTTTTTGGTAGCTGCAACACACTGCTGGCTTATATTAAAGTGATTGTCCACTACAAGATTCCTCTCACAGTTACTAGAATTGAATCACGTGCCACCTATTCTATACCTGTGCATTTCTTTTTTTTTTTGCCTAAATGTAGAACCTTACTTTTCTCACCATTAAATTTTATTGTTAGATAAAGCCCAGTGCTCAAGTCTGTATCTTGAGCCTTTCTTCTGGAGTGTTGGCCATTCCTGCCAGCATGGTGTTATCTGCAAATTTGATGAGTTCCCCTTCTATCCCCTCATCTAAATCATTGGTGCAGATATTGAGAAAAATTGGACCTAAGACAGAGCCTTGGGGTACTCTACAACATCTCCATGTAGATGCATTTCCATTAAGGACTACACATTGACTGTGATTGGTCAACCAGTTACAAATCCATCTGGTGGTGATGCTATCTAAACTACCTACTTCTATCTTATCAAGTAGTAGGTTGTGGTCTAATTTATGAAATGCCTTACTGAAGTCCAAGTAAATTATATCCACAGTATTTTGCTAGTCCACTAATTTAGTCACTTTGTCAAATAATGAAAAGATATGTTTGGCATGATCTGTTTTTGACAAACCCATGTTGGCTTATGGTTATGTCTTTATTTGCCTCTAGGTGTTTGCAGTTTCATTGCTAGATTATCTTTTATTCGTTGCTTGATTATTTATTAATCACAATAGCTGGATCATCAATATAATAACCCAGTTGCACTGCAGCAATTGCGTATGAAGGAAGCTATCATTTCCAACACATATGGATTGCCCGTGATTATGTTGGACAGACAATGAGGAAGCTAACACCAGATTGCAAAAACACAAACAAGCGATCAGATGAAGAGATCTGAACTCATTGGAAGCCTCAAATTGCAATGAACAAGGACATACATTCAATTTCAAAGCTTGTTGGCTGAGCAGATACAAAGATAGCCAGGGAAATGATTGAAGCCTGAGAAACAGGGTCCCTTATCAGTCAACAGGAGTGCTGATTTACCACCAGCTTATCGAGTATTTAGGAGCCAGGGACTTGGCAGCACAAGGAAACAACAGGCAACAACTTAATAACTGGCCAATAAGAAGGCATATCCAAGGCATATCCAACCAAGCACCACATAAATACTACGCATAAAATAGCCCAAAAGACACATTGTGGTAGAGAGAAGTTCCTTGAAAATGGAACTAGAAGAAATACAAAGGCTTTCAACACCTGGTTTAGGATCTATAAAAGGCTGTTTATTGTAGGTAGGTAGGTAGGTAGGTAGGTAGGTAGGTAGGTAGATAGGTAGGTAGGTAGGTAGCAGTGGTGGGATTCAAATAATTTAAGAACCGGTTCTCTGCCCTTATGATATCTTCCAACAACCAGTTCATCAAACTGCTCAGAAACTTAACAACCAGTTCTCCCGAAGGGGTGCAAATTGGCTGAATCCCACCACTGGTAGGTAGGTAAGTAGGTAGGTAGGTAGGTAGGTGGGTGGGTGGGTGGGTGGGTGGGTGGGAGGGAAGGAAGGAAAGAAGGAAGGAAGGAAGGAAGGAAGGAAGGAAGGAAGGAAGGAAGGAAGGAAGGAAGGAAGGAAGGAAAAAAGGAAGGAAGGACTTAAAGCAGTGAAAACAAAACCACCTAATGTTACATATTACCTAATAGCATTTGCAAACACATTCCAAATCGGTTTATAGGATTCAGACATCGTCAACTTCAGGCCAAATAAGAGTCAATATTCCAAATTCCAAATAGAATTCCTAGGTAGGAAAAAAAGAATAAAATATTGAATGTGTATATTATATATAAATATATAAGGATTTGAGCATTAATAGGTAACATGATATACAGTTTCTTCAAGTGTACTAGACAAAACTTTAATACACTGTTCTTATTAGAGTCATGTATCTCAAGACTTCTATACTGGCACTTATTTTCATTCCTTCTTTTTTTATAAATTCTGTAGATAAAACATACAAGCACATATTCTTGAATTTACTTGATATTTTCTTATCCAATGAAAATAATACCAAAATATTCCATACCATATTTTGATTCATTTGCTAACAATACATGCTACGAATTCTGCCTTTTAAAATTATTTGCAAATTTCCTCTGATGAAATGCATTAGTTACCATAGAAACATTATTAGTTATATTCACCAAGACAGAAAAAAAATCTTTCATTTACACATTATATCTTTCATTTTATTAATTCTTTGTCTAAATAGGCGATTCAGTTAAGTGAGCAAAAAGCAACGGAGAAGTAATCATGTAATAAAAATAATGTGTTTTTTTTTACCCATCTCATGATGTGTGATCTCATCCATCATTTATTTAAGGAAGAAAAGACTATTGAAGAATGTGAAAGTAGTCAAGAACATGTTGGAGCTATTGCGAAGTCAATCAAATTGTCAATTTTATCTGCATAATGTATGTGAAATATTAGGGGCACTATTGTGTCTACCCTCTAGATCAGGGGTGTCAAACACAAGGCCCAGAGGCCGGATCCAGCTCACAGCATGCTTAGATCTGGCCCACGGAGCCACCCTGGAAACAGCAAAGGACCGGACCACAGTGCCTCTGCCAGTGAAAACAGCTCAGGAGGGCTGCATGCGACTCTCCCAAGCTCCATTTTAGCTGGCAGAGGGTTGCAGGAGAACATTGCAGCCAAAAATGGAGCTCAGGAACCCATTTTCACTGGCAGATCACTCAGGTCACCTCAGGCACCCCCAAAACAAGTGACGTTGAGTGGGCCATGCCCACCCTAGTCACACATGAGCGCGCACGCGCGCACACACACACACACACACACACACACTGAGGTCATACACAACCCTGATGTGGCCCTCAATGAAATCGAGTTTGACACCCCTGCTGTAGATCTTAGGGTCTCTTTACGTTCTTTAAAGGACTGAGGACTCCAAAGAGCTTTGGTTGATATGGATTATATTTACCAATATTACAAACTGGGAACTGGGAAAATTTGAAGTCTTTATGTATAGTATTTGACTTCGCAAATCCCTGAAACCACACTTTGAAAACTGTTGCTGAAGACCATTCTATCACAGAATAGCACAAGGTTTTTTCAGAATTATTTGTGTAATTATTACCTTTTCTCCTCCCTCCCCCCAATATTTCCTTTCCCCCAATAAATTCCTTTTTGCATCCAAAGATTTGGCTTCATTTGATTTTATAATATAATTTTTTAATAAATGTTTCCTATTTGCAAGATAACTCGTGTTTTTAAGAGCTATCCACAATTTGTTATGGCCCACATGGCCAAAAGCCAATAAACTCAGTTTTTTTAAATTGTCCATCATATGTTAGTTACGTGACATGGTGTGTCACTGCCTCTTTTGAATTCAGCTTTTAAATCATACCATTCACATACTCATTCTTATTCTATATATTGCAGAACTCTGGTTTTAAAATTATGAGCAGGACTTGTCTAGCGTGTGATATAAATGCCATTGATTGATTGATTGATTGAATATTTGATTTAATGTATTTATTAGTTTGTCAAACATGTACAGAATAGCAGGTATAAGTATGAACATGGACATGAACAAAGGAAATGAATACAAATAAATAGGGACATTAGGACAGGGACAGCCGGCACGCTGGTATGCTTATGCATGCCCCCTTTATGGACCTCTTAGGAATGGGGTGAGGTCCACGGTACACAGTTTAAGGTTGAAGCTGTGAGGGTTTGAGGATGTAACAACAGAGTCAGGTAGAGCATTCCAGGCATTGACCACTCTGTTGCTGAAATCATATTTCTGCAATCTAGTTTGGAGCGGTTTATCTTGAGTTTGTATTTTTACCTTTTGAGTATAAATGTACTTGGAGTACTCTTTAGCATTGTCCTTCTTGGCATTGAAATATAAATTGATCTTTTCAGCCCCTTGATAACTTCCTTGTTCTCCATGCCTGCTTATAGACCACAAGTAGTGCTGTAAGTGAATTATCTTTGTATTTCATCAACTCCTACATCTTTGTTGTTAGCAAATGCTTTCTAATATCTATTTAATTTCACTGCAGAATGCCTGGCTCTGGTTCAGCTGTACCCTTGGTTTTGAGATGCTTTTGTTCAGTTCTTCTAATTGTGCATCATGTTGCTTAGTTAAATGCTACATCAAATGACAGTTTATTCTTCCACTGATTAATTAATTAAAAAGTTACAATTAATCTGCCAGCAGGACAGTAATCAGTTAATATATTCATGAATTACAGATAGTATATGTAATCTTAAGGCAGAAGGAAGGGAGGGAATCTTATCAGGTACCAAGTGCTACTGTGCAGTTTTGGAACTTTCATTAATTAATGAGTTCATGAAATCTCGTAACATGCTGGCATTCTTGTGATTTTTGTGGGCGAATACAAAAATATTGGTTTTTTGGAGGGAGGGGGAGGTTGTAGGCAACTTGGCATCTATAGGCTTTACACTGCCAATCACTGTTTTGAAAGGTGCTTTTTAATACAGTAGAGGTGCCAGGGGAATATGCCTCTGTTAATATGATGCCAATTGCAACATATGTGCACATTATCTTTAAAAAACAAAGTGTATTTTTTTTTATTTCTAAAAGTGTTTCTTACCACATTAAAACTTACGCAGATTTAGTTGATAAAATAGTGACAGATAGTAATAAAACCTATACAATAATTACATGCTACCCACAAAAATACCTGAATAACTTGTATGAATTATTGAAGGCAAGTCAGAAAGTGGGGTTTTGCTTGAGAGACGGCTTATAAGCCTCATTGTTAAGCCCTGCTGGCTTATTTGGTACAGCCAGACCAGAGCAGTGCTTTCCTTGGAGTAAATGGCCCTGGACAAGATGCTTGAAGGGAACTGTAATCAACTACAGAAAAGGCTGTTTAGAAGCCCATTGTGACAGTGTGGCCCATTTGGGTCCTGTGATCTAAAACTTGCCCAAGGATTCTATGATTTGTTCCATGCATTCGTGGCCATGAAGGAGCTGATCAGAGAACTGATCCTACAGTTGACTTGTGTGCATTACTAAAACAGTTTGATCAATCAAGTTTACACAACAGATGGAAACTGTTCTAGCTGCATAGACTGAAGACAGTTTAAAAAGGAATTTGAAGGCTCATATGTTAGAAAAACCTCTTTCCTCTTTCAAAGAACAGTACAGTACTAAATATTATTCATCATCTTCTCTTTATCATCTTCTCTTCATATCCTACAGTAATACTGAGGCATGCACAAATTTCTATCTCGCTCAAGAAAATGTTCATGTATGTAGATAAAATAGAACACAATAGGCAACACATACCAAGAAGACCCAACTTTCAAAATAAAATAATCCTTCCTCCATTCAATCAACTTCTTGTTTTCATTCTTAATAAGAATAAAGATACCCTTGACTTAACCCTCAACTAACAGCAATGAATTCTGGGGAGTACTAAATCCAAACTGATATATAACTGCCAAACCACTCATAGTTGCAATGCAATCCGTTACAGAAAATCCTTCTAAAAACTCTGGAATGAAAAGCAAGTTGCTGAATAAAACAACTGTTTTTAGCTCATTTCTTTTTTTTTTTTTTTTTTTAACAGAACTTTTTTTATTTTTCTTTAAAAAAAAACACAAATATGTCATCATTTGTCAATCATTAAAACATTGAAGTACAATTTTTTTTTTGTGTGTACCCCTCCCTCCCTCCACCCCCCCACCCCCCCTCCTCCTTCCCCCCCCCCGACTTCCCAGAACCCGTACACGGTATAGAATTTTAACTAACACAGTCTAAAATCTATTGAGAAAAAAGAAATAAAGAAATTAATGACATTCTAGATTGACCTTAGCTTCTTCTTACTGAACTAACTTTAAACAATTTAAATCATTTCTGATCTTAAGCATAGGCTAACTGGAATTTCTTAGTCCCGTATTTATTTTGTATATAGTCAATCCATTTTTTCCAGTCTCGTTTATATCTCTCATTTGAATGATCTTTGAGATATGCCGATATTTTGGCCATTTCAGCTAAGTTTGTTACTTTCAATGTCCATTCTTGAATTGTAGGCAAGTCTTCCTTCTTCCAATATTGCGCCACCAACAGTCTTGCTGCAGTTATCAGGTGCAGAGTCAAATTGGTCTCTACCACTGTAAAGTCAGTACATATACCTAGTAAAAATAACTGAGGACTAAACTTTATCCTTCTTTTAAAAACATTTTGCATGACCCACCATATTTTTATCCAAAATGCTTTAACCTTTTGGCAGGTCCACCATATATGATAATATGTAGCATCGAGAGAACCACATCTCCAACATTTAGGCTGTACATTCGGATACATAGAAGCCAACTTTTTAGGATCTAAATGCCATCTATAGAACATCTTGTAAAAATTTTCTCTCAGATTTTGAGCTTGTGTAAATTTCACATTTCTTACCCAGATTCTTTCCCATGTATCCAGCATTATTGGTTCCTCAATATTTTGAGCCCATTTTATCATACAATCTTTAACTAATTCTGTTTCCGAATCCATCTGTATCAATACATTATATATCCTCTTTATATGCATTAAGCTTTGATCTCTTATTTGTTTAAACAAATTATCCTCAACTTGAATAAAACCAATTTTTTGATCTATTTTCCACCTAGCCTGTAATTGCCCATACTGGAACCATGTTTGAACTACCTTCTCCTCTTTTAATACCTCTAAAGATTTTAATTGTAATACCCCCCTTTCCGAGGTAAGAAGCTGTCTGTAGGTAATTCTGTCCTGTTTTTGTGCTGTATTCATATTTTCAATTGCGTGTCTAGGAATTGCCCACATGGGTATCTTGTCATTTAATTTATATTGATATTTCTTCCAGACCCGCAATAAAGCATTTCTTAAAATATGACTTTTAAAGTTCTTATCCAATTTTTTGTTGAATAACAGGTAAGCATGCCAACCAAATACCAGATCGTGTCCCTCAATGTTCAATATTCTATCATTGGTTAAGTGAATCCAGTCACTAATTACAGATAATACCACTGCATCATAATATATTTTTAAATTAGGTAGTTTCAATCCTCCTCTCTCACGTACATCTTGCATTATTTTCATCTTTACCCTCGGCTTCTTTCCTGCCCACACAAATTTGTTGATACCCTTCTGCCATTCTAAAAGGTTCGCATCTTTTTTAAGTATAGGTAACATTTGGAAGAGAAATAAAAATTTTGGTAAAATGTTCATTTTCACTGCCGCTATCCTACCCAGCAAAGATAAGTGCAATTTCTCCCATTTTTTCATCTCTGTCTGTATGCTATGCCAAAGTGGTTCATAATTATGCTTATATAATTTCCCATTTGAAGTTAAAATGTTAACTCCAAGATATTTAACTTTTTTAACTACCTCACATCCTAGCATCACTCCTAATTCTTCCTTTTGTTTAATATTCATATTTATAGCTAATATTTTGGTTTTTCCTAAGTTTATTTTAAAGCCCGACACTTGACCATATTGATTAATCATATTCATTAAAACCATACTAGATTCCTGCGGTTGTTCCAATATTATGACCAAATCATCCGCAAAAGCGCGGACTCTATATTCTTGCTGCCTAATCTTGATCCCTTTTAAACCATCCAAGCCCCGTATTTTATTCAACAATACTTCCAAAGTTATAATAAACAATAATGGGGACAAAGGACAGCCCTGTCTTGTACCTTTTCCAATTTGAAAAGAGTCTGTTAGACTTCCATTGACTATAATTTGTGCTGTTTGCTGTTGGTATATTGCTTTAATTGACTGTAGAAAATTATCTCCTATCTGCATTTTTTGCAGTATCTTCAACAGAAATTGCCAGTTAACTCGATCAAAGGCCTTCTCAGCATCCAAAAATATAAACGCAGCAGGGATCTGGTTGTTCTTTCCCAAATATTCTAATGCATTAATAATTAATCTAACATTACTTTTCATCTGTCTCCCTTGTATAAAACCTGTTTGGTCCGTGTGTATCAATTGTTGAATGACCAACATTAACCTATTTGCTAATATTTTAGTAAAAATTTTATAATCTACATTCAGTAATGAAATAGGTCTATAATTTTTGGGTTGAGTAGTATCTTGTTCTTCTTTGGGTATCAAAGATATAAACGCTGTCTTCCAAGATGGAGGGACTTTACCTTCCGTTTGAATCATATTAAATAATTCTCTAAGAGGTTCTACCATTTCTAACTGTAAGTTTTTATAGTAAACCGCTGTCAAGCCATCTGTACCTGGTGCTTTCCCTAACTTTAATTGCTTAATTACCTGCAGGATTTCCCCCGAGGTTATTGGTTGATTCAATTTTTGCCTGTGTTCTTCTCTAACTGAAGGTATTTTCTCTTTGTCTAAATATTTGTCTATGTCTAAACCATTAATTTTATCCCCTTTATACAGTTCTGTAAAAAATTCCCAGAAAGCCTTTTGAATCTCTTCCTGTTGAAACACCTCCTTCCCTCTGTAAAACAGTTTAGATATATTTCGAGTTTTCCTTTTTTTCCTAATCTGATAAGCTAACCATCTGCCAGGTTTGTTTGCATTACAAAAAGTATTGTGTTTTGCATATAATAGATTAGTAGCCACCTGGTCAGAGATCAACATGTCAAATTGAGATTTTAATATGTTAATAGCTTCCTTAACCTTTGTATCGTCTGGGTTCATTGTTAACTCCAGCTCTTTTCTCTTAATTTCCTCTTCCAGTTCTGTTCGTTTTAACCCTTGCTTATTTCTATGTGTTTTATTTATATTCATCAAAACTCCTCTCATATACGCTTTGCTTGCGTCCCATACAAATTCCATAGATGTACCCTTATTCATATTCAAAACAAAATATTCAGATAATAATTTTTTACAATCATTAATATACTTTTCATATCTAAATAAGTTTTCATTCAATCTCCAAGACCTTCTTGCCTGCACTACCCTTCCCAACTCCATCCAAACTGGATTATGGTCAGAAAGGACCCTAACTGCAATCTTTGTTTTCTTGACCCTAGAAAGCAAATCGTTAGTGGTTAGGATAAAATCAATCCTTGAAAGGGATTGATGCCTGTCCGAGAAGAAAGTGAAGTCATATTCCTCTGCATTTCTTTCTCGCCAAATATCTCTCAATTCAAAATCATCCATAATGTCAAAGAAAGATTTGGGTAACTTTGCTCGCATCTTGGTATTTAGGCGGGAAATCTTCTTATCTCTCTTAGTGTCTATCACTCCATTCCAGTCACCCAATAGTATACAGGAACTATAGTCCCACTGTACTAATTTAGCATGAAGATTTCTATAGAATCTATCTTGCTGTTGATTGGGAGCATAAATTCCCAAAAGTAATGTCTTTTTCCCTTCTAAGATTAAGTCTAAAGCAATATATCTTCCGAAGGGATCTGCTTCTATTAATTCAGCTTTCATATCTTTTCTTAAGTATACAACTATACCATTCTTCTTTTCCATAGCAGAAGCTGCAAAATGTTGACCAAGTTTTGAGTTGATCAAATATTTTTGATCAGTTGACTTGATATGAGTTTCTTGCAAACAAATTACATCGTTCTTAAACTGTTTGAGATAATGAAATATTTTCTTCCTCTTCTGTGGAGAGTTCAGTCCATTGACATTCCATGTTAAAATCTTAGTTGTCATTTTTGGTTGGTTGAAGCATTTTTAGAGCTTCCTGCACGGCCTGTTTAACCTTAGGTCTAGCTCCTCCCATTGCTTCCAGATTTGTTGTTGTAGATCCTTGATCGATGGCCAATGATTGTTGATGCTGTTGCTTTTTAGCTTGTTTCTCCATACGTCTAGTAGTCATGCGGCTAGGTCTTGGTTCCATAGCACCTTGCACTTCTAGAGAAGAAAGATGCTCCATCTTGTCTGATGGTTGTGTAGTTTGCTGTCTATCCTGTCTTTCTTGTGGTCTTTCTCTGGGTCCAGATGGTGCAGGGTGTCCGGCCTTCAATATATTATAATAAAAATCTCGGGCTTTCCATACAGAGTTGAGGCGGTACCTTTGCTTATCAAATGTAAATATGATGCCAAATGGTGCATCCCATCTATACTGTATCTGACGATTTCTGAGTTCTTCGACCAAAAAAGCGTAGTCTCTCCTGGCTCTTAACATTGGAGGTGGTATCTCTTTCAAAACAACCAGGTCTTGACCGCCAATTTGAAGCTTAGTGTTATAAGATGCTTGCAGTACCATATTTCTAAACTCTCTTGTAGTAAAATATATAACGATGTCTCGAGGAAGCTGCTTCTGCTTTGCCAGCCAGGAGTTGACGCGGTAAGCTTTGTCAATTTGCCAGCCTTGATTGGTCCCTGGTCTTCCCATCAGGCGGTCAAAAGCTTCCGATAGGATCTGTTTCAGGTTCTCCTGTTTCTCCTCACGCAGCCCCCTTACTCTTAATGCGAACTCCATTTGTCGGTACTGTATCATAATAATTTCTTTTTCAGCATTTTCCACTTTTTGTTCCACCACCTCTGTTTTCAATGTCAAGTTAGCATTGGCATCATTAAGAACCTCTAAAGTATCTTCCACTCCAGAAATATGTTCTGTTAATACAGTTACAAGACTCAGCATGTCGTCTCTAATTTTATCAACCTTAGCCTCAAATTTCTCATACAACTCCTGTTTAAGTCCTTTTATTTCACTTTTAATTTCATTTTTAATTTCTTCTTTCATTTCTTTAATTTCCTCTTTTCTCTCCTCTCTATTATCTCTAAATTTATCTTCCATTTTAATTGTCTGTGCATTAAGAGCCTCGCTTAGATTACTCAGAAAAAATTCTTTCGTTAACACATCCCCAGCAGGGGGCGTAGGAAGCGGAGGCTGCAGCTTTGTGCCAGGCACTGAGGATGTGCCCCTGGAAGTAGAGGGTGACGACTTCAAGTTAATATTTGGTTTTGAGGCCATTTCAAAATTTATCTGCCTGCAGTTAATAAAACTCTATTGCCTAAATAAGCAGCTTTAAAAAAAGAGGCTTTTATTTTGAAGTTTAAGGCTTGGCAAAACTTTCAGTGAGTAAACATTGTAACAAGACCATTCAGCAGATTCATCACCATTTAACTTCCAAATAAGCAAGGTTAATAAAGGAGTAAAATTCTTCTATTGTGAAACCAAAACAAATGATAAGCAATCTCTTTTGTTTTGAATTCTTTTGAGGATTTGCATTGTCTAGCAAAAAGTGTTCGTTATTACCGGAGAAACCAGGCTGCTCGGCGCCATTTTAGAAGCCTCTGAGTAAATAATTTTTCGGAGGAGAAAAAGAAAAGAAGCTAAAATGTTGATAAGCAATTAATGTCCACAGTGAACGGATCCAGCTCGTGATAAGAATAAATCAAACAAAACTTTGATCAGAGTGGGAGAGACCTACTTTGTCCTGCACAAGGCAGTTTGAAGTTCCCAGCACGGACAGCCGTTCTGCCTTGGGCTAGCCCCCCTTTCCTTGCAAGCACAAAAGCTGCAAAAATTGAAGAGCATTTGCCAGCAAAACAGTTTCTTCTTTCCTTCTTGCCTGAAGGATAAGAAAACCTGATAAGACGTCAGATGGAAGATCCTCTAAACAGGTACGTAGCCAGGAATTCGGAGGCAGCTGATTTTTTGCTGCTTCCACCAGTAGGCTCCTCCCAGGAAGTCTCAGTTTTTAGCTCATTTCTAACAAAGTTAAATCCTTAAGTGATCCATTAAGTAACAAGCACAAAAATTAAGTAGGCAGAATTGTTTGCACTATAAGGTATCAATCTGGACTCTTTGAGCACTATAACATGCTAATAAAAATAACACAGTGAAAGTGACAAACAGTGAAAGATGGATGTAGTCAGAGGTTGAGCTAAAATCTTTTCTTTTTCTTCTTTCCCTTGTTTTCTTTTTTTCCTTCCCATGATACAGTAAAGATTTCTCATACTGTTGGAGAAAAATTGAGTCAATCACCTTTCCTGTTATTTTTAGAGTATGGTAGCTGCCAGCTATTAGAATTGATAGTGGCTGTTTGTGAAAACCGATTAATGATTGAAGAAGGCTGCCCCTTACTGTTATGAAAGATGGGTAACTGTCAGAGTTCTCATCTTTTCCTAAGGTGACCATTAAAAATGGCAAAATGAATGGAGAAACTTTAAGATCTGCAAATGCTTAGAGGAAGACAATGGGTAAATAGGTACTCAGTTGTGAGGAATGAATGCAAGTCAAAGAAATGAAAATGGCTATTTCAAGTTTTAGAGCAAGCTTCTGCCCATTTTATTATATAGATATGAAGGTTAGGTATCAGTACTACAGGAAAACCATAAAAGTGGAACGTAGTGAGAATGGGTGTATTCAAGAGAAATGTCATCATCAAAGAAGATGGAATAAAAAAGAATGGGTGATGAATGTACTGCAAGTCTGGAAAAGAATGCAGATTTCTAGGGCTGTCTCCATTTAGCTCTTATATGAAGGGAGTGAATCAGTTGGAAAAAGAAGGGATAAGCCATCGATATTGTCTCTTTCACTATGCCTTCCAAGGTGGAACCAAGATACTCACATGAATACAGGTATCTCACACGAACAGAAGGATTTCTTCCTTTCATGAAATGATCAATCTGTTCCAACCAAACTTTTTAGAGCTGTTTTGTTTTTAAAAGCATCCCTGCTTTAAATTACCTGAAAACACATGCTCTAGCAAGATCTAGCTAGATCTTCAGGATCTAGCCTTCAGTTAAAATGCATTAATTTGGTATTCCAGATATCCCCCCCCCCCCGCTTTTGATGTGGGTTTTTTTTTGTAAGAAAGAAACAAAATAGAAGAATCTTAAGAAAACAAGGGAGTCTGGTTATGTATATTTCTTTTAAAAAATATACACAATAAAAAAATTGACACAATAAAAAAAATTAAGCACCTGAAAATTACAAGTGGAATAGAATACTATTCAGACTGCTATCATTCCTCCTGTAAAAATCTATGGTTAAGATAAGGCAATTGCACTTGCCTGAAAGTACCCCTGGGAGATGTTTGTTTTATTTTGCTTTTATTTCAGTAAGATGACATCTGATGGCATCAGGCTGAAACTGCATCCTTAATAGGATTAAATGTCTAACAGTTCAGATGCTGACTAGTCATGGAGCCACAATCAAGCCACTGAAGGCCTCCATATGAGGCTTCTATTACACAATAACTCTTCCTTATTCACAGAATTGTGCAAGGACTCCAGACATCTTCCCTGTGTAATGTCGGTGGCTTTCCTTCTCACATAAAATTCTTTAGGAAAGAAAAGGTAGAACATTGCCACAATATAATTTGACTGGTAGCACTTGAAGCTATATAAAAATTGTATCTGAAAGCATTTTTAAAAAATAAGAGGAGAGTATCAGAATGCCTAGAACTGCACTTGTCAGATTTATCCACTAAAAGCCATAGGGAGTATTCTTTCACCCAAAATCAGAAAAAAAAAACTAATGAAAAAAAGCAAATTACTTATTTTGCTCAAAACTCTTCAGGAAACATTCGATTTTTCTTGTAATGAGAAAAATAGAAGGTAAAGAAATGTGAGTTTATTTTTCTACGGTAGGTTGTAATCTAGATGGCCTTGTCTTTATTCTTGCATAACCCAGTTTGGAGTCCTTGATGCTCTTCAAGCTTGGTTGTTTGCTTGCAGGTATTTCATTACTTAACTAGGCAATATCATCAATGTTAACTAGTTGAGTAATGAAATGAATGCGGGATTTGCTTCCTGTTTATATACAGTAGATTGTCCTGCTAGTGTGCAAGGATGGGATTCAAAAATTTTAGCAACTGGTTCTCTGCCTGGTTGCTGGGTGAGCGTGGCCATGGTGAGCATGGTCTACTTGGCCTCCTGCACCACGGTGGGGGAAGGCGTTTTTACCCCCCTCCCCCCACGCTCTGGAGGCTCTCCTCAAGCCTCTGGCCTGGCAAAAATGGCCTCTGCTGGGCTCCAGATGCCCTCCAGAGGCCGGAAATGGGCACGTTTCCAGACTTATGGAACTTCCGGGAGGCCTATTTTCCGCCCTCCCCAGACTCCACGTGGGCCCTGCACTTATTTGGCATCCAAAATGAGCCACCTGGAGATTCCTGGGAGGGTGAGCAGGCAGGGCCAGCCAGTCCTTGAAACTACCAGTTCAGCAAACCAGATGTAAAATTAGCATCCGGTTCACCCAAACTGGTCCGAACTGGCTGAATTCCACTCTTGTTGATGAGCATGTGGTCTTCTTGGGCAGGGAAAGGCACTTTTTAGCAATCTCCACACTAACTGGAGCTGATGATGTTACCTAGTCAGATAATGAAATGTCTGCAAGCAAGCAACCAAGCTCAGAGAGAACCAAGGACTCCACAGTTCAACTCTAAGTTACATATATCATCCTCTATTCGAACCCATTTTTTCTATACGTAAAATAAAAACAAAAAAATCAGGAGAAATGGCTGATAAGGGAAAGATAGCTGTATTATATTCTCCAGATGCTTTATTTGTTGTTTGTTTGTTAGCATGATTTATTGAGCACCTCGATCAGAGGAGACTTTTTCTAAATGCACATGGAATGATAATGTTGTTGTAGTTCAGTAGCCTAGAACAGAACAGATTCAAAACAGTAGCCTAACATTATAGATTCAGTGTATATCTCCTTAAGCTCAAGAAGAGAGACTTAATTTTTCCCTATCTGTCCTCACAAAGATAAAAATCATAATCAGTGAAGATACAAATGGAATGCTTATGAATAGCGTACATTCTTCTCTCAAGTGAACCCAATAAATATGATCAAATTCAGAAATCCTCCTTATGTCCCACCATCATCTGAAATACCATAAGTGACAAATAAATCTAGAGCTTGTTTACCAGTAGTTGTGGTACCATATTCCTACAAGTCTGCCTTCAAGGAGAGTTGTCTGATGCTATCTTGATTTTCTTTCCAGCTTTAGAGGAGCTCAGTGGCTAAGATGCTGAGCTTGTTGATTAGAAAGGTCAGCAGTTTGGCGGTTCAAATTCCTGCACTGCGTAACAGAGTGAGCTCCCATTACTTGTCCCAGCTTTTGCCAACCTAGCAGTTCAAAAGTACATAAAAATGCAAGTACAAAAATAGGAACCACCTTTGGTGGAAAGGTAACAGCATTCTGTGTGCCTTCATGCACCTTCATGACCACGGAGACATCTTCGGACAGCGCTGGTTCTTCGGCTTTGAAACAGAGATGAGCACTGCCCCCTAGAGTCGGGAACGACTAGCACATATGTGTAAGGGAAACCTTCACTTTTACCTTATTCTTTTTATATTGGCCTTTTGCCTGCTTGTCAAATTTGTCTTTGGTTGATTTTATTGTATATTCATATATGTAAGAACTAAGGATCAAGACTGGGTAATAGATATTTTAATAAAGCAAATAAATAATCAAACTGTAAAAGGACAACAATATAAAAATCAAGAATGCTAACTTGAATTCAAGATGTTGACTGCAGTGCTCTCTGCTGGCAAACAGTAAACTAGTAAAATAATGTATGCTGCTATATATTTTCTTAGCCTTTTTATGCACAATCCAACAACTATTTCTGACTTATTAAAATAAATAAATAAACCACTCTCTACTTAAAATCAAGAACAAACAAATATGTTTTGATCTAGTAAAATGTGATCAGAATTGGGTGTGTTTCCCTGGAGACACAGTTCCACTAATAAAGCTGCCCCTAAGAGGACTGTTTTGTCCACAGCAACATCAACTAAATCATCTGGATAGCCACAGTGGGGCATTCCAATAAATACCTTCAAAGACCTCAATATCCAGGCAATTCAAAGGTTTTAAAGGTCAGCACTAGCAGTTTAAATTGTGTCTGGAAACAAAAATGAAGTATTTGTAAACTAGTGAGAAATGTTTTATCAGTGGTGGGTTGCAGGCACTGGTATGGGTGTACCGGTGCCTGCCAGGAGCACCGGGTACCATTCTGGTACGGTGCTCCGAAGGGGCCCGCCTGCCCACCCTCATTCCTTACCTGTATTTGAAGGAAACGGGTCATCTGCGCATACACGTGCAGAGTATGGCACCTACCTGACGCTCCGCCAAACAGCTGGAGCATCACGGAGTGTTGCAGGAGGTAAGGACGCATGCGTGCACTGCATGCGTGTGTGCTGTGCACATTCATGTGGTGGCCACCGGGTCCCATTGCACCGTACCAGTTGAACCGAGATCTGGAATGGTTCACCGACAAATGCGCGCACGACAAAAGCACACTGACAAAACTGCGGCGAGAAAACCACGACGTCAAAATCGCGCCCACAACAGCGTACCGACAACAGCGCGCCGACAAAAGTGCGCCATTAACAAACAATGCAAAAACAAGGTAATAACCCTAACCTAACCCTAACCCTGAACCTAACCCTAACCCTAACCCTGAACCAACCCTAACCCTAACCCTTACCTTAACCCTAAGTGCGCTTTTGTGGGGGCGGTTTTGTCGGTGCACTGTTGTGGGCATGATTTCGATGTCATGGTTTTCTCACCGCAGTTTTGTCGGCACGCTTTTGTCGTGCGTGCATTTGTCGGGTCACGATCCGGAACCCACCACTGTATTTTATGTGCACTGTCCAGAATCGCTTTTACTGAGATGGCTGGCTACATACATGTGACAACTAACTAACTAATTAAAATAAATAAACCCCAAAATAATCAAGTCCATACTTAAAACTTCCAACGTTCTCAGACAGTATTGGAGGAAGCAAGGCCTGAACTAATCACCACTTCAAGATTTATATACATGAAAAAGATCACAAACACACACAGAGAGAGGAAGAATCAAGGATCTTCTAAGGCAATCAATAATGGATGGTGGAATTCTAATATAAACCTATTTAAATACAGATAAGGCCGACATTAAGAAAGAAATGTATTGAGAGTTCAAAAGCAAATTTCCAATTAAACTGAAATAGTTTAAATACCGTATTTTGGGAGTATAAGAAGCACTGGAGTATAAGACGCACCAAGATTTTGAAGAGGCAAATTTTTAAAAAAGTTTTTGCACTCTGAAGATCTCCCAAAAATGGCCCGTTGTTCGCAAAAACGGGTCCAGTTTTTGTCAAAAAAAGGGCATGCATAGCCTTTACAGCAGTGTTTCTCAACCTTGGCAACTTTAAGTCCTGTGGACTTCAACTCCCAGAATCCCCCAGCCACAGGACTTAAAGTCTCCAAGATTTAGAAACAGTGCTTTAGAGGCTTGTAGAGTGCTCCTGGGGACTGGGGGGCGGTTGAGGAATAGCCTATTTTTCACTCGTTTTTACTCTCCCAGCCCCCAGGACCACTCTGGAAGCTACCTAAAAGCTATGCATGGCCATTTTTGCAAATGGGGCAGGGTTTCAGGAGGCCAAAAATGCTGCATTCAATGTATAAGATGCACCCAGATTTTCAGTCTCTTTTTTGAGGGAAAAAGGTGTGTCTTATACTCCAAAAAATATGGTACATGCTCATTTATTTTAGCAATTACTCTTGCTAAACAAAAAAATTAAGGAATAAATGTGTACTTATCTTTAGGGGTATGAATTTTAGGCTAATAGATTATGATTTATGGAGTTCTTAGTGCCCTCTGAGCTTGGTTGCTTGCTTGAAGTTTTTTGTTATCCAGATCAGTGGTGGGTTTCAACAAATTTTCGAACCTACTCTGTGGGTGTGGCCTCCTTTGTGGGAGTGGCTTGCCAGCCATGTGTTTTCTTTCTCTCTCTCTCTCTCTCTCTCTCTCTCTCTCTCTCTCTCTCTCTCTGTCCTTCCTTTTGTCTCTCTGTCCCTTTTTTCTTTTTTTTCTTTCATCTCTCTCTCACTTTTTCTTTCTTTCTTTCTTTCTTTCTTTCTTTCTTCCTTTCTTTCTCTTTCTCTTTCTCCCTCTGTGTGGGTCTGTCTGTCTGTCTGTCTGTGTTTGTGTGTTTCAAAAATTTTTAGAACCTCTTCTGTAGGTGTGGCCTGCTTTCTGGGTCCACTGGTGGAACCTCTTCTAATCGGTTCGGTAGATTTGACGAACCGGTTCCACCGAACTGGTGCAAATTGGTAGGAACCCACCTCTGACCCAGATATATACCATCATCAGTGCAAATGAGTGTGGACTTTGCTGCCTCTTTATATGTAGAAGCTTGCCTTGCCAAGGTTTTTTTGGTGGGGGGGTCCCTCATTGGTGATCCTTGCTTAGAGTATTGTTTGCAGGACAGACCATCAGATTCCAAGAAGATAAGCGAGTGGTCAGACGAAGAGACCCAAACCCATTGGTAGCCTCACACTGCAATCAACAATGACATACATTTAATTTTGCTACTAAGATTGTTGGGTAAGCAGGTACAAAAACCTCCAAAGAAGTGATTGAAGCCTTGGAAATGATCAGTCAACAGGAGTGCTGATTTACCACCTGCTTATCAAACACTTAGGAGGCGAGAACTTGGCACAGTGGTGGGATTCAAAAATGTTTACTACCAGTTCTGTGGACATAGTTTGGTGGGCATGGCATGGCTTGGTGGGTGTGGCATGGCTTGGTGGGCATGGCATGGCTTGGTGGGCATGGCTTTGTGCATATGGCAAGGGAAGTATACTGTAAAATCTCCATTCCCTCCCCACTCCAGGGGAAGGTTACTGCAAAATCTCCACTCCCACCCCACTCTAGGGGAAAGTCACTGCAAAATCCCTATTTCTTTTTGATCAGCTGGGACTTAGGAGGCAGAGAATAGATGGGGGTGAATAGATGGGGCCAGATATGGTATTTACCAGTTCTCTAAACTACTCAAAATTTCCGCTACCAGTTCTCCAGAACTGGTCAGAAGCTGCTGAATACCACCTCTGGCTTGGACAGCAGAAGCAAACAGCCAGCGACTTAATAGCCATCAATACCTCAAACCACATCTAAAAAGCCACATACAAAAGGCCCCGTATAAATACCACACACAAAAGAGCCCCAAGCACACACTCTAGAGACACAGGGTAACATAATAGCAGTGTTCCAATATCGCAGGGGCTGCCACAAAGAAGAGGGAATCAAGCTATTCTTGACAAGAAGCAGTGGGAGTAAACTAATCAACGAATCAGCTAATCAAGGAGAGAACTTAGAACTAAGGAGAAATTTCCTGACAGTTAGAACAATTAATCAGTGGAACAACTTGCCTCCAGTAATTGTAAATACTCCAAAAACTGGAAGTTTTTAAGAAGAGATTGGATAACCATTTGTCCGAAGCAGGGGGTTAGACTAGAAGACCTCCAAGGTTCCTTCCAACTCTGTTATTCTATTCTATTTTATTCTATTATCTGCTAGAGAGCAGTTTTCTGAAGATGGGCTCCAGTACAAGTTTAAAACCTCAATGACAAAACCACTGGTGACCAACTTAGTTGATATAGAAAGATCCAAATTCAACAGATAATTTGGGCCAAATCAAGTCAAATCTTTTTTATAGATATCGATCAGCATAAAGAGATTTCCTTTTAGGCATTAGAGTCTGAAAATATTATGAAAACAAGAAGATATACATGTATATTAAAACAAAAAGTGTGTGTTTGTGTTTGTGTGTGTGTGTGTAAAGAGTCTAAAAGAAACTAAAAGGAGGGTAGAAGCACTAGATGGGTATAGGGGAGCATAAAGATTTTATGTGGAACACTATGTATCAAATTACTGTACAGAGCACTCTAATAATGGCAAAAGAGATGCTCTTTAAATCTGACTAGACTCAAAACTAGTTTATGGTTCAGATCATAGTAGCACAACATGGGAACACTGTTACAGTGTAGCAGGGTTGGTATCTGAAAGCAGATGTAGAATTATCCTGTGCAAGCTGAGTATTTATTCAATAATGGTAATTAAGCTAATACAAATGTCTCTGTAGTATACGTACTGGAAAATACATAGCCTGTAATTTCTAGGTGTCCAGAATCACAGGAGCATTACCTCTTTAGGTAAGAGATCTTCCTGAAGCAGCTTTCAAGAACGAGGAAAGGACATGACATCATTGCAGAGTAAAGGCCCTCCAATATATAGGAACTTTGAGTTTTCTTAACATACCATAAAGAAGTAGAGTACCTGTTGGCGTCACTGGCACTAAAGCGGTTCTGGCTAGAAGCAGTTGGCGCACTAAGTTTGCTACACACTGTTTAATAAGTGATTTGGCTTGACCATGTTGCATACCAAGTAGAAGACCTGGAGAGAAGTCCAAGGCTTAGATTTTAATTGCCATTGTCTGTTTCCATGAAGAATTCTATAAAGAATTCTATTTCCTTATCGTCTCTGTGGGTACGCAAGCCGTTGCCCAAGGTCAGGTCCGCTGTGCATGTGCATGTGCCTCCCACTGGCCAGCTAGTCTTTGGGTCTCTGCTGCACATGTGGGGGGCAGGCCGCATGCAGGGGGTGCGCGCATGCATGGAGGGACATGTGCGGGGTCATGCACACATTGCATTTGGGGAATTTGGGCACACGGACTTTGGGCACTCGGTCTGGAAAAGGTTAGTACACTACTTGGTCCGAAAAAGGTTAGTTACTACACTAAACTGGCTCTCATGGTTTATATTCCCCTATATCAATGATGATAATTAAAGTAATTAAAGTAGTGCTTCCTAAATCTGGGCAAATTATTTGGGTTAAAAAAATTGGTAAAAATAGTTTTGGTTTGGGTAATAACAACCTGTTTTTCTGTCTAGCTAGTATTTTATCTACACTGAGTAACAAAAGGCTTTCTGATAAGTGTTTTAGGGTAATGAAGGAAAATTTTTGGAAAGCTCCAGTTAAACAGAAGTGTATAAAAAAACCAGAGACTGTGAGTTATAGTCCTGCCTTATGCATAAATCCATCTGGGTGATTCTGAACTAGTCATTCTCTCTCAGCTCTAGGAAAGAGTCAATGACAAATCACTTATGAAAATTCTGCTGAGAAAACTGACTGGACTAGTGTTGGAAGAAATATCCAGTTAGGGGAAATATTCTACCCTGTCTTTTTAATATTCCCCAAAGTATTTCATTCTTGGGCAGGAGAGGCTTCCCACACTAATTACTAGGAATCAAGACTGTCTTGAAGGCATGCATGTACACAAACAGACACACAAAATATAATACCAGGAGCCTTATACAGCATGCAAAATGGGCCATTTGATGGCCATTTACATCATGCAAAATTTTAATGCTTTAATGTTTTAGTATTTATTTCTAACCTGGTTTTTATATGTTGTTTTAACTTTTGACTGGAAGCCTCCCTGAGTTGATTAGTGGTTATGCAGCTATATAAACGTTTTAAATAAATAAAACTGGTTGGTTGATGTTAGCTTAGCAGGTTGTGACAAACACATTGCTAATATACTTAAGGTAAATATCCCACCTTCCCTGCAAAAGCGCACATATATAACATTTTCTTCTCCAAAGCAATGTAGGTTCACAAGGGATCACCAGAGGCCAGGGTTTGTACCCTGACATCCTGTTGGGGTTTTTGCAACATTTGTTTGTAACCTGTACAATTTAGATCAGAGGTCTTCAAACTTGGCAACTTTAAGACTTGTGGACTTCAATTTCCAGAATTCTCCAGCCAGCTGCTGGAGAATTCTGGGAGTTGAAGTCTGCAAGCTTTAAAGTTGCCAAGTTTGGGGGGGGGGGGGGGGGGCTGATTTAGATGGATATGTGAGTTGAAAAAGTACGACTGTCCCAAAGTCACGGACCAAACTTTCATGGCTGAGTTTCTCCGGGCTTAAATCTTGCCACTACAAAACAGGCTGAGTTATGACAACCTATTGTGCGACCCCAGCAATCATAAATGATTCAACAAGCCTCGCTTTTCAAACTAAACTTAATTATACCTGACACTAAGCACGATCTAAGTCGGAAACGTTTTAGAGGAGGGCGGGACACGTTGAACGCGCGGAGTTTCTTGACATTCCTCCCTTCCTATCAGATCTCGAGGTTCCCCGTGACGTCTCCGAACGACGCTAATAGCGGCGTACGGTCCTCCGAGACTCCGCCCATCGATATAAAAGCCTGCCCGGGTGGGGGGCCGGCCTTCATTACGCTACGGAACAGGCCGTAACCATCAGCGGTTCTCAGGACCGTTGTTCCCGCAACTTGTTTTCAGCTCTTACATCTATCCTTTTCCCCCCTCCCCTTCCCCCTCCTCTTTCCTTTTCTAGGTCGCGGGGATGCCGCGTGTCTATATTGGCCGCTTAAGTTACCATGTGCGGGAAAAGGACATCCAGCGTTTCTTCAGCGGCTACGGCCGCTTGCTCGAGGTCGACTTGAAAAACGGGTGAGGAGGCCGAAGGGGAAGTTAAGGCCTTGGCGGAATTATTTTGGTGGCTCCTGGGTGAAGCGGGGTGGATGGGGAAAGTTAGGCCTTGGCAGGTTTCTTTTGGAGGCCGGAAGAGTTACTGTTCGGCGCGAACCGCTAGCGGTTAAAAGATTGCCCGACCGCGGGGCAGGTCTGCCGGGGCCTCCTCTCGGCCCTCGTGGCGTCGTGTTCAAGATGGCGGCCGAGTGCAGCTTCGTCTCTTTTGTCCCGTTAGCGGGCGCGGGGTCGGATGGAGCGGAGCCTTATCGCAGCCGTGCGAATAGGCACCCTTCTCCTCGTAACTCGTTACCGCGGTCGCACGAGGCGGCGGCGGCGGCGCGGATTCTTGGTGGTGGTGGTGGTGGTAAGCGTGAAATGAATGTGACGCTCGGTCGCCCCTGGGCCTTGAAAGCGCCTCTTCTCTCTTGCTTTCCTTAACCGCCACGCCCTCCTTCCTGCAGCTACGGCTTTGTGGAATTCGAGGATTCCCGCGACGCCGAGGATGCCGTTTACGAGCTGAACGGCAAGGATCTGTGCGGGGAGCGGGTGATCGTCGAACACGCCCGCGGCCCCCGCCGCGACCGGGATGGCTACAGCTACAGCAGCCGCAGTGAGTGTGGCTCCGCTGCGGCCTCCTTAGGCGCGCGGGGACAGCGATGGGGTCGCCGGGAAGAGGAGGAGCGCAAGTGGGGCGAGCGGGGTGGCCATGAACGCGGAGGGCGTGGGGAGGGGGGAGCTCTGGTAGAGGAGGATTCTTGGACTTTAATTTGGAAAGAGGGGTGGTGTGGTTAACCCATCCATGCTATCCGAAGGGAGGCTAAATCCCCACCCCTTCCTCGGGATTTAAAGCTGAAGTTTTCTTGACGGGGATTGGGGCATTCTCGGTGCAAATGGCACTCATAAGTGCAGAACCACAGGGGGGTGCGCGGATATTGGGAGTTATATATACAATACTCACTGCTCTTAATTAAACACATTTGGCACAAAGCTTCTAAAGAAACAGTGAAGCAATTGGGAAGTTTTTCCACCACCTAAAGCTGTTACTTAAAGTGGTTGCAGCTCTTATAAATAAATTAGGCTATGCCTTAACGTGAGTATTTGCTTAGAAATTGGAAGAGAGATGGTTCCCTTTAATAGAAGGCAGCCATGTTAATTATTGAGACAAAATAACCAACTGACTAATGCAACAGCCATTTAATTTAATCTTTCCTAGAAAAAAAAATTGGCTGCATTGGTGGAATTTTTTATAATGGTTAAGAGCAGTAAGGTAGACCTATTTTGGTTCGGGGCGCGTTGGGGGATGGGATTTCTTGCAAATTTGTATGTTTTTTTGAAGTTGTTGCATGTTCAATTCAAATTTTTTAACAAGTCCTTGATGTTTCAATTTAAAAGTGACCAGTGGGGCTGAGGCTGTGTCCACTGAGGCTAAGATGACTGCCTTTCCTGATTGGCCATGGCTTTTCCATACATTGTGTGACCCTTGCCCTATGACCCTTTGGCTGACCTTACCGGAAGCCATGACGACAGCAGCCTTTTGCCATTAGACGCAGGGTGATGGTGAGGATTCCAAGGGTTAGACAAAACTGGTTAAACTGAACTAGGTGACTGTTACCTTGCGTGTGTTGTGGCCAAACCACCACCATATACCTCATACTGTGATGTAAGTACTTAGTGTAATCTAGTAAACGTTTTTGTAAATGTAGAAATGCATGTAATCAGTTAAGTTTTATATTTTACAATGTTCTGTAAAATAAAACTTAGCGAGGTAAATCTAATAAAGGTGCAGTCACTCTCTAACAGAGTTTAGGAGCATAGTCTTGTAGGATTTTAGACTTTGATTTGCCTTTAATATATAGAATATGGCGAATTAAAATTTTGTTGAAGGATTAGAAAAGTAAAGTCCTACTCCTGTAAATACAATTTATAGACTAGAGTGAACTGATCTACTTGCTTTTCTTATAAGGTCACTAACTTGTATTTTTGTATGATAAAGGTGGTGGAGGATATACCAGTCGGAGAGCATCAGGAAGAGATAAATATGGGCCACCTGTTCGTACAGAATACAGATTAATTGTTGAAAATCTTTCCAGTCACTGTAGTTGGCAAGATTTGAAAGTAAGTTAATATAAAAATACTTTCTAAAAGGCCAATTTTAATGTCATTTTTGGTATAACCTATAAAATACAGAAAAGTTTCTGAGTTCACGGAATTTTAAATTTTGACTAAATAAGGGTTCCATTTATTTAAGGATTTCATGAGGCAAGCAGGTGAGGTAACCTATGCAGATGCCCATAAAGAGCGAACAAATGAAGGAGTAATAGAATTCCGTTCTTACTCTGACATGAAACGTGCTATGGATAAATTGGATGGTACAGAGATAAATGGACGAAAAATCAGGCTAGTTGAAGATAAGCCACGATCGAGCCATAGACGATCTTACTCCGGCAGCAGATCAAGGTATTTATATAATTGGTGTTTATTTAATATGAAAACTCCTTCAGGGCTAAACTATACATTTTGTTGTTTTAAAATCACAGGTGTAATCTTTCACTTGTTTCTAATACATATACTAGAATAGGGGTGTCAAACTCAAGGCCTGGGGGCCACATCCAGCCAGGGGTCACCCTGGAAACAGGAAAAGACTGGCCCTTTGGTGGCTCTGCCAACAAAAATGAAGCTCGGAAGGACCGCGAGCTCCATTTCTGCTGGTAGAGTGCTTGGGCCCCACAGGCGCCCCCGACATGAGTGATATCAAGCTCCCCCCCAAGTCAAACAACCTTGATGCAGCCCCCAAAGAAATCAAGTTTGGCACCCCTGCACTAGAAATTTGTTCAGGGAATAGGTTTTTTGCATAGTTTGTTTTTCCCAAGCATGGACTGGAACGCTATTCATCTCTGTAATAAAGACATTTTGATGATTAATACACTTTGTGTGGGTAATACCACTTTTGGAAAAAGTATTTATGTACTTACACTGTATAATGAAGAGAAAGAATTTTTGATTCCCTCACAATGCTTATTTGGAATATACTCTCTTTAGATCCCGTTCCAGAAGACGATCACGCAGTCGAAGTCGTCGCAGCAGTCGGAGTAGATCCCGTAGTGCCTCAAAAAGCCGATCACGGTGAGGGCATGTTTTATATTGGGAGTTTTACCATTGAACGTATGTTAGATATATTTAATAATACCTTTTAAAATAAGCATAATTTAAGGGTGGCCTTTTTTTAGCTCTAAATCTAGGTCTCGGAGTAAAGACCGATCACGTTCCAGATCAAAAAGTCGAAAATCTAGATCAAAGAGCAAGTCAAAAGTGAAATCTAGCAGAGGTTCACGATCAGGCAGCAGATCCAAAGAAAAGTCTCGGAGCAGATCCAGGTCTGCGTCTCGTTCACCTAAAGAAAATGGAAAAGGAGAAACAAAGTCTAAATCAAGGTCACAAAGCAGATCTCATTCCCGTTCTCCAGAGCAGCATCAACCTGCAAAGGCTCATTCTGAGTCTCCACCCAAAAGAGATGTGTCACGTTCTCATTCAAAGTCACGTTCAAAATCCCGTTCACGGTCAAGATCCAGTTCACAAGATTAAGATTGGAGCTTTTATGCGATTATGGAACATTGTATGGGCAGCCAGAAGTCTTTTTTTAATATTAGTATTTGGTTACCTGTTTGATTTCAGAAAGGCATGGTCTTGTTCACCAAGTAAACAAGATAAAAGATTTGAAGTACTTAAAGCTTTCTGAGATGTGTACAGGAATATCAGTAAAAAAGATTTTTTTTCTTTTGGGGATAGAAATTAAGACAGGCTTTTTTTATTGGAGCCACAGCTGAAGTAATATGCTGGGGAGTGAAAAATGAGTTTTATATACAACTTTGAGTGTGAAGATTTTGGAAATGGTAATATTCCCTAAATGTTTCCATTATTTTAAAATTAATGAAGGTTAGTTTTATGAATTATGGCTTTCTTCTAAAAGCATAGAAGAGCTGTATTGAACAAATCAGAGATGCTTGTAAAGCTAATCCTTGAGTGAAAATTGGAATATTTCATTGTGCTATACCATAAGTTGCCAAAAGTAATCTCTTTTTCGTTGTGTTATGGCAATATCACTTAATAAAAATGGCTATTCCTAACTGCATGGTATAGTTTTGCCTAACACCTTTAAACCAATAAGTGTCTAAATCATTTGATAAGAATTCCAGATAACAATTCCCAATTTCTTCATTAATTTTCCAGTTGCTTTTTTCTGGGGGGAAAAAAATACTTGGTCTAAATTTAATAACTTTTTGGAACCCAGTGTTCCTGCATGAAATCCCCCGTTGTACAAGCAGAAATCCACTCAAGTAATATATTTGTTCTTTCTCTTCTGCTATAGTCCATTACATTCTTTTCACAGATTTTGAATACATGGATGGCTACAGTAGAAGGGGTAATTATTTCCCTAGTTTTCTACTGGAAGCAGCTTGATTAGTGAAAAATTCTAAACTGTTAGGATTAGGGCTCCAGTTAATCTAAAATAAGTATATGTGAGGTGAAATCCAATCACCAAACTTACATGTAATCGATAAGTTTAGTAAAACAATACTAGTACAATCTTATAATCTTTATACAATGTGTAGTTTGACTTGTATGAAATTAAATCAGTGACTCAAATGTTTGTGTCAGTGTAAATTTATTCAGTAGATAGTGTTAAACATTAGATTGATTTAGGCAAAATTCGCTTCTGATAGTGAATGAAAAATATCCATTATGATCTATCCTATTTTGCCATTACCTTGCTACTTCCACTTCTGTAGATTTCTTTCAGTGTTAAAAGTGCCTGGAGAGTTTCTCATTTTATAGGTTATTACTGTTGCAATATAGTGTACAAATCGGGAGGGTTGCCTTAAAGTCAGGTTTTGAGACTTGTTAACTGCCTCTCTAGTCACTGCAATTTTCTTGCCAAGTTTTTTCAGAAGTGGTTGCCGCTGCTGCCTCCTTAGGACTGAGACAGAAACTGACCCAAGGTCACCTAGCTGCTTCATACCGAAAGTGGAACTAGAACTCTGGTAAAGCTAGAAACTGGTAGTTTACCAGTTTCTAACTTGAATCTCAACCACTATACCAGATTGGCTTATTAGTGTCATCTTCCCCTTATTTTTCTGTGCTCACTGGAAATGTTAAGCATTCCCTCCTTAGTTACAGGTTTTTTAACCTATATGATGTATATTTCAAGCTACCAATAAAAAAATATATTTGTAGGGTCATTGAAATGAGGGGTCATTGGTGCTGTCTTAACTTGGTTGTTTTCTTGCAGATATTTCATTACCCAAATTAGGTAACATCATAGTAATAACACTTATACTTGTATGTCACTTCCTAGTGTTTTACAACACTAAGCAGTTTACAGATTCAGTGCATCCCCCCACCCACCCCCCAAAAAACAATCTGGGTCCTCATTTTACTGGCCATGGAAAGCTGAGCAAGTCAGGATTGAAGGAATTGAATTCCTGGCATGAGCAGTTAGCCTGCGATACTGCATCTGACCACTGCCGCCACTGCTCTGGTCCATGCTAGACTGATGTTAACTAGTTTGGGTAATGAAATTCTGCAAGAAAATGGCCAAACTAAAAGAGCACCATAGACCCCCTCATATTTCAAGCTGGTTTCTAATTAAATTTAATTAAGCCAGTCTGATTCAAAAATAGTCTTCAAAAATCATTGTGCTAATTGCATCCTGTATTGTAAAGTATTGCAGGAGAAGTCTTAATAGCAAAAGTTTTATTTTGTTCTTTAGCACAGAAATAAATTGAAATTAGAAAGGCCCAGAAATCAATGTATTATTTCTGAGATATTTAGGGATTAATGTAAGCCGTGATCTGTTTATTAATTTGGTTCATTATTATCGTTAATTGCCCTGGTTTTCATAATTGGAAAGTTTAGAATGTTTATTTGAAGGTTGTTCAAAAACTTGGATCTGTCGTACTGTATTGGAGAATGTTACCTCTGCATGGTAGTGAAAAATGGGAATTTGATTTACCAGTATTGATGTTCTTTTCTCTTGATATATTCTTAAGACAAAATGAACATCCCAGTACAGGCAATCTCTATTTAATGAGCACTTGTCAGTGTTTGTTTAAAGTTATGATGCACTGAATGAATGGTACTTGCAACCGGTCCTCAAAGTTCTGGCCATCTCAGCATCCCCATGATCATGTGATTGCAATTTGAGTACTTGGCAACTGGCTTGAACTTAACTATGTCCTGTGATTGCATGATTACCATCTGAAATCTTTCCTGCTGACTTCCCAGAAACAAAATCTATGTGGATGTCAGGAGGGAAGGTCACAAATTGCTCCTGTAAATCATTCCCACCCTCCTCACCCACTGCCTTCTGCCAGCCAGCCAGCTGCCTTGCAAGCCACTTGTCCTTGTTAAGACCAAATAAAAGAGTTGTTATATTCTGCAGAGATATGTGTTTTTGTAGCTATTAGCACCTCAAATGTTGCATAAATTTGGAGTTCCTTATGATTAAAACCAAGTGGCCTAGTCAGATTCAGTTGTCAGGAAAGACATAAATGTGATAAAAGTAGAATGTTACCATCTTAAAATATAAAAAACCATTTAAATTTTAATGGGTGCAACTGACCTACCTGCAAATACAGGAGAATGTCTTTGGTAAAGACTTCCAAGGTTCCTTCCAATTGTTATTCTGTTAAATAACCAAATTGTTATTTAACAGAATATCCAAATAATATTGATACTATTAATACAATACAGTTAATACAATATTAATAATTCCAAGTAATGTTATATTAGTGCAGGGAAAATATGTAGGTTGCTTTTACCAATTTGGGAAATAATACTGCTGGACAAGGACCATTTTTCTAATTTTCTAATCTAATTCAAGGAAGATGAGCTGGTTTTAAATCAGTTTGTATTGATAGAATTTCCTTCATCTCAATACTGTTGTAGGGTAGGGTAAAAACCGTGAATCGGGATTACTGTTGCAATTTTTAAACAACTTCTCCAATTTGGAATCCACCATGTGTGTTGGGGTATTTGGGTAGTATGTATCAACCCTTTCAGAATTCTTAAGGTGGAGAAGGCTGTTAAGATAATAGGTCCAGTAAAATATCTGTTCCAATATATGATTTTGACTGTTTAAGCTGTGTTTAATAGATTTATCTACTACTAAGAGTAGATGGTCTCTAGGTAGCTTACACAACTTAAAATGCAATACAAAATATAAAAATTACTGTAATCTAATCAGCAATTGTATATGAAGATAAGATAAACTTTATCTGCTGGAATATGGTACTATGGGTTACAGTTAATCCCTGAACACCTTCCATTAGATGTCAATGGATGTGCAATAAACTGTCTTAAAACACTAATTCTAATGTTATTTCTATTGCAATGCAGAAATAGCTACAATTAGGTGAAAACTAAAATGGGCTACATCCCTTTATAGTAGCCAAACTCAAAGCAGAATCAGTGTTGAGTAGCTGAGGTTTCCAGGAATGGATTCAGTCATTTCCTTTGTCAAATCATTAGTTAATGGCTTAATTCTCAATGCATATTATGCATGCATTAATTATTGCATTTCCAAAATAGTGTGACAATGTAAAGTAGAGTGGAAGCATTGAAGCATTAAAAAAATGTCAACATAAAATTTCAGTAGCTTCCCTGGCATGACCTTGCATATCTAGGACAATATAGATTCACCCATCTTCAGTCTTCCAATTCTGAATAGCTGGCTGGCAGTCTGTACATATAGTCAATGAATTGTAATAACTTAAAATTATTTAAAGTGACAAATAGAGCAGTTCACCCAGAATAGGATTATCCACAAATGCTACAATAGTGAAGGGATCAAATGTTTCTGGGCTCTGTAGAATCATCTACTTGGCTACTTTGGGAAAGAAAATAAGTTAAAGATTATATTAGATTTTTCATGCTTAATCAAAACCAACAACCATTCTCCGGGTAGGAACAACTACATTTAGTGTAATTTCTGGTGGTTGTCTATTACCAGATGTGCCCTGTCCAGATGTACAGATTTTAATAATTGAAATTACAGAAAAAACAAATCTAACACAGCCAGAGGGTGGCATATTGAAGAAAGACTGAAAGGCCACCAAGTACCGCTAATCAACTTGAGGATCAGTTTCAGAAGCAACATCACTGTTTTGCAGCTGCAACCAAGAAACCAGTGTGGATGTCTTCAGAGCTAGCATTTTCTTCAGTTTTTAAGAGATGAGATTCCCCACAATATAGCTGCCTTCATTTCTCTTAGATAGATGTACGAAGGATAGGTTTATCCATATTTACAACTAGAGGCGCTACATGCATCCTCCACATTCAGCTTATTTTAAGGTGAATTGTGCTTTAAAAAAATAGAAAACTCAACCTTCTATCTATTATCTACAATTACAGTCTATACTTGAACTTGTGTCTGTTTTATTTCTGCCTCAGCAGAGACTGTCTTGTCTTAAAGCAGCAGTTGCCAACTGGTGGCCCATGAACCACTGTTGGTCCACAAGAAAATGTTGATGGTCCTTAGAAAAATTATTTGCATTTTTTATATTGTACTAAATCAGGGGTCCGCAAACTACTGCCCCCGGGCCAGTTACATGCAATGAACATTTGTGTTGCTGCAGAGACTCCCCCCCCCCCCCACTTCGCGGTCTTCTTTGCGTGAGTCAGAGGGGGCAGAAATTCTAACTTTGGGTCTACCTTGGCCTCCTGGTGTGGGGCTTTGGGCGAAGGCTGGATGGAAATGCCACTGGTGATGAAGAGCTGGAGGAGGACCTTGTTCCAGTGGAACTGCACCATGGCGTGGAACTGGCTGACCATCTTAGCCTGCTGAGCCTCCAGGTGCCAGTACCTGGCCTTGCACTCCCGCAAGTCTTCCATCTGCTTGGAAAACCTATCCTCACTGAAGTGCTTCTACTGAGCCTCCTTGATCAAATCCAATTTGAACTGAGCTGTTTTGCCAACTCTTTCTCATGGTAGCTGCTTAGCTCCAACAACTGCTTCCTGTTGGGGCCCTAAGGAGCCTGGGTGAGGAGTGGCTGGGAGGGAAGTGTGAAGATGTGAGTAACATCAAGTTGGCCACGACCACACAGCTGGTCATTAGGCAGATCATATTAGTGGTCCGGGGGATTTTAAATTATGAATTTAGTGGTCCCTAAGGTCTGAAAAGTGAACCCTATAAAGTGATCAAATAAAAATTAATTTTAAATACTAATATATTGGGGTGAGGAGATATGATACAGGGTCGAGTGCTTTGTTTTTCACTTGAGTTCATTCCACGGGCATTCCAGAGTTTTCACTGCATGTATAAATACACAGCATTTTAAGAATTATATGTTCTTGAGGCCTTACATAAATGGCCATTGAGTTTATTCTCTCTTTTAACATCTTGCCTTTCCTTCATTCTCATATAATACAATGTAACTTGATTTGGATTCTGGTGATTTAACCTGGGCGCAGGAAGTGAGCTTGCTCTCCTGCTGCACCTGCCTCTGGAACAGCATCTACCCCACCAGAAATCATATGGGTCCCACCTTAGTTATGCTCTTATGTGAGCATTAAAAACCTAGCTCTTCCCTTAGACTTTGAGTTAGCATTTGATGAGGCCCTTTAAATCAAAAAGAGGTATGTGTAATCTGTACCTTTCATTAATAAATAAAGGTATACTGTACTTTTCGGAATATAACACATACTTTCCCCCTCCAAAAGTGGGTGAAAATTGTGGTGCATCTTATACATCAAATGTTGCCAAAGCTGCGCCCCCCCCCCAGCTGTTTTGGGCCTCAGCGCATTGCATTTTTGGCCTCCACATACTCCGTTTTAGACCTGTTCCAGGTCTACGGGAATCGCCACAGCACACTGGCGCCAATCCTCGCTGCCTGGAACTGGCTGAAAATGCGAAATGTACATGCAAAAAACGGGGCATGCAGAGGCCGAAAACGAGATGTGTGAAAGCTGAAAAAGTGATGAATGGAGGTGGCGATCGGCGGTGATGTGGTGTGGCAATTGCCGCAGCCTGGAACAAGTCTAAAATGGAGCATGAGGAGGCCAAAAATGTGATGCACAGAGGCCAAAATGTGGCAATCCCCATAGCCTGGAATAGCTGATCCAAACAACAATCAGCTGCTCGTGCTGAATCAGGTTGCAATAACGTGCTGAAGCTGGCCAAGTTGTTTACTGGAAGGATAGTAGCCAGATGAATACTGATGGATGCTGGTAGGCAGAGGCAGAATTTTTTTTCTTGTTTTCCTCCCCCAAAACTAATGTGCATCTTCTACTCTGGAGCATCTTATACTCTGAAAAATATGGTAAATAATTTGATGAATAACGTTTAAATCGGACTCATTTTCCTCTACCAATGAACTAAGAAACAGTAGTTAGCTAAAGGTTACTCAAAAAACTTCCATGGACAAGTGTTAATTTGAACTTTAGCACCTAGTTAACTTTAGTTCATCTTGAAAAGATTTAGTTTTTATTTGAGTAGGCAACTACTAGAAAATCCACTTTAATAATGAAGAAGTGGTCTGGAACTACTTTTAGAAAAGCTTTCATGCTTCTTATGAACAGTTGTGAGATTGAACTGGCATCACATACAGTACAGTTTGCTTATAAATCAGAGGAATGGATAAAAGCTGTTCAATTTAGCTTTCTATTAAGATTAAAATTCAGAAATACTTAATAAGGATGCCCTTGAGGCTGAAGTCATAGAATTAATACAATTATTTTCAGAACAAAGATGATAAATTGCTTAATGCAGAAATCAAAACTTCTATGTCACAACCCATGCTACTGTTCTCTATGCTCAGAGACAAACTGAATTACATAGGAACAATTGGAATGAGCAATCGGTAACACACATTTACTTTACTTGCTTTTCCAATTCAAGCCTGGAGATCTTATCTTTAATTCACAACTTGCCCGTTTAATGAAGATATGTGTGAATGGAAATAGCTAGATTTCAAATTCTTAGGAAGAATTATTTCTGCCAGTAGTGAGACTTCTTGGTGCTATCATGCTGTGAGAGCTGGCATATTTTTACTTGTAAAAAAGAAAAAGTAGCAATAACTACTGAATTTGCATCAAATCAAACTTTATGCAGGCATATAGCAGTTGTCCAGTTGTCCATTGTGGCAATAACTACCATTTATAACTAAAATTGGAGCTCTAAGTAAAGCATTCCTGCATTTAAAAGGTACTGCTGTTTACAGAGAGAATGGGTAGCTGCAGAGTACAACACTTTAGATTTTCTTGTGCTACAGAGATAAAAGAATTGTACCACAGACTCCACTGGGACGAAACACTATTTCCAGATTATTTGCATTCAATGAAATCTGCTGTAAAATAAAAGTGTCTGCTACTGAAAGTTGGGTAAAAACAAATACAGTTACATTCAAAAAGCAGCCTTAGGTCAGGGAGATTCATTAAGGGAATTCTATTACAATGTTTTTAGAATTATAATTAAAAAACTCAGAAAAAGACACATAGGCACTGTATTCAATCAATCCAGGCAGAAATTGAAAATTGATGCATTTACAGTGGATGCTGACTAGCCTCATTAGATCACTAAACCAGTGTTTTTCAACCACTGTGCCGCGGCACACTAGTGTGCCGTGACATAGTGTAAGGTGTGCCGTGGGAAAATTACTTTATATATAGTCAATATAGGCACAGAGTTAAATTTTTTTAACATTTTCTAATGGTGGTGTGCCTCGTGATTTTTTTCATGAAAAAAGTGTGCCTTTGCACAAAAAAGGTTGAAAAACACTGCACTAAACTACTCTTAATCTATGAAATATTTCCTATTTTTGCCTCCTTGTAACTTGAATTACTTGATTTCATTTCCTACAGAATGACAGAGAACTAGTTTTCCTCTATTTCTGCCTAACAGTTCAAGATTGGAAGAGTTATCTTGAGCAGGGCTCAATCATTCTATATAAAAATGAGTTTCAATGCAATTTTTGCATCCAGTTTCTTGCTGAAGTATGTTACCCAGATCTGGACACAGTATTAGGAGCACATAGTACTAGAAATACACATTCCACACTGCAGAATAATAGAGAAATTTTATTTCCCATGGTTTGGAAATTATATTTCAATTATCACAAGACTGATTTGAATTTGAAATTTATTTTTGCCTTCTAGAATATTAACACCCTTTTTATGTTATTGGCAAATTGTTATCCTATCATCTACGTTATTAATAATATGCTAAAGAATGCAGGGCTCAGGAATGAATTTTATTACATCCCACTTAATATAGCACTACATTTGATGAGGAAATGTTGATGAGCATTTTTTCAGACAATTTTCAAGTCAGCTACGTATTCACCTACTTACTATGCCTTCCAGCCCACATTTTACCACCTTGCTAATCAGAATGTCATGGAGCATTTAGACAATGGTTTGCTGAAATCAGGCTGGATTATATCTACAACATTCCCATAATTGTATGTTTAAACTAACAAGTCTGGCAAACCTTCTTGACAAATCCAAGGCTATCTTCTGGAAGTTACTATTTTATAACTAAGGCATTTTATCAAGTTCAGTTTTTCAGTCCTTTCTCTTCGCTCTGCAATTTATTCTTTGTTGTATTATATTGTTTTCTTTATCTGATAGGACAGTGTTTCTCAACCTTGGCAACTTGAAGATATGTGGACTTCAACTCTGGAATTCCACAGCCAGACAGTGTTACAAAAACACTGTCATAGAATAAGGTGACCAGACGTCCCGATTTCAACGGGACAGTCACGATTTCTAACAATTTGTCCTGTGTCCCGGGGCATTTTTAAAAAGTCTCGATTTTCTGGCTTCATGTTGAAAGCCCAGTGGATTTGCTTAAGAAATCCTAACCGGGGCAAGACAAAAGACACTCTGAGTAACCTCTCTCTCTCTGTCTCAGTACTTTCATTGAAGATATTAAAACTTTAAAGCAAGAAAACGGACCCCCCCACCCCTTTTACTCACTTTTATAAGAAAAGATGACCCAGTACCATAGAGCTCCAGGAAATACTTGGCTAGAGAGGTAGCAAGTATTCCTTCCTGGATTTTCCGGAGGGGAGGGGCATGGAGGTTCGAGGTCGGCTCGTGTGGACAAAATGGTGGCAAAGTTTCTTTGAAAAATATTTCCCTGACTAATTTCACCATTTTAATTTGCTCAGTTCTTTGTATTAACATCTACATCATTCTGGATTGACTTGGAGTATTCACTTGTGCCTGCTGGTAAGTGAGCTGGGTTTTTTTTCTTTTATTTTTTTAATGTATTTTAAAATAATATTTTATTTATTGCGCATAGGATTTTTTAAAATAGTTTTATTCTGTGTGGATTCTTTTTTTTAAAATTGTCTTAGACTATTTTAAAAAAATTCTATCCAAAATAAATTGAAATGAAACCATTTTTTAAAATTCTATGCACAATACTTTGAAATGTTTTACTTCAATTTATTCTGTGTGGATTCTTTTTTTAAATTGTCTTAGACTATTTAAAAAAAGATTCTATCCAAAATACAAAATACCAGCTGCAGTTATTCACTTAAGAACTGTGGCAAGAAAGGTGGTATGGTGACCAAAGTTACAATGACATTGAAAAAAGTGACTGATGACCATTTTTCACAATTAGCGACCATTTTCACACTTAGCGACCATTGCAGCATCCTCATGGTCATGCAATCAAAATTTTGATGTTTGGCAACAGATTCGTATTTATGATGGTTTTAGTGTCCTGGGGTCATATAATCACCTTTTGACAAAGTCAAATGGGGAAACCAGATTCACTTATGTTACTAACTTATCAGCTGCAGTTATTCACTTAAGAACTGTGGCAAGAAAGGTGGTATAGTGACCAAAGTTACAATGGCATTGAAAAAAGTGACTGATGACCATTTTTCACACTTAGCAACCATTTTCACACTTAGCGACTATTGCAGCATCCTCATGGTCACGTGATCAAAATTTTGATGTTTGGCAACAGTTACAATTTATATTTGTAAATTGTAGTTATGTTGAAATAAAAAAAATTACAATACTATTTTTGCGTTGTATGAAAATTTTATTGCTCCGTATAAAATTTTTAATCACCCCCCCCCCTCCGGTCAAAGGTGTCCCTCTTTACCAATCTGAAAATCTGGTCACCTTAATCTAGTTAAGACAAGTCAGTTCCTTTGGTGTATTTATGCAGCATAATCAATTAACATCTCAGAGATTGCAGGACGGTGGACTGTTGCCAGTAAGTTGCTACCACGTTTCCCTGAAAATAAGACAGGGTCTTATTTTCTTTTGACCTCCCCAAAAAAATAAGTGGCCTTATTTTGGGGGAGGTCTTATTATTTTTAAGGTGCAGGAGGCAACGAGTGTGGTCACCTCATGGCTGCTGCTGTGTTACAATATTTTGGGGGAGGGCTTATTTTTTGGGGAAGGCTTATTTTAGCACATGTGCTCAAAAACCCAATTGGGCTTATTATCCAGGGAGGTCTTATTTTCGGGAAAACAGGGTAGTCAAATTATCTGGAGGGGAAACCTAAACTGTAATGACAAATCTGGTTTGTATAAATCAGTGGTAGTCAACCTGGTCCCTACCGTCCACTAGTGGGCATTCCAGCTTTCATGGTGGGTGGTAGGGGTTTTGTCTGATACTGAAGCACTTTCCTTTTTTTTAATTTAATTGACTTTTTAAAAAAAATTCATAGCGTTATTTAAAAATTTTCATTAGGTTTTCATAAAATCACCGGTGGGTGGTTAGAAAATTTTACTACTAACAGAGATACAAAAGTGGGCGGTAGGTATAAAAAGGTTAACTACCCCTGGTATAAATCTTTCTATGAATGCTGTTCAGATCATTGGCTAGGATCACTGGCCGTACACTGAGGCTCTCTGCCTAAGAATGAGCCCACTGCCTGATTGTGGAGCCATAGCATTGGCTCTTCTTTCTTGATTCCTGCTTGTTTCTGTTTCTTCTAAGCAAATTAGCAATGAGACAAGCAAAGAGAACAGGCAGTCTCCATTTCTCTTGCTTCCTTTGGGCATTGTGCAATGGACCAAAGGGACAGAGAAAGCAAATGAAAAGCTGTAAGAAGAAAAAAAAAGATGTTTTCACTGGGAACATCTAATAACAGATTCTCCAAGGGATTTCAAAACCCAGAGTTAACACAATACAAATGTATTGGCAGAGCTTTCAATAGAATTACATATTAAACCAGCAGTTTTCACAGGTAGTGTTCAGTCTTTTAATTTCCCATCTCAAGTACAAAGTACCCCATATATATCATCTTATATGCAGTGTCAGAGAAAAGACAGCAAACCCCTTCCCACTTTCCTATACCTCAACAAGCCAGGATTGCCGTATATTCTTTTCTTACTGCTTTCTTAGAACATGTGCTATACACACATTCATCCATACGCACACAACATGCATAGCAAAAAGGAAGAAAAATTGAGATTAAAAAAAAAGAGTACCATTCTCCTCTTCTGATCAAATGAATGAAGCAGAGTTGGAAGGTTTCAAGGAGTTCCTTGAAGAAGATTCCCCAGTGCTATGCTTCCATTTTTTTATATATGGTCATGGTATATGTGCTGATTCACATGTTTCCACACTGTTTTGACCTTGTACCTTTTTTCTTGTTTGGATGTACTCCTTTCCTCTTCAAGGGAATAAAGATGTTTCCTTTAGTTTGTTTTCATTTATCAATTGTAAACGATGCTACTTGATGGCTTAATCTGCAGTTCTTCATCTAACTTCCCCTTCTGATCAGCTAGTAATAGAAGGATTCATCTAAATTCTTAAACCAGTAGGATTCGGGGAGCATAGGGATGCTTTCTATGTTAATTTTAAAATACAACCTGGTAAGCATTTGCATGCAGCAGCAGTCCTTTGGGAGCAACTTCATTTAAATCAGTAAAAAGAAAAATGTTAACTAAACTAAAAATTAATTCATAAAGGGAGTAGTTAAAGCAGCAGAGTTCATATTTTGTTGCTCTTGATCTTGCAAAGTTCTGACTGGTCTTTTTGGGGAAGAAAAGCAATCAATTCCTGAGCTCAGATGTCAGGATAATGCCAGCAGAATACAATCATAGCTGTATGCAGAATGAGAGTCAGCATATTGTAATCCTTTATTAAAAGGCAGAAAAGACTTGAGGAATAATAATACAAGACTTCTACTTCATCAAAACTCTTTGTCAAGTCCTGAAACCCCAATAACTGAATGCTGGCAAAAAAAAGTGAAAATGAAAAAAACAATACTAAGCTGTCTTAAATGGTGTGAAATAATGACTCCTATCATTAGGCAGAATGAAACAGTCATCTCAGCAGAGACTGCTTGGGATGTTGCAGTTGCTATCCCAATGGTGAATCTTTTTTCTATTGCCCAGCTATGTTTTGTTCATGGCATTAGAAAGGATTCAGGCATTAAGATGTTTAGACTGCTCCTTCTGTGATACCTTCTCTGGTCAAGTAGGTTTGTTTGATTATTGGATTCAGTATAATGTAGTATTTCTCAACCTTGACAACTTTAAAATGTGTGGATCTCAACCATGTTGACTGAGGAATTCTGGGAAATGAAGTCCATACATATTAAAGTTGCCAAGGCTGGGAAACATTGATATACTGCTTGAAATTCCAGAGTACTGAAGGCAGTAATTTTTTAAGAATTTATTGGATTAAATGCATTCAGTTTTAAAATAATCTATGGAAGGAGAAAAGTATATTTTCCTAAACAAGGGTCTGGGTGGAGGACCCAAATGCAATTAACTAGATTTGGAATGGACCATGGGGTGTAATACAACTATAAATAATCAACCAGATGCTTTATGTTTGCTTTGTGTTCATAATTGACCTCTAAATGATCCAAAAAGAAGGTACAAGAAAAAGTGTGTTAATGGATTTTCTCTTCATATTGAAAGACTTTACCGAAGAAAATAACAGAGGGATACATACTTTCTTTATCAAGAAGAAAGACTTACACCTCTCAGATTGGAAATGTGTATTTTTTCCTTTTGATAAAAAAACAGAATTCTGATGAGAGGGAGGGAGGGAGGGAGGGAGGGAGGGAGGGAGAGAGAGAGAGAGAGAGAGAGAGAGAGAGAGAGAGAGAGAGAGAGAGAGAGAGAGAGAGAGAGAGAGAGAAACATCATCCAGATAAGCAGGGATTAACAACTGACAATCAATCATACAGAAAACAATACCCTAACTAAAGAGAAAAAAAAACTCTACCTCCACCAACAACGGCAAGACAAGTTACTCATGGAGCAAATCCACATTCATTATTACTTATCTGGATAATAAAATATTTGTAAGCAAACTATCAAGTTCTGGGGACAACCAAACAACCAAGGACTCCATGGTTCTGCCCTCAGGCACATATATTATTTTCTGCTGGATGCAAGCGTATGTCATTTGTGACCTAGCATTCACAAGCATTACTAAAGTAACTTATTAGTGAAAAGCTCTTTTGAAATCTGTTTGACAGGAAACTTACAATTTTGTTGTGATAGGATTCAGGCTGACACTTACAATTCAACAGAATTACATCTCACAACCCTGAAGACAGTTATTATGTTCTGCTGTGTACTGAATAGTTCAATAGTTCTACCTGAGAAGGCATCAACAACATATTTGAAAAGCATATTCTTCTAGATGCAATTCAAGGCATATATTTATTTTCCTGGCTTACTTTCCTGGAAGATGCCTTCAAATTATGAGAGCCCATGACAGTGTTAATTGATATTTTTACACAAGGCCATAAATTGCCAAAACTTCCAGGGTGATGCACTTTGGGAAAATTAAGCTGCAAAAGTTGCTTTTAAAATGGAATCCAAGCTTCAGTCATTGCCACTGATTGACTCTAGCGGTTGCTTAAATACTTTAGGTGATGGGTGTTGGTGTCACACGATGTTTCGTGACATTTTTCCCATTCACAGAGCTGGGGTGGGCATGGCCTATGTGTGATGCATCTGGCCCGTGGGCTGCCAGTTTGACACCCCTACTTTAGATAGAAACCAATGGCTAGTTCACAGTTGTTCAGCAGAGACCTGTGAAAAGAATGAGGAAAATGGAGCATAAACTATACATTTTCTTGGAGATGACTATACCTTAACAGTATACTGTTTACCAAGGTCCAGTGTCCATTTATAACATCTCCACTCCTGGCTTATTTTAGCGTATGTGCTCAAAAGCACAATTGGGCTTATTATCTGGGGAGCTCTTATTTTGGGGGAAACAGGGTAGGGCATACAAAAACTTTGCCAGACCTATCTTTGAATACTGCTCATCTGCCTGGAACCCACACTGCATTTCAAACATTAATGTTGTGTCAAACCATGGGAAGTAGCAGCACAAGAATATGGTAGTACCAACTAGATGGATCAATGAACTGACTTGTTATATGGTTCTGTTCCTTCTGTTATCCTATATTATGTATGTAGTGGAACATGTTCTGCCTTACACCTTACTTTGCTTAGGCAAGATTATTTATGAGATTTGTATCCTCACAACAGCAGAATTGTGTCAACTCACAATAATAAACAGAGCCCTTGATGCGCTCTAGTTTTGTTGTTTTATTGTGAATGTTTATTTACTCAAACTATGAGTACATCACTGATGATGTACTGATGACACTACCTGGTTTGGATAATGAAACATCTGCAAGAAAACAACCAAGATAGAGAGTACCAAGGGCCCCCATTTCAACCTTGAGTTACAAATATTCTCCTTTATTAATAAACAGAGCATAATCAAACAAAAAAAAATCTTATAAGTATGTTAAAACATGTCAAAATATAGCATCAGACCACCAAACCCTACCAGACCAACAACTCTTCAACAGGAGACCATTCAAGAGGGCCAATCCCATCATGGAAAAAAAATTCTTATAAGATTCAGAGCCTCTCTAACCTCCTGAAAATGGGAAACAACCAGCTACTTCTCCTGCATAACAGGTATGATGTGCACCCACCAGTAAACACCCATAAGCACTCAGAACATTGAACTTCACCAAAATGAAATTTCTATGTGGTCCTTAATAACAGACTCATTTAAATAACGTTTCATCTGTGTTGCCCCTCCATAGAAAGCTATAGAGTCTTGGCTGCAAATTTGGAATTCTTCTATCCATTTTATGCATAAGAGTTCTTTCCATAACTACAGAAAACTTATTATGAATGAAGTTTCTCGATATTTTTCTAAACGCAAAATGCTACTCCAGAATAAATTTAACCAATATTTTCTGAATTGTTTTCTGACAAATTCAAAAATTGCAAGATACTTGAAAAAGTCAAAAAACATCAAGAAATATGCTGTCTGATATAATTTATACATATGAAAAATATCTGATGAGCACTGAATATGCTAACAGTTGGCTGGTGGACGAGCATAACACTATCTAGGAATGGAAAGTGAGGAGAAGGACTGGCTGATACATTCTTCTCTCTAGCACATTCTGCTAAAGAGAATTTCCCTGAGAATGGGCTTCAGCACAAGACCGAAAGCTCGGAAGACTAAACCTCTGGTCCCAGTGATTGACCCAGATGGGATCCTGCAACATTATCCTGGCACACATATATTTGACTTCATTCATGAGCTGATACATCCTAATTGTAATGCTGAGTGATTACACCCCATGCTACAGTGTTTTATTTCCAAACTTGCTTATTTTATGATAAAAGAAAAACTCCTATGGAGGATAGAAAAGATTGTAATGAGCCTTAGGCTTAGCTCCATATTTTCTTAGTTCTTATTTAATAATTAAATATTGGAACATTTTAATTAAATACCTATCTTTGCACTGCTTTTAAAATTGATACTAAATGCCCTTCTCCTGCCCCCCCCCCGCCCCCTTTCTTTGCTTATTGGCATTATGACATTGTTGTCCCTAGTTTGCTGTCCATATAAATGAAAGGAATGTGAAAATTGAAAAATATACAATTATATATCCATCCATGTTTTTTACAAGAATTTCTAGAACTTTCATTTCATTTAGGTCAATTGTCAGCAGCCCAAGTTAAGCTTGTAGAAACAGAGAATTGATGATGTTGACACTTTTAGTCTCCATGGATTTAGGATAAGGTATAATATTCTTTCATCATTTTATCCCCCATATTAATTCCAAATACTGAAGATTTTGCGTGAAAAACCTACGGATGATGTGGGCTTAAAATTTAAATAACCATACCATCTTGTTCTGTGACCTAGATGATAGGGTATGTCACCATAAAATACAACTGTGTGCATATTTTACAGTATAGTTGTTATAGCAACCAAACTTCTGTACTATTGCAATCAAATTCCAAAATAATATAATATGATTAAAAATTGACACAGCACTCCTGAAGAACAAGTGCTTTGTCGTTATGGAAACTGGGACACTTAAAACTTCACATGCATTAATTTTAAACTGAAAAAAAATCTAGGACAAATAGAGAAAGTGGACATTTCTCCATTAAAATAAGAAGATGAGGATTGTTCTTTTCCAGGATGAAAAGATACTACCATGAAGCTTACCAGATTCTCTTTGCAGCTTAGAATCATCTTCTTTATTTGTGAATAGATACAATTAGATCTAACTCAAATAGTGGAGTCTTTCAAATATCATTTTTATTATATTGTGCTGATATAGATTTTTGCAGCCCAGATCTGTTAGCCGTATTAAATCACTGTTTTAAAAAGCATTTGCAATGGAACTGAATTTAACTGGAGCAGAATTCTAGACAAGGTATGTTTAATCCTTTCTTCTGCTCCTATTTTCCCTATCTCATCAGACCCTTCATCATGAATATTTGATCTGCCTGGGTTAAAATACAGGTATTTGAGAAAATAGCATCTGGAAAGGCTACAATTAGATCAAGTAAGGGGTATTAAGAAGTCATGCGTCCTCCAGCTCCACTGCTGGAGTGAACACATGTTTGCAAAGTATATGAGAAAGTGATACGCATCATAACAAAAGGAATGTGCCTAAAATATAACTTGCTGGGAAAAATGCAGCGATTTGTCCAAGCAGTTTTTAACAATTGGGCACAATTGAATGAAAGACAAAAAAATGACATCAGAAATCATGAAAACATTTTATATGGTTAAACAGTACACCTTACCTTACTTACTGGGAGATGCTAATATATATGTCTCCATTTTTAGTCAATTGTTCTGGAATTAACTCTTGATCAATAACTTAAGGTCCTCAGTGCTTCCTGCTTATAGACTGAACAGATTATTGTGTTCTAAAAAGTAATAGGCGTGGCTGTCATTATAAACTTTCCAAATTTAAGAATTTTTCAGTGAAAACAATGAGAAATCCAACCATGGACTTCATACAATTATTTGGGGCTGTTGAGCACATTTCAAAAGTTAAGAACATTTTGTGGAAACTCTCACAGTGAAGAGACATAGAATCATATATCTATAAAGCAGATATTTCATACGCTTTACTTTCAAGGTAAGCTGTATAATTTGTTGGTTTATTTTATCCTGCCTTTATTATTTTTACAAATAACTAAAGGTGGCAAGCACATCCAGTGCACCTTCTTCCTCCTATTGTTCCCACAACAACTCTATGATCTGGGCTTTGAGAGAGTGACTGGCCCAAGGTCACCAAGCTCACTTTCATGGTTATGATGGGATTAGAACTCACAGTCTCCCGCTCTCTAGTCTGGTACCTTAATCATTTGACAAGACCAAACTATATAAAAATTATAATTATATAAAAATGCAGAATTTATTTATTATGCAAAGAATAGCAAATGAAAGAAAGTAAAGGCAGGAGATTTTTCAAAAAGTAGAGTAAAACTAGCTTACTATTTCTCCAAACATTTTTATTCTTAGAAACCATCCTTGTCTCTAGAACATTATGGACCAATTTAAAAATTGTCTTTTAATATTCAAATGTCTATCTTTTTTAAGGATTTCATCAACCCTACCCACCAATGACTTTTTTTGGGTCTTTCTCTTCCTCTTGAGCCATTTGCTTTTTCTTCATAAAATAAAACCACATTAAACTTCCCAAATTTTGCTCCTTATTCCCTCTTATGCCATTTCAGTCAGAATTATTCTGAATGTTTTCTGAAGCACAGTTAAGAAATTAATCCCTACATAGATCCTTTCCTTTGTAAAGGGCATGGTGATGGGGAACCTATGACACATGCGTCAAAGGTGACATGCCACAATGGTTGGTTGACAGAAGAATTCACTAATAACAACTATTCTTGAAAGCATGCTGTTTTCTCACATGATTTTTGGAGGATGTTTAATAATGGAGTATGCTTTCACAAAGTCTGCAGACCTGCCAAAATGAGTTTGTTTTACTCATATTTCATTTTTGAATTGTTTGATGTTTCTCTATATAATACATGGTACTATCAATGACTGAACAGTATTTTTTAAATCAAGAATATGTAAACAATGGTTTCACTTTTTGGGGGGGAGGGGGGGACTGTGGTGACAGGCCACCAGAAACAAGCTAAGCTTTTCCACAGTTTTGACACACAAGACAAAAGCTTCGCCATCACAGGAATAGGGGAATAATAATTGCATTCTTCGGATCAGGCACAGCTGCAGTCTTCACAAAGCGATTAAATGAGGTGCACAACCGTTTTGTAAGCTAACCATATCCAGATTTTGACACATCTTCAATTACACAATCTACATTTTCAGCCATTTTTAAAAATATTATCAAAGCACTTCTTGTATCTTTCTCATCGTTTTTTTCTTAGTCAGTAATATTTCTAGGATCAGTTTAGTCTTCTCTTCAACATGTTGCTCATAGAGATCTCTAAAATACAAGCATTTCCTGACTTCATTAAGCCCAAATTATTTCATTGTTTTATTTTTAGCTCTGTTCAGTCTGCTGGAGATTCCTTGCCGAGTCCTTTTTGTCCATTTCCAAAATAATTATTTCTATCAACACCACGCTGCATTTTCTGTCATTTTTAATCATAACACTTCCTTGCTTTCTTTTACTACATTCCTGGAACTCTTTTTTCTCTCTGTGGATATGATCCAGTAATTCTAATTGTTTTGCAGTAAACATTTTATTGTGTCAAGAACATTTTTCACTTCTACGTTCCACCTTTCATAATGTAAGAGATTTATCTGCATTCTGATATTTTTTTCAAACAGGGCTTTTACTTCCTGCAGTCACTCTGTTCCCCCTGTAGTTTTTTCACATTTTTCCTTTTCTTCCATGTACATGTGCTTCTCAAAATCTATTCTTGACATTACTCTGGTCTGAACTTCTCATTGCCTTTATATCCATTCTGAAGCAGAGTGACTGCAGGAAGAAAAAAGTCCTGTTTGAAAAAAAATCAGAATGCATATAAATCTCTTACATTTTGAAAGGTGGAAGGTAGAAATGAAAAATGTTCTTGACACAACAAAATGTTTGCTTATTTCCTTAATCTTTCATCGTAAACAATTAAACATATACCTTTAGAATGATCACCATCCCTTTGCCATGAGTGACAATGGACTTTTGTTTAAATCATGCATTTGAAATAAACTTTATTTTTTTCTCTGCTGATACTCACTACTTACCTTTTGCATTAATTGTTCGGCCTCCAACAGCCCAATCAATTTTCCTTACCTTATTTTGTTTCCATGCATTGATTCAAAACAATCCAGTAGAATTATTTCTCTCATATAATGCACATAAAAATTGTGGAGCTTTGATTGTATACACATAGCAGCCATCTCTGGATCCCATCTGAGCAAACACCATTGGAGAGCTACATAAAAATGATTTTTCCACCTAATAAAAGTTATAGACCTTAGTCTCTAACTTGTTTTCAAGATTTCTGTACTGGTAAAATTCTTTTCAGGCTGTTAGTCTACAAAATAACTTTTGTATTTCTTAAAAGAAGTATTATGTATTGCATTATGAATTATGTTTATAAGTCCTGGGGTACATGCTCACTTTATAAGGGGCTTTTAGCAGGAAATTGGAGCCTCTCACAGGCCTTCTCTCTTGGCTGCATATTTCAGGGAAATATATACCAGTATAAAACCAACAGTCCTTAAGACCTTTAAGGAAGGGTCAAAAATCAAAATGGCAGCCACATTCATAATCAATATAAGAAAAAGTGGCCCTTCACTCATTCAACTACAGCCATTCCCCCGCCCCCCCCCTTTTTTTATTTCCCCCTTGGCTGACAATGAACAAAGTCATTTTAGGAAAACACATCTGCCTTGACCAATCATTTTAATAAGAGTGTCCCAAAGAATTTTTTTCCCTTACAGTCTTGTACATCATAACATTATATTTTAAATCGTTTGTAAAAAAAGCAATAACACAAAAAGTAAAATTTGAGATGATCTCCTTTACTCCAAAGCTCTTTTGCCATTCACTGATTATCTTTTTAAATATCTAGGCCAAAATTATTTTACAGTTTATTTGTGAGGATATTTCTGTTTCCTCTTCCTCCTGTAGGGATCTTTCAGAAGAGTCAAATGAAATGAAACACCTTGTGGAATCTAAAACTCCAATTCTGCCTCTCCTTAATGAAACTGTCAGCTTCCTCTAGCAAATTGTACAAGGTCTTAAAAAAATTAAACTCCTGTATAAATTATAGCCGCAATTACAGATTAGGAAACCAATTTAATCAAAGGAGAGTGGGTGACTTTTATTTGTCTGAGGTTTAGATTAATGAAATCACAGTTCATAAAATCATAGGTCTTACAAACACAAGTGGGAGGGAGTTGGTAACACAAGCAGATTCTTCCTCTTACCTAAAGTATTTGCTAGCCCATATAGTTGGGGCTTATAACAATAAGATGTCAGGTCTAAATTTTGTGAGTCATGATTGGCAAGATAGTTTGGTTTTTGCTGTAGCTCATATGTCTCATATCCTGTCCTCTGCTAAAGTCCCGCTACTTTTTGCCAAGCTTCCATAAGTGTTAACTGTATGTTTTCTCTGCTGATGTTGGTAGAATTGTTGGATTAGGAAAAAATTCCTAGCATCCAGCATCTTCACTGAAGAAGATTAAAATAAGCCTACTCCCTTTTCCACTGGACATTGGCTGGGGAACAAGGCAGTATGCACAGATCACACCTCTGCACTTTATCTTTTGTTTACCTTCTTTTTAAGTGTCTGAAAACGATGTATGTCCAGATGACGAAATGGATGCATTAGCATCCCTGGTTACCCACAATTGTGGCAAGTTAATTGCTGAATTAATTTTTGCTGAACTTTAACAATTGCTGAACCAGTTAATATTTGCCATTCAAACTCACCTGACATACTATTGTGAGAGAAACATGATATTATGAAAATATAAAGTACACAGTATGTTTCTAAAACTAAGGTTTGATATTCATTAGGATTACTACTGCCCTTTGTCAAGAGTGAGAAATCATATACTGTATATCAATATCACTCTATACAGTGATCTAAATGTAGCATCTATTAATATGATGATGGATATTTTAATATTCCTTGGCTTTTGTGGAGTTGAATATAAATATATAATTAATATCTTTATGGGAGAGAAAAGCTGTGCAGAAATCTTATTCCCTTTGTAATATTAAGCTTTTCTTGAATGTTAATTATTTAGCAAATCATAATGTGTACACTTTACATGATGGATAAAAAGGTGACATAGCTGTTTCAGTTTAAATTAATCCAAGTGGTGCCACATCTTGCTTTACATTTAATACTGTAAAGACCTTAAACTTCAGGTTTTTGTAAAGTTCATTTGTATGTAAGGTAGAAAAATTAAATACAAGTACAGTCCTTTGAGTTGAACTCAGATGCTTATGTTTACATGTGGTCCTATAAAACTACCACTGTCTAGTTCGTTTTTAATATTTCAGAATATTTGCATGCTAGCTGAAATTCTCTTTTCCAGCAAAGTCAAAGTTGGGTGTTTCAAGATGCTTTATGTATCTTTGAATTGTAAGAGGCCAAATATAGAAGGAAAAGATGAAGGAATTACCAGCTATTCAGACAAGAAGAATAGCTGATGATTCCAGGGGATGAAACCAATTCAGTGTCACACATCCATTCTGCACTGTTCCTAAAAAGCAGATCCACAAAATGGAAATCCTTTTAGATCTACATTAATCCTGGACAATCACATAGCATCCTTAGTAAAATGGAGAAGGGGGCATATACATTTCATAGACATTTTTACATCTTGGAGCGGAGGAAGAGGACGCGACAAGGAGGTAGTAAAGCAGCAACCTTTTATTCAAGCAGAGTAACTATGATTCAACGTGGCGTGGTTCGCGCCAAACATTTATACCCCCGGGTTTGAACAATGAGCCAATGGGGCGTCGAGTAACCCGGCCAATCGGGGAAGGGATTGAACCGGCTCCACCCGAGAGCCAATCAGAAAGGGGGATCTTACTTCCCGCGCTAGTATTCAACACCCCTCCCCCCCTAGTTAAGCACCCTCAAGAAGGGCAAACATAGTCCTGTAGATAGGTGGGACGATGACGCTCTCGTCCCGACCTTCGCAGTTCCCCGGCGGTTGTCGTCGGGGGGGGAATCGCCAGCGGAGACATGTCTATAGCGGAACGGTGGTTCTGCGACGCAACCCCGAGGGATGGTGTGTCCGTGACAGCAGGAATGTCCGACGATTGACCCGTGCAATCTGGTTGGGATATAGGTTCAAAGTCTCGACAAAGGCTTCGAGGACAAGAATAGCCAATTGAGGCGCGTCTATCCGAAAAGTTCGTATCGGCTTGTCCCCCGTTTCCCGAGGAGGGGAAGTCCGTTGGGGATAAAGTCATCGAGGGTAGCTCATGCTGAGGGCGAATGTCTGAGGGGCTCGGGCCGCCTGTTTCCGCGGGGAGGCGCCGCCTTAACTGGTCCAGGTGGCGCCTCCATTGCGTTCCGTCGGCCAAGCCGGCCTTGAAGGAACAGGGGCCAGTCAGAGCTGTGATGGTTGCGGGAACCCACCGTGGATCCCCAGAAAAGGAACGAGCCCATACGGGATCCCCTAACTTAAACGTATGGGAAGGAAGGGCCCCCAAGTTGCTCGGTAAATCCCCTGCGTAAAGTGGATGGAGCCTATCTAGGGGGGTTCGCAATCTCCTACCCATCAAGAGCTCCGCAGGACTTTTATTAGTCGTTGGACAGGGTGTAGAGTGCTGGCTCAAGAGATAGGCCGCCACTCTCTCCTGCCAGTCCCCCTGGTCCATGCGACCCAAGGCTTCTTTAGCTGAGCGAACTGCGCGCTCCGCCCTACCGTTACTAGCTGGATGATACGGGGCTGTGGCCGCGTGTCTAATCCCTTGTCCGGCCAGGAATTCTTGGAACATAGTGGAGGTAAACTGGGGCCCGTTGTCTGAAACTATCACATCCGGTAGCCCATGTGTGGCGAACATCTTACGAAGAGCCCTCACGGTACTCTCTGCTGTAGTGGAGGTCATGAGTACCAACTCCACCCACTTAGAGTAAGCATCTACCACTATCATAAAGTTTCGGCCGTGAAAGGGACCGGCGAAATCAATGTGTAAACGGGACCATGGGCCTCTAGGGATTTCCCACTCACGAGGGGCGGCTGTGGGGGGATTCGGCCTAGAATTTTGGCATATTCTACATCGACCTACATAATCTGCGATTTCGGAATCTAGCAAGGGCCACCACACGTAGCTGCGGGCTAACGCTTTCATTCGCGCTATGCCTGGGTGGTTTTTATGGAGTGCAGGCAGGATTCGTGCCCGCAGGGCTGTGGGGATCACTACCCTATCCCCCCAAACAAGGCAACCCCCGTGAAGGGCAAGTTCAGCTTGTCGTGCCTTAAATGGTCGGAATTCTTCCGCTATCTTTTCTACGGGCCACCCCCTCAACACCCATAGAACTACTTGGGATAAAACGGGGTCAGCCTTTGTACAAGCTGCAACATCCGCAGCTGAAACGGGGAGGTCGGATTCAGCAATAGACAAAATGGAGAGAGAGGGCACGTGGGCTGTGTCCGTCTGTGGCAAGGGACAACGACTCAGGGCGTCTGCGTGCCCTAGTTGCTTACCCGGATGATATAACAGCGTATATGAATACGCCGCTAAAAACTCGGTCCAACGTGTCATGCGGGGAGACAAAATGGGGGGGGTTGGCTTATCGCCTGCCAATAGGCCAAGGAGCGGCTTGTGATCCGTGACAAGGGTGAAATTCCTACCGTAAAGGTAGTCATGGAATCGCTTAATGCCGGACACTGCAGCTAGGGCTTCTTTATCAATTTGACTATAATTTCGCTCCGTTGAAGAAAGCGTCCGGGAGTAAAAGGCTATGGGGGCCTCCGAGCCGTTCGGGAGAACATGGCTCAGAACCGCCCCTATGCCATAGGGAGAGGCGTCACACGTTAAAACTAGGGGCATCCTGTCGCTATATTGAATTAAGACTGCTGACGAGGTTAAAACATCCTTTATAGCCGCGAACGCCTGCGCTTCACGGCTACCCCATTTCCAGGCCGCTGACCGGTCAAGCAGTCGGTGTAACGGTTCAGCTAACGACGCCTTGTGGGGAATAAAAGGGGCGTAAAAATTTAAAAGCCCCAGGAACGCCTGCAATTCCGCCCTAGAGGTGGGTGCAGGAGCGTTTTTTATGGCCACAACTTTCGAGGGAGTGGGGTGGATGCCCTGTGCATCGATGAGAAATCCCAAAAACTCTACTTGGGGAACAGCAATTTCGCATTTACTGCGCTTTAGCTTCAATCCGGCCTCCCTAAAACGTGTAAGGACCTCCCGCAATATTTTTAGGAGTTCCGAGTGACTAGGGGCTGCAACCAGGACGTCGTCAAAATAAGGAACGACGCCTGGGAGCCCATGGAGCAACCGCTCCATGAGGCTCTGAAAAATCCCCGGGGCGACCGAGACGCCAAATTGGAGGCGGCGGCAACGGAAAGCCCCGCGGTGGGTGACAATAGTCTGGGCTGTAGCCGCATCGTCGTCTACGGGAAGCTGCTGATAGGCCTATGCCATATCCAGCTTGGCGAAAATGCGGCCTTGCCCTAACGAATGGAGTAGATGTTGCACTACAGGAACAGGATATGGATTTGCCTGCAGGGCCAAGTTGATGGTCGACTTATAGTCGGCACATATCCTCACCGATCCGTCGGGTTTGACCGGGAGAACTATGGGGGTTTCCCAACGGGCGTGATCTACGGGCTCTATTACCCCCTGCTCTAGGAGCTTATCCAATTCAGCGTCTACCTTTGCTCTCAATGCGAAAGGGACCCTACGCGCCTTCAGCCTAATAGGCGCGACCTGGGGATCGAGGCAAAGGGAAATGGGGGTACCCTTGTAACAGCCCAATTTCCCATCGAACACATCTGCGAACTCATCTAAAACGCTATCTACGGTACGGGGGACTACCCTGTGCACCCCTTCTATGGTGAGGCCCAAAGCGGGAAACCAATCTAACCCAAGAAGAGCGGGCAGGTTATTCCTAACAATTAAAACTGGGAGTTTCCCCTTAAAATCTCCATATTCCACCCGAATGTGGAATATTCCTGCCGTGGGAATCCCATTTCCCTGGTAATCTAGAAGGGAGACCCCAGCAGGGCGCAATTTACTCTGAGGGACCCTGGGGCAAAGACGGGAAAACAAAGCCCAAGATAGGAGGGAACGGGAAGACCCAGAGTCCACCTCCATTCGGCAAGGCTGACCTTCAAGACGAACGGCGGTGCTAATTTTACGACCGCCGGCAGGGACGTGGGAAGCCCGGTAGACCACGCACTCAGCGCTGGGGAGCTGGTAGGTTGAGTGGCAGTCCTCAGCTCGCCTCGCTAAACGTAGTTGTCGGTGGCGTTGCGGTGTCTGACGCTGGTTGCTGGGCTGCATAAACGATGGGGCTGGCATGAGAGCCCGGCAGACCTTGGCGAGGTGTCCTTCTCCTCGGCAACGGCGGCAGACGGCGGAACGAAACGGGCAGGATGCGCGGCTATGACGGCCGCCGCATCCGCGGCAAGGTGCGTTTGAGGCTGGCTGAACGGGCGTCGGTGGTTGCTGGTGTGGCCTCTGCTTCGGCTGCGTCCTCATCTGTCCGACGGTTTCCTCCTCCTCATCTTCCGTGGGGGAGAGGTCGTCTACGAGGTTCGTCTGATTGGAAGGCCCCACAGCGGTTTGCGCAGAAGTTTTCAGCTGGAGGCGTTCCATGTCGGCCGTGGATTGTTCAGAGAGCTCTGCCGCTCGCGCGGTCTCCACAGCTTGCACCAGGGTAATTTTGTGGTTTCGGAGCATACGGCTGCGCAATTGCACGTCGCGGACCCCGCATACAAACTGCTCCACGAGGTTCTCCTCCAGGTCTGCAAAATCACATTGGGCGGCCACTGTGCGCAATGCCTCTAGAAACTGGCTGATGGATTCGTTAGGCTTCTGCACACGGCGGCGAAAAGTGAAACGACGTGCTATCAAGGAAGGTGAGGGAGCGTAATGGTCCCTCAACCTGGACATCAGCTCGTCCCACCCCAGTTTGTAGGCTGGCCTCGGAGCGGCCAGGGCTCTCGCAGAAGCAAACATGGAAGGCTCACAGCAGGACAGGAAAAAGCTACACTTCTCCTCGTCGGTCTGTGCCCGGTTCTTTGACGCGATTAAATAACATTCAAACCGCTCCATGAAGCCGTCCCACGATTCTCCGGCAGACCCAAACGGCGCGAAAGGAGGAAGCGCTGTTGCCATGATGGTGCAAAAGCCAGAGAAGGGAAGGAAGAAAAGCAGAGAAGATTTTGTGTTCGCTGCCGGCGTTCCCGACCTGAAAACGTAGTTCAAACGCGGAGGCAAGCTGGTTTGTTCTTCTCTGTGGTCGCGGGAATCTCATCCCATCCTCGTCGCCAGTTTTACATCTTGGAGCGGAGGAAGAGGACGCGACAAGGAGGTAGTAAAGCAGCAACCTTTTATTCAAGCAGAGTAACTATGATTCAACGTGGCGTGGTTCGCGCCAAACATTTATACCCCCGGGTTTGAACAATGAGCCAATGGGGCGTCGAGTAACCCGGCCAATCGGGGAAGGGATTGAACCGGCTCCACCCGAGAGCCAATCAGAAAGGGGGATCTTACTTCCCGCGCTAGTATTCAACAGACATGACAGTAAACATATCCACTGAAGTATATAATGTATTTTTACAGAATAAAATTTGAAGATAATCTGGAAACTGCAGCCTGTGCAGAATGCAGCAGTATAAATGGTGAGTGGCACTTCTTATAGATGCTTCATCATCCCTCTGATTTAAAAATACCACCGGTTTCCTATTGCTTTCTGATATACACATTTTTATATGGTGTACATACCTAATGAGAAACTTTTTGGTGTAGTGTTTAAGGTATTAGGGTAGAAATTGGGAGACCATGAGTCTCAGTTCTGTCTTATGCACCAATAGCAAATCGCTTCTGAAATCTTGCCAAAAAACCTCAAGGCAGTTTGCCAGGAATCAAGATTGACTTGAGGACACAAAACAAACAAAACTTACACACACACACACACACACACACACACACACACACACTGCACCTAATATTTTTAGAACTGCTCTAATACAGCTGGATCAGAATGTCAGATACCTAAGTCTGAATGGGAGAAGGGGAACTAATTGATATTTTGTATGCCTTTACATCAATGTACAAATGAATTGCATTTGTATTATGCAATCATAACATTTTATGACTTTTACCAGATATTTATGCTCTCAGATTTTTAAGGGGGCACATTTTGCAGCCCCACCATGGATTCATCAAACAATAACAGTAAATGTTATTTTTATCTGGAGAGGTCTTTATTGTAAAGCATCTCAGGGCATTTCATTCTTATTACAATTAAGGATGACATGGTTACCCAAGCCACTTAGTTTTCAGAGGTTTTAATGTTGGTGAATAAGGCAGAATATGAGTTTGTAAAATAAATGCTCAATGCTTGTCTTTTGAATTGTACCATTTATCTTCTCTATTGCATGTATTTGCTTGAAAATATTTACCATTTGAAAATGGGAAGGTTTTCTTCAGTTTGCCAAGAATAGGATAAAGAAAGTAGATGCTTGATCTTATTTTGGGAGAGGTGAGGAACAGATCTTCTATCCAGAATTGTTTTCTTTTGAAAATTCAGTACATTGAAATTTGCATGGAATCTGCTTCATAAGCAAACGATTAAACACAAAAAACAAAACCAAGCAGGAACACTTCTTACCCAGTAGATCAAAACTTTCACACAATTTTTAAAAAGAGTTATGATGAATGGGGGTAAATGAAACTTTATTTTTTATTGCATTATAAAACCAGTGCTGGACAACAGGATTTAAAAAAACAACAACTCTTCATTGCATTTCTTTTTCTTTCTTATGCTATTACGATTACTTTACTCTATTTTTGTTCATTTACTCTTATAATATGCTCAGATAAGTCATATAACTGAAATAATAAGTATTTTTTTAAAATTTGCCAGGATACAGGAATAAGAATGAATATTTAAAAGTTGTTGGTTTGAGACTAGAAGTATATTTATTTGAGAAAATTTATTTTGAAAAAAGAAAGTTTTAGATAATAATCACTTTGCAGTTTGTACATATGTTTCTAATAAACCTGGGTTGGTAGTAGGGATTGAGATTTGTAAACACTAAATGCATATGCTAATGGGCAGTTTGCAGTTCTGCTTGATTCCTATTCTTCTATCATTTACGGGCAGATTTATAATGGACCATGGGTGGAAGGGGGGCAATTATGTTCATTTTACTATTCTTTGTCCACTCATGAATTTAATTTAGTCATTGGGCAAGTAAACAATTCACTTACGTATCATGTTTTAACAATTCCCACTTTGATATGAGATATGTATGTATGTACCGTATGTATTAAATTTATATCAAGCTGCAATCCAAAGACTTTTAGTGGCTTATGTGGAATATTATATATAAAAATAAACTATTCACATTAGAATTAAGTATACTAATAAAACAACAATCATAGGACATTTTTCTATCTTTCCCCCCATATATGCTATTAAATTCTTTCTTCAACAGCTGTTTTTTCAGGTCGCTTGTGAACAATACTATAATGAGGCCAAAAGGCAGCATATATGGCATACATGTGTATGTATTTAATATTTAATCTGGGCCAAAACACTTCTTAATTCAGGAACTATTGTATGAGTGTCTCAAAAATGTTTTTTAAATAAGTAAAATGTGTTTTCACACAATTTTAAAATTTACTTGCTGGAAAAAATGGTGCTACTAAGAAAAGGCAATAGAGAAAGTATGTAGAAATAACTTCAGACTCATGCCTTCATCTGACAATTCAAGTAAAACCTCACCTCTTTGAAAAGACGGAAGCACGGTCAGTAAAAAGTAGAAACTCACTTTATGGCTCTTTCTTAGCAAACACCTAGCTAGAAAGATTCAGAAGTAAACTAGGATACCCAGAGACTTTTTGATGATTAAAGGAGTGAAACCCCCTGAAACTTACACATGGGCTGAACTTGTACACACTCTAAAGCTAAAGTGCAAACTAATCATTAGTGATTCAGTCATAATAATAATCTAATAATGATAATTTAATAGTTAATGATGCATGTGTAAACCCAGCAATCATTTCCTTAGTGCAAAGCAGGCTATCATACTGTCACAGTATGTCACAAACTGTCACTTGTTTGGCCATAGGAATTATATTTTATTAACCTGCATTTAGTAGGTTATTTAAACCCAGCCATGTAGAAGGCATCCAAAATATTATTAAATATCTGAAATGATTAAGGTCTAATATTTTCCATTCTAGCATATAAAATTACCAGTTAAAGTATACACTCCATATTTCAATATTTTGGGAATCCTGAAATATCCTTTGAAGTGGGCCATTGCCTTCAATGAAGAAAAAGGCAAGACAAAACAAAACAAAGGTTGACAGAGCATACAGTAAAAAAGATTGTCAAATGAGTATTTCTGTCCCTAAAGTGTTCCTTAGAATCGGACCACAGATTGCTGTTGATTTAACTATTGCCTCATATCTCTATGATAGATACTGTCTATTTTCACCAAGCGTTTAAAAAAATACCCCCACCTTTTTGCTAGTAGATTTTTGCTAAATTTGCAATTTGAGAGAGTTGTAAACACCAAGCTGCCTGCCGTTATGGAGGCAAAAAATTCACATTAACAAAAAGTGTGAGAGATTAAAAACAACAATCACTTCGTGCATGAATGTTGGCGAGATCTGAGGACAATTTCCATGGGACACGTTGGTCTGGGCACGTTCAGAAAAGCTCTGCTAAGAACCCCAGTGCCAGAGTGTCCAATAGGGAGTGATTTTTCCTGCTTAGAAATATTGGGATGGACATAAGACTCTGCATCTTTGGCGAGCAGATGCCTGGTTGTTTCTGTGCCAGGCAAAGAGAGCTCGCTTCCTTAGGCGAGACGCGCACCCAGGAGCCATCCAGACGCGAAATAATGCACGTGATTGGTTCTTTTGTTCCGATCCGTGCAAGAAACGACTCTTGTCCGAGAGCATGGAGAAGAGCAACTCCTCCCTTCGCCTAAGAATATCTAGTCGTGTTTACACCAACCAAACCTCTGGAAAGACTTCTAGCTGCTTCAGCAGACCTTCCCTTGCACAGGTTTCCCCTCCTGCAACGCCAGGCGGGAGCAGAAAAAAAGGCAACCCGAGAGCCATAGGATAGCATTTGGTTGGGGGTGGGGGGCGCAGCAAGAGAATGGCGATGCGGTAAAAAGTGTGCAACCCCCCCCCCCCGCCCAAGAGAGGAAGGCTTTCACGGATAGAAGAAAGAGTACAATAAAATACCTTGAGACAACGACTTCAATCTGGAGGGTGGAATTCAAAGGCTTAGTTGAGAGGGAGGGGGAGGGAATCAGGACCTGTCCAGTTCTGGGTTTATTCATCAGCAGCATTCGTATTTCATTCCTTCCTCTCTCTCTCTCCTCTGCCCGAGCAGGGGGAAAATATATACTGCCGTCGGGAAGATTTATTAAAAACCGTAAGCATATTCAAATCGATCTGTTTTGTTTTATTTTAGCGACGGTCTGCATGGAAGGAAAAAGAAAATATGGAAGCACCCCCTCCCTGCACCCACAGAATCTGCTGTGCAGCCAAATGGGGGAAAATAGAAGGGTTAATTGTTGTTTTAATCATATGTTTATATAAATATGGGGTTTGCAGCGCGTATAATATAGTACGTCTACCTCCCCCCCCTCTCTCGCTGTATATTAAATATGCTTTGCTTGTCAATTTCATCGCCCTGTGCATTTCTGCAGGGAAACAGCCCCGCCCCCTCTGCGCGCAGGCGCGGCCAGCCTTACGTTCCCGCAGGCTCAGCATTCAGTGACCACAGGCTGATTATTGTAGGTAAGGAATCAGATAAGAAAGTAATTTATAAACCTCTTTAAATCATCAAAAACGCAACTGAGAAAGGTTCTGCTCCCCTGTTCTGCAGACCTTTGCTCTCCTTTGCATGCCGTGCATTCATTTAAAATTGTGCCTGCCTGCTTTCGCAAGTAGATGTGCCAGCGTTTGGGGGTTTTCTTTTTTCCTCCGCGAGGACTACACATCCACACATTTTTTCCCGTTTTGTGTTTTGACAGTGAACGTTGCAATTAAAATAAGTAAATAAAGCAAGTCGAGAGAGAGGATTAGGTAAGGGAGAGAAAAAGAGAGAAGGCGGGGGATGGAATCCAAACAGTTGGTCCCTGGAATTTCGCTCGGGCAGTGCGAAATCCCAAGCTCTTTTTAAATATCTCTATTTTTTTCTTGAAGTTTCCATGGTGTTTGGAGGTGGGGGAGAGGAATTTGAAGCCCCCTTTTTCATAAACAGATGACATGCAAGAGTTGGAACGAAGCGATGCAGAGGGAAAAAGAGATGGGGGTGAGATAGTAGCTGTATACAATCATCGTACAACGGAGGAGGGAAGGAAAGGAGATCGTATTCACAAACTTTCTCCTTCGTCTAATTGGCATGCTCTCTTCTCTTCAAATAAAGGGAATATCTGGTAGAGCAACAGAATAAAAACAGGATTCCGCCATTTTGATGTTTTTTTAAAAGTAAGGATTTTGTGGCTTGAGGGATTTATAGTAGTCTCCTTATTACTGATCGCCAGAACTCACGCTTTATCAGTGTGTGTGTTGTGTGCAGCGAAGTAAAAAAAAAAGAGCAGTTTCTTTCCCACCTGGTTATTCAGGATTTTGATTCTGGTGCGTTATAAGGATGCTCATATGGAGTCCAGTACTTTATTATGGTTTAATACAAATAGTTGTAATAGGATTCTACTTGGGATAATAAGGGATGGGCTTGATTAAAAGTGTCTGTCCAAGTTTTGTTTGCCTATGTGTTTGCATTTGGAAATGTATGTGCCTGTACTGTATTCTTTCCAGCAGATGGATCCATTATATTGTGCAATTTTAACCCACTTGACTCCATCCTCCATCCCTTTCCTGCTTTTATAATCTGTCCCCTAATATATCCCTTTATGGTGAGCTAAGTAAGGAAATGAGCCAGGATTTATCTTAAAATGGTAAAATATGTCCTACCAAAAACATATTGATGCTGGTGGTTTGAATGGTAAAATAGCATGTTTGAACACAAACATCCCTTTGTATGAAATAAAAAGGGTTTGTTGCTTATAGCAGTGGCACATTTAAACTTTAAAAAACCCCACTCAGATTTTGGCATTACTATTACAATACTAATTGCGTACGTTTTAAGTTTAGAACATAATATATATCATAGTTAGAAAGCTTTTTGGAAACTGAAAAGCCAATTAAAGATATTCATTATTTTTATACTTAGAAAAATAATTACAGAACAGTTCCAAATTAATTTGATGATGTTAGAGTTCTGAAATTGATAAGAATGTAATGAGGACATTAGTACCCAATTTACACAAAACAAAAGTGCCAGAGTTTTAAGTTTTTAAAAATCCCCAATCTATAGAAATAATCTACTTTGCCCCAACTGTAATATTTTCATTTGTGTCACTTCTGTCTGCCTGCATAACCTAAGAAATGTCTAATAATTGGGAATTATGTATTAAATTATATAACACAAATATATAAATCACAAACCTAAGTATAATGCTCAGTTGGATCATTTTAGTGCAGTGACATTTAAAGACACTTTATGTGCAGGGAAATTGTGAAATATGACATAAATTATTAGTTTAATAATGCATCTATAAAGTCCACTGTTAGGAGTGTTTTCAGAAGTCGGGGGTGGAAGATTCAAAAAAATTAAGATGGTGGCCATTATTGCACAGTTTGGACACCACTTCATTTTTTAAACCTTCCCCTAGGGATGTCCCTGAAAGAGAGTTTTAATGGACATGACTGTTGCAACTATTTTTAAGAAGTGTCTTAGTTGGTTTTCTTTTCCCCAAAGATTTTTTAAAAAATAATTGGGTTTTTATATGGATAGTGATAGTTATACTTATAGCAAAAAAGATGCAGCTATGTATTATTTCACACCCAACCTTTTCAGTATTTTGGAAAAGAGATTTCTGTATGCTTTTAAGGTAATTTATAGCTGAAGATTCCTTTCAGTATTTTGATAATTTGACTCTATTACCTGTCATATATTGTACCAACCAGTATAAGCATAATTCTATTTTGCAAGGCATTATGGATCAAATATAGAGCAGAAATTAGTAGACTAAGACTCAATTCACATTTTGCACCTTGCCATTGTAAATATAATATAGAATAGTAGTTTTCTAACTTTTCAGACTTTCTGTAAAATTGTCATGTGTAGCATGCAATGTTCCACTTTTCTATTATATAGTTGTGTCAGGGTTCATGTGAATGTGCTGTGTTTTATCATGCAGTCATCTTTCTGCACCTTTCTGGCTTTCCACATTAGTTAAATCACTAAGGAAGCCATGAGCAATCTGCTGTTAGGTTCTTTTCCCAAAGCTTGGACAATCATAGAGTCTTCAGAATGACCAAAAGATGTGCCATATTTACCCACATGTTAAACTGAAAACAACATCAAGAGAATTGAAAAGGAATTTCAAGCTTCTTGAGAATATAGTAGAAAAGCAGACGTGTCTTTTGAAAGAGAAAACTCTGAAAATTTGCAAGACAGATACTGTTATAGCCTTAGGCTGCATGAGACTTGATCAGGTTGTGTTGTTAAAATTGAACTGGCTTGATTTTGGGAACTGTGGGAATGAAAAATACATGGAATGATTATTTTACATATTCAGAAGTGTGACATAATAAAGAAAAGAACCTTTGAACATGTACAGAGGAATATAGCTTTCTCTAATTTATTGAGGATTTGGTATAACCAAGTCTCACACCTCTGGATTTGGAAATTAAAAGCTTCAAGATCAGAGAGGATGTGACTTCCAAACAGATGGGAACCCAGATGGATGAGAATTAGGTGGGGGAAGCATCCAGATTCAATGTTCATTCTACTAGAATGTGATTCAAGAAAGGATATGGAAAAAAGAGAAGCAACTCTGTATTTTTAGAAATATGAGAAAGCATGTGTTGTCTTTTTAAAAGATACTTTTAGGTATTCTGGTTATATAGAAAGTCTTATAATCCTTCAGGTGCCATTGTTCCATTTCAATTAACGTATATGCCCCTTTTTCATCAACAATATTACACGGGGACTTTATATGGGGACTGTTATTTTGAATTTCAGTTGCTTTGAATACATAATAATTGGATTACACGTGTACTGATAATACACAAATGGTTGCTGATAAAAGCAGAATTTGAATCCGACTGTGTGATCTTCTCTGAAATATTTGAAAGCTCCCATGACCAGACTCTGCCTTTCTCAAAACTAAAGAGACAGCAGCTTTCCCCACTTCTGAGTGGAACTGTTCTCTGCCCCATCCTTGGGTTGGCATAAAATCACAGAAGCATGAAATTTGCTATTTCTAATTCCAATCCCTTCTCCGCTCTTTTGCCTCTACAAATCTTGGTATCACCTGATTTAACTCCAAAATAATGTGTTCTAAACTTAAAATTTTGTATAACGTGAAGGTGCTCTTGGAAAGTGTCAGAAAAGTGAAAAAGGTAGTACTTTAAAAGATAATACTTTAAATTGTACACCGAAGGGGAATTTAAGCGTGCCTCATTCATGAGCTGGGGACAAGATGAAAACAACATTAGGAGAACTTGGCAGAAAAAATGTTACTAGAGTACAGTGGTATCATAAGTAAGTGAAGATGGAGAAAGTACCACAATCTTATCTTGAAGCAGGGAGAAGGAGCATGAAAGTTTGCCATGTCTGAAAATGATGTACGGAATGTATTTCTTTATCAGGGTAGTGCAATAGCAATAGCAATAGCAGTAGTGTGGACACTCAAGAAAGTTCACAAGACTTATAGGGTGAACTGTGTAAAAATAATGTTTGATTGACACAATCATTGTGAGGTTTACCAAAGAAGGCGCTCCAAAGCTTGTAAGGCATCCAGACTTGTCACTCATATGTCAAAGGTAAACTGACATAACTAATTAGGTATCTGTAATAATAATATAAATCACTCGGGATTTAATAAAGCAGTTTAGCAGCAAATACTAAAAAGGATAATTCATAGTACTTGTTTTAATTTTTAGAGTAGTATTAAAAAGATCTGTAATTTGTAATGAACATTAGAGAGAGGAACTGTAAAGGTCACAGTGCCGATGTTATTGCTTGAAAGTGAATCTTGGTGTAATCAGCAGCACAGGTCTTTAAATATGTTTAAGATGTAGAATGTAAATTTCAAAACGTTCAATTGATATGAAAAATGGTGGGGGGAATCTTTCATTTCAAGGAATATTTTTAAAAGAACGCTTCAGTTGTGATTTCTTGGAATCCCACATATAGTGTTAAAGCTCTTTTAACACATGGTATGGAATAAGAGGCATGATTAGAAAGAAGAACAGCACTTCAGCAGCAGTCCCAGCTGTCTAAATATGGCATAGAGGCAGTCTTCAACTTATGACTAGTTGCTTAGCAACCATTCAAAGTTTCAACAGATCCCCAAATAGGTACTTATGATCCAGATTCGAAGTTCTGATGGCTGCCCCCGTCACATCACATGGTTACATGATTGTATTTTAGGTGCTTGGCAACCAGCCCACATTTACTGCTTTTTGTAGTATTCCGCAGTCAGGGAATTAAGCAATCATGCTTTATGATTTTATTTATTACTTTTTTTAGCTGGAAACCAGCATTTACTTCTGGTTTCCAGCAATAAGTTGCTATTGGATAAAATGGATTCTTGTAATGACCATGGGGATATTCTTTACAATCACCGCAAAGAAATATCATAAAATCACTTAGTGATTTCATGACATTGTTAAGCAGATCATAATACGGCCTGCTTAACAACCAACAGGACTTATGATCACAATTCTGGGCTCCAGTACAGTCCTAAGTTGAGGACTACCTGTGGAGTACTTCAGGTAGTAAAGCAGCAATTAACATTCTTCACCATCCAAAACACATTACATAGTCCGCAGAATTAGGAACTTTGCTTGCATAAAACTCATGTAGGGCAACTTATTTGGGGCAGCAAATTCTTGGAGCACTTCTTTTAATTTTTATAATAAAAATCCTACAGCAGTAATAAATAACATGTTGCCTTTTATGAAAGCCAATATGCAATACTGCCCCAATTTAAGAAGGACAAAGTTATGGACATTTTCAGTGAGAATCAAACTCAAGGGACCTGGAGCAAATGCAAGATAGCTGGACTTTATTATTTATTTTACAAAACGCCTAGGCTAGCCTAATGAGAGGATAAAAATAAAACAAGAATACAGATGAAACAAAACAACTTTACATCTCATACCTCTGGTTTTGAAATATCTCTGTATTTCTGCAAACATGGCTTTTTAGGGGATAAGGAAGATATTTAATAATTATTTGAGTTTGTGTTGACTTGTAATTTTTGTTATTTTCTTGAAAGGGCAGGATTACTGGGTAGTTTGTTTGCCTTGAAATAGGCAAAACCAGGCACACATAGCCTATACTGTAATCACTACCTCTGCTAGAATTGGGCATTGTCAAAAGAGGACAAAAAATAATACAGATGTATAAATATCAGTGAAATATAGTTGCACATTTAGACATTTGAATTATGTAATTCATGTAGAAATTGGCTAAAAGGGCCTGGTTTGCACTTCACGCTAAGCCAAGTAGTGTATATGATGGGATTGCTTCTACTGTAGCATGTTGTGTGAACTCAGCTATTTATGGTTTATTGATTACATAGGACTTGATAGGACATATGAATCCAGTTAGTATAAAGAAGACAATTATCTTTAGGTTCGCTTTATTTATTCCTAACAATTAATGGAACAACTTCAAGGCACTTTTCCTCTCCGTCCCCCATGTTCTTTTTTTTTGGCAGGCGGGGAAACTGGACAATCCTCCAGCTAGGACTGTTCTGTGTATAAAGTAGGACACAATATTACATATGCAGAATTCCTGTTGTGGGAATTGCCCAGAATTTCTAGCGGCTTCACACTCAGTGTGTTTGGCACTTTACTAAAGGGTAATGAGCTGGTTATGTGCTGCTGTGCCCTATGGCAGAATGTTGTTAGTCATGAAGTTGTGTCCAACCCATGCTACCCAAAATGCTAGCTCATAAATTTGTTGAGAGCAAATGGATAATTTTTCATTTTTGTTCACTACAAAGCATTGATTGCAAGGGAAAAGGTGACCTAGAGTGTTATTTAAAGTAGGCAAGACAAAACATTAAAAAAAATGAAACCAAAATGGAATTTTCTAGATTTTAGCATTATGATAGGCATACAAATTGTAATTTTTAAAGCAGATTATGTTCCGCTTCCCTTTTTATCCAAATTGCTAGTTTTTAGCTTGCTGCTCAGATGGCAGCAACCTCATAAGGGGCTAACTGACAGTTTAACGTTAAGAAGAAAATATATCCTAATGATTTTAGTGGAATTTATTTCCACATAAACACACCTAGAATTGCACCTGAAGTTGTGTGCAGGCCAATTCTGGAAAAAACAAAGGCAATAGAGATATCAGAAGCACAGTAAGGATGACTTCTTGGGCCCAGTACATTCAAGCAGTATAATACGTTGGGATAATTGATTTTTATGAAACAAGTTTGATAATCAGGTTTCATCATATGTGTGTGTTAAAAACCCAACTATAGCCTAAGCCCCAAGGCAGGGGTGTCCAAACGTTTTGCTAGGAGGGCCAGATTTGGTGAGGTGAAAATGTATGGGGCCGACCATTCAGCCTGACATTCTTTGAACCATTAACATTAAATGCAAATGAACTATTTTATGAAAGACTAAACAAATAACTCCGGCGGGGAGAAGAGGCTGCGGGGTGCTCGAAATTTGAAAATGGGCCAGACTTTGAACATACCTGCCCTAAGGGAACCAAGATAATTATGAAAGTTATGCCTCCTGGTCTTGTCTTTGTGTCAAAGATGCCCATGAGTAATGGGGAATTTCTCTCCACAGAAAGTGTTCAGATGCCATGCAAAGAGGATTGGGATGGTGAGGTAGAAGAGTTTTGAAAGAAAGACAGAACTGTAATGTATGTCCTGTGGTGTGGTGTGAGGCTGTCAGATCTGACATATCTGAAAACACCCACAACACTCTTCATACCACCTCTCTGGTACAAAGCTAATAAGTCACTGTGTGAAGGGAGGTGGTTGTTGCTCTAGCTGCTTATATCGGGCTGCAGTGGCTTTGGGATGAACGGGTGCGGTTGTCTCTTGCAGAGCTTCACTGGCACAGTTCCTACCATTTTGTCTGTACATATTGGTGGACTCCAGGCTAGAATCCAGTACTTTTCCTTGCCAGTTGGCCATCGTACAAGGAATATTTGGCAACAGAAAGAGAGCTTTCTCAGCTACTGCCCCCTCCCTTTGGAATATCCCCCCCCCCAAAGTGAGGCAGACCTCCAGCCCTCCCCTGGCCTTTCAGGAAGGCTTGATAACATGGCTCTGCCGCATTGTTTGGGGCTCATAGAGGAGCATGCAGTCTTGGGGCTGGTTACCATCCTGAAGTCTCTCCCCCCTCCCTCCTTTTAAATAACTTTTAATATTGAATTTTAGCCAACTTTTTCTCTTTTTAAATTTCATGTACAGGTTTTAAGTTTTAACATTTTATTTGTACGCTGCCCAGAGTTCCTCTGTGAGGGAGATGGGAGGTTTCTAAATTTGAAAAATAAATAAAATGAGCAGCTTGTGGTGAATAAAATTTTGCCAGTTTGGGAACTTTCTCTGTAGTAGGAAAGTGGATACTAATGAATTTTCAGGTATCTTTTAATGTGTCTGTGTAGATTCTCAGTCATGGTTGTGCCAAAGGTGTGATTTCAAAAGGCAACTAGACATTGTTTTTTTTTCCCCTTGAAGATGTTTCACTTCTCTTCCAAAAAGCTTCTCCAGTTCTTTTAGTATGAGCTGTCAAAGCAGCAGTAGCCTTGGAGGCATAGAAAACCACAGCTGGATGGCAGGGACAGGCTTGATAACACAGGAGGTCTTGTTCATTTTCCAATGGAAAAGGCTACTTTTCTGCCAGATCATCACTCTTGTGGATGTATAGAGTGTCTGAGCTTGTTTGCTAAGAAAGGGCACTTCATTCACAATAAATCATTTTACTGTGTTTGTGATAATTTAGATGTTTTACTTTATATTGTGGTTTCTTGTTAACCATTTTGAGTGCCCTATGATGCTATATGAATCATACACATAATTCCAAATTTGTTATGGAGTCACAATAAAATTTATTGGTTAGGTTGTTTTCTTCAACCACTTGTATAACACCAAATCTATGAGGAATGTTTATTGTTGCAATCATAAATCAATTTTTAAAACATTGATGGTAAATAATAATCAACAAAACCAATTACAATATTCAGAATAAACAAGATTAGCCAATATAAAATCAATATTATACACACACACACACACACACACACACACAATAAAAACCAACTAATATAACTTTGAAGGAACAAATATTGACACAATATCTTCTTGGAAAGTGTCTATATAGAGCAGCAAGGAATGAAGAATACAAGTGACAGTATTACTAAACTGAATCTACTCTGTGGCAGTCTTCTTCCATCTAGACCAGGGCTGTCAATTTTGTGGCCTGTGGGCTGGATGAGTCACGTGCTGGCCACACCCAGTTTAGTGAAGGGTGGTAAGCCCCAATACATCATGTGATGCGGTCGTGACATGAGTTTGACACCCCTGATCTAGACAATAGTTGGGCTCCATCTAAACATCTATTTGGAAATAAGTCAGATGTTGTATATTAATTTTAAATCAGTTTGATAAATAAAACAGATTTTTCAGGATCTAGATCCTACCAACAGATGGGTATATAACACAGCATGAACCTCTTCATATCAAAATAGCTGCTTTTATGAGGCTCCTGCAAAAAGGTTCATTGAGTGATACATATACCTGTGAGATTTTTACTAAAGCAATTGATATGACACTCACATAAGGGCTTGGCCCCTGCTTCTGAGAAATTTACAAACCTCAGAACCTCATTCTATGTTTCATGCAGGGGCATGTATGATCGAGATTTAAGAGGAGTTAATAATAATGATTGTAGTAGCACGATTGTAGTAGCACTGTTAAATGCAGATACCGTGTAGCATTTGTAGTCAGGGTACTACAGGAAGTCTGATTCTGTTTACATTTCTAAAATCAAACGCTCTTAATTAAAGTCAAGGTAATTGCAGCTCTGCACACAGACATATAGCAGTTTGTTGCCTTTGACTTAAGAGATGGTTTAGGCTAGTTTGTATTTATATATTTCTCTTTTCAAATCCAAATTATGGGATGATAATCCAAATCAATGTCAACAATAAATTAAAGAAACTATACAATGTACCGGTATATATTTAAAGGAGGTGAAATGATAAGTTTGTAACTGTTGTAAAGAAGGTCAGAAGTTGTTTTTCAAAATATCTTTTTCTTCATTTTCTGTACTTTTTTCTATTCTTTCTTTTCTTCCTTTTTCCTTTTTCCTTTTTCTGAATTATTTGTTTATCTTTTATTCATGTAAAATCTCTTAATAAAATGATATTAAAAACACCCAAATAAACAAGAGAATTCCAGCATTAACAGAACATAGCTTAATTATTGTATAGAACACAGAATTTTTTTTAAAAAAACCTATAATACTGGTGATCATGATTTATTCTTTGTGTGTTCCTGATATAAAAAAGTCCAATTGTATTATTTCATTTATTTCAATTTATAACCTGTTGATCTGTTCATTGCACAAGTTATTAATAGAGCTTTTGTCCTAAATGTTAGGAAACATGTTGTTTACATCTTTCCAACTGAACTTTCCTGGTTTCTGTTGTCTGTCAGTCATATGCTTTTAAATCTGCTTGTTGATTTGAGTATTCTTTAAAACAATGAGCCCTTCAGGATTTTGAACTGTGTTCTGAATATCAAATTCCAGACTTTGGAACCAGTGGTGGGTTGCTAACCGGTTTATTACCGGTTCCCTCGTGCTTGTGCGCATACAACGCGGTAGAGTCTCCCACCGCTGCCAATACCATTTTGGCTGAATTGGGAGCAACCCACCTCTGATTGGAACACAGTAGGGAGTGCTGGCATTTTCTTTTAACCAGTCAAATTTACAAAAAATATTTAGGGATATGTGTGTATGAAATTGGAATGTGGGAATGTGTAAAAAAAAGTACTTGAAGATCCTTTTGTGCAAGAATTCTGTGGTGGAAGATACTTAAAATAGGCTGCCAATAGGTGAGTTGAACTTTTCCATAATATCCACAACATGAGCTGTGGTGATTTAGTACTGCAGGCTATTCTGCTGACTGCCGGCTACCTGCAATTTGGCAGTTCAAAGGTTGACTTCCATCCTTCTGAGGTGGATAAAATGAGGACCCAGATTGCTGAGGGCAATATGCTGACTCTGTAAACCCATTAGAGTGGGCTGTAAAGCACTGTGAAGCAGTATATAAGTCTAAGTGCTATTGCTATCCAGGTTTCTCCAGAAAGCGTTTTTAGCCCTTTCATCTACGACTTTTCCCTTCAATCCAGTCCTAAGAAAGAGCGACCTTTGAACCTTGTGAGCAGTAATTCTGAGCAATATAAAATTTAATCAACCTTGTGCCAGTCTTGAAACACAAAATATGAATATTCCTGCAGTCTTGCATATAGACATCATTTTAACGAGAAGTTCCTTTGGCAAATGAAGCCAAATCTCCAAATATAAAAATGGAACTTATTGAAGGAAAGGAAAAACAAGGAGGGCAGCTGCCACATGAAGAGATTTCCAAATCAATACAATTATCCTAGCTAAAGTCATTACTTATTACCTCTTTAAATAAAGGCTTTAATTTAGCCCATAATCAAGGTGGAGAAAGGATAGCAGGAGAGTGAACATCTGGACTTTCTGCCTGAATATTTTTCTGTTTTCAGAACTATGTTCAGTGTAACAGAATATAAAACAGAAGAGAAAGGCAGCCTTTTTGAAGAGACTCATTGTTGCTTTGCCCTGTCATGGAAAATCTCTGATGTGCTATGTCTTAATCAGATACTAAGTGGTAATTAAACCCTTCTTAATGATCCTTGCTGGAATGATAAAGGCACAATCTAGTTTTTGTTAGGTAGCTATCACTGTTGACATAAGAAGGAGCTTACAAGAATTCATAATAGTTACAGACAGATAATTTAGCAAACTGTGGGCTCCCAATTCAGTAGGTTATGAGGAGTTACAGTAGAAATAAATAAGCAACTGTACAGTAACACTATAACAGCAACAAAAGTTGTACCATTGAATAAATGGAATAAGTGCTTTGAAAAATAAAACCTGCATTGCATCTATTTAAGTCTCGCAATTTCTCAGAAGCTTCAAAGAGCAGTTTTGTTCCACTGAAAAAAATAAGGTTGTCACACTCAGTAATTTATGCATACATATGGAGACAGTTTATGATAGGAATAAAGCAATGCCATGCCCCCAGAGTGCCCCATCCAGGCACTCTATCCCTACCTCCAATTTTATTTATGCTTGTATTTATTTAGATACTTAAAAATAGTTGAAAGTTGGTATGCTACAAAGTCCCAGGCTTCGGCCTCATTTCCAAGTATGGCTTTATAGGCACTGACAGAAAGCAAAACTAATGGGTGGGATGTAACCTCATTCTTTATTTAAAAGTATGCTCATCTGTCCAGGAGAGACAAAACTAAGGTGGCAAGGAGAGAGATGGAACTAGAAGGGATAGTGAAGCACCCCACCCCCTGATTATCATGATTGACAATGGTCACCTTGGCAGCTATTTTTGTAATAGAGAAGTTCTCTGTTGCCTATTTTGGCTCGAAATTTTAGGATCTGTAGTCTTAATAAAGTGGAGGTCACAAAATTAGAGAAGGCTGGCATAAGATATGGTACTAATTCGCTTGTGGTTTCATGGAATCTATACTGGCTGATTCCAATTATATCCTGTCTCTTTTAGGTAAAGTAATGGACGGGAGAGCAGAGATGGAGGTGATAAGAAGCACAAAAGGAAATGCAACTGGGGAGGTCAGTGTCCATTTGGTAGCCAGTGAAAATACTGTGCAAAATGCCCACTTACCAGCAACTACCTTTATCATACCAGGTGAGTGCTCAAATACTGAAGTTTGTTACTTTTCTGCCTCCAATTCTTTTGCAATCCCCCCCCCCCCAATTTTTATGCCTTTAGTATCAGATCACATACACAGCTGAGTCACTTTTCCTCATTTAGTTGGTTCTATATTTTTCAAGTTGATATCATACATTAATAAAAGACATTTCTAGAAAGTTGTAAGATGTTGCAACACTATATTTTGCTTGAATGTTGATCTTTTCATAACTCCACCCTCCAGGTATATGAGGACATAAAGTACACAGAATTAATGCAATTGCAAACTGCAAATAAATTTTAAAACAATGGGTAACACAATTACCCTAGAAAAATTATATTACCAACATTTGCTTTCGAAGCTAAAGATTATAGCATTCTTATGAGAAGGAAGGATGTTGTATTTACATACCTTGATTTTAAGCAACTTTGCATCTTCAGGGATGTTGGACTACTGCTCCCATCTTTTCTAGCTATCACAGATCTTGAGGTTATATTCTAGAACAGTAATAGCGTGTGATGTGACAAAAATGTGGACCTAACTTGTCTCTGTTGCCCTATCATCCCACTCCAGGCAAAAGAGAAACAATTTATAACAGAGTCATTTGGGATAATGAGATGGGCAACATAAAAGTTTAATAAATAAGAAAGTTTACATAAATATATTTTTTGATTTGGTGTTATCTCTCAGGAACAAAAGCCACCTATCCCAGGCAGTTTTGGGTTGCAAAAGGCCTGGAAACTTCAGAGAATGATCTTGCATGGCCTTGCAACCTGAAAAGAACAGAAAAAGATGCCTCATGTTGCACAATTTTCAAAGGCTCCAGAGCCACATGAGATCAGGGCCCTTTCACACAACTTCCAGGAGGTCTGGAGGTCACGTGAGAGCATACCACATTCTTTCATGCCTCTGGAGCCTCCAAAAATCACACAAGAACTTCCTCGAATTTTTGGAGAGTGCAGAGGCCATACTAAAATGTGGTGTGCTCTGTACCCTTTGAAAGTCACACAAGAGGGCCCTGCTTCGCCCAGCCTCTGGAACAGTGGTTCCCAACCTTTTTTTAGCCATGCCCCACCTAAACATCTCTAAAATCCTGATGCCCTCCCTGTGACATATAATTCTTACTTTACTCAAAAAGTGAACTCTACTCACACGGAGGAAGCCTAAAAGGCCATTGACTTGGTTTAAACAAGGTTCAAATTGCCCCCATTAAAAATCAAATTACCTCCCTCTGGAGCGTGGGCCCCATATTGGGAACTACTGCTCTGGAGTCTCTGAAAATCGTACAAGAACACACCATCTTTTCATGTGGCTTCTAGATGTGTCATTAAAAATAACATGACAAGTCATACATGTGTCATAGGCTTGCCATCACTGGTCTAGGACATCTGGAAGATACCAGATGTAGAGAAGGTTGAACTGAGTATTCAAATAAGATGCTGAGGTTTTAAAATGTATTCTATCCCTTAAAGCAGTAATGGAATTTTTTTTAAAAGAAAAAGAAGGGAAGAAGTTACATTTTATTTTATATGTGCATTTATCGTGGCATTACAGGAACCTGAGCAGCATTTTGATGGCCTGTGATATCATAACACACGGGAACTGGCAATGAAAAAATGTTGGAGGGGAATCATTCCTATTTGGCCAGGGAGAGGGGGGTGTTAAGGGATAATCACTCCCCCACCCCTCTCCAAATGCCAAACAGCAGGCAATACAATACAATAGCAGAATTGGAAGGGACCTTGGAGATCTTCTAGTCTAACCCCCTGCCTAGGCAGGAAACCCTATACTGTTTCAGACAAATGGCTATCCAACATCTTCTTAAAGACTTGCAGTGTTGGGGCATTCACAACTTCTGGAGGCAAGCTGTTCCACTGATTAATTGTTCTAACTGTCAGGAAATTTCTCCTCAGTTCTAAGTTGCTTCTCTCCTTGATTAGTTTCCACCCATTGCTTTTTGTTTTGCCCTTAAGTGTCTTGGAGAATAGTATGACTCCCTCTTCTTTGTGGCAACCCCTGAGATATTGGAACACTGCTATCATGTCTCCCCTAGTCCTTCTTTCTCCATAGTGAGGGGGGAGGAGTATCCAGGATGGGTTTGACCTTATCCTCTCGTGATTGGTTTGAGTCAGATAAGCTCTTTGGGCTCCGCCCCCTGGAAGTGAGCATGCCCAGTTTTCTGACTCAAAACCTTCGTGAGAAGTTGCTCATTCGAGAGCTCCAGGAATTTACTAGGAAAATTCATTTGGACCCGTCGAGTTTGCCTCCCTGCTTCATACACAGCCTCCTCCTGCAAGATTGGAACTGCCACTAGCCCCCCTGGGGCGGCAGGCTGCCCTGGACACTGAGGAGATCCGAAGACTCTCAGTGAGGAGCTTGACCAGGCAGCAGGAGAAAGGGCAGAAGCCTCTAGCAGGCAGCCCTAACCAGGAGGACGGGCACAAGCCTCTAGCAGGCAGCCCCAACCGCTGAGGCTTGTAAGTCGCTGGAGCGCTCCGTTGCTCCCCTCAAGGGTTGAGCGACGAACCAGGGCTTTCAAACGCCCTGGAGCGCCCGTGCTGCCTCCACGTGGCCAGAGGATCGTGAGGAAGCCGAAGAAGCTGTTCCTGGCCACAGCGGCATCGGAGGAGAGGCAGGAGGAAGAGAATCCGGCTGGGAGTGCACGTGGCAAGCTCTCAGGAGCTCAAGCCTCGCTTCAGGCACTTTTAAATTTCGCGCCCCTTTGCAAGCCGGTCGGCGCCATTTTGAAGCCGGGAGGACCCACGTGGTCCAAAATGGCGGCGCCCAGCAACTACCAGGAAGGAGAATCCCAGGCAGTTGCAAGCAGGGACTGCAGCCCCACCGGAGGGGCAGAAGAACAAGCTCCCAGGTCAGTGGCTTCCCCAGAGACTGCCCGAGGAGGGGGGGGAAGAGGAAAGGCTAAATGCAAAACCAAGCACCTTTCCCCCAGGGCAGATCCAGAGGAAGGGAGGGGTCACAAGCCCCCCAAGCCCTCTAAATACGAGCGGAGGAGGCATAAGGCTTTAGAGAGACTTTGCAACCAAGCAACCAGCCATCAGAACGCCCCAGGCAAAGGGGGGGAAAATTCAGGCACTCCCTTATCCAGCGGAGGCTCAGGGGAGAATCCAGCCCTGCCAACAAGGATCCCTATAGACACCTCGGGGCTTTGGGGCTCCACTCAGGGGTGGCAATCCCCTATCACCCCTACTGTGGGGGCAGCCTTGCCTACTGGCTTTCCCCTTTTGGGCAGCCCCCCCCCTGCTCAGGGGGGTTTCAGCCCCAACCCAGCGCCTCCCACAGGAGCCCCCAACTTCCAAGAATTAATGATGCAGGCTTTTCAGCAATACATGGCTGCAGCATTCCAGCAGCCACAGCCTCAGGGGGCCCCTCTCCCCCCCACCCCCAGGGCCCCTGAATTCCCAGAGGCCCAGGAGGAAGAGATTCACAGCTCCTCAGATTCATCCCAGGAGGACAGTGACAATGAAAGTGAGGAAGGCGAGATCAGAGAACTCAAGCTATCAGAGGATGAAGGCATGCCTCCTCCTAAACCCACATTCACTGGGTTGTTCCAGCCCTCACTGTTTGAGTCCCTGCTCTTCAAGGCCAAGGCAACGGTCAAGCTAGGCAACAGAGCAGCGGAGGCCACACCCCAACGCCAGGGCCTCTCAGCAGAGAACATCTTTGATGAGCAGGCCATCGAGGCAGACACTGTTCCTACGCCCAAGACCTTCCTAGGCCTGATAAGGCGCCAATGGGCATCTCCTACAAAGGGCCCCTCACCCTCCTCTTCAGACAGGATGTTCTTCAATGTGGACCAAGAGCTGGCTAAGCTACTTGCACAGCCCACCATAGATGATCCAATCGTGGCTCTTCATACATCCACCAACATGCCTGGGGAGCCAGAGGATGCCTTGAAGGCGGAGGACAAGAAGGCAGACCTCACCTTGCAGAGGGGCCATTTAGCAGCGGCCTGGGCTGTGAAAGCATCCACCACAGCCTCTTTCATCATCAGATCTTCCTTGCTGTGGCTGCAGGAGCTACAGCAACGCACCCCCATAGCAGATGCCCGGTCACATCAGGACATCAACAGGCTGGCAGCGGCCATCCAGTTCTCATCGGATGCCACCCTGGCTGCAGCCAGATTTGCTTCCAGGGCGATTGCATCATCAGTGGCATCACGCAGGCTGCTGTGGCTTCGACAGTGGCAGGTGGAGGTTCGTCACAAGTGGCGCCTGGCTTCAGCCCCCTTCACAGGGGACTCCCTCTTTGGCTCGGCTCTGGACCGGTTCCTGGTTGAGAACAAGGACAAGAGGAAGGTCCTCGCCACTGCCCAGAAGAAAGGCAGCTTCAGGTCAACTCCATACCCCAGACGCTCCTACTCCCGGGGTCAGGACTCTGGTTCCTTCTTTCGGGGTCAGGACTTCCTTAGGGGGTCAGAGGCAGGTTTCTCAGGAGGCAGGCAGTATCAAGGGGGATTCCCTGCTAGACAGAGGTACCCAGACAGACAGCAAAGAGGCAGGCAACAGAAGCGGCCCTTTCGAGGGGGCGGAGGAGGCGGAGGGGGGCGCTCCTTCCGCAAATATTAAAGCTAGGTCCAGCGCTCTCCCCATTGGGGGGTGCTTAGCGCACTTCGCTGACCGCTGGGACCTCACCTCCTCTGACAGATGGGTGCAGAAGACCATCAGGCATGGCCTTTCACTCGAATTTCTTTCCAGTCCCCCGAGCTTCTTCCGGATATGTCCGGTTTCTAAGAACCCGACCCGGAGGCTGCTGATGCAGGAAGCCATCCAACACCTGTTGGCGATCCGGGCGATCCAGCCAGTGCCTCCAGAGCAACAGGGTCAGGGGCACTATTCCATCCTGTTTGTCATCCCCAAGGCCTCTGGGGGCTGGAGAGCGATCCTTGACTTGAAACGCCTGAACCGTTCCATTCGCTATAGGAGGTTCAAGATGCACTCCCTACACTCTATCTTGGAGGGGGTTAGACAAGGAGACTTTCTCACTTCCATAGACCTCACTGAGGCCTATCTGCACATCCCCATTGCCCAGGATCACCGTAGGTATCTCAGGTTCTGCTACATGGGTCACCACTATCAGTACCGGGCCCTCCCCTTCGGGCTGTCTTCGGCCCCGAGGGTATTCACAAAGGTAATGGCAGCGCTGGCAGCGCACCTGAGACAGGTCCCGGTGCGCATCCAATGTTACCTGGATGATCTGCTCCTGCAGTCATCTTCCTTTAGGGGCGCTCTGCAAGACCTAGACATCACCATGACAGTCCTGAGGGACCATGGGTTTACAGTGAACCTAGCCAAGAGTCACCTCCACCCCTCTACTAGTCTGATTCACCTAGGAGCCAGAATAGACACCCAGGCGGGCATGGTCTTCCTGTCACCCGACAGACAGATAGCGCTTAGACAGCTAGCCTCCTCGATAGCCAGGAAGCGCAAGGTGTCCCTAGCCACTCTGTCTAAACTACTAGGCACCATAGTCTCCGCCATTGGCATCGTCCCGTGGGCTCGCCTCCACACCAGAGATCTCCAATGGTTCCTCTTGCCGTTCCAGCGAAGACGCACGAGCTGTTCGCAGACCAAGGTACTTCTCCCGCTAGACGTCTCCCGCTCCCTGGCTTGGTGGACATCCCCAGCGATCACAAAGGGCGAAACCTTCTGGACACCAGACCGCTTGACGGTAACGACGGACGCCAGTCTGAGTGGGTGGGGTGCCCATCTGCTGGCTCAGATGGCGCAAGGAGAGTGGACTCAGGCGGAAGGGACTCACAACATAAACTGGTTGGAGCTCAGGGCGGTCCGCCTGGCTCTGTTACGGTTCCAGAATTCGGTCAGGGGCCAGCACATATTAGTCCTCACAGACAATATCACCACCCAGGCTCACATAAACAGACAGGGGGGGACAAGATCAAGGGCCCTCATGAAGGAGGCCAAACGTCTGGGTCAGTGGGCCGAAAGGAACCTCCGGTCTTTGAGGGCAGAACACATAGCGGGGGTGGACAACACCAGGGCCGACTGGCTCAGCCGGGCCGAGGTGGACAACTCAGAGTGGAGGCTACAGCCTGCGATATTCGAGGAGGTGGCCGAGCGCTTCGGGCGCCCGGAAGTCGATCTGTTCGCCACTCCCCTCAACACTCAGCTCCCGAGGTTCTTCTCCAGGTACTGGACACGGGGGGCGGAAGGGACGGACGCTCTGCGGAGCTCATGGCCCAGGGGTCTTTTGTATGCCTTTCCTCCCTTGCCCCTGATTCCCAGGGTCATACGGAAGATCCTTCAGGAGGGGGCGGAAGTGGTTCTGTTGGCTCCTCATTGGCCCCGGAGGCCTTGGTTTGCAGATCTCCAGTCTCTGTCAGTGGAGAGGCCCTGGAGAATTCCCCAGGAGAGGATCTCCCTCAGCCAGGGGGCGCTGGAGCACCCGGATCCTCAATGGCTCCAGTTGACCGCTTGGCGGTTGAGCGGAGCATCCTGAGGAAAGACCTCTTCTCCCCCAGGGTGATAAGGACTATCCAGGCCGCCCGCAGGCCCTCCACAGAGCGCATCTATGGCTCCACTTGGCGGGCCTTTGACTCTTGGTGCAACTCCCGGGGGTTCAACCCCATCCAGGCTACGGTGCCTCAGGTTCTGGACTTCCTCCAGGCGGGCCTGGATAGAGGGTTAGCTCCTAACACAATTAGGAGACAGGTCTCAGCCATCTCATCAGTTCTCCTGTGTGGCAGAAACCAGAGCCTGACGCACCACCCCATGGTCAGGCAATTCCTTAAGGGGGCCTCCAACCTCAGACCACCTACGGTACACAGGTACCCTTCCTGGGATTTACACAGGGTATTGGACGCTCTAACGGGCGCCCCATTTGAGCCATTACAAACAGTTTCCCTTAAGTTCCTGACCCTGAAGGTGGCTTTCCTGGTGGCCATCACTTCCGCCAGGCGGATATCCGAACTGCAGGCGCTGTCCACCAGGGAGGATCTCTGTGTCTTTCACCAAGATAGGGTGGTGTTACGGCTGGATCCATCCTTCATTCCCAAGGTGTGCTCCTGCTTCCATCGGGCCCAGGAACTGATTTTGCCCAACTTCTGTCCAGACCCTTCTCACCCATTGGAGAGGAAGTGGCACACTCTGGACGTAAGGAGGGCTCTGAGGATTTACCTCAGGAGAACCAGGCCAAACAGGAAATCCGAAGCCCTGTTTGTCTCCTTCCAACCAGGATCCCTGGGTAATAAGGTAACTTCCACCACCATCGGCAGGTGGTTGCGAACCTGCATTGCCACTGCTTACCAATCGCAGGGGTTACAGACACCAAATCATATCACAGCCCACTCCACACGGAGTGCTGCCACATCCACGGCCTGGGCCACACAAGCACCCCTGGCCGAAATCTGCAGGGCAGCCACGTGGGCTTCCCCCTCTCCCTTTGTTAGGAACTATAAGTTGGACTCCTTTGCCTCGGCAGAGGCCTCGTTCGGCCGCAGGGTGTTGCAGGCGGTTCACAGGGCAGGACCCGTGCCTCAACAGGCCTGAGAGGGGGACATATGGCCTCAGGGATCTCCCTCCCTAGGGACGTGCAGGCTTTGGTACGTCCCATCCTGGATACTCCTCCCCCCTCACTATGGAGAAAGGGCGTTGGTACTTACCTGATACGCCTCTTCTCATAGTGGGGGGAGGAGTATCCAGTCCCTCCCTGACTATGTTTGTACAACTAAGTGTTATGTTCATTGTTTATATTGTTATTTAATTATTGATGTTGAAGACAATAAAAGCAAAAAAACTGAATCAAGAGTCTGGAGTGAATGATGCAACGAGTCGGAGAGAGTTCTTCGTCATAAAACTGGGCATGCTCACTTCCAGGGGGCGGAGCCCAAAGAGCTTATCTGACTCAAACCAATCACGAGAGGATAAGGTCAAACCCATCCTGGATACTCCTCCCCCCACTATGAGAAGAGGCGTATCAGGTAAGTACCAACGCCCTTTTCATTAAACTGGACATACCCAGTTCCTGCAACCGTTCTTCATATGTTTTAGCCTCCAGTCCCCTAATCATCTTTATTGCTCTTCTCTGCACTCTTTCCAGAGTCTCCACATCTTTTCTACATTGTGGTGACCAGAACTGAATGCAGTATTCCAAGTGTGGCCTTACCAAGGCATTATAAAGTGGTATTAACACTTCACGTGATCTCGATTCTATCCCTCTGTTTATGCAGCCTAGGACTGTATTGGCTTTTTTGGCAGCTGCTGCACATTGATGGCTCATATTTAAATGGTTGTCCACTAAGACTCCAAGATCCCTTTCACAGTTACTACTATTGAGCAAGGTACCACCTATACTGTACCTGTGCATTTCGTTTTTGTTGCCTAAATGTAGAACCTTATTCTTTTCACCATTGAATTTCATTTTGTTAGATAGTGCCCAAGTTTGTCAAGATCCTTCTGTATCTTAAGCCTGTCTCCTGGAGTGTTGGCTATTCCTACCAGCTTGGTGTCATCTGCAAATTTGATGAGTTCCCCATTTATTCCCTCATCCAAATCATTGATGAAGATGTTGAAGAGTACTGGGCCCAAAACAGAGCCTTGGGGTACTCCACAGACAAAAGTGTTGTCCTCACTGCAGGATGACTCTGGACCAAAACGGGACACCCTGGGAATATTCAAGCTACAGATTTGCAACTCACTGATTTTACACTTCTTGTAAAGCTTAGGGATCACTTCTATTCACATTCCCTTCAGCACTCAGCTATATCTGGATTATATTGCTCTGTAATGAAATTGGGTGACATTTACTCAAAGGTAATTATTTACCTGCATGTATATCAGTATGCTTATACTGTACTGCTTTTCTTCTTCATCAGCAACCACAACTACTATAACCCTTCCAGTGAACACCTTAGAAATTCAGCGATTCCCCCGCGAAGCCCAGAAAAACATGGGGACAGAGAGGCCAAGAGAGGGTGTGGGGAACGAGCCCATCACAGCAACAGTCATCCCTCAGATCAGTGGAGTGCAGATTTGCAACACCATCCGGGATCTGGAATGGAAAGATGGGATTGCCACTTTGCCTGGGAGCAACCTAAGGGTAAATCAGTGAAGACTCTTTTTTTGTTGTTCTTAGGTGTGTATACCATTGGGCAAATTTCAGGAGTAGTACTTGATTGATACAGATTAGTTCTCAATTTACGACCACCCACCCACCAACCATTCAAAATTATGACAGATGCCTCTCCCAAAAGCTACTTACGATCTAATTTTGAATTTACAGAAGGCTGACCACACAAACACACCTGCCATAATGTGATTGCAATTTGGGCACTTGGCGACTATCTCACTTTTATGGCTGGTTGCCACTGTCACATGAGTGCAAGTTTTAACTTTTATTTTTTCCAGTTTCTGGTGTTTACTTCTGCTATCTGGTAAAAAAAAGTCGTCTGGATAAAATGGATTTCCTTCATGAACACTTCATTTGCTTATCAACAGTAATGTTCACTTAATGAGCAGCAAAGAAGAAGTCATAAAATGGCTGATTTAATGACCGAAAAAATTTAAGACTGTAATTCTGGGGTCAGTTATGTTCATAAGTTGAGAACTACTTATATTGGGCCTTTCAACACCACACAAAAAAGGAAAACAGGATGAGAACCTGGCTCTGGCGTTCAGGTCTTTTGCTGAAGCATGACACTTGTCCCTAGGTACCCTCAATTGCATTTATATACTTAATTAAATCTGCAGTTCCAATTTGAGATGATTATTTAATAGAGATCTAGAATTGATCATTGATTTTTTTTTAAGGAATTTAGGCCAGCCTCTTAAGTGATCATCCATTACCACATTCTTTTACTAAAGCTATATTCTGGCAAGTATTCCCTTTGTCCCTGAACTCCTGATGTCATGCACATTAGTGTGTCCTATGAACATGCCCAAAATACGCATTGGTTCAGCTGCTGTTTGGAGCTTACCTGACAAAGTGTCGGTGAAGGTAAACCAAGATGATTGTAGGTGTGTTTCCCTAGGCTCAGTGAAAGAAGGTCAATTTGTTTTCACTCCATCACAATATTTTCATGTCCCAAATTGGCCGCTTGCTTCCCTGTTGACTTTTTCTTTCCATCTTGTATTGACACAGTTTCGAATAAACGAATATGGGACAGTGAAAGTAGTTAGTGCTGACAAACCTTCACCTGCAGAACCCATACAGGAATGTCAGCCGGAAAGAAATGGGGATGATGGAGGGGTACTTACCTGCAAGGGCAATCCAATCAGGACTCCAGGTGAGGATTTGGAGAGGATTTCCAGTCCCAAAGTAATGTTGCAAACAAATTCTGTGTAGGTATCAGATAACCTATTCCTTATTTTATTGGTCAGCAGGCTTACTCTTTGAAAAATGAAGAAAAGTGTACCCAACTGTTATGGCAGAAGAGAATTGACTTTAAAAAGTTTGAATTCAGCAAGGGATCACAGAGGAAAAAAATCCATAAAATTTGCATAATGTAAAAATGTTAGGAAAGAGACAATCAGACAGTAGCTTAGGATGCTGCTAATTGCTTAATTCTTAATGCCCCCCCTTTCTTCATCCCTTATAATCAAGTTGGAGCTGCCATCAAAGAGTTGGACTGTATTCCAGAAACTATAATATTTATACTTTCTCTATATGGTAATTTTTGTACCTATTAATCATAGGCCCATATATTTTTGTATTTGAGGCTTTGCAAAATGTAAAGGGCTGTGTTTCAAAATGGATGATTCCAGGGACCATTTGTGGAGAGGAATTCTAGTGTTGTCAGTGATAAAATTAATTCCTTAAACCTTTGCAAAGTGTAAAGTGTCATTCCGATACTTAACACCCCCCCCCCAAAAAAAACCCATTGAAAAATATAAAAGAGATAGCTTCTGCTATTCTGTCATGGTTTGAAAGGTAGGCTATTATGTTTTCATTTTGTGCCTTTGACCTAAAATATGTAAAATTGGCACATAAAACATACCCGCAGCTCACCCCACTGGATTATCATTCTGCAATTTGACCTGACCCAGAAAATCTTCTCATTATCATAACATTGATGTGACTTATTTGAGCTTTTCACATTCTGATTTCTGTAGAATCAGATATTCCAGAGCCTCTTAAACTTCCAACGGTGGACAACCTATACCACTGCAATACCTGTGGCCGAAGAAATATTTCTGGGTCAACCCAGGAAGGCCGGGCATTTTGTAGTGAGAACTGTCACCGGCAGTTCAAAGAAAGGTAATAAAGAGGTTGCCTTTAAAGGGGGTGGGGAGAGGAGGTAGGGAGAGAAGAAAAATTAATACACTTTTTGTCTTGTTCCTACTGTTTTTTCCATTTCTTCCATAGACAGAAAGAAATACTGTAAATCTTGTTTTAAAGAAGCACTTGGGCAAAAGAGCATCCATTAATGCTGAATAACTAATATAGATAAATTTATGTAACATAGGCAGGGGTGGTATTCACTTAATTTCCCTACTGGTTTGCAAATGTGAGGCCGTACATGCCCTGTCCACACATGCAATTGGCCTTCCGCCATGCGCTTTGGCTTGAAAACGTGCCTAAATAGGATGGCATAGAGCTGGGGCAGGTGGGCAGGCCTACCCGTGATTTCCACTACCAGTTCGGGCAAACCGGTCCAAACTGGCTAAATACCACCTCTGAACATAGGTTACATCAATGTTTCTCAATATTATTAGCTTTAAGATGCATGGATTTCAACTCCCAGAAGTTAGTGAAAATTGTAGAGAAGCACAACCTACACATACGTATATTAAGTGAACTTTCTCCGCAGGTAATCTTTTGGCATGAGGATTTTACATTTTCTTATAATTTCACCAGAATGAATGTTCCCAATTTCAAAAAAAAATTCATCTAGATTGAGGCATTTTGGTTTCTTTTTTTTATTCAGGAGAGGATAAGAATATGATGTCAAAATTGCTTTGTAGTGTTGAATGTCAAGCATGGACTTATTTTCAACGTTGATTAGTCTTGAATTTCCAACTAAAATGATGGTTGAGAAACAGAATTAAATTGCATGAATCAATTTTATTTAAGGTTTTATTGCAGTGTTCTCTAGTGGAAATGCTGTAGGTAAGGTGTAGTATTTCTGAATGTTTAAAATGTCTGAATGTTTATTGTATTTTGTCAATGTTGTTGCAGTTCTAGTATTAAACCCAAGTCTCATTGCTTGAGCAACTTTATCTGGAGAATCTGCAAGTTTGGGTGTTGTTTTTGCAGGTCTGTCATTGTGGAGAATTCTGCTGGCATCACTAACACTACTGAACTTCTCAAGCCAGTAAAGAAACGGAAGAGAAAAGATTATCAGAGCCCTTCAGAGGAGGAAGAGGAAGAATCAGAACAAATGGTGTGACTGGGATGTTCTTGCATGTATTTGCAGTAGAATCTGATAGCAGCATTTTTTTTCCTGGTATGCATGCTCGCTCATTCACTGGACTGGCCTAAATTAGAGCCAGTCAGACCATGGAGCCATAGCTTTAACCAGTGGACACTCCAAAGTAGGGATGGGCAACTATTTTTTTTTTTAGTGCTGGAGAATGGTGCAGCTGCTTTAAATTCTTTGGTGCCCCATAGATATAAAGGAATGGTCCATAGGCAGAATGTAACATGCGTATTATCAGGGTTCCATCTGACACATATTTGCACATGTAACCTATAGGACCTAGAGAGGAAAGAGATGTTCATATTTGTCCTCTATTCACTTAGTGATCAAGATTTCGCTTCTAAGTGACTGTTATATTCTAAATATAGGTTGTTCTACATACAAAGATGGTACTGAATAGTGGGGTATCCATTCTTTTCCTAAGTTGGATGGTACCTTACCATTGTTCCCCTACTTTCCACTGGATGGTTTGAGAAATACCTTTGCTGCACCAGATACATCAGCTTTTGTTGGTTTCTCTTTGTGGTTGTATTTTGATTCTTCACAAAATGGGGGAAACAAGGCAGAGTGCTAGGTGGAGGCCATTTCATATAATTTTCTTTGGCCAACAGGGCAGCGCTCTGAGAGATTAAGGGGAGAAGGTTAGAACAGTCAGACTGCATTGTGCAGAAATAAAAATAGTGCTGGTAATTTTGGACATGGTCAAAGCCAGTTGTCATTTAAAAGAGTCTACCTATACTTTTTGGTTTTGAAATAATTTATTACTTGACAATTGCTTAACTTTTTAAACTTATAAATGTATACATTATAACCCTATTTATTTATCAAATTTATATGGCTGCTCATCTCACGAGGAGTGACTCCTACATATTCAGAATTCATATTCATTACACTGCAGAATTACTAATCTACATTGTCTTACCCATTGAAAACCGCACATTATACAAGCCCAGTACCCTCCAGATGTTTTGTATTAAATAATTTATAATCTGCATTATTGAATATGATTGTGTGAGCTGAAAGGAGCTGTAGTTCAAAACATCTGGAGGGCATTGCTAATTTAACCTTAATGCAATGCTCTATTAAACTAGCTTTTATCTTTGAATATATTACGAAACCACAGCTATCTACAGGATAAGTCGAAAGCAGTAGCTTGTGCATCTTGATTGAGCCTCTTCTCTCACCTCTTCTCCTTTTTGATAAAGTATTCCCCACCTATGGATTTTTCACCTCATGTATCACTATATCACCACTGCTTGTTTAGAAATTGTTATTGTAAATGCTTTGTAGAAGCATCCCTAAGTTGTAAATGCAACACATGGCTAAATTAACATGTTGCAAGGAATCTGGAACCAAATATTGCCCCTTAGTTCTTTCTTCTTCATTAAAGTACTGCAAACAGCATTATTTAATAGCAGGATTACTATTCTGTTTTCTGAATTGAAATCATACTCCCACACTCATTCCATTGCATAAATGCAGCAGCATGCAGAGCCAAAGTTGCAGTTATCCTTACAGGGGATAAAATCTGATCATAATTCTGGTACATCTCTTTCCAGGAGTATGACTGGTAAAAACTGGGATAGTGGAATTTTGGAATGGTGCAGCATTACTATACTCCTATTCTCTAAACAATTTTTGCTTTATAGACCAGCAGAAAAATAAAAGTCTCTTTTTGATTGGACTGATTTCAAGTTAAAAATAACTTAATCTAAGTACCCAGATTGTTGGGGTCAATATGCTAACTTTGTAAACTGCTTAGAGCTGTAAAACTGTAAAACACTGTGAAGCGGTATATAAATCTAAGTGCTATTTCTATTAAAGATATGCCCAGATCTCCTATATCATATTTGTATTTGCCTTAAGTTGCAAGTTCCCTCAAGGAACAATTCAGCTTTGGTTTTAGCTGTATTTCTACAAATTTTTGTTATGTATCAACACACTGAAACTGATCTTATAGAAGCAAAGATTCTTGTAGCATCATAAAGACAGCAAATTTATGATAAGTCCTGGATCACCAACCTGGAGCTTGTAGACACCACTAAATCAACAATGTTCTTCTTGGTGCCTTCAAAGCTTTTTGCAGTTATCAAGAGGTACAAGTCTTTCTCTGCTGTGGCTCAAAGAGGAATTGAGATTTTTTTCGCACTTTGCATTGTGTTAATCAATTCACTAATGTGAGAATGTCTGTGTCATATGCAGCAAATATTTTGAGAATGCCAGTGTAATAAGGTTATTCTCACATCTGTGTTTTATTTTCCACTGACCTCTCTTTGCAGCCTCTGTCATCCATCACAGGCATTTATAACACTTTGTAGATCTGATGAAGGGAATTTTGAAAACTTATGCCTTGAGCTTATATCACAAATATTGTTTGTCTTTAGAGTGCTACAAAATTCTTTGATGTATTACAAAAGGTAACCGGAAATGGATCATAGAAAGCTAGGGAACATAATCTTAAACCCCAAGATTGCAGGTAACCCATCATCCAAACCCTGGAGTGACTACAGAGGTGTTTAAAAAATTGGTGCCAAATAGTATATTTTATCTCTGAAAACTCATGAGGAATAATGTTATTATTATTATATAATATATATATATAATATATGAGATTTTGTTTGTGTGCCTTAGGAACTAAAGCAGGAGGAGATAAATGGTTCAGGAGGAGAACTTCCTGCTGTTAATAATAGTAATGAAGAATGGAATGCCGATCAGTTTGGTAAGCATATAGCATGGCTTACTTGTTTGAGGAACTATAATGTAATCATTAATAATCCCCAAATATGAAATGGTATGTTCTGTCAGAGGTCATGTTTTTCTTTATTCATTCTGAGATGCAGTCTGGCTATGCCTGTCCCATCTGCAACCAGAAAGTACAAGTGCAGAATAAAAGGAAGAACCTAATGATCTTGAGTAAAATGCAATGTTCAGTCCTCAACAACTAAAAGCAGATGGTGTCTATAATTTTTGAAAAGAAGAGTATCCTAAACTTTGCCCTAGATGTCTAAAATGTCACTTAACGTAATGTTTTTCAAAATTTCATTTGTTCCATTTTCTGATATTTTTAGTTTCCAGTGAAAAGGCAGAAAGTTGGACCTGGGCATCATACTTAGAAGAACAAAAAGCCACAGCTGCTCCTTTAAATTTGTTCCAAGAAGTGAGTTATTTTTTTACCTGCTATCTTTATAAAGCTTTGACACTATTTATTCTATAATCATTGATTCTTTTCTTTAAGAGAATCTTGATTCTTGTTTCTGGTTCCTGTTTTTTATGGTTGCTGTACTGTAGGAGCTTCTTTTTACCTGAGAGATTCATTCCATAACACATATGTATTTCTCAAATTTCAATCTCAAGCAAAGATAAGAAAAGAAAAAGCAAACATTAATGGTAATGTTCATCGAAAAAGAAAAAAATAATGAATTTGGGAAAGAGAAAATGCATTCTGGGATATGGATACAATATGGTAGTTTTTTTTAAGACCATTAAGCTTTGGAAAGTCAAGTGAAATTTAAATGTAGCAAATAAAGTTATTTTGTTGTGGAAGAAAAAAAATGAAATCAGATACTCTTCTTTTACAGGTAGTCCTCAACTTATAATCAATCATTCATTTAGTAACCAAAATTATAGTGGCACGGAAAATGGTGATTTACGACCAGTCCTTGCACTTAACAACTGTTGCAGCATCTCCTTTTTACGCGATTACAATTTGGGCACTTGGCATGTATTTATGATGGTTGCAGCATTCTGGGATCATGTGATCACCATTTGCGATCCTCCAAGCTGGCTTCCATCAAGCAAAGTCAATGATGGAAGCCCGGTTTGCTTAATGACTGTGATTCACTTAACAACTGCTTACAACCATTTAAAAAAAAAACCTTGTAAAATCAGGCACAACTCTTTTAACAGCCACTGTGCTTAGCAAGGGAAATTCTGGCCCCAACTGTGATCATAAGTTGAGAACTACCTATACCAGGGGGGAGCAGTGGTGAAATTATTTTTTTTACTACCGGTTCTGTGGGCGTAGTTTGGTGGACCGGGCAGGGGAAGAATACTGCAAAATTTCCATTCTTCCCCACTCTGGGGCCAGCCAGAGATGGTATTTTCTGGTTCTCCGAACTATTCTAAATTTCCGCTACCCGTTCTCCAGAACCTGCTGAATTTCATGCCGGGGGGGACGGGGACGGGACGATCTTTCACAACAGAGAATTAAAGTGCAGAGATAGTTTTATTATTTTGACATATTTCAAGACTTCAAAATATGTATACTGAACTTCTGTTTCTAATAGAAGCAGAAACAGAAGGCAAAATGTGTACTCACATGGGAACCGCCATCATGGTTAATGTCTTATTGCAGTAGTTTCCATTTAAATGTATCATTAGAAGAAATTATGTATCTCTTACATTTTTATGTGATTTGTTCTTTTCAGCACCAGTCAATTACCCCAAATAAGAATGGTTTCAAAGTGGGAATGAAACTGGAAGGCATAGATCCTCAGCATCCCTCAATGTATTTTATTCTCACTGTAGCAGAGGTGAGATGAGTTTATGCTGTTGCATATTGTTCTAGCTCAGCTAATCACTTGTTTGTCCCTTGTTTTCTTTCATTTACGTTATTTAAAGCTTGCCATTCATTTTAGGGTGAATATGCAACCTAGTTGCAAGAAGTACTAAAACTAATAATAGGGGCAAAAAGGTTGTTATCATAAAATAACATACACTATCAGTGGAAAGCAGCACGTGATGATTTAACAGGATAGCCCATGTGTTTCTGTTGCTTTTTCTGCATGCAGGTATGTGGCTACAGGATGCGGCTTCATTTTGATGGCTATTCTGAATGCCATGATTTTTGGCTGAATGCTGACTCTCCCAATATTCATCCTGCTGGCTGGTTTGAGAAAACAGGACACAAACTTCAACCTCCCAAAGGTAGGGAGATTAGGACAGTGCATTTAGAAGCTCACTTCCAAAGCTTTTGTTGTCTGATGGCAAAGTGAATGAAGGAGTGAGTGAATGAAGTGCTTTCAGAGGAATGGAGACAATGGTGAGGTGGACAAATCTCTAGGTTTTGGTGTCTAGTTTTTCCAAAGCTAAGTTGCTAAGTCAATTTCATTCTGTTTTTATATCACTGTGTAACTCTTTTAAAAGCCCACAAGAACATTTTCAAATATTTTGGCAAGCAATATGATCAAGGAGAGAAACCACCTAGAACTAAAGAGAAATTTTCTGACAGTTAATCAGTGGAACAACTTGAATCCAGAAGTTGTGAATGCTCCACTGGAATTTTTAAAGAAGAGATTGGACAACCATTTGTCTGAAATGGTATAGAGCGCCCCCCCCCCCTTCCCGGAAGAAGACCTCCAAGGTCCCTTCCAACTCTGGCATTCTGCATTCTGCAATAATAAAAAAAATACATTGTTATAAGGCATTGTTAAGTATATCTCCTTTTGGAGACTAGAATTGAGTAGCAGAAGGTAGCAAGGAATGTTGAATAGTCACGCTATCACAGCCACCGAAGTTAAAATAAGGATAACTTTACTTGCATTAACAAAAATAAAGTAGGATAAACATTCTCCAAAACAAGCAATAAGTAGTCTTGAATTATATACACAGTCTATGATACAACATGTTGGTTTACAGATGCTCAACTCACGATTCACCATGTAGACAGGTAACTAACATACAGAGTAGCCACCATCGAATATACAGTATTCAACCCCAACAAGCATGGAGAACATACAGGAACAACCAGGAACAAAACAGTAGATTAAAGCCACAGCATCCAATCATATCTCACTTGAACATTATGATTACATCCCTAACAGGCTTGCATAATACATTGTGGTTTTCTGACACAGTGGTATTTATACAGTGCTGACAACAGTGCTGACAAGAAACTATTAACACTAATGTTTAGGAAACTTAAACCATTAATAATTTAAAAAAGAAAAGGTATTATATCAATATCAGTGAGTTCAAGTGCTGACATAGCCATGGAAGTCAGCTGTGTGACCTTCAGCCAGTCACTCTCTCTCAGCCCAACTCGCCTCACAGAATTACTGTTTTGGGGAAAATAGATAAATATTATATATGTTCCCTACCTTGAGTTAATTGTAAAAACAATAAAGGCGGGATATAAATAAAAATAAATAAATATAAACTGATTTAAAATGTTGAGATTAATAAACATAAGATAATTTAGCATTTACAATTGAAACGGGATATAGCATTAAGAAGCAGCTGTATATTACAAGATATTTGTTGTACAATAAAGATTTTTGTCTTCAGTTGATTACAAAATACTAAAATCTCCATTGTATTGTTACTTGTTTAGGATTGTTGAGAAAACAAAAAAAGACAAAGAAAAATAGGCAACAGAATAAAAAAAGAAAAATAATAGAAAATAAAGGCTGCTTGGTTTTTAATTTCCTTTTTATGATGCTTAGGCTAATTTACAGCATTTATCAACATTTAAACCCCCGTAGAAGCCAAACTATAAATCTGTCATGCTGTATGATATATTGTATGTATGGGAGCCATTCTTGTTTAAGTTTGATTAAACATCTATTGGGAATATAGTTAATTTGACTGGAGAATTGCAACTCAAAATAAGAGATAAGAACAAATAAGGAAATATATCTTCATTTTGATTCTTGAGATTCTTGAGATGAAATTAAATAGAATTCGCAGTGTTATATAAAACAAAGTTATAACTGTGTTACCTGTGAGAAGCAAAAATACAAATTCAACAAAGGCAATATCCTAATTAGGATAACTGAGATGTTATAGTACAGTATTGGCGAACCTTTTTGGCACTGAGTGCTGAAATGGGAGTGTGCATGCGTACGTGCACACCCGTGCTGGAAGCCAGAAGAGCAGCCGGCCAGTGTACATGCGCATGCTGGGAAGATGATCTTCCGGTTTCCGGCGCTCCTGTAGGTGGGTGTGAAGACCAGCTGGCTGGCACGCCGGAACCCGGAAGAGCAACAGGCGACAGCTCGCATGCCCAGAGAGATGGATCTGCGTGCACTTCTGGCACACGTGCCATAGGCTTGCCATCATTGTTATGGTAGCTACACGTGCACAATTTTGTTATAACTCTTCATCAAGAAAGCTATACACATCGCAACTATGCATCTATATCATTGAAAGCTATATATGTGTATCAGAAGAATCCTAAACCTAATCTTGTGAGAGACATCAAGACTTGTTTTGGATTTATTTATTTAGCTTATGGCAAATACATGGACTTATAGTGGGTCAAATGTTAATGTCCAATCCACCCAGCCATTTAAGGACAGGGTGGTCTTGTTTGGGATATCTTACTAGTGCAAAACTGTCTCTTCTGGGGTTCTCAGTATTATAAGGAAAGTCAATATACTGACATTGCCTTCAGAGACAACTGCAGTATCTTCATTGCTGTAGAACAAAGGTGGCATGATATGGTACTTGCAAGCCCTTCAGTTCACATCCATAAAAGTGCACAATGAAATATTAATTTCAGAATAAAAATGGCAATCTCAGATGTTCAAGTTCTCACCAGAAATATTATCGATTTTCAAGTGAGAACATGAACAGCTTGTGAAATTGCTGAAATTTCACAAGATTTTAGTCACTGAAAAAAATGATCTTAGTGCCATTTTACACCATAAGGCAATATTGCTTGGCACTTGAAAAGGGATGGTGATTCCTGCTGTATCTAAAATGAAACACTATAGACTTCTGTTGCCATGTCTCCTCTTATCTCTCCTTTATGTATGGGGTTTAGGTTACAAGGAAGATGAATTCAGCTGGGCCAATTACCTGAAGATTACCAAAGCTCAGGCAGCTCCCAAGCATCTCTTTGCAAGTCCAGACAGTGTGAGTGGCTGCTGCTTTATTTTACAAATCAATCCCTTTTGTTCCCTCTTGAAACAGTATAAAGAGAGCCTGACTTGTATTCCACAATAATACTTCACTTGATGTCTGTGTTCCAAATATCATTCAGAATTAAATCAGAGTTCAAGGCATAGCTTCCATCAACGTTCCAATTTAATAAGAGAGACATGTTGGTATATCTGTGGAAAACCCGAATCTGAAAACTTCCTGGGTTTTCCACCCGCTTGAAAGTTCATGATCTTGCACCACACCCACAGTCCATCACATGGTCCAATCTTCCTCTGCCTCGCTGGCATTTCCACCCATCTAGTTCTGGTCAGGTGCGGAGACAAAAGATGACCTTGGGCTTCTAGAAAGGAATGTTTTATTTTGACAACACATTCTACAATTCTACTCCTTACTATTCCCCCTCCCAATTACCCCACTATTGAAACAGCATAGTAAAATAATAGAGTGTGTGGCAGGCCAAAGATCCTAAAAGGAATATGACTGCAGGCCTGACAACTTGATCTTTTGAATCAGGATTCAAAAAATAAATAATTTGGACACACCTGCAATTGTAATTAAAGTTATCAGCCAATTAAATAATTTCATTGGATTATAGTAAGGATTATAACTGCGTAATTTTTGGATCAAAACTAACGCTACCTCTTAAAACTGACATATCTTGCATGCAAAAATTGAGAGAACCACTAGATGACAGCAGAGAGTCAGTTTTCTGCATCCCTATTCTGCCATCTAATTATGCAGATTTTTGCAGCATAGAATTTGTAGTAGCTTAATTTAACTTATACCTTTGTGATTAACAGTGACTTCTTTAACATTGATGAATCTGCTGCTGAGAACAAATTATTCTAAAGAGTAACAGTTAATTCCATTTAGATTAACCTTTAATCATTTGAATGTTCATTGAAATATTAAAATACCCATTAAATTTTTAATTTGCTTCTTTTGGAAACATTATTAAGTCCCTTCTTTTCTGCATCACGAGGAATTCCTTAACAGTTCTGGCCACAGTGTGTTGTTTACTTATCATAGAATTACCTCATAAAATTCCTTTGTATCCTAGGTAGCATAAACTAGGGTTAAGCCTCTATTATCCCTTAGATCGGAGGTTTCAACTCACGGTGTCATGGCTTTGTCACGTGACGTATTGGAACTTTCCCCCCCTTCGCTAAACGGCATGGCCAGTGCTTGTGTTTGACAGCCCTGGCTTAGATATTGAATTACAATTTCTACTATTCTTCATTGTTAACTGTGCTGGTTAGGACTAGCGAGGTGGCGCAGTGGTTAGAGTGCAGTACTGCAGGCCACTTCAGCTGACTGCTATCTGCAGTTCGGCGGTTCAAATGTCATCGGCTCAAGGTTGACTCAGCCTTCCATCCTTCCGAGGTGGGTAAAATGATGACCCAGACTGTGGGGGCAATATGCTGACTCTGTAAACCTCTTCAAGAGGGCTGAAAACCCTATGAAGCGGTATATAAGTCTAACTGCTAACTACATGGAGTTGTTCATATGTCCAGGTAGTTTGTTTGTTTATTAAATTTATATGCCATCCATTTCACTGTAGCTTTTATCTACTTCTGTTAATGCAGAGTCATATAATATATTTTTCGGAGTATAAGATGCACCCTTTTCCTCAAAAAAGAGGCTGAAAATCTGGCTGCGTCTTATACACTGAATACAGCATTTTTTTGCCTCCCAACACTCCGCCCCTTCACCAAAATGGCCGTGCATAGCTTTTAGAAGACTTTCAAAGAGCTGGGGGCTTGGGAGGGCAGAAATGAAATAGCCTGCTTTTTGCCCCCCCCCCTCAATTTCTGGGGCCTCCCAGGGAGCACTCTATAAGCTTCCTAAAGGCTATCCAAGCCCCCCCTTTTTTTGACAAAAAACGGGTCTGTTTTCACAAAAAATGGGCTGTTTTTTTGCTCATCCCCCCCCCCCCAGGAGAACTCTACAAGCCTCCTAAGGGCTATTCAGTTTTGCGAAAAACTGGCCATTTTTGGGAGGTTTGCAGAGTGCAAAACCTTTTAAAAAAAATTTTCTCCTTCAAAACCTTGCTGCGTCTTATATTCCAATGCGTCTTATAGCCCGAAAAATACGATCAATAGTTTGGCATAGTTTAGCATAATTGCACTCTACATATACTGTCACACCTACATTAAAGGATTGCAGAAGCTGCAACATGAGTGACAAATGCCTGATGTTCTGTCTTCTCATTCCTCAGAATGATGTTCCCATAGGATTCCAAATAGGGATGAAGCTTGAAGCAGTGGACCGTATGAATCCTTCTTTGATTTGCGTGGCCACAGTGACAGATGTGGTAGACAATCGCTTTTTGGTGCACTTTGACAACTGGGATGACACATATGACTACTGGTAGGTGAGAGATGAACGCCAATAATATTACTCTACCTACTGTGGCCAACCATTGAAAGTCATGGGATGATGGCATGAAAGCTGATTTTAAAGCTTCATGAAGAAGATAAAAATTTATCTAGTAAAAAAAAAATCTCAGGAATTGTTGAAGCAGCGATTATACATCACCCAGTGTGTCATAATCCTTGTTTCACTGAATTTTCACTCTGAGTAGGATATTTCACATGAAGAATGCTGACATCTTGATAATTCTTTCTACCAATCAAGCAGTGGGGGAAGTTATCATGGGCCCCAAAGAAGACTTCTTCCTATTGTTACTTGTTACGTGGAGGGCAAGAATGGGCATTTTGCCAGGATTGTGTTGGAAATTAAATCTTACCCTATGTGACTTTATAAAAAAAATAATCCTACCTTTGCTTATTATTTTTAAACATATAATAAACTTGCACATAATTAAAGCAATGCTTGATTCCCCCACTCCTTCCGGCAACCTTTAGAGAGACTATATAACCACATATTTTTATTGCAGGTGTGATCCCAGTAGCCCCTACATTCATCCTGTTGGTTGGTGTCAGGAACATGGAAAACCTCTCACTCCTCCACAAGGTGAATAATGCCTAAGTGTTGTCTACTGCCAAAGAAAAAAGAAACAGGAATGCATGCAGGGCATTTTCAATACAGGAAATATGTGCCATCTAGTTGAATATTCCTTCCATCACAGATACTGCTTTGTGATCAGATAGGAATTCATGGTCCTATTTACTCTTAAAATATAAGCCCTTTTAGATACAATAATAAACAAGTACCATAAAATCATAGGAAGGATTTCTGTTAAAATAGATGTCATTGCATGATTTCCTGAAGTGAAGTTTCAAAACTAAATGCTGAAATAAAAATGACATCATGAAAATGTAATATTTTACTTAACTTACATAAAACATAAAAGATGTTTCTCCCACTTCTTTGCCCTAGGTTTGCCCACTTTTTGGAATATAGACCCCAAATAGCATTTAACTTTCCTGTAGAAGTATGTTTTATAAATCAGGCATGAACTTGTAGTTTAGCCTTCCCCAACCTAGAAACCTCTAGAGGTTTGCACAGTGACCATTTTTGAGACATATGGAAGTTGAAGTCCTTGCATTTCGAGGCCATCTGTATTGGAGAAGACATTTATGGTGTAAGACATTGATTTTTTTTTATACACAAGGCATAATGAATCCCTGTTTTAAATTGACCATTGATTTGTATCTAGCAGTAACTAACACTGATGTTCAATTTGAGTTCCCGAGAGCCTATTGCTACTACTGAATTATTCTAAATAGATCCACTCCAGCAAAACCTTTTCATCTCCCAGATATTTTCATTTCCAGACTATCCTGACCCTGAGAACTTCTGTTGGGAAAAATATTTGTCAGAAACAGGTGCTTCTGCAGCGCCAACTTGGGCCTTTAAGGTGGTGAGTAATTTGTATGTTTTCCAAATCTCTGCTATACAGGCCTCAATATTTTCAAGAAGTATAGAGGGGAGGAGAGAAACCTTATATATGCTTAAGTCAATGTTCAGAAAACAGTGATTCTTCCTCTGATCACCCTTTGCAGGGGAAGCTATTTTGGTAATGTGCAGTTTTAGAAACTAGGAATGGTGAAAGTTTTCAATGCTAGTATAAGAAAAAAACCATGCATTATTTCTCTCTCATATAAAAAGATGAATCAGACCAGGGGACAATTAGCTATGCAGGATGTGATTTCACCTCATAAGCACCATCTTCCTTACCTTGTTTTCCTTACCTTTTTGTTTGGCCTCTCTCTAGAGGCAGCCCCATGGCTTTCTGATGAACATGAAATTGGAGGCAGTGGATCGAAGGACCCCCTCTCTAATCAGAGTTGGTAGTATAGAGGATGTAGAAGACTACAGGATAAAGGTGGGGTTTTTTTCTGCTTTGTGTTTATGCCTTTCTTTTTCATGGTATTGCCCAGTAATTTAAGTGCTTCCTTATGCTAAATGAAATGTATTGGGAAAAAATCACCCAAAGTCTTATTTACGATTTAAAAAAAAAATACAAAGCAAGAGTATAAATGTTATTTTGTAACCCAATCGGTCAAATGAAGTTACACCTTCTAATGGATTTTGGGGTTTTGTATAAGCAACAGTTTGACTGAATTGATACACCGTACTATGCCACAATTTGCTGACTAAAGAATACAACAGATTTAAGTCAAAATTAAACAAGCCATATTACAGATATTGCATGATGTACAAACCCTTGTTTATCACTTAATTATGCCTTTCATCTATAGCTTGGGAAGGCCTGGGCTTTGTTTTTGTATTCTACAATTATGCAATAAAAGAAATCATACACTGTATTTAAATTCTGTATTCTTAAGATTATAGAAAGTATTTATAGCCCTATGGTTATAAAGAAAACCTATAACCTCTGATGCTGGCTGAAATCTGAGAACTTAATGTATACTTCATTGTTGGCTCTTACAACAAGCAAAAGCAGAATAAACTTTAACAAGAACAATAAGCAGCCTTGTTTGCTTACTATAATTGTTATCTGTGTATAAAATATAGCTTTCCTTAATGTATAACTGTGATTGTTTCAGAGCGGAACATGCAGAGGCTGTAATGGGGAATGGCTGGTTCTTTAAATCAAAAGTCAATCTGATGTGCCCAGAGCACGTCCCCTGAGCCCTGAGAGGCCAAGAAAACAAAAGAAGGGAATTTGGTTAGGTTTGTGAAATTGGCAGTAAGAATTTGGGGTTGTTTTGGGGTGAAAGAGTTGGCTGGAATGCTGGATGAGGTGTTTACCTCAGGCAAGGCTGAAAGTTGGTTTAGATAGAATTGCATTAGTGTATTATAATTTATTCATTAAACATGAAACTCAGTCAACTGAGTTGTTGTTGTTGTTATTATTATTCTTAATGTGGTTAATTTTTTGTGAGATTCACAGCCTTGGGGGCTGGTTGGTAGCCTAACAACTCGAGTCCTAACCAAGGACCTAGGAACTGTTAAGGTAACATTGGAGGATATAAGTTGTTCTGAGTAGGGTGGTTTTTTGTAGAGTCAGAATGTTTAAGTCAGGTAAATTTAGAATTTCCAAATAGCGAAGTAGCCCTTTAGGTATTATTCAAAGGGCTCCAATTACAATTGGGACAACACATGTTTTCTTTTTCCATGCTCAACCTCAATTTGCAAGTCCCGGTATTTTGTTGTTGTTGTTTTTGTTGTTATCATCATCATCATCATTTTCATTATTATTATTATTCATTGCACAGTCAGCCAGATATTCAGTCTGGGTTTGGCATTTTATAGTGAAGTAATGGTGGCAGTAAGGAGACATAATTGGCCAGTGTCTATGGAGATTCTTAGTCATTCAGGTCATGGTGTGTCTCAAGGTGCTTTTTCCAAAAGGCAATTAGACTTTCTTGGTTTTTGTCTTTGAAAAAAGAACTAAAGAAGCTTCTTGGATGAGAAGTAAAACATTTTCAAAGGAAAAAAAACACAAGAAAATCCAATTGCCTTTTGGAAAAAGCATCTTGGGGTAATTGGCCAGTCACTTTTGAAGAGTGGCTGTTTCAACTTTGAGGGCACTTTCCCCCTTATTTCAGGGCCAATATTGCCAAATATCATACTATAGCATCCACTTAATTTATTATAGCAACAGAGATCAATGTATGTAGACACACCGATTCTAAAGTTTTTCTGTGCTAATGGTTGTTACTTCTCAGGTACTTACAAAAATGGAAAAAATAGTATCAAGTAATAATGTTGTCAGCACTTAATAGTAAATCTAATAGTAAATCCAATATGGAAGGTACAGAAGATAATGCAGAAAGATTTGGCAACAGCCAAGCAACTGTAGTAATGTCTATTCCTGTGCACAGCGCATAGGCATGCTGTCATGGATAGCTGATATGTTTCCGTCCATGCTGATTAAGAATTGTTCATTTTATACTCAGTAAAGTTTTCTATTCTCAGTGGTATCCACTGTTTTCCCACAAATAGTGTTCATAATACTATCCCCCAGTACTTTTTATTTAGATATCAGAACAAAAAGCATTTGTCAAGGGAAGAGATGAGGTCAAATGAACAAGTCAAAAGGTAAAATATAGTGGCATAATTATAAAAGTGCTTCATCATTCACTTATGGGTGAATAGAAAGTACAGTAACATGGGAAAGACAACATATGGGTTCAGTTTCCATCCTCAGACAATAGAAATGTGGCCTCTGTAAATCGTGGTGGAGCAGTTATTTAGAAGTTTACATTTTTTTTTCCTGAGCTTGCCCATTGATTCCACACTGCCATGGACCAAACAGACTCCGGAATGAACAGAATTCCATCTATACTAGTTTTGCCTGCATATTGGTGGATTTGAAGTGAGATGTGGAGATTCAGTAGCTTTCATCTGTCTTTTTTTAGAGTGTTGCGTGCACCTAAAAGGTTCATACTTCCACTTGTGAGGTATGGTATCTTAGATATATATATATATATATCTCACAGCTGGGATGACCTAAGGGCTTCCAGACTGTTGACTGTGTGCCTTCAGATATGAAGCTGTTCAAATCATTGATCAGTTTGAAGTGAAAATATGGAGAACTATCTCCTTCTGTGCCATGTGAAACTTCTTTTATGTATTGATTAGAGAAAATGCACCTTTGTGTCTGCTGGTTGGATGCTCCAAGGATGATTTCTAAAATCTAACTACATTCTGTTGATGTTTGCCTATAGATTCATTTTGATGGCTGGAGCCATATCTATGATTTCTGGATTGACTCAGATCACCCAGACATTCATCCTGTAGGATGGTGCTCAAAAACTGGACATCCATTGCAACCTCCTCTTAGTAAGAACAGTAACTACATGTTGCACAAATACTTGCCACATTCTCATGATTATCTAGGGACAGTAGAAACAGACAGCACAGACTCCATGAAACAATAGACAGGGTGGCATCTTTTAGCTTATAATTATAACATGATGAAAAAGTAACACAAACACCTTCTATTGTGTTAATTATTTTGCCCTGAAAACTACAGTGCTTACATGTGAGGGATCTTTTAGTTCCCCAAAAAGACATAAAAACATGACCCCTAAAAATCTTGTTCAAGGCTTCCTTTGGTTTCTGTGTCTCTGGTAGACTTGACCTTCATGTATATATTTGCAGTTATGAATCTATAAAGTTGCTTTGTTTCCAAAAGAAAGAGGGCTATGACTTTCCAGTTTATTATATTATCACTGTACAAAATTTGTAGGAACACTTCCAACAGTTGTGTATAGATTCCACTCAATTTAAGCTTTATAAAAACTTCTAAAAACTTCTATTTATTTCAAGTAGCCTTTCTTCAAAGGTTTAGGATGGTTTTAGATGGATGTTACTTTAGATAATTCTGATGCTTTTTAATGCTAAATTACCAACGTACCAATGTTGAATTAGGTTGCTGTTTTAACTGTTTTAAGTCATTGTTTTAACTAAATATTTAGTGTACTTTAATCTGTTTACATAAGCCACATTGTAAGAATAGCTTTCAAACATTAAACCAAATACATAATACATAAATACTTCCTGCTTTTGAGAAATATCTACTGATCAATTTTGAACGTTGGTGTAGTTGGGTATTTCTGAAATTCAACTGTAAAATATTTTTAATAGGCTACATAGAAATAGAGAGACAAATTTTACTAATTAGAATTCAGATTTTGAACTATATTTGTTGGGGAGGGGAGGATAAAAACTGATAGTATATACATGTTTGGTTTAAAGTATGAAAATTAATTACAACTTCATAAAGATGGAAATTGCCTATGTCTTAAATCAAAGTGCCTGAGATTCAAATTATTTCTTTGAGCAGGGCCAAAGGAACTCGTCTCCTCTACCAATGGAAGCTGTCCAACCTTGGCCTGTAAGACGCTCCCAGCTACCAAGAGTTCCAAATATAGCTTTCACAGGTGAGCACTCATAATAAGTTACAATATCCTGCTGATTATGCTGCTATAGGCAGCATGGACTTAAGGCCACACTAAGAGTTGTTGAGGAACCACTGCTATTCCAGTGTCTGTGTGACTTGTGTTGGAATAAATCAATGTAACATACTATGTGAATCCTGTATCCTCATCAAGATCATTTCAACTACTAGTATTTTGTGACAATTTGTGTTTTTATTGTTGGTTGCAATTTTCTATTGCAACCAATGAAAAAGCAGTTGAAACTTAAAATTGAGCAGGTTCAGTTCACAGCTGCTAAATTTCATTTGGCTTGGAAGATACATATTGAGCAAGATAGTATTATTATTTTTATTTAGCACATGGTAACACACAAAACCAAATGATTTTTTAATCTCCATTTTCCAGAAAGTGTCCAACACCTGGTTGTGATGGCTCAGGCCATGTGACTGGGAGATTTACAGCTCATTACTGCATCTCAGGGTGTCCCCTGGCAGAGAAAAACCAGGGAAGGGTAAAGGCTGAACTTTCAGACACTGAAAACTCTGTTCGAAAGAGGAACCTAATTGCTTATTCCCAGAAGAAGAAGTCTCGCCATCATGGAAGGTAAAGGAACAGCCTGTGTTAATCTGTTGGGATTATCAAACTGAGGGGTGCCATTGTAATTTACAACCAGTTCATTTTCAAATATTTGCTTTATGGCTGTTCCTCATAGTTTATGCATGATTTGTTGCTAATCCTATGCTTCTCCAGGCATTATATCTATTTTTATATATTATTCCCTTGGATCCTGAATCATCTTCTAAACTAATCTTTTCTCTATTTTTATAATCTGTTCTTATTAATATTATGCAGAATAACTTGCTTCTGAGTGCAGAGATCTGTGAGTTGGGTCCTAATCAACTGTAGCATTATAAATTAAAATGGAACATCTCAGGGCATAATTTTGAAGTGATATAGTACATTGTCATCTTAAAGCTAAGCATATCTTACTCCAGGAGAGGCTAGATAGAAAGCAGCAGATGATCCCTGTATGTATTCCTTGAGCTCTGGGGGAATAGATTTTTAAAATGAAGATTAACAGGCATGGGACTTTCTCTTAAAGCTGTATGAATGCGAATAAGAGAAATCTTATTGTGGCATGTTTGGAAAGAACCACACTGGATTTGATGAAACAATATATACCCTATCCACCACATATTTGGCATAGCCAATGGAAATATAATAGTGGTTAAGGGGTTGATTTACATGGAAATCTAGGTTCAAGTTCTCATTTGATCATAGGGTTTGTTTTCAATGTGATTAAATATGGGTCATCAAATCATTGTTGACTGTTAGCAATCACATAAATAGATTTTCCCACAACTGTCTGTCCCTAGCCAATATTTCAGGCTTTTCAATGGTGCACCCGTTTCCACTGCAACTGAATCTATCTGTCTTGCTGCTAGTCATCCTCTTCTTCTCTTTCCTTCTGCCTTTCTCAGCAGAAAGAGTTAGTTTTTTGTATAATGTGTCCAAAGTTTTGATTAATTTGAACTGGATCATTTGTACCTCAAGTGAGAACTCTGAGTTGATTTGTTTGATAATCCATTTGGGCTTGTTTTTTTTCTTGGTTGTCCACAAACAGACTCTTTCTTTATTCACTGAAGGAAGAGGAAGTACCAAGTAATTAGATTTGCAAGGTTCTGTAATTGTAGCTACTCGATAAAAATGGTTTTAGTCTTCCTGTGGAATTAGTTTCTTGATTTGATCTACCTAGTAGGGCTGAAACAATCCAACCCACCTCATACTGTAGGTTGCTCTGAAGAGAAAATGAGAACTCTCATCTGTGTGTACATCTTAAGCTTTCAAAAGAAAAAATTAAAGTCACTCAAATCAAGCTCAACTTATAGTAGTTGCACTAATTTTCTTGTCAGTAACATGACATTAATTTACCTTTGTATTTCCTCTTATTGACATCACAGTCTAGCTTATTCCTTTGTTATCTCCCACCCAACTATTATCTAGATCCATTATTTTTTCAAGATTAACCATAGTCAGCTAATACTTCCACTATCCCTGACTGACAGGATATAAATGCAATAAATACAATTAAATAAAAAAATATTGGCTAGATATTCCATGCAAATTTCTGGACATGATATTTGATTTATGGCCTTTAAAACAAACAAAACATTCTTCTCTTGTGGATTCATTGAGAAAGATGTTTTTAATAAGACATATATTCTTGAAATATATGCATCTTTTCTTTACTAGTTCTTGGGAGTACAATTGCAAGTATAAGTAGTTTTTGATTACTGATCACTCATTCAGTGACTGTTCAAAGTTACAGTGGCACTGAAGAACAACCTTGAAGTTGCAGCCATTGCACTGCGGTCATGTGATTCAATTTGGGTGTTTGGCAACCAAGCACATATTATGACGATTGCAACATCTCATAGTCATGTAATTGCCAGTTTCTAACAAGTAAAGTCAATGGGGAAGCCAGCAGTAAGTTACCTCAGTGATTTGGTTCACAACTGCAGCCGGAATTGACATTATAAATCCATGTAATCATATGACATTTTACTTAAAGACTGTACAGTACTTAGCAATGGATTTGTCTATCCCAATTCCAGTCAATAAGTGAAGACTACCTGTCTAACACTTTTCTAAGCTGCGTTTATTCCACTGATGTCTGTTTCACATGATTCTGACCCCACCAATATATGATTTAAGGCAGGGGTGTCAAACTCAATTCCATTGAGGGCCACATCACATTGCCCTAGGAGAGGTGGGGGGCGTGGCCAGGGTGGGTGTGGCCAGCTCAACGTCACTCCTATCGGGCACCTGTGGCCGCCCGAGCGCTCTGCCAGCGAAAACAAGCTCCAGAGTTCTGTTTTCACAGGCAAAAGGTTACAGGAGGGCAGTCCGGCGAGCCAGATCTAAGTACCCCGCAGGCCAGATCCAGTCACCGGGCCTTGAATTTGACACCTCTGATTTAAGGTTTAGTTAGTAGGATTTACTATAGGCCATTTTCCAATCAATACCCTATGACTTATATAAAGCATTTTTTATTTCTCTAGAGGGCGACCTCCTAAATATCGGAAAATCCAGCAGGAAGATTTCCAAAGTAAGTGTTTGTTAGTTTGTCTTTTCTATAAGCGAAATATTAATATTACAAGAGCAGCAAAATAATTATTTGTGTGGGTCTTCATATATAAAAGGTAAAAGGAGCTGACTAACTTGATAGAATTCTAAATTATGTTTTAAACAACATCTTTGTTAAAATGTGACCTGTGCTTTTCGGCATTAATGTTATATATCTGTAGAGATGGAAATCCTATTCGGATGTAATGTGGAAGAGATACTGTTTATGTAAAAAGTGTTGATGTTGCTAAAATAGTTTTGTAATAGAATTGGACAACCTGGAGTACTGACTAGTTTCAAGAGTTTATAGAAGGTAATCCATTTTAATCTTTGATGAGAGATCCCATTTCTTTCCCTTTACCTGCTGGTTAGGGAGAGTTTGTGGTCCTTGACAGATTCTACAGGAAAGGGGATTCTATAGGACAGAAGCTGCTATTGAAAAGGCATATTCTTTCTAGGCCCCACTTTGATTTTTTTATGTGCCTTCAAGTCAGTGGTGACTGGTGACTGACTGGATTAGTCCCTAAAGTTTTCTTGGCAAGATGTCAGAAATAGTTTCCCATTGTGTCATTCTTAGGGCTGAAAGAGAATGATTGGACCTAAGTCACACAGATAGCCTTGCACCTAAAGTGAGACTAGAACTCACAGTTTGCAGCTTCTAAGCCAGTGCCTTAGAAATTGCAGACGGGTTAAGACATTTCAAGAAGGGGTCCCGGAGCATATCCAGCCTACCCAAATGGGTGGAATAGGCAGGGAAGGGTAATCATGCAAATAACCAGATTCTGTGTCATGCAGGGCTTTAAAAGTCATAATTAGCATCTTCGATTGGCATCTAGAAAGACATTGGGAACCAGTACATCTTGTATACTCTGGTATAATATAGGCAAATTGAATGGTATTCAACACTGTGTGTATGTCACTATATTCTGGATCAGATGGATTTTCTGGGTAGTCGTCAAGATTAGTGTCATATACAGCATCTTAAAGGAATCCAGTAGAAAGTGAGTAAGGCATGGGTGACTGTGAGCAAGGTTTCCCATTTCAGTAATTGGTGCAGTTGGTAAATCTGTACAGATATTTCCCACCCATGTCTACCATCAGCTTATTGAGCAGGAGGCGAATGTCCAGAAGGACCCTAAAATTGTTCATCCACTCTGTTTGGGGATTATCCCATCAAAAGTCAGACATAACACATCACCAAGAGATATAGGAGGGCCAGGAATATTGGACAGGGGAAAGTTGTCATAGAGCTTGGAGAAGAAGCCAATTTCTCCAGAATGACGATATACCTATGAGCTGAATTCAGCTCCCAATTATTGCATCCACACATTTTTCTTGAGAGTGCTATAGAAGAAGTTTGTTTCTGCCTTTTTTGAGGTTTTTTTTTGTATTTCCCAATTTAATTTGACATGTGATAAATCTTGTTATCAGCCATTTCATCGGAAAGTATGCACCAGTCTCTGTTTATGTCAGCCTTGTCAGCACATCCTGACCGTTCCTTATCCCTCTGCTGGGATCAGCATTGTAAGCTTCTGCCTGGAGTAGCTGGGATCACAGCATCCACAGTGGCCAAATGGACAATTGATGAGGTAAGAGTGTCCAAAATATTGTTTAAGCAATCTTAACCTTATTTTAATGTAATACATTTAAATAATTTTGTATTCAACATTGTTCAGTATCTTCCAGATGCTATTAGGGGTGGGATAGTGTATTACCAATTCTTGGTTAATAGATCAGATGCAGGTGCTTCTGATGGTGAAATAGGTCATATTACAGAAAGGTTTAGGAATTGTTGGTATACAAAAAAACTGCTATTCCCTTTTTCTCTGTTCTTTAATTATTGCCTTTATATCTTTTCTCCAAAGGTTTTCAGCTTTGTACAGACGTTAACAGGTTGTGAGGATCAAGCAAAACTCTTCAGAGATGAGGTAGAGTAGTGGACGTTTGTGTGTGTGTGTGTGTGTGTGTGTGTGAGAGAGAGAGAGAGAGAGGGAGGGAGGGAGGGAGAGAGAGAGAGAGAGAGAGAGAGAGAGAGAGAGAGAGAGAGATGTTTTGAGTCCTTGCCTGGGCTAGTTCCTGAGGTTTTCTTGACAAGATTTCAGAAGTAGTTTGCCATAGCCACCTTCCTAGGGTTGAGAGAGAGTAATTGGGCCAAGGTAATCCAGATGACTTCAGAGGAACTGTTTCTAGCCTGATGCCTTTGCACTACACTAAGTGCACTACAGTCTCATAAAATAAAAACTCTTTGGCACATGGAGTAAGAAGACTGGAGGGCACTCAGCAGGATGACTTGCATTGTTTCCTGTTGACTTCCCCATTGACTTTGCTTGAAGAAAGCCAGCAGGGAATGTGACTAATATTAGTAACATGCATGTAGGATGCTGCAACCATGGTTGCCAATACAAACTGATTGCCAAGTACCTGAATTGTGATCATGTGACTGCATGGGTACTGCATGGGTACTGCAGTGACCAGAACATTGAGCTGTAGGTATCACTCATTCACCACCATTGCAACTCTAAATGGTTGCTGAACATGTGGTTGGTGAGTGAGGATTATCTATATTAATAATTTTTCCTAAAAGATAAGCCACCTGCAATCACCTATTTACTCCATAAGTTAGTCTGTGCCCAAGAATAAAGTTTTGCTGTGTTTCAAACATGGCAATAGAAGTATTCACTTAATGAAATGTTGCTATATTCTCAGATCGAGTTTGGTTATTTTTAACTTTTTATGATGTGATCTTGAATAAACATAAAATTTTCCCTATTGAATCCCTTTTGAAGCATGCATTAAAGAAATCGTACTGTTACCGTTCCATCTGTACAGTAAATCTGAATGCAGGAAAGTTTTTGGACTTCTCTACCTTTCTGAATTATCTTATTTTGCATCTTCTGCTAACACTATAATGAGATTAAATCATTGGATGTTTAATCTGTTGCTGTATATGCATTCTACTTAAACAGACATCTCTTCCACAGATGATTGATGGTGAGGCCTTCCTTTTGCTGACTCAGGCTGACATTGTGAAGATCATGAGTGTAAAGCTTGGCCCAGCACTTAAAATCTACAATGCCATTCTTATGTTCAAAAATGCTGATGACACCTTAAAATGAACTAGCCAGGACAGCTTTTGACTTTCCTCCACACAGAAACTGCCAGACTCTTTTGTCTGTCTGTCTTGGATGAATTGAGACCTTCTTAACTGCTGCAGTTGTAAAATCCTGCCAACCTGCTCTCTCTGAGTCTTCATTTTTGTTTACTTGCAAAACTCCTTCCTTTCTCCCTTCCTTCTTATCTCAACCTTTTTGAATTCTGTCCTGATAATGTTGAATTGAAAAATTCCAGGAATAACTTGCTTGATGCCAGAAATCCTGCTAAGTTCTCCTGTTGGTTATGATGGCACACAACATGGGTTTGAGACCAGATTTGCTACTGAATTTAACCTGCTATGGCTTTCACCTATCATCTCTGACTGCTTAAATTCTTACACTACAGTATGTCTGGATTACTATTTATTATTTTGCAATATATCCACTGCTTTGGATATACTGCTGCCATGTACAGTATTTGGAAGCAATTTTGAAATCAGATTTTTCTGGGCAAAAGTCAGTTTCTTAAATTATCAGAAATTTTACTATGGGCTATAGAAAACAAGATTAGCAAAGTAACAATATTAACACTTTGCACTAAGTAAAAACATTCCTCTCAATCATAAAATAACTAATTATTAGGCGGAGCTAGCTAGCGTTATCCTGTCATATTGGTCGTGAGATACATAAACTGAAGAAAAAATGTTGTGCAATGCGATTTTCAGATTCTTTGATTGCATCAATTTTGTCCCATCAGTCTCTATTCAGTTCAACGTGTGCCAAAATATTTATATTTTGTTGTTTCACAACATAGATTAGAAACTATTCTTATTTAAATCTTTTATAGTTTCACCTTAACAGTATATGGTGTGTTGCAAACATTCAATTAATCAATAATTCTGTTGCTAATTGCATATAGTTTTCCCTACATCCTCTTGATAATGACTAACATATGACATTCTTTTGGGCCATTTATGCTGTGCTCACATGGACTTAAGAAGATAGGCAGGAGTTGTAATGCCAGTCTGCCTAGGCAAGGGAAAAGATGGCCTGAGAAAGTAGAGTTTAAATTTCATCAAAATACAGGATATTAATTTATTGTTGTTGCATTTACTTTTGTGAAGAAGGTTAGAAAGCCATATGGATTTGCTATGTCAGATGACCAAATACCTTGGAACAGAGGTGTCAAACCCGCAGCATCACAATGGTGTCACATGATATATGAGGACATTTTTCCCCATTGCTAAACCAGGCATGGGGGTGGCCAGCGTGTGACACATCCGGGCTGTGGGTCGGGAGTTTGGCACCCCTGTCTTGGAATTTTCCTGTGGGATTTCTTCTAATTTCAGTCAATTTGATGTGTTTGGGGATTTTGTTCCTTTCAATTTTTCATCACTTGTATGAAGTGATCCTGGATAATAGAATCATTTCATTAATTATGATAGCTGAACTAAGGCTTTAGTGGCCAAAGTAAAATCTCTTACATCTTCTTAGATCTAACTTGCAAGGTGATTGAGCTCCTTAAGAAAACACTTTTTTCCCTTTCTTCCCACTTCAGTTTATGAAGACAAGGATGACTTTCTTTAATCAACAGGCTTCATATTAACACGGTCTCCGAAATCTGTTTCTTAATTTCCACAGAAAATACCTATGAAAATGCAGCATTTTAACTTATGAAATACTTAAGATATCTTTGGCTTTTTTCTTTTAAGTATTAGCTACTTGCTCTTTGAAACAAATGTGTATCTTGGTTTTCCTCTTTCCTAATAAGTGGTCTCCTAATATTTTTTTTGTGTGTTCTCTATGAATATCATGTGTAGTTCCTAAGAGGTATGGGGCCAAAAAGAAAGAGGTTTTGCATTTCTTATCAAAGCCTTCTTAAAAAATGCCAACGGTGAATGTGCCAAACTCTTTCTATATCCAAAGAGATATACTTTTTATTCATTGGGGGTGAGGGGAATCCTCCTAGAATACCTAGATGATTCTTGACAAAGGATGTGGACTTTAAAGTCCTGTTTTTGACATAATCATAAGTCTTATTTGCTGTGCAATTACATAAGGCAGCCATTTGTAGGAAGTAAATCCTTCAAAGAAGAAAAAAGCAATTAGTCTGTTCTTAGTAACTTTTGTTAAATTTCTAAGTGCATTTCTCCTGAATTTGACAGTACGATACACCTTTAGGACTCTATAGGTGGCCTATTGGGAATGACAAAGGATTCATCTTTAAACCTGAAACTGAGGAAAGGGATGCCATTTCAAAAATGCTTGGATAATACTAAGGCCCTTTTTAATTGAGTTGGTACTACTATCATAGTCCTACTAAAAGTGGTTTCATTGAGAGATGTAGGTACTACAACTTTGCTTCTTCAACAATTTTAGATTCTTATATTTGACTCAGTTGAAATTAGCGTGCTCTCTCCTCTCTCTCCCTCTCAGCATATATATGCTTTTTATTAAGAATTTTAATTATTAGTAAAATCCAGTACTGTGATCTGTGGTTTGTAGATTCCTTTTCAATAGCATCTCTGACTTGTCAAATAAAACGTGTTCCACCATTTCTTCCATAATATTTTCAGGACACAGCCTATCCATAAAAGCAAACATCGCTATTGACTTCAGTGATACTAACGTCTGATTCCAATTTTCAAAAGTATGCTTCAGTATTTTTACTGTTGAAATGTTTTGCACCATTTTATACATCCCAGTTAATTTGTGGTTCATAAGGCTTGTTTATTTTCTCCTTTAATTAAAATCTTTATTTCCCTTTTATGTCCAATTTTTAAAATTGTGTATTTTTATTTTATCCTGCAGAGTCCAAACAAATCTATTTCCAGTGGGAATGATTCTTTATAATCAATTCCAAAATCTTATTCCACATTTATCTGGAGCCTTAATCTGTTTATTACTTTCTGGGATCAAAGTCTTATTTAGCTTTTTGCTGTTTATTTCAACTTTTTAAAATAAAAATCTTAATCTTATGATTAATTTTTTCTTTCATTAAGGATTGACGGAATCACCTGTTTTTTTCAGACTTGTCAATCCAAATGTCACATTTTAACAAGCAATTGCTTTTAACAAACAATTTCTCATTTGTGACTTCATTGTGACTACTAAAGGAAGCTTTCAAAGTTAGGACTTTTAAAATGCACTAACTGTGATTACAAGCAAAATGGTTATTCCTGTCATCTCCCACTTCTAAAAGCCCACTGGAAACTGCTGTCTTGCAGTTTCTTCATGAGGAGCAACTGTTCAGAGCACATGTGGCCAATCTCCTGTCCTCTCCTCCACAGAGGATTTGAACAGCTCGTCTACTTACTGACTCTGATTTCACTGTGTCATCAGGCCTGCTTTTCACAGAGCCGTCTTTAAACTGCCATTTCTTCCCCCTGAAGTCTTATTTTTTCAGCTGAAATCAGCTTCTGATGGATCTTACGTATATAAACAATTGCAGTATATGGTTATGGTTTTTGGAACAAAACAATCTTCATCTTGTAGTTTGGATTCAGGGAAAAGGTGCTTAGATGTCAAACTCTGTATTTCCTCTTTGACATTCTGAAATATTTTTGTTGTGCTTTTCTTCATGAATGATTGTAGAAGAGAGAGAAAATGACTTTAATTGATAGGAAGGTGAGCACTATTAAGCAAGACAGGTAATATTATGGTATTCAGGATGCTGCCAGCACTGTAGAGAGCATCTTGGAGGATTTTTTGCTTCTGGTAAATGGATGTTTTGTAACTAGTCATGTTGGCTGTGGAAGCAGTTTTGTGGATACACAAGTATATTTGAGCGATTTTGAGTGTATATATCACATTTCTCAAAATTCCAAATATATCACCCAGTCCAAAAAGATTCCTTGCTTACGCTATAGATGTAATCAAGGATTAGCTCTAACAGATAGCAGATATCAGTAAAAAAAAAATAGCTTGGCCTCACCAAGCAAGGCCTCTTTGCTTTTGCCAAAGAGCAAGGTCAATGAAGACTCCTTCGAAAAAATTTGGAGAGCTTCTACTACTCTGAATAGCTTGTACAGGCTGGTTTGGTCTGGCATACTCTTTTCTTAAATAACATTCTCTTCATACTCTTCTTGAATAGCATTGGACAGTTGAATTTAGTTAGGCATCAAGAGATGTCCTCAGATTCAGATACTACCAAAGTGTCAGGCTAATTTTTAAAAACCTCATTCCAATAGACCATGTTTTCCTCGGCATCAGGCACCTTAGGAGTTATTTTGTCTCAAGCATCTTAATAATGGCTTCTGTTTTTTTTCAAAGGAGCCAATGGCAGCTAAAATGTCTCCTGAGCTAAGTAACTCCGCAGCAACCTGAGATTCTATGATTGTTTGCTAACTGTGCTTCCATTGTAAGCTTTGGATCATATCTTCTAACACCAAGCATGACAATCAAGCAAACATCAGGCACAAGAGCCTGAGACCATCTTCCATATGTGGTGATGATAACAGTTTGACTGATTTCATTAGGAGGCTTCATAACGACCTTGTTTACTTATTTGTTATTTCATTGCTTTGCCACTGGTGGAATTAATTATTACAGTTCAATTTCTTTGTTTTTTGTTTATTAGGAAATAACTGGTAATACAACACTCCAGTTTATGGCATAGAAGTAATAATAGCAGGGAGAAGCATAGGTTCCAGAGGTAACAATAAATTCTTTGCTACATGGTGAATGTTTGAGCATATGTTGAAGTGATGTTATTACTCATCTGTAATTGTCAAAACTTACAACATGTATGTGCCCTTGCAATTGTTTCACCCTATTTACAGTACATGTGGCAAGTATAGAAAGTTTACATTCAATCTACTGCCTTCTATCCAAATCAGTACATGAGCTGTTCAGTTACAAAATTGGGCTATCAACTTTTCATGGTGCTTGTTTACTCGTGTTTTTCCTTCTCAAGCTAGTGTGCAGGGATTTGACTCTATTCGTAATTGTCATTCACTAGATGAGATGGGCCCAAAAATGCATTAACAACAGAAAAATGGGGCTTAAATGCCTTAAGTAAATGTTATCAGCCACAAAAATTACTTTAAACATTCAAAAAATGTTTTGATAGATTGATAAATTGTGAGAAATGTATTACCTTTATAGAAAACTGATAATTGGAAGCTATTCTTAAGAGCAATTATCTTATTACTGCTTCCGCACTGACATTCCTTTATAGCTCTTTATCTGGATATCAGACACTTATCTTAAATATGAGGCAGCTAAGACTTATTTCACATAGCAAAAATCAAAATGATGTTTACATTTCCACTAAAGCTTGATGAATCATAATGCATTAGAGTATACAGGCTCCTGTTTTAGCCATATGATTCTTTGGTTTCTTGACCGAGTCATATATTTCTCCTGCAATTTTCATTATTTCCATCCCTTCAATCCAGTCTTGGCCCTCTAACTTAAGCACTTTTAAGATGGGAAATCCAAATTCCAGTTGCAAAGTGAGTTTACTACTGTATCTAGGCTTATTTTGGGCTTGAGTGCAATGGAAAACAAATGTTTTAAAAAAAGATTTTTACCTTCTTTCTCTCTCATGTTTCTTGGGCTGCTGAATTATTGTAAAGACGAGAGGTGGAAATATCAGATAGGTGGCAGTCACTGTATGGCAAATCCTGCAAAAAAGTCCTTTACTTAAGGCAGTAGCCTTCATAGTAGGCAAATATAATGTTGTTAGAAAAAAATGTTTTCATAACTTTGAAGCTTTTTTGCACTTTCATTCATTTGCACTTGTTCGGTTTGTCTTTTGATATTTGCACTTTTGTGTTTTCATTAATGGAAATACTACAGTTGTATCTAGTGCAGCTATTCTGGAACACTGTGTCCTGATTATGCAGAAGGTTAATCTAAAAGAAAAAAGCAAGATGTGATATGTTTTGTCAGTGTATTACAATAACAATAATTTATTATGTTATTGTTATTATGGAATTATTCAAATGATGTCGAATGGATGTTTTTGTTGTTCTGATTTTATGAATCATTTATTTAATAATGTATGTAAAATAAAATGAACAAAATGAATACAATGAATAGAATTATTACATGTTTAAAAGGGTAGATTTCAGCTTACTGGAGCAATAGAAGCACCTCTATGGGGGAGGTGCCACTATTGAAAAGGCAGAGCTGCTGGGTCCAGTAAGCTGACAGTGATAGAAGGGACTCAAAGCATACCTTCCATGCCAGATCTGGTGGGGCATGCTTAGCAATAGATACGTATGTTGCAAATGTGCTTGAGTTACCTTAAAGTGAAATCTGATTGCGATTTCATGCATTATGTCAGTGTTAGCTGTTTTCTCCTCACGTGCTGAAATCATGCGCATGCGTGCTATTGATGTGTGCATGCCCACACCCACAATGCAATGCGCTTCCCCATGCATGTACACGTGACCCATGCGCACATGCCGCGCCCCCCCACCCGTGCGGCCGACTCGGCCTTCTGCACCGCAGAGTGTGGGAGGGTAGTTTTTGCCCTCCCCAGGTTCTGGAGGCTTTCCTCGAGCCTCCAGGAGAGCGAAAACGGCCACCCCAGGCTCTGGAGGCCCTCCGGACTTCTGAAACTTCCGGAAGGACCATTCTTCACCTCCCCCCCAGGCTCCAGAGGCTTTTTTTCGAGCCTCCGGGAGGGTGAAAATGTCCTCCCCTGGGCTCCGGAGGCCCTCCCTGAAGCTCCTGGCACCAAAAATGGAGCGTGAGAGGATGCGTCACAAACACCCATGCTCCCCCCGCCTTGCCCCCCACATGCGTGACAGAGACCCAAAAATTAGCTGGCCGGCAGGACGTGCACGTGCATGCCCAGTGCACCTGACCTGGGCAACGGCTCACATGCCTGCAGAGAGGACTCCATGTGCCACCGGTGGCACATGTTCCATAGGTTCACCATCACAGCACTATGTCATCCTTCAAGCGACCTCCAAATATGCTAGCCTGAAAAGATGGGAGTTTTGGTTGTAGAAAGAACACTTTGAGGTCATTAGATTGGGGGAGGCTACAGTGTTATGATTTTTCAATTGCTGTGTTCCCTTTTGGAGGCCAAAATGCTGAAGCTGTAACTGAGAATTAAAAACAGTAGTTACAAAGAGCCAGAAAGAATAAGACAACAGGGAACATGTTCAGGATTTTTTCAGAGAAAGTTTTTTTCCTAAACAAAAAACAAGATAAAAGAACAAAAATATAAGATACTCTTTTTTTTCTTAAACTTTCTTACTCTGTGAATCTCTATATACACTCAAAGTGAAATCCTTGAACATTTGATGTTGACTACTATGCATTTGAAGACTTATGGCAATTCCAAAGTTTGATCAGTTAACAAATTAAAGTACATAATACATAAATTTTATAGTTTTAGAATACCCTCTGTTTTTCACATGCGATATGTTTTTGGAAACAAGGCTTATTTTCATACTATTATTTTGATACATTGTTTGCTTTTTCCTTTTGGAACTATAATGTAGAAATAAAAATAAATCCAAGGCTGGAGCACTCCTGCACACTAAATTTGTTCTCCCCTTAGTTGAAACTAATCCTTCATTGCTTTCACTGAAGATAATTTACAGAATGAAAATCAACTTGAGAATTCCAGCAAGCAGTACTTTATTGCCAAATATAAGTGTAGTTGGGTTGAGAAAACCTCTAAAATGAGCCCAAATCAGTGGTGGGTTCCGGATCCCTTTGCACATAATCCCTGATTGGCTCAAATACAGGTAAGGAGAGTGGACGGACAGGTGGGCCCTCCGGAGCACCATACTGGAATGGTACCTGGTGCTGCCAGCAGGCATCGGTACACCTGTACGGGGGCGTACCAGTTGTATTCCACCGCTGGCCCAGGTGTGAAGCTCATTTTAATCAACTACCATTTCAGCCTAATCTACATAGTGGTTTTTACAAGAATGTATGAGAGTTAGAAAGATTATATTCATACAGAAATCAAATGGTAACAGCAGTTTGACTCTTCAGTGGCAGTACCAACATGCAGGTGTCTTAGACCGTTATGTTTTGACAGCCAGCCCCCATCAGACTATACAATCAGAGTCTGAGGTTATTAGAATATCTGCATAGATGATAGCATTTTCAATATACATTTACAATCTAAAGCACCAGTAATATTGGAAGAATTAATGTCTGACTGCCTGAAAATCAGCTACTGAAAACATTTATTACTGCCAAAAGTGGCTTAACATGATTCCTAGCGGCTCAGGTAATATGCTGCAGGATTTCTTGTCAGTTAAAACACACCACTATACTTTTATTCTTGAAATTATTATTAAACCAGGGATGATCCAATAATACATGTGATATCTGATCATCATATGATTTGAAATGACATAGTCTTAATCCAAGGACTATATCTGGTCAAGAAATGCTATCCCAGAAGTGTATATTGTAAGTACTAGATGGAATTAGACCTGTAAATTAAAAAAAAAATCACATGTTTCAGTTCTATTTGCACTTATTTTCATAGGCAATGTTAGAGCATACCAGAAGGATGGAAAATTTACTGATGGATAACCAGCCCCCAATTACATTCAGTTTTAATTTATGACATTCTGATCCAGATGAAGTTCTCAGGGTTTATTTGTGTTAATAATTCATCTCTCATTACTTGTAATTGCTGATAACATGTATAAAGTGAAAAAGAAGTGCTGTTTATTTCTAACATGTTGATTTCATACTCTCACAAGCATGTACACACACACACACACACATTCAAATCAAAAAGCATAGTAGAATTACAACCATATTTTCATATGATTTACTTTTTAATCCCCATAAGATACTGTCAGGCTTCCTGATCTAAATTTGGTAGTAAATCATGAATCTGCCACGTGATACCCTAACTTGATTTCTTGATTTCACTTGGTTAAAAACTTTATTCAGTATTTGCCTACAAGAATGAAGTCATCTTGTCAAAGCAAAAGGAACAGGAGGGTACGGGAGAGATGAAAGGGCGGTAAGAAAATTTATCTAACCCACAGCTATAAATCAAACCTGGAAAGGCAAAGAAATCTTGAGAACATAAATAATGGTCAGATTGGGACTTTTCCAAAAAGAAAGAAAGAAAGGGAAAATGGAGGGTTGAAATACCAGCCTTCTCCCCCAAAGTTATTTACTCGAAACAATTTTGGACAAAGGAGAAAGCAGAGAAATGACAAACCCACTCAAATATTAACTTTAAATTTGGTTTTGGATTTGAAATAGAAACGAAACACTTTGAAAGATGTATTCTGTTTGAACTTTTCCCAACTAATATATCTTAACTCAAAAAGAAAAGAAGCACTTCTTCTTACTGATAACTGATAATCTAATTCTGATTGTGCGGGAAGCTTTAATTAACCAACTGCCATAAATCAGAACTTTGAAAAGTAGGAGGCGAAGAGGAGTGCCCGAATCTGGCTGGTCGCAAGCTTCTTCCAAGTGAGCAGCTACAAGAGACTGGACCCGGTAAGGGAAAGAATGACAACAGAATAATAACAGAATCCAAACTGGAAAATACAAAGGAGTGTTTTTGTTTTGTTTTGCTTTGTTTTCTTCTTCTTTTTCACTAGGCAAAAGAGTAAGATGGTCTCAGCTTCTCTTCCGTTTTGAATTTAAGGTGGATTTATATAACTAACTGCAATTTTGGATCTGGACATTAAGGTGGAACAAAAGACTAAGATGGCCATCATCATTTTCCCCCACAGCAATTGAAGCAGATAATCTTAAGGTGGAACAGAACTCTGAAATAAGAACTGCATAACCATATAATTAACTGTAACTTTGGAACTGAACATCACGGAAAACTGGGAATTTGAAGAACTATGTGAAATTATAAAAATATATATACATAAATCAATAAACTCAAGCCTAATTAGAATTTTGAATCCAGAGAAGCAGATAGCTATAGAAGAACTCAAAGAAGAAGGGGGGGGTGAGACATTGAAGGGGTAGAAGCAGAAGGAAATAAAAAGCAGACAAAAAAGTCCTTTGGTCCTGGCAATGGTGTAGGGAAAATGGTGAAAAGGGGAGGTGTCCCAACAAAAGGGAAAAGAAAGCTGACAAAAGTGGTCTTGGAGGTTGTTAGTGGTAGAAGGAAAATTGAAGCAGGAAGTTATACCCCAACAAAAGAGAAATATAAAATATTTTTTTGATGGTGACCTGGGGAAATTTGAAGTGAGTGGATGTGTCAAAATAAAGAAAAGGGAGAAGACAGGAACAGAGAAGTGGGACAAAAGACTTACTAGGAAAAAAAACCAGATAACTAGAAACTACTATATGGGAAAATATAAAGTTAAGATAAGGGCTTTATTCCTAAATAGGATAATAAAATGGAGTTGCTAATTGGTTCAATATGATAATGGAAAGATAACTAAATAAAAGTTAAAATATATGGAATTTGGATAAATATGAAACTGATATTGGGAGCTTGTAAGGCAGAGATTTGTGATTCACTTTTTTAATGATAATTACATTGAGTTGCGAATTGAGTAAATATGACAATAGAAGGGCAATTAAGCATGGGTCAAAATTTATGAAATATGGGCATATATAGAACCTTTAAGATGATGAACAAAGTGAGATGTTTACCACTTGTTACTTTACATAATACATTAAAGGAAATGTAACAAACATTGAACAACGAAGATTGCCATCTAGAGATATTAAGGGTAATTAATCTAAGGTATTGAAAAATTGAGAGGGGACATGAAATATATCTACAATGGGAAACTATTGTGATAAAAAGACAGAATCACAAATTGGGGGCATGTAAGGATGTATAACTATATAAAGATAATAATGAGAATAGCTGGGAATTGTAACCAGGTCTACAGCTCGAACAAAATTAGGTTGGGGGGGAGGTTAAAAGCACAACGACTATATATGTATACTTTTCTGTTATATCATTTTTTTTTACTAAAAAGGAGAAAAATATGTATATTGAAAAAGAATTATAAATACCATCAACATAAAATGGAGCTTGCTCAGAAGCTGAAATACACCAAGTAAATGAGATGAAGAATGGAAAGTAGAGGGAAAAGGTCAGGGAAGAAGAGAGGGATAGGAGAGAGGGCAAGGGGGAGAAGAGGAGGAGAGAAATGAGGAGTGGTAAGGGGAGGAAGGAGAAGGAGAGAGGAAGGAGAAGAAGGATGACAGAGGGAAGAAAGGAGGTAGGGTGGGGGAGGAGAGGGAGAAGAAAGTGATGGATAAAGTACAAATATGGTGTATGGAGAGCATACTTAATACAATACGATGTTGGTTATGTAATAGTATACATGTGATTATAGGTTATAAAAATGAAAAAATAAAAAAACTTTAATGAGAAAAAAAAGAATGAAGTCATATAGGACAGTTGAATGTCCATTGCTACTGCAAAAATGTAGACACAGTTTATTCTGAGGGTTTAAATTATGAGATTTCTTCCTTCTGATCTTCCAAATTAATGGATACAGTAAATGGCAAAAATGTTTCTTAGTTATTTTTCAGAATAAATAATTGTTACATGTTTGTGTAATATGCATATCTGGCCTGGAACTGCTGGCTTCACTTGCCTCAAGTTTTGCAAGTATGCGTAGTACACCTTGCATAGTATATCTTGCAAGTAAGGAATTGAAAGAAGAGCAAATGACAATAAAATACAGATAACCTTTTACTAGTATTTGCAAATTTATTCTTAAATGTGGAGTTGACATTTCTGTTCTATTCAAAAAATCCCCTCATATTATTCTGTTTTCGTTAAGCCATTTGTTTAGAACATTGAAGTACACCATACTGTCAAAATTTCCTCAAAATGTACGTAGGTCTTTCTAGATATTGTGTAACCAGTAGTTATTTTTACCTGAGGCAGAATGTATTTTCTTTCTTTTTTACCTGAACTCAATTTTTTCTCAGGTTAAACAGCCAGAAAACACATCATAAAGCTAGTTTAGCATGCACAATTTATCATTGCTTATCAAGACAACAACGTATTTCTGCTTAGAGTGTGCAGTACAGCCTTTATACCGGTCTCAAAACCTATAATATTAGACCAGTATTTCTAAACTTGGCAATTTTCAATTTGTGTGGATTTCAATTCCAGGCCAGGGAATTCTGGGAGTTGAAGTTCACGCATCTGAAAGTTGCCAAGATTGAGAAACATTGCTCTAGACTGCCATTATGTGGAATTTAAAAAGAAGCACATATCTCAATAGCTCAGCTTCATGATATGAATTGCTTCCAGAAAGCAAACCTTTCATAAATATTTTTCATTTCCCCAGGAAATGAAATGAGTTGGCCTCTAATCTTACAGTGAGAACAGCTATCCTCTTCCATCACCATTATCTTCAATTTTCATCCCCTTCAGAGCCAATGGCAGGGTAATAATTTACTTCCCAGCATAAGCCACTCCTCATACTCTCCTGACCTTCAGACTAATTTATAAAAACAAAAACACCAGGAAAGGAGGACACAACCAGAGCACAATAGTTGGAAGATGGAATTATTTTGCTTTTAGAAAACAAAACACAGAGAAAACAGCCTTCTGGCAGTATCTCCATAAGCAGGTGAGGTTTGGATTTATCTCTATTTCATATTTATGTATTTTGGGAGGAAGATCTAAGAAAGTAATAGATCTGGAAAAACTAATTCTAAAATCACGGAAAGTAGTTACTTAGAACTGAGCTACTTGAATTCAGATTAGAATTACTGCCCTTTCTGATAACTGTTTGTTCCACAATTTAATAAACTGGTTTTAGATCTCAAGAGAGTTATGTTCTACTATGCAGTTTAATGTTGTTTCCAGCATTAGACATCAAAATATACTGTTGCAGTATTTTCATTTTAAAAAAAGGAACAAAAGTTAGGGACAATTCAATAGTGTAACAAATGGAAAACAAGAGTCCTCACTTAGTAAGCGTAGTTGGGACCAGCAAGTACGTATGTCACTAATGGGTGCGCTTGTTAAGTGAAGCAACTATGACCGTGTCTGACTTGTGAGATCAGTTATGTTGTGGTCATTAAGCAAATCAGCAGTGCACTAGTGATTGTTGAGTGCGATTTCACATGATTGCAGTTTGTGACTTCCTGCTGGCTTCCCATTGACTTTGCTTATCAAAAGCTGGCTGTGAAATTTGCAAATAATGATCATGTGAACGCAGAATGCTGCAATTGTGGTAAATACATATCAGTGGCCAAGGGATGATGCAATGACTTTGAAGACCAATCAATTATTTTTTTCAGCTCTACTGTAAGTTTCGATGGTGGCTGAACTTGGGAATCTGTAAGCGAAGACTATCTGTAATGACACCTAGATCTGACAATATGATTTTTGTGGATTTCATGTCCATTTATTTGAACAGCAGGACTCCCCAAATCCCCATCCCTGCATTTTGCTTAGGGCTTAAACTTGGTATGATGGAAGTTTATCTTCCCATCACGCTCATCTCTCTGCCTCTTGTTGGCTATCATAAGAGCAGAACTGCACCAGTATGGATTTTAATCTATACAGGTAGTCCTCAATTTGCAATCACAATTGAGCCCAACATTTCTGTAGATAAGTGAAACAATTGTTAAGTGAGTTTTCTCCCATTTTATGACCTTTCTTGCCACAGTTGTTAAGTGAATCATTGCAGTTGTTAAGTTAGTAAACCAGTTGTTAAATGGATTTGGCTTCCCCGTTGATTTTGCTTGTAAGAAGGTAGCAAAAGGTAATCGCATGACTATGAACATAGCAATGGTCATAAATATGAACCAGTTGCCAAGCGTCTGAAATTTGATCACATGATCATGTGGATGCTGCAAAGGTCGTAACTCGGAAAAATGGTCATACATCATTTTTTTCAGTGCCATTGTAACTTTGAACGGTTACTAAATGAATTCTTGTAAGTCAAGGACTACCTGTTCTGTGATCTCCAGAATTGTGCCTTTCCTTCTTGGTAAATAGAAATGGAATTGTAATCTAAATCTTCTTGATATAACTTGTCTAGTCACTTTTCAAGCTCATTTTCTCTATTGAGAATTCTCCCATTGCTAATTTTAATGTATATAGATAGACAGTCGGTGTTGAGAGCACAGTGGCTCTCATGGGTTGGAGGTTAGCGTGCCCATGTTCAATACCCGAGTGTTGCCATGGGGCAGGGTAAGTTCTCGTCCTTTGCTCCAGCTCCTGTTGGTTATATGAAGGGAGCCACCAACTGACCGCCCCTCGGCAATGGTGATGTCATTGGTTAAGCCTTTCAACCCAGAAATGCCTTGGTACTTCTGACACAACTGCAAAAAAAAAAAAAAAAAATCTGGAATGAGGTGAAACCTGCATTTTTATTCCAGGATATGTGAGGACACTTGTGGCTATAAACAGCGAAAGCCCTAAATACAATTTGAAATGTTAGTCTGACAGAAGGGGTTTCATATTGCCTGAGAAATAATCATAATAGCTGAATTTGATTTAGTTTCAATTTCACCAATGTTCCTTTGGTTTTTTTCCCTCTGGTCCTGGCTATCTGGGTCTTTGTCCCCTATTTTGGGGACTATAGTTACCTGGTGTGCCGTTCAAAAGTCAAGCACCAATGCAGAAACATGCAACGATGTTTGCTCCAATGTATAAACATACTTAGTGAACATATTTTATTTGGCACTCAGAGTTAACTTCTAACCTAGATTTGATGGAATAGAACTGTTTGGTAGTTTCCTTTTTCCTCCTGTTGCTTTTTTTTTTCTTTCTCTTCACTCGATATATCTTATTATTTTGCTCTTTTGTATAAAAAGTAAACATCTCAGTGGAAAGTAACAACAATATCCGCCAAACTCTGCATAGTGGCAGGGAGGGCAGGCAGATATATCTGTCCCCAAACCAATGGAAGTCCAAATATATATTTTTAAATGTATCAACATAGTCCTAGTTATAACACTGTGCACTAAAAGCACACTTTGTACTGGGAAAAATGCACGTTCTTTAGTTTTTGCAAAAAAAGGAATTTGAAAATAGACTGCAGTTTATCTCTTGCAATGCAAACCTTCTAATATATCTCCAATAGAAGAACATTCCATATTTTACAAGGCCCTAGAAAATACGGACAGTTCCTTCACTAGATTTAGTGTGGAAAAAGGTCAAAGTTTTGCTAAACAGCAATTTAGCAATCTGCAATCCTATTAGGGCATTACCATTCCTATGGTTTTTGCCAACATCAGACTAAATCTTGAGTTGTGTTTATGTATTTATCTTCCATTCATAGACCAGGCATATTTCTGTTTTATTTTTGTCTCCATGACATTTCAATAATCAAATATATAGCTCAATAGCCTATATAAATGATAAACTAACAATACTTTATTTCATACTTAGTTGCCTTACCAGTAGAACTGGTTTGGCAAGGTTTTCTTCCTCTCCCTTTAATGCTAATAACTTGATATTCACTGGCTTTTGAGGCCTTGTAATTTATATTAGTGGGAGCGCTTTGAACTTTGAATTTGGGAATAGGATGGAGGAAAGATTCGTAGTTGGACATTCTATTCTTTATTTCTTTTTGTCAGTGAGGGTAGATGGTTATCCTGGATATACTGATTTTATTTACTAAGATAAATTCTAACATGCACTTGCACAACAGTGTAGTATTTGTAAGGATCTACAAGGGGGAAAATGTTACATGCATGATATACACAACAGCACTTCCACAGACATTCCTGATAGTTATGAATCACAACCTATTAGTTATAAACATATCTCTGACTAAAGAAACAGTACAATACTATATAAGTATGTTTGAATATAATTACTAATTGGGTCAACCTGAGTTCTTACTTCAACTCTCCACAAATTTCTAAGGAAAAAATGAGGAAATAAGACCAAAATGTGTGAACAGGAAATGCTTTCACAAAATACAAATATTACATAACTGGATTGTACAGTGCACATATGCACGGTCATTAAGATAGATATGCACAAAATTCATATTCATTTTCATGAAAAATATTTCAAAAATGTCAGACTGATATGAAAATTAAACCATGGAGGCTTAACAGTAAAAACAAAACAAACGAAAAACTGAAACAGACAAGTTCATCCAACCAGTGACAAAACAAAAAGTTTGGTCTTCTAAGTGAGCGGTCTCCAACTTTTGCCCCTTGGTTGCCCGGTCCTCGGGTGGGGGAGAGGCGAACTGGGCCATATAAGCAATGGGCCAGCACACATGCACAGGCTGCTCAATATGTGGGTGGCGGGCCAGCGAGCATGCACATCTGTGCACAGCTTGACTTCACAAGTTGAGCTGCATGTGCATAAGCTCATGTGCTGGCCTGCCGCACGCACTAGTTGAGTTGGCCCACCGCTCACGCAGCCCTGTTGCGAATAGGTCCCGACCCAGTAGTGAGCCATGGCTCAGAGTTGGAGACCCCTTTTCAAGGCCTCAATCAAGTCAGCAACTAGAGAAGCTTAGTCATGAGACTAGTAAGTGGCACTGCCCTTAGAATTTTAATGCAGAATAAGTCAGAATGAAACTGATGGATTCCAGTTTTCTTTCTTTCTTTCTCATCAAGCCTCAACAGCTGGTTACAAAAAAATTATCAATAGATCTCCTTCCAGTCAGGCTTCAGACCCGGTTACAGCACAGAAACCGCTTTGGTCGCATTGATTGATGATCTCTGGAGAGCCAGAGATGAAGGACATTCCTCCATCCTGGTCCTCCTTGACCTCTCAGCGGCTTTCGATACCATCGACCATGGTATCCTTCTGCGACGACTGCGGGGGGTGGGAGTGGGAGGCACCGTGCTACGGTGGTTCTCCTCCTACCTCTCGGACAGGTCGCAGTCGGTGTTAGTGGGGGGGCAGAGATCGTCCCCTAGGCCCCTAAATTATGGGGTGCCTCAGGGTTCGGTCTTATCCCCCCTGCTATTCAACATCTACATGAAACCGCTGGGAGAGATCATCCGCAGGCACGGGATTAGATACCATCAATACGCGGACGATACTCAATTGTATCTGTCCGCCCCGTGCCAACTCAATGAAGCGGTAGATGTGATGAGCCGGGGTCTTGAGGCCGTTATGGACTGGATGAGGGTTAACAAGCTTGTGCTCAACCCAGAAAAGACCGAGTGGCTGTTGTGTTTTCCTCCCAAAGATTTGACTAATATCCCATCACTCAGGCTGGGGGGTCAAATTCTACACCCCTCAGAGAGGGTTCGCAACTTGGGAGTCCTCCTGGATCCACAGCTGTCATTTGACCACCACCTAACGGCTGTGGCCAGGGGGGCATATTAATCACCCATAAAGCCCTACATGGCAGTGGATCTGGATACTTGAGAGACCGCCTTCTGCCAATTACATCCCTGCGACCAATAAGATCCCATAGAGTAGGCCTCCTCCGTATACCATCAGCCAGCCAGTGTCGGCTGGCAACCACAAGGAGGAGGGCCTTCTCTGCAGTAGCCCCGGCCCTTTGGAACGAGCTCCCCGTGGAGATTCGTACCCTCTCCACCGTCCAAGCCTTCCGCATAGCCTTGAAGAACTGGCTCGCCCGTCAGGCCTGGGGATAAGGATAGTTACCCCTCCCGAATGATGAATGTATGTTGCCTACCATTTTATTATATGTTTCTATCTTAATGTTTGTATTCCCCCCTTCCCAGTTTTTATGTGAGCCGCCCTGAGTCCCCTCAGGGAAAAGGGCGGCCTACAAATTCTAATAAAAACTACTAAACTACTAAAACTACTTCTAGGGTAGGTACTTAGAACAGCATGTTTAGCCATCTATCACATTAATAGATGCAGAGGTGCTCCACTGACAATTATTGTTAGCTATTTCTGACTGAGGGCCTAGTGTTATTCTGAAATACTGTTAAACCTGCGTCCAAAAATAGCCCAGCTGACAGGTCACAAGCACAGAGGACAGGTGAAATAACGGAGCAATTGATAAGAAAGAACACTAAAAAAGGAACTGCAGTGCTGGCAGTGAATATCTATGGCTGACAGTATCAAAAATTGTCAAGTAATGAAAATGGCATAGGAACAGCCAAAATGGCCCATACAACACCATTAAAGTAATAAACAATACTAAAGGTGTCCACATAAAGTCCCATGTTTCTAGAAGTAGAAAATGTATCAGTATCAGAATTGACATCTGTAATGATCAATTCTGGCTCCTTTTCCTAGCTTCAGTGGGCTATGTGTATCACACAAGATTTGCTCTCTCTCAAGAGAGACCTAACAAGCACTACAGAAAATGCCAGTATTCTATAGGTTGATGCAGCTGTGGAAGTCAGGTGTCCAGTCCATCTTGAAACCTAAGCCTTAATGGCCATGGAAGGCAGTTCCCAATGCCTGAAGGGGAAGGGCAGCTTTGCAGCAGCCTAATGGTCAGTAGAAACTAGTCAAATACCATTCATTACATGAGCAATTGCATAACCAATGAGGTATGCTAGATTGTTCTCATTACAGCCTTCCTTTAACACCTGAACAGCTGAAAACAACATTAAGCTTCTTCAGCTGGGATGAGAAAAAGCTCCTGTTACGAGGACACAACAGGTAACAAGAACGATCACATTCAGTTAAAGAAATTTGACAAAGAGGCTACAGAAATTCAAGATCAGGAATATAAAAGCCAGGTATTCTAGAAGCCCCACTGGGTGGTTCTACAAATCTAACTTCAAAGTTACCACTGACTACCAATTGCTATTATCAGGGTTAATCAGTCAGAGGAATTACTTATGAGTAACAACTTACTCCCATGTGATCAAATTTCTGCACCTCTTGTACCCTTAAGGATTCTTCAGGAACTCAGCCTCTGGATGAAGCATGGCAGAAGGTGACTTTATTTTAAAAAAATGTAAATTACCTAAAATGGGTGTTCTGAATATTGCAGTGAAAGTACACCTGTGTAGATGTAATGTTGCTGGCATCTAGCCAATGCATAATAACATCTTGCTTCATTTCCTACTGAAGGAGAGCTGTTAACATTTGCAAGAGGACCTAAGTTAAAGGAGCTTCATACTACAACTCTCTTCCTAGTTAACAGGATAGTGGCCAACAGACAAACTTGTCAAAGAATTTCTTCAAGTTGTACATCCACTCTCCCAGATTGACTCCATGCACTCACCTGGGGCACAGGCCCTCTTCACAAAATTGGGAAAGACAAAAGGTAAAGTACAGCAGATTTCACCATCCACTAATGAAAGATGAACTATTTGATACAATCTTTAATCTGAAGCACTTAATGTTTGCTGGGTTAACAGTTACCTTATAATTTATTTTCATAGATGCTTAAGAATGATAAAATGGCTTGATTTCTACTATTTTAGTATAAGTTTATTAATGAAATAGGATTTAATTTATAAGAGAAAGTCTGGTAATTAAACTTCAATGCATTTAAATGGGGTATTAAAGTGATAGGATTTGTAAAGTGGCAACAGTGTGGAAAAAAACTATTAGCCTTGCTCTTTGCTTTTAAAGATAGCTTTATCTGTAGAAAATCAGCAGAAAGTTTACACAGAGAGCCAGGCATTTCTACCTGCTACTCACTCTATTCTGAGTTATTAAGAGTACAGATGCATGGATAATGAAAATAATAGCTGCTTTTAAAAAATCCTTTTTAAAATAACTCCACTATCATTTTTACTATTTTAGATAGGCATTTTTACAGACCTATTTTATTTGATGCATTTTAGTTTTGTAAACCAAACTTTTTTAAAAAAACTTGTTTTTCACTGTTTTACTGTTTTTACTTTTCTGAAGCTACCTAATCATCACATTACTCAAGCTGACATATCGGATGAGTTTTTAATTCATCCGATATGTCACTTTGAGTAATGTGATGATTAGGTGGCTTTACAAATCTAATAAAATAATAAACCCATCATCTTGTATGCACTGCCTTCAGAGCTAAGATAGGTCTCTACTCTTAGTTTTTAAACCTTTAAAGCTTTTTAAGAGTCTATTGCACGGTATGCACTTTTTCACTTGACTTGTTGCATTATCTTCAGCACGTTGCTGTTTTAATATTTTTAGAACACCATCTTAGTGTCTTTCAGCAAAAAAAAGTGATATAAAATGAAAAAATGAATGGATTATATTGGTGTTCCCACCAAGTTCTGTTGATCGTGCTAGTTTGGCTAAATGACTACCTGTTTTCTCCTTAATGCTCTGTGATAGAAGCCGTTCTAGAATAATCTTTAGGAATTCAGTATAATAAAAGTCAATGCCATGTTTTATAGTATCATATAACTTTACAAAACTTTTTTTTAATTTCCCAAGAGACATTGGGAAAGAATTCTGCTGTCACTTTTCAGCAGTATTATCTTGAGGGTTGCATAAAAAGTATTTGGGATGGTCTGCACTCGAACTGTAGATTATCCATCCCATGTCTAACATAGCAAAAACTGATGTCATATTTAAATAAAACGTTTCAGCTCTGTCCAGTTAACTAAGGTATTCCATAACAATCAACGATAGAAAGTAGCTACCTGCATTCCTCCTTAGCTGCTTTGTAGAAATTTTGTATATCTGATTGATCTGAGATGTTCATCTTTTTGTCCCTTAATAGTATTGATTTACTTATGTCCAGTTCTCTGGGCAACCAAAATTTCAGTCTACTTTATTCATTTTGTCTTCTGTTAAACATGTGGCCAGTATGTGGCTCCTATTTCTACGAACCTAACAGTTCACAATCCATTATTAATGAATTTAACATCCTTTTATAGCAAGCTTGATTTTATTGTAGCAAATTAATGTGTGGGGGCTGGGGAAGAATTTTGAGTATGGAATTTTTCCTGTTCTTTCCCCAGCCCCAAATAATTTACAATAAAGTATTTGACACCCCTTTGGAAAAGAGGTCCATAGGGACAATTCCACATTTATTTTGATCATCATTCTAGGTGTATCCCTAGAAAAAAGGGCCAATGATTCATAGAAGTAGAACTCAATAAATTTTGGTGACCATTAATCCAATTGATTGCTTAGTCTGTGTGGGGAATTTATGATTTCTTTTAATTGCAAATTAAATGGTCATTTGTGGTCCTCCCTAGAAGTATAATGCCTGGTATCCATCAGAATTCTTTCATATTGTTGTGTACTGGATGACATTGGAAGAAAAACTACTACCAACTACTAGACTTAGAATGGATTTTGAGATACAGAGAAAAGTTGCTAGTCAGGTTCTACTGTTTTTTATCCTTATGCCATGACCTTGAATCGTGCTAAACAGTGAATATTATGCTTCATTTAGCATGCTGGGGCTATTCCTCAGGCTGAATTTTGGTGACTTAGAAAGGAAATTAATCCTAGCATTGCTCTTGCTACATCATGGTGAATATACAATATGTACAGATATGTAGCTAAAAAGAAAGTTTTGGAAATAGATTTTTAAAGTATAAAACATGAAAGAATGACATGGAAGGATTCCATTTATTATTTACTTCAACTGTGAGGATGAATGTAGAGAAGTTTAAAATTTGTGCCCAAACCTGAAAAAAATTATGCTCTGTAAAATGTTCAATAATTTGACAAAAAGGTAGCTTTTTATATCTTGCTATTTCCTACCACTTCTCCTGATGTGCAGTGTGATCCTTTGTCTTTCCAATCCACCATAGCCTTTATGTAAATCACAAAAACATTCCAATACTGTGGAAGTATAATCGTTATTGGAATTTAATCAAGACCAGAATTCAGACTGATCTTTTCCACTTTAGTGCGCCAACATTTTGATGTGAATTGTTTTTCTTTGTAGTCTGGAGTTTAGCCAAATTCAATGCACATACCCATAATATTTTCCTAAAATCCAGTTCATTTAACAAGTATGTCCTATTAAGTAATGTGAGTTAAGGATGAAATAAATGTCAGAACAGCAAGTAAGTGTGGCCTTTGAGCTGAACTCCACTCCTGGTAATTTGATAGACAGTTCTTGGTAAGAATGCAAAAGTGGTTTGCCATTGTTTTTTTCTGGTATGTTTTCTTTCGGATTCTGAATCTGGCCTAGGGCACAAGCATTCCCTGGAGGTAGGGGTGTGAATCACTTTAGTTTCAAAACAGAAAAGCCGCTTTGGAGTTTTATGAGTACACACACCATACTTGTTAGTGAGGGGGCCTCGGTGTCTCTGCGCTTGGTTTTTTTCATGTAGACATTTCACTACCCAACTAGGTAATCTCATCAGTGCTAAGAAGAAAACAACAAAGTTTAGAGAAGACCAAAGAATTAGTACCTACTTTAACAGGTTGCTTTTTTCTGGGCTAATAGGTTGAAGGCATCATTGTAGTAAAATAACTATGTGGGTTAAAAATAACCCTAATAGCATATCTAGGCCTGCCCCCAAAGCACTTTTTTGCACTCTGTTGTCATATGCTTATATCCAGCATATATTCTTCTGGGATCATGTCCATAGAAAGCCAGCCAGGAAAAAATATTGATTAAAATCATCATAGCAACAAAAGAAGATATTTTATATATTGTTGGGAGAATTCCCCTGGGTTCCTTACAAGCCAGGTAGCAATCAAGATGAGGAGGCTAGCTGTTTTCAGAAAGGAGATTTCTTACAATTATTCCCAAAACAATACAAAGTTTACTTTTGAAGGAAGCTGACACTAAACTGGCACACCAGCAAGATTTTTATAGGATGCCAAACATTTGGTGAAAGATATACGAGTGTAATATATGGTTTTATGACTGGGAGGGGGGGGAAAGGGAAACACGTGGCTTTTTTTTATGCTTAGAGGAAAGTAGGAAATATTTTGTTTCATTTCCTTCATCAGGAAAGATCTTCCTGGCCAGCCAGAGGTGTTAAATTCCCAAGCCTTTGAAATGTTGATTGGCTCCAGCCAGTGGTGGGTTTCAATTTATTTTATTACCGGTTTGCTTGTGCATGCGCAGAAGCGTCCAGGTGGCTGGGCGGAGCCTCCCGCCGCTGCCACTACCGGTTCACCCAATTTGGGGTGAACTGGCAGAAAACCCAACTCTGGTTCCAGCATTAGATGCCTGCCTGTGGGTGGTCAATTGCCTTTAAGGAAACATTCTATTTTATGAATGGAGAGATCAGGGGACTATTAAAAGAAAGGGGGTAAATCAGAGGCTTTTTAAACTTCTATCAGTATCTTAGTTTGCAAGGAATTTAGTTATCATATTTTTGGGCTACACAGAACCTTCAAAAGATTTGTTTGGAATGCAAATATGTATGACATTCCTATCTTGTTACAGCAGCCCATTTTTCAGCTTGTGTGATTACCTTGGAAAATGGCTTCTTTTACTTTTTTTTCTCCTGAGAAGCAAACAAGCTGTGTAGAACCAACCACAGATGGAAATCCTGGAAAAGAGGCATCTGTATAAATTATATTTACAAGTTGAGAATCTCTCCTACTTGTACCAGTAGTTCCGTTCAATTACACAAATCTAACCCAGCATAAATTATTTTGGTTTTTAGAACTGTGTTCAAAAATATGTTTCTGAGAAATCTATCACAAAGCATGGAGTCAGAAGCTTTTCCTCGTTCCAAATATCTCAGCAGCTAATATTAAGAAATATTTAAAAATGTTCAGCATTCTAAAATATTCTCTGCACAGTGGTAAATCTTCAGATGAGGTTTGATTGGACAGTTTCCTTAGTAAGTGTACAGGAATAGCAGTAACAGCTCAAATATTTATTTAACTGCTAGGATTAATTTATTTACTCCCCCATTAGAAAAAAAAAGTAAGAGTCATAAAAGCATATCCTCAATTCAACTTTGTCCTCCTCAACACTAATCTGGATTTTGTTAAATGGAATTCCGGAATCATCCAAAAACTAGCCTAGAAGGGTTCTTTCAGAGAGATTTGTTACATTGTGTAAGAAATGTCAAGGTTTTGTTTAAAGTTGTAGAATTTCACAGTAATTTGAAACGGCGGGTTTAAGCCCTCCGGATCCTTCAGGGGCCTTCTGGAGGCTTCCCTGAAGGCTCCGGAGGACGAAAAACAGTCCTATGAGCAAACCGGAAGTGACTTCCAGTTTGCTTGTAGGGCTGTTTTTAGTCCTCGAGAGCTTTCAGAGACCTTCAGGCGGCTTCCCTAAAGGCTCTGGAGGGCTAAAAACAGTCCTATGAGCAAACCGGAAGTGACTTCCAGTTTGTCCGTTTGGTCGTTTTTCGTCCTCCGGAGCCTTCAGGGAAGACTCTGGAAAGTCCGTGAAGACTCCAGAGGGCTTAAACCAGTCCTACGAGCAAACCGGAAATCCATTCCTGAACTTTCGGTTTGCCCATAGGGCTGCCTTTTTGCGCTCTGGAGGCTTCAGGGAAGTTCCTGAAGCTTCTGGAGGGCCTCGGGGAGGGGGGGAGGCTGTTTTCTCCCTCCCCAGGCTCATATAAAGATTCTGGAGCCTGGGGAGGGCGAAAAATAAATTTAAAAAAGGCTGAAGTCAGCTGGCCAGCACGTGCGTGCGTGCTGGCCAGCTGACGGCAATGCCTTGCGTGCCCTGACAAATGGCTCCGCATGCCACCTGTGGCACGCATGCCATAGGTTCACCATCCCCGGTCTAGGGTAAGGTAAAGGTAAAGGTTGTGCTAGTTATTTCTGACTCTAGGGGGCAGTGCTCATATCCGTTTCAAAGCCGAAGAGCCAATGCTGTCAGAAGACATCTCCATGATCATGTGACTAAATGCTGAAGGTACATGGAATGCTGTTATCTTCCCACCAAAGGTGGTTCCTATTTTTCTATTTGCATTTTTACATGCTTTCGAATTGCTAGATTGGCAAAAGCTGGGACAAGTAATGGGAGCTCACTCTGTTATGCAGCGCTAGGGATTCAAACTGACGAACTGCTGATCTTTCTGATTGACAAGCTCAACATCTTAGCAACTGCACCTCCACATTCCTAGTCTAGGGACCTCTAATCTAGGGACCCCTATAATAAAAGCTGAAACTTTATCCCAACAATGGGCTATATTCACGCTCCACCTGGCTTCTTTGACATGCATAGTATGTGTGTATGGGTATGGGTTGGGTGAGCGAGTGAGTGGCTCCGTCCAGTAAATGGCTTCTTTAGGAAAGTCCTCCTGGTGGAGGTATTGTCTGGCCTTCAATCTTTGTCTCCCTTTTGTTGGCTGCAACTAAGAAATGATATCGAGAAAGTGTGGATGGAGGTACTGGGAGTACATGACCCATCCCATGTAACATCAGGGGAGAGAAAAAACACATTGTTACTATTATTGATTATGTTTTATTCTTATGATATAATTAAAATGGGAATTTGTGGTATTCAGGAGGGCTACTAGCACCAACCTCTTCCACGGAACTTTTAATGAAATTATTAAGACTTTATTAATTGTGATTTTATGAATTGGTATATGGCCACTTCATACCGAAGCCAGTATTAGGTTGGGCTGTTACATATAGATTTAATTGTTTTAAAGGATTATTTACTCATTTGTTAAATTTATTCGCCATCTATTTTGCCATGGGACTACTTTAGGTGGCTTACACAAATAAAAATGAAGATATGAAAAAAAGTGCAAACATAACGGTAGTAACGGAGAAATAGAATAAACAATGAAAAGGAAAATAATGATACAGTGATATGAGAACATATAGAGATATGCAGACTTTTATATGCCATGTGGTAGATGTATGTCATTTATAAACACAGTAACTGTAGCCCTGTTTTATCAGCAGTGTTTTCATCTCGCAAAAAACTCATGCTGCGCATTGCCCATAAGTTCCTAACACCAAGATAAAAATGATGTGAAAATATGCTATATATTCTTCTTAATAACAACTGGAATGCAAGAGGTAACTTTGTCATTTGATGTACCATTGTAGATGCTCAAGGTCAATCATTTTTTTAAAAATGCAATTGCAGGAACATGAGCCTTTTGGAACATTTTTACCCCTGGCCTTTAAATATATAGTCACAAGACTCTTGTCTGCAGTTACAATTTGGATGGATTGCTCTCCCTTTGGGATTAGAGGGGAAATGTCTCCCTGCTTATCATCCAGAGGTCAGAATTATTACTTCTTTAGTAAGTTGTTAATGAAATGCATCTGGTTGTAGTTACAATAAAGGACATAGTGAGGTAGACAATATTGAATATGTGACTACTGGGAAATCAGCTTCAGATGCTACCGCTTTGTGTAAAATAGGAAAAAGATACACTTAGTCATCACTTAATGAAATAATTGGGATTTGCAACTCCATTACTAAGCAAAGCGGTGATAATGTGTGACATCACATGACGATGCTGTCTTAATGATGAAAGTTGCAGCTGTCATTAAGCAAATCCTGCATAGTTGTTAAGAACATCACATTATCACCATTTTCAATTACCTCCCAATTTCCCCATTGATTTTGCTTGTTGGAAGATGGCAGGTGGTGATTATGTGACTGCAGCAACTGTCATGGTAATAGCAATAGCATGTAGACTTATATTCCACTTCACAGTGCTTTACAGCTCTCTCTAAGTGGTTTACAGAATCGGTATATTGCCCCCAACAATCTGGGCCCTCATTTTACCCACCTTGGAAGGATGGAAGGCTCAACCTTGAGCCGGTGAGAATCGAACTGCAGACAGCTGGCAGTCAGCAGAATTAGTCTATGCTACTGCATTTTAACCACTGCACCACCATGGCTCATAATTATGAGTTGGTTGCAACCAACTGCAATAACATTGCTACAGGAATTCTCCTAACAGCTGCAACTTCAAGGACCAGTCATAAGTACTCTTGTTGAGTACCATCATACTTTTGAACAGTAGCTAAACAAATGGTTGTTATCTGAGGACTACCTGTGCATGGATGGATGATGGATGGGTGGATGGAAAAAGAGACATTTCATATTCTTCACAGTAGTGGATTGCTGTTGATGAAATATGAAACTATTAATATGAGACTTTTGCAAATGCATAAATTGAATTAAATTGCACCAAGAAGATGGTCTTGTCTTTTCAAATGGCAATTGAGGCAGTGTAAAAATTAATTTCATGCCAGGATAGATACTATCTATTTGATTAAATATAGTATATCACTTATTAACTGTACTATCTATAATGTAAAGCTTATTTGTCATTTGTCAAAATTCCTGCAGAAATTTTGAATAGTTTTACCCATCAATTCTTACCATTATATGCAGTTTCTGGAAAGTATTGGGGCTTTCATGCAGCTATAATGAATGTGATGAACAGAATAGCTTCTCTTATAACTCAAATATTCAAGAGTTGGGTTAAGGATAATTACTTAAACAAAAAAAAAGCTATGTCTGAGCAGCAAGCTAAGACGATTCCAAAATAATCAGATACGAATAACAGAATTGTTCCAAAGAACTTTCCCCATATGTGGATTCATGAATATTTGGGAACAAATTTAAACTTTGTTCTTGATCACTAAATATGGTGTTATTAGGAACTCTACCTTTTCTAGTTAGAAGGCAGGACTTAAGACTTCTTTCTGTCCTAAGAATAAAATCTTCATTCACTCTTTAGCTTTGTCTTCTGGGAAGGAGGAGGGAGTATGGGATTATTATTAACCTGTTCAGCCTTCAACAGTGTTCCCTATGGGTCAGTTGCCATGATCTAGCTCTAGAATACAAAATACTATACTGGGTTTAAAACATTAATAATGTTGTTCACAGCAACGTATGTCCAAGGAAGCAAAATCCATATGCTGTCACAATTATGAAATGTAATGTCAGGAAAAAGAGGTTAGCATACAGAAACTTGGAAACAAAAAAAGAAATCAGCCTTAAAGTAGACTTCTTAAGTTGTCTGAAATTCTTTTTCCTAGATTTACTGTCTGAATCTTAAGAGATAAGGTTAAAATATCCAACTGCTTCTCCACTGCCTGATTTTATTCATTCCCTTTTCTTTCCCAGCTTTTGAGAATACTGTCACGATGGCTACATCTAAAGGACAGAAAATATTTTTTTTAAGGAATGGATTCAGGAAGTGAACAGAAGAGATAGTCAAGTCCTGGCATGGCAAACTGTAAGCCACCGATCAAGGAGCCATAAGCACAGCTAAACAGCATACCAAAAACATATGAAAAATATACCAAAAACTGTGGACCTCACACCATTCCTAAGAGGTCCATAAAGGGGACAACATGCATAAGCACAAAAGCGTGCCTACTGTCCCCATTTATTTGTACTCATTTCCTTTGTTCGTGTCCATATTTATACATACCTGTTATCTTGTACATGTTTGACAAACTAACTAACTAAATAATAAATAAATAAAAATTAGTGTAGATGAAAAGCCATGTGGTATTCAAATATTGCTGACTGGGGAAAGGAGATGGACCAGTCACATAAACTGGACTAGACAATCTGGGGAGTGATGGTTTCCAGAGAGGCTAAAACAAGGAGAAGTTGGTGAGCAACCGCAACAGTTTTCTCTAAAACAGAAGAAATGAAGAATTCCCCTCTCTCCCAGGAGACTAATTACCAGGTCTTGTCCAGCCTAATAGAGGGATTCTGGGCAGCCCTAATTGTGGAATCCCTCTAAAGCAGCACCTTCAGAGGGACATTTTCAGGATTTATTACAGCAGCCAGAGATGATTTTTCCCCCCATGAATGATATGAAACAATGAAGGGGGGTAGTAGTACTGCCATGGATTTATTGTACATGTTATTTCCTGATTTTCATTATAGTCCTAACCATATCACAAAGTGTAAACCAATATAGATTCCCTTTACAATCAGAATTACAGAAAGCCCATATGGGGACTCTTAATTTTTATTGTTGTTAAAGACTGCTAATCTGGTTAGTGGATCAGGTACAGATTTTTCCTTTTGCCAGAGCTCTAAATGGACAATTTCAGAGTGTCACAAAGGTGGCATGATTACACGAGCAAGTTGTTAATGAGGGAGCTATTTCCATCATTAAAAAGTTCTCTTTTTTTAACAAGGGTCTTCGGTGATTTAATTATGTTGCAGAACAGCCTGTACTGCTTTGTCTTGGCTGACCATAAAGCATTGCTTCCTAATTCCTTCTGAGTCATGGCATATTTGAAACTGAACTGTTCAGCAACAGCCTGATGACAGTGTCAACATGATTGCTGGCAGTACTAGGCAGGAGCATGTGAGACTGGTCCACCCCCATCCTATCCAGTTCATGAACCTGCCCCCAAAAAAGAAAAAAAACAAAAGAGAAAGGGTATCTGGACTTACTTGCATTCTGTACTGCAAATCTTAACTATATTGAATTAATTCTACATAGGACGGGGCCAGATTGTCCTTATGCTAAACCCAGTGCTTATGCTAATTTTACACAACTCTTGACCGAATTTCAAAAAACTCTGCAAATTGAGACTGATGACCTTTGGTGCAACTTGGAACAAAAAAGAGAATGCTGGAAAGAAGGTAAAAGAAGATTCAGAAAGAGAATAGATGTTCCTACTCCATTTGCCTCTTGTTCTATTCACTGTTTGTTTAGCCCCAACCATTGCATTATTAATGAAGGACTGTGGGTGGCGATACCCTCCCCCCAAAAAGATTATTCATCTCATCAATAACTAGATTGGAGAAAGCAGAGGTTGGCCCCCAAACCTTTTGATACCAGAGACCAATTTTGTGGAAGACAATTTTTCCACGAACAGGGTGGTAGTGGTGGTTTTGGACTAGGGTTAGGGTTAACTTGCTCACCCACTACTCACCTCCAACTGTATGTCCCAGTTCCTAACAGGCCACAGACCAGTACTGGTTGGGGACCGCTGCTTTAAAGATTTTTATTTAGTAGAAAAAAATATATTACTTTTGTTTGGCTAAAGAAACTTAGGTTACTAAAGCTGCATGACAGGAGACTAATTGATGATGGGGATGATTTTTAATGAGATGGAATCTTAATAAAGACAGATGTGAATTAGAGAAGTCTGAGAAAGTGAGGTTCAGTGAATCACGAGAAATTATTCTTCTGCAGCTTTTGTGATGCTCATAGCATGGAGCCATGGGTCACGTTATTCCCCTTAGCAATAGCACTTAGACTTATATACCACTTAAGTGTTTACACAGTCAGCGTATTGTCCCTAATAATCTGGGTCGTCATTTTATTGACCTCAGAAGGATGGAAGGCTGAGTCAACCTTAAGCCTGGTGAGATTTGAACTGCCGAACTGCTGGCAGCTGACAGACAGCAGAATTAGCCTGCCATACTGCATTCTAACCACTATGTCACCAAATGATTCATGCTGATGATCTAAACAAAGTTTACCCAGTATTCTCTTTCAGGGGAGTTTGTTAGTTATTTACTGCATGTATTTGGACACAAATTTATTCCACTGAAATGGATCAGCTCCTTCCTTGCAGATGACTTCTTGTCACTGGTGCCAAACATTTGAATTTATTTTGAAATTGGTAAGTCACGTGTACGTTAGTCACAGTTTGAGTAATCCCTTTGTCATGCCATGACCATGAAAAATGAAATCAGAGCCAAGAATCAGACAATACTATTGTAGTTAAGAGTCATTTATTTTCCTTGCATTTGATCCCTGATTTTGATCTTAGACAAAACTATTATTTTGTGATATTGCCATTCTGATGTAATTTTTTTTTACATAGGAATAGAGCAGAACTTTGGCAATAAAACATTTCCCTGGATTTTTCCCCTGTGCCCTTTCTCTATTGACTGACAGTGTTAATAATAGTGTACTGTAGAATGGGAGGTTTCGTATTTGAAAACCAGATAGATTTTTTCACCTCAATGATTCCATATCTTTCTGGTTGCGGTTTTTGTTTTTTTAAAAAAAAACAATAATAATGATAAGAGTACTTACAGAAATACAATTGCTTGGATAACAGATGTAGTGATTCATCCTACTAGTGCTATCTTAAATAGCAGATCACGGGAACTAAGGAACTAATACAATCCCAAAATATATAGGAGTTGCTGAACTTGGATTTTTCATGGCATTGTTTTTTGGAGAGGAGTGTATATGTGTGTGCAAGTTTAAATTATAGCAATTACTAATTGTATACTCCATAAGGACTTATCAAACTCATCTTTCCCAAACCATGGAAAATCTATCAGCTTGTGACCGAAAGATGGAATTTAATTTTTAAATATTGGGGAAATAACCATGCTGATTTCAATTACGGTAATTTAAATGTTATAAATTAAATTAAGCATAGTTCTTTTTTCATTCTAATAACAACTCTCTTGGGTGGACTGAAATCCCTTAGAATATCTCTCAAAATTAATTTTTTGTCTTTTCTTTTCTGAAACATTTGGTTGCCATTTAAATAATAATATAATTCCAAATTAATTTCGAAAAGGATGGGAAAACAACTGAAATATTAAATGCTTTTTGTTTTTACAAATATCAAAGGTTAGCATAAATAATAGGAATGCAGCAGTGGTGGGATTCAGCCAGTTCGCACCTATTTGGGAGAACCGGTTGTTAACTTTCTAAGCAGTTCAGAGAACCGGTTGATGGAAGAAATCTCCTTTTGTTTTTTTCCACTTTACAGGGCTGATCCCTGTAAAGGAAGGCAGGAAGGAAACATTCTGGTGTTGTTTCTAGCCTAATCTTTATTGCCCTGCTTACAGAAACTGCCTTCGGTTAACTCTTATTACATTGTAACAGTTGATGCGAAGCACCCATTGACGTCAGTGATGTTGAGTTGGCCACACCCACCTAGTCACATGACCACTGAGCCATGCCTACCCAACTGGTCATTAGGGCAGAGAACCAGTTGTTACATTAGTTGAATCCCACCACTGGAATGCAGACACATTGTTCAGGAGACAAGGTTGACAAGCAAAGCATACATGTTATCTGAATGTGTCTGCATGTTATGGCTTTTCTGACTTTTGTCCCTCTCAGCAGACATATTCTGTTAAATGAATTCTACAACTGATGTACTTTAAGCTTTTTAAAGAAGATTTTTATTTCTTATAAAAGTTATATTTCTTATAACTATTCACTGCACTTTTTATGGGTTAGATCCAGATTTATTCTTACCAAGAATCATGTTGGGAAAAGTTCTATTGAATTATTATCCCCCCAAAAAAATCAACCCAGTTTCCAGGACACTGAATAATGCAAATTGGAGATTTAAAGGTCCTATTATGACTTGGTGGGATGTATATTTTGCTCTGTAAAGTCTTTATTATTATTTTTTCCTGTTGCCATTGCAAAATGCTTTTGAGGGCTTAGAATTTTTGTGTTTGTGTTGTTTAAAGTCACATAGTTTTATCGAATGTGGGAATATACAGCATAACAGTCGCGTAGTTAGCAAAAGAAGAAAGGAACAGCTTGTCTTTTGCTAAATAGCTACAGAAGGGCTTCCTGATTTGAGGGAACAGGAATCCCAGATTTAGCCTCTGAGCCTTCCTTAGATCTGTCCTTCCATTAACCTGTTGTGGCCCACCAGCAGAGCTGGCAGCAGATTTGGACAGTGAGGAAGTTGGGAAAGAACATGGGACAGTCCTGGAGTCTGGGGAAAGCTCTGACGAGTGCTCTGCATTGGAGACAGAGATGGGACCAGGGCCATTATCTGGCATTTATCAGCTACCTTTGGAGTCAGACATCAGTGAGGCAGACGAACAGCTGGAGCCTGTTCCCAGTGTGCGCATGGGCAAAGATGCCAGATGAAGAGAACAGACAAGGGTCGACTTGGGAGTAAAGCCACAGGTGGACAGTGAATGGCCCCTCCCACAGGGAATAAAAGAAGGAGGGGTGTTTGCAGGAGACAATTAGTTAATTCCTGAATTCTTGTCAAGTATTGTGGTGTCTGAAAGATATTGGCCTGGCCACTCTCCAAGCCTGATAAAGGTTGGTAATTGTGAACTATTTTGAAAGACTGTGGGCCGGGACTTTGCTGGAGAGGAATTCATTGTAAATTAAATAAAAGGGGTTTATCGGGATGAGGACTCGGCTTCGTGCTGCTGGGGAAGGCTAGGTCAGAACATAACTTCCCAAGACCCTCTCTCATGGCTCCCTCTCCTGATGGAATATAATCTGTGAGGATCGTGATGGAATATAATCTGTGAGGAGGTGACCAATGTTGCCATTCTTTGACTGGCAGGTCCACCAGCCAATTATGACATCTTTAAAGAGAGAGAGCTGAAATTCCTCTTTGTATTACTTTTCAAATTCTTCTTCATGGTTTATTGAATACTTGTATACAGGATTGGGAGAACCTTTTCAATATCTGCTTTGCTTTTCTTAGGGAGCAAGAATGTTTTCCTGTTCCTCCTCCTACGTTCATCACTATTAATTTAAATTTGCAGCTATCACAAGGGAAATTAAAGCTGTGACTCTGGAGGCAAATGTCTATCACCAACTTCTCTAGATGGGAGAGACTTCCAGCTAGCACTGTCTATGACATTTATCACACTTGATCTCCTTATAAAGTCTAGCTTTTGGCTAAAGGTCATCCTATTCCTTAAAAAAAACATAATAGTAACATAACAGCTATATAAGGCAATGGGGAAATGGGGTTCCATATTTAGAATATCTTGCTCAAGGTCCATTTATAGAGGAAGAAGGGACTAACTCAGAAGCAGCCCAAACTGGATTAGATTATTTCCAGAGAGCCAATCAATATCCCAAATCCTTTTTCGAGAGTTTCTGCACACACCCTGTGTATCTGTTGTCAACATCTGTGACAGTGGCTTATTTTGTTCGATGCCTATTGTTTATTTTCTAACCAACTTTAAAACAAAAACAAACCCCAACCAGATTCATGAACAGAAGACGCAAGATACCATCCAACAGGCACACATGGTGGTCATAGCAAAGTGGAAATGACCGCTTTTATTAAAACCTGGCAGTATATTACCAAGACTGTCGATTTTCTTATTTCTAATGTCTGCTATATTATTGGCTGTCTTTATCTTGAAAGGGAGCTTAGAAAAATCTGTGTAAAGATAGTCCTCAATTTACAACAGTGCATTTAGTGACTGTTCGAAGTTACAGCATCACTGGAAAAGTGATTTATGACCATTTTCACACTTACAACCATTGCAGCATCCCCATGTTCACAGGACCAAAATTTGGATGCTTGGCAACTGGTTCATATTTATGAGGGTTGCAGTGTTCCCCGATTATGTAAACAACTTTTGCAACCGTTTGTCAAGCAAAATCAATGAGGGAAGCCAGATTCACTTCAAAACAGGTTATTAACTTAACAACTGCAATGATTCACTTAACTATGGCAAGAAAAATCATAAAATGGGGAAAAACTTGCTTAAATGTCTCACTTAGTGAGACATAAACTTTGGGCTCAATTACAGTCGTTAAGTCAAGGACTATCTGTATTCCAGCAATACCACCTGGAACTATGCAGCCTTTGATCTGACCTAAGCATAGTACACAAAATTGTCTGCTACAACTTCCTACTTGTCAACGACTACTTCAGCTTCAACCTCAATAATACTCGGGCAAACATTACAAACTCAAGGTAAACTACTCCAAACTAGATTGCAAAAAATACGACTTCAGCAACAGAGTGACCAATGCCTGGAATGCTCTACCTGACTCATTTGTTACATCCTCTAACCTCCACAGCTTCAACCTTAAATTGTCTACTATGGATTTCACCCCATTCCTAAGAGGCCCATAAGGGCGCATGCACCAGCATGCCTACCATCCCTGTCCTACTGTCCCCATTTATTTGTGCTCATTTCCTTTGCTCACGTCCATGTTTATACTTATACTTGTTATCTTGTACATGTTTGACAAACTAAATAAAATAAAATATATCTGATTTGGGAATTGTCCACTGACTTGTTATCACCTTTTGAGATAAAGGAGTTGGTGCAGGGATGAAATGCTGCCAGTTCGGACCGGTTCTCCCGAACTGGTAGCAAAAAATTCTATTGTTCATCTGAACAGGTAGTAAAAAAAGGTTCCAACAATCAGCTGTGACAATGTCACGCGATCGTCAGAACCTTTTTTTAAAAACTTTGGCAGGATTGATTCACCAGCTCTTTAGCACCTCCTCGGGGCCTTCCCAGGCTTGCCTGGGGTGGAGGATGGCTTGCTTCCTGTTTGCAGGTGTTGGAGGGAAGGATTCCTCATTCAGCCTCGAGAGAAAAGAAGTGCAGGCTTGTTCCTGGCATTTTTCCATTTGGCGGAAGCTTTCAAAGTGAGCAAGAATGCGCTTCTTTTCTTTCAAGGCTGAATGGGGAAATCCTTCCTGTGTTCTGCCCTGTTCCCTGGCGCCCAGGTCGGGCAGTGACACCCCTGGCAGGCTGGCCGCCTGAGTCCCCTCCCCTCCTGCTGCCTTTTCTCACGCCAAAGTGAGTCGGAGTGCTCCTTGCGCCTCTTCCCTCCCGGCCCATGTTGGGGCTCTGGCTCCAGAGGCTGCGGCGCCAGTGAGGAGAGCAGCCTGAAGACACGTGGGCGGGCATTCTTGCCTGAATCCAAAGGTTGGAAGAGCCACAGCATCTCCTGGAGCTTTTCATCAGCCACAGATTTGAGCTCTGTCAATTCTGTTCGCCCCTAATGATCTAAAAGGATGCTCTGACATTCTTCCCCCCTCCCAATAATCACTTCCCCATTCTTTGTCTGACCCAGGACTCCCCACCAAGGCACATCCTCAGAACCGGTGGCAAAAAAAATTAGATTTCACCACTGTGTTGGTGGTCTTACATTGCTGCATTTGTGTTCATAAAATGCTTGGAGTTTCAGAAGAACAGGATATGTGCCAGGTATGGTGTATAAAGAAAGAGTGGCTCTTCTATTGTGTGATATGTATCACTCAGAAAAGCAGGCCAGTTCTGGTAATATTCTGGAACAGGGAGGCGGGAGGCTACTGATTCTAGGACATCATCTCTTCCTGGTTTCAGAATTTGTTTCTGCATTGTTCTCTGAGTAAGGTTTGAAACTCCTTCCCAGAGCAAACAGGTCTGCCTCTGCTTCTTATGAAGACTGCTTACTTTGACTTATGGATAGGCGCATGAGAAGGGCAAGGTCACTGCAGAACAAATGTGCCTCTGTGTATATTTCTTGTGGTTGCATTGCCACCTGAAACGTTTAGTTGGTTTGCTAATTTCCACTCCTCCCTACTTCCCCACTCCCTTTTTCTGCAGATTTCATAAAACAAGGTCGAGAGAAGTTGGAACAGACTATCAAGGCCTCCGGTTCCAGGCTGTGCTCCTAGTGAGTATCTGTTTCTTTCAGTCAATGGGGTGTTGTTCCTTTAAAACTCAGCCTCGGGATGCCCTCCTACCAGGAATAAGCAGTGAATTGAGCCGACTGGCACAGGCATGATGCAGAGGGAACCACGACATACACAAACTGGGATTTGTTACTCAATATGGCTTTGTTACACTACTCCACTTCTAAGGAGAGCTTTTTGTCAGGCAGATGTAAGTAAGGGACTTAACCAAGATACCTGAAAATGAGACTTAACTCGGGTCTGTAGGGGGTATTTTGAAACGTGGTGCTTTTATTTAATGTCTTTGCTTTTAAGAAATAAGGAGATATGCCAGTGTGGAGCTGTCAAATGATTATTATTATTATTATTGGCCTTTGCTAAGAGAGGTGGAGAGAATTACATCTGAAAAGGTCTCATGTTTGGTTTGTGGGAGTTTGCTCCAAAATGTTAGCAATCCGAGTTTGCAGGTATATTTAATGCTTCCTTGTTATAAAATGTCATTCTTTCAATGTAGCTTGCTAATAATTTCACAGGGAACAAGGGGGAGAAATGTACAACAGGACTATCTATTAAGGGCTAATTGCAACTTGGAGGTGGATTTTGGGTGGGGAAAATAGTAAAGAGATGGCTTTGAAAACTTCAAAAAGACATTGAAAGATCTAATTACAACTTTAATTGTAAAAGTGGGTAAAGTATACAAATTGCTCCTACAATTCTAAGTATTCTGTGACAAAAGCAGGAAAAAATAGATTAATTTGCTGACAAGGTTTTAATTAATCCTCACTTAAAATAGGACAGGAAATGGCTAAATGCCATTCCAACTGTTATCACAAATAACAGCTCTGTACTGGCTTTGTTGGGATATGGGTTTAATAAGAAGTTTTATTTCTTCACCATGGCAGCCAAATTACTCCCCCTCCCCCCAGGGTTTAAATGAGAACTGTGACGTAATGGTGGAGTCTCAGTGTCTCAGCCTTGTTCCGCTTTTCTCAGTTAATCATTGTCTTTTTAACCCTCAGTGCTGAAAGAATAGCTGTTTTAATGGACCATTCCAGAAGCCCAGAGCACAATGACCAGGTAAGGGCTGAGATCTTCGTTAAAAGTATTGGCGATGGGACAATTTTGAACAAGGAGAAAACGAGGCAAAGTTTCTTAGCTGCCTTAGATCACTCAAGAGAAAAACTACAATTTACATAGCTTCATCCATCACAGGCCAACCTGTCCTAATGAAGTCTCTTTGGATTTGTTGACTGGCTAGTGATTATGGGAGCTGAGACCCAACCCATCTAGATAATATCAAGTTGGGGAGGCTGCTGGGTTATCCTGGTATGACGGGTTGTTCTGCAGATTTACCATTCCTTGCAATTAGTTGGCTTTTGTCTTTTATTCATAGATGTGGCAGCATTAGCCAGTGTACAGGTGGTCCTCAACTTATGACCACATTTGGGACCAGAATTTCCACTGCTTATCAAAGCAGTGGTTAAATGATTTTATGACCTTTATTTGCCATGGTTGTTAAGCAACACTGCAGTTGTTAAGTGAGTAGTGTGGTCCTTAAGCAAATCCAGCTTCGCCCACTGACTTTGCTCCCAGAAGCTAGCTGGGAAGGTAGTAATCCCATAATCCCGGGATGCTGCAATACATGCCAGGCACAGAAATGTTACTCATGCAACCATGGGGATGTTATGGTGGTTGTAAGTATGACAAGCGGTAGTAAGTCACTTTTTTTCAGTGCTATTGTAACTTCAAATGGTCGCTAAACAAATGGTTGTTGGTTAAGGTCTGCCTGTGAATAATTCTTACTCAACTTCATGACTTTTTGTTTTCTATCTACAGTCTTCATCACCAAGTGACAATATCAACCTTGGACCCTTTGCTAATCCCAAGTAAGATCACAGAAAAGACCATTCATAGCACTATGGAATACAAAGAAATGGATGCTTTTCCTTCTATATTATAGAATTATAGTCTAGTTTAATGAAAAGAAGCAGTAGGGGGTGACATGACAGCAGTGTTCCAATATCTCAGGGGCTGCCACAAAGAAGAGGAAGTCAAACTATTCTCCAAGGCACCCGAAGGCAGGACAAGAAGCAATGGATGGAAACTAATCAAGGAGAACCTAGAACTAAGGAGAAATTTCCTGACAGTTAGAACAATTAATCAGTGGAACAACTTGCCTCCAGAAGTTGTGAATCCTCCAACGTTGGAGGTTTTAAGGAGAGATTGAAGGGAAGAGGAAGAGGATAATAGAGTTGGAAGGGACCTTGGAGATCTTCTAGTCCAACCCCCTGCTTAGGCATATACTATTTCAGACAAATGGAAATAGTATACGCCTAACCAGGGAGCTGGACTAGAAGATCTCCAAGGTCCCTTCCAACTCTATTATCCTCTTCCCTTCCATTTCATAATATAAAGCTACTTATTTCAAGCTCCAACAAAATGTTCTCTTATAGGCTGCCAGTAATTCATTGGTAGGACAAGCAAGAAATATGTGCAGGGACCACAGTGCATCCTAATGATGGAAAGGGGTACAGGCAGAATGAAATTACAGCCTTGAGGAAAAAGTTAACTGTGTTAATATTTTACACAAAGGTTACCTTAAACCCAGTAGTGGGCTTCATTATTATTTTTTGCCCTTGGAATTGCATTGTAATAGTTCACAGACAAAACCTATACATTTCAGGCAATAAAACATACACGTTTGTCTTCACAGTTGAAAGTAAGTCTCTATGTCCTGAATTTTTTGTTTGCTTTTGGGCAAGAGAGCACCCATGCCGGGGTAACCATTTGTTAGACTACAGCAGCATATTATGGGAAAGTGAGAAACTATTGGAGGGGGAGGGGGAAGTGTTAGTAGAAAGAGTTAATGTGCCTTGAGTCCTGGACCCTTAAATAGGCCCTCATGGAATGAATGACACTGGGACGCAAAATAAAGTAAAATATAATTCTAAACTTGTCAGCTATGAAAGATTCATTTTATCATCCCCGGCAGTGGTGGGATTCAAATATTTTTACTACTGGTTCTCTCGACATGGCTTGGTAGGCGTGGCATGGCTTAGTGGGCATGGCAGAAGAAGGCTACTGTAAAATCTCCATTCCCACCCCACTCCAGGGGAAGGTTACTGGAAAATCCCCATATCCTCCTGATCAGCTGGGACTAGGGAGGCAGAGAATAGATGGAGCTGGGGCCAGTCAGAGATGGTATTTACCGGTTCTTTGAACTACTTAAAATTTCTGTTGCCGGTTCTCCAGAATTGGTCAGAACCTGCTAAATACCACCTCTGATCCATACTGCAAAAATGTATTATGATTGATTTAGAGGTAGAGGAGAAAGTTCTAACTGATACAGAAGAAGGCCTTTCATGTATTTATTTTGTCTCTTTTCTCCCCTGCTAATAGTGCCAAGCCAACTGATTTTGACTTCCTAAAAGTAATTGGCAAAGGAAGCTTTGGGAAAGTAAGTAATCTCGTTTGAGAAGTGTTCTTGTGGACCCCTTGTTGATCCAAATGGCTTTTCATTCATAGCTTTCGACCTTTGGGAATTAATGTAGCATTTGCACGTGCTATTTTCCCAGTCCGAATAGTCCAATCATAAGGGACAGTGAGGTGGATCCCTTAGGCCATATATTTTGTATGCGTGAAACATGGCAACTTCTTGATTATTCATTCATAAGAAATGCTTACTATTAAATTATTCCTTGCAAAGCAGGGCAGAAAGTGCTTCTGGGAATTTTTTTTTGCTCCAGTAATAAAATAAACCAATTTTAACTCACAACACCTAGAGCTGTATGAACAGTATATAAACGTAAAAAATAATGAGTGTGAATGGGCAGGAATATAATTTATTTTTCAACTACTCATAGAAAATTGCCTTAAGCCAAACTTGTTTCCATATTTACAAAAAAAAAGCAGTGAATTTGCTTCTGCTAGTAATGATTATGATGATTGGCATTTCAGTGAAGCTGTTCCATATAACAAGGCACAAAGCACTATTTGCGGCTCCTAATCTTTCAAATTGCCACTATATTAAAGAAAATTCAGATGAGAGTATATCTTTAAAGCATCAAAGAATTTCAAAATGTCTAGAAATGCATTTCTTGGTTCATCCTTGTATATTATTTGCAATGGTGTGTAAATGCCTTACCAATCATTTTTGAAGGACATGTTCTTATTATGTTGCTTCTCTCATCCCTAGATGATGAAATTGCCTAAAGACATCTTTCATTTGCTTACTTATTTATTAAATTTATTTGCCAATAAGGATGGGACACAATAAGGGTGGAACTCAAACAATTAGTAATTTTAAAAGGTAAAAGATAGCTGTGTGTGTTTGTGTGTGTGTGTGTGTGTGTGTTTGTATCAAAGGTGGGTTGCTCCCGGTTTGGCCCAGATCGGGTGAACTCGTAGTGGCGATGGTGGGAGGCTCCGCCCCGACGCTTCTAAAACATTAATTGTTTCTATCCCAGCCATCTTAAGCTGATCTACCATCATAATAAAGATTTGATTTGAAAAAAGGATCAAATTCTATTTGGCTCAGGACTGCAAAAAGCAGGAAAGATCCATAAGCACAATAACACTGAGAACTTTCTGGTTTAAGATATTTTTCTCTGTATTTCAAATCAGCTCTTCTGATATCTCAGACAGGTGTTTTTGGAATGGTGGTGACGGTGTTTGACCTAGACATTTCAATCATCTATTTCTCTGAGAATATTATTGATCTCCTAGAAGATCAATACTCCAGTGAAATGATTTTATTGTTGCTGCCAGCTTGGGTTCACTGAGATTATTATCAGTGGTCTGATAGCATCTTTTCTGGCTAATGAAATGTATTAAAAGGCATAAGCTTTCATGAGTAGCAGTTCATTTCATCAGATGCATCTCACAAAAGCTTATGCCTTTTAATAAAATTTGTTAGAAAAGGTGCTACCAGACTGTTGATTTTTGTTTTTTGCCACAAGAGACTAACTCAGCTTTCCTCCTACAATGTCTATCAGATTACTCCAGTTTCCCTCTTTCTGCCCAGAAAGGAGCTTCAATTACCCTTGCAAGAGGCCTGGGTGAAGAGCTAAGTCTTCACGGTTCTTTGAAACACCAATAGGGTAAAGGCCATCCAGATCTTGGGTAGAACCTTGTTCCAGAGGGCAGCACTGCTACAGAGAAGATGCACTCCTGAGGTCTCAATAGATTGTATTGTTTAATCAAGGAATCCAGACCATCAGTGTTCATACTAATTCTGGACCAACTGAAGCTTCTATATGGTCCTCAAGGACAGCCTCGTGTAGAGTATATTGCGGTAGTCAAGCTGCAAGGTGAACAGGTTGTGAGAGATTATCCGAAATACTTCCCAATCTAGGAAACAGCAGAGCTGGCCCAGGTAGCATACCAGATGAAGGTATGCAAAGGCATTGGGCTCACACAGTTATAGTTCCATATTAAAAGTCCAATTTCTTAAATTCCATTTAGAAATTCCAGAGAATTTATTTTACTTTTTAAAATGAATATCTCAATTTAGCCTGTCTTATTGAAAACAGTAAGCATTAATAAATGGAATAGATTAACCAGTCATAGGTTACTGTTATTTTCCCAGATTATAATCTCAAATATTTTCAATTAAGTATTGGGTTTTGCCTCCAATTTTTTGTTACAGTGGAAGCTTCTTGATCTCTCATTTCTATTGCAGGTCCTTTTGTCCAAACACAAGTCTGATGGAAGATTCTATGCTATAAAAGTTTTGCAGAAAAAGTCCATCCTTAAGAAAAAAGAGGTAGGTTTGAAACATATCGTATTTTGTTTACATTGAGTACAGAATATTTTGCCACTTCTGCCTTCCCCTATAGTATGATATTTTTTTAACCAAATGAAAGATACCGATTATATTTTAGCATGTGCAACAGTCATGTTGGTAGACATATAAAATGTATGTTTGCATGTGTATATTTCTACAAAGAATTTAGTAGCAATATATGATAATAGTTTCTAGGCTTTAGGAACTATTTTATGCTACTGTCTTCTGATCCAGTTAGGAACTTGATCTATCCATCAAGTCTATCATGCATAAGAAAACTCTTGCATTTGTTACTGGAATGATCCCTCATGCTCTTATGCTACCATCCAGTGATAGTCATTGTAAAAGAGGTGGTATTTTTGAATCCCACCACTGCATTGTAAGCAACACCCACCACCCACCCTCGAAAAAAACCCAAGGATCACTGAAAACCAGATTTGCCCTCCACTTCCTTCTTAACCCTCCATAGCAGAAAGAACAGACTTTCCTGTATGCTTTTCTTCTGTTCTGTTTCTAAGGCACTGTAGTAAAGGTGATAACAAAATGGAGGAAAAGTGAGCTGTGCATACAGAACCTTATGAATAGTTGGCAGATTGCACACAATACTTGGCTTGAAAGCCATATCATTTGCATGCCTTTAGTGGATTCTTCTAATATATTCCATTTATAACAAAAAAGAAAGAAAAAAGCCATAGAAGGTATACTACATTAACTCTTTCTTCCTTTCTACGGTCTCTTTAAAAAAAAACCACAATACTCTGCTAAAATTGACAGAAAATAGCAAGAAAAACCTTTGAGTGATCCCTCCTTCAAATCTTCTCCAATTTCTGTAATTCTTTTTGCTATATCTTAAAAAAAAAAAACACCCTAACTTGCATATTTGCATTTTTGTCCTTCTTGGCTCTTGATAGCAAAACCACATAATGGCAGAACGTAATGTGCTCCTGAAGAATGTGAAACATCCTTTCCTTGTGGGGCTCCACTATTCTTTCCAGACCAAGGAGAAACTCTACTTTGTACTGGATTATGTAAACGGAGGAGAGGCAAGTATCTGTCGGTGCTGTTTTTCAAAATCCTAGCATCATTGGAAGATTTCATTTACAATCTAAACTACATTGTCATGTTCTCCTTCACTCCTGTGAATGATTCAGTGCATGACTGGATGATAACTGAATCAACCTTGGACAGAAGACTACAACTGAAGGTAGTCCTTGACTTACAGCCTTAATTGAGCCTAGAATTATGGTCATAAGTTGTGACGGCCATAAAACAGGTCACCAACTTTTGCTTCCTTTTTCGTAGCAGTCATAAAATGAACATGGTGGGCATGAGGCAAACACTGCAGTCATCAAACAAATGCTGTGGTCATTAAGTGACTAATGTTCACTATAGGATGTTTTTGCCAAAACCTGGGAATAAATGTCAGTTTTCATCAAAAACGTCACAAATCCTGATTGGAGAGAAACAATTTAAAACTAATCCAAAATAAAAAAATGTGGAAACCAATTCAAACATTCCCATTTGTGGAGAAAGCAAATCAAGGGCTTTCACAATGTGCATTTTCATTATCATCCATACAACAAACTTTGCGTTAAGTTTTGCATTTTTTTTCTTATTGGGAAATTGAGTGTAGAACATGATGCCTGATGCATTAGTGTAGAAAAAACATAAGCCCATCTAATCCAGCAGTCTGTCCCATAGTGGCCTACCAACTGCAAAAGGAAGTCCACTAATCTCACAACAGATGACTGAGACAATTACACTGCTATCAGGGCTAACAGCCATGGATCGCCATAAAGGTCTACATCTTTGTAGAGTTGGAATTCATTGTTGGAATGTATGCAGATGACTGCACGATGCTGAAAATAGCCATAAATGGGGACTGGTTGCCAAGGACCCAAAATGCAGTCACGTGATTGCAAGAGATAGTGGCTGTCAGACATTCAAAACCAGGTTGTAAGTATCTTTGGGGGAGTCTGTCATAACATCAAAAGGTCACCAAGCGATCCGGTCATAAGTCGAGAACTACCTTTATAAAATACTGGAGCAGTTTCCTATGAAATTGTGTTAAAATTAGACAGTGATCTGTTTACATAACTGTGATTGCATAAATAATATTTAGCATTATTATTTACAACATATGTATATTATTTCCCATGTTAAAGCATCTTGAAACAGTTTACAATGAAAACAACAACCAAACTCATAATAAAGAATGCATTAAAATTGCAGCCGTCAAGGTAGAATGGTTAAAGTGTTGGACTAGGAATTACCGGTAGGCTCTAGTCTTCCCCTTGATGAATATTGATACTCCCCAAGATATTAAACGTTACTAATGAAAGCAAAATCAATTCATTTAAAAGTGGGGAAAATAATTCTTCCAACTTTCCAAGTGGGAATGCCTAAATGAAACTGCTAAATTTGTTTCAGCAGGGTGTATGATACTGGACCCAGACTGTTGGGGACAATATGCTGACTAGAAACTGCTTAGAGAGGGTTGTAAAACACTATGAAGCGATCAGGGGTGAAATCTACTTACCTTTGCTACTGGTTCGCAAATGTGAGTGCACGCTTTCCACCTCCGCACATGCGCGGGACCTTCCATGCATGCGCAGAGCATCAAAAATGGATGTGATGATGTCCGGGCGGGTGGGTGGAGCCTTCTATCGAGGGTGCCTGCAAAGGTAAGTGAACAGAAAGGGGAAGAATCCACTGTGCCATGTTATTTAGATTAGCTAAAAAGCAGGAAATCCTGCTTTCTAGCTAATACAAATCGTGCATCACAGAAATACCAGTTCGCCCGAACTGGTAGCGTTGTTTTACTACCGGTTTGGGCGAACCAGTCCGAACCAGTAGCATTTCACCCCTGGAAGTTGTATATAAGTCTAAGTGCTATTACTATCTCTCGATTCTATTAAATAAAAAGAGGGTTTATGAAACATTATGCTCCTTTCCTAAGTTTTTATCTGTCTGCTTCTAGTTATTCTTCCACCTACAAAGGGAGCGCTGTTTCCGTGAACCTCGAGCTCGCTTCTATGCAGCAGAAATGGCCAGTGCGGTTGGCTACCTTCACTCACTGAATATCATATACAGGTAAATTATGTTGGGCATCAGAGCAGGTAGTGATCCTATGGATTGCTGCAAAACATATCAACATGTGAATTAACAGAATAGGTAGGTTTGGCTGCTTGTGAGCAAAATAAAATGGGGCTAGTTTCTCTGAGATTTTGGCATTTATTTAGAAATATATTTGTCCTAGAAAAGCCCCAAAGACCCGCTGACAAATCCAAGTGTTTCATTATTGGATATCTAAGAATATGCCATTCAGAGCCAGTTTAGAATAGTGGTTAAGGCATCAGACCAGAATCTGGAAGTCTGGGAGTTCTAGTCCTGTCTTAGGCATGGAACCAGCTTAGTGACCTTGGGGTAGTGACTGTCTCAGTTCAAGGAAGAAGGAAATGACAAACCACTTCTGAAATCTTGCCAAAAACCCAATGGGACTTGTCTAGGCAATTGCCAGGAATAAAAATCTGACAGAGAGGGAGAAAGAGAGAGACAAAGAGGCTATCACTTTACCACAAGATGGACATCTGAGTCAATTGAAATCATTAGTTGAAAATGATAATTTGGAACTTACCAATCATTTTAACATTATCTTCCCCAGCTTGGTATCCCTTCAGATGATGTGATTATGTTGCATAGGAATTATGGGAACTGAAGTCTAGCATATTGAAAAAATACATTAAGGATGTCCTCAAGAAGTTTGAAAGCTAGAACAGGCTCCCTTAAGGTTTCTTTGTTGCGCCACTGCATTTGGGATGGCTGAATGGAAATCTATATGTTGCTGCAAGAGATATGGATCTGTTTTCTGTCTATCCCTCTTGTACCATATAAACATCAATTCCTTTCTCTCCTTTTTTTAAAAAAAGGGACTTGAAACCAGAAAATATTCTTTTGGATTCTCAGGTATGTTTAGTGTTGGCATGTGGAGAAAATTACAATTGTAATTTACAATTGTCATTGTTAAGAGCGACCAGGTTTAATAATGTCTAACAATTACCTCCTGTAGTTTCCAGTAGTTTATGATGAAACATTTGCATGCCGTGTCAAGTATGAGAGATATATAATTAAAAGGATGCCACGTGTGAGAAGTGACTTGTGAAATGGTGGCCCAGGCTTTCCCCAGTTACTGCTTCTGAGTTGTGGTGGAAGCTGCTAGTTTTTATTAACTAATATTTTGCTAGTAAACTTCTGCTCAGGACCCACAGCCTGGGTTATGTTTTGATAAAAATATTACTAAAAGAACAAAGGAAAATATTACCTGCTCCAGAATAGAAAAGCCTATTTGTTTTGTTGTCTATTTTGAAATACACCAAGAAGACTGAAATTTCTCTCTAATCCTTCAGGGTCACATTGTTCTGACAGATTTTGGACTTTGCAAAGAAGGAATGGAGCCAGAAGAAACAACATCTACTTTTTGTGGCACACCAGAAGTATGATATAGTGTTTCTTAATTTGTTTACTTTCAGGAACTTTCCCTACTTTTAAAAATTATGGAGGATTCCAAAAGAGCTTGTGTCTATGGGTTATATTTATTCATATTTATTCTATCAAAAATAAAAATTGATGCATGTAGAATATTTATTTATTGAAGAATGTAAATTAATACTGTTTCCCCAAAATATGAAATACCCCCCAAATAAGCCCTAGCCTGGGTTTTTACCTGTGCATCTAATATAAGCCCTACCCTAAAAATAAGCCCTAGTGAAGGGGGAGTTGGCATGACCAGCATAGGAGGCAGTGAATGCAAGTGGGTTGACTGCATTTGGCAGTAGTTTCAGCCATGCAGCACAGGTGAACTGAGTACCTGTGCAAGCAGCAGATGGAAGCAGAGGCAGAGGGAGGCAGGCAATCCAGATGCAGTGCGTGGGCTGTGGCAAAGTCAAGCAGCGGGTTGCTGGAGTAGTGGGTGACTGTGGGTGGCTTGTCTTTGCATGGCAACACTGGCAGCAAACAGAGGCAGAGGCATGCGGGAGGGGCAGGTGATATGGTCTTGCTGCGTAGGCTGCAGGAAAACTGAGCAGTAGTGCGCCAGAGCAACAGCCAGCCACAGGAAGCTCATCTTTGCATCTCTCAGATTGCCTGCAGTCCATGTGGCACATTGGGATCACCTGCCTTCTGCTCCACGCTTTCTGCTCTACGCAGCCCCAGAGTGCACCAAACAAGGGACCGGAGGGCTGCCGGATACTGTCAGTCCCCGTGTGCTTGCTGGCTCTTGTATGTGCACCAGGAGGCAGGGCGCCTAGCCAGGCTCATCACCCTTAAAGCATGTTTTCCCCAAAATAAGCCCTAGTGCTTATTTTGAGGCCCAAAAGAAAATAAGACTGGGTCTTATTTTGGGGGGAAACATGGTAGTATTCAAGCCATTAGAGATTAACATTAATTTAAAAAAATATGAAAAACTCATATTTTTTACAAATAAAAAATAACAATGAGAAGAGAGGCATTGTTTAAAATTTTTGCAAATATCTTCAAATTTTTCTCTCTCTGAGGGAGTCTTGGGGAGGTCCTCAGGGGTCTCAGGACAAACTTTAAGAAATACTTATATAGATGAATCATTACCACTTAAATAAATACGTTTTCTTATTACTTCCAATAAAGAAAATAAATTTGGCTTTTGCAATCCTTTGTCCGGTGTTTTGTATATATAATGACATATTATTATTATTATTATTAAAATTTCTACATATTTAACAGTACTTGGCCCCAGAAGTACTTAAAAAGCAGCCTTATGACCGAACTGTTGACTGGTGGTGCCTTGGAGCCGTGCTTTATGAAATGCTATTTGGCTTGGTAAGTTTTACTTCTGAAGTGGAGGCTAACATGACCTGGGAATGGCTTTTCATTCTAATGTATAAACAAAGCTGATTTCTTTGGACAAAGAGACAAGAAATATCATCATTGGGAGGCAATATCAAAGCTTATCAGTTGTCTTAATTAGAATGGCAATATTGGAAAATATATATGATGCTCAATTCCATAGCACGCTATTTCTCAATCTTAGAAGTTTAAGATGTCTGGACTTCAACTTCCAGGATTCTCTAAGCAACCTAGCTAGAGAATTCTGGGAGTTGAAGTCCACACATCTTCATGTTGCCAAGGTTGAGAAACGCTGCCTTAGAGTGTTATTAGAACCTTATCTCGTGTTGCTTATCCCTGTACGCTAGTATAATTAGCCAAGTTTATCATATTCCAGTATAGGTGGAATTTGGATAACAGTGTCTTCAAATCATTTGTCAGGTGCTCAATTGATCAATTAATTAAAGTGTGCCTGAGTTCTTGCATATGTTAAGTCTGTCAGCATATTAGCGATGCAGATGATTGTATGTTTGGAAGCAGGATTATATGAATACAACTGAACTTATTGTGGAGCACACACACTTAATCTTCCCTTAGCTGTTCTTTAGGGCTATCAAAGCTAAACTGAACATATAGTTTTTGTGCTTTTCCTGTAAACGTTTGCTGCCATCTAGTGGTTGCCCTACATTTTTCATCTACAATGAAAATAGAATGGAATGGAATAGAATGGGATGGGATGGGATAGAAATAGAATAGAATAGAGAAAAGGAATAGGAATAGAATAGAATAGAATTTGGAAGGGACCTTGGAGGTCTTCTAGTCCAACACCCTACTTAGGCAAGAAACCCTATACTATTTCAGACAAATATGATGGTCCAAGTTTTGAATTGTTCATTCAGTAATTTATTTTAAACAAACTATAATAGCATACATTTCTTCCATTGAACTTATACAAGAAACAGCATGAATTGCATATTATCTAAACATGATACAAATTTACATTGTACTTTATGCTAATGGCCTTTTCCTATTTTCACTGTCAGCCTCCATTTTACAGCCGGGATATGTCACAGATGTATGAGAATATCCTGCACAAACCACTTCAGATTCAAGGAACCAAGACGATAGCAGCTTGTGATATCCTACAAGGACTTCTTCATAAAGATCAGAAGAAGAGGCTTGGAGCCAAGACCGATTTTGTATGTGATAACTGCTTATTCTTGGAACCGTAGGGATCTTGTCCTGCTAAAAACTTGATCCTACTTTTAAATCTGTAACAGTGTGTGTGAGATTTAACAATGCTTTGTACTATTTTTGTTATTTACTGTGTCCCATCACTGCTACTCCTTTAGCACTATCTTCACTTTCATCCAAGCACAATTTTTTTTTAAATAATATATACTTTCTGCATTTTGGAATGCTACAAATATAATTTGTTGCTTCATAAATATGCAATACAAACAGCTTAAATAATTAAACAATTTGGAATTTAAGAAGTGCAAAGAGCAGATTAGATTGGGCTATATATTCAGTAGATTTATGGAAACTTTCATATTTTGCTATATCAATTTTAAGGGTGGGCATACAGTATACAGAACAAGGAAAACTAATGGTCATTTCCATTGCACACTTAAATGTACTTCTGCATCTACATTTATATCTCAGTGCACTTTTTAGCACAATTTTGTACATTATGCTGCTTCTTAAATTATTGTTAATATACTGTTTGAGAGTTTGTGCAAAGAGTTAAATGTGTGCTCAGAAAGTTGTGCCACTTTTAAAGTAAAGAATTTAGGGTGGTGTTAGAAGGTGAAGCTTATGAAATCCCTAAAGAATTCTGAGTCATCGAGGTGATTAGTTCCAACTGCTTGTATGTTAGGTTGTGCTGCAGACACAAGTTGGGTGTCCTGATTGCCTCAATGGCCCTTTGTGAGCTCCTGGACCTTAGGGCTGATGAGAGACAGTTTCAAGAAATACCTTTTAGGATGATTTCAACTTCCATTACCTAAAAAAGGGTGTAAGTCCCTACCCTCCAGTAAATTATAGCTCTGACATATAGATAGATAGATAGATAGATAGATAGATAGATAGATAGATAGATAGATAGATAGATAGATAGATAGATGATAGATAGATAGATAGATAGATAGATAGATAGATAGATAGATAGATAGATAGATGATAGATAGATATTTGATCTGGTACATAGATAAGATATTTGATCTGGTCTTTATTTTATCATGATTAGATCACTTTCTATTCAGACTGAGAATTTTAGTTTTCCTAGACCTCCGCCAAAGCAAGGAACCTATTAGAATGGTCCATCTTAGGAGTCTGTTAGAATCTGGGAGTTACCAGAAGGATGGGGATTTGAAGGGATTGAGGGTTGGGAATTGACTGGGGATTTTCCTGACAATTTGGAAGCCTTGAGCTTTTGCTTCATACATCTTTGCAATACAGAGACAGAATACTTGATGAGAGGGCACTTCTGTGGTTTCTCTAGAGGTCTGACTTTTTGATAACCTATGGGAGGAACACTGACAGCTTGCTGTCCTTATTGTTACTGAGTAGGCTTGAGCCTGAATTCATTCCAGGGTTTAATTGTGTACACGTTTAGTACAATTAGCCTCTGTATAACAATTTACAATTGTTTACAATTGTTTATCTTTACAATTAGCAAACATATTTTAGGAAACTATTTACGGTAAGTAAATTTAGATCAATGATTCATTGCAGCTAGGTATAAACATAAGCACAGCACAGTTTTGGAAACCCTTCTGGCAAATAACAGCTCAACTTTATTTTACTTTTTTTACAGCTTGAAATAAAAAACCATATGTTCTTCGCTCCAATAAACTGGGATGATTTGTATAATAAGAAGATCACTCCTCCATTTGATCCTAATGTAGTAAGTGGTTTATTATGCTGTAAGCAATCTTTGTGCAATTGTGAAGAAATATTAGAAAAAGCTAACCATTCTGGATGCTTTCAGGGATTATGGATCTACATTTTATAATTTGTTATGGATTTTCCTGACGTGAAATAGTGAGCCAATTCACATGATTTACATTTTGTCTTGGCATGCTGCAATTTGCCTTTAAAGAAAAACTGGAAATTGTTGTTAGGTAAAGGATGGCTTGGAGAAATCACAGTTTATTCAGTTTGCCTATTAGAATTAATTAAAAATCTAATTACACATGTGCTAAATGTATGTTTCAGAAAAAAATGTACTTAATAGTAGAATCAAACAAATAGTAATCTTTTAATTCCTGCAAGATTCCCCAAGTCACTGTGAATGAGTTGGGAAGCAATATAAATTTTCTTAATAAATAAATAGAACAAAAAAATAGCTTCCTTTTCTCTATCGGATCCCTTCCCCTCTACCAGTGAATGGAAAATAATTGGAACATCTCTCCCCAGACAAATAACCCCGGGACTTTCTCTCACTTTGTCTCAGAAACATGATATGTAATTAGGAATGTTTGACTGACTTGAAGGTGCTTGATGTGAAAAGAAAAAAAGTAACATAACCTAACATAAACTCAATTCAGTATAAGGGAGAACAGCAAGTCAAAGTTGAACGGACTAGTAGAATTCAGCATAATCCCAAAACATGTGCTATGTTTGTCGCCTTTTACACCCTCTGGTTTAAGACTGACTATTTACTTTATTGTTGCTATTGCCTGAAACTTAAAAAATATTGTTCTTTTTTAAGGCTGGGCCAGCTGATCTACAACATTTTGACCCAGAATTCACTCAGGAAACTGTTCCCAATTCCCTCATTCAAACTCCTGATTTAGCTACCAGCAGTTCCAGTGCAACAAATGCTTTCCTGGGTTTTTCTTATGCACCAAATGATGACGATTAAAGCATCTCATGTAAACAAGACTTGTGAAATCCAGGTTTAGCTCATTATTTAAATAAGAGGAAGACGTCATATCTCTAATTTCTAACTGGAAAAGAACCAACTTTGCAACTTTGACATACAGAGACTTACAATGTGAATGTTCCTCTTCCTGAACATTGCCAATCACGGTAATTAAAATAATTTTATTTATAGAGACATGAACAAATTTATTGATACATCCTTTTACCAAATGGATGAGAGCCTAAAAGAATGCAAGATGCTTAAAAAAGATTTATTGTATTCTAAATAACTAATTATTTTGTATTCACTTGTTTTAAGTTGGGGGCACTACCAATTCAAACTAGTTGAATTTTCTTGCAACATTATTCTAGATTTTATGGTTCAAGCATTTTTGATTGCAATTTGCTTTTCATTGTGTATGCTCTTGAATAACTCTTTTGAGTTAGTCAGAATAGCTGTAACTACCTCTCCTTGACTCCAATCCTCATAGCTAGTCCTTCTACTTGTATGAAATTAGCATGGCATTTGTATTCATTCTTCTCAAATCATTTGACACCTCCAGGCTTTTTGTCGGGTTTCAGGTATTTTTAGTTTTGAATGCACTGCAACAAAATGTAATCGGTGGAAACAGCAAGCCATCCCATTATACAGTCTACTGGATTCCAAGTCTTGTTGTTTTAGCCTGGAAATATTCCAGTGATCTCTGTTTATATATATATATTTAATAATCTTGCTTAGTTGTTTCTGTTTATTTGAAAATTAAACTCTGATAATAACTACCTCTTAACAGCACAGATCCAAAAGAAGTCAATGGATTTATTTTTAAGAACCATAAAGAAAAACAAACTGCCTAAACAAATCTGTTAAGCCCAAAATTGTATTAATGAATATGTAAAAATAAAGTCTCCATGTAGAATTTTATGGACACAATATATAATTTTTTTGGCAACAATATGTAAATTGTTTCAAACACCAGGCAAAGTTGACGTTGTGATTTTTATGAATAAAAAAGGGAATGTTACAATGTTGTTATGCCAGTAGACTATGTAGTCTCATTTTTTAAAAAAGATTTAGAACAAACGATCTATGCCATGTTTTTTTTCCAGTCACTCTGTATGTACCACGTTAAATAATTTTGAGTTATGCATTCCTCTTTCATCGTTTATAAAGTGAATAGCTATTCACACAAAACATAACTACTTGCCTAGCCAAGATCTTTAAGAAAATAACATATACCTACTATCTGTATAAACTTTTTAAAGCTGCAGTCTACTCCATAAGTTCCTTGGAGAGCAAGTAGTGAGGATTTTTTTAGACTGAAGTCTGTTCAAAAACTCACACTGACTGGATTCAGACCTTAGAGTTTAGAAATCACTGTGATTAGATTCAATTGTCAAATATAGCCATTCAAATTCTGTTTTAGTGAAAAGAATGGACCAAACCTCTGTGTGTGTGTGTGAGAAAGAGAGAGAGGGAGGGAAGGAGAATATGACTATGAAAGGGAATAATAAAAGAGGAGATGCATTTAAAAAAAAATGAAATGCAGAAGGTGAAGATAATCTAATACACAAGCCATCTGCTGGGTATGACACGGTCATTCTTCCATTAGTGTATTTGATTAACACATAGAGAAATGCCTCCCCCTTTTCCTTTTTCTTTGTCATCAAGGCAGTGACAGAAGCGCCAGATTGATTCACATGATAGTCTCTGCTGAATTCTGTGTTTTATTGCTATATTATAACAGCAGAGTATCTTCCTACTGCCATTTATTTATTCTAATAAAATGTTTAAGACATAATAAAAAGTATAATATATTTGATATATATAGGTAATGTTTGTCTAATTTATTTGTAGACAGAATGATGAAACAATCACTTATTCAGTGACCGTTCAAACTTGTGACATCACTGAACAAGTAGAAATGACCTGACCTTGTGGTTATGGATGTAGTCATATAATCACGATCTGCAACTTTCCCTGTGAATTTCCCACAAACAAAGGCAATGGAGAAACCTGCAGGAAATCATAGTTTTGAGGTCCTTGCTTAACATTTGTGTTGTCCTCATTTAACAATGGCAACTGGAACTGACATCACCAGGTAATGCAGTAATGTGGTTTTTAACATATGAGCATGTTGCTTAATGTAGGAGTTTCCAGTTCTAGTTAGCATCATTATACCAGGATCACCTGCATGCCCATTTTAAAATATACCTAAGGGAAACAACAGAAAATTCCCAACAGAAACTTTTCTGCCTTGACATCTGTGTCTTATCATAGTGGGATTTTATAGTTTATAACAGTGTTTTTCAACCTTTTTGTGCAAAGGCACACTTTTTTCATGAAAAAAAATCACGAGGCACACCACCATTAGAAAATGTTTTAAAAAAATTTAACTCTGTGCCTATATTGACTATATATAAAGTGTTTTTCCCACGGCACACCTTACACTATGTCACGGCACACTAGTGTGCCGCGGCACAGTGGTTGAAAAACACTGGTTTATAAGCCTTCACCAATCCATCAGGTCAAGATTTGTTCTTCTATGAGGTACTAATTAGGAAAGGTTGACAATGATTTAGACTATACATATTGGCTAGAATTCAAGTGAAGACTCTTGCGGGGTCCTTGGACTGCAAGGAGATCAAATCAGTGGATCCTAAAGGAAATCAACCCTGACTCTTCTTTGAAAGGACAAATGCTGAAGATGAACCCCAATATTTTGGCCACTAAATGAGAACTGATGACTCATTGGAAAAGACTCTGAGTTGGGAAAGATTGAAGGCAAAAAGAGAAGGGGATGGCAGAGGATGAGATGGTTAGATAGTGTCATTGATGGCACTGAACATGAATTTGGGTGAAGTCCAGGAGATAGTAAAGAACAGGGAAGCCTGGTGTGCTCTGGTCCATGGAGTCACAAAGAGTTGAACCAGAGGTGGTATTCAGCAGGTCCTGAAGAACCGGTAGCGGACATTTTGAGTAGTTCGGAGAACCAGTAAATACCACCTCTGACCGCCCTGCCCCCATCTATTCTCTGCCTCCTGAGTCCCAGCTGATTGGGAGGGAATGGAGATTTTACAGTATCCTTCCCCTGCAACGCCCATCAAGAACCAGTAGTAAAAAAACAATTGACTCCTACTACTGAGTTGAACATGACCTAATGACTGAACAAGAATTCAAGAATCAGATCAATTTAATTGGAATCTCTTTAAGATCTAACAAAGGTAAATGCTGTATTTAAATGTACTATTTACTATTTATCATCCACAAGAGTAAAAGTTGGAAAATAATCAAATTTGTGCTCATAATTTGAAGTAAAAGACCATGACACACTGGTAAATAATTTGCTTACTAAACAGATCAGAAGCAAGGTATTCACTGACATGCTATCAACCATGGTTTATAAACTTTAGTACGTGTTTTTTTTACTACATGCTACATCCATACAAACCACATTTAACTGTGTCTTCAGATATGTAGGAATATTTCTATATCCATTACTATGGCGGTCAATATTTACACACATATATACACCTATAAAGGACCATATGATTCTTGACATTTAATATGATTGATAAAATTTGAATGATCATTAAGAGAATAAAGATTTCTTGTAGATCATATTGCTACATGGCTTTGTACAAGTGGACAGCAACACTTGTGGTTCTATGTTGTGGAAAACGTAGATTAACAGAGCACCACACATGTGATAACTATTCAACAATTTTTGGGTCCCAACTTTACAAAAATGAACCCTAAAAAATGGAAAATCAAATATTTTTATAAAGGTCAAGGGCTACAGGGTAGGGAATCCTAGGGAAAACTAGATCTTATATGTATATGGAGCATATTTTAGGAGCTGGAACAGTGCTGGGAAGACCTTTATTCCAAAGATGGAATGCTGAGGTAATCAGGCAAGTGACTCTGATTGAGGATTGAATTTGTGGTTTTTTACCTTGTTATATTTTCTTTATTAGAGCTGCCATCAGGCTGTCTTGTGAGCTGGTTTCTAGGCTTTGGTTTAAATGGGATTGCAGGGGATTTTGTCCAGGGGCAAGGAGAGTCAATTTGGGTCTGATGGGATTAGGCAAAATAGGAGCTGGGTTTAGCCCCATCATACCTGCAAGACAGAGAGGGAATGACTGCAACCTTCATTTTGTTTATGAAACACTTTTCTAATAATTCTCATGTATTTTTTATTATATATATATACATTTTAAAGATACATATAAGCCTTGAGTTATGATGGCAATTGGGACTGAAATTTCCATCAATAAGTGATGCAGTCATAATGGCAGATGACTGCATCGCTAAGTAATGGCAATCACTGCAGTCCCCATGCCATTGCTAAGTGAGGATCATGGATCATTAAGCAAGCATTTCATTGCAACTTCCTGAAAGGGTTCCAAAAACCAAAGTCAATGGGGAAGTTGGCAGGTAGTTACAAGTCCCAGGTGACTTGCAAGCGAGCTGGCAGACAGATGTGGCTACTGCCAACTAGGTGGAAGAGGGTGCCAGCAGGCAAGTGGAGTGTGAGCATAGCAGGATTTGAGGTGGCTACTGCTGGGTGGGAGAGGGTATATGTGGGTTGTTCTTTTCAGTGATCACTGAAATCAGTATTTTTCTGACCAGTTCAGATTAGATTTGTTTTGAAAACAGCCACTGAAATGACTTGCAATTCTGTAACTTGACCTGAAAACCTTGGTTCACACATTAAACTATAATGAGATTATTCCTTAGTGCAAAATACTTACAGTTCCCACCATACACAAATCACCATACACAAACCATCCTTAATGTTGGTTTGAATGAAACCAATTCATTCAACTAATGTTAGTTATGTGAATGAAGCCAATTGTGGTTTAGTCAAATCATGGTTAAGCAACCTATACATTTATATACATCCACTTTAAGGGAGCAAAATGATACAGAAAAGGATTGCTACCATTCAATAGTTGCTTGATTTTTTTGCAGCCACAATTCAGTGTAGAGCACCAGTTTGGTCTAGTGGTTAAGGCACCAGATCTGGAAACTATAAATGTTAGTTCTGGCCTTAGGCATAAAAGCTGGCTGGGTGACTTTGAGTCAGTTACTTTCTCTCTCTCCCTAACCCAACACACGAGGTTGTTGTTGTGGGGAAAATAGGAGGAAGAAGGAATATTAAATATGTTCTCCCCTGGAATTACTTGTAAAATAATAATTTATTTATATAAATAAATATGGATTGATAGAATGCCAGAATCAGGCCAATACAGTGTTTTACGTCTCTTGTTATGGAGCATTTTTCTTAGAAAGCGTAAAGAGCTATAGATTTGCAAGCAAATAAGCCAGGAGGATTAATAGAAATTCTAAATTGTAATTAATATTCTTAATTGCTGCTTGTTCGCGCTAAAGGCGGGGACAGAGAAAACATTTCTCCCCTCCTCTCGCGATGGTAGAATCTCACAAGCTCCCCCTATTTCCAAGAGTGGAGGATTCCGCCGGGGAAGCCCTCCCCTCTGCAGCAGTTCCAAGTCTGCAAGTCTCTTAACATTCCTGGATCAGATGTCATCAAACCTCTCACTTTTTGTCCCTCCCTCCGACCCCTCCGGAGGTTTACAGCTAAGGCGCGTTCTGCGCACGCGCAGGAAGAGAATCGCGTTGCTAGGGTGGAGTGGCCCTTAGTTACCGCGTGTTGCCGCCGCCGCTGCCACCGAGGTTTCCTAATCGAGGAACCGAGAAAAACATGGTGGCGACTCCGCAGGTAAATGGATTTCCTGGGGAGGGAAAGGACGAGTTAATAATACGGGGGAGACTCCACTATAAAAACGCTCGTTTGCCGTCCTTGCATCTGTGGTCCATTGACATGGAGGAAAACCGGGCTGGCCTTGAGATACGTACAAGCCCCTCGAGCCGGAGACTCAAACGTCCCTTTTTGGGGGTTATTGGAAGATGGTTTTTGCAATGCTTGCGCTACCTGAAAGAGGAGGGTCTCCTATTTTTATTCCTTAATTTCTCCTAGTCCCAACCGTTGCATAAGTATTAAAGCAGGGGTCCCCGAACTTGACAACTTTACGACTTGTGGATTTCAACTCCCAGAATTCTCCCTTCTGGGAATTGAAGTCCACAAGTCGTAAAGTTGCCAAATTTGAAGACCTCTTTATTAAAGTGTGGCTGAGGAACTATCGGCTCCTCCAACTGTTTGCTGCTGGGATCGGACCAGCATCGCCAAGGATGCTGGGAACGGTAGTTTAGCAACTTTTGGAAAACAAGAGATTCCTGAATTCAACAGATGCAAAGAGCCGCCTCTTCCTGCCTGGAAAAAAAAAGGAAATATTTTTTTTTCATCAGTCCCTTGATGGAGAATATGTGGCAACAGTTCCTTAGCAAGGAGCCTCGTTTCTAACATCAGGTTGATGAACAAAAAACCTCATCCAAGAGTCCTTGGACAATTCATTTCTGTAGAAGGTAGGCATGCTGAGTGTGTCTCTAATCCCGTTTTAGAAAACAAATGTTTCTACTAATACCAACAAATTTGTATCCTTATTACTATTCCCCTTCACAACATAGGGATATACCAACAGAGAACATGATAATTTCCCTTTTTGTGTGGACATATAGTCATAATTTTTTTAATATAGAACAGTAGTTTTTTACTACTGTTGAAGATGGTATTTTTTAACGATGGTTTGTTGCAGAATATACACTTATAATGGGTAGGATTTTACCCCATGTTAATGTAGAAGCAAAGGGACCCATTGTGGTTTAGCATTACCTGTAGAATTACCAGATTTCTGAACAGGTTAAATTGTTCACATTGTGAACAATTGTTAAATTGACAATTAGAAAGGGGTAAAGGAGGATACACTATTTAACTTTCTTGGCATCGGAGACAGAAAAAAGTCATTGGTCTATACCAGTGGTCCCCAACCTTTTTATCGCCGCGGACCAGTCAGCCTTTGATAATTTTACCGTGGCCCGCTGAGCGTGTCGATGACCAGCGCTAGTAGCGTAGCCTTGCGCAGGCGCAGTTCAGTGTGGCTAGCGTAGATAGCGTAGCACAAACCGCGCCTACGCAAGGCTACGCTACTAGCGCTGTCTACGCTAGCCCTACGTAGCTGCGCAGGCGCTCTTAGTTTTTTTCCAGGAATCGGCCGGCCGCTGCAGCGATCATGGCCCCCGGCCGCTGTGCGGCCCGGTGCCAGGTACTCCGCGGACCGGGGGTTGGGGATCACTGGTCTATACGAATATGAAATTATTTTTTCTAGCATCAGAAAGACTGGCTTTTGAATGTCAAGAAGGTGCTAGAATAGGTTAGGAGAAAATGGTTGGTGTGTAACTGATTAAAGTTGGGTCAATTTCAGTGAGAACTTGTTACGTTGCAGTGACTAACCTGTATTATAAGACACATCTTTTTTCCTCTAAAAAGAGGCTGAAAATCTGGGTGCGTCTTTTTCCTCTAAAAAGAGGCTGAAAATCTGGGTGCGTCTTATACACAGAATACAGCATTTTTTGCCCCCTGAAGCCCTGCCTCTTCACCAAAATGGCCATTCATAGCCTTTTGTAGACTTTCACAGAGCTTCCGGGGGCTGGGCAGGGCAGAAATGAGCAAAAAATGGGCTGTTTTTTGTCCGTCCCCCCCCCCCCCCCAGCAGCACTCTATAAGCTTCCGTAAGGCTATGCATGCATTTTTTTGACACAAAACGGCCCATTTTTGTGAAAAATGGGCCATTTTTTGCTCTCCCCCCCCTTGCCCCCAGGAGCACTCTGCAAGCCCCCGCAAGGCTATTCATGCCTTTTATTTGAAAAAAGAAGCCCCGTTTTGGGGAGGTTTGCAGAGTGAAAAACCTCCCCCCCCTTTGGAAAGCTGTTTCGTTAGAGTGATTGATGAGTTTTAGGTGCTACAGGTTGTCGGCGATTTTCTTCTCCAGCACATGGATAAATACACCTGGAAACATCTACCTACCTACCTACTCTCTCTCTGCCCCTACCTACCTACTGTATTTATCTCTCTCTTTCTCCCTCTATCTACCTATATACCTACCTACCTACTCACTCTCTCTCTCTCCCTACCTATCTACTGTATTTATCTCTCTCTATTTTTCTCTCTCTATCCCTCTACCTACCAACTTACCTACTCTCTCTCCCTACTTATATACTGTATTTTTCTCTCTCTCTCTATCCCTCTACCTACCTATCTACACTCTCTCTATTTACCTACTGTATTTCTGTCTCTCTCTAGTTCTCTCTCTCTATCCCTTTATCTACCAACCTACCTAATCTCTCTTTCCCTAGCTACCTACCTACTGTATTTCTATCTATCTCTATTTCTCTTTCTCTATCCCCCTCTCTCTCGCTCTCTTTTTATCCCTTTATCTACCTAACTACCTAACTAAACTCTCTCTCTCTCTCCCTACCTACCTACTGTATTTCTCTCCCTCTATCTACCTACCTACTTTTTAAAAAAAAATTGCCTCTTCAAAACCTGGGTGCGTCTTATACCCTGGGTGCGTCTTATACTCTGAAAAATATGGTTGTTGTTGTTGTTTTTTTAGGGAAGATTGTGCTGCAAAGAAAAGCTGCTCAGGAAGAGATAGTTTGTACAATAGATTCCAGAAAAGTCAAACAATATTTACTTCTTTGAATTAAAGGCTGGTTCAGACTTAATTAGGGCTATCCTAAAAAAGATGCTGTGTCCTAATGTTTCTTCCTTTTAGAATAGCCCTAATTATGTCTGAACCAGTCTTTAATTCTGTTCCTCAAGGACAGGCATAGATTGATCAATATAATTCCTTCTATTTTTCTAGCTGCAAATGCAGCTACATTGTGGAGTCGTATAGTAATACAATTCATGGTTTTTCACCAAGAATTGTAATCCAGAAAAGATGCTGAGAATTACATAAAAGAGCATACTATTTTCTTTCCTGCAGCTATAATTATCAGAATCTCTTTAAATTTTTTGAAATTGTTTTGTAAATATGCCCTCTATGTACTACTAGTATATATTTGTCCTTGAAGATAATTTTATAACAGTTGTCTATGACTAAATTAATATTTGTTCATTACTTGGTGGAAAAAATGTCTGAAAAAAAATAATATTTAAAGATTTTTTTTCATTATTTGCTTAAAAGGAATTTGGGAGATCCTTTTTTTGCTTTAAACAGAGGAATTATGAATTCTTCATTTCCTGTAAATTATATAGGAATAGGATTTTTTTAAATTAACAAACGTAAAATACACACACACAAAACTTAGACAATTTTTTACCTGGATTAATAGGTGTGGCTTGTAACAGGAATAAGATTATTGGTAAAATATCCATTTTAATTGTCGCTATACGTCCCATGAGTGATAGCTGAATATTTTTCCAATTTTTTAAATCTTTCTTTATTTGTATCACTAATTTATTATAATTATCGTCTTTAATTGTGGAACATTTTGCCGACACCCAGATCTCAAGTATTTCATTTTCTTAGTTATTTGCATTCTGGTTGCTACTTCCAGTTCCTCTTCTTGCTTTTTTGTTATGTTCTTGGTAATCATTTTTGTTTGGTCTTTATTGATCTATTTAGTCCTGCCACTTTGCCATATTCTTCTAATTTTTGAATTAATTTCAGGCTGGATTTTTCACACCTCTCTTTCTGTCCTCACCCAACAGGAAAAATTTCAATGGGCAATGAGGATGTATTTCAAATTGAATCCCTAGCATTGGAATTTTGGATATCTTAATTCCCAACCTGCCATTTTTACATCATATGCATACTTGTTCCCTTAATAGCAGGACTTTGAGAGTTTATTATGTAAATATAGTGTTTTTAGGGAGAAAGTATAATTGAAAACATTATGAATGGTAATTACTATTACAGAGGTGGTATTCAGCCAGTTCTCTCTGGTTCGGGCGAAGCTCTCCCAACTACCCTGACATAATGAGCGAGCACTGTGCATGCGCATAAGGTGGTGTGCATATGGAGACGCAGCATGTGCGCTCTCATTTGCGAACTGGTAGGGAAGGTAAGTGAATCCCACCGCTGGACTATTAGATGAATTTTCACTTTCATAATTTCATTTATTATTTGTTTGTTGAATTTATATGACTCCTCATCTCAAGAAAGTGACTCTGGGCACCTAATAATATTGTTTTTAGAATTGCTATAAACAAGATAAGAAATTTAATCTTATTTTTTTAAAATACTGTATTTCCCCAAAAATACGACAGGGTCTTATTTTCTTTTTACCTACAAAATATGGCTTGGGCTTTATTATGGGCGGAGGGTTTATTATTTTGGGGTTGCTGGGTGGCTGCTGTCTTGCGAGCGGGCTCCCAAAGAGCCAGGCACAGCCTCATGGACAAATGGCTGTGTTGCACTGTCGCAGTAGCGCAACACAACAGCCATGAAGCGACCACGCTCACGAGCAGCCACCCGGCAAACCCCATTTGCAGCCAGGTACAGAGCCATTCACTGACCTAGGGGTATCGCCAAGCGTACAACCTGCAGAGCATACAACCATAGAGCGTGCGTCCAGAGCGGCCACTGCCGAAAGACTCGGGTTGGAAGCCGTGGAAAAAGCTAGGCTGGGATGGCAGTGGCGTAGGTGCCCTGGCTCGGTAATGAGAGCTGGGCCATGCATCGTGAGGCTGGGAGGTGGGTGAGCGAGAGCGGAACAGCCGCCCGCGCAACCCCCCTCTCCAGCCATGCAGAGCGCCATTCACTGGCATTTAGAAGGCACCAAGCTGCGGGAGCCGGGCAGCGGCGAACAGGCGCTCATGCGGCTTGGCAATACCCCTAGGTCAGTGAATGGCGCTGTGCCCAGTTGCAAAGGAGGTTTGCTGGGTGGCTGCTCGTGAGCGTGTCGCTTCATGGCTGTCACAGCAGTGCAACACAACCATTCACCCATGAGGCTGTGCCCGGCTCTTTGGGAGCACGCTCGCAAGAGAGCAGCCCCCAGCAAGCCCCCTCTGGGCACAGCGCTGCTCACCAACCTAGCGGTATCCTGAAGGCGCCAAGCAATGAGATCACCTTTGCGTCCCCCCAGCTTCCCGCGGCTTGGCACCTTCGGGATACTGCTAGGTTGCTGAGTGGCACTCTGCCTGGCTGGAGGTGGGGGGGGGGGGGCTTATATGCAGTGGTGGTGTTATATTTTTGCCCACCAGAAAAATGTGGCATGGCTGTATTATGAGGACATGTCCTATTTTCGGGGAAACACGGTACTATACTGCATACTAAGCTAGAGACAATGTATATTAACTGATATTTATAACATTGATTTGCTGTTCCTTTGTTTATGTAATTGTACTTTTTTTAAATCTTTAAGATAATTATGGAGGGAGATCTTCGGAATATTATTATCTTCAATGCTTCCAAAAAAGAAATTTTTACTATGAACAGTGGTTATAGGATTTTACAAAAAAAACTTCGTAGTAACTGGAAGATACAGAGGTAGGTGGAATTCATTGTATTTTATGTCTTTTTTGAAATCTGTAATTTGTTCTGATCTATATCTGTTAAATTAATATACATGCCATAAAGTTTTCCTTAAAACATATTGCATTTCTTTTTTGCTTTTTTAAATGGTGGAATGAGATTTCTTGTTTACTTGTTCCTAGCTTAAAAGATGAAATCACTTCAGAGAAACTTTCAGGAGTAAAACTGTGGATTACTGCAGGACCCAGAGAAAAGTTTACAGCTGCTGAAGTATGTGCTAGCATTGAATACATTATCTGTTTATTGTCCAGAGGTTAATTATATCTTAAATATTGAGAAGAACTTAAATATTTATCATAAGATTTATATTTTGGTGAAGAAAAGGAAAGGTTCTCTGTGCACATTTTACTATGTACCAAGGAACAGATTGTTTATTAGCTTGTAAATTTCTATCATAAAATTATATGATTAATCTGATCATTTTCTTATTAAAAATAGATACAGATTTTAAATGGGAAATGAAAATTTGGAAATATTAAAAGGTATAAATATTACAAGTCATGTAGTATGACTGTCTTAATATTCAAGACTGTCTTAATATTCTTGTTGACTAAGAAAAAAGTATGAAACCATACTTTTTGTATTTATTGTATCAATAAGTTTTTTCTGCTTTTTTTTTCCTTCTCAGTTTGAAGTTCTGAAGAAATATCTAGAAAGTGGTGGGAATATGTTGGTGATGCTGGGAGAAGGTGGTGAATCTCGTTACGATACTAACATCAACTTCTTATTAGAAGAGTTCGGGATCATGGTCAATAATGGTAATAAATTACATGAAAAATTGCTACTTCTACAGTTTTCAAAATGTATCCAAACTCCTAGTTCAAAATAGAAAACAAATTATAACTCAATATCTATTTTGACATCTTTTATATTTTCACATATAGGCTAATAATAATTGTCTGAAAAAGAAAGGTAAATTTAGTTGTAGTTTTGACAAGGGTTTTTATTCCTAATATCTGTTGATTTTGGAAATAATCCTGTATAACAACATATAGCTATCTTTATGTGACTTTTTCATTGCATTGATTTTATATTATTTCAATTTATTGTCTGTTTTCTTTTATGTTGTGGTAAACCACTTAGAGAGACAACTGTATGATATACTGTGATGACTCTTCTTAATTGTACATATTTAGTTTTGTATATTAACTACAATTTAATGTTTTGGTTATTTTTTAATGATTTCTATAAGCTGTGAAGAATCTGACTTCAGGCAGTTAGATAAGTTTTAGGAATGAATGGATGAAACAGATATAGGAAGCAGTAAATAAATGTATTAAATAAATAATATTAAGTTTGCATCTGAATATGTCATATTTGTTATAGTTGCACTCCTAATAATTGGACAGTATGACTTTTAGTTAAACATATGTTGCTATACTGCCTTTGTTGCTACAGCTATTCCATTTGGTCTGTAACTTTCCTACATATTAAAATATCAGCAGTCTATTCCATTTGCCATATATACATAATATGCTCTAGCAGAATTCTAACAGAAGGCCCTTGGTTTATAGTGAATAGCATGCCAAGCTGCAGTGTGCTTGGAATAATAGCAGTGCCCAGAGCCTGGAGGCAATAAAAGACAGCTATCACAGTGGACCTACTAAAGAGTGTCCCTGTGCCACTGAACTGCTCTCATTTAGTTTAACTGTGCATTTATATTTTGCTAGGATTGTACATCCACCACTGACCATAGATTCATGATTTGAAATGGAATTAATTATGCCCATGAAATAGAATCTCTATCTTGAAGCAATGTACTTCAGTAACTATTTGTTTGTCTTTCTTTTAAGATTCTGTGGTGAGAAATGTGTATTATAAATATTTCCATCCTAAAGAAGCGTTGGTGTCTAATGGAGTTTTAAATCGGTAAGTCATTTACCTATTTAATAAATGGATAATAAATAATTTCAGGCAAATTTTATTTAAATCACTGTTGATTTAATCGCAGTTGATTTTGTATTTCTCTCAACAAGGGAAATCAGCAGAGCTGCAGGAAAAACCGTGACTGGGATAATAGATGAAGATACTGGTGGAAATGATTCACAGTAAGTATCCTGTATGCTACATTGTGCATGCCATTTTTTAAAAAGTGAGACCATTTCTTTAGGGAAGTATTGTTACAGTATATTGTATCTGGAAATGCACAATACTGCAGTGTTTTAAAATTGGCCATGACATTCTTTGCATCTTTTTTCTAGGGCTCTCACTTTTGTATATCCATTTGGTGCTACATTAAATGTGATGAAACCTGCAGTGGCTGTTCTGTCTACAGGCTCTGTCTGTTTTCCTCTTAATAGACCTATTTTGGCTTTTTATCCTTACAAGGTACGTTACTGAGTTACAACTTCTGTCCAACTTTAGTTCTTTATGATAACATATTTCCTCTGTATTTTGCCATTTGAAAATGCTGTGACATGGTTTCAAACAGAATGATATTAACAACTACTCTATTCCCTTGCCCCCACCTGGTTTAGCAATTGTTAGAAATAGATAGTGCTATCATTAAAACACTTTAAAGTTGTGGAGGAAATTCCTGCTAGACTGGAAGGAGGTGTTAAGAAAGAGCCAAGTTTAGAGTCTTTGCACTATAGAAAGCAGCATAGGTCTAATCAACCCCACAATCCATGAAGCCTTATCTTATCATTATCTAGGGAATGCAGTCAGTCATGTGAGATTCTTCTAACATAGAGGACTAGCAATAACAAAAGAATCACTTCATAAACGCATGGCCCAACATAGCAGAACAAACCAATCAGGACTAGATTTAGCAGTCTATCTGTATTTAAAAGACAAAGGCCACTTTTTTGAAGACAGCAAGTCCACATTTTGGACAGAGAGAACTGCTGGTTTGAAAGAGGAGTGAAAGGGGCCATTAATTTCAAAATTGAACAGCACACTCTCAACAGAGGAGGAGTGATATGACATCTTTCACCAGTCTACAACACAGTCCTCTCAGCAGTTCCAAGAAGGGTCTATACTCATTTGCATTACTCTGGTGACCCTAAGGACACAGATAAACCTTCAAGGGGCCTTAATGACTCTCTAAATGAATGCTAATGATGAACTGTCTGCAAGGAATATAAATCCTTCCATTCTCCACCATCCAATCAGAGCCAAAGAAGCTTCTTGGATGAGAAGTGAAAGGTCTTCAAAGAAAAAGAAAAAAGGCCAGTTGCTTCTTTAAAAAGCACCTTTGAAACAATCTGGATGACTGCGAACCTCCATAGATGCAATAACATTTTTATTTGAGACTGTTCAGAAATGGTTCTGATTACTTTTGCCTGACAAAAATACAGTATAGTGATTATAATTATTATTAAAATCTAGACCTAGGTCTCAAGGTCTCAATGTCATATATTTGCAGTTGACCAGGTTGTGTGTGTGTGTGTGTGTGTGTGTGTGTGTGTGTGAGAGAGAGAGAGATGTGCAGTGTTATACATTTGTGTGTGTTTAAATGAAGTGAGTGTTGGTGGATTTTGTTTAAACCAAATGTTCCTATTATAGGGCTTTATCTGTTGTCTATTTCTCAAATCAGTTAAAATGAACAAGAAAATATGGAACCTTTGTGTATACTGTTGATTTTTTTACTGGCTCAAGAAAAATAAACTTAAAAGTGGTGCCTTAAATCTTGATTAATCTTTGTTTGCCAACAAAATGATGTTAATTTAAAATAATATCACAATAACCAGAGCAATTGTTCAGATCTCTATGTTGATTAGTGGTTGTCTTCATTTTATCCCCTACATATTATAAAAAATATACTTCACTGTTAAAATGGAATCAACTTAATCTAAATAGCACGTTTTAGATTTTCCCTTAGATGATGATACTTCATATATGTACTGTTTTACGTTTATTATTTGATAGACTCAAGGTGGCAAATTAGCAGTATTGGGATCATGTCATATGTTCAGTGATCAATATTTGGAAAAAGAAGAAAATACCAAAATCATGGTGAGTCATTGTTTAATCTTATGTCTTTTCAAATGAAAGATTGGTAATTTTTTTCCCTGAAGCTCAGTGTAACACATCATATTTCAACCAATGCAGGTAGAAAGGTTTGCTGCTTTATCCCTTCCTTCAGATCTTTAGTTATTATGTGTTCATGCATGCAAGCATGGATTTATGAGACTTATATACTACTACAATCAAATATATTATATTCTTGGGTTGTTGGTTTTTTTATACACTGATGCTAAGCCAGCCATTGGGGAGAATACATTTAATGCTGATACAATATTTTTCAGGCAATTCAAGAATTTTTAAACACATAATACTGGATTGCTGGACCAAACACTAATTCACTAATACAATAAAAAGTTTTAAAGCCCATTAAAGGTAATCAAACTTTCACAGAGATAAAGAAAATGAAGGAATTGAATTGTGGGGCCAGGTTGTTTAAATGCTTTACAAATGTAACAAATTTCTATGGTTTCTTAGGAAGTACTTTTCCAGTGGCTTACAACAAATGACATTCACTTAAATCAGATAGATGCAGAAGATCCAGAAGTAAGTATATACTATATGTCTATATATTGATGTACAGAACCTTTATTGCACAAACCATGAGTTGTTATAAAATATTATAAAAATTAAACAAATTTATGAGGTATCATGTAATGGAAATGAGAGACCACTTTTGTCACAAACAGAAATAAATTTGAAGAAGCAAGATATAATTGTTTTCAGATAAATATTTGGAATTTAAAATTAGTTTAAAAAATTAGTGCAATATGTCATACTTACATGTGATTTTTCTTTTTAGTGTAATTCTAAGCCTTAAAGAAATTAAGGCTATAGATGTAACGAATAAATTTCAGGTAAAAATATAATTCCTACCGGTAAATTAAAGGAAGATATCAAAGGCTAATTAAAAAAAAAACATAATAGGTATAGGTGATCAGCTGGACAAATGCCTACATTTACCTCTAACCAAAATTATTTAAAATAAATTATCAGCAGAATCAAAAAGGAGGCTGTAAGGCTGTAAGAACTACTTAAAGGTATATTGAGGCATATTGTGCAGACCGTAGAACATCACTTAGCAACATTCTGTGAGACAGAACTGATAATAACAGCTGGAGGATTGAATGGAAATAACAACTCCTGCCGAGCTTTATCCTAGTAGAAGTAATACAAAACAACATGATTCAGCATGTGAAATGTTCCTCCACTGCAGAAGTACAATTTACCCTCAAGCTGAACATGTCAATATCGCCCCTCAGTAACATTGGTGGGAGCACATTAACTTTGATCAAAGAAAACCTCTCCTGAATGTAGGTTTGTTACTTGGTTGAAGTATTTTACTGGGGAGAATAGATGAGTAGATTTACTTGGAAACATAGACAAGATTGATAGGTCAATTTGTATGTTAAATCCAGAGGAGTCTATTTAAGAGTGGATAGTACTTATTCAGAGCCCTTGGGAAATCAAAGAATTTTAGTTTCTCATAAAATACCTGGTTCCAAAAAGAATTAAAGTTCTCAACCTGTTTTAGAGAAGCTAGACCAGTAGGAAAGAAGAATAACTGAAGCCGGTCAGAAAATGTCCAAGCCAATGCTTCAGTAATATGCCATTGAACTGATTTTACTGTATTAGATTAGATTAGTTGGGAAGGTGGTCCTTTGAAATTGGTTTGTTGTTGTTGTTAGTTACAAAGTTGTGTCTGACCCATCACGACCCCATGGACAGGCTTTCCTATCCTCTACCATCCTCTGGAATCCATTTAAGACTCCATCCAGCCACCTCATTCTCTGTCGTCCCATTCTTCTTTTGCCTTCAATCTTTCCAAGCATTAGGCTCTTCTCCAGTGAATCCTTCCTTGTATTGTACCCTTTTTGAGAAGAATGACCTCAATTGACCCATCTGAGCTCCAAAGAGAAATTCAGCATGGACCTTGTCCAGAAAAAACTTTGAGCACAACAGTTGCAAATTGAATTTCTTTGAAGAAAAAAAATTCCTTTGAAGAATTCCTGGGGGGGGGGGAGCAGATTTAAGGCTGATTTTGTGGATTTCAAGGTAAAGATAAAGGTTCCCCTTGCACATATGTGCTAGTCATTCCCGACTCTAGGGGGTGGTGCTCATCTCTGTTTCTAAGCCGAAGAGCCAATGCTGTCCGAAGGTCCTGTGGCCAACATGACTAAATGCCAAAGGCGCACAGAACACTGTTACCTTCCCACCAAAGGTAGTTCTTATTTTTCTACTTCCATTTTTACATACTTTCGAACTGCTAGGTTGGCAGAAGCATGTGCATTAAGGATAACATAATTGGCATGGGGCTTAGTGTTGCTTCAGTACTTGAATGACTTAACAAGTTCTATTGGATGATTATTTAATTACAAAAACCATAACTTTTGTTTTAAAATAGTTGATTTCAGACATTTGTCCTCAGCAAAAGTTGGCAACATATTGTTCATAGAGGTCATTTCTTTTCTGGTATAATTCTAAATCTTTAAAATATCGTTGCATCAATTTTCATACATTATGTGTTATTGATATCAGCCTCCCTTAATGTTTTAACAAAAGGCTTTGTAAGTAACTTTGGGGTCCTGATATATCTACAAATTTAAACAATTACAAAGCAAATCTGATGAGATTATACAATCAGGGCAAATTGTCAGAAGACTACTAGAGCATGAACTACTTGTGCAAAAAATACATTTTCTCTCAATAAGAATTCATCTAAACATGTTTAAATTAAAATGTGCCAAGAATCTTGTGGGGGTTATTCCATGTAAGTTTCTAAATGGAAGTATTATCTTGTATTTTGTCATTATTCTATGACATAATGATCTTTTTTTTTTTCTGACTCACCTTTAGCCATACCACAAAGGGCAAAAATATGCCTCAAAATGAAATGTTTAATCACATATATGTCCTTTCCTATTTTTTTTATACTTAAAATAGGACCACTACACAGGACATGTTTGATAATTTTAAAACTTTTACAACTGGGAGATTCATGGCACTCCTTATTGAAATGTTATAATTACAATGACCAAAGTTTCAATATTTTGTTATGATCTTTGAACTAATTTAGATTACATTGAAAATATATTGTCAGATTCATAAAAGTATTTGGCCTGATTAATAACTTGTCACAATTTAAATTAAAAGTTTTATTTAAGCAAAATATATGATTGTGCTTTATTTCAGTGTTCAACGCTCCCCTTTCACTACCACTGTTCCAAGTTGGATTTCACAACAAAAAATAAAATAATTTTACAATCAGTGTTAACATGAGTATATTCTGACCAAAGTATTTTGTTATTTAAAGCAGTTTGTTGTTCAAAAGTTTTGAATTATGAGATATATTTTCTTATAGTCCAAAGATGGAACAGATTGGTTTTGAATTCAGGTAGTCCTCAAATTACAATCATTTGTTTAGCAACCATTTGAAGGTACCCAGCACTGAAAAAAGTCACTTATAACCAGTCTTTCCACTTAGGACTGTTGCAGCATCCCCACAGTCATGTGATCAAAATTTGGGCGCTTGTCAACCAACATGTAGTTACAAAGGTTGCGTTGTCCCAGAGCTATGCAATTTGTCATTTATAACCTTCCCAGCTACCTTCCAACAACCATAATAAGTGGAGAATTTGGATTTACTTCATGACCCTGTGATTCAGTAAAGAACTGCAGGTGATTAAGATCCAAGAGCCAAGGTGGCGCAGTGGTTAAATGCAGCACTGCAGGCTACTGCTAGATCAGCAGTTCAGTGGTTCATATCTCACCGGCTCAGGGTTGACTCAGCCTTCCATCCTTCCGAGGTGGGTAAAATGAGGACCCAGATTGTTGGGGGCAATATGCTGACTCTCTGTAAACCGCTTAGAGAGGGCTGAAAGCCCTATGAAGCGGTATATAAGTCTACTGCTATTGCTATCCATGGGAAAAAATATTGTAGACTTGGGTGTCCTTTACTTAACAACTGTCTTGCTTAACAACAGAAATTCTGGTCCCAATTGTCCCTGTAAGTCTAAGATTACCTGCATACTGCTAAATTTAGCATCTTGACTAGAAATTAAAATAGACTTATTTTATATTTATATATCTTAATTGTATATTAGATATGTAAATATATTAACACCCAATTTTTAAAAAATACCAGCTGCTACTTTGCTTTATTTTTTCCAGATTTCTGATTATACAATGCTTCCTGATATAGCCACTTTGTCAGAACGTTTACGAGTTTGTCTGCAAGAGGGAGATGAGAATCCACGAGACTTTACAACACTGTTTGATATGTCTATTTACCAACTAGATACTACAGCACTTCCAAAAATTATTAAGTCAGCATCTGAGTGTTTTTGTTATTCTTACAATAGCTTATTTTTAAAAAATATAATAACAAATTGGATTTAAATATTGCATGCATTGGCATATAAATCTATAAATCTACAATGTATATATATAATTATGATCTATTTTGGGTAGGTGGCAATGATATATAAAAAACACTTAAGAAAGCAAATAAATAAGCCATTAATGGACTTCTATGTATGCACCAGAATGTTTTAAAGTTATAAGAGTTGAGCTACATCAACCCAGATCCAGAAAGAAGAGCAAATAGTAATGGGCTGTGGCCAGGAAAGTTTTTTTTCCTCTTCTGTGCAGAAAATTGTGTTTCCCAGTGGAATTGTGAGAAGAGTACTGGATTTATGGTGGTTGTTCTTGCTGTGCTACTTGTTGTGCTTATATCTATGTTTTTTCAGTGCAACAAGAAACACAGCAATCTCCTTTGTTTATACATCTGCCTAAGAATTAGTTGTACCTTTTTTTTAAACCAAAACTTCTCATTAGCCTGTTTCTTGATACCAGTTTTATTCTAAGAGTTATCATTTCTGGACTATGGCCTTAATATATAACATCCTTTTCCATATTGACCAATAGCACTTCATTGCTCAAGTTCTATATAACTTTCTATTTTTGCATCGGAATTTTTCGAATTTTAGATTTTGATGCAAAAATAGAATGCTTTCAATTGTATGGGTAAAAATATTAACATTATGTGAAGTCCACAAGGTTAAGTGGAATATAGTCCTAATCAGAGTTCTTTTAAAGTTGCCCCATGCAGTTTTGTAGAACTTACTTCCTAACAATTGTGTTTAGGAGTATACTTAATAATATTATATTCTGAATTAGCAATTTGATGTTTTACATTTATTATCAGATTATGTAATCTAGCTGTATTTTACAGGTCTTATGAACAGCTGAATGTGAAATATGAACCACTTCAGCTAATTCAGCCACAGTTTGAAACACCTTTACCTGCACTCCAGCCAGCAGTGAGTAACAGTGTCATTTGTTGTTGCTACAATAAAATAATTGTATAAAGAAAATAAGTATTTTCATTCTGGATATAAGATTTGATCCATTAGCAAAAAAATAGCCAGAATACATCAGTTAAATTAAGAGGTGAGTATTACAAAAGATGGATAGGAGGCACATTATAAGACACTGGAATACCCATAGTAAAGGTGAATCAAGTGTTTGAGGGAAAGGCTAAAATTTCAGATAAAGGCTAACAGAAATTGAGATTTTGAGTAGATTATAAATAATTACTAAATAATTACTTATTAATTACTTTCTTGTGGATATTAAAATGCTTTGATTAGTATCCTACACCAATATTCCTTTTTTAAAAAAATAAATAAGGACAAATCAGACATTTTTGTTTCATCTTTTTGCTTATTAGGTTTTTCCACCAGCTTTCAGAGAGTTGCCTCCTCCCAGCCTGGATTTGTTTGATTTGGATGAAACTTTTTCTTCTGAGAAAGCTCGTCTCGCCCAAATAACAAACAAGTGTGAGTAGTTCAAACATTTGTGGTGAGTTTGCTAAGTTAATTTGCAGAATGGTTGAGTACTTCAACAACTTGAATTCTCCACAATGAGCCATGATTTCAAACTAAGGTTCGGCAAATTTGCATCTATAATTTTCTGTTGTTTTCTCTAGAAGTGTTAATTTATAAATAGTGAATATAGAGTGTGGGAGGTGTTACACAAATATATCCAAATAACGATTTCTCCATGTATGGGTTTGTGGTAGAAGTAATTTTGACCGGTTATTTTAACTGTTTATTTTAGGGATTCTATATTTTAGGATTGGTATATTTGATACAAAAAGTCCATTTTGAAAATTTTGCAATTGTGGAAGAAAGCATGAGGAACAAAGCCATAAATTCTTGATCAGGAGAGGAGACTTTCCCACAAACTTAGACATAGAAATTCTGTTGTTTAGTTTTGGAGGAGGAGTGTCAAACTCATGTCATCACAGCAGCATCACGTGACGTATCAGGACTTCCCCCCCCTTTTCAAAAATGGGCATGGGCATGGCCAGCACGGGCTAGGAGAATGACAGCCCTGTTTTAGAGAGATCAGTTGGGTTGTTAGACCACTTTGGGTTTTTAAGATGTTCAGAAGTATTGTAGCTAGACTACCTATTCAAGATAAATGTGAAATATTGGCAGGTTGTACATCTGTTATTGTATTCAATTTGGCCTTTGGTTTAAAGTACCCTTTTTTAAATTTAGTCCTTAGTTTTAAATCTCTAGCAAAGTGATTTCTAATTCACATAATTTCTTAACATCTATCAAGACTTCTATTAAATCTTTAATGCATACATTTTAATTCATTTTTAAATGTAACTGTATCTGCACTATAATTCCCATGATTTTTTAAAATGGAATTATTTTGATAAACTAAATCTGGTTTTGATAGTAAATTATATTTGGTTATGAATTGCTTTTAAAATATGAAAATAAACTGGATTTATGAGACACTAAATGCCTAAATGACTATAGAATAGTGGGACAATATTTCTGTGATAATAGAAAAATCTGTATAATAAAGATAGATTATTGATATTCAGAGAAAACTCATATAAAGTTATAGAAATATATGATTAGTGTTATAAACAAAATAAATAACATTATCTAGTGCGTGTTAGAAACAGAGATCGTCTATTATATGTGGAATTGCCTATTATTACTTGCATGTAATGAATACAACTGAAGAAAATATATTTCATTATGGCATTCCATTAGATCCTCTGGTTTATTTTTCAATTGTACAAATTAATTTGTTCAGCAAACATAAGCAATGTTTCAAAAAATAGTTTTGTATGCAAAATATAAAAGATTGTTGATGTTGCTGTCAGTAAGATAATAGTTACAAAATATGTAATAATTTGTCATTATAGCAGAGTCTATAATTTATAAGAGAGTGGCTGAAAATAGATGAAATATATAATTATTTAAGCTTTATTGAATTTTATAAAACTTATTTCAGAATGCCTTTCTGCCAAAGTTCAATAGCAATTTCAGCTTGCCAATTATTTCTATTATTGCTTATAAGTAGGCCTTTTGCTCAAAGCAACAAATGTGTGAACATTGAATAAAATGACAGATAACACTTAATGTTGTACATGAACCAGTTGCTGTTAACTATCTCTTCCACATACAATTATGCCAATGTTTTTATCAATTATAAAAACAGATGTTTCAAATGACTTTCTTTATACTCTTTAGAAGATGAGGCATTATAAATTATTTACAGAAATAGATACCATGGCTCCATATAAAATTTGCATTTATTTATAGTAATACTTCTTTGTATTTTATTAGGTACTGAAGATGATCTGGAATTCTATGTCAGAAAATGTGGCGATATCCTAGGGGTAACAAATAAACTGCCAAAGGAACAGCAAGATGCCAAGCATATACTGGAGCATATTTTCTTTCAAGTGGTGGAGTTCAAGAAGCTAAATCAAGTAATTATTAAACATTTTCCTTCTAGCCATATATAATGGTTTTACAGGTGGTCCTCATTTAACGACTACTCTTCAGCAACCATTCAAACGTGATTGTGCTAAATATGTAGTAGTTATCACTAATCCTTGTACTTATGGCTGTCATGTCCCTGTGGTCACATGATCGCAATGTTGGCACCTGGCTTACAGTTATGACTTTAAAGCATCTCATGGTCATAGTAACCAACAATTCTGGTTACTCAGAATATTCTATGTACGTTGATTTATATGACATGGGAATATCCAGAATTTGAGGCAGTACAGTACAGGAAAAAAAAGTTAGGTAGTTGATAGGATGAACTGAGTTGCTGATGAAGTGCCTCTAAATATTCTTGTTTACTAAAGTCAATTTCGGATAATAAAAATATTTTCTAATGATACCTTTGAATTTTAAAAGCTAGGAATGGAGAGTCCATGATGATGTATAATGTACTTTAATATTTTTTTCTCTTCTGAAAGGAAAATGATATTGATACAAGTGAAGTTGGATTCCAGGGTGGTTTCTGAAAAATCCGAAGTATAAACCATGTGTCTTTTTTGGAAGAAGAGGAATCATAATTTATTGAACAAGCACATGACAAGTGACTGTTATCTGCCAATTTTCTATATATACACTATGTTGTAAATATGAAGATAATCTAAAATTTTGAATAAGAAACTGTATTAAGTGGCAGTAATTTTGATTTATATACATATATATATATATATATATATATATATATATATATATATATATATATATATATATATATATATATAAATATTGTATATTTAATGTGTTTTTTTAAATAAATCATTTGTACAATTTGAAATTCTTGTTTGATTAGTTTGTTCTCTAAAGATTTTTTGAGCAATTTAAATATGTATAATAGCTAGGGATATGTATAATAGTGATTAGTTATTGCAAGACATGAAACATAGATGGAATTCCATGAATTAGGAGGTCTTAAAGGCCTCTCTTCACGTACAGCGTCGGATGAGGAAGTCGGTTCAGCAATTCATGATCAGAAAGGCCTTTAAGTAGAGATACATAGCTGAATTAAAATTTGTGTCTTACGTGATGTTAAAAACGGATCAAAGATATTCTCATTTTGAGTTAGAATGTGAAGATCAGTTAAAATCTCAGGTTAACACAGTTTATGTGAAGTCAACTATCTAAGATGATATTTTTGTATTGTTGATAGAAAAATGTGCAATTGAGTTATACCAAGCTTTTTAAAAGCAGAAGAGTAAGCAATTAATGTGGCCAATTTCTCAGCACAACAGATAATATTAAAATTCAGCACTGACTTTGATAGTGGAAGTAACTGGTTTAATCTCAGAGGAAAGAAATAAAACTGATTTCCACGCATAATAAGCAGTGCTTTTGTGTTATTTGGTAACTTTATTTATTGGAACAAGATATAGTCTTTTAATTCCATTTATTCCTGCTCAGCCTTCTGTAACAACTTATTTCAAGGATTGGAAACTCATACTACTGACAGGTGGACAAGCAGGGGAAAAAACTTTGGACAAAGATCTGCATTCTGCTTCCTGCAAAAGTCAGGTTTTGGTTTAGATTTCCAGCAAGCATAAAGAACCCATTTCACTTTGTACACTGTAAACAAATCCTGTTTTGTCACTGTCATCTGGTGATCCATGTTGCTGAAAGTATAGGAAAAAAGAGGAACCTGTTATAACTGCCCTACTACTGGGCTAATCCAATTTAACAATTAGATCTTTGTGGATTTAAGAGTCTATTTTAATTCAATGGATTACAAGGTAAACATTGATGCCCCTTGTACTTTTATTTTTCTCTACATAGTAGCCCTTTCCGCCCATAAAGAACCTCATCTGAACTGCCTAATGGCCTAGAAACTCTGGAGTCTCAGAAAACATTTAGTTTGCTACCCCTTTAGCAGTAATTGAATTCATACAATGTGAATCATAATTTATTCATTAACCCACAATGAGATCTGTGTATTGTGCCAAGTATATATATGATCTGACTCAACATATTCCTTTAACTTAAAAGTCTTTTTGGATTGCTTGCTAATAATCAGGATGAAGTCAGTTCAGAGACTGAGAATTATTTGTTGCAATAAAATTGTTGCTCCAAAAGCCATAACTGAAATAAGCCCAGTTATAAATAGGAGCAGCTGTTATTCACAGCTGAGATTCCTGGATTTAGTTCTAGTGATTCCTAAGAGTGAAAGTAGGGACTAAATGTACTGGCATCTCAACCCAGTTTGGAATAGCAAAATATTCACATTTCAACCAACAATCCCAAGACCAACCCCCACAAGGACTTGACAACAGATTAATACTAATACATATGAAGTAATATTTCATCTGATTAAGACTGAAGCTATTTTTATAGCAATGTTTTCCATAGCTCATTGCTCATATTTCAGCTCTTCTCTTCAACTATAGTGGAAGACGACAGTGGTATGCACAGAGAATGGCAAAAAAGCTATATTGTATAGTTGATTTGCATTTTTCAATAAATCTAGCTTTCATTTCTAAATTTGGGTGTTCAGTTACTAAATTATTTGCTCTCATGCACAGATCCTTAAATGTAAAAGGATGAAGTCACTTTCACTTAATGTCTTTTTATCACATCTTATCCAAATAATAGTTTTTTTGGGGGGCTCACTTGTCAGCAGAAAGAACGGCAAGAAAAGCATCAGCTGACTTCATAGATCAGGTGGCATAGCAAAATGTGACCTTTCCAGAGATGGTGTATCTGTTTTTATACAACCCGGGGAGCCAGTATCTTCTAAGCTTGCTTCAAGTGACAGAGAATTATCCACAGTGGCTTGTATTCCAGAAATCTCCCATATTGGTGGCTGTAGTGGCTTCTTGAAGACCACATCACTCATTTCAGAACTTTTTAATATCATGTGTTCATTTAGTACAGAGGCCTTGTCTTCTCTGCATGGTGTAGATGACTTAGTATCATGGTATGCATTCACTAAGGAATTTGCTTTGCTGGTATTAGCAGAATTAGACAAGTCAAAGACAGATGGTTGGAATGGGGTTTTACAAAAAGATGTCCCACTGTCATATGAAGTTTGCAGGTCTCCTTTCATACTACCTGAAGAAGATTCTGTATCCTTGACATTTAGAGTAGTCCCTTTATTATCCCAGTCTTCTGATTTGGGAGCACGATTCATGTCCAGAAATAAGCTGCTACCTGGAGACTTGCTATTGCAGGAATCACTCATCAGAAATCCATTGTCTAATATGTCTTTCAGGGACAAAGTACTAGGACTGCTTTGAGAAGACATCTAGTTCAGAATCCTAGTAGTACCTGATAACAAAGATAACCATATTAATAGTCAACATGGATAAGGAGTTTTCAAATTTAATTTTTTTCTGTGCTGGTCACTGAAAAAGTTCTAGATTTTAAGCCTGCCAAGTCCAACTTTATTTGAAGGAGATATGGCAGCCAAATTGGGAAGAGAAGTGACAAATTATCTTTCCATTATTGTAGGAATTGTAGTTTTGTGATTCAAGAACCAACCAATTCTAGAACCAATTTTGTTGTTCTAAGCAATGCAAACCCTAGTATTTTAAAAATTGTTAGCATAGGTATAAGAATCATTTTTCAGCCATTCATATGAATTAGACTGTAGCCAAGACACTATTTAATGCCATAAAGAGTAGTTTTTGACAATAGTGTTTAGCAAAGTATAAAGGGATAATCCCCTTCTCTGAAAAAAAGTTTGCAAACTAAAATTTAAAATACAGGAGACAGTATATATCATACTTGGTTGAAAGTAAGATTGTCTTAAATTTAAAGTAACATTCCTCATAAAAAGGAATAGTAAATAAAAATAAAAGCACAAAAATCCTGAGCAGTCCCCAAATGCTTTCTCTTGTCAGTATAGTTGCAAGTTTCAGTTTCCCCCCAAACCCCAATACACACACACACACCAAAATGTACCCTCCAAAAGAAAGAACAGTCCCCCCAAATAAAACATAAATTAAGAACTTTAACTGTGATAAAATAAGATACTATCTTTATAAAGTTATTAGATCTCCAAACAAAACACAAATGCTTTACTCTCTCTTTCACTCTCTTTCATGCGCACACAATCTATTCCCATCTTCAAGAACCAACAAAAGAAGGAAATAAGATGTAGCTGGAAGAACCAAGTGAGTAGGCTGCACTGGGGAGAAAAATAAAAAGGACAAAACTACATAAATGAACCGAGGGAATGAAGTAAGAAAAAAATAGTATATTCAATTATTACAAAAAGGATTATATTCAACACGCAAGCAACACCCAAGGCATACATTTTTAGTTATGACATCTATCCTTTTGCCTCCTCCTCATCATCCTCATCCCAATTCACAATTATTTGGGGGAAAAAAACCATGATCTTCATCTCAGGTAACTAAGATACTTCAGTTACATCAAGATTCCCAATTTCATAGAAGAGCTGCTTCTGTAGCCCTTTTGAAACAGATATACCTTTGCTTTGAATTAATACAAACTAGCTAGAAAAGTTAACAGCTTAGAACCAATCCTTTTCGCCGATCTTTCAAATGGTTGGCCTGATTCCATGAGCAGTTGGGGTCAGCACATTAAATGAACAACTAAATCTGGTCAGTAGCCAAAGCAGAAGGGCTAGGTTTGTAGATAAACCTCTCCCAGATAAACAGATCATAAGAGGGGAAATGAATGGTTATCTAACTCATGTGGTAGAATAGAGACAATATTAGATTTCACTAGATAGTACACTTTTCATTATCACCATCATAATGGCTAAAGAGGCACAGAAGTGACTAAGGTAAGTCTTTCCGTATTCCATCCAGGGTTAGAGCCAAGGTGGCGCAGTGGTTAAATGCAGCACTGCAGGCTACTGCTAGATCAGCAGTTCAGCGGTTCAAATCTCACCGGCTCAGGGTTGACTCAACCTTCCATCCTTCCGAGGTGGGTAAAATGAGGACCCAGATTGTTGGGGGCAATATGCTGACTCTCTGTAAACCGCTTAGAGAGGGCTGAAAGCCCTATGAAGCGGTATATAAGTCTACTGCTATTTATTTATTTAGTTATGCCAACCCCAATTGGGGTACTATTTTTAATAATAACTTAGGTGGACAGAAGTACCAAATGAAGTCTAAACATCTAGCTGCAACCAACCATGATAATTTCATTGTATCACCGAAAACCCATATTAGTAAAAGCTTTCTAGTCAATTTTGCAGTTGTTAAGATTGTTGGTTCCCATCTACCTTTGAGATTCCCAATCATGTGGGGCTCATGACTTGGATAGCAGATGACAAACGTGTCCTGCAAAAACATGTTTTCCTAAGTGATAGAAGGGACACTACTACACACCCCTCTCTTTGAAGAAAATGTAGAATAACCTAGGAAATCAGCTATAAACATTTTTCGATTGCTATGACTCAACTTCCAGACAACTCTACCTGGATGGCTGAGAATCTTCAGCAATATACCATCCTATAAACATTTAGTTGGATACATCAATACAATACAATAGCAGAGTTGGAAGGGACCTTGGAGGTCTTCTAGTCCAACCCCCTGCCTAGGCAGGAAACCCTATGCCACTCCAGGCAAATGGCTATCCAACAGCTTCTTAAAGACTTCCAGTATTGGAGCATTCACTTCTGGAGGCAAGCTGTTCCACTGATTAATTGTTCTAACTGTCAGGATATTTCTCTGCTTCTCTCCTTAATTAGTTTCCACCCATTGCTTCTTGTTCTACCCTCAGGTGGCTTGGAGAATAATTTGACTCCCTCTTCTTTGTGGCAACCCCTGAGATATTGGAACACTATCATGTCTCCCCTAGTCCTTTTCATTAAACTAGACATACCCAGTTCCTGCAACCATTCTTCATATGTTTTAGTCTCCAGTCCCCTAATCATCTTTGTTGCTCTTCTCTGCACTCTTTCTAGAGTCTCCACATCTTTTCTATATTGTGGTGATCAAAACTGAATGCAGCATTCCAAGTGTGACCTTATCAAGGCATTATGAAGTGGTATTAACACTTCATGTGATATTGATTCTATCCCTCTGTTTATGTAGCCTAGAACTGTGTTGGCTTTTTTGGCAGCTGCAGCACACTGCTGGCTCATATTTAAATGGTTATCCACTAGGACTCCAAGATCCCTCTCACAGTTACTACTATTAAGCAAGATACCACCTATACTGTACCTGTGCATTTCATTTTTGTTGCCTAAATGTAGAACCTTACTCTTTTCACCATTGAATTTCATTTTATTAGATAGTGCCCAATGTTCACGTTTGTCAAGATCCTTCTGTATCTTTAGCCTATCTTCTGGAGTGTTGGCTATTCCTGCCAGCTTGGTGTCATCTGCAAATTTGATGAGTTCCCCATTTATTCCCTCATCCAAATCATTGATGAAGATGTGGAAGAGTTCTGCGCCTAAAACAGAGCCTTGGGGCACTCCACTGCATACTTCCCTCCATGTAGATGCAGTTCCATTGAGGACTACACGTTGAGTGCGGCTGTCAGCCATCATCTGGTGGTGATGCTGTCCAACCCACATTCTTCTACTTTATCTAGTAGTAGGTTATGGTCTATCTTATCAAATCCTTATGGAAGCCCAAGTAAACTATATCGACGGCATTCCTCTAGTTCACTAATTTTGTCACTTTGTCAAAGAATGCAATAAGATTAGTCTGTCATGATCTATTTTTGACAAACCCATGTTGGCTTTTGGCTATTACTTTGTTTACTTTTAAGTGGTCACTAATTTGTTGCTTGATTATCTTTTCCAGAATCTTTCCTGGTATTGAGGTCAGGCTGATAGGTCTATAGTTTCTTGGATCTATTTTTTTCCTTTTTTTTAAATGGGAACCACATCAGCTCTATTCCAGTCCTCTGGCAATTCCCCAGTGCTCCAGGATCTCTGAAAGATATAGTTCAGTGGTTCTGAGATCTCATCTGCCAGTTCCTTCAGAACCCTGGGGTGTAATCCATCCGGTCCTGGTGATTTGAACTCATCGAGGGTAGACAGGTACTCACTTATCATTTTCTTCCCTATTTCAATTTGTGTTCCTAATCTGATTTTTGTGGTGCTGTTTTTGATTGATTGGATTGTTTTATCCCTTTGTGTTAAGACAGATGCAAATAGTGAGTTAAATAGTTCTGTTTTCTCCCTGTTGCTTGCCACCTTCTTGCCACTTTCTCCCAGCAATGGACCAATTGTTTCCTTAACCTTTTGCTTGTATTTAACATGTTGGAAGAAGTTTTTTTTGTTAATTTTTTACATCATGCAAAGTCACAATAAGAAAACCCACTAATATTGATAGAATATCTCCTGTCATAGATATTTTGTCTTGAGTTCAGCATATGCTAAAATGCCACAATCTTGAGTTCAGCATATGCTAAAATGCCACAATAAAACGAACCATCTGTTCAAAACTAAAATGCAGCTTCTCCATTCCAACATCAACTAACACATACAAGCTCCATTTTACTCCAGGAGCTTCTTCCCTAACTACCTGTATCCTTTTTTACACTAGGTAGTTTATAAGGTAGAGCAGTGTTTCTTGATCTTAGCAACTTTAAGATGTGTGGACTTCCAACTCCCACAATGCTGGTTGGGGGAATTCTGGTTACTGAAGTCCACACATCTTAAAATTATGAAGTTAAGAAATACTGAATAGGACACAATAAGCAGCAGTTATCATTAATGTGGTCAGCAAGAATCCTAGCCTTCACAACTCAGAATAATTTGAAGTTTCCCTAAGTAATTTCAGAATATGTTGCTCCAAGACTATCTACATGTTTATAATGTTTTTTTCTGCAATGCCCAAGTACTAGTTAACCTGCACTTGGCATTTTCTGACTCAGTTGCTACATTGTATCATCTACTATTTCTCCAAGAATACATAGCCCTCACAGTACTGCAAACAGTGGAAGCATTTTAGTATTGTAATTCTGGGAACACTAGAAAATAAGGCAAAGCAGAGTTTCATAAATTTCTGAGAAAGAGCAAAGCTCTTCAACAAAATTAAGGTCTAATTCTCCTAAAAAGACATGCTGGTAAGGAAGAGATCCTATTCAGACACCCCTGAAAATTCTTAGAAACTCTTCTCATTTGCAAGTTTAAGAAATAAAAGTTTTTTTTTTAAAAAAATGGGTAACTTTAAATAGTTCTAAACCAAGGTACTTTTTTTTTTCTTCCCAGGAAAAGAAAAAAAAAATTATGCAGATTTTATACTTCTATTTCATACAACTATTAAAATTTAAAAACACTTAAGATCAAAACTAGAACTTACCTAAGTTCTAATAAAATAATACAACTGTTTTGGGAAGCTTTAATGAATTATAAGGAAGACTGTTTCTCTTCAAAAACCACTTCTCAAAAAGTTCAAGAAACGACAGCTAATGAATAATCTTATAAGCCCAAGTCATACATCATGGCACCTTTCTTACCGTAATTTTCCAATTAAGCTTGTTTAGAAGACTGGAAAGTTCTGACCACCTGAAGATGCTTATAGAGAAAATTCATTACAACAAACTCTCATTGATGTGTCTCACATGTAGATTGTATCTGCATAACCCACCTGCTGCTTCCTCCTCCTTCCCCACGTTAATTAGGTGTCCTTAAGTTGTTATTGTTAACTCTTTGCAATTTTATCCATGATGGTCTGTCCCTAACCTGATCTTTCAATGGTGCATTGGTGCACCCATCTCATTGTCCTTTCACTTTGCCCCAATTTAAGACCTACATTAGTTTAGCCACTTTGTGCACCTGAAGAAGTGAGCTGCAGTTCAATAAAGCTTAGGTCTTTCCATAAAATGTGTTAGTTGAAACCGGCTTGATTACTATAGACCAGCATAGCTCTCCTACTACTATGATACTTATCAGAAAAATCAGTCTGTTGATATTCACAGAATTTATTGAGAATTCCAAATTCAAAATGACAACCTGAATTCATTTCTTCTACTTTTTTTTCACTGTCTTAAAATACTAATTTAACCCCATCTTTAACTACTGAAATTACCACTCTTCTTTCGATTACTAACGATACCAAAGGACTGCTATTTAAACAAAGGACATCTCTGCCACCCAGTGGCTATAAATATGAATGGGGGAAAAGATTAAATTCCTAAAGCAAATGTTATGCTCTTTCATAGGAGATATATTGATTTCTGATTATCTATCTATCATCTATCTATCTATCTATCTATCTATCTATCTATCTATCTATCTATCTATCTACCTACCTACCTACCTACCTACCTACCTACCTACCTACCTACCTACCTACCTACCTATTGCATCCAGTACTAAAATATTTTTCAATTGAAGCCTATTTTCTATTTCTATTCTATACTCAATGGAAAATTTCTGTTCTAACAACTTTCCAAATATAAACCGATGTTTTTAAATTGCAAAACACTGGGGGGGAATCAGTAATTACATTTACATGAGATAGTGAAAAAGATTATTGATCTTACTACTTAACAAAAAAAATGCTTTTTTGATATATCATTCTGAATTCAGAAGTTCTAAGTTTATTTTTTACAATCAATAAATATATTCTTAATTGTATCTTGATCTTAAGGTAATATTGGCTGGATTCATATTGTAGTAATTTTTAAAAATAAAGGCTGGTTTAAAGTTTCAGTTGGCTCAGTCTACACACGGTAATTAAGATTTAAGCTTATGTCCTCATACTAGATTAAAACCAAACAAACCACACTGGGCCTTAAGTAGTTACCTATTCAGGAACTTTATTTTTTAAATGTGGAAATCCAAATTACATGACTTAATTCTGGAGAGTCGGTAAAGTTGCAGCATGCATTCTTGGAAAACATATTAAATGGTCTAGAAAATGAAAACTTATTTTTTATATGCTTGTGCCAAATGAGGAAGATATGAGATGCTGAATGATGCATTACATAGAATACAATGCAAATTCAATCAAGGTCAGTACTGTTACAATGCCTTATCAGCTATTGAGGAACTGCTGTGGCTCATTTCCATGTGAAGCATCCCCCTTCCACCCTCTGGCTAGATTGACTATCAATGTGGGGACACAGCTCTTATCTGAAACCTCTAAAATAGCATTGCCTGAAGCCAACAGATTTCTCACAGGAGCTCAATCATTTACAAATGATGTACATCTTTGGCTGAACATAGGAGTTTTGGTACTGATTTTAATGCAGAAGCATGCAATCCAAGTGTACAAATAAAAGAGCAAATATGCCATATTTCTCTAATAAAAAAAATCCTTCCTCAGCTAAGTACCCACATGAGTTTAATTTTAACTTTCTGAATTGATTTAATTTGTGGAAGAGATAATTTAAGTATTAAATCCAATCATCTGATCTGTGCAGGAAGCCAAATTAAAGCATGTACCTCTCTTCTCTGCTTAAAAACACCATGATTTAGGAAGTTCACTATGTTTTTGAGATATTGGTTCTTCTGTCAAATTATTCTTGTTGTGTAGACATGTTTCTTAATATTCAGGTGAAATCTAGCTTCTCATTTAACAGCAGCATTCCATGTCCTGCACTCTGTGATAATAGAAAAGAATTGAGCCTTTTGAATGATATCCTATAGAAACCTAGCAGATCCTCTTACAAATACTATTGTCAAGTCAGGGATCCCCCATCATCTATCTGTGATTTGACTTGTGTTCCCTATGTGAAGAATTTTCCACGCTTCCATGTTAAATGTGTTTTATAATAATAAATAGTTTTTGGGCCATTTTTAACCTGTTTTGTTCCATAAGGTATAAAACTGTTACTGCCAGTTTTTCATCATAAATGGGGTTACTGTATCCCTTTAATTGCTTGTGGAAGTCAATTATGACCCTCAAAATGGGGATAAAAGGCAAAAGAAACAAGTATTTTTTTCCCTAGTAGATTAAAGAACTGCAGAGGTTTAATTTCTAACAACAAAAGAAAATCAGCCTTGCAAAACCAAAATGAATCTGAATAGATTTACAATTTGCATTTCCTGTTTCAGCTGCAAGGTTGAAAGTACACCAGACAATCCTTAAAAAATGTATCTTGAAACAGCAAGCCCATTTCTATATTATCTCTTGTATGGATCTTATGCTTCAAATTCTGGAGTCCATGATGCTTTCTGAGTTACCATTAGCATGAGTATCTGCAGGGAAACAACTAGTGACACTACATGGATAAGATGCCATCATGTAAATGATATAAATTATTTACTCAAATGACTTAAATGTTGCTATTTGGAATGTGGGTGTTGGAAGAAATGTCCATCTGGGTTCAGTTCCAAGTGGGGAAAAAGACACTGGAAACATGGAAGCTGTTTGGCAAGATGGTTTAATGGTGGACAGGATCACATGCCTTGAAGCTCCTGGGTGAAAAGGGAAGAGATGCTGAGTCCCTAGGTTTTATGCCCTCTCCGGGTTTTGAACTTCCTGGGGCACAGGAAGAGTATCCTGATTGGTTGCTGTCAGAGATCATAGCTAGCTTTGTAGGTTGTTTGTGTGCTATGTTTGGTTGAAACGTGGTGGGTGGTGCAATGAAGGGCAATGAAATGGCTCTGATCTTTGTTATGTAGAATAGACTGGCTTAATGGCCCATTGACAAAGGTGGAGGGGCTATTAAGAGTGAGTCTGTTTCCTGCCTAAAAACATATTTCTCCATTTCTCATCCAGGTTAATATAATATTCTGCCTTTTTAATATTTCCTAGGATATTTCATTTTTCTAGTAGAGGAGTGGGTGCTAACTTCCCTCAATGGAATGTCAATTTCTTGTCAGGTGTCTGTGAAGCCTGTTCCTGCTTTCACACTACTCATTAAATTAATATGTAATTTTGGGTTTTGGCTTAGCATAGCCAGTGTTTGCAAAATATGCCATGTTAGTTATTGCTTGCATGAACCCACCATTTTTCAGACAGACAGACAGACGACAGACAGACGACACACAGACACAGACACAGACACACACACAGACACACACGATCCATGGCGGCAGCAGTTGGTAGCCTTCCGAAATCTTTATGGCTTAAGACATTGTTATATTGTAGTATCATTAATAGTATTAAATAAGCACTATATACTTCTTTCGGGAAGACTAGCCATTGTGTACCTTAAATACCCTTTTATGAACCTTGCTTGATGCAACGCCCTGGCATATTCGAAATAGTTACCTTACACTCAGGTGATCTATATATATTGGCTTGATGTGAATTCCTGGCTCTTTATTTGTTCTTTAGAATCAACACGCCCGCTCTGTTTTTTGATAGAATGCTCCGTACTAAAAAGATCCATTTTAGCCGCCTGAAGCTATCAACTTTACAGGGATGCGTGGCAGACTCTGCCTTGGCTACCAGAGGCCGTAATTTTTATTTTATTTTTTATTGTCGAGCACTGCAAGGACGTTTTGGTTTTCGTTCTTTCTTATAAAGGAAAACACAAAACTCCAACTTGCCCGCGCGCGCCACTTTCTCCCAGCCCCACCAACCCGCCCTTCCTATTAACACGGATCTGCGGCCGCGTCATCCGGAGCGTCATCACGCCGGAAAAAGGTGGCTGGTTGCGGCGGGGTTGGCGCGAGATAGAAAAAGTCCGCTTTTGGGTTCCCGGGCGGGAGGCGGCGAGCGCGCTTGCAGTTGCGCCGGAGTGCTTTGGGAAGGTTTAAGCGGCATTTTTTTGCGCAGCTGCCCTGGCGGCGGCAGCGACATCTCCGTCGGGTCCTTTTCGGTAGCTCATTTCCCTAAAGCAAGTCATTGGAAAACTTCTGGCTGGGTTTATGATTTTCCTGCAAAAGGCAGAATGTCTCGTCGGGCTCGCGGGTGAGTTGCGGGAAGCCGTGCATTTTAGGAGGGCTGCGCAGAGAGAGACCGGGGGTGGGGGGGTGTTGCTTCTCCCCTCCCGCCTTTTCTGGAGCCAATTCCCACCTTCTCTCCTCTCCCCAACCCGAAAGCGCTTGCTCCCGTTTCGTCCATTTATCCCGCCGCTTCTTCCCCCCCGGCGGTGGGCTTCATAAAGCGAATGAACCTATGGAGCAAACGTGGCAGAGGTGCCTACAGATTGCCAATCTTGCTGGGGTGGAAGAAGAGGAAGAGGACGGGGGACGCTGCTGATTATCTGAAATGGAGACCTTAAAATGGCTCGCCTGGGCGGCAAAAGGAACCTTTTTTCCCTCCAGGCTGCGGCTGGGGAAATGGGGGGGGGGGGAGAGAGGAAAATAGGTTGAGCCCTTTTTGTCTAGGACACATTGCTCCGGGTTGAGAAGGGAAGTTCTCTCCAACCTTGGTTCCTTCTCCTTCCATCCCCAAAGGAGTGACTCCAGATTGAAAAAACGTGGCTTTAGCTCATGACCTTCATAAGTGTCTATGGAGATTCTCAGTCATCCAGGTCATGGTTGTCCCCAAAGGTGCCTTTTCAAGAAGCAACTGGACTTTCTGGTTTGTTTTTTGAAGACCTTTGGCTTCTCACCCAAGGGGCTTCTTCAGCTCTACAGAAGCTTATACAAGAAGTTCTTAGATAAGAAGCGAAACACCTTCAAAGAAAAAGCAGAAAGTCCAGTTACTTCTTGAAAAAGCACCTTTGGGATGACCTTAATAAGGCTACCCTGGGTAGCTAGATTCAAGTTCATAGTTTTAGGATTTAGATGAAATGGGAGGGGGGAGCAGTTGAAACCATGATAGTGGGATCTCCGCTTGTAATGTACGGTACTGTAATGATGGAGTCAAGTTTTTTTTAAATCCCAAGGAGTTAAATGCTTGGTATGGATTTATAGCACATTAGACTCTAATGTGAAGGGCTCTGTTTTAAGATCTCAGATTAAACAAATATCTTAGCTACTGATCTCATGAGAAGAATGAATTTGACTTGCTGGCCTTATTTCCCAGAATGTTGCAAGGATTCTAGGGAAGTTCTAGATCAGTGATAGTCAACCTGGTCCCTACCGCCCACTAGTGGGCGTTCCAGCTTTCATGGTGGGCGGTAGGGGTTTGCTGTAACACTGCTTTATAAATTTTATAAAGTAAAGTTACTTCCCTACTTTATAAATCATCGTTACTGTGGAACCAGTGGGCGGTAGGTATAGAAAGGTTGACTACCCTGTGGCACGACAAAACCGCGCTCGTCAAAATCGCAGTGATAAAATCGTGGCGCTAAAGCTGCGACGTCATCACCGCGTGTCATCACCGCCGCGACAACAGCGCGGCAACAGAAGGGCACTTTAAAACGGCGCCGCGGCAGAAAGCCGACTTCAATTAAGGTAAGGGTTAGGATTAGGTTTAGGGGTTTGTTTTAGGGTTAGGGTTAGGTTTAGCGTTAGGGTTAGGGTTAGGGTTAGGGTACTGAGTGCTTGGGAATGCGCGAATTTGCCCTCCGCGATTATGTCATTGCGGTAGGGTCGCGTTTTTTCTTAGCGCTTAGAACGGCGTGAATTAGTCTTTGCGCTTATGTCTCCGCGGATAAGGGCTTCGCAGATTTGTGGTGGAACCGACTACCCCTGTTCTAGATCAATAATACTATCTTCTTTCTGGTTACGAAGAGCAAGTTAGAATATAGGAAGCCGGAAGCTGTTCAGGCGTGGGCTTTGGCGGATTTCCAAAGAGAAAATTCCAAGCATGAGGACAACTGACAGATTTACAAATGAGATGAGATCAGTGTTTCTAAGGCTTCATTGTGAAGACATTTTGAAATGTCAGTATGGCTATAGAATGTATATGTAATTTTTTCCCTTTGGCTTCCAGAGCAATGGATGGATTAGTCCAGTGTATAGGGATACCAGTGTGTGTGTAAAGTGATTTGAAGAACTGAGTGTTTGCAGGTGAAGGTTTTGCTGAAGTGTTTTATTCTGCTAAACTAGATAGAAATGAATTAGTATTTGTAAGTGAATGCTTAAATATAACATCTCTCTCTCTTTTAATATATTATAATAGTGAAGAGCAAGAAGAACTGCTTTACCAGGATTCAGATGTGATAGACCGACGGGATAACAGATGTAAAGTCAAGTGGTCTCGTGAAGAAGTATGTATTGTATTATTCATAGAGAAAAATTGGGGAGATTGGCCTTGGGCCAAGCAGGTGTGAGACTCTGAATGAGGTAAATGCATAAGAAAAGATCCACTGACATGTTTGGATACAAAGATAGTAAATAAACAGGACTAGCCTGCTTTTGAATTATTAAAAGGAAAACACGCTTAACATTCTTACAAATCAGTAAATAGTTGGAACACAGACAGGTCTTGTTATTGACCAAATTGTAAGTGAAAAAAGCAGATAGTCCTCAATTTACAACTATTTATTAAGCATCCATCAAAAGTTACAATGGCACTGGAAAATGTGACATATAAACTGATCCTCATGCTTAAAACTGTTGTAGCATCGCCAGGGTCACATGATCAAAATTCAGGCACTTGGCAACTGGTATGTATTTTCAGTGGTTGCTGTGTCCCAGGATCATGTGATCACCATTTGTGACTTAGTCAGCTGACTTCAGACAAATTCAGTCGGAGAAGCCAGATTCACTTAACAATCATATGCTTTACTTAATAACTACAGTGATTCTCTAAACAACTTTGGCAAAAGTCATAAAATTTGGCATGACTCACTTAACAAGCGCCTTGCTTAGCAACAGAAAATCAATTCCCAATTTTGGTTGTAAATCAAAGACTATCAGTAATACCAAAGATGCATTTATGAGTCAGCTCTTTGGATAGTAAATATTTACCAGAGCTCTGTATTTGCTACTGATGCTTCTGTTTGTAATGTTCATTTGGATATTGTCCTATGAAGCAAAATCCAGGGCAAAATTTCGTTTCTGATAAATTATATACACCTATCCGGTTCTTTTTGCTTCCTGTTATAAAATCCATGCATTGTGTGTTTAGAATTTCTGTAAGGTAATATTTTATTGTATAATCTACAATCAAGTCCGGGGATCTTGAAAGTTCTTGAAGGGGGCAATTGAGGTTTTATATTTCTCCATACATCAGAGTTGGCCATTTGGACAAAGCATTTGTTTCTATCAGATCCTATGTGCTATTCCTGCTGCATTGTATACTTGGTGATAGCAGTGTAACCTACCTATGGATAGTTGTTCAGTGTTGTCAAATCACATAAGAATTCAAGATTCTGTTCCTTATTTTGTGTTAGGTTTTGACATATACTGACAATCTTGCTCTTTTTAGGATGAGCTGCTGAATTCTCTGGTGACGCAGTTTGGACATGACTGGAAATTCCTAGCAGGCCATTTTCCTGTAAGTGGAATTTTTCAGTTAAATAGGCTTTCTTGTTGTTGTTTTCCCTATCTGCAGAAACAATTGAAAACCAAATTTGCAGAAATTTGGCTGCTGGTTAAAGTGCTAATGCATGTCTCTCTTGCTTTCGATTTTTATTTCTGTCCCACTAATGTTTCACTTAACATAAACCTATTTAAATTTTCTCATAGAACCGCACTGAACAGCAATGTCAGTATCGCTGGCTAAGAGTGCTAAACCCTGTTCTTGTGAAAGGGCCCTGGACTAAACAAGAAGATCAGAAGGTAATTCATTGTTCAGTAGTTACTTTTGGAGCGGAGGAACTGAAACTGTCTTCTGTGTGATAAGGAACTCCAGGTTGCACCCAGGTTGCCTAATATAAGAAGTGGAGGAATTGCTGGGCATAATTCGCAAGCAAGGCTTTCACAACCTAGTGCCCTTGCAGAATTTCCAGCCAGAACATTGGCAGGAAATCTGGGTTTATATCTACAAGTGTGACGGATGTCAGCCTGAGTGCAACTTCTGGTTGGAAGATAAGAGATATAATTCAAATATTTTGCCCCCTTCACACAATATAAAATCTTGTAGTATAATAGAGAATCCAAACATTTATTGCATTTTGAACTATGTGGGCTGTCTAATACTATAGCAATAGCAATAGCAGTTAGACTTATATACCGCTTCATAGGGCTTTCAGCCCCCTCTAAGCAGTTTACAGAGTCAGCATATTGCCCCCAACAACAATCCGGGTCCTCATTTTACCCACTTTGGAAGGATGGAAGGCTGAGTCAACCCTGAGCCGGTGAGATTTGAACAGCCGAACTGCAGAACTGCAGTCAGCTGAAGTAGCCTGCAGTGCTGCATTTAACCACTGCGCCACCTCGGCTCTATACTCCTTCTGCAGCCTCCATCATATCCCCAATGTTGGGCAATTTGTTTTTGTTTTTTGAGAAAGTGTTATGCCTTGAAATGCTGATTTTGCCCCTTCAAGATATTAAACCCTTATCCTCAAGTTGGGGTGGTTTCCCCAGTTCTAAAGAGAGCCTAAAAACAAAAATGAGTGTCTTTAGCCCAAAGTGGATCAGAAATGCATGGACCTGTTTAACTGCCTCTCTTTTATTTTTTTTATTCATAAATATTTTGAATACACTGCATTGTCAGGGTATATCATTTACAGAAGCAAGGTAAAGAATTCACACACACACACGGACCAGGGTAGGTTCCTACTGGTTCAGCTGAACCTGAAACCGGAGCGACCCAGGCCTGCCACGCCCCCGAACTGGTTCTCCAGTATATATTTATTTTTATACATATACTGGTAACAATAGTAATAATCTGACAGAGTAGTTTTAGCTAAATTTATCTTTATATTGGCTTTTTTATACTTCTGTTGATTATATTGGCGTATTTATAATTATAAATCATCGTTGTATTTAATTCATACATAGCAGTGATCTTTCTTCATCTAATTTCTACCTCTTGTCTCCAACCATTCATAAGATCTATTCTATATCAAGTAATATTCTGTGTCCTCTTTATCTTTTATTTTTAATCTGTCCATTTCGGCACAACCTGAAATTTTCCGAATTATCTCCTCCTCTGATGGGGTATTCTCATTTTTCCAATAGTTTCCAAATACTATCCTTGCTGCTGTCAGTACATGCAAAACTAGATATGTGGTCCCTTTGTCATAACCCTCCGGTATTATGCCCAATAGAAATATTTCTGGTTTCAGATCAATACGCTTAACTGCATCTTTCTACAAACCGTAGATTCTTGTATAATGGCTGAATGTCAAAAGTGCATCCAGTAAACAAAACTAAATGTAACCATTTTATTTTTGTGATGAGGTCATTGAATTGGTGAAAAAATATGGCACAAAGCAATGGACGCTCATAGCGAAGCATTTGAAAGGCCGGCTAGGAAAGCAATGCCGGGAACGTTGGCACAACCACCTGAACCCTGAAGTCAAGAAATCATCCTGGACGGAAGAGGAGGACCGCATAATATGTGACGCCCACAAGATACTTGGAAACCGGTGGGCTGAGATTGCCAAGCTGCTTCCTGGAAGGTATGTTTAAAGGCTGTTGAAGCCGCCATCTTTCAGAATAGCAGAGCTTGCTTGCTGCTGCTTCTCCTGGCTAATTCTGCACGTATTTATCATCTATGCTTAAAGGACTGATAATGCTGTGAAAAACCATTGGAATTCTACTATCAAAAGGAAGGTGGACACGGGAGGCTTCCTTAATGAAGCAAAGGAATCCAAACCTCTTTATTTGCTTGTAGAGGTGGAAGGCAAGGAAGGACAAAATACACCAGAAGGGGAAAATCAGGTAGTGCAAAACATTTTATCTTTCAGCTGCCTACAGAATGTTTGAATAACAAATTTAGTTTTGAAGAAGATTATGTATTGTAGTGCTAGATGAAATATGGATGTGCAAAATGCAACATATCTAGGGTTAGAATTATAAGGTACAATATTTCTGGAATATTCTTTTTCATGGCATGAATGGTCACTCTTGGAACATCACAAATCACTTTGTCTTCTAGAAGATTTATTCCAGAAAACTACAAGCTATACCCAGAATTGCTAAATCACTGCATTCTGGGGGGGAAAAGCAGAAAGTTTCCAAGTAGAATGAAATATTTTATCTCCAGAATGCTGAGATTTGGATGTAATCTTTCTTTCTGCAAGGCTTAGCTCTGTAAAGGGCTGGGAGGGAGGCAGTATTTGGAAGCAAGAAAGAAAATAAAATAAAAATCATCGAAGTGACTGTTCTTTCAGAAATATGGTAAGAAGCTCCTATCAGTTTTGACCATATTAGCAATAGCAGTTAGACTTATATACTGCTTCATAGGGCTTTCAGCTCTGTAAGCAGTTTGTCAGCATATCGCCCCACAGTCTGGGTCCTCATTTCATCCACCTCGGAAGGATGGAAGGTTGAGTCAACCTTGAGCTGGTGAGATTAGAACCGCTGAACTGCAGATAACAGCTGAAGTGGCCTGCAGTACTGCACCCTAACCACTGCGCCACCTCGGCTCTATTGGTGGTGACAGAGTTGAAATCCAACATCTGGATTTACAAAAATATTGTTTTCTATAGGTTTTACTTGTGTTCTTCCAACCTCTGATTTTACAATCCACAGCTTGGAACATAAGGTATGTGTTTGTTTATAGTGATACAAATCTTCACTTATCTCTCACAGCAGCATTTTTTGACCAACTGGCCTGTCCAGACTTTGGAAGTAAAGAAGGAAGAAGTTGCTGATGAAGAGCCAGCAGACCTGCAGATGTTGCCATCTGAGCCAATGCTTGAAAGCCTAGTGGAGCCCAGTGCCAATGAAGTATCAGAAACCATGGCACCTGATGATCCTCTGAATGGGAGTCCTGTGTGCACATGGGTAGTTGAAGGAAACAATTATTTATGTACAGCTCCAGCTCCAGATATTTCAGAAGCCCTGGACATGATTGAATCTGTAAGACATGACTTAATTGAATATTTTAATGAACTACCTCAGTATTTTTCAAATTAGGAAACCTTAAGTTCTATAGACTTTTGACTCCCAGAATTCCGCAGCCAGCAAAGGAGTTACAAGTCTATAGATCTTAAGGTTGCCAAATCTATCTATATAAAAATGGTTGTGTGTGTGTGTGTGTCTGTGTGTGTGTCTGTGTATGTATGTCTTTCAACATAACTCTGGAACGCCTTGAGCAATTTCAACCAAACATGGTACACAGATGGCTTACTCTCTGGAGACAAACACTGTGGGGGTAAGACACCCCTCGGGGTGTGTGTTCTGTTACGATACAGCCTGTTATGCCTTCAAATGGCTTCTACTGTACAGAGCAATGGAGTTGCCATGGCAATGGCTTCACAGTACTCCACAATGGAGCTCCCTCTGGAAAGGGGGAAAATCCAACATTAGAAATTACGTTTGGTCCGGACATTTTCCCCTTATAAATAAATAATCAGGTTATCAGCTAGTTTTAACTATAATCAAGGGTAGGAAGAGAATGCGGCAGGAAAGATTATTTGAAAGAAATAGTCATTTTGGTGGAGTGAATACTCTGTGGATACTGTAGTGAATCTGATTGCCATTTTTATTGGCTTAAACGTTGTAAATGTATCTTTGAATGTGTATACAGTATATCTTTGCAGATTTTGACTTGATTTTAATGTTTTGGGATTTATTGGTGGTTTGGTGATTTATATGTGACCACTGGTTATATTCATTCCCATAAGCTGAATATAATGGTTAAGGTACTGGATTATGAATGGAGAAAATCCAAATTCTACTTCTAATTTAGAGGTGCTGGCTGGGTGATTTGGCTCAGTTGTCTTTAGTGTACTCAAAATCTATCTACCAACAGGCGCTCAAGTAGCGCAGGAAATTGATCTAGAACAATGATGGCGAACCTGTTAGGCACAGAGTGCCCAAACCAGAAGGCATGCGTGGTGCCAGGGCGCCAGAAACCCGATGACCAGTGTGCATGTGCACTTCAGAAACCCAACGACCAGTTGGCTGGCGCGGATACACGTATTGGAAACTCAACGACTGACTGGCTGAGCTGAAACGATGGCGCACGTGCCCTCAGAGAAGGCTCTGCATGCCACCTCTAGCATGCGTGCCATAGGTTTGCCATCACGGATGTAGAAACTTCCATAAGAGGCTTATGGGTTGATTTCAGCTGCTGTGATAGTAAAACTCATATCCCAAAACTATGAGCAGAATTTTTTACCTCTTCCTCTTGTTTGTTATCTGCAGTCTCATCTTAGACCTGGAACTTACTCTGAACATTCCTATTTTGGCAGGACCCAGATGGCTGGTGTGATCTCTCTCAGTTTGACTTACCTGATGACCTATCTGCAAGTAGTAGCAACAGTCCAGAGAGGCAAGCCTCTATAAAACCCTACTGCTCATCACAGAATGTGACAGAATACCGTTTAGATGGCCACACCATTTCGGATCTCAGCAAAGGGAGTAAGGGTGAACTCATCCCCATTTCACCTTGCACAGACATGAGCTTTGGCACCCCCACCGTGCTCAAGAGGCAAAAGAAGAGGAAAATAAGTCTCTCGCCAGTTTTAGAGAGTGGCACCAGTGCAAGCCTTTCCTTCCTTGATTCCTGTATGACACCCAAGAGCACTCCGGTTAAAAGCACGCCTGTCAAAACTTTGCCATTCTCCCCATCCCAGGTAGGTTGGAATGAACTGGCAACGAAATGGACAAAAAAAGAACAAGATAAAGGCTAATTGTGCCAAGGTGCTCTCTTACATTTAATGATGTAATGGTCAATTTTGACAATTGACAGCATCCTTTTTTGGTGGAATGTGTATTTATCGGAGTGAAAGGTGTCAGACTGCATTTGAAACCTACTTTGAAGGAGGGAATTCAGACTAAGGAAAATCAGTCATCAGTAACTACCATATATAATTTATATAGACTTTTGGGCTATTGGCAGGAAAGAATAGGTTATCTTTTCCTATCTTCCTATCTGTTTTTTTAATTTGATGAAAACTGCACCTTCCAGATTGCTGGCAGTTTGACAGAAAGTGCCCAAACTGATTGGGGATTTTGGATGTTGTAATTGTAGCACAGGGCATCAGTTTGAGGAAAATCCAGCTTGATATGAGATGAAAATGATACACAATACCATTCCTGGTGCTTTTAAATGTTAGAAATTGGCCTGATTATATCCTGATAGAATCAGAAATTGGTGGCAATCTTTTGCAAGCCAAGGCAATTTTTCTACAGTACAGGTAGTCCTTGACTTATAATCACAGTTGGGACTGGAACTTCCTTCACTGAGCAATGTAGTCATTAAATGAATTGTGCTCAATTTTACAACCTTTTTGCCGCAGTCATTAAGCAATCCAACTTTTTCCATTGACTTTGCTTGTTGGAAGCCTCCTGGGATGATCAGAAGTGGTGACCACAAGGACACTGTAACAATCTTAAATATGAGAGGGTCATTGCAAGTAACATTTTAAGCACTGTTGTAACTTTGAACAGTCATAAAACAAATCGTAAGTCAAGGACTACTTGTTGTAATCTTGTACATCATAGCGTCTGGATTCTCATTTTACAGCACCCTGTTTTCTTTTGCACCATATTTGTTTGTTTTTATCCCTAAGAAGTGTTCCTCAACCACAGCGACTTTAAGATGTGGAATACAGACATTTTGTGGCTCTAAAAATCAGTGATTGTTTTGGGCTTGATTTGTTTGTTTGATTTGCTTCCTCTTGAGTTTCTGCTTACAAAAGATTTCCCTCCATGTGTGAAATTTGTATGGACTTCTTGGACTGTATTCTTACATTGGCCAAAGGTGTCAATGTTGTGCCACGTTGCCATCATATGACTTTTCATGATGTTTCCTCCTTCATTTGAGCTGGGGTGGGCGTGGCTTGCACATAACACATCCAGCCCACCAGCCACCAGTTTGACACGTCTGGGTTAGGCATTTACTTGAGATGGATATTGTCCTTGAAATGGATATTGTCCTTCATCTCCAGCCTTGTTATGTAGTTTTGTGGGGTTTTTTTTTTTGAATTTATGAGCCCCAACACTAGCAACCTGGGCCTTTTTTGCTTGGCCTCAATAACTTTTAAGATAGAAAGTGCCCTGAGGATCTTGCTTCTTACAGATGATTGAACATAGACAAATGCTGTTGGAGGTTTGTTGTTGTAAAACTGTTACCAGGTGTTTCCATACTGACATCCTGTGTCATGTTTATTGCCAGTATGGGAGCTCTCCTGCTATATCAGTTTCCAAGATTTGAAAATGCATTCTTTGCAGACCTGATATCAATTAAAAATTAGAATTTGGTATTAAAAGCTATAGGGATTTAAATTTGGCATTGGATTACACATATATGTTTACCTCCGTTCCCATGTCTCAAACAAAGTAAGAGAAATGATTTGAAAAGGTATTTTCTTCTTTATTCATAAGCTGACTTTACTGAGTCCATTCTATTAAATCCAATACTGCCTGGCACAATTTCAACTAATATTTTCAGGAATTGTTAATGTGTTTCTGTTGAATTATAGCTTTTTACTCCAAGCCTGAGGCCAAGAAGAGGAAACAATTCCTTCCTAAGGGATTCTCCCTCTATTTTAAAAAGCTTGGCTTATTTGCAATTTTTGAGCCCAACTGGGGAAGCAAGGCAATTGCCGTGGGGCAGAGCAAAGGTTAAGTAACAGTTCTCCTCCATACCAACTCTTCCAGATTAGTATGGAGGGAAAACATATCAATGTGTAGAAATAAATCAGGCCACAAACTTAACTTCCTTTTGTGAGTTCTAGAGCAGTGATGGCGAACCTTTTTGGCACTGAGTGTCCAAACCGGAAAATGTGTGGTTGTGAGCATGCTGGAGAGTGAGCAGGATGTTGCAGAGCAGACACGCTGCTCTGTCCTCTGAAGTTCTTGGATGAGGAATTACATTCGTGTTTTCATTTTCCCCTCCATCCTGTTACCTTCTCTCTGCAACATTCATCAAATTGCTTTGAGATGATCTCTTTCCTAGTACCGTGTTTCCCCGAAAATAAGACAGGGTCTTATTCCCCCCCCCGAAATATGCACTTGGCCTTAATTTCGGGGAGGTCTTATTATTTTTGAGGTGCAGGAGGTGGCAAGCATGGTCACCTCATTGCTGCTGCCGTGTTGCAATATTTTGGGGGGAAGGCTTATTTTGGCGCATACGCTCAAAAGCCTGATTGGGCTTATTATCTGGGGAGGTCTTATTTTCAGGGAAATAGAGTACCTATCTTTTTCCACTTATGACTATAACCATGTTGCTTGTATCGTTAAAATTTATAGATTTATTAGTTTCCTAGTATAATCTGATTGCTTATTCGTAACCTATGACAATCACTAAGTTTGTATCTTATGATTCTTAATGAATGTATTCTATTTTATTTTTCTTTATGTACATATGCATATGCACCAAAGACAAATTTCTTGTGTGTCCAATCACACTTGGCCAATAAAGAATAATAAAGAATCCTATTCTATTCTTACACCTTTATGAAAAATAAAATATTAATTTTTTTTACCTTGTAGTTCCTGAATTTATGGACCAAACAAGACACTTTTGATTTGGAGAACCCCTCCTTAACTTCTACACCCGTTTGCAGCCAGAAGGTGATTGTGACAACACCACTGCACAGGGATAAGACCCCACTACTGCAGAAGACCTCTGCGTAAGTCTCCTTTCTGTCTCCCCCCCCCCCCCAAGATGCACATTCTGATTCAAGAGGCCTTAGGCAAAGCATACAGGAGATAAGAGTGAAACAAGAGGAACTTTTTGTATGCTTTATTGCATAATGTGCGTTATTGCACATTGGAAATATCTTACTACAAATAGCAATAGCACTAAGACTTACCGTATTTCCCCGAAAATTCGACATGTCTTCATAGTACAGCCATGCCACATTTTTTGGGTGGGCAAAAATATAAGGCCCCACCCCCCTGCATACACGTCTCCTGGACAACCCCCCCACCTCCGGCCAGGCAGAGCACTGCTCACCAACCTAGCAGTATCTCAAAGGTGCCAAGCTGCGGGAACCTGGGGGGAGGCAAAGGTGATTGTGTTGCTTGGTGCCTTCGGGTTATCGCTAGGTTGGTGAGCAGCGCTGTGCTCAGCTGAAGAGGGGGGTTGCCGGGCGGCTGCTCTCTTGCAAACGGGTTCCCAAAAAGCGGGGTACAGCCTCATGGGCGAATGGCTGTGTTGCGGTGTCACAGCAGCGCAACACAACAGCCATGAAGCAACCATGCTCACGAGCAGCCACCTGGCAAACTTCCTTTGTAGCCGGGTACAGCGCCATTCACTGACCTAGGGGTATCGCCAAGCCACGTGAGGCCCTGTTCGCCACCTCCAGGCTCCCGCGGCTTGGCACCTTCCAAATGCCAGTGAATGGTGCTCTGCACGGCTGGAAAGGGGAGGGGGTGTTTCGTGAGTGGCTTTTCTGCTCTTGCTCACCCACCTCCCAATGCATGGCTGCCACTCTGGGTGCATGCTCTATGGTTGTATGCTCTGCAGGCAGCTGACCCACAACCATAGAGCATGCGCCCAGATCAGTCACTGCCGAAAGACTCGGGTTGGAAGCTGCGGAAAAAGCCAGGCTGGGATGGCGGAGGTGCCCTGGCTCTGTAATGAGAACTGGGCCATGCATCGTGAGGCTGGGAGGCGGGTGAGTGAGAGCAGAACAGCCGCTTGCGCAACCCCCCTCTCCAGTCGTATTTTCAGGGAAGTCAGCATATTGCCTCCCAATAATCTGGGTCCTCATTCCCCCACCCCCAGAAGGATGGAACGCTGAGTCAAACCTAAGCCTGGTGAGATCCGAACTGCCAAATTGCAAGCAGTCAGCAGGAGTAGCCTGCAGTACTGATTTCTAACCACTGTGCAGCCGTGGCTTTTATGGTGATTGCTGTGAGATGGGCAGTAAGTAAATTTAATAAATATATAAATTGTCAGCATTTGTTTCCTTTACAAATACTTTGGATATAAATGTATTGGGTGATGTGGGCTGGCAGGGAATGCTACATTAGAGTTAGCAGTCCTGCCTCCTCATGAGTTAAATTAACTCAGGTTAAGGTCCCAAAAGTTAATAGTACTTTCTTTGACTGTTTCTTTTGTCATTCATCTGAATCCAGTCTTGGATTTAAAAATGACAGTGCTTTACTCTTCTGCATGTATGTTTTCAGATTTGTAACTCCTGATCAGAAATATACGGCTGATAATACACCTCATACACCAACTCCTTTTAAGAATGCTCTAGAGAAGTATGGCCAAATAAGGCCTTTGGTATGTATTGAGCCAATTCATGGATCCTTTCTATGTTTGTATCTCATATCCCCACTAGATTAATGATTCTCTAATATGCCTCAAGAAATGGAGTCCAAAAAGATATCTTGTCTAAGTTTAATAAGAAACTGATTCCAGTTTCTGGATTAAATTTGATTCCCATTCATGTTTGTGTTCTCTCAAGGTCGATTTAAATAATTTTCCTACATATTATAGAGAATTGGACTACATGATCCTTGTGATTACTTCCACAATTCCATATTTCTGCCCATATGGTGGGCTGCCAGGGTATTGGTTTGAATTAATTATTTTACAGAGATCTTTTGAAACTAGGCTGAAAATCAAAAGTTGATTGCTTTGTTTTTAAGATATAATAGTGATTACCATAGATAGGAGATCGTGGTATGAATCCTTTCAATTTTCTCTCCATCCACACAACTCTCTACAAAGCTCTTGTGCTACCCTCTATCTCCTGCTTTCTCGGGGAATCAGATTTTTCCCTTCTAATTATGTGCCGTTAGAAATAAATCAGATAAAATTTATTAATAGATGTGGGCAAAGTTACTATTTTAGAAATGGGTGGAACTGTTCCCTCAGGGTAAAGAACAAAATGCCGAAATGTTTAGCCATGATTCTGCTACTAATCACATCTTGTTGGCTCCCCACCCCACTTTGTATCACAAATTGTAGCCCCAAACACCTAATCTTGAAGAGGATTTGAAAGAAGTACTCTGGAGTGAGGCTGGAATGGAACTGATTGTAGAAGATGACATGAAGCCAGAGAAACAGAAGAGAAAACAGGGTGTAAGCATCTGATTAAGCATGTCTGCTAAAAGTTATCTTTCCTTTTAATTGTCCTTCTAACTTTTTTTTAATAAAAGTTTTTTATTTTTAATTTTCAAAACATTGTGTGTTATGTTTAGATATTTTAAATTTAAGATTTCAGGAATTCTAAATTGTAGCAATTAGTCCACAGTTTAGGGAATTGACTGAACAAGCCTTGTTCGTTTGTTCATTGTAATTTATGCTGGAGCTGGCAGGCTTGGCATTAATCTTCCTGGTTTGCTTGACTTAATATTGCCCTGCTTTGGTATGCTGTTATTTCCCAGAAAATCTTATTAGCATTGGGTTTTCTTTGCCGCCCACCGGCATTGAAAGGATCTTAGTGACAAGAATGTGCAAATAAATTAATTCTCCAAAACTTAATTCATGTCAAGATTGTTTAGGTTTCTGAAATAATTCACAACAAGTCAAATTTAGCATCTGACAAATCCTGGCGCCCAGACTTTTTTTTAATATCCTGGTTAAAGCTAATATCCTGATTCCATTGCTTTTTTCAGTTGCACAGGAGTCCAATTAAGAAGGTCAGGAAATCCCTTGCTTTGGATGTTATTGATGAAGACTTGAAGTTGACTGTTTCCTCTGTGACCAACCCTATTTGCTTCAAAAAAACTCAGGTGAGCTGTGTTCCCAGAGAGAGTAAGTTGGTGACACATAACAATTTTAAAATATCTCCCTTGCTACAATATTCTTTCATTGCTATGGGAAAGTTGATATCTCCCCAGTCTTTGTCCTTCCAGAAGGTAATTTCATATGTTCTTACACAATGGATCACTGTGTAGTACATGTATAGGCATAATTATATGCACACACTTTAAACTCTTCCTGTTTCATAAGACAAATTTAGCTTAATGTTTTCAGTTCTGGGTTTTTGCAAATACTGGCAAAAGACCTCTATTTTACATAAAACCTGGCAACATTTCGTGAAGAACTGTCTTCCCCCCTTTTTTTAGAATTTTCCCTTCTTTTAGGTACTTTGAGAATTGATAGTTTTTCATTCTCATAGCATTTGCTTGTACTTTACCAGTGCGTTGTGATTCCCTGCAATTTTCAGTACCAGAAATGATCATGAAACATTTCCTTCTGGCAGCAATTTCTGTAAGAGCACTTAAGCATATTAGTGAGAACTGTTAGGTATTGTCTGTTAATGCTAATGAATTATCTTGAAACTGTATTTTTTTAAAAATAAAATACAACAAACTCCCATTTGATTTTTTTTTAAAAAATTATTGTGTACTTGTGCACCGTTAATTCTGATGTAGTAATTGATACTTGACTTGTTAATGTTCTTTTCTGTAATGCTATAAATTAGAAGGCAGCAGCTTATTATCATCCATCCTGCAAAATAGTTAGTCTCCGTTGAGTTTCAGGAAAGCTGCATTGGGCCCACGCTGCTTTTAGCAACCACATTTCTCAGCCTGCAGATAAGTGGCTCAATTTTATTACAGATAAAAATATAATAAACACATTGTGGGCAGGGAGGAAAAAAAATGAGGCGGGGGATTGCAGACTCAAGAGTTAGACTAGGAAAATGTTAATGGTATTGAAGAAAAATGTATGTGGAACTTCATTAAAATAGCAAAATGCCCCAATTTTGATCAAAAACTTCCTTGGAGCACAAGAATTCAATTCATTACTTTTAATAAGGCAGCAGCTTCTTTAGTAGGTGCTATTTTTCTAGAATTTTAAAGAACTTATGTGAAAAGGGTATGTCAGTCATCTTGAAGGAGATAGTGATACATCTTCTGCTTAAGAGCTCATGTCTGTAACTGGCTGTGTTAGATAACTTTCTTGAATTTTCCCTTTTGGAGGGTAGGTTGTGGAGAAAGTGATATGACAGTAATAGAAGTCCCTGGGGGAAGTAGAATATCTAGGTTTTCTCAGGCATGGGCTGCTCACAAGGTCCACCTGTGTTGAGACACTTGTATGCTCTGTGTAACCCTCCTTGTGCTGCTTGATTTCCCAATAGCCTTTGGTGCCATCAACCATGACATACTTTTGGATTGCCTGCAAGGATTGGGAGTTCAAGGCACAATGTTGCAGTGCTTTCCTTTCTTCTTAAATAGGCAAGTCCAATAGTAGCTGTGGGGTGAGAAGAGGCTGAACCTCTTCTTAAATACTCCAATATATTGGTAGATTGAAAGGGATGCGGTGGCTCAGTGGCTAAGACACTGAGCTTGTCGATCAGACAGTTCGGCAGTTTGAATCCCTAGCGCTGCGTAATGGAGTGAGCTCCCTTTACTTGTCCCAGCTTCTGCCAACCTAGCAGTTCGAAAGCATGTAAAGATGAAAGTAGGAAAATAGGAACCACCTTTGGTGGGGAGGTAACAGTATTCCATGCGCTTTCGGCATTTAGTCATGCTGGCCACATGACCACGGAGACGTCTTTGGACAGCGCTGGCTCTTTGGCTTTGAAACGGAGATGAGCAGCGCCCACTAGAGTCGGGAATGACTAGCACATACACTATATTGCCAAAAGTATTCGCTCACAACTGCTTCTGATTATTTGGATGGGTGAGCGAATACTTTTGGCAATATAGTGTATGTGCGAGGGGAACCTTTACCTTTTTATATTGGTAGATTAGAGGTTCGCTTTCTTTCCCATTTCATTTAGAATCTATATTAAGCTGCTAAGTATGGTAATTTGCCAGCACAAGTGAATTATTAGTACTCTGGACCAGATGGGATCTTGACTTGGTCCTTTGGGCTATTGGATGGGAAAAATACTGTCCAATTAAAGCACTACACAAGTTAAATTAAACAAATGTGCCTTTTTGAGCAACATATTAATACATTTGATTACAGTAGTTTTTAAACTGGAGATACAAGTACAGTTAACTTAGCCCGTAGCCATCTTATGAATTGCTAAACCAGGGAGACATATAGCCTACTATTTCTATGATTCCCAGGAAGTTTTGCAGCCAATATGGTGAAGCTTTCTAGAGGGAAAGTGATTGTTTATTCTGAATTATGGTAATAAGTCTGTTAGCCTTGTTTGTTATTGTCATCTTTTGCATTACTCAGGAGTAATTGTTATGAAATTTCTTATTGTTGGAGATAAGGTAGTCCTCAGCCTAGGACCACAATTGAGCCCAAATTATCTGTTGCTATGTGAGACAGTTGTCAAGTGAGCTTTGGCCCATTTTATGACCTTTCTTGCCACAGTTGTTAAGTGAATCACTGCACTTAAGTTAGTAACACGGTTGTTAAGTGACTCTGTCTTCCCCATTGACTTTGTTTGTCAGAAGGTTGCAAAACGTGATCATACGACCCTGGGAAACTGCAACCATCATAAATATATGCCAGTTGTCAATCATCTGAATTTTGATCATGTGACCAAACATGATCCTAAGTGTGAAAAATGATCATAAATCCTTTTCTTTTTCTAGCACAGTGTTTCTCAACCTTGGCGACTTTCAGTCCTTTGGACTTCAACTCCCAGAATCCCCCAGCCAGCATAGCTGGCTGGGGGAATTCTGGGAGTTGAAGTCCACAGGACTGAAAGTTGCCAAGGTTGAGAAACACTGTTCTAGCACCATTGTAGTGGTCGCTAAATGAATGGTTGTTAAGTCCAGGACTATCTGTATGCTGATGAATTATTACTTTGAACATAGTAAAGTATTGCAAATGAAGTGTTTTTCCTGTTGGAGAACTGATACCATGCCTGAAAGATCAGGGCATTTCCTGATTACTTTAAATGCCTGTTTTGCTTGCTTTATAATGGATTGATAGGAATGGCTTGGAAAGAAATCAGTAACTATATATTTTTTTGGCAACTCTTGCTTTTCTCATTGGTTGACTGATACATGAATTTTCTTTTGCAGTCCCTAAACTTTTCCTTGTCAAGCAGCCAGAATGACAACAGTTTACTCAACAGAGGATTTGTGCACATAAAGACTGAGAAGGTGCCATCTTCCAAAAGAAGCCAAAGTAAATTCAGGGTACCAGCTCTGGTAAGTGTAGGCAGTCATGGACATTGGCTAGATGCCACAATCTTAGGGATTTGAAAAATGGGATGCTAAATCCCTACTGGGCTCCTAGCAACTTATATGATTATATGATTCATCTCTAAATTTATGAATCAAGAATGAAAAGTCACCTTTCAGGCAAGTTGAACTTGTTTCCTGAGGCCTTGCATAGACATATCTGAAATTTTCTGTGCCACAGTGTAGAAGCAGTTTGTCTGTCATTGTATGTCAACTTACTCTTGTACTTTGAAACTGATTATAAAGTTTGGTCAACCATTATTTTTTAATGGTTTACTATATACTGCTTTGACAATATAATGGTTGCCACAGGGCAAAAGTTCTGTGTCCCTGTTTAATGATTTTATATCTGTCAATTACAAATGCATTGCTTTGTTTTATTCTTTTCTTTCTACGCCACTGCACTTTTCATAAGCTTCATTCTCCTGCCATTTTGATTTGTGGTCTAGTTTGAAATCTGTTGCGTGATAACAATAATTAAAAAATGTAAATATTCCAAAGGCTCTGCAGTCACCTTCTGTAGAAAAAACAATCATTTTCTTGTTTAAACAGGCAGTCACCTTCCCAATTTGTTGTTTCCATTTATTTGCTATTACCTGCTTTAGAAATAAGGATGCAGGTACCATAATTCTCATGTTACAACCACAGTTGAGCCCAATATTTTTGTTGCTGAGTGAAACATTTGTTTAGTGCGTTTGTCCCATTTTACAACTTTTCTTGCGACATTTGTTAAGTGAATCACTGCAGTTGTTAAATTGTTAACACTTGTTGAGAAAAATCTGGTTTCTCCATTAATGTTGTTTGTCAGAAAGTCACAAAAGGTGACCCTGGGACACTGCAACCTCTTATATGTGAACCAGTTGTCAAGCATCCGAATGTAAATCATGTGACCATGGGGATGCTGCAAAGGTCATAAGTGTCATAAATCACTTTTTTAGGGCTGTTGTAACTTTGAATGGCTAAGATGCTGAGCTTCTCGATCAGAAGGTCAACAGTTCAACGGTTTGAATCCCTAGCACCGCATAACGGCGTGAGCTCCCATTACTTGTCCCAGCTTCTACTAACCTAGCAGTTCGAAAGCACGTAAAAAATGCAAGTCGAAAAATAGGAACCACCTTTGGTGGGAAGCTAACAGTGCGCCTTCGGTGTTTAATCATGCTGGCCACATGACCACGGAGACATATTTGGACAGCGCTGGCTCTTCAGTTTTGAAACTGAGATGAGCACCGCCCCCTAGAGTCGGTAACGACTAGCACATATGTGCAAGGGGGAATCAAGTGAACTGTGGTTAGTGGTTAGTTGAAATAACATCATTTTGGGGACATTTACAAATTCGTTGTAGCTTTGGTCAACTTAATTGCAGATTGTTGATAATCCAAAATTGGTTGGAATCTCATACCACATTAAATCAAGGTGGTTTTTTTTCTGTATTCGTGTGTATTTCTCAATCATTTGGACGCATGTACAATGGAGTCTTTATATTCTTTGTTTTGTAGATGTCCAGTGCTTGGAAAACTGTGGCTTGTGGTGGTTCCAAAGATCAGCTGATCATGCAAGACAAAGCGCGTCAAGTCCTGGGTGTTTTGAAGCAGAATCACACATCTCGGACATTGATCCTATCTTGAAAAACTCTAATAATATGTAGTTCTGCTTTTGGGAATATATGGAAGTGGGGGTAAAGAGAAAATAGCTGACTTTTTCAGCACAACTTCTCTTTCTGTGACCTCTGAGATTTGCATTGTACTGAGTTTCTGATTCTAAGTGGGGTGTAGAAAATTTGGGCCTAGCAGAATGCCGAGAATGTGGCAGCCCTAAGTGCAAAGAAATATCCATTCTCCTTTTTCGTACCTCCTAGGCCATTTGCATAAGTGGAAACAGATACTGTTTTGTCCTTGACTTCGATTGACCTACAAGAGGGATCCATGAGCTGAATGATTGGACACTGATGAGACAAACCTGGATGTCCAGATCTGGTTAGTTTCCACCATCTCTGTTCAGCTTTGCATTGTTGGGCAGCGGATTCGGATAAAAAGGAAGATTACCTATTATCAGGTGGATGCATCTGAACGCCAGACTGAACCCAGAAGATGATCTGATACACTATGAAACATTGAAACCACTTCCTAAGAGCATTTTTGACTAAAAAACTACTGCAATCACTGCCTTTATCTTTTGTCAACATCTGTTGCTCCTTACGGAAATCCGGGATTACTTAAAAAGCAAGCCACAACATACAAACCTAGTTTGTGTAATATTTCCAGTGTCCACAAGAGGGCGTTGATGTCAACATATTGCTCTAGTGCAGCCTAATATAAATCCATCTAAGGAACAAGCCAGCTATCTGAAAGAAACAGTTGATTGTATTGGGTGCACATTCTTCTAGGAGGCTTTGGGGAACATTTTTGTATAAACCTGAAGGCACATACTGCACAAGAAAAGCTACAGTCGGTGTAAATTTGCTTCTGACAACGTCTGAAAGCCACATATACAGTTTTGCTGTAGAAGACGACCTTGGTGTAATCTTGCAAATGGAATGGGTCTCATTGTTGATGTGTACAGTAAAGGAGGCAGAACAGTGGTTGGGATAAGTTGTGCCTGTTTGTGGCTTGTGCTATTCATTTGAAGCGTATCATGGTGTTTGGAGAGATCCTGCCAAATCAAATCCTTTTTGTCAACTGACTCAGCTTCCGGGTACCTGAAGCTAATTGCAAACCTGTGTTATTAGGGCAAAGGGTCATGTTGCTGTGCTATAGGTTGATGCCCATGGTGCAATAGACAGAGAAACATAACTGTGGTACACCTACATCTCTATTATCGGGCAGATCCGTAGGCTTGCTTTTGCAAAAAATGTTTAATATGAACCTCAATCAGTATGAAAGCCTTTCTCAGAAGTACTTGAATATTTTAAATATGCATTTGCATTTAAATGTCAGTCACCCCATACGCGTCTCTGATGTCTGTAAATCAATATCTTAATTGGGACCCTTGAAGTCTGAATTTCCAAGACGGGTAAGGCAGGAAAGAAAAATATGGGGAGAGAAAAAGTCTGAATGACATTAGAATGAAGTGAAACCACTGAGAATATGGGAGATTCTCTAAACTGATATTGATTATATCAAATACAGATGTTCCAGGGAAGAAGAGTCCATTAAGTTCTCATTTTTGAAAATAGGATTTTCATTAGTTAAAATCAAAACCTTTTCTTATTTCTTTGAGGTGCAGAAACTTCAGTAGATAGAAATAAGAAAAGCTACAAGACAAGGGTGTTAAACTGGTGTCCGTGAGGGCTGGATGCGTCACAGGCCACGCCCACCCCAGCTCAGCGAATGGGAAAAACATTGCAAAGCATCACGTGACAGCAATGTGATGCGACTAGTTTGACACCCGTGCCACAAGGCATCTCTCCTGAGTAGCAAAGCTGGTGATCATCTTAAATGGTGAAATTATATCAATCATGCCTGATAAGTTCTTGAAAATTCAAGCTTGCAGCTGTTTGTAAGCTATTTCTTTATCTGTTTTGGATTCCCCTCGGAACCAGCCGTATCCTCTTGATTTCTTTCATTATTTATGCCATCTAATCCACACTGCTATGATTGCTATTGAGCAAGTCTTTATCTCTGTACATAACCTACCTCACAGGGCTGTTGTGAGGCAAGCTGTATAGCTTTGAAGGAATGGAAAAGATACAAATAAAACAAGACTAACAATTAGAAATACTGCTTTCTACTTAAGATGCAAAATGCCAGATAAGGTTGGGGAAAACTGGAAAGTTTTTTTTTTTTTTGGCTGAGTATTAGCGCTTTTGCAGACTTCTTACCATGATGAGACGGCCCTTCAAATATGCTGAGCTTCAATTAACACATTCCCCCCAGCCAGTTGATTATTAAATACATTAATTGGCAACAATGCAGTTGAAGTCCAGCATATTGGAAAGCTGGCTGCCATCACTGCATATTTCAGAATTGGGGTGGGGGTGGTTTGGACTGGAGCTGTCTAATTAAAAGATTAGAAGAGGAACATTAAATGCTATTGCTAATTCTGCAAATCTGATTCACCAACATATTCTGCTGTATGAGCTTATTGCTTATAAAGGAAGACTTAATGATGAACAAATTTCAAGGGGATTGAGCAGAGAGCCTGGCTAATAACGAAAACAATTAACTTTTAATGGGAATATTTCTTGCCTGAAGTCTGCCAAACTTTGTTTTCCCTGAGCCTATACCTATAGGACAGGTTACCTTTCAGTGAATATTGAGCAGGTGAGGTATGCTAGGGAAATTTAAACCATAACTGGTAGGCTACTAGTGAGAACTTTAAGGAAAAGGCAAACAAGGATGTGAAAGCATTAACGGATCACTGCAAAAGAGGACGAGCTACTTCCTGTTTTCAGATAAAGTACTGGGCTAGAGGTAAAAATGCATGGGTTAAGCCAAGATGAATGTGTTTTGTTGCATCAGACAATATTCTGCTTAGCATATTGGGGACAGTCTTGAAAAAGATGGACGAGAACAAAAACTATGCTTGATTTAAATATGCTGTAAATTAAATGCAGTGAAGGGTTGCTTCTCTTGAAATCAATATTCCTTTTGTAAGATTAAAAGTAACAATTTGGTGACAATTGTTAAAAGGCCTTTTTTGTGACTGCCCATGACTTTGCTTCTTCCCAGATGTGCTTGTTTGATCCCCTAACTACCTAGTCTGCTTTAGTATCTCATAAGCTGCTTGATAAAGACATACTGTTGATCCCAAACTAAATTTTGCCTTTTGTTTACAGCAAATCTTTCTAAATCCATACCAATGCAAACACTTTTATTAGATACAAATACACAAGGTTTCATATTTAAATTTATGGGCCAGGGCAGCATGTGTGTGGTGGCGCAGTGGTTAGAATGCAGTTTTGCAGGCTAACTCACTGCCAGGAGTTATTCGATTCTGATCGACTCAAAGTTGACTCCTTCCATCTTCCAAGGTGGGTAAAATGAGGACCCAGATTGTTGGAGGCAATATGCTGACTGTAAACTGCTGAGTGAGAGCTGTAAAGCACTATGAAGCAGTACATATTAGCTATTGCTATTAGAAGGGATACCAGCAAAGAATGACATAACATGTGGTCCTGTAATTCCTGTTTCTTGATCAGACACAAAAGAAGACAGATCTGTATTATAATACAAATCTCTGCATGTTGAAATGCGCAGTCAAGTTGCAACATTTGGTCTGAAAGAAGTACTATGAAGTCTTTTTCAACTGTTTCTCCCTCTACTCGGAAGGCATATCTCTGAGGTTCGTTCCTAAGATTCAAGCTGTGTTTCTTTTGCAAGATGATATTTTCCCAGCCCTGTGTAGTATATACCTAGAAATAATTCTTGTCTTAACTGGTGCACATTACTATGGTGGCAGCTATAATTGTAATTGTATGGCCATTGTTGGCATCTATTCACTATTGTCAATTACACTTGCTGGAACCACTTTACAGTCTTTAAAAAGTCACAAATACCCTTTTAAAGCTGTTGATGCCTTTGAGTTGTTCTTTATTACTGCCATTCTAACATTTTCATCTATTTAAAAAAAAAAATGAAACTCAAGAGAGTCCTGTAGGGCTTCCGTTATTTAGAGAGTTTTCTAGTTAAAACAAGGAAATGCTTGTCTGTGGATGTCCTTGGTAGCTAGATATTTGTATAAATGTAATGATAAAAAGTAAGAGTTTGAACATAAATTATTTGAAAACATCCTGATGAAGGGAGATAATTATTCTCTGAAACTACAGAAAATGCCTTGGGAGTACGCCCAGTTGAGTACTTATAAATTCTGATAAGAGTTGACTGGATCAAAATTTTTCGGATTTAGGGATGAATTGGGACATAATTAACCACCTGCAGTTCTAGGCTAAAAAAATATTAATTTGCATTTAGAAATATGTCATCTTACAGAATGTATTCTTAAGAGTGAACATTCTGAGAGTGTTCAGAAATACTAAATGAAGATTTTAATGAAGATTTATTTGAAGCGGTATCAGATTAATATAAAAACATGGCAGATAGGCTTTCTGAGTCAGCTATGTGCAAAATGGAAAACAAAATTTATTTCATTAAAGTTGTTATGGCCTCCCACTCCAGTAGACTCTGGTTCACTGATGCATTAATTTCCTTCAGGAAGAAGAGTTATTCTTTATCCCAGGATGAAGATGAATATAGCTGAAGCCACTGTCAAATTACCTTTAAGGTTTGAAGGCTTGACTTGAAACAATATTTGTTTTCCAAATGTACTGCAGTTCACCAACATCCAGGAATGCAGAACTTAAAGGTAAAGGTTCCCCTCACACATATGTGCTAGTTGTTCCCAACCCTAGGGGGAGTTGCTTACCTCAGTTTCAAAGCCAGAGAGCCAGCCCTGTCTGCAGATGTCTCCATGGTCATGTGGCTGCCATGTCTAAATGCCAAAGGCTCAAGGAAAATGTAAGTAGAAAAACAGGGATCACCTTTGATGGGAAGCTAACAGTATTCCTTGAGCCTTTGGCATTTAGACATGGCAGCCACATGACCATGGAGACGTCTTCAGACAGGGCTGGCGCTCTGGCTTTGAAGCTGGGACAAGTAAGAGGAGCTCACTCCGTTATGCGGCGCTAGGGATTCGAACTGCCAAACTGCTGACCTTTTGATCAACAAGCTCGGCGTCTTAGCCTCTGAGCCACCTCCAAAATATATTAAAGAATTATTGACCCACCCCCATTTCATTTAAAGGTGGTCTGGGAAAGAAACCAACAGAAAGGTACCCTAGAATATAACTTATATAACACGACACTATATTTAAAAAAAACAAACATCAGAACACACCAGCAGGCTACTCCATCCATTAGGCACCACGCCAGAAACCTACAAAAACATCACACAAGGACTCTGCAAACTGAAAGACAGAACCTTGTATGGGAAGTTTACCAAGATTGTAACCTGCATTACATAGCAGAGGTAGGATGCAGCTGCTTCAAAGAATTAAATAACTCATGTCTGCAATAAAGAACCAGGACTACAAATTCTTAACAACTACCTATGCCCTTCATACAAATCCTACATTGGATTAGAATAATTGAGTATGCAAACAGGTAGAAGCCCAGCACTTCAATTTCTGGCTCATTAACAAATCAAGGGAGCTGGATACGATCTACCACCCAGTTCAGAGGTGTGATCCAGACCCCACAAAGAAAACAGACAAGACAGAAAAAACAGAAACAACACACAACCCCTAGCAACCAATTATTTGACGTGCTCCAGGAAACAACCAATCATTCTCCACAGACAATTATTTCTACAAATATTGCAAGGAACTGTTGCACTGAAAAAGACTTGCTGAGGTGGTGGACGGGCTGGGGCATCTGCAAAAGCCTGATCAATACCTTGGTACTGGTTTCCTGAAGCCCAGAACGCCTGACTACTAACTGTATAGAGATCTCCAAAGTTTTTAAATATTTCTGCTGAAGTAAAAAACCTCAGGAATTCTGAACCTGACAGATTCTCACAGGAAACCAGACATAATAGTACAATGTTACAAACATGGAAACCAGATTATGCAACCAGCCTACTGTAGATGTCTACTTTCTCCCATGTTCAAAAGCACTATCACACACAAACACCATCAAAGGTGACACCAGCCAGAGCATACAAAAACTCAAGTAGTGCAAGATCAGAAATGTGGAGAGACCTGGCCTATTGAATCACTAAGAGTTGGGCACAACGAATGGATAAGATCCTCATCACACATAAAATTAGAGATGCATTCACTTATTCTCTCACCATCATCTATCAGCAACGTCCCTCTTGATTTTACACTGGACAAACAGGTCAAGCTTCATGCAAAAGAATTAATGCACATACGGTTGACATTAGAGTTCAAAACAAGGGCAAAATAATATCAAAGCATTTTAATTTCCCAGGATATCTAATCACAGATTTCAAAGTGACAGTTTTAGAACAATGAAACTACTCCAACATTATAGAATGAGAGACTGCCTAACTCATATGCATCAAAAGGTTTCAGGCAATCTTTGAAGATCTCAACAAACACATCGGGTTTTTAACACATTACAATTGCTAATTGATGAGCGATGATAAATGTTTGGCCCTGGCACATTATGCCAAGGGGTCTTCAGTAACCTCCAGCCTGAAGCTAAACAATATAAGGATATGCAAATACATTATTGCTGCCAAGGATCTACTCAAACACAGAAACTTTAATTTGTTTTTCAGTACCCACTTCAGCCTGCAGTCATATTTATTCCCCAGAGACATTCTCGGGAAGAAAAGATGATAAACACTAGAAGAAATATTTCATTGTGAAGTGCTCTTACCATCTTGCAAATAAAGAATAGAAAGAACAGTTCATTTGCTATGATCCCTCATGGAGAGAAAGAGTTTGGGATGGTAGCAGAGCAACGAGGAGAAAACTCTTTAGAAAACTACAGAGATGACCTTGGAGAACAAGAACAACAGCAGAAGTTAGCTAGAGGTTGAATGAAGACCAAAAAAAAAGGGGGGGGGGAGAAGAGGGCATTAGAAAGATATAAAGTCCATCCATGTGGAAAGAAAATCTTATAGTAGCCAGTATGAGCTCTTCCTCCTCTTTGCTTTCTCCCTTGGGATTTTAAAGCAGCCTGAAGAGCACCGGACCACAACTGGTTTACAATTATAAAAGAAAAAAAACACTGATAGTACTTGATTGAAAATGTGTGCTGGAAGAAGACTTGGTTTGTATGGGAGATTGCAGCCTTAACAGGCTTAACAGGTGACTGATGCTGAAGGAAGAACAGGCTTGAATTCAGCAAACCAACAGCAAACAACCTCAAAGGGGGAAACAGAATTGAGCCACCTCACCACTTCAACAGAGATGCTGACAATCTTTAGCCAGCAGCTGATAAAGCATTTTCCTTTTCTTTTAAGAATACAGTAAAGAAAAAGAAAAGAAATATATAAATAACTTCCTCCTTCATCCCAAGTATAAACAAATGTAGTAACTTATCACCTTCTTTTAAAATACAACAAATTATATAGATTTTCACGGGTGTAGGTATGCTGGTCTTGTTGTATTCAGGTCTTTTTCCATGTAAGATTGAGATTGTCTTGGCAACGTTTCGGCGAGGTCTCACTCGCCATCAAAACACCAGCCTGGGGACGGCGAGTGACACCTCGCCGAAACGTTGCCAAGACAATCTCAATCTTACACAGAAAAAGACCCGAATACAACAAGGCCAGCATATATATATATTTAAACAAACAAACACAGACAAACATAAAATATAAAATCATCTTCAAGTTACATACAGTGTGTCGATTGGTTACAAAACTTTTGTGCTTCATCACCATAGTCTTCATTTACAATTAATATAGAATCTCATATTATTATCAATCTGATATATGTATACAATTATTATCATTGATAAACATTTATTTGACTATAACTATTATTACTTCCTTTTATGTGAGATATTCTAAATTTGGAATAAATTTATATTATGGCATTTCATTACATCATCCTAAAACCATCTAGTAGTAGTACATCTTTATAGTATATTCTGTATAAAATTGTTTATCTTTGGTTACAAAACTTTTGTGCATCCTTTCCATAGTCCTCACTTACAATTTTTATAAAATCTCATATTATCAATCTAGTATATATGTATACATTATTATAATTGTTAATTATTTATTTGACTATAACTATTATTACTTCATTTTATGCGTAATATTCTAAATTTAAATAAATTTAAATTAATTTTTATGATAGCATTTCATTACATCATCCTATATCCATCCAGTAGTAGTACAATCTTTTATCTCTTGCCTTTTGTAGTATTTGTGTTCTAATTGCTTTCTTGGTAGATCTTATATGGACTTCTCTTGGCAACTTGTTTTTCACTGCATATCTTGTAAAGACTCGAAACCCCTCGTCTGTTCGTTCCATCAACTTCCCTTTGGTTATCACTGATGCTTCTGCCAGAATTTCTATCATTACTTCTGCCAAATTTTCTCCCTTTTAATCTTCTATATTCTGGAATCTGAGGTAAAATTCTGATCTGTTGATCTCCCATTCCAATATTCCACTCTTGTCTTTTTCAACCACGCTCAATCTGCTGTCAATATCTCCAATTTTCTTATCTCTTTGTTCATCTTTTTCTTCAATTTTTTGAAATCTGTCCTCATATTTCATCATCGTTTGGTGGATATTCTCAATTTTTTCATCTGTTTTTCCTGTTCTTTGTTCAATATTCTCTGTTCTCTTTTCAATGTTCTCTGTTCTTTGTATTTTTTGAATTTCTTGCATAATCATCTGCAATGTCACTTCCTTTTCTTTTTCGTGCTGCAACATCATCTGCATTATCTTTTCCTCCAGATAGAAAACACTGCCACTACATAGAATCCAAGGCTTTTTCATTATGTTCCAAACAAGTTCACTGCAATCTTCTTCCTTTCACCTCCAAGCTTTCTTTTCACTCCAATCCAACTAATGATAGTATCCCAGAGGAGCACCTGTATAAACAATCTGTGCTCATCCTACTATCATTTTCAATAAACAAACTCAGAATCCTTGAAATGTAACACCAGCTCTTACTTTGCACAAGATTATCAAATGCTCAAAGAAAGAAAAGAAAAACAATGTTTCCAAGCCTTTAAGTGGCAGGGTTACTACTTTTCCTCTACTTTTACTTCCCTCTTTATATTCCAAACTTAAGGAAAAAAAGATTTTTTAAAAAAAATGCAATAGAGCATTGAAAAAAGAAAAAGAAAGAAAGTATTAAGCAATAAGTATTAAAATAAGAAAAATAAAAGGAAAAAAACCCAATCCAATTTAAAAAATGAATATTTATAAAAATTTCAGCAATAAAAGGATTAAGGAAAAATAATACACTATGTTTGACTCAGGCTTAATCTCGCTGCTTGACCTCTTCTGTCTTCAATTTTAACTTTACTTTTGATCTTTTAGGGTATTCTCTTCTCTAATAATAAAAATTGTTTCACCAATTCGACACACTTTGTCTCCAGCTTTCCTTCCATTCTGGAGCTGTCCCAACTTTCAGCATCTTTAATGGATGTTTCTCAGTCGCCGGGAAAAAGGGCTTCTCCTGGATCTACCTGGGACTTTGCAGGATGTGCCCTTCTCTATTACCGTCTCTACAGGATGGTTTAGGTCCAAAAGGACCATCCAGGGGCAAAGATATCGACAGTGATCTTGGAGCACTGTTAGCCCTGCCTCCCCCATATCCCATTTCTTTATCTACATGCTACTTATTAAACCTAGCCTTTCGGTCCTATTTAAAATATTTAAAAATACAAAAAAAAAGTAGTAGGAAAATGAGAAGAGGGTTTGTGAAGAGAAACATGCAGGTAAGTTGAATGCCGTGGGAATAAGACACCTAAAACTGGCTCCCTGAATACCTCGCCATAGAAGGACAGGACTTGGGGTTGCCCAGACGGCTCCTTACAGATGTTTCCCATGATGGGATCATAAACTAGGCTTCTCCAGTAGGCTTTAGAGCTCTGGGAGTTGTGAGAAACTGTTTTGCCCAAATTGCAGTCAGAATCTTTCATAAGGACACTGGGTTCATCCATCTCCTCTTAATCACTTTTATTGGAAACTAGCCAATAACCTGTCGTTGCCCAGGTATTTATTTGTAGAAGGAAAATGTACAGACCAAACATAATTTCTAATGTTGGATTTCCCCCCTTACCAAAAGCCCCCTTGTGGAATACTGTGAAGCTGTTACCATAGCAACTCCACTGCACTGTACAGTAGAAGCCATTTACCGCAGTACTTTAGAAGCCATTTTAAAGCACAACAGGCTGTATCTTAACAGAACACACACCTCGAGAGGTGTTAGAGGTCTTACCCCCACAGTTTTTCCCCCCAGAGAATAAATAATCTGTGTACCAAGTTTGGTTGAAATTGCTCAAGGCGTTCCAGAGTTATGCTGGAACACACACACACACACACACACACACAAACACACACACACACACGGCTTATAAATTGCCTTTTGGACAAAAAGAACCCCCAGAAGGATAACTCTTAGTACTTGGTAATTTTTAAATAACCCACAGCACAAGAAGGTTTATGTATTTTTAACTATTTTTTTATTTAGAAAGAAGTAGTGAAAGGACAATTAGTATGTTGATTTTGGAAATATTTTATGGACTTGGGAACTAGGTTGATTGAAAACAAAACTTTGAAACTGCTCTAAGAATATTTGTTGTTTGTTTAAAATTCTGTTAAAATATATGAAGAACCGAATTTAAGTGTAAGAAATATCTTTCTGGGAAATGTTCTGATCAAAGAAAGACATATAAAAGGAGACCTTGAAGTCTAGTTACATTCAGAAAGAACTAAAGATTATAATTAAAGAAGAACTTTCAATAAGACAATGGAGAAAATATTTTAACTGAAATAATTTAAAGATTTTTGGTAACAACATACTCAAAACTTACTCTTTATACTAGGGTTGTCAAACTCCCGGTCCACTCGCTGAATGCATCACATGCTGGCCACGCCCATGCCTGGTTTAGCGAAGGGGAAAAAAGTCCTGATATTTCACGTGATGACGCCCGGATGATATGAGTTTAACATCCCTGCTTTAGATTGTGTGATAAAATAAAATTGTGCTTAAATAAAGAGATAGAAGAGGATATGGATTTAAATCTGACAGTGTATAAGAATGATATTGACAAAGATGTTATACAACCAGAGGTGGATTTCAAATCCCAGCACTACCGGTTCACTCATGCTCACACGCACCAGATGGGTGGGTGGAACCTTCCACCGCCACCACTACCGGTTCAGCCAATCCGGGCCAAACTGGAAACAACCCACCTCTGTATACAACATGAACAAATGAAACTTGCCAAGGCTTCAACAGTTAAAAGACACACACAGATAATAAACCAGAAGAAAGATTGGGATATGTGGATCTTAATTCAGAAAAGTGAGTTAGCTAATTTTCTTACTTCGGTTTTACAAAAGAGATGTGTTATACCTATGAAGAAACTCCTGAGCTTTTGGGGCATTACATAAAGGGAATAATTAAGTCTCTTAAAACTAAAACTAACTTTACAAAATGGGCCTATTTGATCAAAGTTAAATTGTATATAATCCTCTCTTTTATAATAACTTTTATTTGGTTTTTCTTGACTAGGACTGAATGATGAGATTTTAAATATTTGTTTATGGGAAGAAGAGAGTTTTATTGTCTTTTTAGAGACAGTGATAAGCTATGATATTATAATTAGAATAGATGAAGAGAAGATGAAAAATTTGTTGCATCATTTGAAGTCATTAAAGATTAATATTTTCAATTTGTTGTTTCCAGTATTTCCTAATGGAATTTTTCTTGATTAAGTTTGAAAGATGAGGTTTTAAAGATTTGTTTATAGATATGAGAGACATGGGAAGAAGAGTTTTAGACAAAATAACAAAGTATTATATAAACTATGGGAAAGAATAATGAAAGTTAAAAGTTAAAATGTCTATATGGTTATTTCTGGTAGCTCTTAATGAACATTTCTGATTAAGTTTGAAAAATGAGGTTTTATTATTTGTCAATAGATAAAATGAGATATGGGATGAAGAGAGTTTTGGTTGAAATGCTAAGAGAAACTATTAAGCTATTGAAAATGTTTATATTTGCCTTGACAAAGGGGGAAGTTATTTCTGTCTTTATTATTTAGAAAGAGAGCACCCTTTTCCTCCCTTTATTCTTTTTGCATTTTATCTTTTGTTGCTGTTAATATTCTTTTTAGTTTATATTAGTTTTTTTATCTCTGTAATTTTAAAATTCAATTAAAAATGTTATTAACAAAAGGAATGAGGTACTTAAGAAGTGTGCATGGTCAAAACAATAAGTGAAAGGATACAGAATTAAAGGGTGCTGGATGAATACAGATTGAATATAACAATAAATATGACTACACAATTGTGATCACAATTCAGATGCTTGGCAACTGACTCATATTTATGATAGTTGCAGTGTCCCGGGGTCATGTAATCACCTCTTGTCCTTCTAACAAGCAAAGTCAATGGTGAAGCCAGATTTACCTAACAACCATGTTACTAACTTAACAACTGCAGTGATTCACTTAACAACTGTGGCAAGAACAGTTATAAAATGGGTCAAAACTCACTTAACTGTCTCATTTAGCAGTAGAAACTTTGGGCTCAATTGTGGTCGTACGTAGAAGACTACCTGTGCCAAAGAAAAATATTGAAATGGTTTGATATCTGGGAATTCTGGGACTTGAAGTCCAGACATCTTCAAGTCGCCAAGGTTGAGAAACACTGATCTAGAGAAACTAGGGATGGAAAAGCAAAATGAATATATTAAGGAAAACTGACACAAAGTATGAATCGGTGTTTTGTGTATGAATGGAATGGTACCAAGGATGAATTGGAAGAATACTAAAATATGAAGAGGTGTAGTGAATGGTTTGGCTGTAAACTAGTAGCTGATTCCTTTTTTTTCTTTTCTTGCTTTAAAATTCTTTGATTTGCTTTTCTGAGTGGAAATACTAACTGGAACTAATGAATGTGGTAGTCCAAAATATGTGGAAGGCACCAATTACCTATTATTAATTGAAGCAAAATTAGCTTAGCCCAAAGAGCAAGTTAATTTATGAACCTTAGCTAAACTATTTTTGTGGTCTCAAAATCCTATTCTGATTATTTTCTTTTTAATCGCTATCAGCAGTGCAAAGCTGTTTGACTGCTTCCAATAATATTCATTGATGATTAACTAAAGATGAGGAGTTTCATATATTTATCATTAAATGGCACATAAGATTCATTTTGCTTTGTGAGGTGCATTTCTACATGGGCTGTTGAATTCAATCGTCTTGGTGCCCACTTTAACCCCATGTGGGATTTCATACAATTGATGCTACAGATGGGATGAGACTGTTTATTAGTAGAATTGAGATTTACAGAGTTTTGCCAGTCGCATTGTTCCTGATATTGCTCCTAGTCCATTGACATGTTCAGCAATTACTTTTAGGGAACTTCCTTGTATATATCAGGTTTCCTGATTCAAGACTGGTCAATGCTTCTAGCTTCCTTCATGGATAGAAATGTAGAATGATTGAAGATGATATCCAGGAATATGAATGGGTAGTCTTCTGGGAGACACCGAACTGTAATTCCTCAGAGCCTCATCTAGCATCCACAGCAATGAGTTAGCTGTTGTTCAGCAAAAACTGGAGATTTCAGATTCCCACCCTGATTTCAAATACTTAATATTGGATTTAGAATTATTAGATGCCACCTGATTACAACTAGAATATTCATGACTGGGAGAGACATGGTAACAAGGTCAGCCAATGAATATGCATAGTAGTTAAGTCAGCAAATGGGAGCTTAAATAGATCTGACTCTGTGCTGAGAATCGAAACGGAAACTACTCTGTCTGCTTTGAATTCCGAACTGAAAACTCCTCTCTGCTGTACTGCTGCCTGTGTTTGCTTGTAACTACTACTATGTTGAAAGAATTTACTATTGGTATTGTACATTTATTCATCTGTTATTATGTATATAAAGAAGTTAATGAATCCAGCTGAATCAGTTACTGTTTGTGCTTTCTGGATTTGATTTTCCTGCAACAAACTCTGATATGTAATTATGCTAGTTCATTCATGCCAAGGGCTTTTGGTAGACAACATCATTTTAAAATCAAATTACCCAACATCCAAATCTCTACTTTTGATAGGAGATGGTAGGCTGTGGAGAACCTCAGATTAAAACCCCCCAAAGGTGCTTTGGAGAATGCAGGTGTACAAATATAGTTTCTTTCTGAAGTTCATTCAATATATCCCCCACCCCCACTCCCAGAGTGTACAACAGCTGCAAAAAGAAAACTTTCTCATAATTGGAAAGAAATGGAATGAACAGCTGGATGCTCTGGTACCACCTCTTGTCTTACATTATTAGGCAGAACAATGTACAGAGCCTGGATTAAGAACATTGAGATGTTACGTACAAATTTTACTTCATGTTTGGAAAGGAAACAATAGGACAGATTGTTTCCCTCTCAACTCAGGAACATTATTATCAGATAATTGTCTTCTACAATGCCTACATAATTTAGAATGAATAGTTTAGTAACTGATCTTTTGGTCTCATTTTCATGTCCTCCCAGCTGTTCTTTGCCCATCATTATTATTTGCTGGTCTGGAATGGAACATCTTTTTGTTCATTTTTGCATGATCTCTTTTATTAAACATGTTTGCAAAACAAATGTTCTACATGGCTTTTTAATTAAGGTATCATTAGTCATGTGTTAAGCAATTACGGTGTACATTTAATGGTTGTTTGACATGTAAGGTGTTAGGTTTAGTCAACTATGTGTTCTTCCATAGTTTGTCTCATGTTCATCAGTTTACTGGACTAACACTTTGTATCTAGAAAGATATGTAGATAATCCTTATTTTTTCAATAATGTATGCCAGAAAACAACTATGTAATCTATTTCATTATTAACAAAGTGAACCATCTCAGCAGATAGTACTGGATGATCTTGTTTAGGCTTGGAATCTAGGCAGATCTTGTCAGCAAAGCATATGTAGACTGAAAATTTTTAAAAAAATAATGAATGGACCGACAAACCACTTTTTGTATTGTTCACAAGAGAACTTCATGAACATATTCATAAGGTCATCAGAAGTCAACAATGAAGTGAATTGGTTTATGAAACAGACACCGGAAAATCTGAATGTAGTCTTAAGAACTTCTCCCAAAACTGTCACCAAAATTTTAATTTTAAAAAGAGGGGAAAAAAACCTTAAGATAACAGAAGCAACAGAAGCTTAATACTTTAAAATCAGCTCACATTTATTTTTTACCTTATCTACTTTGTCTGCCCTAATCCTAAAAAAAAAGCTGGAGTACAGCCCGAAATACACTACTGAAAGGCTAAATTTGGCTGAAGGGTTGTGAACCTTGGATCTTCTTCAACATTGTAGGATTGTGGATGTGTAATAAGAGTAGCACACCAATGGTTATGTTCTATCTGTTCCTAGTTTGGACTAGCTGAATTCTACATGAAGGAAAATGATGAGATTGAAATGATGTCCTGTTCTGGATTCAACCAAAACAGGCTTTTCAGCTTGAGAATACTTTAAGAACCCTCTTTTTGGACTATAAGACGCACCTTTGTCCCCCAAGAAAGAGAGTGAAAATCTGGGTGCGTCTTATACACTGAATACAGCATTTTTGGCCTCCCAAAACCCTGCCCCTGCACATCTCGTTTTTCACAAAAATGGACATGCAGATAATTTGGTAGACTTGCAAAGTGCTACTGGGGGCTGATACTATGTAGTCATAACAAAATTCTTTCTAGAAAGCCAAGGTCATCCTTTGCCTTTATACCTCTGCACCTGACCGGAACTGGATGAGTGGAACTGCCAGACAGGAAGTGGAAGATTGGACCATGTGATGGACTTGTGGGTGTAAGGACAAGATCTTGAACTTTCAACTAGGTGGAGAAAACTGGGAAGATTTCAGGTTCGGGTTTTCCCAGATGAGCCAACATGGATCTCTTAATAAATTGGAACTTTGAGCAATACTTTGCCTTGGACTCTGATTTACTTTTGGATGCTATTTGGAACCCTGACATACACATTATTGTTTTTGGTAGAACAAGTGTTAGTAAAATGAAGAAAACTTGCTGCACACACTCTTGGCTCAGCAAAACAACTCTTCTTTCTACACAATATACTAGAGAAAGCCTGGAACAGCCAGGTCAAGCCAGGAAATTAAAAATTTGGCAGGATTACATAGATGCTTGACATCCTTACTTTGTATTGGTCTGAATTGCTTTAAATCTTGTGCAATACATAAGTGGAGACAACAGGTAGGTCGGGGAAAAGGTAGAAGATGCACAATCCTGCCCATTTCAGCATTTACATCACCTTTTGTCTTGTATGCTGGAGGAGAGGAAGAAGAGGAGGAGATCAGTCAATTGAAGTGGCTAGGAGAATATGCCCACCTGTTTTTCAATACTGGATAATAAAAATGACTCTTGAGAAAGCTTCCAGCCCAAAACACCCAGATCATAAACTACAGAAACTCTTTCCATTAACCTACAGAAATGCCATGACTTGAGTGTTTAAAGATAAACTGGCCTAACTGCACATTACAATGACTGCAAAGTAAATTTGATATAAAAAGTGGAAGAATGCTGCAGCAGGGAAAGTTGTAATTACCATGTCTGCTTACCGTATACCTTGACAGTCTACATGGATTAAAATAGTGATTTTTGAATTATATTTAAAGGTTGTTCTGATAAAGGTGTTTAAGCTTTCAAATTTAATTTACATTAACCCTTGCTATTAGAAATGGAACTGAATCAATGTCCAGATAAACTGCTATGAAATAACATCTTAACACTTATTAGGAGAATGTTAATTTAGGCCCTTTAATGTAGATTATTACTTGCACAAAATCATACTGCTGTCATTGAGAATTGTGTGTAGATTTAACTGCACTTATATCCCAAATATAAACAAACTTAAATGTTATTACTTTCCTTAGAAGCATTACTTTTATGAGATTTAATTGAAATCCCTAGGCTGACTTCACAAATGGTATTTAGATCAGTCACTGCTCTTCTTCTCTTGATAAATCAAAGAGAAAAGCAACATCAATTGCAATGGAATTGTTTTCAAATGATTCTCCTCTGCTCATATCCTGTATACATATTTTAAGTTAACTTGTCTCATACTAGAAACCATAGTCCTACAAAGCATTATGTCTATGTACAACAAAACTCAAACTTATCTAAATAACTTATTTTGGAATGAACATATGAACTGATCTTCATAAACTATCATTTGCTACTTTATTTTGATTTTTACTATTCAACTTTACTGGTAGATCAGGCATACAAAAATGGTGAAAGCTACCAAAAGCTAAATAGAAAACTATTATATAAATATATACGAAATGTATAACCCTGAGTTTATGTAATAGATGTCACATCCTGGTTACACATAGGCATTTGAGGAGAAAAAAAGATAACACTTTTAAAATAGAAGTGACCTTGATGGTATTTGTATATTTATGAGTGAGCCATGGTGGCCCAGTGGTTAGAATGCAGTACTGCAGGCTACTTCTATTGCCTGCCGGCTGCCTGCATTTTGGCAATTCAAATCTCACCAGGCTCAAGGTTGACTCAGCCTTCCATCCTTTACCCATCGAGATGGGTAAAATGAGGATCCAAATTGTTGGGGGCAATATGTTGATTCTGTAAACCGCTTAGAAAGGGCTGAAAAAGCACTGTAAAGCAGTATATAAGTCTAAGTGCTATTGCTATATATTTGAAATGCATTGCCCATCATCTCCTAATTTCTTGCCTTTCTGCCATTCCTAAGCAACAATTATAGCACACGAGTGCACAAACACACACAATATTATTTTCTCTCTATATATGCTATATTTTTTCTTTTTTCTACCAGGAAACACCCCCAGCCCCACAGCTCTTACTCTCTCCAATAACACATTGAAGTAGTCAGTGCCAACAAGATTATAGTAAACATGAAACCAATGACAAACCCAAGAGAGAAATCATCACGCTTGGAAGGGTAACCTAATATTTCCAGAGGTACAAATTGTAAGGCAAACACTCCTCCAAAACAAAACAAGAAAGGCAGCCCCTTTTCTCCCTGCCTTGCAAACAAGGTATCAAATATCAGCCGTTCATCACATGATAATAAATAAGTCTTGAGGGAAATACCTGGAGGACAAAGGATGGAAACGAAACAACCAGTTGGAAAAACATTCTACACTATATTGCAACCTTTGCAATAACTCCCAACTTTTCTCTAATCAAACGTACCCAATCCCAAACCCCAGAACCACACGTAGCCCTGCAACTCTGTGTGCAACTAAATGTCTCCAAAAATTGCTGCCAAATTGTGGTTTTTAAGGTGACAGAGGAAAAGAATATATGCAATCATATCCAATGTACACCCACTTCATTTTACTATAGCTTAAGGGACTTGTTTACTTTCCCTTGTTCCCATCACTTCTTCAAGAGGAACCCTCAATTAAAGGTCAACTATGATTCTAAACAATCTGCACACACCTGAAATGCAACAAAAATGGCCTTCTCAAGGAAGTTTGAGGCAACATCCAAGTAGAAGCTTTTGAATGGTTATATTAAAATGAATGTATTTCATCTTTATGGTCTTACAGAATTCATGTTTGGGTTACATTTGAAGGTGTTCCTTCATATATGTTAACTTGATTTTCAAAAAGTTTCCAATGCCAGAGGAAAAATGAAGATGCACTCTGCTGAGAGACATATTTGGAAAGCAATGATCTTCCCCATCCCCATCAGGCAACAGGCTGATGAGAAAAAAAATTCCATCAGTGGACAATATCTAATTATCATAGTATTGCTAAATAGGGTTTTTTTTGGAATAGAGGCCTAACATATAACCAAATTGCTGTAGAAGGAAAAAGAAGTGGACTGCATTATATTCCTCAAAAAGAACCAAATTTCTGAAAGCAATTTTGGCATCTTATTTGAAAGAGGAACAACAAAAGTGAAGAGATAACTTTACTTGGATTATTTGTCTGGAAACCCCCCCCCCCCCATACTAATTAGGCCTTGATATTGTCACTTGGTAAAAAAAATAAGTAGAATTTTTTTCTGAATTTTCCAAATTCAGAAAAGAAACAGCTTTTAATGACTTCCCTATTTATGAGGAAAGTCAGGAATAGTCATCCCTGTGTCTTCCAGATGTTGTTGGCCTGATTCCCATTAGCCTTAACCAACAAAATCCAAAGTAAAAGACAGTGGGTGTAACCCAAAATATCTGAAAATAATATGTTTACCTATCTTGTTTTAATCACAAGATTAATGTACTAAATATGGCTCTGTTATCTAAAGGATGATAGATTAAATTTACTTATTTCTCTGAATCACAAAATGGTTTTCTCCCCAAAAATGAAGAGGCTCTGCAATAGTTAGGTGAAGCAGCACTGTGAAGTCTACATGCCCATTAAAAATGCCAGGTTTACACACTTATGCAATCACGTAATTGTTAGTTTTTTGTTATTTCCCCCAAAAGATTTGTTTGCTTTTCAATTGAATTGTACAGCTTACATGTTATATTAAAGGTCAAAAATATTTCTCAAGTGATTTATCTTGGTCTGACTTTTTTACATCTCAAAAACCTGGCATTTTAACAGGGGTGTATCGATTTTTTATATCCACCGCAGAAGTCAGGTATTTGTCATTCCTAGTGATTTGCCCAAGATACCTGGCTTGCTGCTATTAGAAACAAATGCTGAATTCAGTCCAGAGGTGAGAAAGCTGGCTCCTCAAATGCCCTGCCATGGGACGTTGTGGCTGCTGCTGATAGGAACTGGTGTCCAACAATTAATGAGACACAGTTTTCTCATCTTTAACACAGGACAAGAGTTTCAATCACATAGAACTCATGGGACTACAGTGAAGTGGCTTTAAGTGAGAAATTTCCTATGCTTCCTTTCCCAATGCATTTGGCTTCATTTCAGCTTCTAAGTGCAAAAGGCATGAACATGGCTTTGAAGGGTTGGCTTGCAATCTTCCAAAAGCGGCACAATAATATTGAAAAGTGTATGTTAAAAAAAAAGGGATAAAATTTTGTGCTGCTAATTGATTTATCTGGCACGTGGCTTCAGTGAAATTAGGGAGAAAAAAATAGCCAAATAGTAGTAGGGTATCTTATTGATTTAATAACAGGAGTACTATAGCACACAGAGTTCTCTATTCTTTCTTATCTTCTATGCCAGTGAAAATGTGCATGATTTACAACTTTTTAAAATGGTTTATCTTTGAATGACTAAATGATGTAATTTTGTATTACCCATCTAGAGATCAAAAAATTGTGCCTCAGTATAATCTACTAAAAACATCACATGTTCATGGCTGTGCTTACTGAATATGTTCTTCAGGTCCAAAGCCAACATCCTGACCACAATCACAATCTGAAATAAAACCTAGTATTTTATGTCCAAGTAAGTGTGTACAGGACAACAGCTTATTGCGTGCTTAAGCAGCAGAACAGAAATCTACAGAATGGAATGGCAATGAACCGTACAATTTCATCATAACGAGCAGCATTCGTCCTTCCAAATTATATATAAATCCCCCTACAAATATACTGGTCTAGCTACAAATCTTTTTATTAAAAAAAATAAAGAAGCCACAATATTTTTTATACCATCTATTCCTGATTTCTTCTCCCCCCCCCAATTGCCTTTGAAAAAATAAGCAAATAAGGACAAATGTTCATCTTATGAGAGAAGAACAGAACATCTGAGGATTTCTGAACAGATTATATTAAGTCGTCTTCTGTTTTTATTTTCTTTGCCACTGGTTGACAGTCTTCAGCAGGCAAATCTTGTGCTTTCTGATTAGAAGTGCAATTTCCTGTTAAAGTGTTCACAGTATTGTATAATTCTACTGGGACTGATACACAAATTCTGGGAGTAGGCACCATCATAGACTGCTCCTGGGGTGCCAAGGGCACTGAAATTGCTGGTGCTCTTGCAGCAAACAATTGTGCCAGGTTCTCCAAGGCAACTGTCTGTCTATCCATGGCATCTGCTATCCTCCTGGTAGACGTCTCCATGAGAGCAATCAGTTTGTCCATGTTTTGAGAAGCCTGATTTATATGATTGGCAAGTATGGTAAATTCCTCTTTATGGGAATCACATGCTCTACTCTGTGCAAGTTCTGAGGTTTCGCTGTGTTTTGAGTGCAAATCAGACAGAGCATTTACCAGTCTGTCACCCACTTGGGAAATGGCATCTACTATGTCTGAAGTAGTTTCAGTTTTTCTCCTGTGTTTCCTATTCCAGTGGTTGTTGCTTATTCTGTCAGCATCAACCAGGGATGCCCTGGAAAAACTGCCGGATGGGCCTACATTGAAAGAAAGGAATAGAAGTTATCAAGTGATCAAACACAGCCCACATTTAGAATTCATTAACATTTAAACTTGGGGCAAGTCAAATTAGGAAAACCTCTGAACAGGTGCAAACACTTCAATAAGTAAGCAATATCAAAACTTGTGCACTTAGGCCAGTGAATTGTATACAACATTAAAGGTAAAGGTTCCCCTCGCACATATGTGCTAGTCGTTCCCAACTCTAGGGGGCGGTACTCATCTTCGTTTCAAAGCCGAAGAGCCACCGCTGTCCAAAGAAGTCTCCGTGGTCATGTAGCTGGCATGACTAACCGCCGAAGGTGCACGGAACACTGTTACCTTCCCACCAAAGGTGGTTCCTATTTTTCTACTTGCATTTTTATATGCTTTCGAACTGCTAGGTTGGCAGAAGCTGGGACAGATAACGGGAGCTCACTCCATTATGCAGCACTAGGGATTCGAACTGCCGACCTTTCTGATCGACAAGCTCAGCCACTGAACCACCGCATCCCCTGTATGCAACATTAAATGATAGTATTTCCCTACCCCACTTTAAAGAAATTAAGCACAGCTTCCCCTAATTTAGCCTTCTTTCTGAAATTGGTGCTAACACTTAATGTTCACCTGAACTGACGGAATGACCATCTCCTCTTGTATTAGGGAAACTAGGTGAACCCACATCTCTTGCAAGAAGGCCATCTTCTCCATGTGGTTCCCATTCATCACCTGGAGACTGGGCATGTACAGGTTCGGAATCCGTCTGTGCATCTTGAAAATTGGAGTCATCTGTAGGTTCTGGGATGGATGCTTCATCATCATCAGAAACCAAGACAACACTTAGCTTTTCATTTTTTTCTTGCTCCAAGGCCAACTTTTGGACTTCGCGATTCCTCCTATCTATAGATAGAGAAACTTTGGATACCACAAGACCCTTGTGCATGCACAGGAAACTGTTCAAGGAATCATAAAATGGCAAGGCCCGTTGACCACTCACAGAAGAGTTATTTCCACCAACAATTGCCTTGTATCCTCGCCGAAGCTCCTTGGCACGCAAGCGACACTGCTTCATATCCCGGTCATAGCCAAACTCTCGCATCCTATCAGAGATCCATTCATACTGTGCCTCATTGCGAAAGTTGGTGGCCAGTGAGGCTTGGACTTCGTCATCCCCCCAGATCTCAATGAAGGTCCGTATTTCTTCATCAGGCCAATATGGATTACGATGGCGAATACTCTTCCTAGGAGCAAATGACTGGATGTTCATATTCTCCCCTGGCAGTTGCTGTTGATCACAAAAAAACGATTTAATCCCAACAGATGATGGACGTTTCGTTGATGTTAAGTATTTTGCCCGAAGATGGTTCAGTTCTTCCAAGTTATTCTGCAGACTTTTTAACAAATCATAGTCACCAGCCATTCTCTTCTTTACGCCCTTGCTGTCAAAAGGGAAGCCAAACATTATTCTACAAATACAGCAAATTTTACCAATTAATCTGGGGTTCCTTGTTTGGTAGGCCTGACTGTATAAGCATACTACTACTTTATATGTTTAATATGCTGCTTTCAAACAAATGCACACTCAGAAATTTGTTTTAAAAAAACATATCTGCATCACATTTAATAGAAGAATCATTTTGTGCTCTATGGAGCTAGCTTCTAAGGTCTATTCATTACTTGAATCCAAAGAGAATTATACACATTAGAAATCTACAATTCAACAGTTGGGAGTAAATATGAATAACCCTGAAGCTCTTTCCTGAACGGAAAGTGAAAGACAGTAATGCAATTTGACTTTATTTATAAGAGAATTGTATTCATGTAGTATTTATCCTTGATACTGTATATAATTCAAAAGTTATTCTTAAATCAAGTAAGTTGATTATTATTCTTCCAAGGCAATGTGCTTAGAACTGCCATTGCAATCACTGCAATTTTATCTTCATGTAAATATGTTTAAGTTCAGTTATTAGATTCAACACAAAACACCACCACATGATGATATCATCGTCTTCACCCAGGCTTGCCTGCAGGCATCTGGATTTTAAAAGAACATTCATTGATGTAGATAATTAACAAGATAATAAACTCTGAAAAAACAACTGCCTTAAAACACTACAACTAATTAAAGCTTGCATTTGAGGCTTGATATAATTTAAGTCAAACCACAAGTAATCCTACATTTTTAAAGTTTGAATTGGGCACTCACATTTTCCATTCATATATTAAAAAAAGAATTAGGCCTGTTGCATCAATAATATTTTGCTCTCTGCCTTTGGCATGACGGTGTCTATGTATGATTATGATAGATGATAGACAAATGGATAGACAGACACATGCATACACAACCCCCCTGCTTTTGTTCAACTTTCTATAAACTGGTGCGCCCCAGTTATGCTCCCATTATCTAGTCAAAGGGACTATGTTGACTGGAGCTGACACAACCTTAAGCAAGCTAGTCTATAGTTATTCGAGTTCCCTTAGTAACCCCTGGTTACTTCCACTCCGGTTCCCACCAATCTAGATGGGAATTTCCTTAAGTAGAAGTTGGGAGGTTTGCAAATCGTGCATGGCAAAAATCCGAAAAGCAAAGGAACCAGGAAGCCAAATCTCTTCCTTGCAAAATCCTGCTTCTGAACGAGATGCAGAGGATGGCAGGCACTCTTGATAAAACCACCCAGCTCATATAACCGTTAGTTGCCCAGGCTGGGTCGGTGATGACAAGCATCCTCCTTTGAACCCCAGCACTGAAATCTGGGGTTCCTACGCGTGTTTTGAAAATATATTGTAGAAATGTCAACTCCGGGGTACATCCGCCCTCTTCCCAATCCCCTCCATTCCCAGCAAGTCCCCCCTGGTAATTCTCTCCCGCACTTTCGGAGCCAATCCTGGCTGCTCTCCTCTAAAAGCCACATCGCGTTCCCACGACCCTCCCGAACCTCCATCCCGGCTTTCTAAAGCTACTGCTACCTTTCCTTTGCAGTCGCACACTTACTTGCAAGTTCCCGGTTCGCTCGTTGGCAAGCAAGCCTGCTGCGATTGGACCCGCGGTAGGACAAGCACGTCACCGACCCAATCGGAGCCTCGTTGAAAAAGGCTGGACAAAAGCAGAGGAAGAAGGCGGGGCGCCAACACTCCATCTGGAAGGTTGGGGAGAGGCAAAAAGTCAAGGGGCTGACTGACAGGCGGGCTTTCGAATCAAAGGACGGAGAATGAGGAAGGGCGGGGAAGAAAGGCTAAAAAAAAATTGGGGGGGGGGATTGTAAAAGATAAAACTTGGGAAAGAAAATAGGCAGGTCGAGCTCAGCTGGTTGAAGAGTAAATCCCCTCTCGCTGCAAGCGGGTCTACCGAGAGGGAGTGCTTTTAAGGCTTGCAAATGGTTATTGCAAAAAAAAAAAAAAAAGGAAAAGAAAAAAGGAAAATAAAGCGCAACAGAAGGCGGAGGTTCAAACAGATAACAGAAAGCTTCCCTCCTCTCCCCCTCTCTCTCTTTTTTACCTCGCAAAGTTAGGCATTTCTGGCGGAGAAGCAGAAATTCCTGCGGAAACGGAGCTGAACTTTAAAGTTCTCCAAGCTGTCAGCGCTCGCAGTTCAATCCACCTTGGCCCATGTGACCGCCAGACCTCCGGCCACTTTAGGGGAGTGGCCAAGCGCCAGGGTCCGCGCGCAGGTGTCCCTGGGATGCTGCGCTCTGGGCCGATCTGAGTTGCTCCTGTCACTCCACGTGCACGAGGTTGCCCCTTTTTCCTTCTTGTCTGGGACAAAATGCTGGAGTTAGAATACAATAGCAGAGTTGGAAGAGACCTTGGAGGTCTTCTAGTCCAACCCCCTGCTTAGGCAGGAAACCCTATACCATTTCAGACAAATGGCTATCCAACATCATATTGAAAATTTCCAGTGTTGGAGCATTCATAACTTCTGGAGGCAAAGTTGTTCCACTGGTAAATTGTTCTGTCAGGAAATTTATTCTAAATCGCTTCTCTCCTTGATTAGTTTCCACCCATTGCTTCTTGTTCTACCCTCAGGTGCTTCATCTTCTGATAACCTTATGTTTGGTGTGCCAAGTATTCTAGTCCTTAATCAGAAGTTGATCAATATAGAATTATCACCAGAATATCTTGGTTGCTTCTTGTTCTATCCTCAGGCGAGGGAGGGAGAGAGAAAGAGAAAGCAAAGTTGATATTTATTGTTTATGTTAACACAACCATATTCTTTAGATTTCCTTTGTCCTTGTCCTTCCTAGTTTAATACAAATGTGCACTCACAAAATTAAAAATGACCTAGAGTACTACTTAATGAAAGAAAAAGGAGAAGACCAGGTAAATGCAGATTGATTGCTAGATTTTTTATTTTAAATATCTTTTGCTCCATCTTCTCAGTTTTGGTACAATGTGTCTTTTCAGTGGAGAGCCAGTTTGCTAGAATCTGGGAGACTGAATTCTAGTCCTGCAGAAGGCTCAAAGACAACTGGTGATATGAGGGCTAGTCATTTTCTCTCAGCTCTAAGGAGGAGGCAATGGCAAAACACTTCTGAAATCTTGCCAAGAAAACTGCAGGGACTTTTCAGACACTGCTAAATGGAAGGGGGAAAAAGACATTTCAATACAATGATACAGTATTACTATTACCATTCATATGATACAGTATTACTATTACCATTCATTGACCCTCAGTTCTTGAGAGCCGAGGTGGCGCAGTGGTTAAATGCAGCACTGCAGGCTACTGCTAGATCATCAGTTCAGCGGTTCAAATCTCACCGGCTCAGGGTTGACTCAGCCTTCCATCCTTCCGAGGTGGGTAAAATGAGGACCTAGATTGTTGGGGGCAATATGCTGACTCTCTGTAAACCGCTTAGAGAGGGCTGAAAGCCCTATGAAGCGGTATATAAGTCTACTGCTATTGCTATTGAGTTGGCAGAGAATTATGCAAGCATAAATTACTCTGCTCTGAGTCCATTTTAGTGCCATCTTTAGCATCTTTAGTGCCAGCTTTAGCATCTTTAGCACCTAGAATAAATGAAGGATGGTACATGATATATTCTCTTAGCGGCGCTTACCTTCCACAAGGTGAAAGAGAAAAACAACCACTGATCATTGTCTTTAATTGGTCTTTAATTGGTTAGACAAATGTTACAACTAGTTAAAGATTCGGATGATGATTAGCATTTTCAGCAATAAAGTATTTTTAATTAAGGAATATACATTTTCTAAGACATAATGCTATTGCATATTTAATAGAGTACAGTATAGCATCAGCATAACCTTTATATGCTCTAGGAAACCAAAAATTCATGTGATTCACTTTATTTCAATATTTATTGCAATAATCTGGAACTTAATCTGCAGTATGTCCGAGGTATGCTTATATTTCAATGTACTTAGCAAGGAAACTTGATAATTGCATCCTGAGATGTTTACAGGTTATGATAAGTATGGTTTTCTGAAATTTGTTGTTTAGTTAGGTCTTCATTCTGATCCATGATAACCTGGTGCATGGCCTCTTCTTTTGCCTGTTATCAGAGGCCCCTGTAAAAAGGTTTGTTTGGTGACAGGAAACTTTTGGTATCTTGAGAATATTTCTTCAAGCTTTTACACCTGAAATCCATTTAGTTTTGCTAATACTTAGGTTACATGGGGTCTGTACGTAATGAAGGAAGCATCTATTGCAAAACAAAGCAAAGCAAAGGTCTATTAAATATGCTGTGCAAATAGTAGTAAGAAATAAAATATATTCTAAAATATAGTCTTAACATTTAAGCCTTTTGTAGGCACTTGTCTATTGCACCATAAATGTTCACAGAATTCAGAGATATTGTGTGATGCAAATATCCTTGTTGAATTTATCGTTTCCTTTTAAAATGTAATTAGCAATAGTATGTTGAATGTGGACGCCAAACTACATTAATAATCCTTGACTGTTTCCCATGACATCGGTGGTAATGAGTGGCACAAGGTTTAAATTCCTTGTGAATGTCTGGAAATTAAATTTTATTTGTATTGATGTTATTTTAGTAATGTGGTGGTGCAGTTTTTAGAATGCAGTATTGCAGGCTAATTCTGCTAACTACCAGAGTTTGATTCTCATCAGGATCAAGGTTGACTGAGCCTCCAGCCTTCCAAGGTGGATAAAGTGGGGGCCCAGATTGTTGGGGGCAACATGTGGACGCTGTAAACCACTGAGAGAGGGCTGTAAAGCACTGTGAAGTGGTATATAAGTCTAATGGTTATTGCTATTGCTATTATTCAGTGTTGCTGTTGTTAGGCCATTAAGTTCATATATGGAACTATGTAAAATTTGAGCTCAAGATATGTGCAAAGTTTCCCATGTATAATTTTCTGCTGCAAAGATTTCCTGCTGCAAAAATTTGTCTCCAGCAGGAAGGGATCAAAGTATGTGAGATATCTGGGGGAGAGGGGAAAACAGATAAATGGATATCGTTCAGTTTCCACTTAAACTTGCGTAGTTCAGAATATATTCATATTTGGAGAAGCAAAACTTAATTGATTAAAAAAGATAAATAGATTAAAATATTTCTTATTTATTAGGCAGAATGTTTTTAAAAATTAATGTGATGTTTATAAAAATGTTAAGAAGCTCACATAAAATAATACTTCTTTGAAATGATGCTAGTTATAATTTGCCTAAATCATTTAAGATCACTGTGGTACTTTTTTCAGAAATACTGCTTTTTTCACAAGTAAATATATACTAATTTTATTTATTTATTTATTCTAAGAAATTTATCATATTGGTTTAGATGCTTGAGTGTAAATGTATGGTATATAGCAGTAGTTCTCAACTTTTTCTTCAATATGGACCCCTTTAAATAACTTTTGTGGCCACAGACCATGGCCACGGTCCTCACCGACTTAAGATTTAAATCATAACATTTCTTCAACCCTGTATATACCCCTGTGACAACATTGTGCCCTCCCAGAGTTTGCCAACCACAAATTGAGAACCACTGCAATATAGTATACATATTATATATGCTTGAAAAAATAATGTTAATATATATTTTGTGGTGAAGTCTATTCTGAATGAATAATACCTTGCTTGCTCAGAATATAGCCAAATTAACTTTTGTTCTGAAACATAAATAAAAATGTCAGCATAACTTGTTCTTTTTTTGGGTGGTGGTGGTAAAGAAAGATGTTAAGAGATATGAAAATCATAATGTTTTGGGACTACACCTCAGAGAATTCCATGTAAGCCTATAGTCATAATAGCAATAGCACTTAGACTTATGTGCTGTTTCATAGTGCTTTATAACACGCTCCAAGCCAGGGATCCCCAACCCCCAGTCCATGGACCAGCACCAATCCTCAACATGCCAGAAACCGGGCCACAAAAATAAGCAAAGCCCGATCTGCGGGATGCAGGCAGCATGTGAAACTGTGCCCCTTCTGGTCTGCGGAAACACCTATCTGGAATTGTTCCCTGGTGCCCAAAAGGTTGGGGGCTGCTGCTTTAAGCAGTTTACAGAGTCAGCATTTCGCCCCCAACAATCTGGGTTCTCATTTTACCACCCTCTGAAGGATGGCAGTCTGAATCAACCATGAACCAGTCATGATCAAACTCCTGGGAGTGGGCAAAGTTAGCCTGCAATACTGCATTCTAACCACTAGGCTTCCCAGGTATTCCCATGGTATTCTGGGAATATCTGGAAAGCTTTAGTCATACATTCAGATGTTGTCAAATTGGAGAAAACCTCTCCAGATTTTAAAATATGTCCTAGAGTTCTGATTGACTCAAATTAAACTAGATAAGATGGCATATTGAGACATGACAAATGAACACAAGCTGTCAAGAGTTCCCCAATTTTATTGATCTTTGTGCAAGCTGGCAATTCTAGGAGTGATAGTATTCCATAATAATTTGAAGGAAACCAAATTACAGAAGTTCAAATATATTTGCTGAGATATTTGTGTTAAATTCAGTTAGGACTATATTAGTCAGAAATAACATCTTGAAGCAAACTTGGAAATACACTGACAACTAATGCAGATGTCTTAATGGGAAGTACTCAGGAAGTTCATTTGAGGAGAAGGAACTAGAGATGTATACAGTCACTTTTCCTCTTCATGATTTCCTTGAGTTTTTAAAGCCCAGGCAGTAAAGAATTGAGGATGCAGATCAGGCAATTGACCATTCAGGTTGTTTGGGTGCTTTGGTTTTGGAGGTTCATTCATTCATTCATTCATTCATTCATTCATTCATTCATTCATTCATTCATTCATTCAATTTCTATAGCTGCCCAACTCAACTAAGTGACTCTGGCTGGCTTACAGTTCTAAAATTATAAAACAAAACATTAAACAACAAAAACTCCACAAAACAAACAAACAAACAAACATAACATAACATTTGTGTAATATGAAAAACTTTTATGTTAAAAATATGTCACATTAAAGTTCTACGATGAACTATATGTTGGATTAGTCAGGACAGATTTTCAAAGAGTGTTGGAGTACAACACATGATTGGGGGATATGGATGAAGGGATACTATAACACCATTTTCACTAGATAATTAAAAAAAAACTGTTTGCTGTAAGAATGGAAAAGTTTTGTTTGTTAATATTCTACCCCACTTCCATACATAAATATCTTGTTTTCAAAGGTACTTTTGCACCCCCAAATTAGCATCATAATTTAAATTAAATATATATCCATTCCATTATAGTCTCTTTGAGAGCAGGAGATCATGTTAAAATGTATTTTAAAAAACATCAGAATTAGAAGTCTAAGAGAAAATAAGCATTTCCTAAATGTTTGGAAATTCCACCATGTTAATGAGATTTTCCATCAAAGTTAAAGCCTTTTAATTTAATGAGGAAAAAATGTTTAAATCACAATACCATACACATTAAACAGGAAATATGAGCCTCTCCACCACATCAGAGAAAAGCAATATTTTGCAAATTTTAAATTTGGAGGAAGGCACATCAATAACCTGAACTCTGTTGATGCCATAGTTGCTCTATCAGATGACTGATCGCTGAAAGTAAAAATGATCTGCAAGCTCTAGTAATGAAAGTCAAGGAGTATAATGAAAAAATGGAAGTAAGGTTAAATATAAAGCGCTAATGATAACCACTGCTTGCACTATTCTGTCCTTTGTAGGTCTAGATGCATACCACCTTCTGAAAATCTTCTCCAATACTTTTATTGCTACTCTATAAAGTCTAGCCTGCAGCATATTACTTGACTTCTGATTTCTTTTCTTTTGATACTCAACCCTAAAAGGCAAAAAATAAATAAATTAAAAATCTACCACTTCAGTATCTTCATTCTCAATTCGAAATTTGGTTGCTGTACCTGTTTGCCTTTTGACACTCTGTGGAGCGAAAATTGGACTTTGAACAAGCAGAATAGAGTATTGATGCTTTTGAACTTTGTTGTTGGAACTTTGGTCCTGAGAAGACCATGGAGAGCTAAGAACAAACAAATGTATCATCAAGCACTTCAACTCAACTTTGACCAGGCTCAAATTACCATACTTTCCAATTTCATGTGAAGGCTTAGCTGTCTGGAGAAGTCTACCAGTGGAAATTTGGAAGGAAAGTGCAGTAGAGAACAATCAATAGCAAGTTGGAGATGACAGCAGTGATGAGTACATTTTGGAACACCCGATGTACCACATTAAGGAGAGATTGTCCTAGAGAAAATATTTGTGGTTACAAGAGTTGACACTGTCTTGATGGCACATAACCAATAAAAATCAAGTATTCTTGAACTGAAACTATTATAGCTATTATTTATGAACCACAGTGGTGCAGTTGTTAGAGTGCAGTACTGCAGGCTACTTCTGCTGACTGCCGGCTGACTGCAATATGGCAGTTCGAGTCTCACCAGGCTCATTGTTGACTCATCCTTCCATCCTTCCGAGCTGAGTAAAATGAGGATCCAAATTGTTGGCGGCAATATGCTGTTTCTGTAAACCACCTAGAGAGGGCTGTAAAGCACTGTAAAGCAGTATATAAGTGTAAGTGCTATTGCTGTTGCTATTATATTTCTAATCTACCCAATAACTATTAGCAATACCATTTTAAAACTGATATATCTAAAAGCTTAACAACCTTTGATCCAAGGCCCACTGGTAGTTCCCAGAAGCACTGTTGCGCTGGCTGGGGAATTCTGGGAATTGAAGTCCAGACCTCTTAAAGTTGCTAAGGTTGAGAAACACTGTTACAGTATTTTCAGAGCTCCTAGCCATTGGAAACATTATTCCAAAATACCTGGAAGTAGTCTAGTTTAAGTAGATATTGGTTTCCTTATTATGTATTAATATTAGATATCTAGTAATAAAACCATCATGTAATAGAGGTGATGCTTGGAAGATTAAGGTGTTTATTGTTCATACTAAAACCAAATAATTTCTCTCTGTGATCATGAACATAAAAATGAGGTTTCTCGAGTTGATTCAATATTAGTTCATATAAAATACTTATCTTGTTAAATATAGTGCACAATGAATAAAATCTTAATAATTTGCTGTCCTGATGAAAACAGCAAATTAAATAATTTATAAATGGATAAGATAATTTATCTTTTGATGCTCTCCAGGATCTACAACAAGGAAAATTGTTATTTTTTCTTCTAAGCAAAATAAAATAAAAATAAAATAAAGGTGTGTGAACAAGGCTGATTTTGAATGTGGTGCACAGAGAACTGATAAACCAAGACTTTCATGATGTTTCCTTATTTCATTATGAGAAATTATGATCACATTGTCACCAAACCTGTGTTTGGTTATTTTGTTCTAATGATGATATAACACAAGAGAATGCAATTTTATTGATAGGCATGGGACTATTGACAGTGGGAATGATAATTAGGAAAAGGAAGCAAATATTATTGAATATCAGAAACTAATGATACTCACATCTTTGGTAGATCTGGGCCATTCAATATCAGCTGGTCCCCAAAATAATACTTTGTCGCTGGAGTGATATGGAGAAGAGCACTAAAAACAGTTATATGGAAAGGAGGCACAGAAAAGGGTTTTTAGAGATACATAATAGTTCTAAACTCAAAGATTGACCAACCGTGCTTTACAAGTTTATTGTGGCAGCTCTTAGTGTAACACAGGATATAAAGTATGGGATGGTTTATACATTTAGTAAAATAAAAGTGCAATTTTTCCTCAATTGTTCTACTTCGGGTTGAGAATTCCCCCCCCCTCCACTGTTCCTTCAATAGAAATATTTCTTCCATTTGTAAAGAATAATATATTGCAAACATATCAAGGAGAAAACCAAGTGAATCATCTATGCAAAACTAGTATTTATTCTAAGAGACCTTTAGAAAATGCATCCCTCTCCTTCTTAAGCTGAAGTGGCAGAGTCTGATAAATGCTTTAAGGGCTGATCATATTCAGTGAACAAATAGAGCTGAAACCGCTGTAGGGTAGGTCAGATTCGCGTGCACACATTGCTGCATCAATTGCACATTAGACTTCTTCCATATGATATTTTGAACTCACGTTTTAAAACATACACGGAGAAGTGGCTGAAACTGCACATTTAGTAATGTCAGAGAGGCAGCTGTGTAGAAAACGGTTGGAGAATTGAATTTTTCCTTCTGATGCTTAAAAGCGGTCTGGTGCTTTAAGAGGTTAGGGCAGGATTTCCCAAATATTTTCCTGCATTACCCAAAACTATCAGGAAGTCTGATAAAAGCTTGCGGATTGACCATATGTCCCTTCCTTTAATGGCATCATAACTTCAAGTTGTTGCTGAATGTATGGTTGTAGCTCAAGGACTACCTGTATTATAAAAACAATATTGAATGATCTTCATGTTATTTCAATAAATTACTTTTGGTAATTTCATCAATATTTGTCTTAATAGGAGATTTTTTTGAATATATCTTAATAGATGTGGCAACATGTCAACCCCACATATCCCTGTTGTGATGGGTAATGGGTCCAAGTGTTGTTATCCAAAGAAAAATGACTTTTAGCCATTTTTGGATCATTTGTCCTGCTTTGAGAAGCACTGGGTGAGGGCATCACAAAGGGGAAGCCCCACTGGTATTGCATTTTAGCAATCTTGTTCAAAAAGACTGCTCTATATTCCTTTTGGGCAGTGGAAGATAATCCATTTTTGTATAGAGTCAATTTATCCAGCCTTATCTTGGAAGTGGGCTTCCGTTGTCATGTTCAGGATAACAAATAGTCCTACCTCTGCAGCTGATTGAAAGAACTACCTTTCTCTGTTTGCAAGATGAACCAGGGAATAGCACAAGAGGGTATGAAGAGGTAAACAGACTTTGAAAAATGGAAGCCATTTATCTTATGCCTTAAATGAGAAAAGGGAAAACCTGATGGACTACATTTGACCCTTGGTCTAGAGGGTGCTACTGCTTAGGAATTTTGTATAATACAATATCCTAGATTTTATTGGCTATTTCTCTCTCTTCTCTCCCCTCATGTTTGTTTGTTTGTTTTTTGTTTGTTTGTTTTGTTTTGTTTTATTAGAATTTGTAGGCCGCCCTTTTCCCTGAGGGGACTCAGGGCGGCTCACATAAAACTAGGAAAGGGGGGGATACAGACAACAAAATAGAGACATATACTAAAAATAGTAGGCAACATCCATACAACATTCGGGAGGGGCAACTATCCTTATCCCCAGGCCTGACGGGCGAGCCAGTTCTTCAGGGCTGTGCGGAAGGCTTGGACGGTGGAGAGGGTACGAATCTCCACAGGGAGCTCGTTCCAAAGGGCCGGGGCTACTGCTGAGAAGGCCCTCCTCCTTGTGGTTGCCAGCCGACACTGGCTGGCCGATGGGATACGGAGGAGGCCTAATCTATGTGATCTTATTGGTCGCAGGGATGTAATTGGCAGAAGGCGGTCTCTCAAGTATCCAGATCCACTGCCATGTAGGGCTTTATGGGTGATTAATAGCACCTTGAAGCGCATCCGGAGATCGACAGGTAGCCAGCGCAGCTCGCGGAGGATAGGTGTTATGCGGGTGAATCGAGGTACACCCGCGATCACTCGCGCGGCTGCGTTCTGCACTAGCTGAAGTCGCCGGATGCTCTTCAAGGGCAGCCCCATGTAGAGCACATTGCAGTATTCCAGCCTGGAGATCACTAGGGCCCGAGTGACTGTTGTGAGCGCCTCCCGATTCAGGTAGGGTCGCAACTGGCGCACCAGGCGAACCTGGGCGAATGCCCCCCTGGTCACAGCCGTTAGGTGGTGGTCAAATGACAGCTGCGGATCCAGGAGGACTCCCAAGTTGCGAACCCTCTCTGAGGGGTATACAATTTGACCCCCCAGCCTGAGTGATGGTATACTAGTCAGATCTTTGGGAGGAAAACACAACAGCCACTCGGTCTTTTCTGGGTTGAGCACAAGCTTGTTAGCCCTCATCCAGCCCATAACGGCCTCAAGACCCCGGCTCATCACATCTACCGCTTCATTGAGTTGGCACGGGGCGGACAGATACAATTATCGTCCGCATATTGATGGTATCTAATCCCGTGCCTGCGGATGATCTCTCCCAGCGGTTTCATGTAGATGTTGAATAGTAGGGGGGATAAGACCGAACCCTGAGGCACCCCATAATTTAGGGGCCTAGGGGACGATCTCTGCCCCCCCACTAACACCGACTGCGACCTGTCCGAGAGGTAGGAGGAGAACCACCGTAGCACGGTGCCTCCCACTCCCACCTCCCGCAGTCGTCGCAGAAGGATACCATGGTCGACGGTATCGAAAGCCGCTGAGAGGTCAAGGAGGACCAGGATGGAGGAATGTCCTTCATCTCTGGCTCTCCAGAGATCATCCATCAATGCGACCAAAGCGGTTTCTGTGCTGTAGCCGGGTCTGAAGCCTGACTGGAAGGGGTCTCATCCTCTCTTCTTCTCCCCTCTCCCTATCTCTTTCATCTATACCCATCCCATTTCATGGAATTTCTGGATAGTTTACAATGAAGAACAAAATACCCTAATATCAAAATTAAAAGAAATCTTTCCAAACCATACCAGTTGTAGAATAAAGTTTTAAATGTTTTGCAAAAGGCAAGGGATTGAGGAGCTAAACATTGATCTGGGATAGGATGTTCCAAACAGCAGCCATGCAGAAGGCCTGTTATCTTGTCCATCCCTTGCAAGGAGACAGAGGTTACTCAACATGGTCTCCTGAGCAGAGTCAATTTTAACAAGGAACTGCCTGATGCATCCTGATGCCATGCTATATAAAGCCTTATAGTAATAACCAGCAATTTGATTGAACCCAGAAGCCTACTGGTAACTAATGCAGTAATCTTAGATATGATATTAACTTGCACTGGTGACGTAGTCCTGTAAGTAGTCTAATAGCTTCATTTTGTTGAGAGGAACAGTCTCTGCATCATCTTCAAAGGCAGCCTTCTGTAGAGTCAAAAAAGTGGTCCATCTGGGGATGTGGGCAGTAGGCATGCTGGAGCCATAATACCTGGGTAGAAAATGTTGGAATTAACTCAACAGATAGGATTGACCATGCTTTCCAATAGCTGCAAATCTGGAAGAGTTCCAGAATTATGAGTCACCTCTTCCAGGAGAAACATATTTTCATCAAGAATAACTAATGGTATTGATATTTAAGATTGCCCAGATTTTTTTTAAAACTAGCAGCAATTCTGTCTTGTTAGCATTTAATCTGAGGTTGCTTTGCCTCATCTACTTCCTAATAGCTTCCAAATATTGGTTCAGGATTTCCACAGCATTTGCAGTTTGACTTGGGTTATTGATGTAAAACTGGGTATCATTCTTATACTGGTGTATACGGTATACTGGTTCTTATACTTCAAATCAATGGATAATCTTCCCAGATATTTTATTTATCACCAATAGCTAGTGAAGTATAAAGCCAGAAGCAATTCAATTAAACTATTGATTTATATGAAAGCCAGTGTGTTAAGGCTGGATGTTATCCTTTGGCTAATAGGAAACACTAGCCTTTGTCAGTATAATTTCCTCAGATGTTTCAGGATATTCCAGATATTTCTTAGTATGGTCCCATCCATCAAAATACTGTCTTTTCAACTGTCTATTCCATCTTTCTCTTCTATTAGATTTCTTTAAAATTGTGGTGAGAAAAATAAAGGAGGATTCCAAAATCCATGCCAAATTGACTCACTGTGTCAGAGTATTTCTTTACTTAACAGAGAAACAGAATAATCATCGGTGGGCAAAAAAGCCAGGGGGAGCAACCTCTGGCTTTCTGCTGGCTTCCCATAAAAAGCTGATAGGGAGCACCCTTCCTTTCCTTTCTTTCCTTCCCTTTCCTTCCTTTCTCCCTTCCTCCCTTTATTATTTTACTCAGTTTTGTGCACTCATGGAATTTCTGGAAAATTCCCATTGCCTGAGGCTGCCATTTTGAAGGGTTCACTCTTTGCTTGAACTGTGAACCATCATAGAAATTTGCAATAGAAATGGATCCTGATAAACCTTTAATCTAGTGTCTCACATCTTGTATTTAATGGAGTGTTTATCAACCTTGACATCTTGAAGTTGTATGGGTTTCCACTTGCAGAATTTTCCAGTCCCCCAATTCTGGGAGTTCAAGTCCACACATCTTCAAGTTGTTAAAGTTAAGAAACATTGATCTAATGCTTACTTCTTCAAGGCACATTCAGATTACAACACACAGAATTTCCAGTCTATTAGCTATAAAATCCCCAACCAGCTGAAATGAATCAGTACATTTATTTTCTGTCAAGTGCTTGAAATGCTCTTAAAATGTCACAATAAAATGTTACATTTGCCATCTCCCTTATTATAGGAGGGAGAGACCTTTGGATTTATTTATTTATTAAATATCTGTGCCACCAATCTCGCCATCCAAAGTGACTCTGAGATGCTTAAATTCTTGTTAAAATTAACACGATTTTTTAAAAACTAAAACTAAAAACCATAACTCTGGTGGGATTACTCCACCAACCACTCCAGCATAGGTAACCCTGTCAGGGCCCCAGGCTAACCAGCAGATCCAATTATATATCTCCGCAAATAGTTTGGATTTATGTCTTTGATATCAAAAAGATACCAAGCATTGTATACCATGCATACAAGCTGATCTATTTTAAATATTTTTGGGGAAGGAGCGATCAGATTTGGTTAAAATGCCTTCCTTTGCGCTTTTATGATAAGCAGCCATAACATCATTCTGCATTAACACAATCCTATGGATTCCCTCAAGAATACCATATCTAGCTTCACTTGCTAAACAGAATACTAAGCAAAGATGTTTGACTGCTCCCCAAAAGCTGTAATATGATGCAGTGTAATTCTTCTGCATCAATAGAATTTCATCTTTTTTTAAGAACATCAACTCTTTTAGCCTTGCTGCAGGGTATCACACTCACTTTGCTATGACAGAAGAATATGTTCTGTAGCCAAATTTTCTTGGCATATTGAGGTAAAAAAAGGCCAGTGAACTATTTATTGGCTAAAGTGCTATTCTAGCAGTCACAGTGTATTAAATGGTTTTTTGGAGCCAGTCAAGTTGATTAGAAACCCAAAGGACAGGTGGTATTCTTTTGTGCTTGGCCACATGATATTCTTTTCTCTTAAAAATCTTTCCTCTTCTTTGAAGCTGCAAAGACAAATTTGTCCTTAAGTATATATCCAAAAGTTAATTTTTGCTCCATTTACTCTCACAAAATAGAGAGTATGAGTGTGCATTAGCCTTAAATATTTTATTTATTGATTAAGCATTTGTGACTTATAAAATGCCATAACGACTGGAAGGGGAGTGAAGTTTGCAATTTACATTTCCTTCTACCACATTTGCTTCTCTCAGTTTCAAAGAGAGCAGGAGAATGAATTAGATACGAAATCAGAGCTTATTTGTATAATAATAGTTTCTGATGACTAGCAAAGGTTACTTTATGATTACCCATCTAATTATACTATGGTCAGCAAGTATCATTTTATCCAAATCAGCATCATCTAGATTATTTAAAAAGTCCTTATTTTATGCAAATATAAGTAATATTACAGCTCCAACCTTCTAACCTGTCTGTCAATAAGGCACATGCATCAAATAAATCTTAGGGCTGCTCATTAAGCGTGATTCTATGTGAAGAAAAAAGGAATTAATTTAAAAGTATAACTTGGCTGATGTGGAATACTGTAGAGGTTCTATATATGAATAGTTTTATAAATACAAGAAAATGTTGCTACTGACAGAACTGTGATTTCAAGAATACTTTTTTGCAATTCCAAGGATACTGTGATAACTTCTCAAAATATTGTGCTTTCATTTATCATTTTGTTTTACTTGGCAGAACTCTTAGATGTGTGTGTAAAAATTTACTACCTTATTAAAATTTACTACGCTTATTAGATATTCAGTTATCATGACTTTATATGCTGCTTATGGTAAGGGAGCTGGCTTAGGTCTAAATTCTCAGTTCTCTCTAATTGATTTTTATTAGCATGGATAGATTAATATATATACAAAGTTCCTGAACATCATTCAGGGAGAGACTTTCATATCCAGTGTAGGTTAATCAAAATGTGCTTACTTTTGAATGCAATTTCATGGGAATTAATGAGCACAATTCCTAATAAGCAAACTACAGTAGGGAAGTTTACATGACCAAATATGATTGAAACATATCCAATGGTAGCAGATTAAACAATGCTTAAAAAGTGTGTGTGTGTGTGTGTGTGAGTGTGTGTGTGTGTATGTGTATCAGTGGTGGAACAAATCTTGTTCCAACCGATATGGTTGGAACGGGCTTGCTGGCATATATGTAGATACGTGCAGCAGGTGCACAAACATGCACAGCATGCGCATGGATCTTGGTGCTTCCCTGAGCTTCCACGATGCTCCAGCTACTCAGCGGAGCATCATGCAGGTGCTGTATGTGCTGTGCGCGTGCATGGAAGCGCTGAAGACCTAAAAGCACGGTAAGGAGCAAGGACGGGCGGGTGGGCCTTCCGGAGCACTGTACTGGAACGGTATCCAGTGCTCCGAGCAGGCTCCGGTATGCCCGTACCAGGACGTACTGCCCGCAATCCATCACTGTTGTGTATATAATATTTTAAGTAACTGCTTACTTTCAGATTATAATCTTTTCTTCCTGACTGTTCACTACATGCAATATGTTTCTAAGCATTAGCATCTGTTTCTGGTTTTCGTTAGTCCTTTTTTTGCCCCCCCCCAAACCATATTGCAAATGTCTAAGTTTGTTTTCTTGTATAAGGTATAATACATACGGGAGCCATTCTTGCTTGAATTTGGTTAAGTTTATGTTGCAAATATGTTGTTGTTGATGATGATATTTCCCGTTCAGTTATGTCCGAATCTTGGTGATAGGCCAGGTCTCTCCATATTGTTGTAAATATATACTGGAATACCTTTAATTAAACTTTTATTATGTTTAGTTTCTCAATCTGATATTATTGGCAAAGTGCTTCTTTTTAAATATTGTGCGAGATTCATTCTTCCATCAGTCAACATGTACAGTATTCTTTAACAAAATATGTTGCCATGATTACTTTATCAGTTATAAAGTAACAGAATATAACATAATAACATCAGGATAAATATTATAAAATAATTTAGTCTTGATTAATTATGGTACAGTATTTCTTGATTATATGTTGTGGCTCAATTCCTAATAACAATATTTGAAGTTTCAAGTCAATTTTTAAAATATTTTTAATATAATGTTAAGTATTTCTATTATGTTTTTAGTTTTTAAGCATAATTAATGCTTTTGATAAAATATGCCTTCTTTATTGCTGCATTTGCAACATTTTTGTTATATGATTTATTTATTTTTGCAATTATTTCTGGAGTTATGAACATCTGTGAAACATTTTATACCAATTTCCCTTTAAGACAGAAAATGCATTGATATTCCACCAAAGACAAATACATTTAAGACATAGATGTATTCCTTACAGATTTTGGAAATGAAAACTAGAAGGTAGTTTAAAATTCTAACACAAGTTTCTTAAAAAAAAATAGAGATTTTCCAACATTCAGAATATACTGAAAATATGCACAAAGAAGAATAATGCCTTAGGTTATCTTAGTTACGTTTCTACATTATTCTAAAACAGCAGATTGGATTACTTTTTATTATAAATCAGGAGCAAATCTAAATATGTCAAGATGCATCTCCAAGAATGTTGAAAAAAAGAAAAGAATTTGCATCTCTGACAGCTTTTTCAAGAACTAGACAGCTAAGATATAGAATTCCATTTGCACTGGAAATTTTCCAGAAACAGAAAAAGTAATTATGAAGATAACCTTATTTTTCTACATAAAGAATTAACTTTTTAGTATCTCTTCCACAAGGAATGAATTATCTACTGTAGATAAAAAAAGGCAAAGCGCTGAATCCAAAGGAAACAACACTCCATTTTACTGAATGTAGATGTATGATAATCACCAAATAAGAGGAAAAAAAGAGCTCAGAAAGCAAAGTGCTGGTATTGTTGTGTATAAGAAACCCATTAAAACAGATCATGCCACTAGATTAAAACAAAAAAAAAGGGACAAAAATATTTAACCACATGAAAGGCTAAGGGAAATGGAGTTGCAGTCCATTTTAATTTTATATAATTATCCTGGGAAGTAAAAAACAATGCATGGTCCATTCTAATTTTGAAATGAAGATAAGTTGTATTTTAGCTTTTCTAGCCTCGATCATTCTCAACCGTGAGAATGGTGCCAGCCTGAAAGCAAGGAGTTTTATTTTCAAAGCAACAACATAAGTCTTGGTAAAGCTCAAGACAATATTTGTTTTCCATTTACAGCAAAGAGTAGTGGAACTATACTTGTATTTCTTGCCATAAGAAATGTCATATGTCATAGGAAATGATCCTAGGAAATTTTGAGCACTTATAAGAAATGGTTATGTTGGAATTTCTGGAGACATTAAATAATACTTATTTTCTATATTTCAAGCTCCACCAGCTGAAAAATAAAAATTTAAGAACCCCCTTTTAAAATGTATTCTGACTTTATGTTCCAAATATAATAGAAAACAATGCTAAGAAGCCTGCTCTGGACCCAGCGGTCCTCAAAAACTACCATCCAGTCTCCAACCTCCCATTCCAGGGGAAGGTTGTTGAGAAGGTGGTGGCCTCCCAACTCCAGCGGACCTTGGATGAAGCGGATTATCTAGATCCCTTTCAGTCTGGTTTCAGGCCTGGTTGCGGCACCGAAACCGCTTTGGTCGCACTGACTGATGATCTCTGGTGAGCCAGGGATAGAGGGCATTCCTCTATCCTGGTGCTTCTTGACCTCTCAGTGGCCTTCGATACCATCGACCATGGTATCCTTCTGCGGCGGCTGGAAGAGGTGGGAGTGGGAGGCACCGTTTTATGGTGGTTCTCCTCTTACCTCTCTGGAAGGTCGCAGTCGGTGTTGGTCGGAGGACAGAGGTCGACCCCTAGGCCCCTGGAATATGGGGTGCTGCAGGGCTCGGTCCTGTCCCCCCTCCTATTTAACATCTACATAAAGCCGCTGGGTAAGATCATTCGGCGGTACGGGATTAAATACCATCAATATGCGGACGATACCCAGCTGTATCTGTCCGCCCCATGCCAACTCAGTGAAGCGGTAGAAGTAATGTGCCAGTGCCTGGAAGCTGTCAGGGTCTGGATGGGAATGAACAAGCTTGCGTTCAACCCTGACAAGACTGAGTGGCTTTGGATGCTGCCTCCCCAAAACAGTCCAGACATTCCATCTTTAAACCTGGGGGGTGAATTCTTACACCCCTCAGAGAGGGCCCGCAACTTGGGTGTTCTCCTGGACCCAGAGCTGACACTAGAACATCATTTGTCAGCTGTGACCAGGGGAGCTTTTGCCCAGGTTCACCTGGTGCATCAGTTGCGACCCTACCTGGACCGGGAGGCACTCCAAATGATCACTCATGCCCTCGTCACCTCAGGGGCTTGACTACTGTAACACACTCTACATGGGGCTGAGACTACAATTGGTCCAGAATGCAGCCGCGCGAGCGATATTGGGTGTACCTAGGTACACCCATGTTATACCTATCCTCCGCGAGCTGCACTGGCTTCCCATTGGTCTCTGAACATGCTTCAAAGTGCTGGTTATTACCTTTAAATCCCTACATGGCCTAGGACCTGGATAACTCCGTGACTGCCTCCTGCAACATACCTCCCAGCGCCGAATAAGATTGCACAGGGTGGGCCTCCTCCGAGTACCATCGACTGTGCAGTGCCGCCTGGCAGCTCCATGGGGGACAGCCTTCTCTGTAGCTGCCTCGGCCCTTTGGAATGATCTACCCCTGAGATCCGGACCCTCCCCACTCTCTTGGCCTTCCGTAAGTCTGTTAAGACCTGGCTGTTCCGACAGGCCTAGGGCTGTTGATCTTGATTGATCTTCAGCCCCATTAAGATCGAGTGTATCCTCGATGTTGTGTCCTCCTTTAACTCATCTTTGTTCTGTATTTTAAACTTTTTTTAAAATGCTTTTAAACTGTTTTTATGTAAGCCGCTCGGAGTCCTTCAGGATTGGGCGGCATACAAATCTATTAAAATTGCAAATTGCAAAACATCCTCATTGATTCCTATTGATAAACATCCAGATTTTTCTGAAGTCTCATCACAATCAAGGGGGCTAGACCTCAAGATACGGGGTATCCTGCTTCAAGGACTTTTATTATAAGGGCCAGTGTTATAGTATGGATCAAATGATCACATTTATGGAATACTCTTCAAATGAATGGCCTTAACATTTTTTAAAATAAGAATAAACTGCTGTAGGTACAGTAGGCCAATTATCAGTTTTGAGCAACTCTTTCCTACTGGGGCTATGATGTTATATAACAAGCCCATTGAATGGATTATGACAATGTTTGTTTATTTTTATTTATTTATTTGGTTTGTCAAACATGTACAAGATAACAGGTATAAGTATAAACATGGACATGAACAAAGGAAATGAATACAAATAAATGGGGACAGTAAGACAGGGATGGTAGGCACGCGGGTGCACTTATGCACACCCCCTTTACAGACCTCTTAGGAATGGGGTGAGGTCCATGGTAGACAGTTTGAGGTTGGAGCTGTGGGGGTTTGAGGAATCAGATAGAGCATTCCAGGCATTGACCACTCTTGCTAAAGTTGTATTTTCTGCAATCTAGTTTGGAGTGGTTTACCTTGAGTTTGTATTTATTGTTTGCCAGTGTATTATTGAGGTAAAAGCTGAAATAATCCTTGACAGATAGGACATTGTATCAAACAATTTTGTGTACTATGCTTAGGTCAGACCATAGGCAGGGTAGTTCCAGATTGTCCAAGCCCAAAATTTCAAGCCTGGTGGCATAAGGGATTCTATTGTGAGTAGAGAAATGGAGTACTCTTCCCATGAAATACTTCTGGACTCATTCAATTGTATTAATGTGCGATATACAGTGTGGATTCCAGGCAGATGAGCTGTATTTGAGAATTGGTCTGGCAAAGGTTTTGTATGCCCTAGTTAGCAGTACAATGTTACCGGAAAAGAAGCTTCCCAAAATTAGGTTAACAATTATTAATGCCTTTTTGGCAATGCTGTTACAGTGAGCTCTGGGGCTTAGATCTTTTGAGATGAGTACTCCTAGTCCTTGACAGAGTGGGGGGTCATCCACGAGGTCGTACCTCATACAGGATGATTTGGGTTTCTCACAGTTTTTCTTCAATTCTGGATCAGAATTAGAACTCCATTGATTCTGAAGGGAAGCAATGATTCCTTTGCTAAAGCAGTGGCAGCATATTTAAAAATGTGGCATAGATGCTACAGACCTTGCTTACTTTAACCCATTTTACTGAGAATAAGCATCTACCTGTTGTAGCAGCTGTCAATCATGTCCTTCCATTATTAGGTTTTGCAGAATGCCTATGTAGATTCTCAAATCATTCAGGTCATAGTTGTCCCAAAAGGGCTTTCTTCAAAAGGCAACTGGAGTTGGTTTTTTTCTTGAAGATATTTTGGTTCTCATCCAAGAAAAGCAAAGTGAAATGTCTTCAGGAAAAAACAAAGAAAGTCCAGTTACCTTTTGAAAAAGCACTTTTGGGACTAGGCTTTGAGGAAATCCAAAACAATACTGCTCTTTTAAAGGTAGAACCACTTACATTTTAAACTACATTCTGTTTACTGGATATGTAATTAGCTTGCACTAGGAATGCTAAACACACACAAAAAAAGCCCTGCTTACTTTTTTGCTGTTGGCTAGCCAAATGTTAGAAAGATTTTTCAAGTTTGCCTACGACTCTTTTGGCTTGCTAAGGTGTGGAATATAGCCCTGATAGCTAGATATCAGTTTGAGATTATTAAAGGATTGATTTACCATATACATTTCACGCATATGCATACACATACATATACATATACGTATACATACCGTATTTTTTTTAAGTCGCACCTTTCCCCCCCCCCCCAAATAGAGGGTGAAAATCTGGGTGCGTCTTATGCATTGAATACAGCATTTTTGGCCTACCGAAACCCTGCCCCTTTGCAAAAATGAATGTGCAGAGGGTTTGGGAGGCTTGCAAAGTGCTCTTGGGGTCCGGAAAGGGCAAAAATGAGCAAACAATGGGCCGTTTTTTTGCTTGTTTTTGCCCTCCCAACCCCCAGGAGCACTCTACAAGCCTCCCAAAGCTCTGCAAGCACCCCTTTTTGTGTGTGCAAAAAATGAGGTGTGCAGAGGGTTTGGGAGGCATGCAGAGTGCAAAAACTTTTTAAAAAAAATTACCTCTTCAAAATCATGGTGCGTCATACTCCGGTGCTTCTTATAGTCCAAAAAATATGATAAATGGATAGCTGCCTTCCTATCAAACAGGCATCAAGTGATCAAAATAGAAAACACTCTATCAAATCCTTTATCTGTTAACAGTGGTGTTCCCCAAGGCAGCGTTTTAGGACCAACACTCTTTATATTGTTGTGTTCTCTTCACTGTAAAACTATTCAACACCACCAACAATGCTACCACCCTTCAAAAAGACCTTGACTACGTGTCAGATTGGTCAAATGAGTGGCAACTTCAAATCTCAACCAACAAATGCTCTGTCTTACACATTGGCAAAAAAAACCCAGAACATAAAATACTATCTAGATGGACATGACCTTATAGATAACCTGCACTCTGTCAAGGACTTTGGAGTACTCATTTCTAAAGATCTAAGTGCCAGAGCCCACTGTAACAACATTGCCAAAAAGGCATTAAGAATTGTTAACCTAATCTTGCGTAACTCCTTCTCTGGTAATATTGTACTACTAACTAGAGCATATAAAACATTTGCTAGACCAATTCTTGAATACAGCTCATCTGTCTGGATCCCGAAATGCATATCAGACATTAAAACAATTGAGAGAGTCCAGAGATATTTCACAAGAAGAGTCCTTCATTCCTCTACCCGCAATAAATACCTTATGCCACCAGACTTGAAATTCTGGGGCTTAGAACTACACCGCTTTTGGTCTGACCTAAACGTAGTATATAAAATTAACTGCTACAATGTCCTACCTATCAATGACTACTTCAGCTTCAACCACAATAATACATGAACAAACAACAGATACAAACTTAAGGTAAACCGCTCCAAACTCGCAGAAAATATGACTTCAGCAGCAGAGTGGTCAATGATTGGAATGTGCTACCTGACTCTGTGGTTTCTTCCGCTATGTCCCAAAACTTTAACCTTAGACTGGCTACTGTTGACCTCACCCCATACCTAAGAGGTCTGTAAGGGAGGTGCATAAGTGCACCAACATGTCTACTGTTCCTGTCCTAATGTCCCTTTTTATTCATATCTTTTTCATGTATTAAAAATCATTTTTATACGTACGTCTGTCTGTCTGTCTGTCTGTCTGTCTGTCTTTGTCTGTCTGTCTATCTATCTATCTTCTATCTATCTATCTATCTATCTATCTATCTATCTATCTATCTATCTATCTATCTATCTATCTATCTATCTATCTATCTATCTATCTATCTAATCATCTATCTGTCTGTCTGTCTGTCTGTCTGTCTATCATCTATGCTTGACAAAATAAATAAATAAATACATTTTTTGGAGCAAGCGTGATCTCCACTGAAACCAATTCCAAGGCTTTAAGAAATTTACCTGCCTTCTTGTCTACTTTTAACAGTTTTGGATTTTTAGTTAATCTTCTCACCTTTTTTACTTTGTTGTTGCAATTATACAAGCTATTTTATTTTATATTTCAACTTCACTTTAGCATGAATGCATTGTGATGTTGATTATAATTGTGGAGAATAAAATGTAATTTAAAAAAGATCAAAAAACCTGTGATTACATCATTGCTTGCTCTACCGACAAGCCCCTGTTCTTTTGACACAGAAACATTTATTATGAAAACCAGGCCCTGTTAAATATATGCAGTTTGAATATATTTATTAAGCTCTATTAAACACGAAGCAGTTCAAAGTTGAAGTCCAATTAAGCACAGGGAGTTGGAAAATTGGTTCTCATCGGCAATGAAGGGGAAGAGAAAGTGAGAGGATTAAAAGGGAAAAAAAAACAATTGCATATCTCTGACTTGCCTGATTAAAATAAATTAGATAGATTTCCTCCATCAGGCCATTCACCTAATACTCACTTAGTGTCTTCATTGATGGAATTGAATTAGCCAGGCCAAACTTTTATTATATTGCCAGACTAATTTCCTTCGCAAGCTGGCTTCTAATACAGTGGGAGGGGTGGAGAGGAGGGTAAAAAAAAAAGGCAGTGAAGGCTATATAGCAGTTTGATTTTTGTTGCCATTACTTCTGACTGATAATACTTTAAGATCTCAGGGCTGAACCCCTAACAGTTGCCTTGAGATGTAATGAAATAGTCATTTCATGATGATGTACTAGGGGATGTTGTACTAGGGGAAGAAAATGGGGCTTGTGGGGTGCTCTGCCTCCAGCCCCAAATTATTCAGCTAGCTTTTGATCCTATGAAGCTTTGCTTAAAGATTTGTATGCCATCTGTTGCTTTGCCTCAGGCAGCAAACATCTCCAGCCAGGATGACCATTCCTGCTGGAACTAATTAAACTCTTGAAAATGTCTGAATAGATGCTGGCTTTGTTGAACCTTTCAGTTTTTTTTTCATTTTAACTGATATTACAGCAGTGGTACAGCACTAGTAATGGGGAAGCATCTTAGAATAAGGGAATCATAGAACTAGAAAGATCCTTGGAGGTCTTCTAATCCAACCATCTCCTCAAGGCAAGAGACCTTATACTAAAGGTGTGAAACTCAAGGCCCGGGGAGTCAGATCCGGCCCATGGGGTGCTTAGATCTGGCCCGTGTGGCTGCCCTGGAAACAGTGGAGGACTACCCCGTGGTGCCTCTGCGAGTGAAAATGGAGCTTTGTTTTCGCTGGCAGAGGGTGCAGAAGACCATTGCAGCCAAAAATGGAGCCTGTGAGGGCTGCATGCAACCCTGCTAAGCTCTGTTTTCACTGGCAGAGGGCTGCAGGAATCAGAGCCAAAAACAGAGCTTGGGAGCCTGTTTTCACTGGCAGAGCATCCAGGCTGCCACAGGCACCCCCAACACAAGTGACTTCAAGCTGGCCACTCCTAGCAAATAAACTTAATATGATTGAACATTTCAGTGATCTTGAACAATGTCTATGAAATCTTCTTATGTAAGAAGTATTTAGATGGGGTGTTTTGTGTCATATGAACGTGTTTATTGTGGCAGGAAGTTTCCATTAAGCTATGGTTAAACAGGTAAATAGGCTGCATAATACATACAAGGTTGGGCTTTTTGTGTTTATCATCTAGGTTCAGTACCCTACAATGTATTCTATAAATACCTAAAAAAGAAATAAACGCGATCTATTTGATTTAGCAAAATGTGTTGCAGTGATCGAAAAACAAATCCTTTTTCCTCTCTTCTTTAAGTACAAAGTTCTATTTCTGTTTAATCTCTATGTGTTTGAAGGATTTAGATCAAAAGACCTCGTTCTATCAAGGAACACTTCCTGTGCATTCTAAGAAATCTGTTTTTTCTTCATTGCTTGTGTTCAAGGAAACAGTAGGAATAGTGACTGAAAATGACACACACACACACACACACACACACATACTTAGAAATTAACTCACAGTAATTAAGTCACAGGACTTTTCACACCATTGACTGAAATAAGTCATTCTTGAAAGGTTCCTTAAGCTTGAGCAGTCTTGAGCCTGCAGCCTATGTATAAAGTCTGTAGAATTATGGGCCAAAATACAGTAGATGACAGAATCTTAATAAGAAAATTAGTTTTGTACAGCTGTAGGTTGAATTGTAGGAATTTGCATGGTGTTTTTATTGTTTACTTGATCACTAATTATTACTACTTAGAAAGTGTTTGTTATTTATAAACTGGCAATAAATAGACTATTAGTATTGGGCAGCACAAATCGATTCTTAATAAGCAAATCGGATTTTCATTTTTTTAAAAATTCCACTGTAACATCACATGTATGGCTCTCTATATGCAATAGACAGCAGTAATTCTTACCACACACATAAACCTGGAGATGAGGTGTTCCGGTGAGCCTCAGAGTTCTGGATGTTCTCCCAGATCCTTGCCTAGGGAAGCTGGTGGTGTTTGAATGTGCAGTTTTTGTGCATTTATGGCTGGCTCATTCTTTACTTTTATAGCCTTTTATTTATCTTGCTTTTTTCTTATTCATATTGAACTTTAGTTTCTTTGTTGTATTGTGTGCTGCTCAGAGTTGTTCTGGAATCTGGCAGTGCCTAAATCAAATAAATTCAATCCAGTTAATTATGAAGCCAATTAATCAGGAAGTTATTTGTTTTGGAACCTAACAGAATCTAGCAGTAATCCAAAAATAAATGAAAAGAAGTTTGACAGCAAGAGAAGTGAAGATGGCAGACTCATCAACGCATCATCAAAGCTCAGCCCCTTAAAATGTATGGTATGTTATATAAAAAATGGCTTTGGTCATGTGAATTTAGCTGCCATCATCATTTTTAAAAAAATCCTTCCTATAGATGCCTATCGGTATGAGGTTGGAGCCAGGATCATGGCAAAAAGATGCCCATGGGAAATTTATGGTGAGAAGAAAAGATAAAGAGACAAAGAAGTAGAGGGATATGGAATTAAAAAGTGTAAAGGATGATTTATTCTTTCTCTATTGGAGAAGAGAGTCAATTATGTAAATCCCCCACTATTTTCAACCAGGCTGAGAGTTTAAAAATGACTACAGATTGGATTACAAAATGGCTTCCATGCTGTTCAAAAGGAATTCAGACTCTTCCATTAAGGAAGTACGTACACAATGGAAACTGAAACAAGTGTAAGAAACGGTCTTAAAATAACCCTGCCCTAATTTGGTTTAGTACAAAAAGAAATTTGGGCAGATTTTTAAGATTCTGTTGTCATAGCTTATAACAGTAAAGTAGCATTTCTTGAAACTGCCCAGTTTGTTTCTTGACTTGGCCTGTCACTAGCGCTGTTTTCCCAGCCTTGTGTGCTCACATACCTGTGATGAATGGTGTCTACTGAGGGAAGAAGTATAATGGACCACAGTAAAGCAACAGTTTCCCAGGAAGGAGGAAGCACATTCTAAAGACAGGGACAAGAAAGAGGGAACACAGCCCAGAGCTGGATCAGAGACAGTGATTTAGAATAGCCACTTCCTAGAAACTCCCAGAGTATATCTGTTAGGATGAGAATACTATAGGTTTAGTCTGGCAAGATTCCGTCTGTATGATCAGAGCAAATAAAGAACTGAACTTTGGTTGGATTGTTCTATGTCATTCTTGAACTGGCCCTGACAGTTCCAGACAATCAGAAATAATTCTCGGATATCATTACTGGAGACAGAGCAGCATAGTTCATCATGAGTCAAGATACAATCCTCTACAGCAGGGGTGTCAAACTCAAACTTTCCATGGAAAACAGAAGGATGCCATTACAGTCAGAACATTACATTGCAGCTGGTGGAAAGAGACAAACGGTGGCTTATATTTCACCTCTTTAGAAGAGAGAGGGTTATAAAGTTGGAAGGATGGGATGGATTTTATTTTATCATGGTATGTGTGTTCTCTGAAAAATACATGGTAAAGCATTGCTAAAGTGAGCACAAAACCTTCAACTGAATTTGAAAAAGTGGAAAAAGAAATAAAATGCACTTGCAGCCTGTGGAAGAGGCAATCATCCAACAGAGCAACTTTTACTTTTTCTGAATCCAGAAGGCTCTCGTTTAATTTCCAGTTGTAATTTCTAATTATCTATAATTTTACCATTACATATAACTGTTTTATTTCTGTCTCTTGCAGGATGCTGAGATCAACACGCAGCAGGCTTCCTGTGTTTCTTCATGGTACAGAAGAGAGGCTTTCTGTCAGATATCACGAGACGTGGGAAGCAAACATCAGGAAACTTTTCTCTCTTTTGCAGAATAAAATTATATAGCCATCAAGCTAGTTCTGTCTTCATTGTTCTGTTCACATTTTATCTTACTCCCCCCCCGCCCCCTGAACATTTTTCTATTTAAATCCTGGGGATTATTGGCCTCTTGGTCCTCAGTATTGCTTTGGTATCATGTTTGCTATTAGTTAGTATATGGTCGTTTGCATTCTGAAGAGGCAGTTAAATCTTTTACTTGGAGAGAGTAATGTGCTTGTTTTGACTCCAGCTTCTTGGAACAAATGTCTCTTCTCACTGCCAGAAAAAAAGAACTCTGCTAAAACCCAGAGCTGTGAATTTCTGGAAGCCAAGTTGTTGTTTTAAATTCAAATTAAACAAAGAATTGTGTTTCCCTCAAGTCATGTTGGACTACCTGGATGCAGTCATTTCATCTCTTGGCAACAATAGGAAAGGAGTTTGTCATTGCTCTTTTTTGGAGTATATGTATATTTGACTTCCTAGTGCAGTGATGGTTAACCTTTTCAGCACTGAGTGTGCGCCGGAGCACCAGAACCTGGAAGAGAGGAACTAGCCAGTGCGCATGCACATGATGGAACCAGGAAGAGTAATTGGCAACAGCGCACCTGCCCACAGAGAGGCTTTGTGTGCCACCTCTGGTACACATGCCATTGATTTGTCATCACTGTCCTAGTGCAACCTACAGCCTTGAGATATTTGGGTGGCTCCCACTACATTGTCTTTTGTAAAGCTACAGCAATTTTTTTCTTGTAGAATTGTTTTTAAATAAACATTAGCATTTATGTAAATAGTTTAGCATTGTTTCATATTAAACAGTTTAATGTGCTTCGTATTAAACAATCAAACATAAATATTCTATATTGGAATTGTCTGAACATGTATATTAAGCGAAACAGTTGTGGAACTAGGTATATTATAGATTAGTGATTTATAAAATTTGATAATATTTTCTTGCAGCAGCATTCTTAATATCTGTACCAGCTGTCAGGGAATCCCTCTTTAAAGTGAGCCATTGCAAGCTACTTCAGCCATATGTCAACTACGCTCCAGTAAAAGAATGGCCATTTAAAGAATTGGCTAAAGCCGAAAAAAATAAATGAACAGACACAAAATTCACAGATTGGGAAAATTATGCCAATTTATTTGAAAATGAAGATGGTACTAATTAAAAATGAAGACCATACTAATATAAAACTAGAACCAAACTTCTTTTCTTTTGGAGAAGAGATAGTTCTGATCATGCATTTTATTTACCTGAAAAAATTGGTAGAGTAGGGATGAGAAACTTGAGGCTCAACATATACCCACAATGTATCTTTCGTGATATCTGAAGCCACCAAGAACATTATTATGGGTCCTGAAATGGAGTTAGAATTTAAAAAAAAAAAAAGATAATGTGTCCTTTCAAACCAATGGATAAAATAAATTAAAATGTGGTGGTGCCCGAGTTGTGTGATCCCATAATGACCTCAATCTCCTGCATGACCTACAGTAAATAAAAGATAGCTTACTCCATTGTTTGGTCTAATAACTGTTTGTGCAGAAAAAATAGGAATACTAGAATACTTTTGTCTTGTGCAAATGGTTTTTAAAATAGCTAGATGGATAATGAGATCAGTAATGCATACTTTTATGTACATATTGCTTTAACATAAATAAGCATCTGTAAAATTACCAGATTACATTTGTTAGGATTCTAGGTGACATTTGCATTATTTCAATGTGACTATTTTCTCTGCAATTTTTATTTAGTAAGTTGAATAACTTGTTGCCAAAAATTAAACCCTGGAACGGATTTAATTTGTCAGGTTTTCATTGGAGTGCAATTGACAAATTATGTTACCTTTCATCCTTTTGATGGTTTAAGGGTGATAAACTTGGATAAATTAGAATTACTGAAAACATTGGTGGTCTTTGGTGATCTCTGAACTTAGTTGTTTTCTTGCAGGCGTGTCATTACCCAAACTAGGTAACATCATGAGATATTGAAAACTGGAAAATGCTTTCAGTTAGTGCAATATAATAGTTAAGGTAATGGATTGGGACCAGGGTCTATTCTCAACTTTGGGAGCTAAATAGATGATTTTAGGCTAGATAGCTATAACCTCTCAACCTAGCTTGATTCACATTGAAACAGCTGAATAGACAGACCTGTCTTCATCTGCTAAAGAAAGACATAATTTTGAACCCTAAATAAAACAAACAAATACTTCAAATATATATTCAAATATTGAGTTGCACTATGGTGGAGTTCTTTCAAGCAAGACAACATTTTAAAACAAACAAACAAATGTGTATGCCTTAAAGTTCAACTGTTGCTTTCTTTATTCTCTTTGAGCATTTTTAAATGTTATGTTTCACTGTGCCTCAGCGGGTGGCAATATTTAGCCAACTTTAGCTGATCTTGGAAGCTAAGCAGAATTGTTTCTCCTAGCACTTGGATGATCACCTGGGAATTTCAGACTTCTTGGCTAGACCGAAGTAAACACAAAAACAACAACAAAAAGCCTACAACAAGGCAATGGCATACAATTTTTATAACATCATCAAAAAAATGGTATGGATGAAGTCACTGGGAGTCAAACATGACTTAAGGGCATCATTTTCTTTTTATTTCATTACACTGAGGGTTTTGTGAACATCATCTTGGAAATATGTTTGAAGGTTTATCTGATATACTAACAACAGCTGGTATTAGCCTTTATATTAAATATCAAAAGACCTGCATTTGAGATTCTGTTTCCATTTTCCCCATCAGTCTCTGAAATGGCTAAATCTGTGGATTTGCTGTTAGACCTAATCTTTCTCTTTTACCTCCTGAGGGTGAAAAGCAGTTAAAAACCAGCTGCTGCCATCAGAAAGTGCTGTCTGGTGAATTGATCAGAATCCATCTTCAGAATGGAGGGATTTGTGAACCTTGGTTGCAGGGAAATGCCATTGAGTTAGTGTATCATTGATTTTATACATAATGTTGGGTCTCCTTCCCTCCCTCTTTTTTTTAATTTCAGCTTGGAGCTTTGGTGGTAGACATCAGCAAAACCTACATAATTATCACTTAATGAGACAAAGACAGAATCCCATTAAGGCTGCAATATAGTACAAACTTATGTAGGGAATGGGTCTCATTTAACTCAATGGAATTTATTTCTGCATGGACAGAAATGGATCTTGATGGAGTTACAGAAACATCTTTAAAATAACTACTGTAATAGCACAACAAATATTGAAATAGAATGTATGTGATGGGCATCCACTCATCACCTATTGAAACTTGAGGCACCTTCATGTGAAGTGGAAGACAACTGGAAGCAAAGACCTTGGCCTTGGTCTACTGAAACGGTAGAACAACCTTAGAAAAGGGGCAGAAATTTATTTTTTTAATTTGTGTTCAAACTTACCTGATTTTACATGTTTAACAATGTCATTTTCTTTCCCGTTCTCTGCGTTTGTGATATGCCAAAAATAATGCATAGTAGGAAAAAAATATGCATTATTCCTGAAAATAATATCTCAGAATGCATCATATTACAGTATTTTTTTTTTTGCAAAAAGTATGTGTTAGAGCATATTACAAAAATAGATATCTAACATCTAGATTTTTTTTTATTAGCTTGTATGCCGCCCACTCTCGGAAGACTCAGGGCGGCTTACAAATAAAAAGGGAAAGGGGAATATAAAAATAAAAAACAACAGTTAAAAATTCAACACCATTCATAACACAAGATGGGGCTGGATAATTCAACAGCCCCAGGCCTGCTGGAACAGCCAGGTCTTGGTCGCTTTGCGGAAGGCTGGAAGGGTAGTGAGAGTTCGGATCTCAATGGGGAGATCGTTCCATAGGGCCAGAGCAGCAACACAGAAGGCTCTCCCCCGTGGGGTCGCCAGCCGACATTGGCGTATATTGGCGTATATATGACATAAATAGATATCATAATCCAAATAGGTAAAATTCTGGTGCATAATTCTCTTAAAGAATTCATTAAGTGCATTAATTTGATATACGTACAAAGATGAGAATCCGAAAATTTCAACTGACAGGTTAATCCATTCTTAATTCCAGTCAGAATAACATCTCTCTGAAGGACACTGGGTTCAAAAATGATGCTGCAAAAATCTGTATTTTCATGGAAAACAAATATGGTAAAACATCATTGCCTCCACCACTATCATGACAGACATAGGGGATTTCTGCAGTTTAGGGCAGGAGATGACTTAAAGGAGAAGCCGCCTTACCTTCCAGATTCCCTACTTACATGGAATGTCCTTCTCTTACTAAGGGCATCTAGGTACTTATTTAATTAGGAAATGTATATAGCCACTTTCTTAACAATTCAAAGTGGCATATAATTAATTAACATTAATTAATTAAAACATTAATTAATAGTAAATAAATATAATAACTCATAAAAGAAATGTCAAAAGCAATCTAACAATTGAAAGATTCTCTTAGATGGTTTCACAAATTCTTTTGATCCAATGCCTGGATGAAAAATAAACCTTACAAAAGATAGACAGGGTTGGGGGCCACTTGGATCTTAGAGCAGAAGTGGTATTAAGCCAGTTCTGACAGGCTCTGGAGAACCAGTAGTGGAAATTTTGAGTAGTCCGGAGAACCAGCAAATTGTCCCGTTGCCTCCCTTCTTTTGTTGCCCTGAACAGGAGAACGGAGCTGGAAAGCAGGTTAGTGGGGTGGGAAGTGAATGGGGATTTTGCAATATCCTAACTCTTCCATGCCCACCAAGCCATGCCTACAGAATCGGTAGTAATTTTTTTTTGAATCCCATCACTATCTTAGAGGAAATGTTATTGCAAAGGGCAGCTACTATGACAGAGAAGATACTTCTGCTGGATCCCTAAAGATGATGTTGCTTAAGAGATGGGACCTGGAGCTGCTAACCTGTTAGAGCTTATTGGATGGGCAGAGATGGTGTTCACCGGAGATGGTGAACTATAAATTGCAAGAACAATGTTCTCTCTATGTTCTGCTGTGGTGACTTGTATTCCGGAGGAAACTGCTTCTCTCAATAATCTGACTGACTGCTGTGCTGTTCTACAAAAAGAAAGCAAAAGGGACAGGTTTTTCTATTTTTCTTAGAGGAAGTCATGTGGAGGATTTTCTGGAGAATGTCTTTTGAAGAAAGAAAAAAAAACACTTATTGTTTCTCTCCTCAGGTTTGGTGGAGAATTCTAAAATGCTGTTTTGGCCCAGCTCTCATCATGTACCCCAAGCTGGCTGTTCTTTTGCTTGTATTTTTTTCTTAAACAGCATGTGATAGTCCTTAGTTGACAGACACAAAGGAGTGCAGGGCCCTTCAGCCCTCCAGTCCCAAGGCAATTTCAGTAAGAAATTAAAGCTCTTTTTCATAGGGAGAAGTAATTCACCAGACTTAATGTGAATATTGTTTCTCTACAGTGGAGACAAAACAGCTGAAAGTGGGTATTTTCTTCCTATTCATTCTGGAAGCAAAGCTTAGAATTCTAAATCTATCTCTTGTGGGGGAAGAATGTTATTTGCAAATATTAGAATACTAAACCCGAAAAAGAACTCAAGTAGATGACTAGAAAAACAGTGAAGAGGCATACTCCTTACTTTAAAATACATATACACTCACGCAGAGGGGAAAAAAAGGAATCTAAGGAAAACAAAGTAATGAAAAGGTTTCAAACTAGCAACCCTTCACATACAAGGCAGTTACAGCCATTGTGTTATGGAACTTAGGGTAAAAGTAGGCCTAAGTGATGCTAGAGAGAAAGAAAGTAAGAAGGGACAAGAGGTGGGCCCCTAGGGATTCACCCAGGTTCAGGAGAACCCATAGCTAACATTATGGCCGGTTTGGAGAACCTCGTCCAGGTTCGGGACAACCCATAGCTAACGTTATGGCCAGTTTGAAGAACCTCATCCAGGTTTAGGAGAATCCATAGCTAACGTTATGGCCGGTTTGGAGAACCTCCAAATGGACTGGCCTCGGCTGGCCCCTCCCACCCCTCCCCTCTCCTCCCAGGAGTCTCCCTGCAGCCTGTTTTGGATGCAAGGTAAGTGCAGGGTCTCAGGGAGGGGGGAAAATGGGTCTCCTGGAAGTTCCAGCCTTTGGAGCCTGGAGAGGAAGTTTTCACCCTCCCAGAGGCTCGAGGAAAGACTCCGGAGACTGGGGAAGGCAAACATCCCCCCCCATGGTGCAGGAGGCCAATTAGACCATGCCCACCAGGGTCACACCTACCCAGCAACCGAGCAGAAACCCATTGCTGACATTTTTGAAGCCCATCTCTGGAAGGGACCTTTTAAAAAACTGCTTGTTGTGCCTACTGGCTAATCTGATATTCTCTTTCTCTTCAATAATTACGCTAAAAATGGCTACATTATATAGTGAACCAAAAAGTTTAATTCTAATTTATTTCAAAATTAAGGGTGAAGAGAGAATGTTAGATTTTTGCCATTAATTTTTATACTGAGTTGTTCCATAATCTTTATTTAAAACACAAAACACAAATGTCATACTTTTAAAAATAAATAATCAGGCTGAATACCAATCTGACCAATCATTTCAGCCACTTATTTAAAACACCCATCTACATAAGAATAATTATGAATTTTACATAATAACGGTTTTTTTGAAAACATATATTTAAAGCCAACAATTACTGTACTTAACATAAATGCTCATGAATCTGCAGATAGGATGACCCTTGAATTTTTAACCTAGAAATCATGAAAAATGTGCTACCCATGGATAAGCCAACCTGCATTTTATTTACTTATTAATATTTCCTATTTCTAAACTGCATCTCTCTCTCTTTTTCAAGGTATTTTGATTAAAAAATTAAGGATCTGCTTACCCAGAAATGGGCTTATACGGGAGGATAAATGGCATATACAGTACTTTAAAAAGTTTTATTGCATATGATTGTGAATAAGGCACGGATGAGCCAAATCCATTTTTGGGGTTATATTTTGACACCTAAAATTCTTGGCTTATCTGCAAGTAAATACGGTTTTTGTTTTCAGGAGGCATTGGCTGATTTTCAAGGAAATAATAGAATTTGGAAGATAGCTTGTAACATTTACAAGCACCCAATATATCCTGCAGTTCATTGGTGTTTTTTGTTGATGACTGCAATCTACATTGGAGCACCGTATGAAATGAGACTTTTACATTAATATTTGTAGTGCTGTTGGCACAAATCTCCCTCCTTTTGAATAAAAATATTGAAGCAAGCCATCCTAGTAGCATTGGCATTCAAAAATGGCTGAATTGGCCATTGCATTTTTGGACCAGAAGGCTGGAAAAGTACAGCAGGAGAGGAATTGTTTATAGGGAGAATCCGGTAGTTTGACCCTGATCTTGTAAGTTGTCAACAAAATAGCTTCTGGACAGGTTATATTTTTTCAGCCGGTTAAGAGTCAAACTGGCTTAAGCCCCGGACAGGAACAGATTAAACAGTATGAGGGAATTTGCCCTTTTATACTTCTTAGCAAAGTTGCTTACTTATGCAAATACTGGAGAAAGTTACTGCAACGAATAAGATGTGAATGTTGCAGAATGGATGTTAATAGGAAATAATAATAAATCTGCCAGTTATTCTCATTCTCTCTCTCCCTCCCTCTGTCAGGCCTGCAGCCCTCTTTTCTTTTGGATCTTTGGCCTGCCACACTGTCTATTATTCTACTATGCATTGTCTATTGTGGGAAAATGGGAGGGGGGTTGTAAGGAGTAGCCATAACAAAATTCTTCCTAGAAGCCAAGGTCATCCTTTTTCTCTGCACCTCTGCACCTGACCGGAATTGGATGGGTTGAAATGCCAGCATGGCAGTGGGAGATTGGACCATGTGATGGACTTGTGGGTGTGGGAGCAGGATCTTGAACTTTCAACTGGGTGGGGGAAACTGGGAAGCTTTCAGATTTGGGTTTTCCCAGATGTGCCAACATGGCTCTTTTAATAAATTGGAACTTTGAGCAATACTTTGCCTTGGACTCTGCTTTACTTTTGGATGCTATTTGGAACCTTGACACCCTCCCCCCCTCTCTCACAAAAAAGGGTGTTGATTTAAGAGGCAGAGTGACTGACAGCAGTTGAAAGTTCCACTAAATAAAATTCTACAATACATAACAGGAGCTCCACTAGAGGGCTCAAAACCATTTATTACCACAGAATTTATGCCCAGAAAGTTTACCATACAACTGGTAGCTTTCTATATTATTTTGAAATACTCAACAAGATGGAAGAATAGACTGCCTACGAAATGTTCTCTGGAGTAGGGTATGATTAAAAGTCCAGAACAAAAGCATATCTGAGTGCAGACAGAAAAAGCAGGCCTATAGTCCTGTGTAGCATTTTGAAATAGATCAGGGACTGTTTTTGGAAATGTACAGATGGCTTGAGGAGAGGCCTTAACAGATGCTCAAATGAACAAACACTTCAATGCTAGTTGGAAGAAATATATTCTCTCCAGACCTACCCTTTTCAGATGTCATCATTCACAATGTATTTACATTATATTAAGAGCACATGCTCTTGAAATATGTTTTCCCATGATTTAATATCTACTTTTCTGTATAATATTTCCATGGGATTAACACCAAGCAATATTTTGGCAAGAATAATAGAAAATTTCAACTATGTAACTTTTATGTATCCGTAGCTTTCCAAATTTCTAAAGCATTTTGTACTTAGCATACAGGTTGAATCCAAGAAACATATTGAGTGAACCATTTACATAATAAAGATGACATATTTAAAATGTATCTAAATTAATTCATAGAAATATGTTACATACAGACTTGCTAAATTTATGGAAATATTCAGGAACTGAGCTTAGAATACCATATAGAGAAAAATGCAGTAAATCATACAGAAATTGATGTAGACTAGGATTGTCAAACTTGTGTCGTCACGTGACAACGTGACGTATTATTACTTTCCTCCCCTTTGCTAAACCGGGCGTGGGCTTGGCCAACACATGACACATCCAGCCTGCGGGTTGAGAGTTTGACAGTCCTGGTGCAGACTGTTATCATTAATTTGTAGGAATTCATCCCATTTTGTCCATGAAAAAAAAATTATTTAAGGCTGTGCCTCTGAAAAACTATATGAAGTACAAATCTCCTGAAATTCTTTTCACTAGATTTTTGTGTTCGAGTCTTCCCCTTTCTCTTTTTCTCATCTGTCCTGAATTCAGCACCAGCTAACTTGCCACCAGCTCCCTTGTAATGCCTTAATTTGGGGTAAAGGCAAGTGGACCACCAACAATGGTATTTACTACCTGCTAGTCAGACCTCCTCAATAAAAACTCATCTCTCAGGAATGATTTTTGGTCAAAGACCATTAGAAGCTCTTTTTGAAAGGAAATTGAGATTCTTATTATTCAGGCCAAAATGAAAGCACACATCTCAGGTCTAGGCAATGTTGATACAGGACTTGGGAGAGTTGAATTCTGTCCCACTATCTTTCCAGAGACCACAGTTATGGCTCAGTGTTATCAGCCCTGAATTAATCTTGCAGGCTGGATGGAATCAGGTTTGCATTTAATCCATGGACCAGAGAATCTTTCCCTTCTATAAAAGATTAGGATAGGCAGATCCACCAACAAGATCAAGGATCAAGGATCAAGTTTAAGGGCTAAGTTAGATTGCTCTGATGATCTCTGAACAAAAATACTGTTTCATTAGTGGCAATTGGTTTCCTTTGATTAATCTTTGAATGTACCAGCTCTTGGCTATCAATGTTCTCTAGGATCTGCATTATTCAAAAGCTAACTGGCTTGGCATTTTTACATGAGCCATTATTTCATGCACTTTTCTGCTCCTTCCAACCAGTTTATTGTTTATTCACAGTCATTTATGATTTCTCACTGCATGAAAAAGTTTTGCAAGGCCAATGAAAGAGAAAACTATTGGCCTTTCAACAAGATTCATGGATGCCTATTATAGCAGCACCAATTGCAGAACAATTGATTATTTCTCCCACTAATTTGGGCAAGACAGGATTTTATCTTAGTGCATCTGGCATCAAAAGTATGTGTGGTTAGCTTTTACCCATAAAAAGAGCTGTCTTCTTGCTGGATCATTAATAACTTATCTACAAACATAAACTTTGTTCAGACGGAGACTAGTCGACAAGCTGGTTTGAAAGATTTCCACAGCTGTCTGCAAATATATTGACATACTCCACTAGTTTGCTGGTGCTTCCAGTGGAAATGTAATCTTTGCAAACCGTACATGCTTTGATAGTCAGAAGAGCCTTCATATCCACTGGGTCACATTTTATGTAAGAGGTAGCTTCTTTGCAGTTTTGAGGAGGATGGTTTGGTTATGAATTAGAGCTTGGTTTGGTTATGAATTAAAATTATCTAGAAGTGAGAGAAGCTCATCTACCTCTTATCAGTTACTTGGCATTCCAAACTCCTGGGTACAGGAAAGTAAACTCCTGGGGGTAGCAAAAGAAATCGTGGAAGAAGGAAGATGCTGGCTGAAGAAATAAATATTTCAAGTTGCAATTTGTAAATCAGTGTTGTGTAAGGCAATTTAGCCCAACGGTCAGCTCTGGTTGTAAAGTCAGGGAAGAAATTGGAAGAATTAGTTCTTGAGTGACACTGTGGACAAAGAATATTCTATTTCATTACAATGTGTAACTTATGGAACTGTATGTGCTGAATAAGGTGGCTGGATGGAGTCACTGAAGCAGTAGGCATGAGCTTAAATGGACTCCAGAGGATGGTAGAGGACAGGAATGCCTGGAGGAACATTGTCCATGGGGTTGCAAGGGGGCGGACATGACTTCACAACTAACAACAACAACAATGTGCTGAAACTTGCTAAAAGATTGTAGCTGTTTCCCTAATTACTACCTAATAGAAAACAGGGAGAGAAGTCATGTATGGCATGTGTATTTTCTCATTATGAATTCCCGCCTTCTTTACCATGGCTGCACAATATTGACTCCTTCAAGATGCATAGTCACTGCCACTTGGGAGTAATTGATCAAAACAATGGGAGGAGCTTGAGCACAGGAGAGAGATAGGAGAGTGCTTGGAAAATAAATGGAATTCATAAAACCATAAAGTACCATAAGTAAGATTTTCAAAAGAAAACTGCAATGTAACATACTTTGGGAAGGGTTTCTTTGAAATACTTCTCAGAATTCTAATTTCATTGTGCTAAGTCAGTCTAGGTCTATAATGACTACGTGGACAAGACCAGACCACGATCCCCCCCCAAGTTGTTTTCCATCCTTCTTCTTTTCTTCTCTGTGAGAAATAGGGAGAACAAGGGAGAGTCCTGTCTGACAGATTTTCTCAAATTGCATCTCTTTTTTTAGATTTTCTCTGACCATTGTTTTGATTGCAGCTCTCCTTCCTGCTCCTCAAGGTTATTCTTTCTTCCCATTATACAGGATTAAAAGTTATATCTTCTGAAATCTAGTCTAGCACCTTCAATATCTATCCCAAACTGGCTCTCATCTCTTTCTATATAGATTGTTCCCTCTTGTGTGTTTTTCTTTTATATTAATTTCATATTAATTTCTACTTTATGATTATGATTCACTAAAGATGCTGTCGCTCTCAAATCAAGACTTTCAGATTTGTTCTCCCCCTTCAAGGTTAGTCATTCAAAAATTTTCTTTTGTAGTCAGGTCTTTCTTTCTCTCCCCTTTATTCTATATTCCCTGCCTACATACCTTCTTTCTTTTTGGTGCCACTCTTCAAAGTTCGCATTTTAGCGTGCAGAAGTTTTTTTTGTTGGCACAAGAGAAACTGCTATTTAACTGTCCAAGTAATAGCATTCCATTTATTATAAATAATGATCATTTACTTACTCTGATTTTGGGCACTGCAACATCTCTGACTTTTCAGATTTTACTGCTGTCATTTAGTCTGATAATTAAACAGTCATTTTCATGACAGATGTAAAAGCAACCTGACACGATGCTTCATTTCTGAAGACTGCATATAATTTTCTATGATTCTGCAATGCTCGTTCACAGTTAAAAATAAGTCTGAAAAATAAATTAAAGGAAGAAGTCATCCAAAAAAGAAATTCCAGAAGACAAGTGGAAAGAGATGAAAAATACTGAACTGCACTGTAACAATATGATGAATGAAGCAAGACATTTTTGTCAGTGGAATTAAGGTAGAAACTTAGGGAAGGTTCTGCGTATAATTTTACAAAACGAAGGCAAAGGTCTCTTTAAATTGAGAACAAAGGGCAAGAAATTATCTGGACAAAATACAGGAATTTGTGTTCAAAGTTGAAATGTATAGCGTGAAAATCACAATAATATGACAAATCGATGTAAGTATGTTCTGGTTGCTGTGAGATATAGAGAGACTGGACTGACAATGGCAACATGATTTAATTTCTAAGAGAAATAAGGAGTAGACTGGAAGATTGAATGATGTAAATGAATTGCAAAGATCAGTAGACTTACCATATGAAAAAAGGGCCCAGGTGGAACAAGGCAACACATCATCAAAGGAAAAAAAAAGTCCTGCTGGAACATCGCCTGAAGATATACTTGCATCTCCTGGCTACAGGTATACTGCAAGCTTTACTATTGTACTTTTTTCATTTTGGTTTTTAGCGTGATGAATATTTACAACTTCACTTTCACCAAACTCTCCTTTGATGCTTCAGATTGATTTCTTTGGAACCCTCCCTTTAAAGTACTGTGGATGGTGCTGAAAAAGCCTCTGATTCAGAAAGGATTGGGCTGCATTTCCTATCTTAAACACCTTACTTTAAGGAGCCATTGCCTGAAACAAACATAATTAACCTAAGGCAGTTCTGCATTCAGAACTTTGCAGAAAAATGCTACGAAGAGGGTTAATGCCAAATATCTGAAAAGGAATGGATCAATGTATATTTCTGTGGGAGTTATAGAAGGCTTCTTCCTTAAAATAAGGATTAGATATATTGGAAGATGCTCAGAACAAATCTAATTAGACTTAAAACAGTCTAATTAGGAAAGAGCCAAGAGGGGAGAGGGACTAGGACATGTTATTTATTTATTAAATTTATATGCCACCCATCTCAGTGTTAAATGATTCTGGGCAGATCTGAAAATTTCTTGGCTTTTGGAAAAATCATACCTAACCTTATATTTTTATGAGCATATATTAATTTATGGAATAACTCAACATAAAATACATACAAATAAAATACGTTTGTTTTTGCCACAACTGACTTCTCAAAGTAAATACTTATTTTAAAAAATAAGATTTATTTAAATAATTTTTATCATTCCATGTCTAGCATTGTGATAATCTGAGCAATTTTTGATCTTCCATGTTAGTGCTCTTAGTCCATTTTCAAATTATTAGGCAAGATCGATGCAATCTGCTAAAACTCACAGTTGTATCCAATGGATTTAGATAATAATAGTGATACAATCCATATGTAAGTGATGTGCTGGCAAATAGGAAACTGTATTGCTATAGCTATATATTTATATCTAGCTCTGTGTTTGTGTATGTATGTGTGAGAGTGTGTATACATGCACGCTCGTAATTCCACTGGGAGCCATGAAGAGCTTTTCGGAGTTGTTTGGATATCAAATGATATTCTACTTCTCTTCTCCATTAAAAAAAAGGCATATTTGACAACTTTTATTAGAGTTAAGAAAATGGGAACTTTGTAGCATCAGAAAAAAGAAAATCCAAAGCTAAGAGTGCCATCAAATTCCTGAACATCTGGAACTAATGCTTCAGACATTACAAAGAGATACAGTGTTGGAGAGTTATGATAAAACTTCCAGAGTCTGCATTTTGCAACAGTACATTGGACTAGTTATTTAGTGATACTTGTTCTTTCATAGCAGGTGACATCTGTTGGAAATAAAAATGATAGATGGCTTTCTGAAATACTTTGAAACATCCATCAAGCTGTCATTTTAATTGTAGGTTTTTATGAATGATTTGCCTTGCCATGTCATAGTTCTTGATAAATGTTTAATTGATCTTATTAATGCTTAGCCTTTAAAGTATGTGTTTATGCCTATTTATGCAATCTTAAAGGAACTATGTTTTTTTCTAAGCAAAGTATTTTGAAGGTACCATATCTCTAATCATAAGCATCCTACCTAAGGAGAAACAGAACTAGGATATAGGATAGAGTGAATGTTCTAAAACTGAAGAATTGGAAGTTTGAAAGTCATCCTTTTGTTTCTCAGCAGAGAATCCATTTCCAATTCTACTTCATGAATGCTTGTGTAAGAACTAAACCAGAGACCGACATTGTATGTGTACCAAAGGTGGGTTGCTGCCGGTTTGACCCGGTTCAGCCGAACTGATAGTGGAATTCAGACCTGGGTTGCAGAACTGGCAGCGACCCAGGCCTGCCACGCTCCTGAACCCATCCCCTCGCTGCCATTTGGCTGCCACCATTTTGGATTTTAGTGACTGCACATGCACAGTTCACTATAAATTGTTTTGCGCATGTGTGCAGAACAATTTCCATTGAACAGCGCACTTGCGCGCGCAGGTTGCGCACAGGTCGCAAACCAGCAGTAACACCGGCAGCAAACCACTCCTGATGTGTACATGTGTGTATGATGGAAAGTGGGAAGTCTTCGAGAGATCTAATGGGCATAGCCAGCAATTATATCACCAGATATAAAACTAGATCTGATTCAAGAAGGCAATCTCTTTTATTTCATATTCTGAATCCAGGATTCTGCATGCTTCCTGCAATTGTCTCTTCTGTGGCAGAGCATATTCTTTGGCTAAATTATGAGAGTGCCTTCTGAATACAAGGTGGTCTGTTTCCAGACAATACCCTGCATCACAATATGTACAAGATACCAAAATCTATGTAACATGACATTTACTGTGCCTTTCACTTGCATATCCAGCCATGGTAATCCCTAAACAGGAAAAAGAACTATGCTGATCAGACTAATCTAATTATTGTGGCAAGAATGAAATTGCAAGTTGATGAAAAAAGTCAGGGACTCTAATAGATGATAGGTTAAAAAGAGCTTGGAATAAATTTCTTATAATTAGCTAATTTATTTGGTTTGATTCATTAAGAAGACGAATAAAGTCAATAACTTTGTTTTCAGGAAAGTAGAGGCTATTTGTTAATTGCAATAGACATGAAAAGTGTTAACCTTAGAATTTTCTTCCTGAGAAAGGAATTATTTTCTATTTGTGATATAAATTTATGAAATCCACCAAGCTTATATTTTGCATTAGATATGTGCATTACCTTGAAAACAAAGAGCTGACAATTCAATAGTTATTGCAACTGTATAATTGAAAACTCTCTTTATGTAATTTACAAAATTGCAAAAGAAAAAACAAAACAAAACAAACAATAGGTGAAGAATAGATGGCTATGTTGTTTTCCTGGACATTATGCTTAGAATTTTAAGGCACAAGTAGAATTACAGACATTTGAAACAATTTATTCATTTAGAATCTCTCTCTCTCTCTCTCTCCCCCTCCCTCCCTCCCTCCCCCTCCCTCTCCCTCCCTCTCCCTCCCCCCGTCTATAATGGAGTATCTGAATTGATCCATTGTTTCAATTTTGAATGTAGAGAATGGAATGAGACTGAAAAGCGGGGAAGGTGAAAAAGAATCCAGGAAAATGGCAGTGCAAGTCTATCTTCAGCACTATAGAAAAAACAATATGGCTTTGCTCATGTAGTCATCTGGAGTTAGATTCAAGGAAGGAAGTATCAGATACTGTGAGGATGTGCTAAAAACTCTGATTGTGTGGAAAATAAAGGTTAAGGGGATATGTGCTAGCTGTCAAAAATCTGAAAAGCTGTTACAGAGCAGAGGTTTGTCTAGAACCAGAGGTAGAAATGTCTAGGAAATGGTCATTAAGAAAAAAAAAACATTTAATCACAAGACTAACTTGAAGATGGAATAGATAGAGTGCCTTGGGAATTGGTGGCTTCTCTTTCTTGACTTCCATATGAAATGTGAGATGCATAGAAAGATGATCTCCAGTCTTCAGGAATAGCTCTCCTTAGTTCAGACCACTAAACAACTTTCTATCAAATATTTCTATAGTATTCAAAAATAGGATCTCCAGTACTTCCTTTGTCCAAAAGTGGCTGAAACCAACTTGAGATCTCTGAAATTGCACATTTTGCTACAAGATCTTATGTATAGAATGGGATAGGGCAGTGGTTCCCAAACTTGGCAACTTTAAGACTTGTGGACTTCAACTCCCAAGTTTGGGAACCACTGGGATAGGGGAATTAGTGGCTTTCTAGTTGTTGCTGAACCACAATTCCCCAAATAACTTATCATAGGTTGTACAAGGTCTGGCTCCTGGGAGTTGTAGTTCAGTGGCCTCCAGAGGACCAACTGTTCTTGTTTCTGCTAAAGGAATAAGCAGGGCAATTCTGTCCACTCAATGTCACTTCCTGAAATCTGTCCTGTTCTCCTCTCTTAGTCATGTCACTTATTTTTTCCTCTGCCCAAGCTGCACCCCTTGCAGCCACCTGGGACATCAGGTTTGTACAGATCCACTCATGACAAATATTTATTTAATTGATGTTTGTCCATCCTATTCAAAGAGGACCTTGACATCTAATTGAGGGGATGTCAAGATTTTGCACATGAATTGGATTAAAGTGAGGAAGAGGTGCGCAGAGTCAGCCCCACTCTCTCTTCCCAGATTATATCTTGCTCTATTAGCAGGACAAAAATTGAGGCAGTTGAAGATGAGCTGGGCACAGTGGTTGACCAGGGCATCTTTTGTGTCTTGCTATGCTCTTAGCGTACCACATTGCTTGCAGAGGCCGCCTTCATGACTGTTGTCCTATTCTACTAGGTTTCATTGGCCTAATCCGCTGGAATCTGTCTTCACATACTCGAGATAGAGAAGTCCCTATCTCACTGAAGGTCAATGATCCAATGGCAACTATCAACCTGGTTTGGCCAGTCTGTCGAAACTGTTGCCTGGGATGTATGGGGTGTTCAAGAAGGGGTAGCACCTCTGGTGTAGGGGCATGTCATGTCCTTTTAGGGCAAATCATTTTAGGACAGCTTTGGGGGCAGCTCTCACTTTGGTCCCCACCTGTCACTCAGCTCTCACCTGTGGCTCCTAGTAGCTGTAGCATGCGCAGCGGCCACATTTATGTAATTACCAGGTGCCATAAAGCTGGAGCTATCTGTTGCAGTGAAGGGTCTGAAGGAGCATGCCTAACATCCACGCAAGTCTAATGGTTGGGAAAAGATGTGTGTATCTATGCACTTTTTTACCCTTTCTGTTCATGCTTATTTCCACTGAGATTTTCCTAGACATTGTGACTTCTGGATATAAATCAAACAACACCAACAAATATAATTTGGCCATGGCAATATTTGTTCATAAATGTCTTTCTAGGTGATGCTTATTTATTTGTGTCTTTTGTACTTACATACTGCTGAATCAATAACAATTCCTGGCATTTGCAGCCATGAAAACTATCATAAACATTTATGAGTGCAAAAACAACTCCAAATCCATGACAAAAATAACAAAAATAAGAAACAATTAAAACAACCGCTCCTTATTCCACAGTAGCAGAACTACTATATACTTTTCTGCTTATATGATCACAGAGATTTCCTGCCCACAGGTTTGGGTTTTGAACTAAATAAATAGCAACATATTTTAGTGGTATATATTTACTGGCACTAGGTGGCACTGTGTAAACATCATAGAGATCCCAAACCAGGATAGCTTTCCAATTTTCTCTGCGGTTTATTTTTGTTGCTATTCACTTCTGGAATTATGTATATACACCCTGTAATAAAGGACTTTTCAGTTTAGAAAGAAGTTGTTGATTACTGAAGTAATCAATGCCATCAGTAGCAAATATAATTTTGATATTGGCAGGAGACTAATTTTCTCCTTTTTTCCTGTCACTTACTAGGAGGAATCCAGCAAACTGTTTCCTTTATCAAGGAAATTCAAACCAAAGAGATGTTCTAAGCATTTCTCGGAGCAAACAGACTGCCCAGGGAGAGAATATGTTGGCAAACCTATAATGAGCATTTTAATAGAAAGTGAAATTCTAATTGCATCTAAACTACAAATCTTTAATTGGTGAACCTTGTTGGAAGAAATATCCTTCTGTGTTCAGTTCCAAGTGGGGAGAATAACACTGGAAACATGGTGGCTGTTTGGAAAGATGGCTTAATGACGAACAGGATCAAATGGTTTGAAGTCCTGGGAGAAAAGGGAAGAGATGTGGAGAGTTCCTGGGTTTTATGCCCACTCTGGGCTTTTTAATTTGAGCTTGTATTCTGATTGGTTCTCAGACTCCCGTGGGGCCATGCAGGGGTAACTTTGTAGGTTGTGTTTGTGTCCTACCCTTGGTTGAGCCTTGCTAGGTGATGATGCAATGAAGGGGCTTTGGGCAATTCCTATTATGGCTCTGCTTGAAGGAGATAGATCTTTGTTATGTAGAACAGACTGGGCCAGGCCTTAATGGCCCATTGACAAAGGTGGGGTCTGTGTGTGAGTTTCTGCCTCCCTTTTAGGGGAAATATTCTGTCCTTTTAATATTTCCTAAAATATCTCATTTTCCTAGGAGAGGGGTGGGTGCTACCTTCCTACAATCAGGACCTAAATGTTGTAATAATGTCTTGTGCAGATGGATAGTGATAGTTCATTAGCCACACAGACAAAAAGAAAAGCAATTAAAATACTTCCCAGAGAAAGATTTTACTGTATAATTTCTAATACTCATTCGCAGACATTTGTTAATTGATTCATTTGTTTAAAATACTTGCATGGCCACTCATCTTGTGTGCCACAACTCTGGGTGGCTCACAAAAATCATAGTAAAATCAAAGGAAACAATAAAGCCTGCATCCAAAAGAGCTAAAATCAAACTGCAGCGCCCTAAGCAAATGGGCTAACCCATCAATTACAAAAACAATCCCTTCAGCGGTGGGATTCACTTACCTTCCCTACTGGTTTTCAGTGCTCACGCATTATACTGGGGAGGGGGGGGTTGGAGCACCCTGCAGCCGCCGTTACCACCAGTGGCTGAATACTACCTCTGAATCCCTTGGATCCAATCTCAGCTCCTCCCAGCAGAAGACTAGGATGGCCTGCTGTATCTTGAGGGGAAGGGGTTCCCCGGGAAGGGGCTGCTACGGGAAAGTGTGTTTCCTAGGTTCCACTACTTGACAACATTTAAGAGAAGGTAGAATGGGCAGATACCCTCAACAAGAGACAGTTGCACAAGTAATCTGATCCTGTGCCATGCAGGGCTTTAAAAGTGATAAACAGAACCTTGAATTGTGCCCAGGAAGGAACTGGGAGCCAGTGCAACTTATTTAGCAGTGGTACATCATGGGCAAACTGAGCAACAACCAGCATTGTGCCAGTCATCACACTCTGGATCAGTTATAATTTCTGGATAGTCATCAAGTGCAGCTTTTGTGTAGTACATGGGACAATAACCTAATAATTATAGGTAATTGCAGTAGGTATGCGTCCAATAGTTTAGCTTCCGATTTTATTTTTTGGGGAAAGAGCATCTAGTTGATCTTGGAAACTAAATAAGGTGGAACCTCAATAATACGTGGACTGGGAAATCAACTGAGAAGTACAGAGTTATTGCCCTAAGAAGGTGCTGGAAGAAATATCCATCTGGTTCAGTTCCAAGTGGGGAGAAAGAGACTGAAAACATGGAGGCTGATTGGAAAAATGGTTTAATGAAGTAGAACGGTCAAGTACATGGTCCTAGTGCAGATGAACACATGTACTTGAGAGAGAGAGGGTTATTTATTCCCTCTCTTGGGATTTGAACTTGAACTTCCTGTTCCTGTGCAAGCTATTGGCTGCTGTAGGGGTCATAGCTAACCTTGTAGGTTTTCTGAGTCAAGCTTGGTTGAAGTTTTCTGTGTGATGTAATGTCCCCGCGTGATTTTGTAATGCAGTGAGTCCTGCTGCTAGACAATCCTATAATGTCTTGGAGGGTCATGTCTTAATCCCATCACCCTGGAGCTGAAGGTCTTTTGTTTTGTAGATAGGCTGTCCCAGTCATTCTCAATGGGCACCAAATATCTGTTGGGGGCAGGGAGCTGAAGCTCTGAGTTTCTGTCTCCCTTAAGATTTCTATTTCTCTTTTAGGAGAAATACAATATTCTGCCTTTTTAATATTTCCTAAAACATTTCATTCTTCTAGGTGGGGGGTGGGTGCAAACTTTCTACAAAGGTGAAAAAGCATTCTAAAAGAACCCATTGGCTAACCACTTCTCCCACAGTGCCAAAAAATCTATATGGAAGTATTTGTTAAAGTCATCAGAGGATGACCACATCTATAGCAGATAGTGGCACCTAACTGAGCTTGGCTTAGCTAAAAACAAACAAACAAAACAAAATTAAAAAACCCAAGAAAACCAAACCCAAAGTTAAACAGGGATGGATGAGAGACCACACAGAGATCTCAGGTATATAGATTAGACTAGAAAAATTAAAAACATTCCCGGAAGGCAATGGCACATCCATAGTGTTCCAAAAATCCAACCCAGTAATGTTTTCCTTTTGTGTGAATGTACAGGTAGTCTTTGACTTACAACCACAACTAAAATCAACATTGCTGTTGCTTAGCAAGACAGATGTTAAGTGAGTTTTACCCAGTTTTTGACAGTTATTAAGTGAATTGCTCCAGTTGTTAACTTAGTAAGACGATTGTTAAACGAATCTGGCTTCTCCATTGACTTTGTTGGCCAGAAGATCACAAAAGGTGATCACATGATCTTGGGACACTGCAAGATGCCAATATGAATCAGTTGCCAAGCATCTGAATTTTGATCATGTGACTATAAGGATGCTGCAATGGTCACGGTAAGCGTGAAAAATGGTCCTAAGTCATTTTTTTCAGTGCTGTTGTAACTCTAAATGGTCACTACTGTGTTTCACTGAAAATAAGACAGGGTCTTATTTTTGACTCCTGAAATAAACACTTGGCCTTATTTTAAGGAGGGGTCTTATTATTTTTGAGGTGCAGGAGGCGGCGAGCATGGTCACCTCATGGCTGCTGCTGTGTTGCAATATTTTCGGGGAGGGCTTATTTTCAGGGGAGGGCTTATTTTAGTGCAGGCACTCAAAAGCCCGATTGAGCTTATTATCTGGGGAGGTCTTATTTTCAGGGAAACAGGGTAAACAATTGTAAGTTGAGGAATACCTCAACGTGTTCTTCCACCGTTCCCTTCAACTTTACCTGCCAAAACACACAGATAAACAACTGCTAAGGATGATTAAAGATATTGTTGTAGCTGCATAATTTGCTTTGCAAGGCAGAGAAAAAAAAGATGCAGAATGTAATAGAGGAAAATCAGCCAGTGGTTTTTATAGCTATGTGTCGAAGAAAAAAGTTCAGCTAGTGCCACTTCAGGCGGTAGTACTTTCTCCTTTTTAATAGGCCATCTCTTTGCTATAAAAGTCTGGAATCCCTGTGCTACCTTATTTAATTAATTTGCTCAGAATGCTTCTCTGCAGCACTTCCATGACACGGTGGCATTCAAGGCAGTTCTCCAGAAGATAAAACAACCAGAGATTCAGCCACAGCACAATTCTTCCTGCAGTAAATAAAATCACAGTTCTCCAAGTAGCAATAAAATGCTAGCAGGACAGACCATCTACTGTTAATGACTAGCAACAATGTGTTGTTAAAAAAACTGGAAACCATAGATCACCCAAGCTCAGGTGGAAGAGCCCCGGCCTAGAGCTTAATAGGAGATTAAGTACCAGCTCAGTTACTCATAGGAAGGGCTCTGTTGTTAGGGCACAGTATTTACTGAAAAGACCAAATCTTGCCGTGACTTAGCACTAAACTAGCTGTATCAAACTTGCAGGTCATTCGACTTCAGTTAGTTTATATCTTGCCCTTCTACCCAAAGGCACTCAGTTCCTTAATTAATTGTAGGCACGTGGTAAACATCCACTAGATGTGATCTGAGAAGATGGAAGGATAATCATCTCCAAAGTAAATCCCTTTGAGTCAAAGAAAGGAACCTGCTTATTTTTTTTATTTGGAGAATTTGATCATTTTAAAGAACTCAGGCAGCCAAAAGATGAAGGAAAGGTCACTGATTCTCTCCCAACTTCTATGGATTTCAAGAGATATTACAAGAGATCTAGGCTTGAAAAAATGTCTATGAGCATTTGTGTTCTCAGCGCAGAGATCCATACTCTGCACTTTGCAATAGTCCAGGATTTTATCAACAATATATTTACAATATATTTAGCCACAGAATACGCCCTTGAATTTCTCTTTCTGAGTGGGGCTTCTATTTTTCTCTTTCAGCCTCCAAGTTTCTCTTTCAGATTTTGAATTTATTCGGATGATGCTTTTCACCTTACCTTTGCAATGATATAGTGGAGCAACAGCTTCTATGGGGCAGAGGGTCAAAGTCAGCAAGACGCAATATGCATACAAAAGGAAAGAGCTTGCAGCATATGACATCTAGGGAAAAGAAAGATTAGGAGTGACATGATAGCAGTGTTCCCATATTTGAGGTGGAGTCAATCCAGTGGTGGTATTCAAATAATTTAACAACCAGTTCTCTGACCTAATGACTAGCTTGGTAGGCATGGCTCGGTAGTCATGTGGGCATGGCCAACTCAACATCACTCAAGTCGATTGGCACTTCGCCTTAGCTGTTACAATTTAATAAGGGTTAACCAAAAAGGCAGTGCCTGTAAGCAAGGCAATAGAGATTAGGCTAGAAACATAGAATGTTTCCTTCATGCCTTCCTTACAGGATTAGCCCTGTAAGTGGAAAAACAAAAACAAAATAAGATTTCTTCCAACAACCAGTTCTCTGAACTGCTTAGAAAGTTAACAACCGGTTCTCCCGGATAGGTGCGGACTGGCTGAATCCCACCACTGGGTCAATCTATTTTCCAAAGCACCAGAAGGCAAGACAAGAAACAATGGATGGAAACTAATCAAGGAGAGAAGCAACCTGGAATTAAGGAGAAACTTCCTAACAGTGAGGACAATTCACCATTGGGACAGCTTGCCTTCAGAGGTTGTGGGATCTCAATCACTGGAGGCTTTTAAGAAGGGACTGGAATAGTATAGCATTGAGCAGGGGATTGGAGTAGAAGACCTTTGAGGTCCCTTTCTGTTATTCTGTTATTCTATCCACCAATTTGCTAATTTTGACACAATCTGACCTCTATCTCTCACCCACTTTCCAGATGCCATAGTAGAAAGTAATAGTTTTTTTTCCTTTTGATCATATATAATTCTGTCAATCTGCCAAACTTTAATTAAAGAAAAAACCATCTCTTCTTCTCATATCTCACCCCTTATCAATAATTGCAAAAACACACCATTCAGCGCTAATCAGCAAAAGTCTATTAAGAACTACCAGAAATATTAACACATATATTTTAATCTTAATAAAAATCAATTTTATAATCCAAACTCATTACTTTTCTCTAAAAAATGAAGCAGAAGAAATCTCCCCTCACTCGTAAACAGATCTTTAAAGCCTTGTCACTTGACCTTGGTTAAAGGAAGTCCTATTCCAGTGGTGGGTCTCAATTTTATTTAGAATCTCTTCTGTAGCTATGGCCTGTGGGAGTGGCTTGCCGGCCATGTGACTGGGTGGGCATAGCCAACTTGTAAAATGTGGTGAAACTCACTTAACAATGCTCTTGCTTAGCAACCAAAATGTTGGCTCAAAAACTCTGGCATTTGAAGCACGCAAGTCTTAAAGCTGTCAAGTTACAAGATGCTTGCACCCCAACCCTTTAGAAAAAAACCCCAGCAGTGTTCAAACTTGACAGCTTTAAGACTTGTGGACTTCAACTCCCAGAATTCCTCCTCTCACTCTTCATCTTGATGATGTGCAGACGGGTGGGGGGAGGGAGATGGAACCGGTTCTAAACAGCACTTTGTTTTTTGGGAACCTCTTCTATAGAAGAGGTTAGAACTGGCAGGAACCCACCCCTGACAGAAACAAGCCCTTTTCCAGCCTTCCTGAACTTCCAGTAGGCTCATTTTTTGCGGCTCCGCACGCGCCCTGCACTTACCTGTATTCAAAATGGGCTGCATGAGGATTCCTGAGAGGGGAGGGGTGGGCAGGGATTTGGGGGTTCTCTGAGCTGCACAGAATTTTAGCTAGAGATTCTCCTGAACCCTTGCGAACCCTCAGCAGCTCACCCCTGCTTCTGTGAATCCAAGATAAGAAGGCTTGATAAGTCACGTCTCTGATTTATCATTTTTATATTCCCTTTAATTGTTAAGATATCAACTGGTTTTGACATATGTACATCCATTTTGGCATCATTTTCCATGTCACTGTTATACTTGGACATTTTAAGTTCGTTTTCAAATTCACAGCATCTTTTTCCATGTTGCTTTTGAAATCCAACATTTTTAAAAGTCCAAATATACATTCAGATCAGTCTCAGTTTCTGTTTTATACAATAAAATCTGTTTTTTTCTCTGCTATAGTATCAAACAGTTTAGTAATCTCACAGTAGCAATACAATGGCACTTAGACTTATATACTGCTTCATAGTGCTTTACAGTTCTCTCTAAGTGGTTTACAATGTCAGCATATTGTCCCCAACAGTCTGCGTCTTCATTTTACCAACCTCAGAAGGATGGCAGGCTGAGTCAACCTGGAGCTGGCCAGGATCGAACTTTTAGCAGTCAGCAGAGATAGCTGGCAATACTGCATTCTAAGCACTGGATCTCCACAGCTCAATGTATATAGAGTGTATTGTTACCAAACAATATTTTGCTAAGCAGTTGCTAAATAGTTGTTAAGCGAGGCTTGCCTTTAAGTGCATGTTTATAACATATGAGTGGGTGTATGGGGGTTAATGGGATGATCCTTCTGCTATGATCCTGTTTCTTGCACCAACCACTTATCTTCATTTTCATGGCATCTGCTTAATGAAGATAGGTTCCGTGGTGATTTAATATTGTTACTGTGTCTTCAAGCAGCCTAGAATTTTGGCTGAGAGTGGGAGGCTGTCCAGGTGATCAACTGAGCATTATTACATGTACCTCAGTTATTGCCCGTTAATTATTTTTAAATGCTCTTACTGTGTTTGCTCTAAAACTATATATGAAAGCCTACCAGAGTCTATGGGAGAGGGCAGTTAAAATAAAAAATAAATAAATAAACCCCATGAAGAATGGTTGCAGGAACTGGGTATACCTAATTTAATAAAAAGAAAGACTTGGGGAGACATGATAGCAGTGTCCCAATATCTCAGGGGCTGCCACAAAGAAGAGGGAGTCAGGCTATTTTCCAAAGCACCTGAGTATAGGACAAGAAGCAATGGGTGGAAACTAATCAAGGAGAGAAGCAACTTAGAACTGAGGAGAAATTTCCTGACAGTTAGAACAATTAATCAGTGGAATAGCTTGCCTCCAGAAGTTGTGAATGCTCCAACACTGGAAGTCTTTAAGAAGCTGTTGGATAGCCATTTGTTTGGAACGGTATAGGGTTTCCTGCCTAGGCAAGGGATTGGACTAGAAGACCTCCAAGGTCCCTTCCAACTCTGCTATTGTATTGTATTGATGTATCCAACTAAATGCTTATAGGATGGTATATTGCTGAAGATTCTCAGCCATCCAGGTAGAGCTGTTTGGAATTGGAGTCATGGCAATCGAAGCAACTTAGTATTAAGAAAAAATTTCCTGACAGAACAATTAATCAGTGGAACAACTTGCCTCCAGAAGTTGTGAATGTTCCAACATTGGAAGTTGGATAACCATTTGTCTGAAGTGATGTAGGGTTTCCTTCCTAAGTAGGGGTTGGACTAGAAGACCTCCAAAGTCCCTTCCAACTCTGTTATTCTATTCTAAATTATAAAAACTCACAAAAAAATAAAGAGTCAGATGTTTTGAGGTTTGCTGGGTTCACTATCTTGGCATTCCTTTTCGATGTCCAAGCCTGTTTTTGTTTTCTTATTACACTGTTTTGATATGTTTGGTTACTTTGAGCCACTTAGTGTCGTTTGGAATTGGGTAGAATAAATCAAGATAAAATAATAAAATAAAGTTAGGCTTTCCTAATAGCATTGCCATTCATAACTTTTATAGAAAGCCCAAGTTTGATTTACACCGGGAGAAATTTAATTAGTTACAGCAGCATGCTGTGAAAGTGTTGAAGAGCTAAATAAAAACAGACATTCTGTATCTAATGAAAGCAGGTTGTGCTGAAAGGGCCATGGCTGCGTTGACAGCTCATGTTGAGAAGGCAGGACATTTGGCTGCCTCTGCCTCTGCCTGTTAGTAGGAAGATTAGGATCAAGTTTCTCAGGATGTCCCCAGCCACATTCTCTTCTTCATAAACAGAGCTATTGCTCTAGCAAAAAGGGATTGCTTATCTGATGGAAGATAAAATCCACAAGGTCACACGAGCTGAACGCCGGCTGAGGCTTCCTCTTAAGGCTTAATCAGAACATTTGCAGAAGCTTTCCTACAAACCTTGTTGGCTAATGCAATAAACGTGTGACTGAAAATGAGGATACACTGTGTGATAATGACTAAGACTTCACGAAAACAGTGCATATCAAGTACATAAATTGTGGGAGATTCTTCCTATTTCACCTCGCATGTACCAAGGAATAGATTCAAATGAAAACATAGCAACCAAAATATTTAACATATGCACAAACAAATATTTTTCCCCCAAAATTCTGATCCATATATTTTAACTTCCATTATTCTTCCCCTATCCAGATAGTCAATTTTATCTTTCCCTATAAAAAGCCAGTTTTTCCATTTTTATTCCAAACCTGTTCAGCATCAATCGTGCATCAGTAGTTAAACCAGGGCTGGAAAAAGTGTCACCTGCCAGTATAAATTCTGCAGCTCTCAATTTTTTCCAGAATGGATAGAGGTCAGCAATTTTATTTGCATTTTTCAGAGTTATGGACTTTTCAGGGAAAGAGTGGGGTTCCGGCCAGTTTTTGGAAAATGTTTCTTCATGTGCCATACAAGCCTAGTCAGACTGTCCACACCTTCCTGTGCTAAAACAACCTGACATTCGCTATCAACTTGGTGCCCTCTAGTGAATAGATTCAAATGTTACCTTTCCCTAAGAGCTCAGGGCAATATTCATAACAATTCCCCCTTCTAATTTAAATTCACAATATTGTCTAGGAGGGATATCTTTAATACTGTAAAAATATATTTCTGAATACCAGTCCCTGGGGAACATGATGTATCTTCCATAAAACACAATGCATAGTCATAGTAAGAACAGAGTAATGGACTAGTAGATCTCTAAAGGTAAAGGTTCCCTTTGCACATGTGTGCCAGTCGTTCCCAACTCTAGGAGGCGGTGCTCATCTCCATTTCAAAGCCAAAGAGCCAGCGCTGTCCAAAGACATCTCTGCGGTCATGTGGCCGGCATGACTAAATGCCAAAGGTGCATAGAACATTGTTACCTTCTCCCCAAAGTGGTTCCTGTTTTTCTACTTCATTTTTACAAGCTTTTGAACTGCTAGAGTGGCAGAAGCTGGGACAAATAACGGGAGCTTACTCCATTATGCGGTGCTAGGGATTCGAACTGCTGAACTGCCAACCTTCTGATCAACAAGCTGAGCACTGTGTTCCCTTAGTAGATTCCTAGATTGATGGAAATGGCTCTTTTTACTGTTATAGTATTATGCATGATGATCATATGCCATATATCCACCTCTTTTCCCTCCTCAAGTTGCTGGAAAGCTCTCATCTTTCACAAAAAGAATTCTGTATCATTTTATAGTATAGTACCGTACTTCAGTAAAATGTGGTACATCAACAAAGCACCAAATAAAAGTGATTTAGCTTACATGTGTAGATGTCATGCGTAATTTCAGAAATACTGTATCTTTGTCCAAGTCAATCACCAACTTCTCAGTATTTACATTTTACTATAAAATGGGATCTACAAAAATATGTTGTGTCATCTCAGTCAATATATTGCCTCAGTCAATATAATGCCTGTAGGATTATTTATTTGCATAATTCACTCATGTGAATGATGCAAGAACATTTAGTTTTCTTCAAAAACTGAATGAATTGGATATAAAAATTCCTCTAAGTACAAACTACCAGACACAGTTTCCTGGATACTGTAGAATCCAAGATATGCTAACTAACATGTCACACACCTTTTTCATTCAAAGTCATTTGTTTAGCTACCTGAACTTGTAAATCTGCCTGTCTGCTCTGCAACTTGAAAAGATATGGATAAGGAGCCCATCCGAATGATGACTCCTTCATGTTTTTCCAAGCAATAGCTGATATGCACATTTCATTCATTTACTGATGTTTTCAAGTTGATCAGCTGCTTTGATCCTGCCAACATGATGTACAATAAAATCCATTACAAGTAATTTAAAATACAGTTAAGCAACTTAAAAGGGAAAAAAGAACTGACAAAAATGTGGGCTACAGAAAGTATATTATCTATTCACAGTCCCAAAACTAATTTTATGTTATATTCCCACAATGTAAAATGCTGCTGACATGCACCTTTTCTGCAAAAAGCTAGAGAAGGTCTTAAAATGGCAGTTTTATTGAGCATTTAATATATTGGAAGAATATTCTGCAAAGCTGTTCTTATGGGCAAGATGCTTTTAAAGTATTGATTAAAAAAAAACAAGAGAACTTCTGTATTGTTAATTGGTAACTTCCCTTTGTAAAAGTTGTTTCTTTTACTGTCATTATACATATAGTGGCTATGGCATCACCAAGAAAAAATGTTATTATGAATTGTTTTCCTAGGGGAAACAGAAGATAGCTATTGATTTTCTCTATTTTTTAATTTCACTTCTTTGAGGTCCCATCTAGTCTTATGATACTATGATTCTACAATATTGATTTTAAAACCAATGGATTGAAATCTACAAGAAAATTGCAACCTGACCTAAACTGATGGCATTGCTTTGTTTTTCTTTTGCTGTATGCTTTATTTATTCTATTAGGAGATGTTGTAGAAAATGCAAAATCTAAAATTAAATAAGTCACATGTTGGGGGATGAAATGATTTCAGTTTGAAGATGACTAATCTAAATGAAAACTTTGCCTGCTTTATAAAAATCTGGAAGTTGGCTTCCTTAAAAGAGGGAATTGTGATATAAAGTTCAGAATTTGGATAACATTATTATTTTGAATCTACATCTTCAACTGTAAATAGAACATCTTTGGATGTTAAGAAACAGTAGTTTCCAAGTGTATTGAAATACTATTAAAAGAAAATATACCAAGGATAAGAGGCAATCATATCACGTAAATCATACCAGGAAAATCACAAACAATCTCTGGAAATATATTTGTCCTGTGATCCTTTCTGCTGCATCCCATTAGGAGATGGCTAGTTACCTTTTTGCAAGAGCTATAATTTTCAGGACGTTTTCAAGGTATAATACTTTGCTGTAATCAGCTCAAGGACTGACTAAAAGCCACAATCTGAGTTGATGGCATCACAATTGACGTCATCGCTATTTTCTTGTTTTGTTCTTCATTTTATTTATTTTATTAGGACACATGGCAGAAAGTTTAAAATTCAGTCACAGGCTCAGGGTTATGGCAGCTTCTTAAATCCAATGGAAAAAGGGGGAATAAAATAGATTTTATCAGTATCTAAAGTAGAGTCGTAATGGGATTGGACAGGTTATAAAGCCAATACATACATACATACATACATACATACATACATACATACATACATACATACATACACATTATGTACAAACATACATACATTGGAAGAAAGAAAAAACATTGTGGTGCTGAATGGATTACTTTTTGTGAATCAGAAAACAACAACAACAACAACAACAACAACAACAACAGCAGATTTCTGTACTTCCTCCTTTCCCAGAGATTGATATTAAGGGATCTGGTGATCAAAACCTAAACTGCAAACAGCCTAAGAGTTGACAATGTAAAGTATCTGCAGAAAAGGCATATGCACAGTGTAGAAATCATGCAAATAGTGATTCTGTTTTATTTTATATTGGTAAGACCCTTCACCGAAAATGTAGGGCCTGACTATGTGCAGAGAAGACCCAGGAATTAAATTGTTTAAAAGCCTTATCACAAAGATTGAAAGCACTGAGAATATTTAGCCCTGAAAGGAGAATGAGGGGTAGGATAAGAGTTCATTTCAGTTAAATATCTGAAAAGATACCATACAGAAGAAGGAAAGAGCTATAGTCTTTTTCCATCATGCACAATACAGGATATCAAATGAGGGGTTTAAGCTAAAGAAAGGCAGATTTTGATTGAGTACTAGGAAAAACTAACAGTTCGATGGGGAACAAAGAAAATCATTTTTTTTTATCAATACCCTCTTGCACATCCTTGCTTTACAAGAGCATCACTTAGTGAAAGAAACATTTCTGGTCTCAATTGCCATTGTAAGTTGAGGACTGCTTGCAATTTAACAGAAGCACCCACTTGATTGTGTGTATCCAAGTGCTAGATAATTATCTCTTTTGGTTGATTTAATTTGGATTTCTGCACTGAGCAGGGACTGGATTCAGTAACCTAAATACTGTGGCTACTTCCAAACTTGTTATTCTTTCTGTTTCATTAAGAGTAAACCTACTTGGTTTGCAGACCCAGATAGTGTAAAATAGTTTCATTGCTAAATTCAGCTTGAAATCTGACTGAAGTAGATCCAGATGATCATATTCTTTCTAGGAATGCTTAGAACTGAACACATCAAAAGGAAAGTCTGGCATAGCTGCTTCTGATGTTTCTTCTTGAAATTAATACAGCTCATCTCAGCTGGATCACTCCTTATTATTTTAGACATAGCTAATGTCACTTATTGGCTGCCTGATTTCACACTTCTGTCCTTTTTATGTTCTGGCTTCCCTGTGTTGGTGTTAAATTTAATCTCTGCTAAAGATGAAATGCTTCACTGTAGGGGGATCTACTTTTCACTCTAAATTAAAATAAACGTTCCAATTTTCTCATGTTTGACTTGATTCTCCCATTGCTTAAAATTCATTCTGTCCCTCTATGTTGCTATGTTGCATCAAACAGCCAAAAGGATTAACCCAGATATTTTGTACTGTAAATTCTCAGTTTGAGAATAAAGCACATTAGATATCAATTTTATTTGCAGTTTTTTGACTGGCAACAAATGAAATGCTTTGCAAAGCAGAAACTATTATAGCCTTCTATTGTTGTCTTAGTGCTTCTAGTGATATGGATGAATCATTTAAGCTTCATCATGGCAGTTTATCCTTTAGGCTGAACCTTAGCCTTATGTATACAGATGGACATAATTAATCTTGCTTTCTATACCTTCATAAAGCAAAAAAAAATATATTGAGTTCATAGCTCATCATCATTTGTTCAAGCTTTTAACCCCACTCTCTATTTTCCTGTACCTAGACAGAGACCAAAGGATTAGTTAACCCTTTCTAGGGAGAATGGTTGGATTTTTTTTCAGCCTTGGTATGCTATGCAACCTTCTTGCAAAGCTTATTGTTTGGTAATCTTTCATTTAAAGAAATTCCAGTTGGAGAAGTCTTTCAATTTGTGCTGCCAAGCAGAAATAAACTGGCTTATCTGGGATCTTTTAATATCTCAGTCAGACTTTTAATAAATGTGAGTTTCATCTGTTGCATTTTTGGGAGAAGGGGACTGGCAAGATAATTTTGCATTAACACATCACACCTTATCACCCAACAACATTTAGTCCCAGTAATCTTATGACAGAATAATTTTTATCATAACATACCCTGTGTCAAATTTGCTTCATTTCATTACTGCCCAGGCTGTTCTGAAACTCTTGATTTGGTAATGAATATTCTAGCTTCAAAGCTTTTATCTAAGGATTATAAAATGAATGAATGCAGAGTCTAGCCAGAAGGAGTTACTGCTTCATTTTGGTTTGCTGATCTTATTTGAACAAATGTGACAAGTACACAATGATTAGAAAAATTAGAAACCCATCTTATCCGACCAAGGTGCACATACCTTATAATAGCGTCTCCTAGCTATTCAGCAGAACTTGCCTTGCCCAGAAGCTGGTTTTGTAGATTACAATTTATTTGTGGGGAGAGGACCAAACATACTTGTCAATGGAAACTTCTTCCAATGAATAATCTGAAAGATCTGAATATAAGATTACTATTTGCAGCTTTAGAACTACATGTGCCTGAGCTTATCTCAAAGTTAACTCCAAATGGCAATTTCTAATATGGGAGATTATTTAACTAATAGGATACTGATATCAGCTGATATCATGTAATTTTCATTTAGTTTCACTTTGGTCTTATTTACCTTCGTCACCTGAACTAGTTAAGCTTTTACTGTATTGTCTCTGATATACCATTCAAAGACCAAGTACTGTGTGTTCCTAAATCTGTAAGGAAGCAAACTTGCAGAAAATAAGTAGACATTTATTTAATTGGATAGGAAGCATCTTGAAGCGCTATATGGCCTGGCTCAAAAATATTTAGGTATTGATGGTATTAGGGGTGGGTTCCAGCTGCTGCTACTGCCGGTTTGCTCAGTTTGCATGTGCATGTGCGCATGCACAGTAATAAAAATGGTTCTGCACATGCGCAAAAACAAAAAACAAGATGACAGGGCCTATGGTGCTGTGGAGAGAACCAGTTCGGGGGTGTGGCAGGCCGAGTTACTACCTACTCAGCTGAACTGGTCTGAACCGGTAGGAATCCACCCGTGCTGATGATGTTATCTCATTTGGCAACAAAATGTTTGCAAGGTCAGAGAATACAACGTTCTCCAACCCTGTACTACATATATTTCCTTCTATACTTTGCCTGCATGAACTAGGGATTTTTGTCCAGATGTTTTCCTTTTAACTCATGCCCTCCTAACATACTGTAAGCCTTTGTCTTATTGTTCTTTTTTGCCGATTTAGCATTCACTCTCCGTTATTGTAAGTAATTATGAGACCAAAAAAGTTCTTTCGTTCAGGAAAGAACCTGCCAGAAAATTCTCATCAGCCAGTTCTAATCTCCAAGTGAAAGATTATTATACTAGACCAGCTGAGTTTAGCGAGAGGAATTCTGAACATTTCAAAACTCCACTCCTTTTATTTGTTTAAACTATGGCCCATGATCCTGTATTCTCTCTAATTCAGATGTATGTGAGAGACAGAGATCTCATAATCTGTGTTGCTTTTCTAATGATTAAAGATCAAAAAATAACAAATGGAAATATTTTCATCAACACATAACTTAGAGACATGTATCTATAGGTTTTAGACTCTCTTTCTGTCTTTAAGAAATAGGCCAATCTTGCCATAGCTATATACCAAATTGTATTTTAAAAAGTAAAGATAAAATATAAAAGCCTAGAAAATGACAAAGGAGAATACAGTGTTAAAGACAGACCACAATTTCCAGCTGGTTGGTTACAACAAATGCTTTCACCTATTGATATAAGAGAGGTTGTAATTTAAGATTGTAGAGTTCCAGAAAGTGATAACAAAAAGTAATTTTTCCACGTATCCTGAAAGGTGGAATGCAAGCTGGAGTCTAAACACTTACTTCCTTTTATACTGAGAAATAAGTACATTAGACAGCGAAAAAGCAAGTAATCCTAACATAGATTTCTGGCTAAACTTGTACCTTTTGCTTTAGAATGAAAATGTCTTTTAAAACAAATATTCCCTCTGCCTCAGTTACTAGGAATTTGCCATAGTTTAATAAGGGGCTATATTAAGGGGCTGTATAGAGTATGATTATACTCTATACTCTTCTTAGTTTTGCTTCATTTAATTCTTTCAGTTCTCCTTTTGTTTTGTTTGTTTTAAAGTCACAATCTGAGACTTCAAAGGGACAGGACAGGGCTATTTCTTTGTGTATGTAATAGCCATCTCTTGTGAGACTGTACATTCTGAACTTGGCAAGTAGCCTGGAGGATTGTGAATGCCTGATGTTAGGGACTGCATTCACAACAGTTCTTTACTAATATTGTGCTTATAACCTGTCTGTCTGAGGAAGCTTTGCAAATAGCTGAGGAAAAAAGGGAAGCAAAAGGCAAGGGAGAAAGATACACCCAATTGAATGCAGAATTCCAGAGAATAGCTAGAAGAGATAAGAACGAACAGTGCAAAGAAATAGAAGAAAACAATAGAATAGGGTGGACAAGAGTTCTCTTCAAGAAAATTGGAGATATGGAGGGAACATTTCATGCAAAGATGGATATGATAAAGAATCAAAATAACAGGGACCTAACAGAGGCAGAAGAGAATAGGAAGAGGTGGCAAAATTGCACAGAAGAACTATTCAAGAATGAGCTTAACATCCCTGATGACCACAATGGGAAGGTCACTGACCTAGAGCCAGACATCCTAGAATGCGAAGTCAAATGGGCCTTAGGAAATCTGAGCAACAACAAAGCTAGTAGAGGTGACAGTATTCCAGCTAAACTATTCAAAATCTTAAAAGACAAGGCAGTAAAAGTGCTACACCCAATTTGCCACCAAATTTGGAAAACTTAACAATGGCCACAGGATTGGAAAAGGTCAGCTTACATTCCAATTCCAAAGAAAAGCAATGCCACTGGAGAAGAGCCTGATGCTGGGAAAGATTGAGGGCAAAAGAAGAAGGGGAGGACAGAGAATGAGGGGGATGGATGGAGTCACTGAAGCAGTAGGTGTGAGCTTAAATGGACTCCAGAGGATGGTAGAGGATAGGAAGGCCTGGAGGAACGTTGTCCATGGGGTCATGATGGGTCAGACATGACTTCACAACTAACAACAACAACAACAAACATGATCCACTTTTTTGCATAGTTTCTTCTTTCTTGGTATCTGTAGCTAGCAGAAACTGTCTTGACCCATAATTTTTGTTAACATTAAATAGCCTTTATCTTTGCTTGCTGGTTCCTCCCCCCCATCACTGAGAATGTTTACCTGTGTGTTTGTATTCATGGATTAGTATTCACACATTGTGCTTTTCTGTAATGCATTTTAACCATGATTTGTTGAACAAAACATGGCCTGGTTTATATCTACTGCAACTTTAACCCATGATTGACAGATGACAATAGTTGGAATCATACTGTGAAAAAAAAACAAAGAAACTACATTATTACATAGATTGAAGTTGAATCCAACTATTATCTCTTTGTGTTCTAAAAGTTTGCTTTTGTGCCAAATAAATACTATTTTTCAAGATTTTTCTATTTGCACTTTGATCTTTTTAAAGTAATTTGGACTGGAAATGGATCCTAGTTTTGGAATGATTAAAGACTTGTGGAACAAACTATGTCCTATGGACTGAACATATGAATATACAGCCACATAATGTGTTCCTTTATATCCAGCCCAGCTGATTGAAATGTCAAGTCAAGTTAGAAAAATTACTCTGAAAATTGTTTGTGTGAATAATGCAATCCCCAGTTTTGTTCAGTTGAGCAACCTTGGTAGCAAGCACTATATAATTATAAAACCTGATATTTCTTAGCTGTGAAAAAGGCATGGTAAGGAACTTTAAATTTTATCAACATTTTTGAAATCATTTTTTTAAAATTGCAGACCAATCAATTAAAAAAAATGGTACAAAAGTGACAAAGAGAAGGCAATAACATATAAAACAGCAATAAGAATACTTTCTAATAAATGTGTAACATAGAGCCAGCTTGATTACCTCTTGATTTAGGAACAGACAAATGAAATAGAGCTGTGTAAAGGATCTCCACATTACAGCTTTCCCCCAAGCCCTTGAGTGGGAACTGTGAGACCAAGATGACCCCCAAATTACCCCATGAAATGGTAAGTACAGTACAATTCCATACAGAACTAAAGATAGAAGGTGTCCAGATTCAAAGTAACTACTTAGTCTCAATAGGACTGATTCTGTTTCTCCCCTTCCAACACTAGGAATGTCAGTCCTCCCAAGTAAATCAGATAGGAAACATGATATGAGCTAATTTGATTTTACTGTAAGGCTACAGTAAGAAAATCTTGCAAGTTTGAAAATACAAATCTCCTACTATCACTTTAACAGCCTGATCAGTTAGAGCTGCTCATTCCTAAGTTTCTTTCTCTGACCATTAAGCCACTGGAGACTGCTCTCACTCTTATCTGATCATTCTCTAGGCAGCAACTCTTCCCCTTGTTCCTCAAGGTCATCCCCATGTACTATGTGTGATTGACTGGATGCATGGGCAAGTATATGTGGCCCATAACCCCAAGATATAATAAATAATTGTCCATTCTTGGTGTAGGCAAATGAATAACATTTACTGCAGCAGATATCTTGGAATATGCAATGCAAGATACCCCTGAAGAACAATTCGAGACTACTATATCCCTGTGTACATTCTAGGAAAGGACTTCCCCCATTTTTTCTTTTATTACCCAAAACCACTTATCAAAAAGTCTTATTGAAATTTGAGAACTGGCCATAAATCCCTTCCTTCAGCATCATTGTAACTTCAAAAAGTTGCTGAACAAATGGTCATAATTCAAGGACTACTTGCATTAAAAAAATAATATCATGGAATTACCTTTATGTCATTTCAAGAAATTGCCACTGATAAGTTCATTGGTTTTTATGTTAATATGAATACTTTGGGAGATTTTTGAATATATTTTAGTACATGTGATAATCTTTAAATCAATTAAAATGACCTTGTTGTGATAGGTACCTATGTAATTACCCAAAGAGAAAGCACTTTTACCCAATTTTGGGTAATTTATCCAGGTTTGGGAAGCAATGTCCTAGGGCGTCAAATCCATGTAAATATTAGCCTTGCGTTTTTTTCTTTGGCTACATTTTTTATCTCAGGGTATGGAAACAGTTCGGCAGTTCGAATCCCTAGCACCGCGTAACAGAGTGAGCTCCCATTACTCGTCCCAGCTTCTGCCAACCTAGCAGTTCGAAAGCATGTAAAAATGCAAGTGGAAAAATAGGGACCACTTTGGTGGGAAGGTAACAGCGTTCCGTGCTCCTTCAGCATTTAGTCATGCTGGCCACATGATCAAGGAGACCTCTGTAGAAAGCATTGGCTCTTCGGCTTTGAAACAGAGATGAGCATCGCCCCCTAGAGTCAGGAATGACTAGCACATATATACGAGGGGAACGTTTACCTTTATGGAAGCAGATATAAGATATTAATGTCATTTATTTCTGATCTTTGCAGTATGGTTGATCATGGCTTTATTCAGAAATATTTCTGAGTCAGAACTGGGAATATTGGCTTTATACTTTCATTGGAAAAATTACAATGATATATATTTATATACTGAAGAGGATATTGCAATAGTCTCTTTGCTGTCTATTTATTTTTCACTGGCTCATTTTCCACTTGGCAAGACATTGTTTATATAAATCAGGCTCTCACCAGTAAAGGATTTCATGTTACTTACTATATAAGCTCTCGTGTGTCTACCTGACTTTTGCCAATAAAGGCAAACATAATCCTACCCGACATAAGGCAGCCAACATGTTTTGAAACAGAAACAATGTTGAAGCAATAATAATAATAATAATACAAAAGTACATTTGGTTTTTTTTTTTTAAAAAAAACCCAAATTATTACTGTTCTCTAATTCTTTTTGAAATGTGACGGAATAATTTTAATAAAGTTTACTCTTGTATGAGAAACATATGATGGCTCTTCAGAAGAGTGCAAAAATTATTTCCATCTTGTTCATGCTGTCAGCAGTAAAAACTGATATTAAGCAATAGGAAATTCTCAGCAAGTAAATAGGACATTGGCCTGTATGACAGATTTAAGTACTTTTGATTTTTCTCTCTAGACTATCAATCTTCCTGTCACTGTAATCCCCATATCTGACTGAGAGAGGTGTATTTGGCTCCTAGAACCTATCAAGAATCTGACTTCTGCTCCCCTCCCACACATTATTTTATGGGGTAGTGTGGGTAACCACTTCCACTTAATTTAATATGTATAGCTCAGAAATGTAAGGATAAGGTGAGCTCATTTGGCATAATCATCAGATGTGTCAAGAATGCACAATTTAAGGCAATATAGCTGTCCTGGAGCCATCACACCTTTGACAGTCTGTCAGCTGTTTGATGCTGGAAGGGTAGGAAGAGAGCACCTGCTTCTTCAAGCAGAAAATAGACTCTTAGAAAAATGGTAAGGACTAAACTGCTATCACGTTTTTCTGTTTAGCATATGCTCACACTTCCTTCACACATTCATTCACACCCACTCTCTCTTTTTTCTTCGCCACTGTATGATCCAAAACAGGTATTAACATTTATCCTTGTGTAAAAAAAGCGAAGTAGAGTTCTGCTTCCCATTTTTGAAATAGCACTGGGGTAAGAAAGGGCTCTATGCATAGATAGTAGGTGGCTCAGTGATTCCAATAGAAGAAGATACTGTTTTCCCAAAAATAAGACCTCCATTGAGAATAAGCCCAATCATGCTTTTGAGCGTACGGGCTAAAATAAGCCTTCCCCTGAAAACAAGCCCTATTGCAACACAGCATCAGCCATGAGGTTACCATGCTCACTGCCTCCTGCACCTTAAAAATAATAAGACCTCCCCAAAAATAAGGCCAAGTGCTTATTTTGGGGGTCAAAAGAAAAGAAGACCCAGTCTTATTTTGGGGGGAAACATGGTATATAGCTCAGAGCTGAACTGTGACTCCTTGGTACTCTCTGAACTTGGTTGTTTCTTGCAGACATTTCATTACCTTACTAGGTAACATTACCTGGGGAGGGGGAACTCCGGTGAAGCTCAGCTATAGACAGAAGGTTTGGGCATACTGCCAAGAACCATTAAGGCTGTTACAATGTAAAAAAGCTTAACCCAGTGTAAGATCTGACCTCTCCTTGTTCAAGAGAGTAAAAACACTTGAAACTTTAGCATTTCAAAAAGGAACCTTTTATTGAACAGGAGTGATAACAGGGTAAAAGGAAAGCAGACTCTGAGGTTCCCTACAGTTAGGGTAAAGAAATTAGAAACCCCTCCCTTCAGTCTGATGTGAATTTAGCCAATCCACAGGTATGGCAATGTTATTGTAATGGCTTTCCTGAGAACGTGATAAGTGCTCATTCTTGGGGTCATCTTCCACCGGCTTCAGTGATGCAACCCACATGGCCCTCCCTCTCCATTCTTTCCCCAAAGGGTGAGAAAATCTCAGCGTGGCTAGGCACCAGGATAAGGTTATAAAGTGAAAGGTTACAGGTTGTAAGGGGTTGAGGAAGAAAGCAATAAACTAATACATCCAGGGCCCCCCTTGCTGCAAGACGAATAGCAGCATCACGCTAGGGATCTGACACCCAGAGGCAGTTTCTGAAAACATTTAAAGCAGCAGGGGCATCAATTAAGATAAGGATTAGTCTAGAAATACAGGAATCTTTCCTTCCTGCATTCCTTGAAGGATTAGCCCTATAAAGTGGGAAAATATTTCTTCCGAACTGCTCAGAAAATTAACATACAGTTCAGGAGAATTGGTGCAAACCGGTAGGAGCCCACCACTGGAGAAACCTACCTGAGTTTGTGTGTGTGGTGAGTGGAAGCTGGTGCTCGACCTGGCTGGATGCGGGTTACACACTGTAGGTGTGTATGTTCCATCATAACTCTGGAACCCCTTGAGCAATTTTAACCAAACTTGTACACATATGACTTAATCTCTGGAAAAAAAATACTGTGGTGGTAAGAGATCCCTAACACCCATTGGGATCTGTTTGTTCTGTTAAGATACAGCCTGTTGTGCCTTAAATGGCTTCTACTGTACTGCCATAAAATAGCTTCTACTGTATGGTGTAGTGGAGTTGCCATGGTAACAGCTTCACAGTACTCAACAAGGGGACTCCCTCTGGTAAGAGGGAAAATTCAACAGTAGAAATGTTCCTCTTATAAATAAATACCCAGACAACGCTGGGTTACCAGCTAGTGCTAAATAAATAAATCTACATTTTTCAATCACCCAAATACTTGTGCATGAACTAATGTATGGTAAGCACCAAATTAAAAATGTATCAGGAATATACAGGCTGAAAAATAAAAATTGGTAGCAGGTTAATTGATAAAAGAGGGCAACATATAGATCCTTTTTTGTGGGAGGCCATGAAAGTCAATAAAGCTGGATTATAGTAGCTTGCAAATATAATTGTAGGTTCTGACATGAAGTACTGTAGCTCTAATGTTCATTATTTCTTTATTTTAAAAAATCCTTTTAAATTTAAATTTTTATGACACAACAAGGCTGTCCCTTTTTTTAAAGAAGCCCTTTCTAACTTTATTCACATTAAAGCTCTAGTAATAATAATGAAATGAATGATAGCTAAATATGGCTAAAATAGAAAGACGAGTCTAAAGAATGATCCAGATGATCATGCATTTATTTCAATTAATAACATTTTACAAACATGATTGACCAGTCTTAAATTCCCTTTCTCCTTTCTGCTCTTTCCCCCAGATGTTGTCTTTACAAAGCAACCATCTGATTAATGAGTAGCCTAATAGCACCAATTAGATCAGTAAGCATTAAATTAACTTAAAATCACCCTAATATTTACATGATATGCCATATTGATCTGGCATACTTGAGCATGTATTCTCCAAATATTTGTAGGAAAATGTAACCAACCTTCCAGGGAAATGTATTTCTGTTTATAATTAAATGATTTATATTTTTTCTTTGCTGCAATGGCCTGAAGGTACTGAGTAATAAGTCATATAAGCCATGAATAAAGTGCATGAAAAAATAATCAAAGCAATTTTAGAAAGAGAGCCAGTTTGGTGTAGTGGTTAATGTGTCAGGCTAGAAACTGTGAGATTTTGAATCTTAGTCTTGCCTTTGCACAAAGCCAGCTGGGTGACCTTAGGCCAGTCACTCTTTCTCAATCCTAGGAAGCAGGTAATGGCAAACCTCTTCCAACCTCTTCAGGGACTTAACCAGGTGTTGGAAGAAATGTCCATTTTGGTTCAGTTCCATGTGAGGAGAAAGACACTGGAAACATGGAGGCTATTTGGAAAGATGGTTTAATGGTGAAGCAGAACAACCAGGCACGTGTGATTCTGGGTAGCTGATGATCACATGGAATGGAGAGTGAGAGGTATTTATACCCTCTTTTGGGCTTTGAACTTGAGCTTCATGTTCCTGTGGCAAGGGCATGTATTCTATTGGCTGCCAGACTCCCAGGAGGCTATGCAGGGATCATAGCTGAGATAATTTTGGTTGAACTTTGTTGAGTGATGCATTGAAGAGGCTTGGTTGTGCCATGTGGTGAGCCCTGCTGCTAGATAGTCCTTTATGTCCTGGAGGGTCATCTCTTAATCCCATCACCCTGGAGCTGGAGGCTTTTTGTCTTGTAGATAGGCTGCCCCAGTCTTTCTCAATGGGCACCAAATATCTGCTGGGGGTAGGAAGATGCAGGGAGCTACTCTTTGTGTTTAAAACACGTTTCTCCTTTTCTCATGCAGGGAAATATTATATTCTGCCTCTTTAAATATTCCTCAAAATATTTTATTCTTCTAAGAGGGGAATGGGTGCTAACTTTCTACACAGACATTCAGCAGGAATTAATTTTAACTTGAAGGTGCATACAGATGTGCCGGTGTGCATGTGCACACACACACACCAGTTTAAAAAGTAGTACAGTTTATGAAGTCATTAAAAAAGTAAAAACAATAATAGGCAAATGTGTTTAAAGAGGGAGTTTTATTGGCCACTATCACTTGAAATATTTATTTTGACCCACCTATTTTATCTGAGAAGATCAGCATGCAAAGATGAAGGTGCCCTTATTATTAGGCAGGATGCTGTGGCATTTCCCAGTTTGGTTTGGGTGCCATCAGGTGATAAAAATTAAATCCCCAAACTGGGTGCCATCAGAAAAGGATTTGGCTTAGTAGCTATGATGATCCAGCTACTTCACAGGATAAAAAATAATTCCTTGTGCCTGTAGTGCTACTAATATTAAGCCCTGGGAGGAAGAAAGTTTGGTTGAGTGAAATTCTATCTATTTCTCAGGATGTGTTTTGCGATAGCTTGAATGCTACTACCATCATTTCCAAGTCTTAGCTTCAGGTAATTAATTGACATAAACCCAGAGAATCTGGGGGTTCTTCTTTATAGAAATAGGGGCCATTTTAACAAGAGGACAAAGGTTTAGCATCTGGTTAGTCAGTCGGAGATTTGTTCATTTCTTTCTCTTTTGTTACTTGGCAACGTAATAGCTTTGCTTTCACACCTATCTGTATGTGTGCAACAGAAGTTGGCTTCTATTGATGCCAAGCTGTGACTGAGCCCTTGCCTCTCAACCCCTCCTCCCTGGAAAAGCCTAATAATAAATTCAACTAAAAATAATTACCTTGTCGTAAATTAAGGATTAGCATATGAATCAGAGGGGTTTAACATATGAAAGGGCTTTTGATGCTGCATAAAACTGATATAGAAAATGACTAACGGAATCACAAATTACAGTGTAAAAGGCAGCTTTATCCAGTGCAGATTGAAGGTTTGATTGCCAAAGAAAAATGCCAGTGTTAGGGGAGAAACATAGATGGTTGTTGGATGGCTGGAAACTAAAATATCTGTTTCAAGATACGTTTCTTCATCTGAAATGATATGAGTTCAGCTGTTGAGGATGAGATCAAACAAAGGTCCATTGTGCATCAATGATGTTTGTAGCCATATCTATATCCAGCTCTGAAATAAACTGTATGTCTTTGTCGGTTTCCAAGTGGATGTGCTAGATTTTTAAAAATATTTTCATTTTTTCTTTTCTAAGTTATTGCTAGTTCTACTAATAAAGCAAGGAGCTTTTCAGTATAATAGATGTAAAAAAAAAAACCATGTAAATGTTCCCAAGGCTTGACACCCTGTGTCTTTCCCCATCTTTTGATTACTTATGCCAAATGCTCCACCAATTGCTGTGAATATGTATCTACTGTATACCTTGTCCTTTAATAGCTTTCAGCAGCAGTACCAGTTGCAAATATGCCATAATTGAAGCTTTCCACCCTTACAATGAGCAGAGGATTTTCACTGAAATCAGATCTTATTTTTAAAGGCTGGCACTATGAGACTTTAAAGATTGCCCAGTAAATGACAGTGATGAGGATGGATGGGGATATTTTGCTTAGTATCGCCAACTGTGACTCTAAGTAGCTTATTATTTTGTTTTTGTCTATAGAGAACACACTGTGTTCCCTAGACTTAAAAAAACCCTAAGAAAAGAAAAACCTAATGAAGAAAAAAATAACCTAAGGAAAGCAACAAAAAAGCTGCCTTAATAGAACTTATGACTATCTATGATTGCTGAATGAAGCCTTTGAATGGGGCGTTATAATATGCGGGAATGCACTTGAAGCCCTCCTTTTCAAATCATTAAAGCAACTACATCTTTTTCCAGCCTAGCATAGTTGGAAAAAGATGTGGCTGTTTTCAAGATTTGAAAGATGAGCTTTGTGTATGAGCCCATATTTTTTGAAACACTTCTTTTGAAAGATTTGCCCATTTGGCTGCTTTCTACATGCCTTTTAGGCTGTAATGGTTTTTCCAGATACACATTTTAGTAAAAAAGCTAAATGAGGATGAGTTTAGCTTTAGCACAAATGTGGGCTCATAAAACCTTGAAAGGATTTCTCTCTCCCACCAATGGCATGTTGACTAAGAACAGAACCTTCTAATAGTGAGTGCAATCCTGATCTGTGCACTGAGCACAACATTTTGTTCAAGGCCTAGTTTGGAGAAAATCAGCACCTACCAGGTCTTAGTCCAAGGCAAGAATAACAGAACAACAGAGTTGGAAGGGACCGTGAAGGTCTTTTAATCCAACCTTCTACTCAGGCATGAAACCTATACCTGTGATGGCAAACCTTTGGCACACCTGTGGCACGTGGAGTCATTTTCACCCTCCCCAGGCTTTGGAAAAGCCTCTGGAGCCTGGGGAGGGTGAAAAACAGGCCCAACTGGCCACCGGAAGTTCAAAAATGAATTGTTTTTGTGGCAGCCTCTTGGATATTAGAACACTGCTATCATGACATCCCTAGTTCTTCTTTTCATTAAACTAGACATACCCAAGTCCAGCTGGACTGAGAAATAGACAGCTTCTATGGCTCCAGATGGATGTGAACCTGAGGTTACCTGGTTCTAACCCAACACCTAAACCCTACTGGTTCTTTCGCCAACATAATGAGGTGACATTTGTGTTACTAACAGATTATATGGAGGAGATAAGGTAAGCAGATTTCATAAAAACCATTACAAGGCTTTGAGGTTACTGTACATAGTTTTTAAACTATGTGTATTTAAAATATGTGCCTACTTGTTTTGTTGCTTTTGAACATAATGATATTCCATGTGTATACATTATTGTAACTCCAGTGGGGATAAATCCTACCAAATTTCAGAGACAGAGAAAAATAGATTTTTTTTAAATACAGGAAGTCTATATGGATTTCAGTGCTAAGAAACAGAACATATGAAAGGCCACTTTTCTTTGCAAGTCTGTTGAATTCTTGAGAGAGAATGGGATTGGATTTGGTGCTCATCATGTCTGTACCGTGCCTCACCATTTGCTGCTTTCTTTTCATCTCTGTGCTCAGAACCACTGGGAGAAAAGAGATAGTAAAGAAAGTACAAACAAAGCTCTATAAAAAGCTATTCAGAAACATGTGTGTGCCATATTCAGGGTCTGAACCAGTTTGAATAAAACTAGTAGGAAAGATGAACATTTAAATATTTTGATTTCTTTTAAACATGAAGAACCTAAGTTTCATTACTGGCTAATATTTTCATTTGAAGATCATATCCATAATTTTTCCATGATTTCCCAAGACTCTTTAGAGCAAGGAGACAATGCTGACAACCTTACATGAATATTGGCACTAAACAACTCAAGGGATGGCAATTCTGTCCAACTCAAAAGGTGATATGGCATGGCAAAAAAATAGTCCATAGCCTGATATCGCAGTCAACTATTTGAGAAACTCCTCCCCCCCCAGTCTCAATAAGTAGGAGGATTATTGAGCTCTGATGAACCATTTTATCACATCTTTGCAGCTGCATCTTTTTCTGTGGCCAGCAGGCAACCTGTTTGTCAATCACCATGAATGAAACCATACAATAGCAAAGTGGCTGGTCCACTGATGGCACAGGCATCATAGGGAAAGAGGCAAAATGCTTGGAAAATAAAGATTAATGGACATCTGGCCAGAACCCTGAGTGGTTCTAAATGGCAGTGAAAAAAAATGATGGGCTATGTGTGTCATATCAGCAATGGAAAGTCTAATTGATAGTGTAGAATTAAATATATTGTACTGTCCTCTCAGCTTCCTGGATTGAACAAAAAGAACACAATAATTGTACAATTATGTCCACTCCTTAGTGATAGTTTCTCTTCTATAATCTCCTTCAGAGTGCACATGTGAAAAAAAAAAACCTACCGAGGGATTGATGTACAGTTGTATAGATGCACTTGATGCTGTGCAGAATTCTATATATTGTATACAGTCCTTGTACTTATAGGAAAGGAAATGTAAGAATGAGTACCTTGTAAATTAAAGGTAAGAGTAGTGATGATAAAAAAAGCTACAAGAGAGTACAGTTCGAAGAAACTTTGATATAGCCATATTTATGCCAAAAGAAGCCGATCTTTAATATACATGTGGTTAATTAGCAAGAAAAAATGTTCTCTTGGGATTTTCTAGCAGTTTAACATCCATAAAGAATTGTCAGATTGGAGTAGATTCTGTAACCAGCTTTTAATTGTTCTGGTGTCTGTGTAGCATTCTCTTTCAACAAAGAGTGCAGTTCTGGATACCTCAGGCACATTGTAACTATGGTACACTGGTCGCAAGGACAACCAAAGTCCAGCTTTTGCCTAAGCAGCATACTCACACTTTTCTATGTGTGCTAGGAGCTGCAACTTAAAAATAATTTTGCAAGACCAATATTCAGTTGCTCGCTTATCATCCACTAAGAATGGTGCACTGACTCAGCCAGAATATGTTTGAAAGGTATGGAACTGCAAATTGATTTTCCAGAAAAGAAAAGAAAAGAAAAGAAAAGAGAAGGAAAGGAAAGGAAAGAAACCAAGCCCAATACATTGCCTGCTATAGTTTTAAATATAGCTGAAGCAATGAGTCCTCCATCACTGTCGCTTGATGTTAATATGTTGCAAGTTGAAGCAGTTGCGATCAAAGCCAGCTGTTGAAGAACATTTATAATCTGGAGCTACTGCTGGAAACAATCTGTTGATGCTATAAATTATTATTTTCAGACAAATAGCTTTATTAGGAACAGAGTTAAAGTTGCAAAGATAGATCAATTACTTCTAGGAGAAAAAACAACAACAAGAAGACTTATTAGCATAAGTAGCTATAAAAGAAGAAAAATGATGCTTGAAAGTTGAGGAATTTTAAACTGAAAAATAAAATGAACTCAAATGTTTGAGTGTTTTGTTCTTAGAGATAAAGTTTTCCAGTGGTCTAAACTTTGGCTCATACACGCTTTAAGATCCGCAAAAAGAACACACATTGCCTCCTTGGTAGCATCCGCCGAGTCCCGCCCAGCCGCCCTGTTTAGGATAACCCGCTCCCTCCTAAATAGGAGGGAGACGGGGGACCCCTTACAGGGTAAGGCTGAGGAGTATGTTCAGTTCTTGGCGGACAAAGTTGCCCGGTTTCGAGCGGACCTGGACTCCACTCTTGCAGAGCCAGCTGAGACACAGGGGAAAGACTTGGCAAACCATCTCTGGGTTGAGTTTCAGGAAGTTGCCTCTGGGGATGTGGACAAGGCTATGCGAGCTGTGAGTACCTCCACTTGTGTACTGGACCCGTGTCCCTCCTGGCTGGTTGCCAACAGCAGTGAGGTGACACGAGGCTGGATCCAAGCGGTTGCTGTGGCATCTCTTCGGGAGGGGCACTTTCCCACCGAGCTTAAGGCAGCGGTGGTGAGACCCCTTCTGAAGAAACCGTCTTTGGATCCAGCTGTTCTTAATAACTACCGTCCAGTCTCCAACCTTCCCTATGTGGGGAAGGTTGTTGAGAAAGTGGTGGCCCTCCAGCTTCAGCGTACCTTGGAGGAAGCAAACTATCTTGACCCCTTCCAGTCCGGCTTCAGACCAGGTTACAGCACAGAAACCGCTTTGGTCGCATTGACCGATGATCTCTGGAGAGCTAGGGATGGAGGCTTTGCGTCCATCCTGGTTCTCCTTGACCTCTCAGCGGCTTTCGATACCATCGACCATGGTATCCTTCTGCGACGACTGCGGGAGGTGGGAGTGGGCGGCACTGTCTTGCAGTGGTTCTCCTCCTACCTCTCGGACAGGTCGCAGTCGGTGTTGGTGGGTGGGCAGAGATCGTCCCCGAGGCCCCTAACATATGGGGTGCCACAGGGGTCGGTCTTGTCCCCCCTCCTATTTAACATATACATGAAACCGCTGGGCGAGATCATCCGAAGGCACGGGATAAAGTATCACCAATATGCGGACGATACTCAATTGTATCTGTCCGCCCCGTGCCAACTCAATGAAGCGGTGGACGTGATGAACCAGGGTCTGGAAGCTGTTAAAGACTGGATGAGAGCAAACAAACTGGTGCTCAACCCAGACAAGACCGAGTGGCTGTTGTGTTTTCCTCCCAATAATTTGACCACCGTACCATCAATCAGGCTGGGGGGACAAAATTTATACCCCTCAGATAGGGTCCGCAACTTGGGAGTCCTCCTGGATCCACAGCTGAGTTTTGATCACCATCTATCGGCTGTGACCAGGGGGGCATTTGCCCAGGTTCGCCTGGTGCGCCAGTTGCGGCCCTACCTGAATCGGGAGGCTCTCACGACAGTCACTCGAGCCCTTGTGATCTCTAAGCTGGAATACTGCAACGTGCTCTACATGGGGCTGCCCTTGAAGAGCACCCGGAGACTTCAGCTAGTACAGAACGCGGCCGCGCGAGTGATTGTGGGCGCACCTCGGTTCGCCCACATAACACCTATCCTCCGCGAGCTGCGCTGGCTGCCTGTAGATCTCCGGGTGCAATTCAAGGTCTTACTTACCACCCATAAAGCGCTCCATGGTAGTGGATCTGACTATTAGAGAGACCGCCTCCTGCCAATAACCTCCCTGCGTCCCATCAGATCGCATAGAGCGGGCCTCCTCCGTATTCCATCCGCCAGTCAGTGCCGACTGGCGACTACCCGGAGGAGAGCCTTCTCAGTTGCTGCTCCGACGCTATGGAACAATCTCCCCGTGGAGATTCGTACCCTGACCACAGTCCAGGCCTTCCGTACAGCCCTTAAGATCTGGCTAGCCCGTCAGGCCTGGGGATAAACTTTTCTGCCCCTCCCGAATGTTGACTGAATGTTGTGTTTTAGTACTTTTTAGTTATTTCACATTTTTTTTTCTATATTTTGTCTTCACTCCCCTTCCCTTACTATTGTAAGCCGCCCTGAGTCCCCTCAGGGAAAAGGGCGGCCTATAAATGCTAAATAAAATCTAAAAATCTATAAAATAAAATCACAAGTGTAGCAGGCACTTCTTTTTTTAAATAATAATTTTATTAAACATTATAATTAAATAGACAAAAAAGTACAAAAATGAAGAAAATATAAAAATCATGACAAAAGGGAAATATAGATAGAAACAAAGAAAAGGAAGAAAAATATAGCAAAGAAAAATATTTTCTCCTTTGTCACAGCAAGTATAAACAATTTTTACAATTTTTCTTAAAATACAACAAATGATTTCTTCATATTATACTTTCTCTCTCATCTATAAAGTGATCCTTACAACTTTGTAATTCAGTCCTGGTCAGTAAAAATCCACTAGCAAGACACTTATTTGATACATTTATCTAAACTGTTCTAAGTCCTTCATTTCTCTAAGGACAACCTCAGATTTTGGGGGTGCAAGGTTGTTTTTGTACTGATGTTTCATTACCCAAACTAGGTAACATCATTAATGCTAGTGATGATGTGACTAGCATTGGTGCTACCAGTGGTGGGTTTCAATAATTGTTCGAACCTACTGTTGTGGGTGTGGCCTCCTTTGTGGGAGTGGCTTGCCGTCCATGTGACTGGATGGGAGTGGCTTGCCGCCCATGTGACCGGATATGAAGATGCTGACAACACTTGTCAGAACCACCTTAAATTACATCACACACAGCACTGGCATGCATAAGAATATGATGTAAACTTGTTTTTTAAAAGGCATCTTTGGTTTGCGTTAAAAGAACTTCAACACACGCAATGTTCTGATTGCACCACAAATGCAGTAGTTATCCTTACCTTTCACAGAGGCACTGAGTTTTATAAATATGAGCATGATAGTGTAGGATAATCATATCCAAGGACCAGTGGTGGGTTTCAAAAAAAATTGGAACCTCTTCTGTAGGTGTGGCCTGCTTTCCGGGTCCACTGGTGGAACCTCTTCTAACCGGTTCGGTAAATTTGACGAACCGGTTCTACCGAATAGGTGCGAACTGGTAGGAACCCACCTCTGGGTGCTACTGACTAGCACTGTTGATGATACTTTGTTTTGATAATGAAATGTCTGAAAGAAAACAACCAAGCTCAGAGAGCACAAGGTTGAAATGAGTTACATTGAGTTACAAATTGAGTTACAAATATTCTCCCTTATTGGCTTTCAGGATGCCTTAGCATGAGCAAGGTATTTCACAATTTCATACAGGTGTAGGTTTTCCTGCTTTCCAAGTTTTTCCTCCCTACTGACTTACGAGAAAGAGGCTCTTCAGCTATTAGTAGGTGTCATTAAGGCCACGTTAATCCTAGCAAAATTAAAATTCTGTGTGAGAAGTTGTGTTTTCTTGCCCAGCAAGCAGGAGAATTATTATTCTCCACAGATGTTTTCATAGAAGCATTAGTAATGCTCTCTCAAAGTTGGGAGGAAAGCACCGACACCCGGGAACGTCTGAAGATGAGCAATCAAACAAAATTAATCTGTTAAATCTGTAGAAAATGAAGACAATTAGGATAAATCCGGTGATTTCTGTCAGGCTCGCTGCTTACTAGCTTAACTTTTAAAATAGTATTAAAGTTAGTTAGGTGCTATTAAATTGGATCCAACTCTTGGTGGCTGCTTGGGATTAGCTGTAAAACTTTTCAGGAACCTCTTTGAGCCTCTCCATTCATCTAATCCATTTCTTCTCCTCCTTACTTCAATCTTGTCCATCTCACAATAGTGATCAGCTAGATCAAACTCAAGGCCCATGGGCTAGATCTGGCCTGCAGGGTGCTTAAAACTGGCCTGTGGGGCCTATTGTGTACCAGGACCTTGGGTTGAGCCGTAATAACTGAGGCAGAGACGGGAATAAAGAGACTAACACGTTTATTCCCTAACAGTAACAAGCTAACAGAATGGAACCGGCTTCAGACAGGAATGACAGCTGTTCATTTGGCAGCTCCCTTTTTATACTCGGAGCAGTCAAACGACCAGCCAATCAGCTGTCGAGTAACTCTCGCTTAAATGCAACTTTATTGAGCATGCTCAGAACGTGACAGGGCCACCCTGGAAATAGTGAAAGACTGGCTTGTGGTGCCTCTGCAAATAAAAATGGAGGTTGGGAGGGGCGCCTATGGCTATCCCAGGCTCTGTTTTTGCTAGCAGCGGGCTGCAGGAGGATCCCCCCCAAGCCCGCTCAAGTCCCCCCCAGGTGTTTCAGACATGAGTGATGTTGAGTTGGCCATGCCCCTGGTCACACCCACCCCAGTTTGACCTTGTGGTCAAAAAAACCCCTGATGCAGCCCTCAATGCAATTGAGTTTGACACCCCTAAGCTAGAGGCAATTGGGAGAGCCCAGCAACATAAAAGGAACTTTTCCAAATTACTGTCTCTTCATTTGATGGCCACTATGGGAAGAAGGCAAATCATGTAAAAGGTGCCTGCCAAGTGGAACTCTTTGCTGGTCTGTTGGGTGCATGCTGTGGGATTCCGTAGAGCAGTGGTCTCCAACCTTGGCAACTTTAAGACCTGTGGACTTCAACTCCCAGAGTTCCTCAGCCAGCAAAGCTGGCTGAGGAACTCTGGGAGTTGAAGTCCACAGGTCTTAAAGTTGCTAAGGTTGGAGACCACTGCCCTAGAGCCAGCAGTAGAGCCAGCTGTGGATTAGTAAAATAAGCACGTGCTCCTCCTCTGAGCATTCTCCTGTAGTGTCAGTTCTGAAGGGCAGCCCTGGTGATTGGGTTAAGGGTAGAAAGCTGAGGATGGCTCAGAAACAAATCAGAACAAAGACACCTGAGTTGCTTTGCTGCAGTCTTAAAAGTGAAGCCTCAACTGATGCTTCATAAAGCATCTTTAAAGGCATGGTTGATTTGAAGCTTTATCAAAGTGAAACACTCTTTTGAAGCTTTGCACTGCACTAACAGTAAGGCTTTATTTCTTTCAAAACTGATTAGCATTTCTTGCAGGCTATGGAGTTAATAAATATTTCTAAATATATAATTTACCCATATATATGTATATGTATATGTATATGTATATGTATATGTATATGTATATGTATATGTATATGTATATGTATATGTATATGTATATGTATATGTATATGTATATGTATATGTATATGTATATGTATATGTATATGTATATGTATATGTATATGTATATGTATATGTATATGTATATGTATTTCATTGTCTTTCTCAGGAGTTTTTCATTGTGTGAGAGAGGCAAACTACAGCACCCATCCTTAACATCAGTGTCCATTGGAGCTGGGCAGCTAATACATTCAAATTTAATATATCAATCATCTTTATTCCTAAACTGCTCTGTGCAAACAGATTTCACAAGATAAAATTAGTGGTTATCTGTAACTCAATCCTTGGTCTAAATATATGCCTACCCCAGTGGTGGGTTTCAAATTTTTTTAGAACCTCTTCTGTAAGTGTGGCCTGCTTTGTGGGAGTGGCTTGCCAGCCATGTGACTGGGTGGGTGTGGCCAACTTGCAAAATGTGGTGAAACTCACTTAACAGCGCTCTTGCTTAGCAACCAAAATGTTGGCTCAGAAATACTGGCATTTTAAGCACGCAAGTCTTAAAGCTGTTAAGTTACAAGACCCTTGCGCCCCTAACACTTTAGAAAAGAAATCCCAGGAGTGTTCAAATTTGACAGCTTTAAGACTTGTGGACTTCAACTCCCAGAATTCCTTCTCTTGCTATTCATCTTGATGATGTGCGGACAGAGGTGGGGAGGGAGCTGGAACCAGTTCTAAACAGCACTGTAGTTAGAACTGGCAGGTACCCACCTCTGGCCTACCCCCCACAGAAATGACCCAAGTCAAAGTAGTCAGAACCAAACTGAGCAGCTGGAGTCTCCAAACTTGGCAACTTTCAGACTTGTGGATTTCAACTCCCAGAATTCTCCAGCCAGCTATGCTAAGCTATGGTGTTGAAGTCCACAAGTCTGAAAGTTGTGAAGTTTGAGGACCTTTGAGCTAGAGAGAACCCCAGTTTGCTGTCAGCTGACTAGATGCCCTTTGATTTTGACCATGGCATTCATATTATAAGTCCAAATAGTACAAATAGACAAATTCACTGAGGCAACCATTTGTTGAAAGTACGCAACGCACATTTTCAACATTTCAAATGCTATTAGCTAAAAAAACGATCTTTACTATTACATGATAGGATAGCATCAAGTCATAGGAAAAAAGTATAAATGGGTGGATTTCAACTTCCAGAATTCTCCACCCAGCATTTTGACTGGGGAGTTCTGGGAGTTGGAGTCCACCCATCTTAAAGTGGACAAGGTTGAGAAAGTAGCCCAACAATTTGCTCATGAACCAATTGGAAAGCTGGAGGCGGTCAGCTAGGTTGCAAGTGCAATTGGTGCAAATCATAGCATCTGGAACCTCCAAAGGAAAGCTAGGCAAGGGCTTGAAAGAAAGGCGGCAGCGTGGAAAGACCTTGGCACTGATCCAAATGCCTCTCATCTTTTCATCAGACTTCAGATCTAATGGAAATTTAAATGACAATAAAATAAACCATTGAATTTTGATCTTCCCTGACCTCTGCCTTGCAATTTTTTGCTGCCAGAATTCTGGATTTTCCAGATCATTTTGACTGCAGTGCACCTTGGCCAAACATTTGATTGAAAACATATAAGTATTTCTGTGAATTAGACTTAATGGGGCCCATCATCTTTTCTGACTACATCCCTTTAAACTCTCCTGTCATTAAAACCCTCTCAGTACATACTTGTTTGCCCTCTGTGCCTGGAATTTTAGATCTGCAATAAGCCAGGCAATTGTAATGTGCTACAAATAACAAGTGAGTTGGCAGATAGAGGGCTCTTAGCATAACTATTCTTCTTGGCATCAACCTGTGAGTAATGATGACTATTCCAAAGCTGAGGAAATGCACCACACTCACCCACAAGCTTTAGACAGAGAGAAAGCTGGATGAAATGCCAGTTCTGATTTAATAACCATATGAGAAAAATCTCACTTTATTTTTAGGGTTAACTACCTACTGTGGAAATATTAATTGCTGTGAATTGTGCCCATTTATTACTGTATAGAGAAGTGTTTTTTCTTCAGCTGGCGAGCAAGAGCTGAAAGAACTTTTTAGGGTTGTTCTCTCACTGAGAAAAGAGCATAAGATTTTGACAAGAAATGGGCAAAGAGCAATTTTAGGTGTTAGGATTATAGTTAAATTGAATATGGCTTTCAGTGCCTCATCACTTCAGTGGTGCTGACTGAACTTGAAAGAACTGGGATTTGACAACACCGGATTCCAAAATAAGATTTGTCTTCTGAAAGTGTCATTAAATAGTCATGTTTCAGGAATATTACTGATATAAAATTATAACTTGAACACAGTACTCCATGTCAGATTTTCCTTTTATAAGAAGACTTGTTTCCAGGGAATTCTTGGAACGTTTTGACACAAGGTGTTCTCAATGCATAATGCCTAGAGGAACATCATTGATTTATCACTGGTAGCTAACATTTGATTCTTAATTCTTTATTTGTCTATTTATATGGGTGCTAAATTCTATGAAGACTCTGGGTGGCATGCAACATTAAAACAGCTAGAAATAATTTAACAACTGGCAAGAAGGAGACGCATCTGAAAAAAAAGAAAAGAAAACATTGAAAGTATGATACAAAACCTATAAGAGGCTCATTACCCAACCTAGCACAAAGCCTGGGGGAGAAGACCAGATTTTTAAACACCTTTCAGACATGTTAAGGCTAGTGGCCATATGGATTTTTGGAGAAATGCTGCTTCAGAAGGCAGGCACTGGAAAAAAGTAGGTTCATTTCTTTCATCCCATAAACTGAAATTATTTAATTCATGGGGCATAGACCATACTGATCTACCTAACTATATGGGACATGCAGAAATTATTGGAATAAATAGTGTCTCAGATTGTCAGAATCTATGCCATAAAAGACTTTTTGGGTAGTAACCAGCACCTGAATTACATTTGGAAGCCAACTGGCAGCTAGAGGTGGTGCAGTGGTTAGAGTGCAGTACTGCAGCCACTTCAGCTGACTGCTAGCTGCAGTTTGGTGGTTCAAATCTCACCGGCTCAGGGTTGACTCAGCCTTCCATCCTTCCGAGGTGGGTAAAATGAGGGCCCAGACTGTGGGGGCAATATGCTGACTCTGTAAACCGCTTAGAGAGGGCTGAAAGCCCTATAAAGCGGTATATAAGTCTAACTGCTATTGCTATTGCTAGTGCAACTCACAGGGAGCATGTTTTTTATTGCCCGTACTACTGCATTCAGGATTGCCAGCAGCTTCAAGGACAGCCTTATGTAAAACATGTAATAGTCCATATGCAAGGTGACTAGGGCACGAATGATTGTCTGAAGGGCCTCCCGGTCATGCAATTGACACATAATATGGATCACTAGAAAGACTTTCCTGCCCACAAGCTATTGCAAACCCAGGAAAAAACCCCAGACTGAATTTAGTCAAGCAAAATGGAAAGTGTTACACAATCAAGGAAAAACTTGAAAAATCTCTGGGATTGAATAACCCAAATATTCACAATCCCCCCTTTTTTCATTTTTTCCCTTTTTTTTCTTGCATTCACATAGCAAAAGCAGAAAGCTAATCAAACTTATGGTGGGCCCTCATTCATGGATTGCATTCAAGCATGCAAATGCTGAAAATTAGTACCATCTTTTGAAGAAATGTAAACAATTTTGTTTGAATTAGAATGTTAACTAAAGTCCAATAGAAAGCCTGAATACCAACCACAGTTTTATACAAAATGACCCATCCTATTTCACCTGCAGTGACATATCATTCTAGACCATTCATGAAATATTGATTTTATTTGGATATTCCTCCTCATGCTTTTCTATAAGGGGAATTTGGTGGCATGCTAAGGGCTATTGTGAATTACTGGCAAGGTAGCAACTAAATACTTCCTGATTTATGACAAATTGGGATTTAGAGTGAATTGGGAACAAAAGCTAAGGAACAAACAGGAGACGTGAAGCAGAACTGGTATAGCATTGTGCCCCAGTGGATTATTCATATAGAGGAAGCTTGGCTTGATGGATGAATACAGGCAGTGAGCAATCACACCTTCAGTTTTAGACCAATTGTTCTACAGAGTATTAATGACGTTCTATAGTAAGTAAAGCCATTGCCTTACATCAGTTCTTATTCCTATTATTCTAAGAATAAATGAATATTTTAGAGGTTACCAAAGCACAACTACATTAAACAGCAATTTTACTTTTACAAAATAGAATAATAAATAATAAATTCCATGCTTTTGTCTTCAAATACAAATACTCCCCCATTAACACATTTTGATATATTGGAATAGAGAAGAATGATATAATTACAGGTATAGAGAAAAATGTAGACAACCTGGAGAGTTCTGAGGTCCTAACAAGTGATATGTAGTGGAAGGTGGTATCCAAGTAGGGGATCTTGATAAGTAGGAATGTAAAACAAAGAGGCAAAACAAGAAAAAAAATACAACTCTGACATTTCCCCCTAGAACAGAAGGCAATATGTTCCAACCAAGAAATCCTAACAAGTAACTCTTCCTGACTTCCTGCAACAGATTTACTTCTGAACTGGAGAAAGATCTAAAGTTCAGACAGGAAGATTGAAAGTTCATAACTGACTAGTATTATTTTGTGATAGTTTTGCAAAAGTTGGAATATGTGTCTGAGGGAACATATCACAAAATTGTTCACTCATATTTTGTGATATTAAATGTTTAGTGTTTTAAGGCAATTTTTAAGGATGAATCACAAAGATTTTTTTTTAAAATCAAACATTGCCAGATGCTCTATTATGCTACACCTGACCATAAGGGAAAATAATATTTGATGTAAAGGATCCCAACATATGGTTATGTTTATATTGCTATTGAGACTAGCACATATGTTGCCCATTCTTTTTCTACTCATGAAGCAGAATAAAGTTTGATTTTCTGGTGGAAAATACCTGGAATACTAACTTAGACAATAACCCCTTCAGAAAAAAAATAATTTAAAAGTGCTGTAGAGAAATCAGATTTCTTCTTGGCAATCACATTTCTGTATTGAGAAAATTTATAACACAGTCTCCTTGAATATTCTACATCTTGTGGAAGACCTAGCTATCTTCATATTAGATCCAATGCAAATATAGCACATATGTATGGATCTTTTGTGATCCTCAAACCCATCCAAAAAAATTCTTCTAAGCTCTTCTCACCATGAGCTCAGATGTCTTCAAGTGAAATGCCAAGATGGAAAGGAAAAATTCCTCATTTCATTTATCATCTAAAAAGTAAAACATCTAAGAATTAGTTCTTCCTTTCTTATAGTTTAACCGTATTAGCCTGGAAGTTTTAATAACTTCAGACTATACTTTGTCATAAAAAGATAGTCGGAAACATGTGGGCACAGAACAAATATCTCAATCAATTCTGCCAACATAACATTCCCCGAATTTATTGGTTTTCCTTATGCTGGCATAATATAGGACTTTTGGTCCAGCCTCTTCCTGATGATTGGACATATAAGAAATTATGGTCTATCCTATCAATCAATATTGAGCAGCCTCTTACTTTGCCCTAGTACTCTGTCTGACTACTCTTTTTGGATTCATCATTGCAGCACATTAAACTGATTTAGAATCAAGATCACGTGAAGTGTCTTGGTAAGGCCACACTTGGACTACTGCATCCAGTTATGGTCACCACAATGTAAAAAAAGATGTTGAGACTCTAGAAAGAGTGCAGAGAAGACCAACAAAGATGATTAGGGGACTGGAGGCTAAAACATCTGAAGAACGGTTGCAGGAACTGGGTATATCTGGTTTAATGAAAAGAAGGACTAGGGAAGACATGATAGCAGTGTTCCAATATCTCAGGGGCTGCTACAAAGAAGAGGGAGTCAAACTATTCTCCAAAGCATCTGAGGTTAGAACAAGAAGCAATGGGTGGAAACTAATCAAGGACAGGAGCAATTTAGAACTAAGGATAAATTTCCTGACAGTTAGAACAATTAATCAATGGAACAATTTGCCTCCAGAAGTTGTGAATGCTCCAACACTGGAAGTTTTTAAGAAGATGCTGGATAACCATTTGTCTGAAGTGATGTAGGGTTTCCTGCCTAAGGAGGGGGTCGGACTAGAAGATCTTCAAGGTCCTTTCCAACTCTATTATTCTATATTAGATTACCTTTCTTGGACAATGGTGTACATTTCAAGAAAAAGTTGATTTGGAAAATGCAAAATTGCCCAATTTAATCAACCTAGCTACTGTTACTTGACTTAAAATATTTTACAATAGTATCACGCTTTATATTTTGTATTTTCATTACTGTAAGTCACTTTGAGTGCTTATATAAGCAGAAAGGAGGGATGTATGGTTAAGAATTGAATTAAAGAGCATTCAACAGTATAAGATTGATCCTGGAGTCTGAAGTAGTACATCCCAAACAAGGCTAGTCGACAATGCAATAAAGCCTAACTGGATATGGAGTTTGTTTTATTCATTCATTAAAGTTTCAGTAACATGCTTGGATCTTTTCTATTTTTGTCCAATTTGAATATTACCTGAATTGTTTTTTCTTAATTCTTACCAAAATCATATCTCCTGGTTTAAACGTAACTGCAATCTCCTTGGGCATGGTTTGTATCCATTGTAACAGCTAGACTTACAGATTGATCATGTGAGTAGATCTATATGGTATCAAGGCTTTGTATCTTTCAAGTCAACCTACTGCTGTTCAAGCAGTTGAGTTCAAGTAGGATAACACTTGCCATTCATTAACAATATGAAGAGTTCCTTTTTTCGGCAATCCAATCCCAAACATTATACATATATATAAATAAAACATACACAGATACACACAGACACACACACTTATAAACACCCCACATACAGACCTATAAACACTGTATATATATATAAAAGCACACAAACTCTGGGCATCAGCATTTTATTTTCCAGAAAACCTATTCCTGTTCCTAATTTACCCTTTAAGGAAAGGGTGGGAAATTGTACGATACACTCTATTAAAAGTTTTAATGAGTCTACATTCTCATCCATTTCCCCCCCTAGGAATGCTAAACAGGCAGCTATGTTAACTCTCTAAACCTCTGGGCTTCTTATTGAACCTTAGCTTTTGGTAATCAGAAATCTACTCTTCTAGTTCACTAAAAAGTTATTGCAAATGATTCTTGTACCCTCATGCTTGATTTTAACTCAAGTCAATGATTTACAGTAGAAAGTACTAAGGCCTTTTGTCCTGTAGGACTTTACAGTGTAATCTCTTCACAGCGGAGGCTCTTTTTCCAGATAAAGGGTAGCACTCTGGGACTTTGCATTAATGCATTAGATATAACAAAATGAAAAACAACAGGAACAATGATTAGTGTAATATGGTAATATGCCCACCATTTTTCTCAAATGAAGAAGGCGTGACACCTGTAAGTGTCTTCAGCAGTAGTTAAACTGCACAGTGATTTTATCTATGTCCAAAAACTACAGCAAAAGTTGCAAATGAACTGAGCTAAAATCTTGGTTTTGAGGATAATGCTCATACACTAATATAGAATAAGAGGAAGTTTTTGTTTTAAAAAAAGGTGATGGCGGATTGCATTCATGATGAGATTGAAGTTCCCCAATCTGTTACCATGTTCTTCCTGAGACATGGTTTAGGTTTGATTTTTATGATAAATGATCTCCTTGGAAAAGGTTGACCTTTGAATTATACTTCACTATTGAAAATGTTCGTCATATTTTTCACTTTGCAGAGGATGGTTGATTGCACGCAGATTTTCTTCATTCACCCTGACACAACCTCTTCTAGAAATAACTTGTTCTCTACCTTTGGTGTTTCAAAGGTTGATAAGGGTTGTTCTGAAAAAAAATCCCCTTTAATCTAAAATATCAGAAGCATTGGCCTTTATCCAACCCAGTGTGAAATTTTAATTCTTAATTTTCCTATTTAAATTACGTTTAATTTTATATCCTGGGTGGTAGTCTAATGTTATTATCCTACCCGTTTAGCAGGTGCTAAGTTTAATAAGGATTCAAATTAAATTCCATCATCGGTAGTTCCACTTATGTTTATGGTTCATTGCTTTACATGGCTTATTACTTATTTGATTTGTTGGTGGTTAGTTAGGAACCTAGTTTATAAAGGTATAAAGTTTATGACTTTAAAAATATAATTCATGAAAAGCTATAGATCCATGCTAGAGAGGAACAAGATCAGTGTTGCAAGCCAAGAAAATAGTTATAAATAAAGACAGCTAATTAATTGAATTGCAACGACTCATATAGTAGTCATAAAGGGAACCACTTTCTCTTAGTCTGAAATGTATCAAAATGCCTTATTTCAAAAGCTATGCTTGAACAATATATGAAATTACATGCTATGATTAATAGTTTTCACTGCAATATTCTGCAAGCTAAGAAAACAGCCTGTTTCTGGAATTTCTCTCATTATACTGCAAGGCACTGAAGAATCTGGAATAAGACCACATATTTTGAATAAAGTAGACATTTATACTTAAATATCTCTAGCCATCACAGCCAATAGGCTTGCAAGTATGACTGTCATTTAATTGAAAACAGCTGTTTTGGAACTCCCCAAGGTTTGATTTATTATTAAAAATTGCTAATGACCTATATTCAAATTAAAATGTATTACTCTAAAATAAACAAGTATCTTTGAAGGGAGTGGGGCAATTTTTTTTTGCTCTTTTACTCCAAATAAACTAAAATGTTGATTATTTGGGCAGGAGAGGTTAGTAGAGTGGGAAGATTACATATTCTGCCCAGACAGTGCCCACATATTTACTGATTTATTACAAATACATTTATGTTGTTTCAGTCATATACCTCTAAGTGGCTTGTTCGAGACATATCACATATTATAATAAAGGAAAATTATTTAATGTATCAATACAACAATGTTAATAAATACTATCACAACCCAACATCAAGCATAGATTCATCGCAACTCTGGTGCATCTCAAAAAGGGGAGGGTATCCCATAGGAGGGGGTCTCCTGCAGAGCATGCTTGTCTCTGAGACTGTTCTTTTTATATAGGGTGTGAATTCTCAACAAACAGGCCTTAGGTAGGTAGATTCTATTTGCAGTAGGACTTAGGACATAGATTGGTTCCAAGCAGGGGTGGTTCCGGCTGCTGCTACTGCCAATCCACTCAGGGATGTGCTTCACGCGCATGCACAGTATTATAAAAATGCTTATGCACATGCGCAGAAGCAAAAAATAAGATGGTGGCGCCTACGGTGCCATTGAGATAACCAGTTCAGGGGCGTGGCAGGCTGAGTTAGTACCTATTCGGCTGAACTTCTCTGAACAGGTAGGAACCCACCTCTGGTTCTAAGCTACGTAGGATTTTCATGGTGACAATGAACATTCGGAAGCATCATTGGAGTCTTCTTTCACACAAGGTGATTGCTACTCAGTCTCTACTCTCCAGTTTCTCATAGCCTTATTTTGTGAACCCTATCAATGATTACCCACTTTTGGCCCCCAAATGCAGAGAATAGTGTAATGGTACAAGGGAATGACATTGGGAAACAGGACAAAAAGTTGCAGCTAAGGGCCTGGTAAGATAAAAGGCAGTTGAGCCTGGAGCAAGGAATGTGGATAAGGCAAGAGGCTCAGAAAAGACTCTAGTTTTAGGAATGTAAAGGGAAAGGGGAACAAATACTTCCAGACTCGCTAGATTCTGTTAATGTAGCTTTACAATAAAGTAGAGTTAGCTCATTAGGTTGTGCATCTTGTCTACCTAGACACACAATTAATACCATAGGCTGAGAAATATTCTCTGACCAATAGCAGACTACTACAAAAACTGTCATTAGCTCAGGGTGTTGTGGTGTCTTGAACAATGAGCAACAAAAATACTCTTACCACCAATAAAATAAAATTTCCATCAATATTTTCAGTCATTTACAAAACCCCTCCCAAAAGCCATTTTGAAAAAATAATAGTAGATTTCTGCTTTTTCAAAATATGCAAAGTATTTTGCATCCCTTCTTGAGCCCTTATTAGTCATTTATTTATGTATTGTTATTTGAAACAGTTATATGTAACTATAGCTCTAATACTAGGATTTATGTCTGTGTAAGGCAGATTAATGTGTAAAGGAATTCTCCCCAGAGCACAATAATTTGGGCATTATTTATTAGAAGACTGCTCTTCTTCCTTGCTCTCCTTTGAAACAGTGCTGTCACATGAGTGCTATTTCTCACCAGGCCTTTGATGATTTGATTCAAAGCTGATTCAGCTGAATCTTCAGATTGAATAAACTTTCAGAATCAAATGGGGAAGTAGAAACAAAATGATTGACTATATTTCCCCCCAAAATGATTCAAATCTTCAAATCATGCTGAATGGATGTTCCAAACTGAATTGATGCTTTGACTCAGATGAAGGATGATTCTCTCTACTTTGTTCTTCACCCTATGTGGCATCATCATCCAGCATGCCTATTCGCTCAAAATTCAGTATGAAAGAAAGCATTGCAGAATCTAATCATAGGCTAATAAACAAGCAATAGGGTTAATTTGTAAATTTAGCATGAGTAATCAAATGCAAAGCACCATTTAACTTAATGCCTAAAATGTATCTGGGCTTTGCAAAATTCTACTACAAAACAGCTTTATGGAAACTTATGCAAAGATAGGTGCAATGAAGCTCTTTTTTTGTTTGTTTTGCTTCCCCCCCCTCAAAAGCAGGTAGAAGCTGAGCATTTTGAAATACTGAAATATTGGTTGGGTTGAAAAATCCATCACCCCAAAGGTCATCTTTCTCCTTCCTTTCTACCTTTCAAATCCCTGCAAAGACAAAAGCACTGTGGTATATTCAGAACTTGAAAAAAACCAGGCTTATCTTTCAAGTCTTTTTGGCCAAACACATAATTCAATCGAAGAGAACAAATATGCAAAAGGAAATAAAACTTGGGCAGACTACTCACAGTGACACAATGTGCAAGCCCAATGAAATTATCCTTATAAACTAGAAACAATAAAATTATCACAAACTATACCCAATCCACATTAAAATGTCCATCTGGAGGTAAAAATTAGTTTATACTAGATCGTGGCACGACAAAACTGCGCTCGTCAAAATAGCGGTGATAAAACCGCATCGCTAAAGCCGCGACGTCATCACCGCGACGTCATCACCGCTGCGACAACAGCGCGGCGGCAGAAGGGCGTTTTAAAACAGCGCGGTGGCAGAAAGCCGATTTAAATTAAGGTAAGGGTTAGGATTAGGTTTAGGAGTTTGCTTTAGGGTTAGGTTTAGGGTTAGGGTTAGGGTTAGGTTAGGGTTAGGTTTAGGGTTAGGTTTAGGGTTAGGTTTAGGGTTAGGTTTAGGGTTAGGGTTAGGGTTAGGGTTAGGGTTAGGGTTAGGGTTAGGGTTAGGTTTAGGGTTAGGTTTAGGGTGCTGAGTGCTTCGGAAGGCACGGATTTGCCCTCCGCGGTTATGTCATCGCGGTAGGGTGGCGTTTTTTCTTAGCGCTTCGGACGGCGCAGATTTGCCCTCCGCACTTATGTCGGCGTGGATAAGGGCTTCGCGGTTTTGTGGTGGAACCATACTAGATGAGTATGGGAAATCACTAAGTGGTTCTCTGAATCTTTGTGAACGATGGATATTCTTGGAATGATCTGTTTTGGGCCATGGGCCATGTCATAGCCTAACCCCTTCCTTCACCATCCCAGTTAAAAAGAACATAATTTGTGGATGTACAAAATAACAGAATAACGGAGTTGGAAAAGATCTTGGAAGTCTTCTAGTCGAACCCCCTGCTCAGCTCTATATACCATTTCAGACAAAGAGCTCTCCAATCTCTTCTTAAAAACCAGTGTTGGAGCATTCACAACTTCTGGAGACAATTTATTCCACTGATTAACTGTTTCTCCTTAGTTCTAGGTTGCTTTTCTCCTTGATTGGTTTCCATCTATTGCTTCTTGTCCAACCTTTAGGTGCTTTGGAGAATAGCTTGACTCCATCTTCTTTGTGGCAACCCCTGAGATATCGGAACACTGATATCATGTCATCCCTAGTCCTTCTTTTCATTAAACTGAAGATACTGAACTCCAGCAATGGTTCTGTATATGTGTCATCTCCATTTCAAAGCCGAAGAGCTGTAATGTCCGAAGACATCTCTGTGGTCATGTGACCAGCATGACTAAATGCTGAATATGCCTAGAACGCTGTTACCTTCCCATCAAAGTGGTCCCTATTTTTCTACTTGCATTTTTATATGCTTTCGAAGTGCTAGGTTTGGCAGAAGCTGGGGCAAGTAATGGAAGCTCACTCCGTTTATTATTAGGATTTGTATGCCACCCATTCTCAAGAGACTCAGGGCGTCACTCTGTTACGTGACACTAGGGATTCGAACCGCCAACCGCCCAACCTTTCTAATCAACAAGCTGAGCGTCTTAGCCACTGAACCACTGCCTCGCACTGTTTTAGGAATATTGTGTTGTGCTTCTTATCTAACTTTACATGCTGAGTTATGGATTTACACCTTGGAATAGAGGGGAATAGTAGGCCAACTGGCACATAGAACCCCTTTTGAAAAAGAAACAATGTTGGCAATAAGCTATTCCTGAATTTAGGATAAGCCATATCTGAAGGCACACTAGCAATACATTCTTAGCTTTTTAAGCGATACACCAGTTCAGAACAGAAAGAACACTTTTCATTCTCTTCTTGACATCTTGTAGCTGGTGTTGCAGGAAAAAGAATGGGAGAAAATACCACCCTCTTAAAACATTTGACAGATTTCTTTTTCTCTCTGCCTGGCACTAATAGAAAAAGGCTGAAATAACCTAGCTTTAATAGAATGACATTTTAACAAAGAAAGAATTCCTTTCTTTTTCATCAAGGTTGTAGCTTTATACAATAATTGGAAACATTTAATTGGGTTGACTAGAGGTAAGTGTCTTACTTGTTATGAGAATGCAAACATTTTTTTTCATCCTTAACCTGTAGTTCTTCTACAAGTTATTTAATGAAAAGTAAAATCTCCCAATTTTCTTGACTCTATTAGACACAGGAAAGAATACTATTTTTAGCATAATGTTGCCTTAGTCTATCAAATTATATTCTAGCTGTTCTCCAAAATAACTAAAACATAGCAGGAAGGCAACTGAATGGTGGCAGAGAATTAAACCCTAGAAATCCATTTTCTATTTTTTTTACTCAGAGACAGATGTTTTTATTAATGCATTAAACTATGAGTGGCAACAATATGAAAAGATTCTGTGGTATTTGTTTTAAAGCAGAGGATTAAAAAACATTGTTACATGATTACTATATTTGATCCTGTTGTGGCCAGCTGTTGCTCTATATTTATATTATAGGAATTTAGAAGAATGCGTTAAATCAGGGACATATGTGGAATTTTACCGTTTGAATCAGGGACACATTTAGAGTTTTGAGAGCATGTAGTAGCACCCTTCATCAAATTGTTATCATGATGGGCATCACCAAGTCAGAAAATACCCATTAAACAAAAGGCCCACAATATGCTGTCACTACAGTGGGATCTCTGTGAGCTGAAAGAGCATTACTATAAATGCATGTGATGCTAGAGTTTTGCTTTGCAGCATGTTAAAGGTAAAGGTTCCCCTCGCACATATATGCTAGTCATTCCCGACTCTAGGGGGCGGTACTCATCTCCAGCACTACCTGAAGACATATCCGTGGTCATGTGGCCGGCATGACTAAACACTGAAGGTGCATGGAATGCTGTTACATTCTCACCAAAGGTGGTTTCTATTTTTCTACTTGCATTTTTATATGCTTTCAAACTGCTAGGTTGGCAGAAGCTGGGACTAGTAACAGAAGCTCACTCCATTATGTGGTGCTAGGGATTCAAACTGCTGAACTGCAAACCTTCTGATTGACAAGTGTCTTAGCCATTGAGCCCCTTCATCCCTGTGTTAGCTTATTTAATTCTTTAAAATTAAAATAAAAGTTTGAAAATGCAGATGGACAGGAGTCATCAGCAGAGGTGATTTTTGGGTGGCATACTAGTGCAATATTGTCCACCGCTGCTTTAAATTCATTAGTAGTAGTTGTTTATTCTAAATTTGAAAAAAGTATATAAAGTCCCTTGCACTGTAATATACTAAGGGATCTGGTTGTAGCTATTTCTCACTTTCTTTTGTTTTTTCTTCTCCTACACTAAGATCCTGGCTTGTAGTCAGGTATGGAAAATACTTTCTCATTTTTTAAAAATAATAATCAGACAACATTGTTTTACAAGGATATGCCATGGTGCTGTTTTAGTGAGATATCACTGCTCACTGATATTATGGAAATAGATTTGGGAGACTTAGCAGCAGCAGTATTGGCAAATAGCAGAACCAGCAAGGCAACTTGGCAAGTTGAAGAAGAGTTACTTTGTTCAACAGATGAAAGAATTACTGAAGGAAAAGAGAAAACAAACTATGATGGGGAATTTTAATGCTTGTGGTGAGATCTGTAGAACCTACATGATATGGATGTTGTTATCTTTTATCCATTGTTGTTCATGCAATTCATCTATTGCTATGGTTTGGAGGACTTTCAATAAAATTTAAATGACTAACCTGTAACTATGTTTCTTTGAGGGATGCAGTGGCTCAAGGTACACAGGGGGTCAGTGGCTAAGTTGCTGAGCTTGCCGATCAGAAAAGCCGGCAGTTTGGTGGTTTGAATTCCTAGTGCTGCATAACATAGTGAGGTCCCATTGCTTGTCCCAGCTTCTGCCAATGTAGCAGTTCGAAAGCATCTAAAAATGCAAGTAAAAAAGTAGGAACCCCCTTTGGTAATAGTGTTCCATGTGGCTTTGGCATATAGTCCAGTGGTGGATTTCAATTTTTTTTAGAACCTATTCTGTAGGTGTGGCCTGCTTTGTGGGAGTGGCATGAATTGCATGAACAATCATGTGACTGGGTGGGAATGGCTTGGCGGTTGGGTGACCGGGTGGGCGTAGCCAAGTTGGAAAATGTGGTGAAACTCTTTTAACAACGCTCTTGCTTAGCAACCAAAATTTTGGCTCAATTGTGATCATAAGTTCCTTCCTTCCTTCCTTCCTTCCTTCCTTCCTTCCTTCCTTCCTTCCTTCCTTCCTTCCTTCCTTCCTTCCTTCCTTCCCTCCCTCCTTCCTTCCTTCCTTCCTTCCCTCCCTCCTTCCTTCCTCTCTCTCTCTCTCTCTCTCTCTCTCTCTCTCTCTCCTCTCTCTCATACACACACACACACACACCCCATTTCCCTCATGTCTGCCACTGACAGCTCTCAAACAGAAGGAAGGACTCCTGCCTTGGGAAGGGGTTGGACTAGATTACCTCCATGTTCCCTTGCATCCCACTATGTTCTCTGTCCCATTTAGTCTCAAACAGTCCCATTCACTTTAAAGTTGGTCACAAACTCCACTTACCCTGCGCGCACCCTGGTCCCACCCAAGGAGGTGAGCTGTTGGGCAGGGAAATGGGAAGAGTCTGTGGCTCCACATCTCTCAATCTTCTTCCCTGCCTAAGTTCTGCAGGAAAGAGCTGCTGCTGCTGAGGTGGCACAGTGGTGGCAGCAGCAGCAGGGGAGTCGGGATGCTGCCCACCGAGCAGCATGACACACAGACAGCCCAGGACTAGTAGCTGCTGCCGCCAGCTGCCCTGCGCCGCCATTGCTCACTAACATTGGTGGCAGTGGCGACAGTGGTGGCGGTGGAGTTAGGCCACTGCCCACCAAACAGCACGACACACAGCCCAGGAACAGTAGCTGCTGCCACCAGCCACCCCGCGCTGCCATAGCTTGCTACCATTCAGGCCGGAGGACAGGCACGCAGAGGGGGATGGCAGCAGCGATGGCAGCCAAGCGGCAGCAGAGCTTTGGTAGGTGCTGAGGGAAGGAAGGAATAAAGGAGGTTGCAGGCTCATTTGCCCTCGGCTACATGATCTCCTTTCATTCTCTGCTGTCCAAACGAGTGAATGAGGCAGACAGAGAATGAAAGGAGATCGCGTAGCCAATGCAAATGAGCCTGCAGCTTCCTTCCTTCACAATTCACACATTCGGGCAATGGGGGGGGGGGCTTTCTCGCATTCCTTTGGAGAAAGAAAGAATGCATGCAAAAAAGCCCCCCTACCTCTCAGAGGCGGGGCAATTGGTGAGACAGCCAATCAGTGAGTGGTGGGCGGGGAAACAAGGTGTGGACAGATGGGGTGAGTGAGCGAGTGGTGACCAGACAGGCAGGGGGAGCGAGCGAGGGGAGGGCAGGCAGGAGGGAGAGTTCCGGTACTGTCCCACTGGATGAATGGGTTCTAAAAGGTATGGTAAATTTGACAAACCCCTTCTGGTGTACCGGTGCGAACCGGGAGCAACCCACCCCTGGTATAGTCATGCCGACCACATGGCCACGGATATGTCTTCGGATAGTGCTGGCTCTTCAGCTTTGAAATGAAGATGAGCATCACCTCCTAGAGTCAGGAAGGATTAGCACATATGTGCGAAGGGAATCTTTACCTTTACCTATGTTTTTTTATCCAAGAAAATATATATTGATCATGGGCAAAATGTAATCTCTCTCTAAAGTACAACGTTTAGAAAATTGAAAACCTTGGTTATACATCCTCTATATTTAGAGTTTAAATCATATGTAGGCTTAAGAAATGAGCAACACACTCCCCAGCTAACTAGGTTTTTTTCCTAAGTGGATTAGACATGTGGCGGGATTCATCATTCTTCTTAAATAGCCAATTAAATCTAAGGGCCCAATTGATACAATTCATAAGATTTTCAGAGCTATTCCACCGGCTAAAATAACTATATTTGAACTCACTTGTTAGTTAGGTACTACATTTTATTTCAATGCTCCTCCGAGGAGATCAAACTGATGCACATGATTCATCCACTTTCTATTTCAGTTCTATACAATACTTTCAGTTCTATTATACTGAGAACAAATGGATGTTTCAAAGCTGTCAATAAGCTTTATAATTGAATGATAGAAATTTAAACCTGGATCTTCCAAAACCCAGTTTAAAATGCTAACTTACAATACAATACAATAGCAGAGTTGAAAGAGACCTTGGAGGTCTTCTAGTCCAACCCCCTGCCTAGGCAGGAAACGCTATACTGTTTCAGACAAATTGGCTATTCAACATCTTCTTAAAGACTTCCAGTGTTGGGGCATTCACAACTTCTGGAGGCAAGCTGTTCCACTGATTAATTGTTCTAACTGTCAGGAAATTTCTCCTCAGTTCTAAGTTTCTTCTCTCCCTGATTACTTTCCACCCATTGTTTCTTGTTCTACCCATTGTTTCTTATTCTAACTCAACATTTACCAGCTTAGTACTTTCAGATGTACTGATTTACAACTCCCAAGATAGTCCAAGACTCTGGAGGAGATCAACTTATTGGTTGTTAATGGTTTTCAAGGAGCTAGCAGGTGGTAGTGAAATCTGTAACAAATAACTCTTTTCTTTTACTATTTAGATGCAAGACCACACAAATCAAGCTGTATAAGAGTAGCAGTCTTGTTGCCATGAAATTTCTTACTTACTCTTCCCTGAAGCATGTGTATAGAGTTTGATTTATCCTATAGGGAATAAGATTCTATAAAAATATGACTTTTTCCCTTAACACCTCATACTACACAGATGTTTGCTGAAGCTATAATTACAAATCTCTTTCTATTGTTCTGTTGAGAATTATACATTACAGACTATTTCCCATTTGTGGTTACAACTTGTCTAGATTTATGAATTTTACTTATACAACAGAGATGGAAAACACTTTATTTTTGTTACTCCTCTTTACTGGAATAGGTATTTCCCCTAACTTTTATTTCCAAAATGATGAAAATATATATATTTATTTATTTCTGCCTACATTTTCTCAAAATTCCATTATTTTACTTCATACTGTATGAAAAAGTATTTATTTTTGTCTTCCCTAAATTTTCATCAGTTAGCATCTTGGAATAATGAAATACGTACAGGAGATAGACTTTACTCCAACCATTTTTTTAAAGTGCATTATAATGTGGGCTAACATAAGGAAACTTGGATCAATCGGACTCAGTTCTGAGCCGTATCTATTTGTACACAGTCTTTGTTCATGTTAATACTTTCCCTTCCTTTGGTATTCAAGAATGTAGCAACATGGCATTGATCCTTCCACCATACAATATGGGTAAAGGTTGATTGGTGATGTAAGGAGAAGTTTCTTAGTGAGAGACAAACCATCTATTAAAGCAGCTGTCAATACACATTGAATGACTTACCTGAATCTTTTACTCTTAATTACCTGAGTCCTCTTTTAATTTGATAAAAGTGAGTTTGCTTTCAAAATGTCTTTGAAAAGACAAAACAGTTCACAGTTTCATAAAGGCTGAAAATTCTCATGGGGGTATTACATTGATTTAATTATGGAGTGGCAAGAGGTGCATATGGATGTCCTTTCTTTTTATTTACAATAATCTCACAAGTGACCTGCAGCTTCTCTGTCTTCCTGTGCTTCAATTAAATCCAAAGTGTAATCTTCCCAAAGGGCTTTTATGGAATGTGAATTGTGGCCACTTGGGGAGCTTCAGCGCAATGGAAATATAAGCAATAGAAAATTATACTAGTAGTAGCACCATCTGCCACTTTTAAGAAGAAAATAAGCTCTAAAATGACTGCAAGCAAAATCCTCACATAAAACAGATTTTGGCATAGTATTAGTTACTGTAAAAGAGAAAAATTATTCCCTTAGACACAAATCTCAACAGAACAGGGGGGACAGGAAGCAAGGAGGACTTGGAAGTTGCACATAAAATCAAGGGGAAAGAAATAGTTTTGTGGTCTCCTCTCTTCATCCTTCCTAGCAGGGGTGAAATGCTACCGGTTTGGATTGGTTCACCAGAACCGGTAGTAAAAAATGCTATCCATTCAGGTGAACCAGTACTTCGATGATCAGATGGGCGATGATCAACTGTGAAGCACGATTTATATTAGCTAGAATCGTCAGATTTCCTGATTTTAAGCTAATCTAAAACACATGGCCCAGCAGATTCCCTCCCCTGCTGTTCTACTTACCTTTGAAGACTTGGAAGGCTTCAAAATGTTTCTTTTTTAGTGCTGCATGGATGCACCTCAGGCATGCATGCGTGCAAAGTGTGCGCTTGGTAGCAGACTCACCGAACCGGTAGCAGATTTCAGATGATTACACCGTTGTTTCCTAGTCCTCCTTGCTTCCTGCCTTCCTGTTTTGTGTTTCAGAGATGAACATAGGGAAATGTCTCCATCAAGCTCTAGGCAATAGATTTCTCGGCTTTCTTCCAAAAAGCTTTCAGACATCTTCTAACGAGATATAGTCACATTGTTATCGTGATTTACAATGATGAAGCAGAAAGATTAATGCCAACTTAGTAAGAGTCAGAGAGAACTGGAGAAAGGAATGACCATATCAGCATTGCAACTCTTCCCACTTTTAATGTATGTGGAGAAAGGATCAAGAGAAAGGATCAATAAGGGTCACTATCTGCAAAAGATCATAGCTTAAGTCTGCAACTCTCCAAAAATGAAGGGGAAACCTTTAGAAATGCATTTAGATCAAAGCTAGTTTAGATGTATAGTGTTTACAGCAAATAGCTATGTGAAAGTTTATCATGACAGTGTCATTATTTGACAATTGTAATAGGTCTTATTACAAAGGTAAAATTGAAGTATGTAGATTATAAAATGCCTTCTGTTACTTCAGAAGCATCCCTGGGAAATGCAACTCTTTGTTTCTGGACATATTTGAGAGCCTTTGAGTTATATTTGTGTTATTTTATGGCAGAGACCTTCTGGCTTCTTCACATCAAAGCTAATCACCTCCAAAGGAATTTGTTTCCATACCTTCCTTTTCTTTCTGTTCTTTGAGGCAAGGATTACTTTGCTAGAAAGTCCCACTTTGATCAAAGGTGGCCTTTTACATCCCCAATGACAAGTCCTTCCCAAAGAAAATGAGTCAGCTGCTTGGCCATGAAAATAGAGTAAAGGTGGGTGACAGGTTTCAAGAGATTAACAATTCTGGTGTTTGTTTATTAATGTTGTCTATTTTCTTCCCTTTCTCTTGGGAACTGGACATTATAAGATGTTCCCAGCTACGGATATTTTTTTTAAAAGGAAATAATTTATGACTATTAATATATTTTATACAACTTATCATTATTATTTATTTACTATATTTTATGTTGCCTTATTATACATTATTGCAGGAACTGGGTATGTCTAGTTTAATGAAAAAAAGGACTAGGGGAGACATGATAGCAGTGTTCCAATACCTCAGGGGTTGCCACAAAGAAGAGGGAGTCAAACTATTTTCCAAGGCAGTTCAGGGTAGAACAAGAAGCAATGGGTGAAAACTAAACAAGGAGAGAAGCAACTTAGAACTGAGGAGAAATTTCCTGACAGTTAGAACAATTAATCAGTGGAACAGCTTGCCTCCAGAAGTTGTGAATGCCCCAACACTGGAAGTCTTTAAGAAGATGTTGGATAGCCATTTGTCTGAAATGATATAGGGTTTCCTGCCTAGGCAGGGGGTTGGACTAGAAGACCTCCAAGGTCCCTTCCAATTCTGCAATTATATTAAAATATAAACAGTAAACTGTTGAAAAAGTGAGGATATGATAGAAAGCAAAAACAGGGACAAAAAATAAGGTAGACCTTCCACAGGACCCCAAATGATGCTTCATAAATGCCAAAAGGGAAAGTGTTTCAGAAGGAAGCTTCCATCATGGAGAAAGCCCATCTATGCAAAACTGCAAGACAGACTCTGTTGTTCTTAGCATAGGCTGAAAGAGATTACATACTCAGCGCATTTAGTCAAACAACCAAAAAATATGTGCATGGTATCTTCAGCACAAATGCCAAAATATTAGTAAAATATTTTGCAAATACTTTGAACTTCTACTATTTTTCTCATTGATTATTCCTGATTCCAAGTATTGTGAAAAACAGGAACAATTAGCCTTTACCTATTACCTCATTCCTCATTTAAACACAAATAATGTATACATTATTTTATTTATTTATTTTCCTATTGCATGGACTTTTTTCAGTCCTTTTATTCTTTTAGGCTGCTTTTTAAACTCATTCTTTCCCAAAGAGAAGGCATAAGAATTGCATTGTATTCTTATCATAATCATAGGATCAATTGCAGATTTTTATAATACTGTCAATGTTTCATTCTTGGTTTTTTTAACCCTTAATGATGCCTTGTAAGAAACATACTTTTTTCAATGGCAACTGCATCTTTTTTTATTGAATTACCCACTATCCAGGTGTAAATTACTAATTTCATCAGCATATATTTGAAATTAAGGAATTTTGGTTCAGTAAAGGTAATGGGGTGAGCTCCTGTTACTTGTCCCAGCTTCTGCCAACCTACCAGTTTGAAAGCATGTAAAAAATGAAAGAAGAAAAATAGGGACCACCTTTGCTGGGAAGGTAACAGCATTCTGTGTGCCTTTGGCGATTAGTCATGCCAGCCACATAACCACGGAGTCATCTTTGAGCAACACTGGCTCTTTGGCTTTGAAACAGAGATGAGCACTGTCCCCTAGAGTTGAGAACAACTAGCACATATGTGCTATGGGAACCTTTAACTTTAAAGGTGATTAGAAATTGGCATACATTGTACTATATTTGGCGTTTTCTCTTTGGGGTTGCGATCCTACAACCGGTGCTGGTGTATTTCTTGAGCTACAATGAAACATTTGGTATTGAAAAACTAGGCTACACCACTATTCATCTCAAAATATTTTTGGTATGATAAAAAGGAAAACAAAACTGTTTATTGCAATGTAGATTCTTGGAGGATCCCTAAGCATTGCAAGCACGCTTAGCCTAACTGTATTCAAGGCATCATTTGAAGAGTGCAAAAACAAACAACTTTAGGAAAGGTAAGTTTTCTTTTACAGTAGTATTAGACACTTCTCCACACTGGCAATCCATTTGGAATGGGGCTTAATGCAACACCAAATAGTGTGAGTTTTCATATTGGGAAAATGCTTGCTTTATTTTGTTGGACATATGATTTCAGAGTTCCTGACTTTTAGTAGGCCAAGACTCAGAAGCTCTTAGTCTTCTAACCAGAAGGAGAAGACGGAGGGAAGTAGAGTGTATGTAAGAGCCTATTCTTTGTCTCTGATATCACTAATTTCAGGATCTTTTTTCTGCCTTTGTTCTCAACACATGTACACATGGAGACTCTAGCTGACTGACTCTCACCTGATGGGATGCCACTAGCTAAGAGCCAGGCTTTGTCTATCTCTTCTATATATTTCCTTAAATAATCCTTCCATTAACATTATAAATGTGCCTGTGCTTGGGTAATTATTGCTTGAGCTGGATTTCCACTTTCAGGAAGGCTTTCTTTGCATACAAAGCAATTTTAATGTAATATGGTAATGGGCCCAGTAAAGTGCTTAAGCCCTGCTTAAGAAACACATTTGCTTAAGAGATTCACTGTTTCTATCTTCTATATCAAGCCTCTTTAGATGTTAACTTTCTATATGTTCTATTTTTTTATTTCATGTTTATCTTTTATTTCTGTAAAAAAAATCAATTAAGTTAAACACACACACACAGACACACACAGATATATGTATATGTATATATGTGTGTGTGTGTGTGTGTGTGTGTGTATGGGTGTAGGTATGCTGGTCTTGTTGTATTCGGGTCTTTTCCCATGTAAGATTGAGACTGTCTTGGCAACATTTTGGCGAGGTCTTCAGGCTGGTGTTTTTGGCTTCGTGCTTGTGCGAGTAAAGCATGGCCGGAGCTGCTGTCTCTTTATAAATCTTGGTGGGGGTGTGTGGAGTGCTGGCTTTGTTGCTGTAAGTGGCTTGATTGGCTGTGTAGTTGCATCCTGATTGGTATATGAAGTTGATGTTTGTAAATTGGTCAGCTGTTTCATATCATCCTGTGTAGCTGAGGTGCTGGCTGTGTGTCCGCTGTTCTTTTGTGTTGTAACGACCTGGGTGGTGGGTGGGGCTCGTTTGTTGACTAGGGCTGGTTTCCAGATGTCTGATAGGTGGGAGGTATCATCAACTCCATCTACCAATCGGGATGCAACTACACAGCCAATCAACCCCCCTTACAGCAACAAAGCCAGCACTCCATACACCCCCACCAAGATATATATATATATATATATATATATATATATATAGATAGATAGATAGATAGAGAGAGAGAGAGAGAGAGAGAGAGAGAGAGAGAGAGAGAGAGAGAGAGAGAGAGAGAGAGAGAGAGACGGCAGCTCTGACCACGCTTTACTCCCACAAGCACGAAGCCGAAAACACCCGCCTGAATACAACAAGACCAGCATATATATAGATGGATATAGATGATCTAGATCTAGATCATCTATCTATCTATCTATCTATCTATCTATCTATCTATCTATCTATCTATCTATCTATCTATCTATCTATCTATCTATCTATCTATCTATGCAAAGACTATATGACAGTGATGGAGAACCTATGGCATGCGGAGCCATTTGTCAGGGCATGCATGCGCTGGCCAGCTGAGTTTTAAAGCCATTTTTTGCCCTCCCCAGGCTCCAGAGGATTTATAGGAGCCTGGGCAGGGTGAAAATAGCCCCCCCACCCCCCGGAGGCCCTCCAGAGGATTCATGAGTTTCCCTGAAGCACAAAAAAACGGCCCTATGGGCAAACCAGAAGTTCAGGAACAGACTTTCGGTTTGCTCGGAGGGTGGTTTTGACTGTTCTGGAGGCTTCAGGAAAGCCTCCTGAAGGCCCCTGAAGCCTCTGGAGGGCTTCCGGGGGGGGGGCTGTTTTCACCCTCTCCAGGCTCTTATAAAGCCTCTGGAGCCTGGGGAGGGCGAAAAAAACATGAAAAAATGGGGGGAGCCCCTGTAGTGCATGCATGCACATTGGGGGGGTGGTAGCACATTGAATTATGGGTGCGGCACACCTGCATATGACCCCTGCACTCCCCCCACTTATGGCACGTGAGCCAAAAAAGGTTCGCCATCACTGCTATATGGCATTAACGAGCAATGTATTTTGGAGAAAACATGACGTACTGTGTACAGATAATAGGGATGAAAATCCAGCGGGAACCTCATTTAACAGAACCAGAAAGAAGAAATTGAAACATTACAGTCTGGTCTTCTAAAGGACTCAAGAAAGGTGTTCTACTTCAAAGTTACCATAAGGGGGCCCTTTTTGTGGAAGGTCATCAGCCACTGATTCAAAAAAGTTAAGAAAGGCTGCAGAACAGGAGATTAAAGTTCTCTACCAAGACCAATGCTTGGGAACCTGTCTAGTTGCAGGAAAAGTAAAAACACAGGAAAAAAAGAATTGTAGACTGCAAATGGTTGTCAAATATGGTGGCTAAGGGATAGATTCCGAAATGCATTGAGGAGTAAGGTGAGATTTTTGAATTGGGTAAACATTATTTTCTCTAAGAACGCTGATCAACTGAACAATAACAAAGAATATGCAAGAAGATCACCTTGGTGTAATTGGCTACATTTTTACATGGAGAAATTAAAGAAGGTCTCTACGTGTTACAGGCATTCAGTTTCAGAAGAAAGAGTCCATACAACCTGTTTAAACATGGTTTAAATGAATCAAAATTGGCTGGCTTCCCTACCAAACACTTAGCTATAAATCTTAGTGAGGTTAGATATCCATACTAAACTAAAACAGAAGAAATTATTAAGCTATGGAATATTTGTGTGTTTTGAAATACAATTCCAAACTACTGTTTCATCGTTAGCAGTTTATCATTTATGCTCTAGCTCAGGTATCATTTTCAGGAGCGTGTAAAAGTCATTTGCAAAGTAGAGCAGTTAAATAATTTCCCCCACACAGCTGTTCTTCTAGATGATTCTTGGAGACCAGAATCATAATCATGATTGCTTAATAAGGCAAGGTGGACTCATCTCCTTATCTAGCACTGTTCTTCAAATACCTTCCTAGTACTTATTGTTTGCCTTTGATTGCAATTAGTTTCATTGATGTACCAGCACAGTAATAATGATCTTTTCCTCAGATTAGGAGAGGTCATAGTTTTTAAAATAGCAGGAAATGTTAGGATGAAGCCTTTTATCTGGGACATAATTCCTGCCGGCCCTGAAACATCAGTAAACTGGAGCCAATGATCTTTCTTCCCACTCATTAACGTTAAATGTTAAGAAGACAGAGGGCAGAACCATTATGTAGCAGTTTATATGGAAATGCATAAGGTACAAAATAAAAGCAAATCTATGGGCATGCATTATAAAAAAATAGCATTATGAGAAATATTTCACCTACTCCATAAATGTGCTGTAACATTTATTAAAAAGTGTATTATTTCTCTCCCCACTCAAAATACCCATCCTCTATTTATAGTTAAGGCTACATGTAAAATTGCATTCTACCAAATTAAACACCTGATTCACTATGACTGGTGATGGCTTTCTAAGGTGCTCATTAAGGTTGAGATCAGAGGTGGTATTCAGCAGGTTCTGACCAGTTCTGGAGAACCGGTAAGGGAAATTTTGAGTAGTTTGGAGAACTGGTAAATACCACCTCTGACTGACCCCACCCCCATCTATTTTCTGCCTCCCGAGTCCCAGCTGATTGGGAGGGAATGGGGATTTTCCAGTAACCTTCCCCTGGAGTGGGGACAGAATGGAGATCCTTCCCCTGCCATGCCCACCTAGCCATGCCTACAAAGCCATGCCACGCCCACTTAGCCACACCTATCAAGCCATGCCATGCCCACCAAGCGATGCCCACAGAACTGGTAGTAATTTTTTTTTAATTCCCACCACTGGTTGAGATGTCAGAAGAGAGCCTGGAGTAGGGGAGCAAAGCAAGATAAACTGAAAAATGATTCATGAGAAATCCATCACAACCCGAAAAACTTTTTTACTCAAACAAAAACAGACCAACAGGAAGTTCAGCCTGGGAAATGCAGCCAGGACTAAAGTGCCCAGCATTTTCCTTGATTTCACTGATATCTTTTAAATAGATACAATGGGGTTATGCAATCTGTGGATCACTGGATGGTACATTAGAAAGCATGCATGACAAAGACTGCAATATATTTATATCATATGTCAGGATTCAAGCATGTCATGTGACATCATTCATTTTGATATCATTATGACACCACCAATAGTATACCACAACTGGGCATTAGACATTCCCAATATATCTCATTTGTAAGTTTCTACCATAATTTAAATGTACCCAGTGTGAACCTATGAATAATGGAGTCCACAAGTCTTAAAGTTGCCAAGTTTGGGGAGCCCTGTTTTAAATAGGTACAATGGGGTTATGCAATCTGTGGATGGCTGGATGGTAAATAAGAAAGCATGCATGACAAATACTGCAATATATTTATATCAGATGTCAGGATGCAAGCATGTCATGTGACATCATTTGATGGATTCAGGGAGTAGTCATAACAGGGTTCATCCAAAATGCCCCTCTGCCTTTGCAGAGTTTATTCTTTTATACAATTTTTACAAGCAAAGCAAAGAGCATATAGCAACAGCATTGTTATTGGCATATTCTCCTTGTCAATCTTTTAAGAACATCCCAGCCAAGGTAGAGTCTCACATATCTAGATGGTTCCTGGTACTGCCTGGTGCTGCTAATTAGTTGAGATCATAGACATCTGAGGTAACCAGTTGCTGAGATCATGGCAGTTTGCTGCGCATGCCTCTTCGTAACCTTTCCTCTATCTCTACAATCATTCATTTTGATGTCATTGTTATGACACAACCCATAGTATACCACAACTGGGCATTGAATCTAGAAATCTAGTGGGGAAGATCATTTTAAAACTTCCCTGGCAGATTCCTTCTTCCAATTATATATGTGTGCTTTCAGGTTATTGTTGATTCCTGGTGGATGCATTGATAAATCCCTGCAGTTTTCTTGGCAAGGTTTTTCAGAAGTGATTTGCCATTGTCTGTCTTCCTAGGGTTCAGAGAAAGTGACAATCCCGAGCTGGCTTTGTGTCTAAGTTGGTACTATAACTCCTGGTTTATAGCCTTATGTCTTAACCACTACATGGCCCCCTTCTTCCAAGAGTTCCTCAATACAAGGATTAAAGAATAAAAAGCCTTATGAAAGGCTGCCAGCAGCCAGGCTGGAACTCCTGCTGTTCTATAGTCTTCCTAAGCTAGGGAGTTCTTAGTCTTTCTACCAGGGATGTTTTCCTTAGCTGCTCTAGGAACGTAAAAACAAAGTGTTTTTGTGCTCAAAGCTCAGCAACACAGAACTTAGCAAATCTTGTACCAATTCTGAAACACAAGGGATAGCTAAAAGTCTGTAGAGATTCTCAGTCGTCCAGGTCATGGTTGTCTCAAAGGTGCTTTTTCAGGAGGCAACTGGAGTTTCTTGGTTTTTTTTCTTTTGAAGATGTTTTGCTTCTCATTCAAGAAGCCTCTTCACCTGTGACAGGATTCATTCCATTCCCCACTATCCTGTCAGAGCTGAAGAAGCTTCTTGGATGAGAAGTGAAATGTCTTCAAAAGAAAACACAAGAAAGTCTAGTTGTCTCCCAAAAAAGCACCTTTGGGACAACTTAGGGATAGCGGTTCATGAGTTTCGGAAGGAAATGTCCCATTATTCTCTTGTTCATAAGAAAATGACCTCTTCCTAAAACAGAAAAAGCCTAAATCTTTTATTTAAAACTGGAATTGATTGGGAAAAAAGTAAAACAGAAAAACCAAGGGAAGGCAATGATCACTTGTAAGGAATTCCAAATAAAATCCTAGGTAAAATAGTTACTCTTTGACTAATCTCTTGGGCTTCAGTGCATCATTGTTGCTAAAAGAATGGTTGTGGAGGATTCATAGGGTCTCCTGTGCAGAGGTTTGTAGGCAGGTGCTCTATGCTATATATATAAAAGGAACAGGAGGAACATTTTTGAGAAACAGAAGCTGAATTAATTCCTCTTAACACTGAGTCAGTTTATTAGGTATTTCAGGGCCTGAGCCATCATTACAACACCAGGGATATATCGTGTACTGATTAATTTAAGAATACTAGATTCTAAAATGAAATGAACAATATGTTGTAGCTGGTTACGCACCTGCTATCACTTTCTTTGATGACTAATAGGATCTTTATCCTATTTGATGTTTTGGATATATTATGACATTTAATTTTATTACCCATCCATCCACCTACTCTCTCCTTGATTAGTTTCCATCCATTCCTTCTTGTCCTGCCTTCAGGCACTTTGGAGAATAGGTTGACCCCATCTTCTTTGTGACAAGCTAAGAAACAAACATTGATGCATATTAGTAACAATATAGAGAATAATATGCAGGTAGTCCTCAACATACGATCATAGGAGCCTGCTCAATACAATCATGTCATAACAGTCAAAAAATGGGTCAGTAATGTGACTCACCCTACTTACGATACAATAGCAGAGTTGGAAGGGACCTGGGAGGTCTTCTAGTTCAACCCCTGCCTAGGCAGGAAACCCTATACTATTTCAGACAAATGGCTATCCAACATCTTAAAGACTTCCAGTGTTGGGGCATTCACAACTTCTGGAGGCAAGCTGTTGCACTGATTAATTGTTCTAACTGTCAGGAAATTTGTCCTTAGTTCTAAGTTGCTTCCCTCCTTGATTCGTTTCCACCCATTGCTTCTTGTTTTACCCTCAGGTGCCTTGGAAAAAAGCCAAACTATTCTCCAAGGCACCAGATGGTAGAACAAGAAGCAATGGGTGGAAACTAATCAAGGAGAGAAGCAACTTAGGAGAAATTTCCTGACAGTTAGAACAATTAATCAGTGGAACAGCTTGCCTTCAGAAGTTGTGAATGTCCCAACACTGGAAGTCTTTAAGAAGATGTTGGATAGCCATTTGTCTGAAATGGTATAGGGTTTCCTGCCTAGGCAGGAGGTAGGACTAGAAGATCTCCAATGTCTCTTCCAACTTTGCTATTGTACTGTATTGTATTACCCACACACCCATTCCTCCCTCCAATGACTCATAAAAACTATCCTCCTCCCCTCCCCCCAGCTAAAGTATGTATTAATCTCAGTGGCTTTGAAAAACAACAATTTTGTAATGATCATCAGATTCAGACTTAAAATGGACAAAGGTAAGGTTGACCTTAAAGCAATTTGAAGATACTGGTAGCCCCGACCCCTTGATATGAGTTTAGTGAAAATGTAATATGTGCTGTATCTTGGCCAATGGTAAATTCCTGCAGGTGACAAAACTTTTATTAAGAGGCCTAACCAAACATAAAAAATATATCAGAGTGTATAGGGTCCCCCCCCAAAAAAATTTCATTATGATGTTGGTAGTATAAACAGCAGAGTAAAGAGAAATGCACCTATCATGATTATGATTATACAGTCAATCTGAGTATCTCTTTGTAAGCACAAATATATTATCAAATACCAGAAAAAGCCTACATGTACTTCAGTCTAAAGAAAAAGAAACTTAGGGAGGTTCTGCACCTCTCAGTCTTTTTATTGCTCAGAGAATTGGTTGCCCATAACAATAAGTAAGGACATTAGTACATCTTCGTCCTTTTGCTCACAAAATCTGTGTCAGGTTGTTCTCACACAGTCAGTGAAAAATGGCATGATAGCAAATATAATTGGTTAAAAAAAGACAGATGGAGATAGCCAACCCTCTCTCTCTCAAAAATGGTCCAGGTTATCCATTGCTTCTTTTATAAGGTTTATTGTTGAATCACTGCAGTTGCTGATATTTTTTTGGTTATAGCTCCCTCCCTTCTTTTAAAAAATATTATTTCTCTAAGGTTTCTGGATTTTTTGTGATCTTGGGTCTACCTGCTGGATGATTTGGAATCAAAGAGTCATAGAATGAAGAGTTATAAGGGATCTTGGAGAGTCCAACCCCCTTTATAGGAATCGATTGTTACACCATCCCTGAAAGATTAGAATCCACCCTTTGTTTAAAAGTAAAGGTAAAGGTTCCCCTCACACATATGTGCTAGTTGTTCCTGACTCTGGGGGGTGGTGGTGGTGCTCAAGTCCATTTCAAAGCTGAAGAGCTAGTGCTGTCCAAAGACATTTCTGTGGTCATGTGGCCAGCATGACTAAACAGTGAAGGCGCACAAAACACTGTTACCTTCCCACCAAAGGTGGTTCATATTTTTCTACTTGCATTTTTACATGCTTTCAAACTGCTAGATTGACAGAAGCTGGGCCAAGTAATGGGAGCTCACTCCATTACATGGTGCTAGGGATTTGAACTGCTGAACTGCTGACCTTTCTGATCGATAAGTTCAGCATCTTAGCCATTGAGCCACTGAATCCCTTTTACCCTTCATTTAAGCACATCCAAAAAAAGAACACTCCACCACCTCCTGAGCAGTTCGTTCCATTTTCAAAGATTCTGATGTCACTTTTTCCAGACACCAGACCAAAACCTTCTTCTGTGCAATTTAAAGCCATTGTTTCTTGAAGAATCCTCTTCCATCTTCTACATGGTCCAGTTCAGACACTTGGGGATATCTATCACATTCCCCAGAGTCTTCTCTTCTTCAGGTAAACATATCCAATGTCTCCAACCAGCCCCCTTCCTCTTCTTCCCAGACTCCATATCCTTTTGGTTTCTCTGTTCTGGATAGTTTTCAGTTGTGAAAATTCTTCCTAAACACATGACTTCCTGTTGTTCTTTCATTGTCAAGTGCACCCAGCATTTCGGAAAGGTGATCGTACTGGTTAAATCGACTTTTCTGCTGCAGCTTTCATGATGGTTTTGTCATCTGCTTTCCTGTGCTGCAAAATACAATTCCTGTCCTGTAAATACAAGAGGTTTGCCGATTTGTTAACTGCTGAGGAAAATGTTTGTACAGCTGTGTTAACAAAACTTACAGGATGCACATTGCACCATATTCCATTGAAACGTACTGTTTACAGGACAAAAATTGGTCTAGAGTATATTTTGGTTGGCATCTTGTAAAACCTTTGTCTACAGCCTGAAATGACTGTATGCAAATTTCTGTTCACGTTGATAGCTTTTCCCTTGAAAACAAGAAAAAAGAGGAAATTTTTTTTGTTTTGCTTCAGTCAGTTGATTATTAATCCTGCAAGTTAGGATTCAGTCACATTGCTTGCATAAAGCATTTTGATCTCTCTAGACACTTTTATACATTTTATCATTTAAAAAAAATTATCTACAACAGCTGCATAGTAGAGCAAAATATTAAACTGTGGGCAATGATGAAAAGGCAGCACTGAAATCGTAACACTGGCATTAAAAATGCAACAATCTCTGTTGTTGTTAAGAAAAAAACTCAATTATTATGCTCCCACGCAAAAGACGGCCTTTAAAGTGTAAGTCAGTGAAATTACAGAGACACAAATGCAAATGAATGACCAACGCTCCCTTAAAGGTAGATTTGCAGGTGGCTAGTTATCTACATTGGAGTTTAAAGGTTTTGATTTGTTTGGATTCCGCTGGAAGCAAATTTGGAAATTTCTTTGGAGTGATTCCATAGGAGACCCATGATAGGAAAGATGCTAATCAACATAAAGCCGTTTTCTCAGAAAAGGATTTGCATTGGTGGTGATGTAGGTTGCACTCAAATTTATATTCTTAATTTTTTTCAGAAGGCAAATTTCTTTTCCCTTTATTTCCTCAGTTAGTATTTTTAGGAAAGTTGCAGTCCTTGAAGAAGAGTTCACCAACTCCCTATCCCCTTATAGGATTATAAATATATTTTTTCAATCAATGCATATGTACCTGTCAAATGTTTCATAAAAAGTACATGGCATTGTTCAAATGTTTACAGTCATATTAGGTGTTCTTTTTTTCCCCAATGCTTATTCAGTGCATTCCTAAATACTGAAGGATATGGGGAAAAGTAAAAGTATTTAGGAACCAGGAAATTATGTCAAACTGCACTTACATAATATCTGCATTGAATTTAGAAGTAACAAATCGAGAAGTCCCAATCACTAACTCAATTTCAGAAATAACTATAGAAGAAGCTTGTGTTGAGAATCTCTCCTGTTTCATGAGTCATCTAACTTCATATTAGGCGTGCACTCATTGTTGGAAATTTAATTCTATCTCTGTGAATAGGAATATATTGGATCTGAAAAGCACAAAGCTTGGATTTCCAGAAGTGTATACTTTCCCTATACTGACTTCAGAAGAAGACAGCCTAGGAAATGGGAGAAACTATGTTGTGAAAAAGTCTCTGATGAATACAATCTGATATAGATAGAAATCGGATTGAAACAAGCATTTCCTATGTAATGGAAACTTGGGATAGGTGTGGAAATGCTCTGTGTTTCCAAATAGGCCACAGCAAATAGATTGCCTCAGAAGATACCAGAAGGAAATTGGCTTGTCAGCCCCCACTTGCTTGACTTTATGTACTAAATCTATCGAAGAATAAAAAAGAACAAGCATCTCAATTGATGGGAAAGCCAGGAAGGTCAGATATTCTTTGAGAATGATCAACATTTTTGCTACCTGTTTCACATCTAAATGACACTCAAATCTCAAAAGCCAGATGCCTGTTGGGAGACCAGTAGTCTTTTAGAATATCATAAATCAAGGGTGAGGATAGAGCTCCATTCTTCCTATAATGAACAGCATAAATTGAGCTTTGAATGTCACTATATTCTTAATCCGGTCATTCTTTCTAGTATGAAGACTCATGCTGGGCAGCCAAGTAAGACTCCATAGGTGGCCCAGAGTTTCATTTTTCTATTCTCTGACCTTTCCGAGAATTTTAGATGCTTAGACAGCCAAACTTTCGCTGTTCGGCACTTGAATAATAGGGTAGAAAAGTAAAGTGAGGAAGAAAGACAGGTCAATTGAGAGAAACTCTTTAGGCTGCTGACACATCTAGGGTTCTATGTCAGTTCAAAAGCAGCTCTAGACATCTAAAATTAAGGATATATGAATATTATATATTATTTCCCTTCTGTGTTGAGTTGATAGTAATTTTATTACTAAAGAACATGGGTGCTCACTGCTCAGGCAGAGAAGACCCTTGTTCTTAGTGTTTCAAGAGTAGCTGGCTGGTTTAAAGACAATCATGGTTGACTTCAGAAAGATGTTGAAAGACTGGGGAGTGGAAGTACTGATGGTATGAAAAGAGCCGAGGTGGCGCAGTGGTTAAATGCAGCACTGCAGGCTACTTCAGCTGACTGTGCAGTTCTGCAGTTCGGCTGTTCAAATGTCACCGGCTCAGGGTTGACTCAGCCTTCCATCCTTCCGAGGTGGGTAAAATGAGGACTCAGATTGTTGTTGGGGGCAATATGCTGACTCTGTAAACCGCTTAGAGAGGGCTGAAAGCCCTATGAAGCGGTATATAAGTCTAACTGCTATTGCTAACTGCTATTGCTAAATTGTCCTACATCACCCCAGACAAGGAGGATTGGAAAAAAGGATTTTCAGAGATGCTTTTGTCATTGTAATTTTTGTGCTCAGAGTAAAATACTTTTGAACTATTTTTATGTAGTGTAACCCAAACATAAAAAGATAATATTGTGAACAAATATTTTGTCTTTCAAGGTAATTTCTAATCCATTACTTTCACTTGTTTCCATAAAGAGTGCCTGCAGCATGAAATCTATCTAGCATGAAGACTGATGCTTATTGGATAGTAGACAACCACCTCTTCATTCTCCCTCTCCTCCTCCTTTTCTGACTTCTCTCCTCTTATCTTCTTTGGACTAAATATTGTCTTGACCCAATGGGATCTTTCAAAATTCAATCTTCTTAGGAATCCTTTTCATAATTCTTTCTCTCTGCCATGCTTTCATCCCAATTTTCAAATTGTTCCCCATTATATCACATCTTCCTTTTCCAGATAATCTTTTTCCCATTGCTGATCATTATTCCCTGCTTCTAATTTCCCTTTTCCCACTCAGCTTCCCTCTTGTTTCTTTGACACTGTCCCTTTTCTAGGCAAATGCAGATTCTTTGGTTCTGTGATTTGTCAGGATCCCTTTGGTTACTATTTGTCATAAATACTTTTTCTTGTTGATGATCTCAGGCAGACATGAAGCAAACAAATCCTGAGGTTTTAAACATCATTCAGACTAAGGGCTAATCACTTATTCCAAGCCCTGATTTTGCAGACATACAGTGTTAGGGAAGACTATTTAGGTTGCTGACTTCAATGCCCTGTTTAGCCTTATGCCATTATAACCCCCACCTCTTCTGTTCATGCATTGCATGTTTCACACATACTAGAAGGGGATAGACCTTGTGTTACAATGCTGTGTCACTGACAAAACAACAAACTTCTTCAGAGATTGCTGTTCCTACTTTGTTCAGGAATCCAAATTAAAGCATCCCAGTCTCTGCTTTAATACATTCAAATTGTCCTAGGAGTCTATGCTAATATTTTACTATATACATGAAAAAGGTCCCGATTATTTGTCAGAGATAGAGAATATATTTCTTTCACTTCACACACCTTATTTTTCTATGCAGAGTTAGGCATGCAAAAGTTTCTGCTCATCTTTTGGATTTCCATGCCCCCAAGGACAGCAGGAAGTCTAGCATTTTCCAGCAACATGTGACTGCATAATCTTCTTCCTTCTTTGCATGTCTTCTGTTGAGCCTCCAGAAATGAAAACAGACATTTTAAAAAAATAATGTTTGCTTCCTGTTTTATCAACCTTTTGTCATCTTGAATGTGGTGGCTTCCTTCAGGCAAATAAGCTTAGCAGGGGAGATTTTGTGAGGATCAAAAAGAAAGTCCCTTTTTGACAACATTCATTTTCTACTCTCTGTCCTCTTGAAATTTTTTGACCCCCTCCCTGTGAACCCCCTGCTATTTAGCGTGTGTTACTTGAGATTAAACTTCTATTTCTTTTTCAGTGCTAGCTACTTGATTGTGCTCTCATTCCTGACTTTTAATTTTATTAAAGTTTATTCGTTCAAGTGTGCCATGTGACTGTGTGCTAGGTAGCCCAAGAATTTGCCTGATGCTTTGGTACACTATCCATCTGAATCAAAGGGGGAAAATGAATTGAATTAAATATTTTATTTGGCTTAGCATGATTAAACATACAAGGAATTTGTCCCCAGTGCAGAAGCTCTAAGTATACATTCTGTTAAAAGTAACTGAATTTTAGCTCTGCTATACTCTTTCCTTTCTAGATACAATAACTCAGGGATTTTTCATCAGACAAATCTAATGTTACATTTAAAAGTTATAGCAGGTATAAATTAGACATTTATTCCAGCTCATCTCAAAAAGCAATTGAACACCTTCTCCAAAACAATAACAGATTATTGGAAATTCCAAATTTAGAGTAGATGAAGACCAAAAATAAAGTTCCAGATTCAACAAGTATTTTATATGTTTGTATCTTTAAGCTAAGTAAAACAGAGGGGGTAGACCATTTAACACTAATTTATCACATTACACTTCAGGTGCCCAATACATCCTTTCCCCAGTGGAAAAACAAATATTAATTATAAAATGCAATGATAGCCTAATGAATGACAACTAAGGAGGAGTTGTGCTTCTATTATGAACCATTAGCTTCTATTAGTTGCCAATGAGCATCTTGGTGTGATTAAAATTGCTGGTTATCATCTATAAAACCCTTCACAGCACTCTGCCTGGTTATTTGAGAGACTTACGATTTCCCATGGTTTCTGCCCATCTCACAAGTGTACTTTCAAACAAACAATTCCATCTATTGGGACACAACAATCTTGTGAGGGTTGTAAATTCAGCCCTGTGTTTGATGAGGGGTCAATTGTGTTTTTTCCTTGGAGTATACCTTATGATTAAGTAAAATAAACCCGAGGTAGATTCTAAGAAAAACACATTTTTATTGTAAAATAAATAACAAACAAACTTACTGGCTAATAACTACATTCTGGTAAAGTTCCTAGCCAACCTCCTCGTGGCAGGCAAACAGAAAGAGAAAGAAGAAAGAAAAAGGCAAAAGGGACTTGTGTAGTAGGCTTACAGAGAAGAGTGAGCCTACCGTATGTCTTAGAATATAAGCACTGCTGGCAAAACAAAAGAATACTGTGACAAATCTTGCCTTCTCTGATATTTTGTCTGCCCTTTGGAACAAGGTCTCTCTCTAAAACATCATGTAGCTGTCACCCCCCCTTTAAATGATAACAACAATTTTCTTAAAAGTTATAATTTCAATACTAAACACTAAAACTAAAAGAAAGAAAAATAGAAAGAATGATAAGTGTAAAGGAAGAAATGTAGAAAAGTTAAATAAGAAAGAAAGAATATAGTAGAGAGAAAAAAAGAATTGAAGGCAGACATAGCCTTTTTAATCCAAGGGGTCAATGGAACAGGAGGGAGGAGAGTGCTGAATCCATATAGCCAGGTGGCTGGCAGAAGCCAGTAATGCTGGCTAGAAACCCTTTTACTCTATTGTTCACCACATGCCAATCTGAGACTCCAGTAAAGAGACCTGTTCTATTCACAGTGTGGCCTCCCATATTGCTGGCTTGATTTGGAACACAAGGTTTCCAATAGCTGAAAAATAGTTAATAAGCAATTTTCAAATGTGATTCAAAAGGAAGTATGCAAACTTAATATACTTTTAAAAGCACCAATTGTGGTTTGAGCAAGATGGCTTTTTCCTTGTCTCTCAGTGTTTAAAATCTGATGATTTGTGGTCTCCTCATGAGAAACAACTGCTTGTAGTACATGTGCACAATCCCCTGTCCTCTTTTTGTTCAGAAAAGTTTGAATAGTCCCTCTACTCACTAACTATCATGAACCAAGTCTCATGATGATGATGACTCTACAAACAGCCTCCAGAAGACACAAAGCCAGGAATCTTCTAAAGCTGATGAAACGCAACAACCAATTGAATTGCTGCAGCAGTCAGATGATAATTATGTAAGCCACCCAACCCCTGTACTCTGTGGGTAGAGTGAAGTACAGTACAAAGACATTCTAGAAAGCTCCTTGCCAAGCAAAGGAATAAATCTTTGATTAAAGAGAGCTGTTTTTTTTAGCCTGATTTAAGAGGCAGCCCTAATCAATAATCTCTTGCTGGAATAAAATCTTGATCTTTGGCTTCTATGTGATGTTTGTGTAGATTCTGTTTATGAAAATCTGAGCTCTGGCTACTGACAACCCTGATCTGAGTCTCAGAATCTTGGACTGGATTTTGACTATTCTGTGCCCTCCTTTTAAAAGCGGAATCACCCAGGCAGGTTCCCCCCCATAAAGTCTGTTATCTCCTTAAACATTGAGAAAAGTGCTAATTTCCATAGCAAATGTGTGACTGTATTTGAAACCAGAAATGGATCACAGGCTGTTCATTCTTTGCTGTAGTGTCAGCTCTGCATTTCATGGAGTTGTTTTCAATCTGCAATTTCTACCTCCATAAATCCCATGTATCCTACACCTTAATGATGATCCTGAAGTTTCTAAAATCATGGCAATCAAATCATGAGGGCAAAACATTGGAAAAGAGAAATCTTGCCAACAGTACAATATTGAAGACCAAAATTGTAGATTATCTTGTATGCATTCATGGCAGAAATCTTTTAAATCCATAGATGAACAGTTGCTTTATATGCTTATTGCACAGCAAGGAAATTTAAGGCACTTAGAAGATGGCTTTTGAAGTTATGGATTACATAGTTCTATATATAATTATATGTATGTATTTATTATAGGGGCTGTAATGGCACAATGGCTAGAATGCAGTATTGCAGGCTGACTCTGCCCACAGCCAGGAGTTCAATCCTGTCTGGCTCAAGGTTGACGAAGCCTTCCATCCTTCCACAGTTGGTGAAATGAAGATGCAGATTGTTGGGGGGCAATATGCCAATGCTGTAAACTGCTCAGAAAGCACTGTGGAGTGGTATATAAGACTAAGTGCTATTGCTTTTGATAATCTCTGCTATTTTTCTTTGTTTCATTTTTGGGTTTTTTTCTTCTTAATTAATAAAAATACAAAAATATCCAAAATCAGACTTGACTCTTCTCCAGAGTTTGGCATAGGGTATTTGTCGAGCTGTGGGTTATAGTTTTTGTTTAAGGTTGTTTGTCCACATGCATGGATTTTTTTCAGTATTTTTTATGGTTTTCTATTCTTAGTGTAAGAAACTCAGAGTCATTTTAGAGTTCAGTGACCCCCAAAATAAAATAAAATTAATTGAGAAGTCTTCAGCCTTGAATTCACAAGAATTGAACATGTAAAGTGCCTTGGGGCTTAGAGAAACACCTATTAGTTCAGGATTTGGTATTATCAACATATCAATGATAGCTAGTTTTATAACTTAACCCGATGGAATGAACAGATTCACCTTTAATCTTGTCCAGAGTAGTGTAATAGCCATTAGAATCAACAGGTTATACCCAGATTATAGGTTTACATAGCAATTGGGCAATCATATAAGCAAACTAGCACAGTTTGATTTATGTCAAAGAGGTCAGGTGCCAATTTTGAGTTGCTGCTCAGATAATTTTAATTTGGTTTTTTCCCTCACAATTATCTCCTTTTAATGAGAAGATTCAAAATTCCCTAAAGGCATTTTTTAATTTCAGCTCTGAAAAACAAAACAATTAAAACATCAAAGCAGTTGTAAATAGTAACACACATCAGGCAAATAAGTGTTTTATGAAAACACAACATGTTGGCTTCAGAACCAACTATTTTGTTGACTTCCATAACTTTGACAATATATATTTTTAATGAAAACAGGGAAAATTAGTTCTGTATACTAAATTATCTAGGAAATATTGCTGTCCTGTATTTAGAAAGTGTCCTTTATTGCATCAAAGGGCATGATTCAAACTAACAAATATTTTTTTTTACAAGCCTACAAAACCGGGAATAAATTTTGACTAACATGTTGTCAGTGGAGCAGTATGGCTTTGGAGGTGGTGGACTGTCTTTCATGGATGGTTTCAATTTGTTGTCTGCCTGAATCCTTTGGTAAAGGATCTTCTGTAGCAAGATAATAGTTGAATCCTTCCCAGTTTTAGGATTTTATAACAAATGATAAACAACCGAATACTCCCTATGCAAGAGAATATGTAGGATTTATATTGCTGAAATGACCAATGTTATCGTCATATAAGTGCAAGAAAGATAAATAAATCAATAAAGAATTTTATGTTTTAAATATCAGTGCCTTTCAAATCAAATAGTTCACTGTAAGTAAGCATATTTATTTATGGGAACAAATTACAAATTACATAAGCATTGGAACAATACTAATATATTCATTGTTGCTGCATTGTTTTCTTGGATGTTCCTGTTTCCATCTATTGATTTTTGGTCCATATGCCAGATATTTATTGAACAAGAAGAAAAGGCTATGCTTGGAAGGTTAATAAAATTAAACATAGATTCATAAAAACGTTTGTTTTCACTTTTATCTGGTTAAAGATATACTTCAAAGGGACATCTGTAAGCTTTCCTTCTTATCACTCTCTATAATCAAGGAGTAAGACCTTGCAGTGCCAAGCCAAAACAATCAGTGAAGAAAAATAAAGTGTTCCATTTCCAATACACAAACTCCAATATACAAACCTTCCAGCCTCCGATTAGCAGTGTTATTGTTGCAAATTTCCTTATTTTTTGTATCTTTTTGGTATTTCAAGTTAGAAAAAAGAGTCCAATTTTTAAATGGGTTAGAAGAATACCCACAGTAATGAAAGAGGAAAATTTTAGACCATAGGTTACAGAGGATAATAAAAGAAAAAATAGAAGAAGAAAACTTAATCCATTTGTTTTAAAAGGCTTGCATAAATTCCATCCATGAAGATATCATTTAAAAAGTAAGATAATCACTGTCCAAAACCATTCCAAATTTAATTCCACCGCTTGATTCTTCTGTACTCCAATTTAAATTAATTTTAAGTTTTTTATAGGCAGTCTCTTTTTAAAACAGTAAAAGTTCCTCACCAGCTGGAAACACTTTCTCTTTCCATATCCTTCCATTTTGGAGCCGCTCTGACTTCATCAGCCTTGGCTGGATTTTTTGTTGCCAGCTTGAAGAACTTCTCTTGCATTGATCAGGGACTTTGCGATGTCCCTGAGGTCAGCAAGACACATTCTTCCTGTTCACTGTCTCTTTGGGATGGTTTAGGTCTGATTGGACTACCCAGCGGCAAAAGTATTGGCTGCGGTCTCGGAGCATCGAGACTGCACGTCCGTATCATCGCGACGTTGGCACATTCTCCTAAGCTAGAGCAGCTGTGTTTGTTAGCTGGAGAGAATGGCACAATTTCAAAAGCAAACAGAAATTTTAAACCTGCAAAAGATATTTTCAGAAATACAGAAATTATCAAATACATATGAGAGGATAGAGAAGAAGCTGAAGACTTAGAGCATCTAACAGCAAGATATGATGAAGAAGTTGAGGATGTTTATCAAATGCAAAATGTGATGGTTAAAACTCAAAAAATTGAAGTGGAATATGAATATAAAGAGATTAAATTTGCTGATATTTATGGTGATTGGTTTGTCTCTGAAAATGGAAAGAGTGGAATACTGAAAGAGGAATTAAAGGGAGGGGAAATTTATCCCAGAGGGCAAGATACAGAAGAAGAAAAAGCCAAAGAATCTATGGATTTAAAGAGAGAAATTTTATCAGCGATAGCATTGATAACACTACTGACAATCAAAGATAAGCTGACCAAGGAAACGGAAGAAGGACATCAAGATTACATGAGAGATCTTATAAGCAAGGAGTTGCTAAGAGGAGTCCATACAAAGTTGATCAAGGAGATGATTAGAGGACTGGCACCACAAATGGCAGAATATATCAGACTGTTTTGCTATTGGAAAGGTACAGGTTGATAGATGGAAGAATATAATTTAAAACTTGTTAAACTTAGTGAAATTTATTGACAATAGATATAGTTTAAATAAATAATTGATAATGTTACTAATGTATACAATGTGTAGTGTTATGATGAGTATAATTGGAAATGAATATTTAATGGTGCCCATGTAAGGAAGATTAGAAATACCTTTGGATTATACATAAAGGTTAATAAAAAAAACAAGAACCAAGTTAGATACAGTTAAAGTTTTGATTATTAGGGAGAAAATGTTATGATGCAGGATATAGTTAAATAAAGGAAGGATAAGAATAACAACGTATATATAGATATGGGTATAATATAAGGAAACTGGATGTAAATTTTAAACAGTGATTTGGAAAGGAGGATTAGAAAACTTTGTTATTAAATATTATGGATGTTTAGCTAGAATAGGACATAAGGATTTAGTGTTAGTGGAGGATTTTAGAAATAGTAATTGAAAGGCCAGTATGTGGTTATGTATTAAATTTTGGTATATTTTATGATGAAGGACGCTTAAACAATTATAGTCAAATGAGATATGATGATGGTGACATGTATAAATATTTGAGTTAAAATGCTTGAGTTAGTATGAATTATGCTTGTTGACTGTGGAAGAGATGCACGAAAGTCTTTTTGTAACCAACTGATACACTTTCTACAGCATGTAAAGAAAGATATTGTGTTTGTTTTAAATTAAAAATAAAAAAATTATTAAAAAAAGAAGAAAAGGCTATGCTTAGGGAGAAAGGGTTAAAGAATATTTGGCCAATGTGATAAAACTTGTGGAATGTTTAGTGTTGATCAATAAAAGTTGCAGGGCTCATTTCTTCTGTTTCAGTTATATACTGGGAATGTAACTTCCAGGATTTTATTGGCACCTGAGTGCATATTTATTTTGTGCCTATGCTGTGAGAGACAGTATTATAACTTACTGAGTAATGGAAGTTAATTAAAGAAGTCTCTTGTGGATTATTTTTAACTTTGAAATATCCTAAGCCACTAAAGTAGACTTTCAAATAGCTTGTAGATGCCATCTTCAAGCTGCCTAAATAATTTCTTTAAAAACGCTATTTATGTTTGTAAGGTGCCTAGTAAAATATAGGTATAATAGGAAAAAGAGCATGTGGGATACTTGGTAAGAAAAAAAATACAAGATAGAATAACAGAGTTGGAAGGGACCTTGGAGGTCTTCTAGTCCAACCCCCTGCTTAGGCAGGAAACCCTACCCTACACCACTTCAAACAAATGGTTATCCAATCTCTTCTTTAAAACTTCCAGTGTTGCAGCATTTACAACTTCTGCAGGAAAGTTGTTCCACTGATTAATTGTTCTAACTGTCAACTTAGTTCTAAGTTGCTTCTCTCCTCTTCCACTCATTGCTTCTTGTCCTGCCCTCAACTTGTTCCAAATGGCCAAAATATGCAGACATATTCATACACAGGCATGTGTATACTATACACATATATACAGAGAAGCCATAGGACAACAACGTTGAGGAACTTTTCTTTTACATTGATTGCTAAGAAGTGATATAGAAAACTATGCATACATGTATACTGATACAAGTCAAAGTTCTACAGATCCATTCTTCCCAAATACATATTATTTGAGAAACAGATAATATTACTTTTATTTATCACATTTATATTTTCTCCATTCTAGACTGTTTTCCCCAACAACTAGCTTTAGGGATGAAACATTGGCCCTCCTCTTCCAAATGGCAATTTGCTTGCCTTCCCTGGCCAGCTCCACTATGATCCCACTAGAGAACAGGTTGAGCTATCCAGCATTCTGCCAGGTTAAGGTCACTGCTGCATTTTCATTGATCCACCATATTGCTAAACTATTGGATCATCCCAGAAAACAGTGATCCAAATCAGTCTAGTTCAGGGATAGGATCATCCTGGAGGGTATTTCATGTGGGAGAAACAAACAAATAAGCAAACAAACTGTTGTTGTTGTTGTTGGACAGAGTTTGCACAGGCAGCCAGTTAAGAATTATGCTTACTGTCAGTTTTGTCCTGCTCCAAGTTCTTTATTGGAGGACAGAACTGAAAAGATTATGGCATTCAAAGGAAAGAATTCCAAAATAGCAGATGTTTCATAAACTTTGATAAATAGAAATGACAAATGCAAGTGCCTTTACTTGGAAAAAGGTATCTGGACCACACAGCTGCTGTGAAAGCTAATCGAGGTCAGTTACAGAGTGGCAGCAAAATGCACACGCTATGCAGATGCTTAAATGGAAGGGTTCGCCCCCCATTCAAATGAGAAAGGAGGAATCTAAAGGAAATTAATCTTATGCATTTTTGTAAGGAACATACAAAAAGAAAAAATGAATTGAAGTGGGGAAAATAAACCAAGAGAAAAAGAAAACTAATGAAACAGAAAGCAGTATCTTGTATTTATTAAATGAAATATGATCACATCTTTGTTTTCTCATCTTCTCAATCTCTGACAGCTCTGCTTTCTCCAGAGAGCTACTAAATGATGGGGCATCCCAAAGAGCAAAGATTTACTGTTACTTCCTTCTCAGAATGCAGCTGCAAAAGTGTCCTTTCAATAAATCAAAGCAGGCTTTAATTCAAACATATGGTTTTATTCATTTCATTTCATTTCATCACCATTCACTAAATAGTACAGTGGAGATATGAGACTGCATTCCTCTTTCATTACCTATTTTTGCTACTGAATTCCATTTTACAATCAGCCCTCTCTTGCTCAGTCGATTTCTGGCATTTCCGTTTGAAATCTACCTACTCTAATGGCAGTTGGTACTTTTGAAACTTTATTGTATAAAAAGAGGAAATGATGAAAAGATAATCAGTTTGTTCAAACTCTCTCTCCCTCTGACCCCATTTATTCTACCTCATCCCCATTGAGACCCAACTAACTTTTTTTTTAAGATTATGATATCTCTGTTATCTATTTGCAGCGTTATTTGACAGGGACAATAATCATTAGTGCACTTACTGATTTTGTGTTGGTTTGTATATTGAGTGTGTCTCTCTGAATATAATACCCACTCATACATACCATACTGGGGCAAGAAATTTGTTCAAGTACAAACACTACATAATGAAATTGCTACAAGCCAAACAAATATGGACATAGGTCTAATGTGTATTGTGTACTTTATTTCTAAATCTAATAAGTTCTGAATTATAGTTTTATATTATTACCTATTTCTGAATTCTTGTGTTTAACTATTTTGTATTACCATAAATTTGATTTCTGTCTCACTCACTCCATCTTTCCCAAATAAGTTCTCCAGAATTATAATAGGGGAGGCAAAGGGTTAAGTTCACACTTCTGTCTTCCGGGAGTGCAATTAACTATAGTTTATTATTCCCACTTGTTGGCATACATTTTAAAAAATGTATGGCCAGAATGAAAAACTTAATTTCACATAGCCACCTTGGTTGCGTCCGCTGAGTCTCGCCCAGCCGCCCTGTTTAGGATAACCCGCTCCCTATTAAATAAAAGGGAAGCGGGGGAACCCTTGCAGGGCAGAGCTGAGGATTATGCCCAATTCTTAGCGGACAAAATTGCTCGGTTTCGGTCGGACTTGGACTCCATCCCCGCAGTTCCAGCCGAGGCACAAGAGGATCAAGTAGAACATCTCTGGGTTGAGTTTCAGGATGTTACCCCCGGGGATGTGGACAAGGCCATGAGGGCTGTAAGTGCCTCCACCTGCGTACTGGACCCGTGTCCCTCATGGCTGGTTACTAACAGCAGTGAGGTGACACGAGGCTGGATCCAGGCGGTTGTGACCGCCTATCTTCGGGAGGGGAACTTCCCCGCCGCACTGAAAGCGGCGGTGGTGAGACCCCTCCTAAAGAAGCCATCTCTGGATCCAGCTGTTCTTAATAACTATCGCCCAGTCTCCAACCTTCCCTTCCTTGGGAAGGTTGTTGAGAAGGTGGTGGCCTTCCAGCTCCAACGGTCCTTGGATCTCGACCCCTTCCAGTCAGGCTTCAGACCCGGTTACAGCACAGAAACCGCTTTGGTCGCATTGACCGATGATCTCTGGAGGGCCAGAGATGGAGGACATTCCTCCATCCTGGTCCTCCTAGATCTCTCAGCGGCTTTCGATACCATCGACCATGGTATCCTTCTGCGACGACTGCGGGAGGTGGGAGTGGGAGGCACCGTGTTGCGGTGGTTCTCCTCCTACCTCTCGGACAGGTCGCAGTCGGTGTTAGTGGGGGGGCAGAGATCGTCCCCTAGGCCCCTAACTTATGGGGTGCCTCAGGGCTCGGTCTTATCCCCCCTACTATTCAACATCTACATGAAACCGCTGGGAGAGATCATCCGCAGGCACGGGATCAGATACCATCAATATGCGGACGATACTCAACTGTATCTGTCCGCCCCGTGCCAACTCAATGAAGCGGCAGACGTGATGAACCGAGGCCTTGAAGCCGTTATGGACTGGATGAGGGTTAACAAGCTTGTGCTCAACCCAGAAAAGACCGAGTGGCTGTTGTGTTTCCCTCCCAAAGATTCCACCAATATTCCATCTCTCAGGCTGGGGGGGTCAAATTCTATACCCCTCAGAGAGGGTTCGCAACTTGGGAGTCCTCCTGGATTCACAGCTATCGTTTGACCACCACTTGACGGCTGTGACCAGGGGGGCATTTGCCCAGGTTCGCCTGGTGCGCCAGTTGCGACCCTACCTGAATCGGGAGGCTCTCACAACAGTCACCCGGGCCCTTGTGACCTCTAGGCTGGAATACTGCAATGTGCTCTACATGGGGCTGCCCTTGAAGAGCATCCGGTGACTTCAGCTAGTACAGAACGCGGCCGCGCGAGTGATTGTGGGTGCACCTCGGTTCACCCACATAACACCTATCCTCCGCGAGCTGCGCTGGCTACCTGTCGATCTCCGGATGCGCTTCAAGGTGTTACTAGTCACACATAAAGCCCTACATGGTAGTGGATCTGGATACTTGAGAGACCGCCTTCTGCCAATTACCTCCCTGCGACCAATAAGATCACATAGATTAGGCCTCCTCCGTATTCCATCGGCCAGCCAATGCCGGCTGGCAACTACAAGGAGGAGGGCTTTCTCAGTAGTAGCCCCGACCCTTTGGAACGAACTCCCCATGGAGATTCGTACCCTCTCCACCGTCCAGGCCTTCCGCACAGCCCTTAAGAACTGGCTAGCCCGTCAGGCCTGGGGACAAGGATAGCCGCCCCGCCCGAATGATGAATGTATGTTGCTTACTATTTTATTATACGTTTCTATGTCAATGTCTGTATTCCCCCTCCCTGATTTTATGTGAGCCGCCCTGAGTCCCCTCAGGGAAAAGGGCGGCCAACAAATATTAATAAATCTCTAAATCTCTAAATCTCTAAATTTAAGGCTCTGTCCAGTTGTGGGTCCACTTGAGCCTTTTTCACATTACCAAAATCATGTATATGAATGCAAAATAACTCCATCCACTGATTCTGACTTTGGTCTTCTCAGAGCTTTGAAGATCTGTTGGGTATCAAGAGCAGTCAGAAGAAATTTGGCAACATTGGGAGACTATGGAAATAAATTGACTAACAAGCTTTGAATGTGACTGAAAATAGTTAGTTTCATATGTCCTATTTAGTTTCTCCTTAGGAAGTGTTTGTAGTCTCATTCCAATACTTGCAGTTGTGAAGATGACAAAGCATTCCTAAACTTTATTTCCTACAGTCTAGTGGGGCAATGATATACCTTTCACTGTTATAAAGGAAATAGTAGAAAACTCTTATTGGAAGTGGCTAAATGAACATATTGCAAAAAAGCTTAAGTTTCCTACTTCAGTCTGTCAGCATCTGTGCTTTAAAACATGAAGATCCCAAGATTAATTTCTAGAATGGCAGTCATCAAAGTAATGAATCATTCTAAGATAACAGTTTAGCTGCATTTGTCACTTCAAAATGGCTAACTACTCAACTGAACAGACTGGACATGCCTGTAGTGACTTGGTCTGTTTACCAAGGATAAGTTGGATGGATTTAGCAGCACCTGAACGAACATAAGGTATAAAGACATTGCAGAATCCTTCTGGCAGCGTTTCATTGATTTCTGAGAATGAGACAATCCGTCCACAGCATATAGTGTTCTCATATTATTTCATTTTTTTCTCAGAACCAGATGTGATGGAGGCATATTGCATTTGAGAAAAAAAAGGGAGGGTTGCAATCTAACCAGACATTGGAAAATTTAGCGACAAATAAGGGGTCTATTTCTTCTAACTAACCAATCTACTGAAGATGAAAGACAGCAAATTTAATATCTGAAATAATGCAATTAGGATTTTTAGCTTTCTAGTCCAGAGTTCAGAAACATCTGTGAAGAAAGAATCTCTCCAGACTTTGAGAATCTTTACATAATAAATTTATTTTCACCTCTCTTTGAAACTTTGGAGTTTTTCATTTTTTCTTCTCTACCTCTCAAAGGACCTGGCTAGCTTCTTACCTTATTTAAAAAAAATAAGTTGGGTTAAGAAACATGTGAGAGCAGCATAGCAACTCCCTAGATTGCAGGAATTGCCCTATGAACTGCCAGTTTATGGAAAATATTAATTGCTACCTCTGTGAAAATTCTCCATTAAAAAACACTTGGATGTCAAAAATTTGAATAATTTAAAAAAGATCTCAAGATTGTTAGTAGTCATAACTCAGTGAAAAAAGCACAATTTAGACTCATATTACTTTTCCCATGTAGAAATCTGATTAAAAATTTCTCTGAAACCTTCCCAAGAGACTTTTGAAGGCATGCTGGGGAATTCTTAAAAAATGATACTTGTTACTGACTATATTATTTTTGCTGGAAGTGAGCAAAATATAGATGTTTTCTCTTGCATTTCTTCCATCATTCTAAACTTCCTGGGAAGTTGATATTGGGATAAATAGTAACAAAATTTAAAAAAACCTCAGAAAATAAAAATGCAGAATAATAAAATGTTCCTGCAAAAACAAAACAAAACAAACCCCTCCGAACCAAACAACAAACAAACCTACAAAGCTACAACTAGTTAAACAGGGAAAATGTACAGAAAATCACAAAGCAAGAAATAGAGAGTTGCATCTTGCACCCAGTTGTTTCTAACCCAGCCTATGGGAAACCATAGCCGGTCACAAGCCCGGATAAATGGGGACTGTTGGTTCCCGTGGCGACGGAACCGTGAAACAAGCTGAGAATCCAATGGCAGGACAACACACGGATAAACAACTCTGTAATCCGTGACGTTCTGCCTTTGGCCTTCACAATGCAACGGTCACTGCCTTGTGGACGTTGACGTTTACGAAGATTAAGTCCAAGTCCAAGTTATTTCTGGTAGGTTCCTTTCTCGCATTTAACAACCTAATTCATGAGGATTTGTAGCACACTTAAATATTTTAGGCTAGCCAAAATAGGGGCCAAGCACCTCTTTTACAATGTGGATTATTAGGTTTAGATTATAGTAGAAACTCATAAACCTGGGGGGAAATGTGCTTGAATAACAAAAACAGAAGCAAAGCACGCAACCTCGTTTTAATTTTTAACTTATTTAATCATTTGTTTGTTTGTATCCTGCCTTTATTATTTTTTACAAATAAGGTGGTGAACATATCCTTCCACCTTCTATGTTCCCCATAACCACAACCTGGCTGTGCGGTGGGTTGGATGAGAGAAAGAAAGTGATCTGACCCTAGTGGGCCAAAGTCACCCAGCTGGCTAAGGCAGGGCTGTTATTCCTAATCTCCCACTTTTTAACCTAGAACAGTGTTTCTCAACCTTGGCAACTTGAAGATGTCTGGACTTCAAGTACCAGAATTCCCCAGCCAGCGAATGCCAGACATCTTCAAGTTGCCAAGGTTGAGAAACACTGACCTAGAACCTTAACCACTAAATAAACTAGCTCAATATGTCTTGACATACCACCTGAATCAGCTCCTAGTTTCAAGTACTGTATATAGTTACATTATGAAATCTGTTTTTTTTTCTGCTTTTGTTATGTTTTGATGTGATATCATAATAGTATTTGAGAGAGACCATGAGAAATAGGGGAAGAGATGCTGCCTAAGGATTGGTCATAAAGGAAGCCATAGCCTCTCAGGCTGTAAAGGAGATAATGAGAAATCGGTTCTCTGCAAGATTCTGTTAATGTAGCCTTGCAAGTAAAGTAGAACTAGTTCATCTGATATCTTATGATTTATGATTGTATCTTATGATTTATCAGTTTATTGCTTGTATGTATACTGAGAGTTTATGCATTGGATACAAAATTCCTTGTGTGTCTAATCACTCTTGACCAAATAAAGTATTCTGTTCTGTTCTGTTCCATTCCGTTCCATTCCATTTTTCTTTGTTATTTCCTATCTGGTCTATCTGGGAAGTTTAACAGATATTGCAGTCCATTAGCTTATACTAAAGTTCCACTTTTAATATTGGTGACTACACTTAGTAATGCTTGAGGACAGGGTATTATTATTATTATTATTATTATTATTATTATTATTATTATTATTATTATTATTATTATTATACAATTGTATCACAGCGGCCAGTTGTTTCGCCGGATTTGGCATTGGTTACTAGTCGGGCCCCACCCAGGGGCCTAGGACGTCATAACGTATTTTCGTAATATGCGTGCAGATCCAAGCAGTGCGGCTTTTTGCATTTGACTGATGGTGATTTTGTCAATTTTTAACTGTTTTAAATGTAATTCCAGTGCTTTTGGAATAGCACCCAGTGTGCCAATTACCACTGGAATTATCATTGCTGGTTTGTGCCATAGTCGTTGAATTTCGATTTTTAAGTCCTGGTATCTTGCGATTTTTTCATGTTTATTTATTTATTTATTTATTAGGCTTATATACCGCTTCATAGGGCTTTCAGCTCTCTCTAAGCGGTTTACAAATTATTATTATTTTTTTAGCAAATTGAGTTAGCAACTTGCCCCCACAGTCTGGGTCCTCATTTTACCCACCTCGGAAGGATGGAAGGCTGAGTCGACCTTGTTCCTTCTTGGCGACCCTGCTATCGCCTGGTATTGTATACGGAAATCCCACAAGATCTTGACCATCTGATTTTCGGTGACTTTTTCAGGCTGATGTTCCCACCAGTTTGTTGCTGTTTTAATATTATAATTTTTGCACAAATTCCAATGGTCATTTGTGCTACTGAATTGTGCCGCAATTTATAATCAGTTTGCGTGATTTTTTTACAGCAGCTGAGTATGTGATCAACAGTTTCATCAGCTTCTTTGCAAAGTCTGCATTTGGCATCATCAGAGGATTTTTCGATTTTGGCCTTAATGGCATTTGTGCGGATAGCTTGTTCTTGCGCAGCCAGGATTAGTGACTCTGTTTCTTTCTTTAATGTACCTGTTGTTAACCATAACCAAGTTTGTTCACTGTCCACTTTATCTTTTATTTTTTCCAGAAATTGGCCATGCAGTGCTTTGTTCTGCCAACTCTCCATTCTTGATTTTAAAACATCTTTTCTGCATTCTTGTTTCGTCTGTTGGGCCTTCAGTAGATTTTTGTTCTTTACTTCGATTAATAGATGTTCTTGACTGTCTTTTAAATAATCAGCCAGTGCATGTTTTTCTTCTTCAACTGTTTGCTTCACTTGTAATAATCCTCTGCCACCTGATTTTCGGGGCAGATATAGTCTATCAGTATCACCATGTGGATGTAAACTGTAGTGCATTGTCATTAGTTTCCTGGTTTTTCGGTCCAAAAGGTCCAAATCAGCTTGTGTCCAGTTAACTATACCAGCTGTGTATCTTATAACTGGTATTGCCCAGGTATTTATGGCCTTGATTGTATTTCCACCATTCAATTTAGATTTCAAAATTTTCCTAACTCTGTTGGTGTACTCTCGCCTGACAATAGTTTTTACTTCTCCATGCTTGATGTTATCCAACTGCAGAATGCCTAAGTATTTGTAGGCTTCATTTTCTTTGCATTTAATTAATTGGCCATTGGGCATTTCAATTCCTTCACATGCAGTGATTTTGCCCCTTTTTATGGATACAGTGGCGCATTTTTCCATGCCAAACTGCATTGAAATATCGGTGCTGAATACTCGGATAGTGTTTGTCAATGATTGGATTTCTATTTCTGACTTTCCATAGAGTTTCAAATCATCCACATATAGTAAATGCGAAATTTTTTCAGCTTCTTTGGCTGTTTGGTAGCCTAATTTCATTTTTTTAAAGATTACTGATAGTGGGATCATTGCGATGATGAAGAGAAGAGGTGAAAGTGAATCACGCTGGAAAATTCCTCGCTTGATATTAACCATTCCGTACATCTCATTCCCTACCGCCAACTCAGTTCTCCATTGTTTCATCGCCTTTTCAGTAAAGGATGTTTTTAGTGATGGTAAACGGTGCCTTTCCTCATTAAGCAGAAAATGCTCCATGATCTTATCCTTCAATTCTTTTTGTTTTTGAGTTAGTTCATCAGTTGGTTCAGTGATAACTGGTTCTAGTGGTGGTGATGTTATTTCCTCCCCGAGAGCTTCTTCTGGGAGTTCTACTATAATGTCTTTAGTTGTGTCTTGAATATCAGTTATTTCCACTTGTGATATTGTTTTTTGGGTTTTGCAATTTGCCTGAATTTCCTCATGTTCAACTTCACTAAACACTTTATTCCGTATAATAAATCGCCTTTGATCTGCTAGTCGTTGTTCACTAACATTTGAATCTGGATATTGTTGTTTCCATAATTCATACATTTGCTTTAAATAGCCTCTTTTTTCTGGCTCTGAGTTGTAGTAACAGGCCATTATGGCACGGTTTTCATCTGCACTATATTTTTGTCGTTTTGTTGGCTGGTCCACTTGTAGCCCACTTGTCGACGGATGTCCAGGGACCCCAACACCCGCCGTGGCCCTTGTTAACCCGCGCGACGACCGATGCGGTATGGAATTCTTATTTGTTTTTTTCACCATATTGTATGGATTGGCGGTTTTTTTTTTACGGGACCAGATGCCAACCTGACCCCAACCCTCCTCCTTTCTCATCCGGGCTTGGGACCGGCAACGGCGGTTGTTGTTGTTGTTGTTGTTGTTGTTGTTGTTATTATTATTATTATTATTACTGAACATTAAAATGGATGCTTATATGGGGAAGGGGGGATGATAAATAGTAACAGCTGTCACTGTCATAGCAACAGCTGTGACTAACATACTTAGATGTTGGGATGTAAATATTATTTCTTTATGCTTATGTGAATTGTTTACTGCTTGAAACCTAAGGCAGCATGTAGAACTTAGAGCATAAAAATACAATATAAAAATCAATACTATGGTTACTTAAAATCATAAAGCTCATAGTCTAATTTTCCAAATGGATAGATAAGGGTATCCTTTGTACAATAGCATCTCCATGTACAATGTCTTCATGTCATCATGCTCTGTTGCTGATACCACTAAGACCATGTGTAACATTAGTTTTGCAGGGGATTGTATTGTGCTCAAGATTTTGGAGTCTGGCAAGCTTAGAAAACAAGAACCAGATGGATTTTTGGAAATATTTTTTATTTAGGATAAAGTAGGATAATAGGATAAAGTAACGGAATCATAAAAGCCTACCAAAATAATGATATCATACAAAAATTAAACAAATAAACAAAGAAACAAATAAATTGTATTTCTTTTTCTCCAGATATTGGAGAAAATCTATTGAGTTGGTCATTAAGCATTAGTACTGAGTTGATGGTACATAATTAATTGCTCGGTTAATATGGAGTTACTCTGAGACTCTTATTCATGATTTCTCCTCTCCCTGGATTCAAAATCTTTTTTGGAATTCCTGCATCACTGTTTTAACTGAGTTGCTGGCACTTATGTATTGTTAAACATTTGTACCCCTCTTTCACTGGAATTAAATACTAAGGTCCTCTCAATGTCAATTTCATGAAAATGTGTACTTTCCAGCAGATCCAAAATAAGGAGTGGTAGATAGTAATTTCTAATGGAACTCTATAGTTCAGGATGCCTTCATGAAGAATTATCTGTCTTTTGAATAACAAAATGATGCAAGTGTGGGAAATGATGAAGGGCCAATCATCAACATCTTTAGATTGTCAGCCAGAAACTCCTTTAAAGCTGCTAATTCTTGAGCAGACATGGGATATTATCATTGTGCCAAGATCTAGGCTCATGGGAGCAAGTATATTCATCATCACAAACTAGATGTGGGGCAGCTTTGTTTTGTCCAAAACTGTTGGCAAACTTTTCTGACAAGGAAAGAGGAGCAAGCAATAGTGAGTGAAGAGGAGATGAAAAATAATCCAATGTCTGCAACTAGTAGGTTTGAAATTTTTGTCAGAGGATTTAAATAGTTTCTTGCTCCCATTAAACATCAAGATTATGTGTTTGTAGCCAGTATGTGACCAAGAAAACTGGGTGTGCATCTGTAATTGTTACAAAACATTTTTGTGGTCATTTATTCTTAGCTGCAGAGAAGTTTTTTGTTTTTGGATGAAACCTGATTTCATCAGTACTTCATTATTCATTCATACTGATCCACTTGCATCAGTATGCCAACAATTGTACATGCAGGCCCAATTGCTCTCCAATAGTCTGAGCTATGAAATTAGCCATCACCCCAGAATCCAACAGAATCAACAATTATCTGGAATAAAACAAAATTTAGCTTTTGGGTTGAGCTGGAACTTTAATCCACACTTATTTCATTCTAATCCATCCTTTCTGGGTAAAGCTCTGATGAGGACAACATGAGACATCTTAGAAAAAAAAATTAAATCAGAGTGCTGAGTGCTTTTGCTTCCAGTTCCTAGTTTACCCACGGAAGGCATTCCTTTAGTCATCAAACAATAAAAGTTCATTGGAGAGCCAGATATTTGATTATTATAAACAGATATATAAACCTGACAACAGAGCAGCTGAAGATGGTATCAGTTCAAGTTGATAACTATAAATGTCAACCCTGAATGATTTTCTGTAGTTCCCAAGTTGGAATGAAAACTCTCCCTGCTCCCTAGTTACTACATTTAGAGCATGGCTTGATTGCAGCATTGTGATAATAGCAAAGGGTTTTGATCTTATTTTATTTCTAACTTAAAGGCTACAACATAACAGCCCTGGCTAAGAATGAGTTTCTTTGGGCCCACTAATCAGAGAAAGAAATAAAATAGAAAGAATAGAGCTTGTTTGAAATGGAAACGATCAAAATGGAAACAAACCCTTAGAAGCTGAAGGTGGCTGGAGGACAGTAGCTTTTATAGGCAGCCATGAATTATTCAATTCCATCCTATACCTTTCATACAACTTTCATTATTTCCTTGTTTTTAGAATAATCTCTAAACAAATCATCTCAAAATGTCATCTTAGTAAATGCTGCTGTAGCCAAAAAGCCCCTATGTTGCTTGTCATTTCATTTCTTCTGGTTTCTGTTCCAAAATGCAACATCTGCCTGAAAGCAATACTTAAGAAAAATCTTAAAAATGAGTGAAACCATTTATTTATTTATTTATCAATAAGAATAAAATGCAGGTAGACTGATATATTGATTCAAAAAGAAAGCAAGTAGGTTAATATCCTGCCTTTCTTTCCAAATTCATGGGAGAGGAATAGTGTGTAGCTATTAACAGATTTACAATTCAAACAATGATTTTCATCCTCAGCATTAAATTATAAGTTATATCACATGAAAGAACAATTGCATCCAAAAATGTTTAACGGTTTTAGCAATGTTGTAAGCAATCATTAAAAAAAACACAAATGAGTTGTATCTTAATGATTAACATTTTTATTAAGGTGTAGCCCTTGCTGGCTCTTTCTTCAAATGCATGAATATCATTGGCAGACAGAAAGGGGGAAAAGCATAGAATAGAGAGGAATTATAAGCGGTATAAAAATTACAATGAAATACAAGAAGGAAGATTAAGTCTGGAAGAATTTTAAGCAAACACAAATAATAATTGAGTGCCAATAGCTGTCACTAGCAAAATGGCAAAGAAAAGTACATGTGTTGTCCCAAAGCCAATTCATATATGTTAAAATAATATTTAAATTCTACTATATATGATAGAAGCATAATTACTTACACTGCATAAGGGTTGGGGTTATTGACCCAAATGTTCCTTTCCAGTTCTAGGATTCTACAAAAGCTCTTTTTGCATCTCAAACTCTACTAGCCAATCGCCAGATATTTGAAATTATCAAAGCGTCATGATTTTTCAAAGATATTTCCATGTGAATTCCACCTTCCCAGGGAAAGTCCAAACTGGACTGGAAAAAACTGACACCCACAATTTCCCTCATTTTACCAAAGAAGATTTTCTGTTTTTAAGAATGGCAATGAAGCTAACAAAATGACCAACAACCCCTTCCCAACTGTCTTTAACAGCCCTTGGGGAAGGAAGCCAGATATAGCAGTGCGTGGCGATATACAGAAGAGTCTGTGAGCTAAAGGAAGATTTCATGTGGTAGCTGGATTGTTTATCTCCTGATCACTAGGATGTTGCAACCACCCCAGAACAATCAAATGTCTGCCCTTATTTATATTGCTTCCAGTCTCCTCCACTGGCTACTGATGAGCAATAGGTCAGCAGGTCAGTCCCTATATGTCTCCATCATTGGGATACATAGCTACCATCAAGCTTAAGAGCTAATTTCAGCAGTCTCAGCACTGATATTACACTTGCTGCTTCAAATTGCTTTAAGAGCTTTGAACACAGGAGGACCAAATGTAATTTATTTGCTGGCATAGCTATTGATGAGGGCACAGGAGCTGGGGATACAATAAGTAGAAAGAGCTGAGAATGCACGGATATAGAAGCAATGTACAAGTGAAAGTCATAAGGGATCAAGGATGGAGAGTCAGAGCCAGCTGGGGAGGAAATATAATAAATGCACCAACAATTTGCCATACAAGACAGCCTTATACTTTTAATTAAATAGTATGGCTGCATATTACAGGCTTAATATATTGATTCTTTAAAAGCTTAAGTTTAAATGTATGGTTATAAACTCCAAGACCGATCAAGACAATTGATGGATAAGGATAAAACTTTTCTAATACAGATCCTCTGTTTCTGGTAAAATCCTCAATATTGAAACCTCCTAATTGATTGCTGAGTCTATTTATTCAGAACTGTTGGATATTCTGGGATTTCCAAATAAAAAAAGGAGAATTAGGACAGCAATATAGATCTGTAATGGTATGTGGAAATGACCTTGGGATCTGTAATGGTATGGGAGGGAGAGAAGCAGACCAGTATGGAATAAAATATATTACTCCAAAGCATGAGGGAAAGGAAATATTTCCAAAGGGACCCTTACTACTTTTCCAGAGAATAAAAGGAGGAGTCAAGTCTTGCAAAATTCTGTTAACGTAACTTTATATTAAAGCTAGAGCTAGTAGTTCTTGTCTGAATTACTTCACAGGGCTAACAAAATCTCAGGGCACTGTGCTTTCAATTGAATCATTGATATACTATGATTAGGAGCTGAGGTGGCACAATGGTTAGAATGCAGTATTGCAGGCTAACTCTGCCGCCAGCTAGCAGTTTGATTTTCACCAATTCAGGGTTGACTCAGCCTTCCATCCTTCTGAGATCGGTAAAATGAGAACCCAGAACTTTGGGGACAATAATATGCTGACTCTATAATCACTTAAAGAAGTCTATAAAGCACTCTGAAGCAGTATATAAGTGTAAGTGCTATTGCTATTGCTAAGTGCTATTAAATATTCAGTTTGGTTCAGAGGGCTGGTTTTGGAATCAAGATAACACTGAAGACATTTTCTTTGCCCTATTTAAATTAACTATTTATCAAGTAGATTATTTTGAACAATTTAACTTAATAAATTTAATCATTTTTTGTAACCTCAGCTTCAACATCAATCTATACAGGGAATCTGAATAGATAATAGTATAAATACACAAAAACACATAGTAGCGATCAATTCTGAAGATAACAAGAGATTATGATCTTAAAGGAACCATACCCCAATATATATTGCCTTTTATTATTATGACTACTGTTATGCAGGAGTTAGTTGTTTTATAATAATGTTTCAGACAGAAAATTGTAGTTACGTTTATTTAATGTTACTATGATTCAAAAGAGCTCCTGATCCTGGGAGGATTGTAATGCCTTACAGCCTCTTTAATTTATTAGTGCTAAAATACCCAAATATCTGTAAACCCAACCAAGTATGGAAGATATTAATACTGGAAGTTGCATGTCCGTGTCTATCTATTGTAGATTTCTGCAACCTCAGCAGGCAACCCCTAATAATGAGAAACTAAAAGGAAAGTAATACAAAACCTGGTGTGTCTTATTTGTTTTTACTCAGCAGCTTCTTTGCTTAATGACTAAATCAGCCTTCACTCATCTGATACCCTTTCAGTGTGTTAGATGGCGATTTTCATTATCCCCAGTCAGCAATTGGGACTTAGTGCCTGGTACTTCTGAAGGAAGCCAAGTGGGGGAAGCTGATAAAAATAGTCTCTTCTGTCCCATTTTGAACTGCCACTTTACTGATTTTCTTTCAAATATTTGTATATCTTGATGTTATTCACTGTATAAAAAAATATAAGCTCATTTAAGCAAGTAAGAAAACATATTTGTTATAAAGACCAATGACGAAAAGCTAGAAGCATGAAGATGATCTCTTTTTTAAAACATTAGCAAGTCTATAACTGCTTAATGTTATTTATTGACTTATCATTTGAGTTCTTGATAGGTTTTTAAAAAACATTACAATATTTTACTTTTGGGAAGGTAGTTAGCATGCATAAGGAGGAAGTGTAGATCTGTTCCATGTCATTTTTTTTCATTTCCTCTGCTTACGCAGACAGAAATCATTGGCAGTGAAGAGAATTTATCATGTCCACAAGGTTTGAAACCTAGGTTTTCCATGGTTCCAACCCTGCATCACTTTTTTATAGAATGAGTATATTTAGCATACTTTTAGAATACATTAAGAATGACAACAACTATGTACATTTGCACTCAAAAGAGTGTTTTATCTGAGCTGCTCCAACTCCATTCCCAGTTGGGAATGTGCAGTATTAAAGAAAGCAAAACAAATCTGAAACATGGCAATAGGTACCGGCCTGACCTGGCCTTGGGGAGAGGATTAAAGTTCCTTTTCACCTCTCTTGCGTGAGGTCCAAAAGTACAGCATATCTCATCTGTGGTAATTATCTCTGAAATCAAGGTAGCTGCTAGCTTTATACATGTTTATTTTTCCTCTAAGTATATATCAGAATAACTGATTGTGAGAATAAGTCCTCTATGTGAGTTTTAAGCCTGAATAGGCATCATGCTGCTCTATTTTAATTACATTCTACTAAGGAATAGTGCACATTTGGGAATATTACTCAAAATGAACAGTTCTTATAACAACAACAACCTACTACTTTTTAGAGGTGTTATGTTCCTTATTTTAGATGTCAGAGAATTACAATTTAACCTATGTATAGGATATATATTGTCAGCCTCCGCTTGCTGCTGCTTCGGCTGCCATTGAAACGGGAAGGGGGGGATCATGCTGTGCTGGAGGAAGATTTTAGATGCTGTTTGACCATCTTACTGCGCATGTGGAAGAAGGGAGTTTCCCGCCAAGGTTAACTGTCCAGCATTCCACCCTGGTGATGCCTTTTGAAGTTATCTTCCACCTGACAGTTGGGTGCATTATAATTGGACTATGGACTGGGGTGCCAAGGGGAGGGGATTGAGTTATACATGATATTATTCGCTTTCGCGCCTAATTAACCAGATTCAGCTTAGCTTTGCAACTGTTCGTTTATAATTAGTAAAAGTACACTTGATTTCAATCAAATGGAGTTGAGTGGTTTCTTTCCTGATTACTAAATGAAGTCGTGGCTGACATATATGCTCTATGGACTGGTATGAGACTCAATATTTTCCTTTGGAAATATTATTTTTAGAATGAGTGCCAACTCATTCTATCTCAGTTTTATCAAAAGCATAAAACATTTAGTGCAACAAATGTGACAATAAACAACAACAACAAAAGAATATAGTTTGATTCATAGGAATGACTGAACACTTATTTGGATAATGTGAAAAGAAAGTTTTTAAGGGGCCACCCAATTTGTTACCTGAGGTTGAAGGCTTGGCAAAGATTGAGGACACAACTCTTTCACACAAACTTCTTTTAGTACAGATTGTAGAAAAATCATAATTAGAGCAAAACCCCCAAAACTGCAAACCATATCTGTCTCTCTTCATCCATCCATTAAAATTTCCTCCCCCCACCCAATACCTATGTGTCTTAATGGACTGAGAGCTGTGTGATGTACTTGTCAGATCATAGTTTCTTTATTTGTGATATGGCCAATTCTAACCTTCATGCCTGGAAGAAGTATTTGGGATGTAGGCTTTGGATGACATTTCCAAAGTAGTTCCCATGCCCTGGAACACAATTTTCTATACACTCAACATAGCAGTGTCTATGTTACTCAAATGTGTTTTTGGCCTGAATTCATCATGGATATTCATCTTGGGATGTATTATATTGCAATAATTTATAGTTTCTTTATTTATTGCTTTGTGTTCATCCCTCAGACTATTAACTGGGCAAATGTTGTAAAGTCAATCAATAAATTAAAACACATTCTTAATACAACAAAAATAGGGTTAAAATATAAAGAAAAAAAACATATCCATAGATTGGAATCAGGCATATCAATATTTCTATCCATTAAGTTGCCAGTAACTTATACTGGCTGAATTTTACAGACTGCATGAAGTTGTAATATTTGTTTTGTTTTGGCTAGCATGATGTGTGAATGATTTGATTTGGTAAAACTTGATTTGTGGCTTAAGATCATTATGTCTTTTTTTTTTAAACCATGGTTCAAATAAAAGATTAGTTAGGATAATGTGTGTGTATGGTCCAGACATTATATCTTGACAGTCTCTATTCCAGTTGCTTCATAGATGTTCTCTTGATAATGGCCAAAAATATCACCATGGACTACCAAGAAACAACTGCTCCATGGGCAGTGGAAGGACAGCAACAGATCTTTTTTGTTCCTCTAAGCAAGCAGGTCATGGCAAGTTTCACATTTATTTCTGGTGTTCCATTTTTTACCCCATTCCCATTTCTTGTTCTGGAATCCTTGGTGCTTTCTGAACTTGGTAGTTTACTTGCATACATTTAATTACCTGGCTAGGTAATATTATCTGTGTTATTATCAACATTTCTTGTTCTCTTTTATTGTGTTTGTCTTTCACACATACAGATATGACACATTCATTTTTTTCCAAAGTTAATTTTACTGCCAAATTGAAGTGTCATGATCCTGGATCTCAATGCAATTGAGAAGATTGTCTGCAAAATGCTCAACTTTGTTAATCAATTTAGAACTGCTCATTCAGGCAGGATAAAATGTGCAAATGGTATAATCACTCTTGAATATAAACCATCCTCAACTTGGTGATGAAGTCCAGATGTGTGGGACTTTTTCCCTGATCATCTCTAGCTAATAGAAGCCCAATGAAAAATTGATCCAAGCAATACAGCTATTTATATTTTAAATAGATTCAATGATGAATCCATTAGTCATATGTAATGCCAAAGATGTAGAATTTTATTTTGTATCTTTACATGAATGTGCTGAATCAGAACAGTTTTCTTTGCTGCAAGCAGTAAGGAATTGTTAATTTTTACAGCTATGAACAACTGATGTTGTACGCAAGCTTCATATAGGCTCAGATTAACTCAAATTCAAATGAAAGGAATATCCCACCTCTTTCATGTTTGCAGGAAAGCTGGTAGGCCAAGGAGGGAGAGACGGAAGACAGAGGGAGGGGGAGAGGACGGGAGGAAGGAGGGAGAGAGAAGGAGGGAGGGAGAGAGCGAGAGAGCAAGAAAGAGAGAAAGCTATTTGTCCTGGAATGGTAGCTATTAATTAATTATGGAAACAAGATTTACTTTACAAAAAACGACTAGCATTAAAGTAATATTGGCACTTTAGATTTAATGATAACACTCTTACAACATAGCCCTACTAAGACTTCAACAACATAATATGAATCAGTTCATGTCCTTATTCTTGTCCTGGGCTATTTCCTCCTCTCCATAATGAAAGCAGGTAGAAAACTCTTCCTCCAATTTTTCAGGTGCAGTAGGCACATGAAAATAACTATTCATTGTTGTTAGCTTGGCTTGCATTTCTATATGAACAAAGGAAAAGAAAAAGTCATAGCTTAGCTCTGTACCTCTTTGATACTCACTTCTAATCATAACATAGGTACAAAATAATAGGAATACACAAAGGACCATTTGAAATTCAGCCATGCCCTCACAGAGCATATTTGCAACAACTGGCACAGAAAGATTATCATTGTACCTGCTGCAGTTGTACTTATCAGCATGAGTAGCAATTATTGGCACTGGAAGATTTGCAAACAAAACCATTCAAGCCCCTTGCAATGTCAGAGACAACGAGAAATGGATGTTGGGGAACATATAATTCCGCCTTCCTCTGGATTCTCTTCTTTGAAATCTGAGAAGTTTTGTTATGAATTATGTGTAATGAATCTGCCTTCCTGTAGCATATAACCATGTCATTTTCATTGATGAATAATACATTGAATGCAGAAAAAATATTTTGCATGTTCTCATTAAATGTGGTGAAAAACATACAATTTAAAGAATTATGAAGAAATGATCATAGAAGGATCACAGGTCTGCAAAAGTTTTTTGAGAGCTGTTTTGGTTATTCCATGTAATCTTTATGTTTTTTGGTGTGCTGAATCTGAAAATGATCTCCATTTTGTCATAGGACATCACACTTCCTGACAATTTAGGTAACTATGTTAAATAAGGCAATACCTCAAAATAAATAGAAATAGATTTATAAAATTAAAATTTTATTACAATATTTTCATGAAAATCTTTTTTTTGATCTGAAACGAGCTCACCTACACACACTAAACTTGATTCTTCTTCCTTGTGAGGCTCCTCTTGGTGCATTTATGCTTGTGAGTAGCATCTGGAATGTCTCTCTGAAGCATCCAAGTAGTTGTAGTAGTAGTTGAAGTAGTTTGCCATCATTGTAATGCTCCATTTTGCCTGGTATCTTCTTTCCATCTCTTTAATGTCTTGGTGGAATCGTTCACCTTGTTCCTCACTCACAGCTCCCAAATTTTCAGGAAAGTAATCAAGGTGGGACCCGAGGACTGGAGGAACACTTTCAAACTCATCAGGCAACCTAAAGCTTGAAATGCTTTCAGCATTCTTCCGATGATCTTTTTGTAGTGAGGATCTTTGTTATTGTCTTAAAATTTCTGTACGACTTCTTTAAATGCAATCCACCCTTCTTTTTGAGGATCCGTCATGGTATTGACAAACTCTTGATCAACTATAAGCCTTCTAATGTCTGGTCCAACGAACACACCTTCCTTCATTTTTGCCTCTGACAGACATGAAAACTTGATGATCGTATTTGAAACATTCTCCATCTCTTGGAAGTGATTTTATGAATTGCTTCATCAATCCCAATTTTATGTGGAGAGGTGGTAGAAGAACTTTATGGGAAGGTACCAAAGTTCTCAGAGGATATTTTTTTCAGCGACTTTAGCACCCTCAGCTGCCAACTCTTCTTGGTCCAGTGATTTTATCGGTCTCGACTGTCCCATAGACACAGAAAACAAGGGTATTTGGTATACCCAGCTTGTTGCCCGGGCAGCATGCGCAAGACCTTCAAGTCCCCACACACTTGCCAACCATGATCTTCACATTTAAGTTTACGAAGAACCAATTCCAAGTTCTCGTAGGTTTCCTTCAAGTGTATGGGATGACCTACAGGTATGGAAGCGTAAAGTGCACAAGTGTGGCATGCAGGAGATGGCAGCTCTGTGTCTATACATGAGACGTCACAGTGCTGGCCACACCCTCTGCACTGACCGGAGATGCTACTATCTGCCCTGTGTCTCCCTCCCACTGGATTCTTCAGGAAAGATTAACCCCTTCTACCATTAGAAGCACAGACTTAAAAGTTGCTTAGCTTATGTATATATTGCTGACCATCAGATTTACAGTGCTATATTATTTTTACATAACTCAAACATACCCTTTAAGGTTTTTTTTGGCATTTTATATCTTAAATGCACTTACGTTAATTAATTAATAGTATTTGGACTTTAAATTTGGTTAAAAACCCATAATATAAAAAAATACCAAAAATTTTAAAAATGATAAATTTGAAGACAATTTTGCATGTTGTGGCAAATCATGACGTCTAGGAATTTTTTTATAGGAGGAATAGGAGGAAGGAGGAGTGTAAGGTATATTCACAGTCATGAGTTGTTTACAAAAATAATAAAAGCAGGATATAAATAAAATAATAAAAAATACCCACAGGTATAAAGAAAGAAAATGAATGTGTGATGGTTGAAGGAACTTGATGTAGCTGGCCTATGATGGAGAAGACTGAGAAGAAAGATGATTATACTCTTGTATAAAACCTGAAAGATTCCAACCTTAGAAAAAGGAAAAAAAAAACTTGTTTGGTGTTAGATTTAATAAACTTAAATTAAAGGAAAATAGTTTTCAGCTGAACATTAAGAGAAAGAATCGCAACATAAGTTAACAATGGAATTAATTATCTAAAGACATGATGGGATTTCATTGGAGACCTTTAGACATAGGCTGCACATTATCACTTGGAGATGTTCAATTTTTTAAATGGAATAGATAGGTGGATAACATAGCCTATTGAAACCTGTCTACTTGAGAAATATTTACTAAGTCAATAAATTGGGGTGGGGGGAAGCCCGTTAATTATTTAGCACAATGTGAAAAGTCAGTGTATGAGCTGTGTAAGGTCTTGGTATGTGTCAGGTCTATGGAGGAATATAATAATTTATAGTATGCATCATTTGATACATATGAGCACACAGATATTTCTTTTATTTCTCAAATCTATCATCCATCCATCCATCCATCCATCCATCCATCCATCCATCCATCCATCTATTCATCCATCTATCAAATTTAGAGACCTCCCATCTCACTCATAGACCTAATTATTTATTTTCAATTACTATGAAAATAAAACTGCCACCAAGTTCCTGCATGATGTATTTTTGATTATTGGGGATAATTTAATATTGAGATACAATTTATTTTCTCTGTATATTAGGAGTAGGCACTTGATACTTTAGGTGAGAACTTTAACAAACCATGATCAATTAGTGAGGCTAATAATGGAATATGGAAATTATAATCCAAAGTATAAGGCATAAGGCAATTGAAGTAGATACAATATAATTGTGATGCCATTGTAAACTGAAAACATTTTAATATCTCAGTGTAACTGCAATTTCCTCTCTTTCTCATACTGAAGGAAGTTGTTGGCTCTATAGTACAATAATCCTCAATTTATAACAGTTCATTTAGTAACTCTTCATAGTTGCAACAGCACTATAAAACAGAATTTTGATCTCATGGTCATGTGATCAAAATTCAGATGCTTGGCAATTGGCTCATATTTATGGTGCTTGCTGTATCCCAATGTCACGTGATCTTCTTTTGCGATCTTATGGCAAGCAAAGTCCACGGGGAAGCCAGAATCAATTAACAACTGTATTGCTAATTTAACAACTGCAATGATTCACTTAACAACAGTGTCAAGAAAGGTCATAAAATGAGGCAAAACTCCTTAATGAATGTCTCACCTAGCAACAGAACTTTTGGGCTCAATTGTGATGATAAATTAAGGACTATCTGTAGTCTTTAGTGCAAGATTGACGAAATAGTCAGTTTAATCTGGATCCCTTTGTTTCAAGATAAAAGTCTCACTTCTCTTCAGAAATGAAGAAAACAAACAATACTTAATGTTAGAAATAAACCACTGAAGTAAACCATGGAAATCAAGACAATTTCCTGTTTTCTCTTCTACTTTAACCACTGATCATTTACTGGTTTTGCAGTTTAATACAGTATAATCCCAAAATTTAATCCCAAACTTTCAGAAATCCATGCAAATCTGAATGTAGATCCTCTAGAAACTGGTATAGTTACAGTTACACCTCATGAGAATAAATCATCACAGAATATTACAGGTATTATTATGCTTAAGCCATGACTTTTGGGACATTTCAGGAAATCAATTAATTACAGCAGGTTAGCTGTATTACAAGACAGTAAACTTCTGTGTATTCTCAATAGTATAAACTAACATCTTTTTTTTACAAGTAATGCATTTCTATAAATTGAATCCTTATGCTATACATTTGGAGATAATAGACATATCTTGCAGTTAAGTTATTGATCAGTAATGAATTAATGTGGAAACATCACAAATTATAAAAATTACACAATATTTTTAACTTTACATAATTTAACTTTAACTTTACACAATTATATATTAATTGTATACGATATGCAAAAACCTAAATGATTATATTACCACTTGAAAAAGATACTTGTTTGAATGCTAATTATCTGATTATTCCATGTGCTGGTACCATGTGAATTCTTTGGATTTCAGTATAAGGAGAGCGTGGAATGATAGAACTATGCAAAGCTTCTGTTGGAAGTTTAGAATTGGAGACAATTCACTTCATTGATTTAAGTAGCCCATTTTTGGCCTGGTTGGCCTGCTGCAGCATACTGCTGGCCAAAGTGGGGTGTGGGGCCCTCTGCACCCCATTTTGGCTGGCAAGGTGCTGTAGCAGGCGGTCCAGGCCAGAAACGTCCAGGCTAAAAACATCCAGGCTAAAAATGTCCAGACTGAAAAAGTACAGGCTGAAAATGGTCCTCCCTTACCCTGTTTGGGGTGGCAGGGTGCTACAGGAGGTCTCCCATCCTGTCTGCCCCTTCTCCTGGCCAGCCAGCGGAGAACTACAATGCTGATCCGGCCCGCAAAGAAATCCAGTTTGACACCCCTGATGCATGGGCAGAAGCTCCTTATCTCAAAGCAAAGCAGTTGTTCAAGAAGCTTGACCCTATCCTGATGCTTTATGAGATGCTTTATGAGATGTTATTTGCCACATCCAGTGGTTGCTGTGAGGATCAAAGCAGATGGTATTCAACCTAAGAGCTGAGATAGACTGTGCCTGTTTGGCCCAAACAATCTAGGTGAGCAGGCAATATACAAATATGTCAAACTTTTAAAGTTCACTGTCTTTCTAGGTACCAGTTTCTCAAGCATAATAAGAAAGCCTTCTAGCTTAAAATGGCAGCTTTTCACCATGCAGAGCTTGGTTTCCCTTAAGGAAGGAAAAAAAAACACGCCCCTCATTCCTTTCAAGCTATGAAATGTTAACTCTAATATCTTCACCCTCTGTCCTGGTTTCCATGGAGATATAGCAAAAGTATATGATCTACCTGGCATTCAGAAAGGGGGCAGTGAAAGAAGAAGGGTATATTTATAGAAATGACACTGACTTGGTCAGCCAGCATGATGTTTGGCTTAGTTCGTCCTCAGGAAGGTCATGTTTTTATTCTCATTCCGTTTATCCTCACTTATTTTTCATATTAGATCTTCTGGTGATTGCTGACTATTACTGCTTTGACTGAGCACAGAAAGTAAGGCCCCATACTGATTTGAAATCCAGTAGCAAGGCAATAATAGCTTATATATGACTGTCATTCCATCAGCCTATTTTGCATCCTGCTGAGAAGCATGGATATAGGTGGAAGTAGGCCATTTAATGAATATTTAAATTAACTTTTAAGAATGGACTGTCCCCTGGAGGCCTAATTGAGTCTCTAAGCATTAAAATGTACATAGTATCATATCCTGAGATTAGGGAGAGGAACAAAGAATTATGGCTGACTGAAGTGAATAAGGGAGTCTATCAAAGGAAGATATAGTGCTTAATTTTCTTCAGCAAATATGTGGCTGAACTTTTAAGGGAGTGAAATCTCATTAGCTGTCTGAGGATATACAGCCTGCATTGTTGCACCATACTTCTGTCATGGGGCATGAGTAGAATAGAGTCCATTGCTCATCCAACCTTTGGCAACACAAAGTTGGCTAAATAACTTGAAAAGGAATCATAATGTTAACTCAAAGAGAAATTCTTTCCTTTACTTCACTCTTCCAAAGACTATTTGAATTGGAGCCCCAGGGAAGATGTGAGAATTGAAAATCAGCCCAGTTTGGGGATTCTGCTTTGAGTTAAATAATAAATAAAGTCACTTCCAGTAGAAAGAATACTGTGTGGTTCCTATCATTATGGAGCAGCAATGCTACATCCCACTGAAAGCAAGGCAAAACCTCTAACTCTTGTGTTACCAATAAATGGAGACTGAGCAGCTGCTGTTCTCTATATAGATCATACTTTTTAAGTTACCTACTAGTTGTCTAAGAATTATAGCATTATTCAAATTGAGATCTTATTATGTAGAAATTAATGAATGCAATGAAAAGGGTCAATTAAAGCAGGGCAGAGCATCTAACTTCAGCAGGAACATCCATTTAATTATAAAGGACCATAGTCTCTATATATGTTGAATTTCAGGATGATTTTCCTTTAAAAATGAGATGGCTACAGATTCTTGGTTTATTTACAAGCAGCCTCCTGATAACTGCTGATTAGGATGTCAATTGGTAGTTCATCATTACTTTTAAGTCTGGGGACCATAATATGCAGAAGTGGTATTTAGCCGGTTTGGACTGGTTTGGGTGAACTGGTAGCAGAAATCATGGCGCTGGTGCTATACCGTCCTATTTAGCCATGTTTTTGAGGCCGGGCACAGGTGCAGAAAGCACACGTGTGAGCAAAGGGCATGCACAGAAGGCCGGGCACATGTGTGAAGGTGTGTGCCCACATGAAGCGAGCAGGCGGGCTGCGGTCACAGCCAACTGGTGGTAAAAATAAGTGAAAACCCACCACTGACAATATGTTACAATATATAATAGCAATAGCAATAGCAATAGCAGTTAGACTTATATACCGCTTCATAGGGCTTTCAGCCCTCTCTAAGCGGTTTACAGAGTCAGCATATTGCCCCCACAGTCTGGGTCCTCATTTCACCCACCTCGGAAGGATGGAAGGCTGAGTCAACCTTGAGCCGGTGAGATTTGAACCGCTGAACTGCAGATAACAGTCAGCTGAAGTGGCCTGCAGTACTGCACCCTAACCACTGCGCCACCTCGGCTCATAATAATTTCTGGGGTACATGATAACATTTAGTAAGCTCCAACGCTGGAGCTTACCTAATGACTGAAGGCTAGCCTTGCAATTATAAGCTGAGCACAGCAAAGTTGTTGGAACAACTCTGGACCTCCATTATTCTCTGTTTGTCTAGCTAAGTAAAATTATTTGCTTTAGCCAAATCTAACCCTTCCTGTTTTATTTGACAATTTCTCCTAGTGTGTTTGTTTAGTGCATGCAGAATTTCCAATTATAAGTTTAGTGTGATATACTTGCAATGACAATAACCTAGATAAGCTAGATACCACTGTCAGTTGTTGCACCAGTAACCTTACAGCCTATAGTGACCCTTTCCTGGAACCCTTTAATCTTCAATCTTTGAGTCATAAAGAAGCAAACACACAATTGTCTGTGATCTCATCACTATTATCATGCAGCTGACTTGTTCAGCAAAATAGACCCCAGAATCAGATTGATTATGGTGAATCACAGTGGCGCAGTGGTTAGAGTGGAGTCCTACCGTTCTGCTGACTGCTGGCTGCCTGCAATTTGCCAGAATCTCACCAGGCTCAAGATTGACTTAGCCTTCCATCCTTCTAAGGTAGGTAAAATGAGGACCCAGATTTGGGGCAATATGCCTGTAAACTACTTAGAGTGGGTTATAAAGCACTGTAAAGTGGTATATAAGTCTAAGTGCTATTCCCATTGCTATTAGATTGTGACCAGCCCTGGAAAAGTTGAGAAAGCCAGTTCAAATAAAGATGGTGATAGGTTTCTCCCATATCTTGTCTGAATGTCATGCTGTCTCAGTATAAATAAAGTAAATGCTAGGAAGTGGAAAGATCTTGAATTTGAAGCACATGTGGTTGAAGGTTTTGGTTCATGGTGCTCTGTTTATAACTATTGTCTTTTTGCTTAAATTATTGGGTTTCTGTCTGCACAATGAAGAAAATGATTCTTCCTTAACTGTCACAGTACATGTAAGGGTTGATTAGTTAATGTCTGTAAGCTATCTGCAAGATGAAAAGTGTTTATTCTTAACATTAAACATAGCAGTAGCTCTGCTTTATTTCAAAGCCTCCAGGTCCCCATCCCTCACATCAAATAAGGCATTTTTGTGAATTTAAAATAAATCTCCTGCTGACTGCAGATAAACTTTCTGTCTTTCAGATGTGCACTTTGAAAATGGGTGTATGTATATTCAATTTAATGTTGAAATTTTTATAGCCAGTTGTGTTTAGAAGAAGAATGATCACAGGACAGAATTTCAGTAACTTTGGAATATTTGAAAGTAAGGGTAGTGAGGGTGATGATCAGGTCTGCAAGTGGCAGCTACAATTCATCTCAGCAAGGCAATTTGCACCACAGATATGTCTCTATTTATATTCTTGAAGTTATTTCATAACTGTCTCATAGCCTGCTCCAACCTTTCTACTAGAGGCTTCTGTGCAAATATTGCACAGATGCAAAGTATAAATGCATCATTATACTTCTCCTTCCCTTAATAAAGTAGCATGAAAGCACTTGTGATATGCATTACTAGATAGCTCTCAGGGAAAATAAATTGTTTCATATATCACTAGGTATTTTGGCAGGGATGAAGTTGTGGTTTAAACAGGCCCCATATTTTTGGAAAATAAACTATAATGTGGTCAAAAGCCGTCCCCTGCATTCCCACTTTAGGTTATCGATATCTGGAAATAAGTTATTTCTATGCCTTTCATGTTGGAACAGACATCAAAAGAAAGTATATCATTGTTTCTTGCCATGTTGTACAAGATGCTGTGCACAGGTTAATGGAAAAATGCATGAATTTGGAGAGAGATATAAAGGTCCCTTGGGTATTGAGTCATAAATCCTTATTGCTGGGAAGGCACAGCAGACTCAAATAGGCACAGCAGCTGCTTTACATACAAATGAGCACTTCCCTTTTATTTAGTTGACAATATTATTATTTTGGACCCAAGAAGAATCTTAAGTAACTTCTGTTATGCTGTTCTCTATTATAGCCAATTCTTAATTTATCAGATATGGTACTACTGGAGGCATATGCTGGGTGTAAATAATTTTTAAAATGATGCATGCATGTGTTTCGATGCTGCTAAAGATAGTAGTGCACTGTAGTTTGAACATGCTCATAATATATAAGGAAGTCATAGACTTTGGTTAAATAGAAAAAAAAAACAATTCATTACGTCAGGAATATTCCCAATAGGTATCCTCTGCTATGGCTTTCCTTAACTGTGTTTGGGTAGCCATTCACAGTTCCTTAACTGTGTTTGGGTTGCTCAGCATCATTAAATCATGATGCTGAGCAACAATCCATTTATGCAATAAGAACTCCACTGACCAAGGAGAGATTCAACCTTGAAATAAGGAGGAACTTTCTGACAGTGAGAACAATCAACCAATGGAACAGCTTGCCTTTGAAAGTTGTGGGAGCTTCATCACTTGAGATATTCAAGAAGAGATTGGACTGCCATTTGTCAATAACGGTGTAGGGAGGGTCTCCTGCTTGAGTGGGGGTTGGACTAGATAACCTATAAGGTCCCTCCCAACTCTATTAGTCTGTTAATCAGTTAACTGCTCTTATTATCACTGGGTAGACTGAACTCTGAGTTCATAAATGTTTCTGTTCACTTCATTTTTTTTTATACTGGTATGGCTGCAGGTGTCTCTTTTTGCCATCTACATTCTCCTCAGTAAGCCAATGACCTTTCTAGGATTTCTGAGAAGAATGAGGTTACTTAGAATTGTTGTGCTGCCATTCCTATATTCTGGACATCAGAACTACTGGTCAGGGCTTTGAAAAAATTCTCATGTGATGCTTGGAAACCAATTTTTTAAATAGGCAGTTGTGTTTAGAAGAAAAATGATCATGGGATAAAATTTTACTAACTTTGGACTATTTGATGATAAGGGTAGTGATGATGATGATGATCAGGCCTATTATTACATAACTGGATGCACGAAAAAAATGAGTCACCTCCTATCTGCATAGAAGTCTTGAATGACTACCTAGAAAGCAGAGAGCAATCTGTCCATAATAAGGGATTGATGGAAATGTCCATTATCTGCAACTGGTCCAAGAGAAGAACCATATCTAATGTGAGGCCTCAGATGGCTCTATAAGGATCATTAACTGGACTGTCTTATATTCCTTCTAGGCAGAAAAACAGATTATAAATTGAAAGTGTCATCTCCATAGAATAGCTACAAAATTTCAAATAATAATAGAGCGATCAGCATCAGAAAATCATGAAGAATTCAGATTCCCAGCAGAAAACAATAATGTACTTCTGCAACTCTCTTCAAAGAATATATACTGGAAAAAACATTCCAAGAAAAAAACAAACATGCTGAGTGCTAGTAGGAAACAATTTTAGAAAGGAAGTGACTTCACACGAATCCAGCAGAATCTGCATACAAACAAGAGACTAAATAACATAGTTGCAGATGTGCTCCAGGTATTAATTAGTTTGGCAGTAAATTGCTTTTCAGTTCCATTGAAATCAGTAAGAGTTAAATCTGCCTCATATTGGCTGGACTTTGCATCATATTTATTTTTGAATATTTAGAGCCCCATGTTTAATGAACAGCATTGTTATTGAAATTCACTTCCCACAGAACAGCGTAATCATGAAATTGGTTGAAAAATGTAATTAGTTACTGCCTTTTTATTCTGAAGTAGTACATATGGACATTTTTTTTCCTAAAGGGAAGTTTGAGATCAGATTGTATGATCTTTTATCCATTCTTGTGTACAATATTACAGAATGTATTTATCCATAGAAATGTCTACCCACTCATCACTGTCACTCTCCTATTCAGAGAGCAGCTGAGACAAGATGACATAGTGAAGTATTGAGCTTTTAGTGATTAGCTGAGATGCTCTTGAACACAAGGCAGCTGTACTTACAAAGCAATTAATATGGTGTTCATATCTAGTGGTTGTCATTCACTTTCCAGTAGCTTTTTAAAAATTTAAAAACAGTAACAAAGTTTTGCAGTTTAAAGACAAGAAACAAAGTAAAATAAATACTATTTCTTCAATGTTGACGGAAGCCATAACCATCTTTTGAACTTTGAAAGAATGTTAGATGGAGCTGCCACACAACATCAAACTCAATCGCAAAAAAATGTACATGATTCACAATAGGTTATTCATAATTACAGGCTGTAATAGTTTATTTACTTTTGACTTGATATGTTAATGTACTTTGTACACAAATCATGGTTTGTGACTTGGTGAACTAGATGGCTGTGGCTTGCTCAACAGAGCATGATTAAAATAAATTATGCTTTAATGTGAAGTTTGAACTTTGTCACAAAATCTTTCAACTGGTTTCATGTTTGAAAAGGTTAGCCCAGAAAAAGACATTAGTTAAACATAAATGCAAATCTATAAAGGAAACTAAAATTTTATGAAAACATTGCAGCATTCTGAGTTTAAAAGAAAAAAAATCAATTGATTGCAGAGGGTTTTAGAATAGAATAGAATAGAATAGAATAGAGTAACAGAGTTGGAAAGAAATTGTTTCTGTCAGGAAATTTCTCCTTAGTTCTAACTTGCTTCTCTCCTTGATTAGTTTTCACCCATTGCTTTTTGTCCTCACTTTGGGTGCTTTGGAGAATAGCTTGACTCCCACTTCTTTGTGGCAGCTCCTGAAATACTGGAACATTGATAATATGTCACCCCTAGTCCTTCTTTTCATTATAAAAGGACTAGATATACTCAGTTCCTGCAACAATCTTCACATGTTTTAGTCTCCAGTCCCTTAATCTTTGTTGCTCTTCCCTGCACTGTTTCTAGAGTCTCAACATCTTTTTTACATTGCAGCGACCAAAACAGAATGCAGTATTCCAAGTGTGGCCTTACCAAGGCATTATAAAGTGGTTTTAACAAAGAAAGGCAAACTGATTACAAAAAAGAAGAGAGAAAATGGGTTAAGCAACTTTGTTATATCTTACAGCAATACAGAGTACAGTGGTGCTGGGATAAATAAAAATGATTTAAGTCTTGTTTAATGATTGGTGTCTTCTTTAATACCAAGATAGAATCTAATGCCTGCATTTTACCCACCATCATAATGCCTCAGCTCATTTTTCAGCTTCAGGAGCTTTCAGATTCCACATTCCAGGAAGAAAGCTTTTATTTTAAACTTGCAACAAAGAATTGCAAATTTCTGCTATAGGCAATAGGGAAGAAAACTAATCACATCAACTATATAAATCTTTCACCTTTGATAAAGTGGGTAATGAACTACTGGATAAATGTAGTGTCCATTTATCCATAAAAGGAATACACTGTATCATTGGGCATGTTTATATCAAAGGCTACAGAAGCCAAAAGAAGGAGAAAAGTCATTTATTAGAGGTATGCATGAACTAGCAAAATACTATGAATTTTCTGAAAAGTAAAGAGACTGGCTTCCATTTGGGATTTCAGATGAGGGATTAGCCCAGAGAATGCAGTTAATAGATGCCTTAGTTCCCCACAACAATAGCAAGATGACAAAGCAGTCAGAACTCATATAAACACAAAATAAAGAAGCAGATGGAAGAAATGTGGAAAAAAGAACCTGTATGGGATTAGAAGGAACAGGAACCAGCCATTTTGAAAAGTGGAAAACAAAACAGGACATGATCAAATATAGATTTGTGTTTATATGAAAAATGCTAAATTTATTTATATATTTGGGTAACTGCTACTCCAGTTGCAACTGCCTCTGAGCTGCAGTTTGAAAGCCACATTCCTTCCTAACATTGTATGGTCTTATTTCCAAAGTTATTGGAGCAGAGGGGTTTTCTGAATTGGATGACTCAAATGGCTTTTGTCAGATACCTTTAACAGATCAGAATGACAAACTGGCACACCCCATGGGAGATTCTGTTTTCAGCTGTTGCCTTTTGCTGTAACTGATGCTTCCAAGATTTTCCAGTAGGTGACACAGCTTCTCAGTAATTGTTTTCTTGGATGATGCATTCATACATAAAATATTAATGGAAAATATGACAAAATAGTTACAATCATTTTAAATCTACTCCATGGATTAGGTCTCAGATTGAATAATGACATTCTGAAATAGATTTCTTTGGGCAACAAATTAAACCAGGTTCTGAAAAAAATACAAACACCCTCAACAAATGTAACTGAGATGAGATATTTCCTAGGAATGTTAAATTATCTCAGCTGACAGACATTTAAACACATGCACCTCCACTGAACTTGCTGAACATCCTGGGATGGAGGGCAGACTTAAGAAGCAGCTTTATGGGCAATAGTACACATAACCTCCAACATATCACCAGTGCAAATATATGGCTCCCAACACGCTAATTATGGTGAGTACTAAAGCAAGTATCTAAAGGGTTGAAAGAGTGCTATTGCAATGTAATAGGTCTACATCAGTGGTGGGTTCCTACTGGTTCAGCCAAACTGATAGTGGTTTGGCAGCCTGGGTTGCTGGAACTGGCAGCCACCCAGGCCTGCCATGCCCCTGAACCAGTTCCATATTGCTGCCATATTGTTTTTCAGTTCTGCACATGCACAGAACAATAATTGTACTGCGCATGTGTGTGCAGCATGCATCAAGCATGCGCATGCGCAAAGCGTGCACACGCGTGAACTGGCAGCAGTGTCAAGTTTGAACATCCCTGGGTTTTTTCTAAAGGATTAGGGGTGCAAGGGTCTTGTAACTTGACAGCTTTAAGACTTGCGTGCTTCAAATGCCAAAGTTTCTGAGCCCACATTTTGGTTGCTAAGCAAAAGCGTTGTTAAGTGAGTTTCACCACATTTTACAAGTTGGCCATGCCCACCCAGTCACATGGCTGGCAAGCCACTCCCACCCGGTCACATGGTTGGCAAGCCACTCCCACAAAGCAGGCCACACCTACAGAAGAGTTTCTAAAAATGTTTGAAACCCACCAGTCATAGACTATAAACTTTTGGTGAGCATGATTAGAGGCAAGGAGTTAGACTGAACAATACTTAAGTTGCCATCATATCCTATTCTGTATCATAAGATTTAATCCAACATAGTCCAGGGAAAGACTTAGACATTGTGGATACTTAATCAAGGATCCCCAGAAGCAGTTGTGTCCCTGCAAGGGAGATTAAGGTATATTTTGCTGATTTTTGAGAATTTTAATTCACTGTCAGAGTCACAGTTGAAAGGTAGATGGCCACATAAAGAGCATGGTTCTGTTTCATCCCTTTTGCAATAGATGTAGATTAGAGGTGGTATTCAGCAGGTTCTAACCAGTTCTGGATAACTGGTAGTGGAAATGTTGAGTAGTTTAGAGAACTAATAAATACCACCTCTGACTGTCTCTGCCCCCTTCTATTCTCTGCCTCCCGAGTCCCAGCTGATTGGGAGGGAATGGAGATTTTACAGTATCCTTCCACTGCCACGCCCACCAAGCCACACCCACAGAACTGGTAATAATTTTTTTGAATCATACCTCTGATGTAGATGTACACAGTATAGCAAAGTATTAATTCATATCATATCCTAACTGTATAGACCTTGGAAGAGGCTAGCTACTGATCAGCTTGGATTTAAAAGCTGTCAGTTTGGTTATTGTTGTCTATTTTTCTAGATTCGTACTAATATTCTACATGCCCAATTTTACTTGCCACAGCATAGATGTACAAGTAAAGAGCACATTTTTCATACTTCTGAAGAAGCAAGGGCTGAGGTGGAAAAAAGAGCCAGTGAATGGTTTGGCTCCTTAGAATTCCTGTCGGGAGCAAGATGGGAGCCAGGATACCCCACAAGTGCTTTATACAGAGGCACCCCACAACAAAACTGTAAAACAGGAGTGTCAAATTTGCAGATGTGTCATGCACTGGCCATGCCCACGCCTGGTTTAACAAAGGGGGGGAAAGTCATGATATGTCACGTGATGACACCGTGAGTTTGACACCCCTGCTATAATACAATGGTTTCTGGTGAGTTTTAATGCTCCAAGAGCTAGGAGAATGTAATCTAGCCTAAGCTGTCTTTCAGTGCCTTCAGATGAATACTCGATTCACATACTTTTCTTAACCAACCACCTTAGGAAATTGCTTGTTAATAGTTTTCTGGATGTTAAGAACTTTCAGAATGGCAAGTTTCATTACACTGGGTGAGTTTCCTTATATCCTTGATGAATGGGTAGCCTCAATGCATTTCCAGCAGTTGCATTTTGAACCTCTCCGTCACTTTGGCATAATTTCAGTCTCTGGCATTAAAACACATAGTTCTTTTTTCCAGCTAACCCCTTGCATATAAATTACACTACTAAATATTTTGAAGCTACATACAATATATATCCAGAGACAGTTCATTCAAATTTGGAAGGATAAAAATGATTATATGGAAACAGTAATGACAACTGTAGCTGTGCCTTTCAAATGGTCTGTTGGATTTATTCTTTTTTTTTTGAATACCTTATTTTTAATGCACATACCATCCCATTAACTTTATTGCATAAATTGTATGTCTGATTCAGTCATTTAATGTAAGACAGCAAATGTACAGACATGGAATTGATTGTAACCATTCACCTTGTTTGCTGAATAGACACTATTTCTGTCTCTTCCTCCTCCTCCTTGATATCCTTTTGATTAGGAGTGCTGTCTTTACCAATAAAGGTGACGCATTTCTACTTTTTTTATTTTAGCTGCTGACTGACTAAATAACTTCTGGCAGGTTCCCCTTGAGCCTGGCAACCCTGAAACAGAATGACACCACTTTGACATAATTGCTCTCTGCAGTCTCCCCCAGGACAGATAATCACAGCATAAACATTCACAAGGATTTTGCTACCTTTTTCTCTCCAGGGTTCTCAATAAATCCTGGAATCATTTTTTTTAGAGAGACAGAATGGGAGCCGATTCTATTTTCTGAAAATATGCTAAAACTGAAGCTCCCTTACAAAAATTCCATTCCTAATAAGATACTGATTGGGTTGAAAAGACCCTCACCTCACATAAGGTACTGACACACCTGTGTTGTGAATGTCTTTGCATGTATATCAGACCTGGCCATTTTACCACCCCTGGCCACATTTGATCTTTTGGCTGTCTCTGTCCGTCCCGCTGAGGTAAATCAGAAATTAGAAATAAAATGTAAATAAGTGTACACCATGCACAAAATACAAGTACATTGGTTTTATTTTGAAGGCAACTACTATTTGTTTTTTTAATGCATGTGTATGTGTGTGTATGTGTATGCTTACACACCTTCATGGCCTTTTGATTCAACCCTCCACAAGAGCCCCAGGTTCTCATGTGATGCCTTGGAATAATTAATTGTCCAGCTCTAATGAATATAGAACTACTTTTTCACAGCTAATACACACATTATCATATAATTAATAATTTTCACCCAGAGTGCTTCAGAAATAGCAGAGATAGAGTGAAATCTAAAGGGGAATGAATAGGTTTTTTAAAAAAATAGAACTGTATAATGTTGTAACCTTCAATTCTTTGTAGACTGAACTTTTAAATATTTCTTTATATTCATGACCCTGACCAAACAATATGAAGATTAGCACTTGAATAAGCAGGAAGCCTATTGAGGAAAAGACCATACTTACACAGAACAACAATTCCCCTTCTCCCTGACCCTTGACCTTTTCTGTTTCAATGCCAAATACAGTCATACCTAAATTTTGAGAGATGGGATGTCCATTACTTCAAAAACTGTGTTGAACATGAAAGTATGCCATAATGGCAATTTATCATTTGCATAAAAGTACAATGACATAAATTGTCCACATGCCAAATTAAGATTAAAAAGTAACTGCCTCATCTGGAGTGTTTCAGGTGTCACAGGTTTGCCCATTATTGGGGGGGGATGTTAACACTTGGATGGAAATATGATCAGTGGCACCTGAAATCTGCTAAATGGGAATCCATTAAATTGCACTTTCACTTTATGAAAGACTTAACTGAGCTTTCTGTTATATATTGGTTGGCCCCCTCATTCATCATTGATCATCAATATTAATAATGAATGAGCGATATCTTATTTATCAAAATAGATATAGAAAGCCTGGAGGTAGTGCAGCATGGTTACCAATATCCATCTGGATGAACAAATAATCCAACAGATGACAGACCCAAAATATTCTTTTTGTGACCTAAGACATTACTCTTCCAATATCATACTTTGAAGCAGAATTACTGTAATTGTAACCTTCAGACATACAAAAGAAAACAGTATCAAAATAAAATCTTGCCCTTGTTGCACTCCCAAAATGTCTCCCCCCCAAAAAGGGTGACCCTCTTTGGCATTGACCCATGGCCAACAGCCTAGTCACTTACTAAATCACTTACCCCATTCAAAAGACTCTAAGAGTGGAATTTTAGATTTAGATTTTTAGATTTTATTTGTGATTTATAGGCCGCCCTTTTCCCTGAGGGGACTCAGGGCGGCTTACAATTCATGGGAGGGGGAGTGCAAGACAAAACATAAGACAATACTTGAATAAGAAAAAAAAATAAAGCAATAAAACACAACTTTCATTCAACATTCGGGTGGGGGCGAATTAGGATCTTATCCCCAGGCCTGACGGGATAGCCAGATCTTAAGGGCTGTGCGGAAGGTCTGGACGGTGGTGAGGGTGCGAATCTCCACGGGGAGATCGTTCCAAAGGGTCGGAGCTGCTACTGAGAAGGCTCTCCTCCGCGTAGTGGCCAGTCGGCACTGACTGGCGGATGGAACTCGGAGGAGGCCTAACCTGTGCGATCTAATAGGTCGAAGGGAGGTAATCGGCAGGAGGCGGTCTCTCAAGTACTCAGATCCACTACCATGGAGGGCTTTATGGATGGTAAGTAGCACCTTGAAGTGCACCCGGAGATCAACAGGTAGCCAGCGCAGCTCGCGGAGGATAGGTGTTATGTGGGCGAACCGCGGTGCGCCCACGATCACTCGTGCGGCCGCATTCTGGACTAGCTGAAGCCGCCGGATGCTCTTCAAGGGCAGCCCCATGTAGAGCACATTGCAGTATTCCAGCCTAGAGATCACAAGGGCTAGAGTGACTGTTGTGAGGGCCTCCCAGTTCAGGTAGGGTCGCAACTGGCGCACCAGGCGAACCTGGGCGAATGCCCCCCCTGGTCACAGCCGATAAATGATGGTCAAAAGTCAGCTGTGGGTCCAGGAGGACTCCCAAGTTGCGAACCCTTGGGAATGACTATGCAGGGATGGCTCAGCTGCTTAGCTCTAGGGCTGCTACCATTTCTTGTTGGATATAAATTCATCACTGATACAATTATTGATTGAATTTAAGAAAGGTAAAGTTAGTAAGGTAAAGATAAAATAAGTGTTCAAAGCCTAAACATCTGTAAAAACTAATTTATTTGTTCCAACAAATATATACAACAGTTATATATTAAAGAAAGGAAATCTAGCTGTAGTCAGAATAGGTCAGAACCCCAGAAAATTAAATTCATGTAGATTTGCAAAATTTCACAAGAATATAATGTAGGTAATGGAGTTTTGTGATTTATTTCTTATTATATAAGAATAAATTCTAACACAGCTTTTGTTGGGTCACTGTTGATTTACTGGACCAAACCAAAACAGAAATGCTAGGGAATTCTTGGAAGCATTTAGATCAATCACTCACATTAAGATAAACCCCATCCAAAAGAGATGCAAACAAAACTCAAGAAAGAAAACAAACAGCCCAGAGTGCATCCTCTTAGCAGCCAATAGCCAGATTGCCAGGTGATGGCTCTGGATAAACAGCCAAGGAAGAGACAATAGCTTAATTAAGGAACCATCTAGGAAGAAATTGCACCCCAACCAAGATTGCTTGGGCAAATACTGTATATATGCAAACAGGAACTCCATTCCCTTATGAACTGATGGTGGTGCCTACCCATGTAATGAAGCATCTGTAAGCAAACAACCAAGCTCAGTTAACCCCAAGAACTCAACAATCTAAAAACAGATGTAAAGATTGAGTCAAATTGCATTTGCCTATTACATGGTTCACTAACTTAGCATGTAAATGTTAAAAGACTGCAGTAGAGAATTTATAATTAATAGAAAATATTTGTAGCTCAGGTTTTAGATTCTGGCAGTGGTTTGCTCTCCAAGCTTTAGTTTCTGAACATATTAGTTAGAAACATTTTGTTTTCATTTGAATGACCAATCAACAAGAGAACCAATCAGCTGCTCAGAATTTAATTATAACTCCAAATGAACAACTAATCATACAGCCAACTGACCACATGAACACCCAAGACATTTAGAAGCTAAGGAGAATAGGAGAAGAAAATCCTGCTGCTGATGTTATCTAGTCTTGCAATGAAACTTTCAAAAACTAAATTGAAACAATGTAGCTTGGAGAGCAAACCACTATCAAAATTGATGGCTAACCTTTTTTCTCGTGTGCTGAAATTGCGTGCATGTGCACGTAGCAGTGTGTGCGTGAGTGCCCACACCCATAATGCAATGCCCCCTGTCCCCTGCATATGCGTGCATGACCCCTCCGTGTGCTCCATTTTGGCCTAGCAGGCTTCCATGAGGCCTCCTGGGTCCAGAAATGGGTTGCAGGAAGTGACATCACACACCCCCATACTCCCACACCCTGGAAATGTGCATGTTGACCCCCCATCTCCCGCATGCACAGCAGAGACCTGAAAATCAGCTGGCTGGCAGGAGGCATGCATGCATGGGTTGTGGAGCTGAGCTGCATGACGGCTCGTTTGGCCACAGAGAGGGCTCGGGGTGTCACCTGTGGCATGCATGCCATAGGTTTGCCACTATGGTGCTACACTCTGTTCACCCACCTGACAATAAATATTATGAGCCTTCTCCATAATGAAATAGTAATCAACTTGGAAAATCTTCTAATCAAAATTGCAGCATCTTTTGTCAGTTTACAATTGCTCTTCATGAATAGAATAGAATACAATAAAACTTTATTGTCATTTTAAGTATACGCTAATCAGCATACATTAAAATGAAAATTTGTTGAATTCAGCTCTCAAAGGATAACCATTATACCCATGCATATACCCACATACACGCACATATATGACATATCATAGTCTAGTTCAAATGTATACATGGTGAAAAAGAAGAATCCTGCAAATTTACAAGATGGATGGCTTAAGGAACAAAGCTGTAGTTTTTCATGTAGTTGTCTCCCACACAAATTTTATGTGAAAGCTTAGCTTTGTTTTGTAGAAAAAATAAATTTCATTTCTATTTTTAACTAATAGTTCTCTGGGTTCAGCTGCAAAGAAAGAGAAGTAAAACAATTAAAAATTAAATAAAATTGCAACAAAATCTATATTCCATCATGGTTAGCAATCATAAATTCTGCAAATATCTTTAACATTTACATACAGAATAATACACTAATCATAATTAAGATTATTAATATTACATGAACTGATGAGGTGGTGTGGGTAGATTAACTTCCTAAAACATAGTTCTTACACAAAGGCATTTTTTAAAAAAAAGCAAACTTTAAATATCTATGAAAAAAAAGGCAATTTGTGATCTTTTCCTGTAGCCAAGGTCAAGCCAAGCCTTGAGAAAAGAACAAAAACAGAGCACTGAAATGTTTTTAATGTTTCTCCAAAGGAACTTGAACATGAACTTAATGTGACAGGGCATTTTTTTTCTTTCCACATGATTATGATGTGATATCTGAGTGCCATTTGATAATTTCAAAAGAAAGACAGCTGGAGATCTGATGAAATGATGATATTTCTTCTCTCAGGCAACATTTCTTGTTATTTTCAACTTTGTTCTAAAGTATTGAACTAATTTGGTGTAATCTGAGAAAACTATGCAAGGTTTGTGGTGTACTAATAATTATTCATTTGAATGGATTATGCCTTCAGGAAAAATGGTGTTCCTTATGGCAAATATGTGGAACCTCCCAATACATGATCAAGATTCAAGATTGAAAAGGAGAAACTGGAATGTGGAAATGTGAATGACAAAAATTAAAATATTTTTTAATTTATTTTAAATAATTAAATTGAATTGTTAAATTGTCCCATGGTGAGTTGTCCTGCAGTGAGTTGGCCATGGTGAGTTGTCCTACAGGGAGTTGGTTGTGGTGAGTTGTCCCATTCCATAAACATATAGTTAGTTGTTTCCCATCAAAGCCCACACTTAATGTATTGGAACTTTCACAAAGAGGACAATAATCTCTTTTCTGTTTCTTCTGGAATTCTAATCACATGTAAACTGACCTGGCAAGAATTACATTCTATAGGAAATATTTTATCCAGAAGATTGTATCAATTTTCTGTAAACAAATTAATGATAAATCCATAATCTAAAATATTATGTTCTTAATGCTTACAGTATGACTAGCATAGTGAATAATTTTATTATCCTCCTGCATCTCCAAATGTATAGACACTTTTCTCAGTAGCTCTTGAGCATTTTTTCTCAGAATGGAGGAATGATGGTAGAAGTATTTTGAGTGTCATCTAGAAAAACAAACAGACCCTAAGAAGGAATCAAAGCAGAAAATAACCATCTGTTTCTGGTTCCAGCTAAAGTGAAAGCAGCTATAGTGACAATTCCATGGTTATTAGAATCTGAGTATTGTAGAGGATGCCAAAGAATGATGAGGAACATTTGACATCTTGACCAGAAGTGTAAAAAACATATCTTCTGAGGAGTTCTCTTGGTAGTGCTGTAAGGAAAATGTGCTGAAAGATTACGTTATGTTGTTTCCCTATTAAATGATTGTGGATTAAAAAAATGCCATGAATGTCCACCAAATTGTTCCTTTCATGGTGCAGAATGCAAGAGATTCAGTTTCAATCTGGGAGAAAGATGCTGAAGTAAAATAAAGCAGGTTGCAGGAAAGAAGATTTCTGTTTATTTGGAAGCCAGAAAGTTCAGTGAAAGTAGAATGTTCCTGGGGTGACTGAAAAAATGGGGTTGAGAGTAGGTGGGCTTTTATACATTCTTTGGGGCTTTGTGATTGAAATGCTTGTTCCTGTGCAAGAATATGTCCTTTAATATTTTGATGGCTGTTTCCAGATTCCTATGGGATCATGTAGGGGTCATGGCTGGCTCTACAGGCAAAAAGGAAAATACTTTTTGCCTTTAAGAAATTGTCTCTCCTCTTCTCCTTCAGGGGAAATATTCTATTCTGCCTCTTTTTAATATTAAGAATAAAGAATATTTTATTCTGGGGAGAGGGGCTTCCTACAATTGAGTTTTATGAGAACGTGATGGGGGTTCCATGAAACAAAATAATTCACTCAAACACAGACAATTCTCCATCACTAGAACTTTGCCTATTGATTGGAGATTCTGAAAGTTGTTATTTTTCAAAAACTAACAGGTTCCACAGTCTTAAAACATTTGAAATATCCTGGTATAAATAATATAGATTGTTAACTTTAAGCTCTGTGTCCTTTTATCTTTTCTTTGTTGTTCAAGACTTTATCTTCTACTCTTTCCCTGCTTTTGCCTGCCTTCCCCCCATTTTTGTTAGTTTGCTGCTGCTAAGTAAGTAAACAAATAAATAAATATTGAACAATATGTTTTTCTAACTGAACTGAATAGTGTGTTTTCTGGCTCTGATCTGAGAAGTGGGATTGGCTGAGAATATTCTGAGTGTGAATTAAACTGGAAACTGCTCATAGTAATTTTCCAACCAAAAGGTTCCAGAGCTCCAATTTACCCAGTTTGGAGAAGGGGAGTTTTTTCTTCAGCTCCATTAAAGACAGGGCATAAGAAAGAGAATTTAATCAAAGAAACTATGATGGATCACTACTAAAGAAATAAGAAAAGCTTCTTGCACTGATAACAAACATTGCAATTCCTGCTGTAATGATTTTCTGGGGTAGCTTATTCGAAATGTAGGCATGAAAGAAAAGTAATTACAGCTAAGAAAGATGAAATGCAGGACATTCAAACACGTTCCTTGCCCACCTTATAATAAGTGCAAGAACTCTCCATTCTATCCCTGAGAATTTCTACCAAGTTCTCGTCTCCCTTGAAATAATGTTTTATTTCATTTAAATTCATTTTATCATATTGTATTACAATGGGTAGAAAGACAGTTTCCCTCTCTCAGCTGACATTCAATTTTATCAGTCTAAAACATTAAGCATTTAAACATTTTAATGATATAACCCTACATTGTAGAGCAAATTCTACAATGTATTCTTACCTCCATTAGAAGAGCTGATATTTTTTATTAATAAACAAGGACTGTAGATACAGACAGGGCAGGATTTGCCTTCATTATTGATTTCCAGTATGTGTTGCAGTTTTTGGCTTAGGATCAGAGTGCATTGAACTGCAAAATTTAGTGGATGATGTTGACATAGTCACTGCATCTTCTAACCTATTTTACAAGATTGCTAGGAAGACAAGATGTACATTAAAAGTATTTATTAGTTACCTGTATTTCTAGCTTCTCTGTAATAAAGATCCCAAGAGGTTTATATTAAAAACAAACAAAATTGAAAAATGAACTGAACCTTACTCCCCAAAGCTATACGATAACTTGGAACTATTTTTATTTAAATCAAACATTTCCTGATAATAATTTTCTTTCTCCCTTTACACTACTTTCATCTTACCCCCAGCCAATGTGTGAAACATCTTTTAAAATGGTGTTAAAAATTTTTGTATTGCAGGAATCAAAACTGGATGCAGTATTCCGAGTGTGGTCTTACCAAAGCAGTAAGTAGTACTAACACTTCACATGATCTTGATACTATCTATGATACTATTGCTACAGCCTAGGACAGCATTGGCTTTTTTTGGCAGCTGTAGCACACAGCTGGCTCATATTTAAATAGCTGTCCATTAGGTCTCTAGATCCCTCTCACAGTTACTGCTGCTGAGTTAGGTACTACTTATTCTATACATTTGGTTTTTCTTGTAAGTAAAACCTTACTTTTCTTACTATTTATTCTATGCATTTGGTTTTTCTTGTAAGTAAAACCTTACTTTTTGGCCTAGCATTCAAGTCTATCAAAATCTTTCTAGATAACCATATCTTCCAAATTTAATTGACTGTATCTTCTAAATTTAATATATACGGAGGGGAAATGTAATGAAGGTACAAAAGTTAAAAGGAGAGAAGAAAAAATACAAGGCTGCACCTTCCTCATAGCAGCAACATAAAGAGATACTGGTTATGTAAGGCCAGCTTGGGAGAGTCTATGAATCTGAAGGATGCTAAGATCTTAGTGCTTTTCTGCCATGTATCCAATCCACAGAGAAATTTAGACTAGTAATTGGGCTAGTGTCAATTAATTTTCTCCTATTACTTAAAGATTTGCAGAGTACAGCATGTACTAATGTGCTTTGAGACTGGAACATTTGGTTTAGTAATAGGACTGCTAAACCCAAAGGAAATGAATGACACTAGAATGACAAAATATCAAAACTCTCTCTCAAGCACCTATTTATCTTTCAGCTATGCCAGAGGCAAAGTGTTTTTTCTTTGTGACTTGAACAACAATGGAACTTATGTATTTCAGCTGCTAACCAAGTTAATGCAAATAACAGTGAATATGGAACAGCATATTTGCAGAAACTAAGAATTTTTCAGATTTCTCTGTTCCTTAATTTTCACACTATGAATGAGCGTTAAAAAGGATTTTTCTTGTGTTAGTTTGGAAACAAATACTGTAAGACAGCAGTTAAACCAATACTATTGGCTTCCCTTATTTCTTTTTCAAAATATAGTTTAATTAAAATACAGTTGCCAGCCAAAAACATTGAAGAAAATACAAAACTTGCTAATTTGTTTTCAGAAGTGAATAATTGCAAATGTCCTATTCTTGGCAAAGAATGAAGCCCAATAATAACTCAGTGTGGATGCAAACAAAATGTGCATCAGATCAAGGAAACAGCTGAAAGCCACACATAAATCTTTTCACTTTGCCTGTGCAAAGTCTCAGAGGAGTGTTTTGCTTCCATCAAGTCTTGACAAAATGACTCCTTGGTATAAGTTCCATTAAGTGAAAAACAGTGGCCCACCTCTTAGTGCCTTATCAGAACTGCCACACCTCATTGAATCAACCACTTTGCTGGACGTTGATGATGTGTGCAGAAAGCATTTCCACTGAACAAAAGGCAGGGAAAGTGTAAAGGCTTACCTTGATGCTTTTGATTGGAGAGGCTGAAGCAGGGTGCTTAACCTTTTTGTATCAAACCCAAACTTGAAGTGCATTTGTTCAGTAATCAAAAATCTGTTAACTGCTAGGGGTATGATATTATAGTAAATGGAGAGATGTAGAAAACTACAGTACCTCTAAATTGCCATCTAGTGGTTGTTCTGGAATTTTTCAGGCCGGATTCATTCATTCATTTTTTGTCCTATTCATTCCATGAAAGTAAAATAACACACAGACTTTATTTGTTTGTTTGCTTGTTTGATTCATTGATTTCTGTTTGTTTGTCAAACATGTACAAGATAACAGGTATAAATATGAACATGGACATGAACAAAGGAAATGAGTACAAACCGATGGGGACAGTAGGACAGGGACAGTAGGCACGCTGGTGTGCTTATTCACGCCCCCTCTTAGGAATGGGGTGAGGTCCATGGTATGCAGTTTAAGGTTGAAGCAGTGGAGGGTTTGAGGATGTAACAACAAAGTTGGGTAGAGCATTCCAGGCGTTGACCACTCTGTTGCTGAAGTCGTATTTTCTGCGATCGAGTTTGGAGCGGTTTACCTTGAGTTTGTATCGATTGTTTGCCCGGGTATTATTGAGGTTGAAGCTGAAGTAGTCATTGACAGGTAAGTTGTAGCAGACAATTTTGTGTACTATGCTTAGATCAGACTGCAGATTAAAAAAAAAGTCCGGGAGGTGAAAATTCTTTCCTTTCTTCCAATTGATTTATTATTCTTTCTGTTGGGAGATTTGTGTCCATATATTCCTCTGCACTGAAAAGGAATTACCTGACTTCAGTCCAAACTCAACCTTGTTCCCCAAAACTGCTAGTATTCATAGTAAGGAAAATTTATGAGAGCATGTAAAAGTCTTATGTTCACCAATAAAGCACATAGTTTTCACAAAGAAGATTTTATGGCCAGTCCCAAGCATCTCTAAGCAGAACTGGGAAAGATACCCACCTAAAATTTGGGAAGAAATGCTGAAATGTATGATCGCAATGGTCAGATTCAGCATAAGGCATATATATCTAAATGTACCATATGTATATAATAATTGTATATAATTGCATCATTAATATACTATGTACAATAATATGTCATTAAAATTAACTATTAATAATCTATATTTGTAAACCATTCATTAAATCATAAGTGACATCAAATCTTCAGTCTATTAAGTATTTGCATCAACAATTTTATTTTTCCAATGTCAAGACTTGGTAATAAGAAAGGTGTTGGGAATCAATTTTTGTAAATTTCCATATTAGTACATATGCAGTTGAAAAGCATATGTATATCTGAAAATACTAAACGTGTACCAAAGTTATATTATCAGCATCCAAAGAAACCTTTTTATATAATTTATTCCACATTTAATATCATATAGATTAGGAATAAATAAATTATATGTTCAGTATATTCTGTCTGTCTGTCCGTCCATCTCTATCCATCCACCAAAACCTTTCTCTTTCCAGTATTATAGATCTTTGTAAAATGTTTATATAGCACTCAGATGTCCTGATCCAGTATGTCCAATTTTCATAATTACTTCGCTAAACTTTATAGAATATGAACATTGCAGATTAAATAAGACAGATATCAGAAACTTGTTTATGAAAATACAGCTGTGTTAAAAATAGTAAACTAAAATAAATAAATATATTTCCTGCAAAATATACTATTTTGTGGAAATAAAGGCAAAGCAGAATAAAGTTTGAGTCAAAATCAGTAAATTGCAGATTGGACTTGCATTTATAAACCAGATCTGAATTCACTTACTGCTTCAAAAGCCCAGGAAGGAGCTTCAGTTTTTCCCATATGTCTCTCTAATGACAGATAATCCCTGTGAACTCTCCTCTTGCTGCAGTATAACATTATCTCCTTATTTGGAGTAATCCTTGCAAGGCTTCATTTGTGAAATGCTATGCTTAAAAAATAGTGCATGGCGGTAATTTAACTACTTTGACAGTATATAAAACCAGCTTAAGAATAATAGCAATTTACCCAATATTGGTGATAATTAAAAATGGATGTTATGACAAAGTACAGCAATCATTAAATATATATAAGATTTTGAATGTATTTAAAACATTGCTATGCCATCAATTCTGAAGCCGCATAAAAATGTGGTAAGTTTGCACTATTTTAAGTATATCTGATATATTATCCTATATATTTGAATTATTAATGTGCAATACAGCCAACAGAATAGTAAATTTATCCCCGTGGCAGCTCAAGGCAATTATTGCAAAAGAAACTGTGTGGCTGCATGTGATGTGGATTAGTAAAACAAGCAGTTCAGGAGCTTTTGTGTCAGAGTAAGAAACAGAGAAAACCTAAATCCCAAGTCACACTAAAAGTATAGAATTGAACTAAGAATTTGCTAAATACAACACACCTAGTTTAAGGCTATAGTTTCTACAACATTCAAATGATAAGCATCTGAATTAACCAGTCTTCCCAATTCTGAGTGCCTCATAGGTGTAATCAATCAAACCCTTATACCCTTTTCAGATCTTTATAATGACTCTGCATAAATTTAAAAAGCACACAAGTATTGGGATATGTTTGCCCATCTGTTCCAAGATGCTGTATCTATTTGTAACCTTGTGCAAATATCAGGATAGGAACTAGGCCTAGGTACAAAGACTTTGAGTTGTCTTTTTACAAACTAAAAGCAAGCGCAGTTGTATCAGCCTTGAAGAAGTATTATTCTGCCACTCTTAACTACATTTTCTGAGAAATTTTAAAGGGAGTTTTGTGAAAATTACAGTACAATTGGCTAGAAATAAAAGAGGATGAATGTGACTAGGCCTAAGGTAAAGGTAAAGGTTTCCTTGCACATACCGTAAGTGATAGACGTTCCTGACTCTGGGGCCGGTGCTCATCTCCGTTTAAAAGCCGAAGAGCCAGCGGTGTCCGAAGACGTCTCCGTGGTCATGTGGCCAGCATAACCAAATGCCAAAGGCACACGGAACACTGTTACCTTCCCACCAAAGTAGTCCCTATTTTTCTACTTGCATTTTTACATGCTTTCAAACTGCTGGGTTGGCAGAAGCTGGGACAAGTAATTGGAGCTCACTCCATTATGCGGCGCTAGGGATTCGAACCACTGCTGACCTTTCTGATCGACAAGCTCAGCGTCTTAGCCACTGAGCCACCACATTCCATTGTGACTAGGCTTAATTACAATATTAATGGATGCATCATTGGTAGATCTGAAAAACCAGGTTGGAGGAAAATCTGAATTATCATACTGAAGCAAACTTGATCAATGTGGTCACTAAGAATCAACAATAATTCAATGGCACCATCAACAATAGTCAGGCCTAACCATTCTCCTTTTCTGATTATTATCTGGTGTTATAAGTTCATCAAAATTGTGGAGCCATAATTTCTGACCCTCATTTTTTGCCGAGAGGTTAAGAGTCTTACAATGGGAGAGGCAATAATTTCACTCATTAACAGAAATCTTTCCACCAATCTGAAGAAAGGGATAAACAAATTTAGGCTCATCCGTTCCAATAATTGATCATGAGTGAAATTTGCAATAATAGTAATAGAATTGGTAGTTGGTCAGAACTAGCTTACTAACTTCAGCTGTTGAAAGCCATCCATAGATGTTGTAATATATTTTACTCCAAAACTCTTATATATAATAGCAAGTCATAAGAGCATTCACAACTATGATTTCATAAGGGACGGGTTTTCTTTTTCTGCATAAATATTACCTTGCATGGCGGGTAGTATGTTGAGGATCACATTGCATTTATTTCTGTGCCTTAATTATTTCTGCTCATTTATACACACATGTGTAGATGAATGAAGATATGCACACTATATGAAGGTATATATAGCTCTTATGTATATATCTTCTGAATTTATGCTCAGTTCCTCACATATCCAATTGCAGTATCTGGGAAGAGGGAAATTTAAAGTTAATTAAAAATGGACCTTTTTATTTTTCAGTTATGCTCTTTAGATGCAGCTGCATCCCACAGTTTGGCTTCACTATACTTCTAGGTCAGATTTAGTCTCCGTTTGGATATTAGCCTGAATATCAATCTAATTTTAATCTTGTATGATGTTCAAATTTTTCTCCAGATGCTCATCTCTGACTATCTATTTAGGTCCTTGCAGTCTACTTGGTTTCTAATTTGGCTGCATTCCTCTCTCTTTACTCATTCCAATTCCTACTGGGCAGTAGATTAATCTCTCTGAAAATCTATTCAATATTCTATTCATCTTTGATTCCAATTTTGTAGATTAGTATATAATATTTCAGGGTGTTACATTTCTGGACTTGGATAGTCTTAATTTCCTAGCCTTACAGGGCCTTGAAAGCCATGTCCTAGCCTAAGGTTGGACACTGGGGAAGAAAAGATGGTTAAAGAACAAAATTGGTTTTTTTTAAAAAAGACATTTGGATTGGTAACCACAAAGCTGAACTAAGACTGTCACCTATCCTGTCTCCATTCAGTCTTTCTAAAGAGCCAGGCATGGAGCAATGGAGCAATATATGTTCCACTTTTTAAAAATGTTCATTGCATTTGTGATGTACACATGCACACACAGACACATAGGCAGAATTTTGGTCATATTCTCGCAACAGCCATCTTGTCATTTGTGACCACACATTGTGAACAACCCTGACACCCGCGGTAAAGAATTGCTGCTTCTGTTGTCTGTGCACTTCTATTTAGTTGAGCCATTGTTACTGATGTTTTGAAGTAAAGCATACTGAATATATATTGAACTGCAGTACATTGTATACATGAATATCTGTGTGAACTGTATTTATTTTTAAAACTGAGGCAAAAAAGCCTTTTCTTTACTAAGACACAATTCTATTATAGGTCAAAAATGTATCAGAAGTGTATAAAGTCAGTACAACATTCACACAGTCAAACATCTTACAGATTTCTTTATTAGGATTTATGAAGTTTTTGCTTAAGAGTTCTATCATAGAACCATATGCAAATAAGAAGCATCTGATTGAACTACCTCTCTTTGATAGTTCCAAGAGATTTCCGCACTATATTCTTTCTGATGTATTTGTTGATATTACATGGCTGGGATATATTTATAAACAGATAACTTCAGATAGGCTATCTTCTCTTCCAAATAGAAAAATATATTTCTGTGAAACATTTTGATCAATGTATATTTCCCCATAATAGATTTCCATAAGTAAAACTTTATCTCCAATATCTGGAATGTCTCTTCATCTTTTCTGTCATTTTGCAGACATTTTGTAAGAGTCCAAAAAAATAATAGAAACTTTTACAGTCCTCATTTATTGTCATTTCTGCCACAGATGATAATTCAGAGTTTATTTTTCCATTTTTTAAAAAAATCATCTTTGTTTTAGATGTTTGTGTTGTTTTGTATTGCTTTGGCATTGTTGGTTTTATTGTGGTTTATTTAAGGCTGCTCAGGGTTCCTCTGGGAAGAATAGAAAAATTACAAGTAACATGTCTGCTATTTTCTGTAATGGGAAAGCAGAGGATGGTAGGCTCTCACATGAAATTGTAAAAAATCTACGTTAATTAGAAGACCTCAGACAGTTGCTTTCATAGTGTTTAGATAAATAAATGCCTCAAATCTGTTGCATTTATTATAATGGATATAAGAGAGAGTTGTGTGCTTTTAAAGCTGAAATTCTCACAGTTTGGAATTTTTTAATCAGTTGATTTCCACTGAGGTTAGGAATCCTTAGCTCCACATCAGAGCAAGCTGCATGGTTCAAGAGGAAGAATGTTTTGAAGACATGCAATAAAATAACAATATGCACTTGTAAATTAATTCCGTTTCAGTCAAGGTATTTACCTACAGTCCATCATGAGCTTGCATATGCTTATAACATAATAACATCATAATAACATGAGCCATGTTAGTGCAATGGTAGGAATGCAATACTGCAGGCTATTTCTGCTGACTGTCTGCTGCCAGCAGTTCAGCAGTTCGATTCTCACCAGCTCAAGGTTGACTCAGCCTTCCATCCTTCCAAGGTTGGTAAAATGAGGACCCAGATTGTTGTGGAAAATATGCTGACTCTCTAAAATCATTTAGAGAGGGCTGTAAAGCACTGTGAAGTGGCATATAAGTCTATGTGCTATTGCTATCTATGCTTAAATATATAGATGAATGACAATAATGGTTAACAGGAAAGACAATAGTAATAAAAAAAGACGAGGTTAAAAATTCAAAACCTCTGTTGGCTAACTGTTATTGTAATCAACTTGTAGAAATTTGCCACAGTATTGTATTTATCCCAAATCACCCCAAAAGTTAAGAGTAATGTTAAAATGTTTTGCATTTATGTCTGAAGAAATATTATTTTATGCAGCTCCCCAATCTAATTTCAGATTCCAAAATATTCAGTCTTGTGGTGGCTGAGTCCACTTAAAACTCATTTCCTGACATGGAACTATAGCCACTAGAAAGCCTCTTTGTTTGTCTTGTTCCAACTAAAAGAACTAATAGAAAAGTAGAACAAAATATAGACAATTTAAAACAAAGGGTTTTTTTCCCCGACTGGACACTTTCTCTGCTCTGACGACCATCTTGAGGTAATTTAAACTCTGAGGCAATATGCCGAAGGTTAATTTGGCTCCAGTATTTATGCTAAGCAGGATCATTTTCTGAACCTTACCCATTTCATTTTTAAATATCTAACTTCAAATAGATTTCCCATTTTTATGATCTTAATTAGCCTGCTCTAGATAATGTTGTGAGGTGTATCTGCATATGTTACAAGTGATTTTTTTTAAAAAAACAAAACCTCCAACCTCCTTGAGGGACACTGGTGATTAGTCTCTTGCAAATACTGACTTGGGGACATCTGTGCAAATTTAAACAGGATCAAAAAAACAAATCTAAGGCATAGGAGTGCCTAGCAAAAACAGAAATAAATGTACCTGAGATGCTAAATCTCCTAAACTACCAAAATGCCCATTATATTTTATCTTTTTCCATAAGAAACTCATTACAAACAGAGTATTAGTCTCTCTTCCACTTTTCCATGAGCCGGGGGGCTCTGGCTGATGGTGGCAGATGGGGATTCATAGCATAGCAGTAAACAGGATGAATGTCATTGGCCAGCATGGGAATTGCAAAGTAGTGCTGTTTGTTGTAGCAACTTTCTTTTTCTTTCCTTTAAGAAACCTCTTTGTTAAATGTAAAACCAGAATATATTGCTCAGTGAAATTCAAGCCATGTTTTTATTAATATAGAGCAGGCCCAAAGGCATTCTGGAAAACAAAAATAGTGAATATAGCTGAAGTTTCATTGTTCAGGGCACCTGCCCCCTGTGAATTGTTCCTGTATTTTTTTTCAAGTAAAGCTATCTTTTTTTTTAAAAAAAAAACTTTATTGCAGAGGTAGGACACTGTGTTCCTAAGCTTCAGTTTGTGCCTTGCTTCTATAAATATAAAAACCAAAGACAGAGGAAGGGGAAAGATAAGAAGGGATTGCGTAGAAACAGCAGAAGAATTGCTCTAGTAGGACGTTTTACTTTCCCTCCATGCCTGTCTCCGCAAGAAGAAACTCGGTCAAGCATTTCTGACGTTCCTTCCAGGATATGCAATGCAATATGTACCTTGCATTTTCAAGGAAAGCTGCAATTATAGCTGATAGCATTTTCCTCAATTGTAACTTTTTCTATAGTCATGGATTAAAGGGAAGTCTGGCAGTGGGTGGAAGAAGTCATGACCGCATGATTAAATGTCTGATCTTTTGTATATGCATCAATATGTATGCACAAAGGGCTGAGACTTCAATTATGAGGGCATATGTCTCTCCTGACCACCCATTTGGAACCATACTAGACAGCTTTTGGTAGTTCTGAAATAATTTATATCTTGTCACTTTATGTGGGTTAAAAGATTCCTGGTTAGAATAGAGATCCCTCCAAAACAACAGTGACAGATTATTATATAAACGTGAAGAAAACCAAATTCACAAAATAAAAAAAAAGAATGGATTGTAGAATACTACCCCCAAAAGTTCTTGTCATTCATAACCTGTCAATTTTACCTAGGAAAAACAATTTCAGATTACTGACAGGGCAAAAAGTAGATTTGGCAGCTTTTCCTTTTATTTCCCTTTAGCACTTCCCTTGCTTAAATTCATTTCCCCAATTACTTTTCTAGACACAATCTTATGTCTTTCTTGAAGGACAAAAATTCTTTCTCTGTTGGATTCCATTTCTCTCCTGGAGGTGATCAAAACAGTTCTCAAACTATTTTCTGTTCTGAAAATATGCGGGTTTGTTATGAAAAAAGAGGAAGGCTGAAGTACAGCTTTCTTCAGGCATTGAACTGAGTGAGTAGGTAGAGAGGAGATATATCCTGCTATCCTGTCTTTCTCCACCTGGCATGCATGTGTCCTGCAGAAGAAAAGGTAGGCTCAGTTGGATTGAACATGACAATAGCTCTCCATGTCGGCCCAAACCCTCTTCTATTAGGCTCCTGGGTTATGCCAAAATCTGTATATTTGAGTTCAAACCAATATTAATACACTTCTTCTAGAGACCTCCCAGATGAACATGTGAAAATTAAGAAATTTAAGGGACACAGCTATGTCAACAGCCTCTTGTTTTATTAAAAAAATCTAACCAGATTCATGGGTTGTGTGTGTGTATGTGTGTGTGTGTGTGTGTTTGTGTGTGTGTGTGTGTGTGTGTGTGTGTGTGTGTGTGTGTGAGAGAGAGAGAGAGAGAGAGAGAGAGAGAGAGAGAGAGAGAGAGAGTGAGTGAGTTAGCTAGCTCTTGGATAGGATGGGGATTGCAGATAAGAATATGGAGGATCAAAGTTTACCAGTTTCCCCAAGGAATGTGAAAACCTTTTTGGAAATGGATTTAATGTATCTGAAGGGACTGAAATAAATTGCAGTGAAGTTCTTTTTGGTTCTAATTTAAACCCTCCATATAAAACCTATATAGGAATTGAGCAGCATGTCAGACCAGTATGACTTAAAGATAGTTTGTAAAAAAGTGTTCCTCACTGTGAAAAAGCCAGACTTTTGTTTTAAGTTCACAGCATGAAAAAAGGGAACCTGTAGGAAAGATCCACAAATAAATTCTTGTAATGGGGAATTTGATTTCTATAAACTTACTGCATTAGATAGGGCTTAAATATACAATACATGGAGATCCAAGATGCTAGCAAGGAAGAATGATATTACCAGCAGGCACCAGGGTCCAATGGCAAATATGCAGGTTATGGATACAATCTCTTCATTTTTTTTGCAGTACTAGAAACAGTGGGTCATAACTCAGATAAATTCTCTTTAAAGCAACGTTTCTCATATTTGGCAACTTTAAGATTTGCTGGGAACTGGGGAAACACTACCTCAGAGCAAGAATCACTCATTTAATTTCACACACAATATTCACAAGGTTTGTTTGATCCTAGAATCAAATGTAATGTTTTCTTTGAGGATTTGATTTAGGACCTCATTTTTTTTTTGCATGGTCTTCATGAACTGTAAACTGGAACCAAATAACGGATAGTAGATTTGTTAAAATACCTTGTACAAACTCAAACATGTTTATAGCTGTAAAATTGTAAGCCAGAATGTGAAATCATGCTTAGAGCCTATGGATATATTTCCTCCTTTCTTCCTTAAACAAAGAAATGATCTAAAATCTGCAGAAAATTTTAAATTACAGTGAATATATCAAAATGAGACCTGTCTTTAAAGAGATGACTTATAACTTGGTGTCAGTTAAATGGCACTGAAATAAGCTCTACTCTTGGTAACTATATGGACAAATGCTTACATTTTCACAGGCCTTAAGTAATAACTCAAAGGGATGTGATGGCTCAGTGGCTTGATGATTAGAAAGGTTGGCAGTTTGATGGTTCAAATCCCTAGCTGGAGTGAGCTCCTGTTACTTGTGCCAGCTTCTGCCAACCTAGCAGTTCAAAAGTATGTAAAAACGCAAGTAGAAAAATAGGAACTACCTTTGGTGGGAAGGTAACAGCATTTCGTGCGCCTTCAGCATTTAGTCATGCTGGCCATGTAACGACAGAGACTTCTTCAGACAGTGCTGGCTCTTTGGCTTTGAAATGGAGATAAACACCGCCCCCTGGAGTCAGGAAAGACTAGCACATATATATGAGGGGAACCTTTACCATTTAAGTAATAACTTGCAGGTCTTTCAAGGACTTTCTGATAATTTCTTTGACCCCTTTAATTTACGTCTCTGTTGTCTGTCACTTTTTCATTAACTATGTTTAAGTGGATGTCTTAAATTGGGGGTCCCCAACCTCCCAGCTGTGGCCACTACTGGGCTGCGGCCTGGGCAAAACTGGGCTGTGGGAGAGATGGGTAAGCGTGCACATGTGAAGTTCCGTGCGCATATGTAGGGAACTTGCTCTTGTGAGCAAAGTCCATTCACAGAAATGGAGCTTTGAAAGTAAGCGCCTTCTGCTCATGCATTTGGAGCTTCATGTACAAGCACAAGTGCCTGCCACTCATGCAAATGGAGCTCAGGGGTGCCCACTGCTCATACAAATGGAACATGCATGCATCTGTGAACCTGCCACTCTCATGCCCCCCCCCCCCTTGGCCAGGCCGGCCATCAAGCTGGAAAGATTAGAGACCACTGTCTTAAATGATACCACATAAAGAGTCCAGACTGGATTAGCTTTCCCATCCAAAATATTGCTTCAAAGAATGAACGTGTGTGAAGAAACACCATTCTTCAAGTTAATAGGTGAATCTGGCTTTCCCACTGACTTTGCTAGTTAGAAAGTTGCAAAAGTTGACCACATGACCCTGGAATATTACAACCTTCATAAATACATGCCAGTTGCCAAGAGTCCGAATTTTGATCTTGTGACCATGGGGATGCTGCAATGGTTGTAAGTATGAAAAGTGGTCATACATAACTTTTTTCAATGCCATTGTAACCTCAAATGGTTGTAAGTCGGGAATTACTTTTCTACAGGTATGTGTGTCTGTTGTATACACTCATACATATAGAGTAAATATCCTCCTCCTAACATTTTTGCATTGCAGTATTCAATCAGCAGTTATATTTGAGGTTTCAATCTTGTCCACAATAAAACATTCTAATCCAACTACATCTGGAAGTTTTCTGCCAGTTCTAGATGAAATCTAAACTAAGGGCAAACTGTCTCCAGGCCTGTGATCTATCTCCAGTGTCATATCTGAATGGAAGCTGACATTCCTGGTTAAGGCAGAGGTGCCAAGTATTCCCCTTATCTAAGTCAACTTTGTATGTGTATTTACCGTATGTCTTTTGTGTGCAGGTTTGAAACATAAATATAGTAAAAGTACTAAAGTACTAAAAAGAGTCCCTCTTTAATTTAATCTGGCCATTCAAAACTGATTAGAATGCCATCCGTTTTAGAATTTCAAAACATAGCTGACATCTTACAGCACAGGTGTCAAATTTGCAGTGTCACATTGCTGTCGTGTTTTTCCCCTTCATGGAGCTGGGGTGAGTGTGGCCTATGTGTGATGCATCCAACCTGCAGGCAACCAGTTTGATACCCTGTTTTACAGGGATATTTTCAGCATTGATGATATGTAAAACAAAGCTTCAGTTGTTTTGTGTGTGTTGTGTCTATATGTATGTGTATGTGCACATGCGTGTGATGGGGGGGGGAGAGAACAGAATCAATTTGCAAGACCTACTGAAATGGTTTTTCGTATTGTAAGGATCGTAGCATTTAATAGTGTATACCTGTTTACACGTTTATTAAAAAGCATCAAACCTTTTTATGAGCAAAGCCTATGAAACAAAACATGTTACTGAAAGTGAAATAAGAAAAAAAACATACTTTTAAAACTTAAAAACTGCTACCCCTCCCCCTCAACATCTGAATATTAAAATAAGAAAGAAAGGATGGCATTAAGGAAATTTTAGTTTAAAATATTTCTTGAGAATTTAAATTGCATTTATTATGGTAAATTTCTGACAAAAGCTATGTGTATTAGGGATGAGTGAATGAAAATAGATGTGAATTTAATGAAGATGTTAACATGCTCCATTAGCAAACCTGACAGGCTAGAATACTAACTCACTAATATGGGCAGTAAAATGGACCGGATAAATAATTATTCCATACAAGATAGATCCTGTAATTGTTGCAAGTATAGTTAAGTAGACACACTTCAATAATTCCACATATGTTAATATGCAGTTATTCAAGTTCAATAATTGCTTCTCTTTGGAAATAAAGAGAATAAACAAAACAACACTAGGGCATCATGGAGAAAGAATACTGCTGGAAAAGGATAATCATGGCTTATTTTTCTAATTTCCCATTCATTTGAGCTGCATATTATTCATAGACATCTGAATGAGAGTACCACGTTATTCTAATCTAGACCAACCTTCTGGAAAAAATATAATTATAATGCATATAATTTAACCCTCAGCCCTTCTGTTTCAGTTTTGAAATGCAAACGACTCCATTAAAACACAGTTTTTGGAGGATACTTTAAGGTGTTTGTCTATACAGTAACCAGAGCACTGAGAAAGAGGCATCTTCTACTACTTGATATGAGTAATATAGGCTGCCTGCAAATGGCCTATTAGATGGTATGGAAGTGTATAGATATTTTAAAGTAGAGTAAATGGCAAGAAAGAATATTACCCATTCAGAGCTGATATAGAAGTCAGTCTACTGATTTATAGCCGACGTTCCCTATAGCAAGGAAAGTGACATGACAATTTTGAAGCTGCAGACTGAGGCAAATGATATGTCAAAGAGAATATAAATTTTCAGTAATAATGCAAAGTGCAGAGATATAAACAGGAGAGGTGGAGACAGGATGTAGTGTTGAGACAAAGATTCGCAGTGTTAACAACTGGGCACCACAACTATTGTTTTTCACCACAAGGCGAAAACAGTACCACCTCTTCATAAATTAGGAGGAAAAAAACCCCTCTGATGCATTTCTTTAAATAATATAGCTATATAATTAGCAATTAGCACATTTGAAACAAAAAGGTAGAGATGAAAACATAGTCCCATGATCACTTTATACACAATTTTATAGATTTACTCATAATTTTGGTTCACAAAACATACATATTTTAAAAGTTTTTCTCTGCTTCTCCAAATTGATTGAGCCTTTTGTGTAGTTTTTGTGTAGATCAGAGGTGTCAACCTTGCAGTGTCACATCATCATGTGACATTGTGGTTTTTCTTCCCTTTGCTAAACTGGGAGTGGATGTGCCCAGCACATGGCGGATCTGGCCTGTGGGCCTCAAGTTTGACACCCCTGGTGTAGATTCTACCACCACCACTGAGGTACACCTAAGCATCCTGGATAGATCACCTCAGAGCTTAATCTTTTCATTGTGTCCTATAGTTAAGCCAGCTATAAGAAGCTGAAGAAGCTTCTTAGATAAGAAGCAAAACGTCTTCAAAGAAAAACCAGAAAGTCCAGTTGCCTTTTGAAAGTCCAGTTGCCTTTTATTTTCTTCTATTCAGTCATGTTTGATTCTTGGAGACTGCCTGAATAATTCCCTGCAGTTTCCTTGGCAAGGTTTTTCAGAAGTGGCTTGCCATTGCTACCTTCCTAGCGTTGAGCGAAAGTGACTAACTCAAGGTTCCCCCAGATCAGAAAGGGACAATTCACTGCAGCCAACTTTCCTTCCACAGCCATCTCACCATGGTCACTTCTCTGTGGCAAACCCACAGATAGCATTTATTACATTGAGTTATCCCACATGGAATTGTCCACAGTGAATTGTCCCATGGTGAATTAGCCACAATTAGATGGCTGTGGCAATTTGGCTGTGGTGAGTTGTCCTAGATTCCTCCCCCTTCCAAGTTGGCTTTGTGCCTAAGGTGGGATTAGTCTCCTGGTTTCTAGTCTGATTCCTTAGCTACTATGCCAAAGGCTTTCTTACAAAACGTAAGACTACATTAACCAAGAGAGGATATGGTACTATTGTGAGATGGGCAGGTGTATACATTAAATAAACCAATAACTTTGATTGTATTGAATTTACTTCTTTTTTTTATATCCATGTAAATTAAGGGGGTTTCTATCTGTGCAACTTCTACATGCTTCCTGCTTCTTTTGGACATAAGATATTTTCCCTCTTTTCAGTTTGGTGACTGAACCAATGTCCGTCAAGGTCTTATTCTTTACACTACTTATTTTGCAGATAACAGCCTCTCTCTCTCTCCCCCCCCACACACCTGCAAATGCTGTTTCCACCAGACCCTATAAGATTAAGGGAGCTTCTTCCCCCAGTGGGTTAAATAGACACTCCCATTCAACACCATTTTTTAAAAAAAATATTTTTAATAGTAATTTTATTAAATATTACAATTACAACGATAAAATATAAAAAAGCTAAACAAAGAAAACATCAAAAAATAGAATCTACAGAAAATGAAAAACACAGTTATTACATAAGATTTCTTTTCTTCTCATGTCCTATTTCTTATCTAAAAACAAACCCTTAAAACTCATCATTTCAGTCCTCATGTCAGCAAAAGTCCAGAAAAAGTTATCAGAGACAACATTATATCTACTTTAACCAAATTTATGTTTGTTTCTTTCAACACTCTTGGTCTTTATAGTTCCTTCAAATAATGTTCTTGATTTCTTTTCATTTTTTATTTGTCTCTTCTTGCAAAATTCTTCAAAGCCTTAACAAGACTCTTTTATAAATCCAATATAGGAAAACATTCCATGGTACTCTCTTGGTTAATTATTTCCATGTCCCTTTTAATTAAAAGGATAGTAGTCAGTTTCTTTGTAATGTCCATTATAGTATCTTTTCCCATATAATTCTTGTAGTCTAGCATTTTAAAATCTATTTTCATGCCAATCTCAGTCTTATCAGATAATACTTGGTCTTCTTTCATAACATTGTTTAAACACAACGTATCTATAGAGGCAGACAGTTTTAAAATTATCTTCTGGGTACATTGTAAAACTATATCCTTCAATAAGTCCAATGCTTCATTCTGTAGTAGTAACTGAGATTTAAGTGTTCTTCTCTTTTAACTGTAATCATTAGCTCCTTCTGTTTCCTCTAGGGTCCAGTCTTCAAAGCCTTATCCTATCATATATTTTTTTAAAAGAGTTCAAAACAAAAGCATTTTCCCATGGGAAGGATTCTTATAATTAATTCCAAAAATGTATTTGAAATTCATCTGGACCCTTCATCCCTTTGTAACTTTCCAAAATCAAAATTCTAATCAACCTTTTGTTGTTTATTCTAAAATAAAATTTGTTTAAGCTTTTAAACTTGTATTTAAAATTTCTTTCACTAACGATTGAAGGGAAGTCATCTAGTGCTATAAACTTATCAATTGAATGGTTCCTAACAGCTCAAAAGCAGTTAACAAGCAATTACCAAAAGTGATTAGAAAAAGAACTATACGAAACCTGTGTCCTTTTGAAGGCAACAGCCATGGCTTGAACAACATGGCTATTCCTTCATCTCCTAAAGTTCAAAGTCTGTCTGACACTGTGACCATCCTTTATCAAGCCAAGTCCCAAAACACTGGAAAATTTCTAGAAGCCTGGTATAGTGAAAAATTAGCATCAATAGACACATAGACATAAACAATATTTATATACTATGCAAAAGAGACAACCAACAAGTCAAAATGGGAACAAAAAGAAATTTATTTCTTGTGTGCCCAATCACACTTGGCCAATAAAGAACATTTTACTATTCCAATAACAATACCTCCCCATCAGCAGTCAACACCCAGATGAGCATAGATTAATTCCAAGATTAACATCAGACCAACAATCAAGTAAATAATATCCCACTCTGGAAACTGCCAAATAAGCCAACTTTAAACAGCTTGACCAAAGAACCTCTAATATCATCCCCACCAGAGGTGGGTTGTTCCCTGTTTGGCCCGGTTCAGCCGAACAGGTAGTGGAATTCAGGCCTGGGTCACAGAACCAGCAGCAACCCAACTCAACACTATTTTGGTTTTTAGTGACTGTGCTTGCACAATTCACTGTTAATTGTTCTGCGCATGTGCAAAGAACAATTTACATTGAACAGTGCATGCACATGTGCGGGTTGTGAACTGGTAGTAAAACCGGCAGCAACCTACCCCTGACACCCACCAACACTGACAAACCCTGCTCTTTATGAGCACTGATGATGTTACTGTCAGGGTTCTAAAAAACATCCAAAATTAAATCAAAGTCCAAGGCAAAGTATTTCTCAAAATTCCAATTTATTAAGACAGTTATGTTGGCACATCTGTGGAAACCCGAATCTGAAAGTTTCCTGGTTTTCCCCACCCAGTTGAAAGTTCATAATCTTGCCCCACACCCACAAGTCCATTACATGGTCCAATCTTCCACTGCCATGCTGGCAGTTCCAACCATCCAGTTCCGGTCAGGTGCAGAGATGTAGAAACAAAGGATGACCTTGGATTCTAGAAAGGGATTTTATTTTGGCAACATCATATTCTACTCCTTACTATTCCCTCTCCCAATTCCCCACTAATGAAACAGCATAGTAGAATAGAATATTAATGTGGCAGGCCAAAGATCCCAAAAGGAACCGGCTTGACAATTACCTAGTTTGGATAATGATTCATCTGCAAGAAAATAACCAAGCTCAGAAAACACCAAGGACCCCTTTCGGTGGGTATCAAACTTGCTGTGTCACATTGTTCTTGTGCGATTTTTGTGATGCTTTCCCCCATTCATGTAGTCTCTTCAGGAATATCAACTGTACCAATTTCAATTTCAATTTCAATTTGTTTATTTATAGGCCGCCCTTTTCCCTGAGGGGACTCAGGGCGGCTTACAGTCACAAAGGGAAAGGAAGTGTGGGACAATAACAAAAAAGAAATGTGCACAAAGTAAAAATTAGATAATAAAACTCAACATTCACTCAACATTCGGGGGGGGCAAAATCAAATTATCCCCAGGCCTGACGGGCTAGCCAGTTCTTGAGGGCTGTGCGGAAGGCCTGGACGGTGGTGAGGGTACGAATCTCCACGGGGAGATTGTTCCATAGTGTCGGAGCCGCAACAGAGAAGGCTCTCCTCCGAGTAGTCGCCAGTCGGCACTGACTGGCGGATGGAATACGGAGGAGGCCAACTCTATGCGATCTGATGGGGCGCAGGGAGGTAATCGGCAGAAGGCGGTCTCTCAAATAGCCAGATCCACTACCATGGAGCGCTTTATAGGTGGTGAGTAAGACCTTGAAGTGCACCCGGAGACCAACAGGTAGCCAGTGCAGCTCACGGAGGATCGGTGTTATATGGGCGAACCGTGGTGCGCCCACGATCACTCGCGCGGCCGCGTTCTGGACTAGCTGTAGTCTTCGGATGCTCTTCAAGGGCAGCCCCATGTAGAGCACATTACAGTATTCCAGCCTAGAGATCACAAGGGCTCGAGTGACTGTTGTGAGGGCCTCCCGATTCAGGTAGGGCCGCAACTGGTGCACCAGGCGAACCTGGGCAAATGCCCCCCTGGTCACAGCTGAAAGATGGTGGTCAAAAGTTAGCTGTGAATCCAGGAGGACTCCCAAGCACTTATTGGCAATTTCAAGACTTTTCCTTAATTTCAAGTCCTTTCCTTGTCCAGAGAGGAATTTCTAAGAGCCGGTCTATTTGCTGGCTCTTCATTCAGCCACAGCCATCATCCCTATTTTCACTGGCAGCATCTTCAATTTGTCATTTTTCCTTGGAAATCAATTTTCACCCATTTTTAGATAACTTGTTTCCTTGATTCAATAACTTGATTAGTTACTTAGAACTAATTATAAGGGATTTTCTGCTTTTCCCAAGGAGTGTGTCATAATAAGTCTATTTTCATTCTCTAACAGGTGTTATCAGACTATCCTGCTAAGAGTAGAAAAGTGAGGCAGTTTTTCATGAGAAGAGTACTCATCTGCTCACAAAAGAATACCTTATGCCACCAGGCTTGAAAATTTGAGTTTAGACAACCTTGAACTACGTCGTCTAACCTAAGCATAGTACAAAAAATTGTCTGCTACACGTCCTACCAGTCAACAATGACTTCAGCTTCAGCTGCAATAATACATAGGCAAACAATAGATACAAACTCAAGGTAAACCACTCCAAACTTAATTGCATAAAATACAACTTCAGGAACAGAGTGGTCAATGCCTAGAGTGCTCTACCTGACTCCCTTCTTACTTCCTCAAATCCCCATAGCTTCAACCTTCAACTATCTACTGTGGACCTCACACCATTCTCAAGAGATCTGTAAGGGGATGTGCCTAAGCACACTAACATTTCTACCATTCCTATCCTACTGTCCCCATTTATTTGTATTCATTTCATGTGCTCATGTCAATGTTTTACTTATACCTGTTATCTCATATATGTTCAAATAAATAAATGAATGAATGAATGAATGAATGAATGAATGAATGAATGAATGAATGGACTGTGTTGGGTGGGCAAGCAGAAGAATCATAGGAACTTCTTTTTTAATGTAATCACCTCTCAAGAGGTGTATAAAAATAAAAGGAGTCTGCAGATTTTATTCTTATGTCCAGTTGGAGGTGGCATGCATCTGCGTTTCAAGGCCATTGAGCCAATGCTGACTGAAGATGTTTCTGCAGTCATATGGCCAGTCTGATGTTGAGTGCTGTTTCTTCCCCACCAAACTGATACTTATTTGTTGTGGCCCAGCAGGATCCGTTTGAGCTGCTGATGGACTCGAATAGCAAGGAACCCTATGAGTCTGGTATGGAAGAGGTGGAGGACCCTGGGCAGGTTCAGACTCAGAGCAGGGACCGAGAGGCTGGTTGGCCACCAGGAAGTGCCTGAGGCATGGAGCAGTGGGGAGGACTCAAGGTAGTTTGTTCCTGATGCCAGGCAAAGGAGGACGGAGAAACGGAAGCAGCAGCTTCATGAGAGATAATCAAGCCCAGGTGGTTGTGGTTTGGCCCCTCCCAAGTGTGTATATAAGTGAGAAATTGGGAGGGGTCCTTTTGCAGGACACAACTGTTCGTAACAGTCTTGAGGAACTCTTGTCTTGTCTGTTTTGTATTTCCGTTCTGTTTGGTTTAGGTTGCTGGCAACCGTTCTTGCATTAGAGTGTTGTCTGGGCTTTCAGCCAACGGAGTTGTAATTTCTGTGATTAAAGAGTGGCAAATAGCCAAGCCTGTGTCTGCGTTACTCACAGGCCGGAGGGGGGGGGTGTCAGAACACTTATTTATCTACTTGCATTTGTACTTTCGAACTGCTAGGTGGACAGGAGCAAGGTGAAGATGGGTGTTCCCCCTCTTATGTGATGCTCCAGTCTTGAACCCAAGCTCTTGACTTTCCAGCTGACAAATCCAGTGTCTTAACCACTGAGCTATCACACTGCCCAAAGAAGTATATATGCAGAGAAAATAAATAAATACATTTCTTCTGTTCGTAATTTTGTTAGCCTTTTTAAGCTGTCTGGTGATTATTTACTTATTAATCAAATTTATGTAGCTGTTCATCTCATGTAAAGTGACTCCATCTACAGACTTATTTTAAGTACATATAACCAGGATGGCACAGTATTAATAAGATCATATATTTAAATGTAGCTTTAATAATTGTTTGTGCCAGGACTGAAAAGTCTATAATTTTTATTTGTGCTATTATTGCAAAAATTCACTTCTTTTAATGTGTTGTTGCTGTTATTATTATTATTTTTCTCCATAGAACATACTCATTCTGAAGTAATACTCTAAAGTTACTACTGGCAAGTCCCCTGTATCTCCTTCTAAGACAACTTATTCTTTAGCTAAAAAGTAATATAGCCACAGTGATTTATTTCCAGCAGAATTATTGAAGATAAATGTTAGCTGGTGGACTCCAATATTGCCCAAACTTTTTACTGACATACACCATTCATTTTAGAAGCCAGCAGACTGGACCAAATCCATCACTGTCCCATTATATTAAAAGGGGAACAAAAGAAATCTAGTGAATTATCACACAGTCTGCTGAGTATTGTAAGCAAGCTTTATTCAGGCAAGTCTGTTGGAAATTGGTGGACTGGATGCTGCAAGATAACATTTTAGTGGAGGAACAAGCCAGATTTAGGAAAGGTGGGTCATCTTTAGACAATTTCCCAGTCCTTCAGCATTTAGATAGAAAAAATATGATACTCATCATATGGGAAATTTTTATGTAACCTTTATAGGTCTGAAGGCATCATTGTATTTGATTCCCAGGAACAGGTTTAGGAAAAACTGATTACCTTGTGTATTACTTGGCATCTTCTTTCCTTAGTTCTCCATTGAGGTGAAGATAGCATCCAGGCATGGGTTGACTTTGTCTGCTCATGGATTGAACTGAGTCTGTTGAAGCTTGTTAAAACACACTCCTGTTGCTAGGCACACCCAGCTTTCAACTCAGTCCACTCTGAAAGGACAGGACATATCATCCAGTTGCTCCTTCTTCAAAACTGATTTATATAGTAATAGTTGAGATTTCCAAAAGATTAATCTTGTGAGTATGAAACTCCATGAGAAAACTGCATGACACAAGGCAGATGGCATTCAAGGGTATTTCCCCTTGTTAAGCAAAGGGTGAAACAGGACTGCATTGGGCCCCTACTTTTATCACATAAAAGTTTTAAGCGTTCTCTAGACTTCTGTGGAATAAGTTTTCAAGTTCCTGGGTAATTGGGATAAATTTAGACTTAACATCCTGTGGCTTTTCTCCTCAAAGTCTAAGACCAATCTACTTGGAAAAAGCCTATCAAAAACAAAGAAGTGAATCAACCTCAGATCTACCGAAAGGTCTAAGTTTCAAGTGAAAATTATATAACTCAAACTTACTTGGAAAACCTTTCCCAGCGGCCTGTGGTTTTGCTAACATTTTTTGCTTGTGCAAAGTTCAGCTTTGATGTACTAACTTTATTATCTCTAAAAGGGAGATTTAATAGTATTTCTCATGTCCACACTGTGATAGATACAGTCTAACATCTTAAAAGATCCAAAAATTAGGAGATTAACAAGGCCTTACAAAACAGCAACACACACAAATTAATACTACCCTATGCTAAATAAATAAATGTGTTACAGGTAGTTCTCGACTTTCAACAATTCATTTAATGACTGTACGAAATTACATTGAAAAAATGACTTATGGCTGTTTCTCATGCTTATGATAGTAGCAGCATTCTCAGGGTCATATGATCAAAATTCAGATACTTGGCAACTGATTCATATTTATGACAATTGCAGTATTCCAGGATCATCGGACCTTCTAACAAGCAAAGCCAATGGGGAAACCAGACTCACTTAACAACCACATTACTAATTTAACAACTGCAGTGATTCACTTAATAATTGTGGCAATAAAGGTCATAAAATGAGGTAAAACACACATCACAACGGTCTTGGTTAGGAACAGAAATTTTGAGCACAATTGTGGTTGTAAGTTACCACTTCTTTTTATAAATCCTCCTCCTTCTCCTTCTCCTTCTCCTTCTCCTTCTCCTCCTCCTCCTCCTCCTCCTCCTCCTCCTCCTCCTCCTCCTCCTCCTCCTCTCTTTCCTCTCTTCTCCCTTTCCCTCCCTCCCTATCTCTCTCCCCCCCTCTCTCTCCCCTGTCTTTGCCAGAGTAGAAAAAAATTCTCCATGGCACATCTCAAAAGTATAGCTGCAATCCCCTCATAGTTTCATGGATTATTTCTTTGTTTCTTTGTGTCAGAATCATCACAACAATTAAAATAAGGTATACTATATAACAAAAAAACCCCATAAAATGCAAGATTAAAATAAGTACAAGTTAAACAAATCTTTCCCAGAAACTAGCAACATTAATTGCATTCTGTTATGTTAACATGAAGTCTTCAAAGGTATACTGAACAGGTTAGACAAATTTTATGTATTATTGTCTGCATGTCACTGCAATCGCAAAGGATAGATAGCCCATTGTTCAGGGTGTCTTTGGATCTTATTATACCCATGTGCAGTTTATTACATGGATTATTTATATGGGGATATAGCTATAATAAATGCATTTTTTCTGTATGTTTTATGAAATAAGTTCTGAACTGCCTATAGGAAACTGAGCCTTACATTTCAAAATGTGGGTAAAAACAGATGGTAGGTTAAGTGGGAGAAAAGCAGCAGTCACATTTTGGGGAAAAAAGGCACCAAGAATAATAAGAATAAGTTGCTTTTGAGAATTTCCATATACACTGTTCTTTTTTTCCCCTCCCTTGCTTACTGAGAATTCAGATACTATGTGGGATAAAATGAAAATGGCCTTTTAAGCATTAATTATCTATTTTTAAATTCTAAATTTATTACATATTTTTCCCAAAAACAAAAATAGTTACTATTTTAATGGTGGTCTTGGATATCCTTTTTTTGTTCAAGCAATGAAGCAAATCATCTATGCTAATGTACAGGGTTAAAATTTTGGCAGTCTTAAATTAGTATGCTATTAAAACTGGGTAAAGCTTTTAAAAATGCAATTAAAACGTAAGCCTAGCTAATTTATCTACAGTTAGTATTTTCATTACCTGGAAAGGAAAGCCTAGGTCTACAGAAAGCAAATCCAATTTTTTGGGACACGTAGTCATTCCAATGACTATTCTGAAGTAAAGTCCATTAAACTATGTGTAACTTACTTCCAGATCAGTAAAGATAAGAATGAAAGACTCTAGTAATTTAATTTTCTCTCCTAAAAACAAAGCAGTGAGATAGTTCTTGAAATGTATGTTTGCTATCCAGGTGCATTTATTTACTTAGATTAATTTCGTTGGAATTTTTTTTTGAAAATTTGGAGTGTTAGGTACATTTTAGAGGTAATTAAAACAGCTAGTCTGGGATTTGGGACTTAGGGAAGGGTTCTCTGAGGAACACCACAAATTTAGATAACTCATAGACCAATTCCCATTAGATTCTCCCCCTACTTTTTATTACAAAAATCATGTACAAAATAAAATTTTCTCTTCTACAAATTGAAATATGATCTATTATTTACAACAAAATGGTTTAATTTTATTGATTTGTTTGTTGCTTCCTGTTTGCCAATATTTTTAAATTTCACCCTTCATTTAGTTACTTTAACTCCCTGTAAATTCTCAAATAATTGCCTGCTAATCTTTTAAGACTTGATTTGAACATGGCTGGGTTCGGACTTCTGAGTGCAGGAAACTAGAGTTTTCCTCATATTCCATTCCTTTCAGGAAATCTTAGCCACCATTAGGCAATTGATGCTGAGTTAGTCTAACTGGTTGGATATTTTTTGGGTTCCAGCTGGGGCCTGACGCTATCTTCAGCAGGGTTTCTTCTCTTCATCACTTGTGGCTTGATATTGCTGGCTTTCCTGTCTAGCTCCTGCCTCTACTTTTTACTAATTTCACCAGCCATTTTTACTGGCCAAACTTTTTTCCACAATTGTTTTTCTAGATGTTTTCTCATTTTGCCATTACTCCACTCTACTAGTTGATCATGCTAGCTAGGTTTCCTGCCAGTGCTTGATTCTGTGCAGGCCACAGTCAACCCCCCTACTGGTTTGTGTCTTCTGTGTATCATCTCTCAAGTGGGCTATGATTTCCTTGCCTCTTCTCACAAATTATGTTTGGATGGGGGTGAAATGCTACTGGTTCAGGGTGAACCAGTAGTAAACAACAGCTAATTTAAAAAAAATAGTTCCAATGATCAGCTATGTGACAATCAGATGTGCTGTGCAATTTATATTCACTAGAAAGCAGGAAATCCTGCTTTCTAGCAAATCTAAATCATACGACACAACTGTTCCCCCTCACTGTTTTACTTACCTTTGCAGACTCAAAAAAGGCTTCTTAGTGCCTGCGGTGTGCATGCGCACGAAGTGCACATTTGGCCTGAATGCGTGTGCACGAAGTGCACCGGTAGCAGACTTCAGAGCATTTCACTCCTGATTTGGATCCCACACTAAGGCCACTATCAGTCTGCCAGCCAAAGTCTTTGGGGCCATGCTACTGCTGAACTGATAAATTCTTCTCATCCCTTTTTGGCTCATGTTTGGCGTCGTTTCTGTATCTTTGATCTTTTTGTCTTGGCACTGAAAGAGGCTACCTTGAAGTCTTTGGTCTTGCCTGCTGGGATCCTGAAACAATCTGGACACAGCATCCAAACATAGTCTTCTTCAGCCTTCTCCTTGCCTACAGCAGCTATTTCTGGTCAACCAAGCTGCATGTAAAGTTATCTGGCTTTATCTCACAATTCATACCACATAGGATATATGTGTAGGATATTTTTCCCTGTTGAGCTATCAGCAATGTCATAATTCCAGCAACTTTTCTGTCACTGTATAATATTCAATGGTTTTTTTCCCATATTGGAAGCATTCACAAATTATGAAGTTCTATTTTAATGAAAAATGCCCTTCAGGTCATTTCCAATATTAAAATCCCATAATTTTATAGTAGTCAATTAAATCTTTGAGCATGCCTAGAACTCTCTCATATCTAAAGTATCTTCTTTAAAGGGCAGATACAATATTTTACAGGCCTGAAGGATTGTTTATAACTGCAAATTAGAAGGTTATCTGGCATATTACTAGCTTGCACTGCTCTTTTCAAACTGGTATACAAACTATGATTCAAAACACCAAGGTGATATTAATAAAAAGGAGTTACTACACAACATACAGTAATATTGGAAACACATTATTAATATATTAGGGCAAATAGTGTAATGGTACAGGTTATTAGTTCTTTAGCTTCTCACTTGATATATAATTGGAAATGAATATAAGAGGTGGCATATGAATCCTCATTGATTTACTCTGAATCCAAAGAGCACTGATAATTTCTGCCAAAGGTTGACTCATTTGAAAGAGAACAAAAAAGAATTTGCAGAGTCAGTATTGAGAAAGATGCATTAAGAATATTACTGTGTTTGCTCATAGTTCTGCATATGCATTAGAATGGCAGGATGAATTTTTTTTTTAAGAAACTCAACTAAAATTTTAGCAATATTTTAATATATTTCAAGTGACAGGCTCTGCTGAGCACTGAACTTCTCAGTTACTCTTGCATCACTAAATCTTTTTCTTAATGATGAAATACATCAAGTGATAGGTTCAGGAACACTGGATACCTTATAAGGCTTGTATAATAAGTGCCAGATTTCATCTAGTGATTTTAATGTAGCCAAACATTTAGGCTTAGAGGGAATTGGTCTATATTTAATAGTGCATTTTATTTAAAGGCAAGAATAGCAGCCAATGTGCTACCATCAGATATCAGAATGAAACAAGGCAGTATGATTTTTTTAAAAAAAAACTGTGCCTACTTTTATATGCATTTTGATGCTTTGCACTCTGTATATAAATTTATTTTAAATTTCTCTCTGTCTCTCTCTCTCTCTGTGTCTCTGTAAACAGAAAGTTAAACTGAATTTATATAGATACATGTACAGCATCAAAATGTCTGTGTGCGTGTGTGTGTGTGTGTGTGTGTAAAATTCACCCATCCATCTTCAGGAAGAAAGGAAATTAATTTCTTTATTGGAACAGAACAATAAGAGAACACAGCAACAGACAAATCATCCAATAGGAAAATATGGTAGCCTGCTGTTCAGATTTAAGACTTTGCAAGTTATTGACAAATAGTTTTTGTCTGCACATGGGATATTATTATTAATAACAACAATAATAGTAAATAATATACAATCTAATGCCTTATGACTCTGGGCAGCTTAGAATTGTTAAAACACAACATGCACATCCACAAAAACTTCGCAGGAGAGAAGAAAGAACAATGGTGGCAGAAAAGTAAACCGAGAAGGGAACAGGAAGGAAGGAAGGAGCTTAAATCATGCTCTCCAAAGTGCTGGGTAAAGAACTGGTTTTGAATGCCCCTTAAAACACCAGCAGGGTGGGAGCTGTTGAAATCTCTGGAGGAACTTCGTTCCAGAGGGCAGGTGCTGCTAGGGAAAAAGCGGACATCCAGGCACCAAATAAGTGGCATGTAGAGCACATCAAGCCTGCCAGATCGAACTAGCTAGGCAGATACTCTGGGAAGATTTTCTTAAGCCAGTTTAAAATCAAGTCCAAGAAAATAACAGTTTAAGTGCTAACTGCAGATATACTCTGAATATGTTTTTTATGTTGTGGTCGAGCATTGCATGTGTTGCTGAGTTTAATGTATTTAATAATAAATGCTGTACGGTTTCATGAATTTTTTTGCCTTATTATTTTTTAATTATAGCTTATTGCATTTATTGAGTTTTATTAACCAATTTTTAGTCTTAACGATGTATTTTTATAAGCCACTCTGGGAGAGATTTGCCCTCGGAAAGGGTCAAGAAATGTCTAGGGAAATAAATGTTGATTTGTAAAAGAGGTTGGTTTTACTAGAAGAAGGCTGGCTATTTACTTCAATTCATTTTAAATGGACTTGTTCTAAATTTAGACACCATTTATTCATAATCAAAAACAATTCTCCATTTATTAGTCAGAAATAGTTATTTCTAAAATAGAAAATTTAATAAAGTGTATAATTATGAATTTACTCAAATCACAGTTAAAACTTCTTTGGATCATACGTATAGATGTGACTTTGCTTACACGTGGGGAACAGAGGACTTTCTGCAGAGTGGTGTTCTATACAATTAAGTAATGCAATTGCTTAGATCAGTTCACATTTGACAAAATGACAAAGGTCTTTGGAACTAAGAAATATAGATATTTTAATGGTAGGATAAGTCCCAAGTTTCAACTTCAATAAAATATTGCATTTTCTTTCACTATTACATATATATTCATTAAATGTCCAGGAGGGTCTTTGCACAGCTTTCTATTGTGCAGCAGTATTGATCAGTAGGCTCTGGTCATGGTTACTCATGGCTTAGTCTGTCCCATCAGATCTGGCAGAAAAGACATGTTACAGGTCCCATCTGCTAGGAAGCTACAGGTCGCAGGAAGTGGGCCTTTTCTGCCATGACACTTTCCTTATAGAACATCCCTCCCCTCCCCTCCCCAAAGTGATACTGGACACATCTCTGTTAATTTTCTATAAGTGCCACAAAACCTGATTACGCCATTGGGCCTATAGTCCCAGGGGACCGGCAAAGTACTGAGGTGACACCATTGGGATTAGCCTCTACTGTCCTCCCTTAGCCTTTGTGGATTTTAATTTTTTTTATAATAATTGTTTTTCTGTCAACTGTTTCATAGTCTTATTGTACAACACACAAAGTCAGTTTTTGTGAGGTAGGCTGCCATTTAAATGCAATGAATAAATGTGATGAATAAAGGCAAGACATATTTATACAGCAGATAGCCTTAGTGATAATAAAGTGATAAGTAAAAAAAAAATCCATTATTCCCCTAATTCAAATAATAGACAACAACAATGGAGCTTTAATACATGTAACATCTTCAGTGTATGTGGCACCATGTTCATGAGACTTTAGAAAAGGCAGCGTGGGAGGAGAGAAAAGAAAACTACAGAGGAGTTTTTATGCACTGATAATTTATTATCTAATAAACTCTAGCCTACCTTCTTTATTCCCAGTGTTCTCATTATCTGTATACAACTTAATGCCCCATTGCTAGCAGCAGGGTTGCAAGGATATTATTGAGCAAATCTTCTACTGCTTTTCATCAGTAGTTACATGAGGGGGTGGCACTTATGTTGGAACTATGCAGATCCAGGCCAAGCAAATGAGAAAGCCCAGAGGCTGTCAAGTAGCGGTAATGACTAAATCTCCTTCTTTTTAACTGAGGCTGCAGTTAATGCAGTAACAGAATGAACCTTGTTGGATCATTATCAGGAGTTTTGCTTATATTTGTCTAAGGAACCAGAATAACTGAACGGACAAACTGTGATCTAGTTGCTATCTATTCACATAGAATAGATAGCAACAGCTAACCTACAATTGGCTGGTATGTTTTAGTAGGGTGCCATAAGTCTATTTCTCATAGCTCCTTTACCTTCCTGTTCAGCATACGATTGCTACAACTGGCCAGCAGTTGGCAGTTGCTTGCAAAGCAACACTCCATGTGTTCTACTGATCCTGTATACAAGGCTTGATATGAATGGTTCTGTTGGGGTTGCATAGCATTTTACTGATTTGTGAGAAGCTCCAAAATAATGAACGATGACTCAACTTCTCAGGTAGAAATTTTTCCCCATAATCACCTGAATTCTGTCTTAAATCCCTTATTCCACATCTTTTACTCTGCAGTGATACAAAATATATTGTCTTCTGCACAAGACTTTTGAATACTCTTCTCTCTCCTCTCAGTAATTTCTTTTCAACATCAAATATATTTAGTTCTTCAAATCTTCCTCATAGTTCATAGTTTCTAGTTTCCTGATCAACCTTGTTGTCTCTCTTTGCAGCTTCTTAGACCCTTCTTAAAGTATGTCCACAAGTGGAACCAATGCTTAAGATTAAAGATCTACACTGTGGAAAGCAAAATAAATTGTTTGAGGAACTGTTTTCAGTGAACTATGTTTTATTTCTCTTCCCAAATCATTCCCTCTCTTTTTTTCTTTTTGTTCACATTTAGGGTAGCATGCAGTTTCAAACCTTCTTATCTAACGCTCTATGGTTCCTTTTCCAAGGTGATTCTGTGTACAATAGTGACGTAATACTGACAGCTCAGTACTATTGCTTGGTTTTTCTCTTTCTCTCTACTGTATCCCCTGGCCCCTGCTACATCCTCACTCCCCTATCTACTGACACTTGTCATATTTGACAGCTAATGTTTGGAGTACCAAGAGACACAACTATGACAAGGAATATTGAGTATACCTACCTAATGTCCACACAAGAGCGCAAAATGGTTATATGAACAGATGATAGGGATTGCCACGTTCCAATATGGGCAATAAATATCATCCATTCTTCATGGCATAATAGATACTGCAGTTCTTGACCGATAAAATGTGCAGGGATTATATTTTGTTAAACAATGCCTGCATTCATAAGCAATAAACCATGGTTTACATTGCTCATAGATATTAAACAAAAAAAAATCAAAGGGGGTTGCACTCAATAGCTATAAGACTGACTTTATATGAAAACAGTCTTAGTGTGCTGGTTTATGGACAGTCAACTCATGAAGTAAATTCTTTGAAAGTGGATTAGACTTTACAAGTGGGTATATATGTTAGTTCCTAAGATACTGTATGAAACTTAGAGAAAATACGATTTTAACATCCTTAAATTGAGCTGAAGCATGTCACAATATTACAAAATTAGATTGCAAAGGATAGGATCTATTTATTTCCCCTTAATCATGCAGAAACTTTTCCTATAGATTTGATGTCGAAAATGGAATTTTAATGTCTCCCTAACAGGTGAGTTTCAGATATTTGTTAAATTGCTTCTGTGTGGATTAACAGCTTCTCATCAGTAATACTAGAATAAGGTTTTGTGACTAAAATTCCTTTTTTAAAATCATGTATGACACTAGGAGCAACTCTCACTGCAGCACTTCTCTCCCTAAGGGGTGGAAATTACATCTAACTAGTTCTAAACTTCAAGGAGAAAAATCAATCCCGACCATTTTAAAATCCTAGAGAGACAGAAGCAGTCATTTAATCTGTCTAGCCTTAAAGTTGCTGAAAGTGAAAATACAATTTCAGATTCTATATTGTGTGGAACTTTGGGATTTGATCTTGAACCATAACAAAATAAGTTTCTGAGATCCATGCACTTTTCGAAGCAATATATCACTTGTGCCATGGAAAGGGAAGACAAGGATATATTTGTTAGCAATGCTGTCTGCTCATCTCCAGATAGCTTAGGAGAGTGGAACTTTGATTTGAACTACAAAAGACAATTAAACAGGCAATCTGGGTCCTTCTCTACTGTTGCTTTTTTGCTCTGATATTCATAACGTCCTCAGTGACTTCTGAAATGGATGTAGAGATATATGGATTTTTTTTCTGTTCGCTCAGTGATTTGCCAAATAGCCTACTGAAAAATAGAAATGTAACACTGCTAATTCTAATGGGCTAATTCTAATGAAGACAGAATAGAGGCAAAGATAATTACATAAAAAAGAGACAGAGAGTCTACATTATAGAAAGTTGCATTTTTAATACTTTCATTAGGACAGTTTGTATATCAAAGAATAAAAACCAGGATGATTTGCATTAAAATGTTCTGGGCAATTTACATTAATAGTTAAGTATATTAAGGGATAGACATAGAAACCTTTCAATATGTGGCATTGCAAATGTAAATGGTTATGAAAATTTCTACATTTTTTAAAGGACAAAAAAGAACATATCACACTGGAGTATTGTGCAGCAGACATGATTTTAGTCACTTGCATAAGCATAGTCTCTACTATGTTTCTAGTAGCACTTAATGCTTCATAGTACTATAGCTGTACTAGACAGTATCTCATGTTTACCACCTTAATGTTTTCTGAACTTAAGATACTAGAGTAGAAGATGGATGAACCCAAGTGCAAATCCATTCTCACAATGTTGGAAAATTTTAGAACAGTCTTTATTTCTTAATCTATCATGCATGTAATTATTTTGAAATGAATGGAAAGAAGGAATCCTATGTGAGGGATAATATTCAGAGAACAAACAAACAAGAATGTGCCAATGCAAGAAAGCATCACAATCAGATTTTAAGTTTGTCGTGTATAATCTGAAAGAAAATGACTTTGAATATTTTAGTTAAAATGTCTAATACTAATTTAAGTACAGATTATACAATTTCAGAAGCACTATTACTGTTTTAAAGGATTACTAAGGTTGGTAGGTAAGAAGAAAGAAAGAAAGAAAGAAAGAAAGAAAGAAAGAAAGAAAGAAAGAAAGAAAGAAAGAAAGAAAGAAAGAAAGAAAGAAAGAAAGAAAAAGAAAGAATTCTTTATTGGTCAAGTATGATTGGACATACAAGAAATTTTTCTATCACAAGAAAACATGGCAACTTTTACAGGAGTGAGACAGTTAAGAAGAAATTGAAGCAGAGCTGTTATAATATAACTGTTGAGGTACTATGGTAGTTGAAAACACAGAAAATATAATTACAATGAAACTGAAGTCAAAGTTGGCCCCTCAATTTACATCTCTTCTGGGCTTCACAGACCACATTTGGATTACTCCATCTGGTTCTAGGTGCCATAGTATAATAGAGACAGTAATGCATTGCAGTCATTTCAAAGGTGGACTAGCTGATGGGGAAGATCTGGAAACCAAGCTGTATGAGGAATGATCAAACAATCAGTTTATTTGAGTCCCCAGAAGAGGCTGAGGGAAATATGATAGCCTTCAAATACCTGAACAGTTACTGTAGAGACTAGGGAGAAGATTTATTTTGTGTTGCCCCTCTCAGTTAAATGTACAGGTCAGTAAGTTCAGGATAGATGTCAGGAGATTCTTGTCTATACAAATTGCCAGTCAGTGGAGCAGGCCTCAACAATGACACAAGGATTTAACCTTTAGTGGAGATCTTCAAGCAAAATCTTGGATACTAATCTATCAGAGAAACTTTAGTGAATTTTGCACTGAGCAGGATATTGGATTAGATGCCTCTAAGGTATTTTCTAACTCTTATGATTCTATGAGAATGAACAACATTTATAAAATGACTGAAATCATTATAAAGTCTAGTTATGATGAAGCAGATTAAGAGCTGCCGTCAAGTACTGAGTCATGCTGAATAAAGAAGACAAAATACGTTCAAATATGCATATGGTGAGTCAGTTGAATCAGTTATTTTCATACTCCCATTATCTGAAGTCACAGGTGGATATCCATAACATAGCAAATCTGTGACATGAATGATATTTTGGCCTTACATGAGGAAGAGAGGGAAAGGTACTTTTGCCCCCTTGTTGAAATGTACATGTACCCAGAATTAGTAGATTTAATTTTTCACTTTATTTTAATTTTCTTTAGGCTTAGAAGTTTTACTATTGATTCAACTACTTTATTGAACATTGTTTTCTTTGTTCCCATCATGCAGATATCCTTTGGAAAGGATAAGAGTGTACTCCTTCTCCTCCTCCTCTTCAGTGCAACACAGGTTTCTGAGTACATGTTCTAACTGTTTCTGGCTTGAGGATTTCTGTACGTCAGGCCTCAGACACTTTCTGTTTCAATCTTCAATATGACTTCAGTATGAGTGAATTCAATCTCAAAACTTAAATTCCAAAATTCTCATATGAGTAGTTTTCCTCTTAAATGAGGAAAAATGTTTACTTATGTCCTTTCTGGCTCTCTATTTGTATGATCCACGGCAAGCACCATAAGCAGCTGTAAAGAGATTCGTTTATCATCTTCATTACAGAGTAGGTGATAATCTGTTTTTATAAATTAAATCAGTCCTTGATTTTTTTTTAAAGCATGGCTGCTGACATTATGAACTTCTAGGCCTGTGTTGTTGCTGCTGATCCTTCTTTCCCTACAAGTTGGAGAAGACATTTACCTTCAAGGTGCAGAAAGTGAAGAACTGCCGCAAACACTTCTCTTAAATCACTGGTGAGATTATAATTGCCATTCATTTATCTAAACAATAGTTGCCTAGTAATGGTGGGATTCAAAATTATTTACTACCTATTCTGTGGCGTGGCTTGGTGGGCGTGGCAGAGGAAGGATACTGTACAATCTCAATTTCCTCTCCACTCCAGGAGAAGCTTACTGCAAAATCTCCATTTCCTCCAGATCAGCTGGGACTCAGGAGGCAGACACTAGATGGGGACAGGGCCAATCAGAGGTGGTATTTACTGGTTCTCCGAACTACTCAAAATTTTTACTACCAGTTTTCCAGAACTGGTCAGAACCTGCTGAATACCCCCTTTGTTGTCTATATGTCAAATGTCAAATATAGTTATTAACTTAAGATAAATCAACAGTAACAATTATCAACTTTTTGAATATGGAGAGAATATATAAATGGAAAACATGGTTTTCAGTATCAGAAATCTTCTCCATGTTATGCTTCTAAATAGCAATAGGAATAGCAATAGCAGTTAGACTTATATACCGCTTCATAGGGCTTTCAGCCCTCTCTAAGCGGTTTACAGAGTCAGCATATTGCCCCCAACAACAATCCGGGTCCTATGAAACATTCTGTCCTTTCCAATTTCTTAGTGAAAGAATTTGTTAACATCTATGCCTATATCAAAAAGCTTCTCCTGGAAATAAATTCATGCGGTGAGTCATTTCTGTATTGCAGAGTTATTAATGAAGAGCTAGCATGGGTCAGATAACCGAAGACTGCTGTAATTTGTAATTATTTATTGCATTTGAGCGTGCCCATGAAAGTTGTAGTTTCATCAAGGTTTGGGGAGGGAGGGAGGGATTGATGCATAAAATCTCAGTGAAATTGTATAGCAGATAATTATAATGGAGGCTTGATGTATTAGATGGTAAACATTGCTACTTAGAAAACTGCTATAAATTATTTATTTCCATTCTTTACAGCTTTATGGCCTTGCTGATTTGTATTTAATACTGCAGAAGAATCACTGCTAGGCAGCAACTAGACAACGTAACATTTCATGAAGCGATAAGTGTACTATGGTTATGGTATGAAATAAAGCTAAGAAGTGTTTTGATCACAGATTGGCTGGATACTGCATTAGATGGAGGAGGAATATAATGTGTAGAAGAATTATTTAAGCTCACAGAATAGTTATTATGAAATAACCTTATTATGAGACTTATTGCCAAGCCCTCTATGTCCAAATTCTCTATTTCTATTTCCAAATTCTGGTTCCCAGATACAAAACGTTGATAGGTAATAATCATATTTTTTTTTTGCTCATTCTGGTTGAAACATTGACTTTGAAGGATGAAGTATATACATCCTGGTTTCACTTCCTGCAGGACTACAATAATAAGTATAATGCTAACCTATAGTTTTACTTCCTGCAGAACTTCAAAACCAGACTCTCCTATGGTAGTTTTCTTTCCATACTTCAAGGAAATTGGAACTGTTGTCTTCTTATGGTATGGGCAAACTTCGGCTGTTTTAAAAATGTTTCCAATTTTTATGTGTGTGTTTGCTGGAGGTGTGCTTTGTCTCTCTATTCACATTCCAGTACACAAAGTTTCATCCTTCTGCGATGACATCCTGCCCAGAATTTTCAGAGATAAGAGACAGTTGACTTTTTCATCTTTACCCTAAAAGCCTATCAAAAATCAAGTACACAAAGTAAATTTGGAAGGCCAAAAAAAGAAGAACAGTGGTATGAGCCAGAGCAAGTGGCCGGGGTCACCCGCAATTTCCACTACTGGTTTGGGCGAACTAGTCTGAACCGGTAGAATATCACCTCTGGGTGAAGGGTTATAACTTTAGTTTGTCAGGATTCTGTTGATTAGGTGTAAGCAAATGAAGGATTGGACTTGATTGGATTTTGCTGTGTTGTCTTATCTCTGAGTAGTCTGACGCTCTTGAACACTTGTGAAGTTCAGAGAAGCTGGAGGAAGGACATTCCCACTTTCTAAAATTAAGCATAGGGAGTTAATGGCAAGTACTAGAAAGTCTTTTGCCAGGGTGGGGAGAACTGCTTGTAGTCCAAGTAGATCCAATCCCTAAACCAGGTCTAGCTCTTATGAAATTGATTTTGTGAGAGCATCCACAACATATATCCAAAAATTTAAATGTATGAACAAAGAAAACTCTTTGAAGTAGATAATAACATGATAGAATGAATATATAGGATATACAGATAGATATCAAGTATATAGATATGCATAATTGATCTATTATGTCAATTTTTCCATTTCTTTTAAACTGCTCTATTAATATTTTTATTTATATTTGCATGGACAAAAATAGATCTATGAAGATATTTTACTTTTAGAATATGTATCAAGACATAAAATGATTTTCTGACCCTCCTACAAGAGACTATATTTCCTTTATGACAGTATATTACAGTAAAACTGGCTTTAACATTTAAAAAAATTGATAGCCAATTAACCAATGGCCTGTTTTAGAACAGCATAATTTTTAAATGGTTTTTAAAAACGAGTTAATTAAGTAGTACTTTCCTAAGTACAATGGAACCTTCATTGCCATGGAGTGCTCATTCATTCTGTGATCTCTTCTGAATAATTTTTAGATGGCCCAAATCCTGTCAGAAATAAATAATTGACCCAGTTGTATCCTATTTGATTGGTTTTAAGCTACTGTCTCCATAGCAGAACACATTCCGAGTTGTTATAAATACAATATGTCTCAGACATTCATCAGGGATGGTGATATGAATGTTCGATGTCTTGTAATAAATTGCTCCATTGGGTAGAAATCCACCATAGCTCCCTCATACTTGCCTGGAAAGAAATGTTCAAAATTGGTAGACTATGTGTTTGGGAAATGGGGAATGATTGTACTCTCAATAGACAGACTACCTGGATAATAATACACATATCCTCAAATAACAATCGAAAGCATTGTTAAAGAACTGCTTCACTCTACTAACTTTAAATAATTACTGAAGCGATTGCAATAGAAATTGTGCACTGTGGTGGAAGATATCTATTAAGAATGTTTTCTGAGTTTTTGCTATTGCAAGGAAAAGTTAATTGAAGGTACAAAGCTGGTGTTAATTGTCTCTTTCTATAAAGTTGTGGCTGAACTGTTACACAGCATTGACCTTAGCAATCCATTTCTTTCCATTAGAGAATCAAGTGACTGTACAGTATGGTGCTTTGTTACATATAATCAATAATATGCAGCCAATTGAGATAGTATTGAAATGAAGCAAGCATCCATACCAACTCTCTGATGGCTGTATCTGATTGTGAAAAATGATTTGTGCATTCAAGTGATTAGGATGGTAATATTCTAATGACATAGAATGGATAACGTCATTGTTATACAATGAGTTAATGGTCTGATAACAAAGGGTTAATAAGTTGTATTGGAGGTGTAACCTTATACAAATACATATGCAAGACTAGATGCATGATATTCCAAGATAGGAAGGGCTGGTGCATTTTTGAGAATTGTTCATTTTGATCATATGGACCTCTTTCAGATCTTCATATATGATAATGACATTTGAACGTCCCATCAAACAAACTGAGGTAATCCAGCATGACATACAAAAAAGAACTGGAGGGAAAAATACTTCAAAGCCCCATCTTTCTTTCCATCAAGGCCATTTAGCTGTTTGAAATACATTTAGCTTACCTATAAATTAAAATTGTTCACTTTGCATAGTTCAGATTTTGAGAACTAAAAATAGACAGCATGTTAATGATATCATATTCTAACCGCTTTGGAAAATATCAGCTAATGATTCATTTGAGAGAAAGAATACTGATAACTACATGCAACATTGTTTTCCATTTGAGTCTTCCAGGAATTGCCATCTTTTGGAGTGATCAATCAATCAAAGTCAACATGCAAACAAAACCATGATAAAGTAGTAGCTTTGCTGATATCCACATAAGGATTTCGAAGAATATCAAGAATGTGGATATAAAATACTACTAAAAAAAATCAAGGGAATCAAGGATATAGTTTTGCTGATTTAGTGCAGGCTTTTTCTGCCACATAGTGTGTAGAAAGCCCCAGTAACAAGAGTACAACTGCATGAATAAAAGAAAAAGATCAGTGAGATGCACTATACCATTGACTTTAATTTGCTTTTAAAGGTAAGACCTTTTCCCCCAGTGAATGTTCTGCAAAGGCATGAATAACACCTTCAAAAACCCTTTGCTTTCCACTTCTATTATTACTTGAAGGAAGATGAACGTTTTAAATATCATCCAAGGGTGAATGGAGACTTTAAAGAGGTTTCTCTCTTTCCTTTTCTTTGCAGAAGAGATGCCTTGATTTCCAAGTTAGAACAGAACTGAATAGAATAATAGGGCTGGAATGGACCTTGGAGTCTTCTAATCTAACCCTCTGTCCATGGCAGGAGACATTATATCATCCCAGATAAAGGGCTGTGTAATCTCTTCTTGAAAACCGTCAGCAACTGAGCATGTACAATTCCAGGACACAAGCTGGTTAATTATTCTCACTTCAGGAAATTTCTCCTTAGTTTCAGGCTGAAGCTGTCTTTAATCCACCTATTGCTTCTTGTCCTATCCTCAGGAGCTTTGGCGAATAAGTTGATCTTTTTCTGTGGCAGCCCCTCATATACCAGAAGATAGTTATTGTGTCATTAGACATAACTAGTTTGCTTAACTGTTCCTTGTATAATTTATTCTGCAGATCTCCTATCATCTTACTTGCTTTTTTCTGTTTTCTTTCTAGGGTCTCAGGATCTTTTTCATATTCTAGTGACCAGAATTGGACACAGTATTACATGTGTGACCTCACTAGTGCAGTATAAAGTAGTACTATCATTTCTTGTGATCTTGATGCTATCCCTCAGTTGATTGGACTGCATTGAGCCGAGGTGGCGCAGTGGTTAGAGTGCTGTACTGCAGGCCACTTCAGCTGACTGCTATCTGCAGTTCAGCGGTTCAAATCTCACCGGCTGAAGGTTGACTCAGCCTTCCATCCTTCTGAGGTGGGTGAAATGAGGACCCAGACTGTGGAGGCAATATGCTGACTCTGTAAACCGCTTAGAGAGGGCTGAAAGCCCTATGAAGCGGTATATAAGTCTAACTGCTATTGCTATTTTTGTCTGCGGCAGCATACTGCTGGCTCATGCTTAAGTGGTGATCCACTAGGACATAACTTACTTAAATTAAGTTTGAAAGTAGTGCAGATATGAAGTTCATTTTTTGGAAGAGTTGGAAGATAAGAAGGAACCTGTTTTTTTAAATATCTCTCTCTGTTTTTTAAAACATCTATTTGTTTCATGCCAATGGCATTATCTTTGGCTGCTTTTATAAAATGTTTATGTACTGAAAACATCTAATGTAGGGTACCAAAATGTATTGTATATCTGCATTTACACTATATCTAGTCACAATCCCTCCCTCTTTTAAGTGCATCTGTTAGAAATTAGTTCTGTAATAAAGGGAACCTATGAAACATTTCCAGAGTGAGCACTGAAGAAACACAACCAAATCTATATTATACCAAAATATATTACAAAATATTCAATAGCTTTTAGTCTCTTCTGAGTTTCATAATCAAACATTTGTCAACTTTGGAGCTCTTCAGAATCATGTAGCATACATTACAATAAGAGCAGCTTGCTCTCTAGAAACTTAGTATGACACGAAATGTTTTAGCATTATGTAATTTGACAGTGTATGCATTGTGCACGATGTGAATTTTATTTGTTTGCATTTCATACACAGTACTTGGTCTTCCTTTGTGTCCACTAGATTTTATTCTCAGTAATGGATTCAATATAGGAGGGCGACAGTATATGATAAGGTTATTTTGCCAACCAGTATAATCTACCTTGTCTCTCCAGAAATGATGGGTGCAGCTGGGAGTAAATACTATAATCCACTGATGTCAAAATGGACCTTTGAAGAGTCTTCTAGACTGAGCAAAATAAATGCATCTCCAACTTTACTTTTTGCAGGGGTGAAGTGTAGAAAAACATGATTCTTGAATAAATTCAAGAGTAGCGGGTAGATTATAATTGAAAACAATTATTAAATTATTAATATAACCTATTAAATTTAAAGAAATTACATTAACTAATTATATCTATATACAGTATACTGAATTATACAGTTGTCCATCTTATATACAAGCCAAACAGCCAGTGTGGTTTAGTAGTTAAGGTGTTGATGTAGAAATCAGAAGCCCATGAGCTCTAATCCAGCCTTTCCACCTGAAAGCTTGGCTGGGTGTCTTTGGGCCTGTCACTGCCTCTCAGTTCACTTGACTCACAGGATTGTTGTTTTGGGAAAAATAGAGAGAGGAGGCAATATTAGGTATGTTCACCGCCTTGAATTATTTATAAAAATAATAAATCAGTATATAAATAAACAAATATTCACATATTTTTCAGAGTATATGGACACACTCTTCCCCTAAAAATAGGTGGAAATGTGCATCTTATAGAGCAAATATTGCCAAAGCCCCATCCACCTGCCGGCTTGTACCCTTCAGCCATTTTCGACATCTGCACATCACATTTTCAGCCTCCACATGCTCCATTTTAGACCCGTTCCAGGCTGCCACCACCAATCCCTGTCACTTGGAACCAGCTGAAAATGGGGCATTCAGAGGCCAAAAATGTGACATGCAGAGGCCAAAAATGCAATGCCCAGAGGCGGTAATCAGTGATGATGTGCTGTGGCAATCCTGGCAGCCTGTAACAGGTCTAAAACAGATTGTGCAGAGGTCAAAAATGTGACACGAGGAGGCAGCAATGGGCTGTGGTGATCCTCGCAGCCTGGAACAGCTGATTGCCAATCCAACCGCCAATCAGCTGCTCATGCTGAATCAGGGTGTGATAATGTGCTGAAGCTCACCAGGCTGTTTGCTATTTGCGGAAAGGATGCTAGCCAGGTGAATATCAATGGATGTTGGTAGGCTGAGGCAGAAAAACCAACCCCAAAACTAATGTGCATCTTATACTCCAGAGCATCTTATACTTTGAAAAATACAGTAAATAAATAAAAATTCATCATTCTATAGCTAACAGTTAAAAGAAACTAAGAGTAAAAAAGAAAAAAGCCAACATTAGGAACAACATCAATAACATAGAATAACAGTCAAGAACACTCATGACATAACCCCTTCATTATAACCACAACAAACGATTGTGTTACTAATTATAAAGTAACATGAAAACAATTTGAAAAGCAGTGTGGAAATACTTAGTATGAAATAATTATCAAAGTTTGTATAGTCATTTCCAAGACTTTGTTAGAAGAGGTGTTGAGAGTTTGGTAGACAAAAAGATCCTCTCAGCATAAGCCTTTAAAAGGCTTCACGTTTCATCAGTATTGTTTGTTTTTGTTGCTTAAAAACTGTTTGTATTAATTAAAGCTGTATCGCTGAAGGGATTCATACCCACTGATTTGTGAATTAACCTTGCATTAGAGACCTTATGGGGACAGACATATAAGGCTGAAACATTGCTTCCCAACATAACTTTCAGTATTTGGATTAAAGATTCAAATTTTATTTTTTTTGTTATAAATATAGATAAGGTTAAGTAGCAGAAACAAACAAACAAAACAAAATTCACAATGTACTTTCCATTTCAAGAGTTATAATTCTCATTAAAAACACTTTTATTTGGCTAGCTGCACAATCCATGTTAACAAGACAATTAGAATGTGAGAAAATTTATTATCTTCTTCAGCATGTCAAAACTGGGGTTGCTTCTGTTACTAGAATTTGGAATCAAGCTAGGGTTCATTTCTTAGTCACAGTAAAAGATAATATTGAATTCTTTTGTCCTGACCTTGACAGGATGTAATTAATACTGCATGAAATAAAAGAGAGCAAAACACAACAACCTGCTGGGAAAGAAGGTTTATTTTTTAATGACAATATATTTTTGAGGGGAATCACTACTTATTTAATATTGATGGCTGGGAACAACCAAAATGATGATAGTGGTGACTTAAATAACAATAGCAACAGCACTTAGACTTATATACAGCTTCATAGTGCTTTACAGCTCTCTCTAAGTGGTTTACAGAGTGATCATGTTACCCCCAACAATCTGGGTCTTCAGAAGGATGGAAAGCTGATTCAACCTTGAGCTGGTGACAATTGAATGGCTGGTGGTCACTAGTCATCAGAATTAGTCTGCAATACTATATTCTAACCACTGTGCCACCATGGCTCTTACAATTGAGATTGTGACTGTTTCTGTTGAAAATTGTGTGGTAAACACAAATAGACATCTATCATTAGTATTAGAAAGAATGAAAAAATATCATCATAACCATTCAATAGTACCTGACTAAACTTTTCAAAGCAATCAAGAAGTTGGAATAAGTATGCCTCATTTTTATTGATGGACTTCTATGCAATCACAAGATTGTTTCCAATAATAAAAAGCAGATAGTAAACACTACAAACTTTCCAGTTAAATTACAGCATGAAATAATTCTATATTTAGCCTATGGGAAGCTTCGTTTTTTTTAAATGAATGCATTTTAATACTGTAGATTGGTCCCATTATGGGATTCTTCCCATTGTAGATTCTAGGTATGACCAATGGAATAAACTTTTGGCAAAACAATTAATGGATTCGAATTTGACATCAAGATTCAAAACCAGGAGATAATAAAATAAGGGCATTTCAACCAATGTTCCCTCTAATTTTTTCAGTGTGTGCAGAAAAGTATAGTGTTTGAGCGGCACATTTTCATGCCTGAGCACCTGATTTTTTTTAGCCATAATTTCCATCAGAGCAGATATTGGGGAGGGGGGCAAGGAGGAAAAGGGTCCCATACCTCTCCCTCAGACCCTCAGGAAGGAAGGAAAGGAAGTGGGAGGGAAAGGAAATGGGAAAGAAGGAAAGGAAATGGAAAAGAAGGAAAGGAAAAAGGAAAGGAATGGGTAAGAAGAAAGGAAAGGAAAAGAGAAAGGAAAGGAAATGGGAAAGAAGAAAGAAAAGGATGAAGAAGGGAGGGAAAGGGAAGGGAAGGGAAAAGAAAAAAGGGAAAAGGAAATAAGGAAAGGAAAATAGAAAGGAAAGGAGAAAGGAAAGGAAATAGAAAAGAAGGAAAGGTAAAGGAAAGGAAAAGAGAAAGGAAAGGAAAAAGGAAAAGAAATGGAAAAGAAGGAAAAGAGAAAGTAAAGGAAAAGAGAAAGTAAAGGAGAAAGGAAAGGAAATGTAAAAAAGGAAAGGAAAAGAGAAAGGAAAGGAAATGGAAAAAAATAAAGGAAAAGGAAAGGAAAAGAGAAAGGAAATGGAAAAAATGGAAAGGAAAAGAAAAGAGAAAGGAAAGGAAATGGAAAAGAAGGAAAGGAAAAAGGAAAGGAAAAAGGAAAGGAAAAGAGAAAGGAAAGGAAAAAGAAAAGGAAAAGGAAAGGAAGATAGAAGAAGGACAGAAAGGGAAATGCCTGAGAAATGTGCAGATGTGCAGATAAATGCAGGCTACAACCAGTGAATCATGTTTTCCCAGGAACCGATGAAGCCCCATAGCACCAATGGGAATTCTCCTTTCTGCAGCATCATCGGTCTTTGGGCAGAGTCTTCCTTGATTTCACCAATCACAAGATGGAGGAGAGAGTTCGGTGCAGAGAGAGAAGGGAGGGAGGGGGGATATTTTCAGTCACATTTAAAGAAACACTGCATTGCAGTTTGAAACTTCTGCGCTGTGTTTTCTTGTTATGTGTGCGGCCGCGCAGGCGCGCAGTTTAGAGGGAACGCTGATTTCAACCACTTAGTTGTTGAACTCTCTGGACCAGACCTTAAAGTGACTGGTTTAGAAAAAATGGGACTGACAGCAACATCAAGTAACAAATAGTTAGATTCACATATCTATCAAAAGGTTTCAAGAAACTTCAGAAGGTTTCAACAAAAACAATGGGTTTTTTAGACATTACAAATGTTAGGTACTTGAGATCTGTCTCACATGTAACCTATATAACCAAACTGTCTTCTCTATTTTCTCTCACTTCATCCTATTTAAATCCTACAACAGTTTAGTTACTTTGCACCTGATAAAATGAGCAATAGTTCACAAAAGCTTATATCTTTAATACAGTTTATTAATCAAAATTGCTCTACCATATTCCTGATTTCTTGCTACTGTAAACTAACATGGTTCTCCTTCTACAATGCTTTTGATGAATTTATATATCAGTGTTCTAGATCCTTTCGCTATACCTCAACCCAGCTCTCACCAATTAACATATCAGTAGGGGATATGAAGAGGAGTACCTAAGATGTTTTGTGTAATATATCACATGCAACTTTTATATGAAGACTTACAGTTGTTGGTGAAACTGAGAAAAGTTAAATAAAGGTGAGTTTACGCTAATTTCATGAGACGTACAAGATGTGGTATCCAGACCTGGTAAAATATTACCTAAAAGTAACTTCACATGGATCTTGGCCCCCAAATATTTCGGAAAGCAATAAGCTCAAAGGCTTGCTTGCCTTGCTTGGTAATTCATTCAGTGGGAAATAAGAGAGAAAAGAGACACTGTGGGTAGAGTTTCAGATGAGACACACAGAGAAAATGGGTGACAGAAAAAAAAGGAAGTCCACTAAAGTTTTGACTCTGATCCCACAATTGGCCTTTTCTATACTTACTATTATCTTCCATACTGAAACTTAAGAAAATGTCAGCAATAGAAACAAAAGTTCTCTTACAATTTTGTCCAGTTTCAAAAGGAAAGGTCACTATCCTGATAACCCAGGCTGTTTCAAAAGTTCCTGAGAGTGTTGCTTCTGAAACACCAATGGATGCATTTTGGAGCGGCTGTGCTCAGAGGCATTCTTCTTCCCTTTTTCATTTCAACCATGAGCTGCAATAGCACTTAGACTTATGTACCAATTCACAGTGGTACATTTACAGCATTCTCTAAGTGGTTTACAGAGTCAACATATTGCCCCCAACAATCTGGGTTTTCATTTTACCCACCTCGGAAGGATGGAAGTCTGAGTCAACTTTGAGCTGGTGAAAATTAAACTTCTGAATTAGCCTGCAATATTGTATTCTCTCAGGGATGTGGTGGCTCAGAGGCTTAGACGCTGAGCTTGTCAATCAGAAAGGTCGGCAGTTCGGCGGTTTGAATCCCTAGTGCCGCATAACAGAGTGAGCTTGTCCCAGCTTCTGCCAACCTAGCAGTTTGAAAGCATGTAAAAGCATGCAAGTAGAAAAATAGAGAGCACCTTTGGTGGGAAGGTAACAGCATCCCATGCACCTTCAACATTTAGTCATGTCAGCCACATGAGCACAGAGATGTCTTTGAACAGCGCTGGCTCTTCGGCTTTGAAATAGAGATAAGCACCATCCCCTAGAGTCGGGAACGACTATCACATATGTATGAGGTGAACCTTTACCTTTTATTGTATTCTAACCACTGTGCTATCACAGCTCTTACAGTCTCATTTCAACCCTGAGCTACAAATATTGTCCTTCATTGGTACCTTCCCTTTCTTTATCTTGTCTTCTACTCAAGATATAAATGTCATATTTCCCATAGCAAAGGTTCCCTGCTGTGTCTAACCTTGGCCATTTATAAACTTTTTGGCTTTGCAGGAATGTGCATATAAGCTTTCTCGGCACAGCTGAGATGTGTTTAAACACCAAAGCTTGTCCATTCCTGTTCTGGAATAAAAGAATCACCTTACAGCTCCCTGCCCATTCTGATGGGCACCTTTCCCTAGTTCAGTGGTTCTCAACCAGTGGGTCAGGATCCCTTTGAACGACCCTTTCACAGGGGTCACCTAAGACCATCAGAAAATACATATTTTTGAAAAAATACAGAAAATATAAAATAATTTTATGGTTGGGGGTCACCACAACATGAGGAACTGTATTAAAGGGTCGCGACATTAGGAAGGTTGAGAACTAATTTGTTCTCTACCCTAGCAAGTAGACTTAGGTGATACTCACTGCAGCCATCGTAGTTTTATATTCACCTGATTATTGCTAAATTGGTTTAAACTGAAAATTTATCTTCTTTTCTACTGAAGTGACTATCAATGCCTCTACATCTATTTTTTTTTAAAGAAAGAAAAGAGCAGCTGTGATGGAGGTCTTTTAGAAAATGGGAAACACTTGTAAGAAAGCGAATGATGAATTTTGAATGGTGGATTACCTTTGAAAATAAGCTGAACTCTTTCCTGAACTTCAAACATGACCACCCTCTCATCCAGGTCAATGGGAATGGTTGTCTCAATCTACCTATCATTAGGCTGAGTTGTTTTGCTGTTTTTTAAGTATTTGTTTTGTAACTGAATGTCATAAGGTGGTGAAATAATTGGCTGCTATTAAAGCTTTGATAATCTTTGAATGGATTCTTTACTTCATTGCAGAATTGACCTGAGTAATTCCATAAAGGAAAATTGTGTCTCAATTGAAGGGAGTGCACTTCACCAACAGCAATTTTTGTAAAGATGGAGCAGTAAAGCATGCCTTGATCTGGATCAGACACAATGTGACAACTATTTGGAGTTATATTAACCTTTGCCCTCTTGAAACTCCTGAAAATGGTAAAACTCAGTCTTAGCAATCAGAGACCACTGAGGAGGTGTTCTTGGAGTCAATGGTTTAGTGACACCTGAAGAACAAGCAATTTCCTACTCTATTTTATTGATTCCATTATTACAATTACCATGAAATGAATATTTATTTCAGTAGCTAGTTTACAATGGAAATGGAGAGTAAAATGGATGAGTTAATTAGCAAAGATGTGCAGCATCAAGTATGATAAATTTATGTTCTGAATGTATGCATTTGTTTTCAGCTTTACTTCAGAGTTATGTTTTCAGTGGTGTATAATAGAGGAAAATTACTACTTTCATAACCAGATCATAGCATAAGTTGCATAAATAAACATAGATACAAAGATATATAAAATGTCAAAGCAGTGATATGTTTGATGTTTCTCCTTTTTCTGATTCCTAACTATTTTTGCCTGCCCAACTTTTTTCATTAAAACTATTGGAAAATGATGATAATTAACTTGGTGAAAATGTAAATTTTAAAAGAGTAAACATTTTTACTTTGTGTTGATTCTTCATAATTCCCTTTGACATAATAAGTAGAGATTTTCTGAGTAGTTGAGAAAGAAGGATCTGCTCTCATATGTACTGTATAGCAATTTGATAAAAAACAACAAGATGACTCAATACATTTTTATTTAAATTAATTAATCTTAAATTCATGCTTTTACAGTTTACCCTTTCAAAGTTGCCTGATTGTTTTTTAAACTTAATTTGTTGTTTAACAACAATAACAATATGATGTCTTTCCAGTCACACATCCCCCTCAACCCAGTATCCCAAACCTTGTAAGAATTTGGCATTTTAAAATATTATTTTCATTGGCTCTGGAATGATGTGTGATGTTTATGTTAATGTAATTTTGGTACTGAAGACATGCTATGATACCAATCCCAGATCTTCAATAGGAATTAAAAAATACTTTAGACTGTAGGTCTGTATGTGTGCCTTCCCAAAACCTTATAGATCACACATTTCTCTTTTCACATAAAAACACACTTAAATATAAACAAAGATACATTTTAAAGTATTGTATATAAATAGGAGTAGGCTATAAGGAAGATATGGAAACATCTAAAGGTTTTCTATGTACAATGACAATAAAGGATATATATATATATATATATATATATATATATATATATATATATATATATATATATATATATATATATATATATATGTTTTTATTTGTGCTGATAAATAAATAAAGTGACTTTAAGTATATATATATATATATATATATATATATATATATATATATATATATATATATATATATATATATATATATATATATATATATATATATATATATATATATATATATATATATATGTTGTGTTTGTGCTGATAAATAAATAAAGGGAGACTAGTATAGATCTATTTCAAGCTATTTAACTCTCATCAGCTAGCCATACCCTTAATGGGATTCAAACCTGGGCTGTATTGCATATTAGGCAGATGTATTAACCACTAAGCCACAGGCTGTCCTCCGTTATCAGCTGAGACAGGGAAAAAGGTATATATTTAAAGTCACAACCCCTGTATAAATATATTATATCAGCACAAATACAACACAAATGTAACAAAGGCAACAGTAAAAAATATTGGGTTTCTGTCTGGATGGTTTCTTGTGATGAGCCAATGGACAGAGAATGGAAGCAGTGGACTTCCTCCCATATTTGGGCATACCAGGGGTTGTAACTTTATATATACACACACACACACATACTATATTTAATATGAACAATTGCAGGGATACTCCTGTGATGTTGTTACAAAAATAGGTTAAATTTGGCTCCTGTTTAGTTTGGTTAGAATGGAATTTGACAAGTTTAGTTTTCTGACTAGCTACATGAAAAGACATAAAGCAAAGTCAGCAAAGTAACACGAGCAAGAAATGGATAACTGTTCTTGTTCAAACTCTAATGTGCCTACTTATATGTCTACTTAGTTGTAAAAATCCTTTTTTCCATTGAGACAATAAATGATTGGGGAAAGAATTCAGCTAACATTTTAGTTAAGATTAGTTAGGGTTTTTATTTAGACTGGTTTTCAGCAACTGAGCTGGTCTGGTTTCTAAAGGTGATTAATTGGCGCTGTTGGCAAAGAAAGAGTATTTTTATTATTAATGTTTATTTTATGGTTGCAACTTCTATTTATTTTTGTTTTTAAATGCTTTTCTGTTTCATTATGGCTTTTATTTGGAGCAGTCTGAAACAAAGCAAGAAGTTTGAGCAATTTGAATATGTTTCAAATAACAATTTACTATTGTCCCACTTGATAGTAGGAAATTTCACCATCCTGGAAAATTCAAAGAAATTGGTGATATGATCACACTGAAGATTTTCACACTTATGACCATCGCAGAAACCCCATGCTCATATGCCCTATGCTGGTATGCCCACATTGCAGGAAAGCTGGAGGTCCCAGCACTTCTGGAGGGATGTTTATGATGGCCATGTGGGATATCTTACTTTAATGTCAAACTAGAGATAGCCATGGGAACGTGTGTTTTGTTCGACTCTAGAGCAGAAGAGTTAAGGAAACATCTTCACACTTATGTATTGGCCAGAATCTGCATTCTGATAAAGGGGAGGGGTCATTATCAGTTTAATCCCACTTGCATTACCTAAAGGGCTTCAGATGCTGCTTTGCCTCTAATGGTTTTCCATTCTGCTTAATTAAAGGTTCCTTTTGAAATAATCCGTTTCAAGAGTCTTTAATTTCTTAAGTTAGGAGAGGAGCCATTACACATGTCCAGTTTGGACAATAAAAAGTCTTGGCACTAACTTTTAAAATTCCTTTAAAGCTTTACTGGAGGACTACCTGCTTTTGGAGTCCAAAACATAGTCTGCCTCCCTTTACTCCCTGGCATTTAGAGTCATCCAGATAGTCCTTGACATATGACATAATTGAGCCAGAATTACAAATAATAAGTCATGGTATCATTAAATGAGTCATCATGTGACCTTACAGAATTTTACAATCATTTTTGTTAAGTGAACACTGGGATTATTAATCAAACATAATGGTCATTAAGCAAATCTGCTTTCCCCAATGGCAAGAAATCCGAAGTAGATGCCAGAAACGGGCCAAAAATGCTAAAAACCACAATAATGTGACTACGGGATGCTGCAAACAGCCATAAATGTGAGCCAATTGCCAAGTGTGTAAAATATAGTCATGTGACTCTGGGAGGAAGGAACACAGCATTCAGAACTTCAAAAGTGGGCGGTATAGATCTGATGAATTCAGTGGCAACTTTAAAAAGTCTCTAAGCAACTGGTCATTAAGTAAGGCCTACTTATAGTACATAGTTCAGATGGCCATTCAAGTTAATTGGGAATATGAAGGGGAATATCTCACAAGTGCAAAGTCAACATATTAGAAAATAGCAGGGGTGGGCTGTTGTGGGTTCCAGGGGTTCGGAAGAACCTCTAGCTAAGATTCTGTTCAGTTCAGAGAACACACAGATCCCACCCCTGGCTGGCCTCGCCCACCACACCCCACCCCTCCTAGGAGTCCCCACGCAGCCCGTTTTGGAGGCAGGTAAGTTCAGAGCACGTGCGGAAGCTCAGGGAGGGCAAATAACGGGCCTACCAGAAATTTGGGAAGGCCAGAAATGTACCCATTTCAGGTCTCCAAAGAGCCTACTGAGCCTGAGAAGGGCAAAAATGCCCCCCTGCTGTGGTGCAGGAGGCTAACTAGGCCATGCCCCCATGGCCACACCCACCCAACAACTGGGTAGAGAACCCCTTGCTAAAATTTTTGAAGCTCACCCCTAGGAAATAGCCACTCCTCTTCTTAGATAAAGAAAGATCCAGGATTAATATATTATATTGTTTTGCTCTCCTAACATGCCACGTCAGCTGGTATGACTGGTTCTATGATTTATACTCTCCTGTCAGGTATTGAGATCATCTTTGAAAATTGTCAAAATTTCTTGATATCTCAGATAACCAATTGAAGAGGTTTTCACAGTGATAGCACTCAATCTGGTGAATGTTGGTTCCAGGACAAATATCAGGGGTGGGTTGCTGCTGGCATTACTGCCAGTTGCATGCGTGATTTGCATGTGCGCCTGATGTACATTCCGCGTGTGTATGCAGTTACCTGTAAATAGGTCTGTGCATGCACATAACATGAAAAAATGCCAAAAATAACCCCATGCCATGACAACCGGGGAACTGGTTCGGAGGCGTGGTCAGCCTGCCATACCTACTGGTTCAGCGACCCAGTCACAATTTCCACTACTGGTTCGCCCAAACCAGTGCGAACTGATAGCAATCCACCTCTGACAAATATGTTAATCTTTTTCAATGCCAGTTGAGATTGTACTTTAAAATATAATATTAGAGATGGGAGTTGGCATGTATATTCAGTTGTGGTGAAAATGTGGTAAGATGGGCTACTTTGGAGGTGTGTATTTTCTTTGGTTATTTGTCAGCACTGTAGCAGCCCCCTATATCCTGGTTCATGGACCTGGTTCATGGACCTATAAAAAACATGGCCAGTATATTGCATAGGTTGCCCTAAAGAAAATAGTTTTTGCAAAAATTCTCCAAAAGGATTTGCTGTTGCAATATAGTCTATTCAATGGATAACCGAAGATGTATTCTCTCTTTTCATATGGTTATTATATTTATTTTTAACACCTGTGAGAAATCACATGTGGACATCAAAACACTGTGCCAGTTGCAGTAAAATATTAAGAGCTGCTATCAGGAGCACTGGGGAAGATTAGACTACCATATCTGAGTTGCAACAATTTGGATGACTGCTAGGTGGAGCAAATAATTACATTTTGCAATAACTCTTTGTGCCATCTTGTGGTAATCTTGAGAGCCTAAATATTATTGTTGCTCTAATGTGGATACTTTATTACTGTAAATTCTATGTAAGAAAGTAAGATAAAACCCATGGAGCACATTAGTACCACTGGCAGGTGGTACTATTCCTTTTTCAGTAATATTATTTCTCAGCTGGTGAATCTCCAACAGTTTAAATAATTAACCATTAGTGTCTGTTTTTGTAAGGTAATCATTGATTTTTTTAAAAACCTGGATTGCAGAAAGTTGTGTGTTGCTTATCTTGCTGCTTTCCCTGTTAAAAAGAACGGCAGTCAGATTAAGCAGAAACTTAAAGAAATGATAGCTTTTACCATGTGTAAATGCTGTATGTATTGACCAAATCTTTACATGAAGTGATTGGGAACACAAAAAATACATGCAGAACTAACCCACACATACTCACCCCATATTTCTTTATGAAAAGTAAGACAATATCAGTTTAACTAGACCTTTTTTGTGTATGCCTTCGAGCCAGTGTTGACTTCTGGCAACTATCTGGACAGGTCCCTGCAGTTCTCTTGGTCAGATTTTATAAATGGTTTGCCATTCCCTGCTTCCAAGGGTTGAAAGAAAGAGTGGCCCAAGGTCACCCAGTTGACTTTGTGCCTAAGGCAGGACTAGAACTCATGCTCTTTTGGAATAGAGGCCATATCCAGTAATATCTCCCAATAGAGCAGCTTATTTTAAAAGGAGTGGAACAACTGCAAAGTAAGATTTTTGTCATTTCAAACGTGTGTCATTACTGCTTGCTTCTCCAGGCAGGATTTCAATCATGTTTTCCATGGCCAGGATGATGGCACATTTATTTTCCTCTTTTAGCTCTTGCACTTCTACTCTAAACCATCCCAGCCTTGAGTTATTTGTCTTTGAAAAGGGTTGTCGAGAAGCACTACATGTGTAGTACAATTATTGGTTACTTATATTTCATGGATGCTAGGATTTGTTTATGTATTAAATTTCTATGCCACCCATCTCACGAATACAGCATTAAGAAATGCATAAGAAGTCAAAAAGTGCTGGAAACAATTAAAATTGGAATAAATCATTAAAAATTAGGAACCAAGATGATGGACAGTGAGGGCAAGAATCTTCTCTACCCCATCAGCCACACCCAATATACCAGGCTCCTGTTGAGGCCCCAGGCCAAGGAGCAGAGTCAAGCTTTTAGGCTCTTCCGGAAGGCCAAGAGCATGGGGGCAGATCTCAGCTCTTTACCTGGTCTGATTGAGAAAGGTGTAAATGCAGCCGTTCTATGAAGTCCCATAAATGGCAAGGTATATCTTGAGGTTCTAGAAATTAGAGGAAGAATTTGCGGTATGTGGAGTTGACTTTATTTTAAAAAGTCGTAAGCCAAACTCATTCAATTATATGGGGAGTTCGCTGAAGTCTTGGAATGATGGTGCCATTCAATAACAATTTTGATCATGCCCCTACGTTCAAATAATTATGTTCTGAAAAAGCCCTGCTAAATTTGGACCCTGCTGAATTTGAGCAAGAACCTTCTAGCATTTTAGTTCCAATAATCACTGAGAAACCCCTGGAAATTCTTAAACACTGAAGCCAGTCAACTTCAACTCCCAGAACTCTGATGGTTGGAGACAGAGGTGGGTTAGTAATTTTTTTACTACTGGTTCAGGCGTGATCACGCATGTCTGGCGGTTGAGCAGAGCCTCCTGCTGCCTCTACTACTGGTTCGCCCAATTCGGGCTGAACCGGCAACAACCCACCTCTGGTTGGAGAAAAGTTGAAAGCCACTCACCTTAAAGTTGCTGAGATTGAGAGACACTGACTTAAGCAATGAAGCCAAACAGATGATTGTTGCTTGCATCCACAAGAGGCATTTATAACTATATTCAGTGGTGGGTTTCTGCTGGTTTGGCCGAACTGGCAGTGGTTTGGCGATCTGGGTCGCTGGAACTGGCAGTGACCCAGGCCTGCCATGCTCCCAAACTGGTTGTCCAGGCAGCGCCTTAGGTGCCATCATCTTGTTTTTTGATTCTGCACATGCACAGAACAATTTTTATTGCATTCTGCATGCGTGCACGGCGTGCCCATGAGCAAACCGGCCATAGTGACTGCCGGAACCTACCCCTGACTATATTGCCTATGAACAGAATTTATTTGTTGTGCCCAATGGACAATCTTTGACCTAGGATTTATCTATTCCTTAACAAAATCATTTGAGCTTCTTGCCAATGGTATGTCTTATTGAAGTGAATTATTTTTGTTAATTATAGATTATGTGATGAAGCATGAATACTAAACAGAGCAAGAGGGACAACCTTTACTTCAAAATGTAGGGTTTTTTAATTTCAGGATGTTGAAGTTCCTTAGGTTATAAGATTAAGCATGTTTCACAAATGATGTAGAAATAGATCTTTGGATTTCATATGAACTCAGTACTATAGTTCTATTTAGTAAAACAAGCTTACATTTTCAAGCTTTGCACAAACCTGAAAGAAAAATAATATTAATTTAAGGAATTTAGGTATCAAAGCTAATACAAGTCTTTTTTTAATTTTTAATTTTAAGATACAAATTATACAAACATAGTAAATACAAAAAAAGAAAGAAAAAATAAAAAAATATTATAGTGCACTCCCACCCCCCGGAGACCATTTTTTTTACCCTTAACTTCATCTATAACAACTAAAAAATATACAATTATTTCAATTGTGCTAATACAACTCTTAAAGTAGTGACATTTTTTAAGGTTCATGGGGAAGCTTGAAAAAATTGGGTTGCTTTAATGAGTAGCAGAGTGAACTTGATAATTTATATGGCTTACAATAATAAAGTCATGGTACAAGTGATGCATTTTTCTGTTATTTAAATCATTTTACCAACCTTGAAAGGATGGAAGACTAAGTAAACCTTGAGCCGGTGAGAATCGAACTGCCAAGCTGCAGTCAGTCAGCAGTCAGCAGAAGTATTCTGCAGTACTACATTCTAACCACTGCGCCACCACAGCTCAGATAAATAAATTCACCAAGAAATTTGGCACCCTGCTTGTGAAATCCATTGTACCAAGTTCTGATTAATCAGGATTTCAGTGTTTTTCACCAAAATCCAGTTTGGTATAGTAGTTAAGGTGCTGAACGAGGAACTGAAAGGCAGTGGGGCTCCAGTCCTTCCTTAGACATAAAAACTGTCTAAGTGATTTTGGACCAGTCACTCTCTTTCAGACCAATTCCACTCAGATATTTGCTTGGGAAAAATATTACTTTTGTGAGATGGGCAGGTATAAAAATTTGGTAAATACAAAATAAATATATAGATATTTATTTAAAAATTATATTTATAGTTGCCTTCTCAATCATGGCAATTCTAGACAAATCTAGACAAATCTAGACATCAGCAAAATAAAGGTGGCTATAAACACAATATTTGCTAATGTTTTATTGAAATTTTGAATAGTTACACAATTTCTTTCCCTGTGGAAGATTTTTCTTTTCTTTTTTCTATTACCTAAAGTATTGCCAGATTTCTTTCAGGAGCATTTTTGCTTCAGTGTTCTGAGGTGGCAGACAAGTGTTGTTGTTGCTGCTGTTTTCTATGACATAGCTCTCCATCACTCTGCAACTACACTGGCTATTCTCACATCATGTCCTGAAAAAGAGAAGTTCCCTCATTATGTCTTCTCTTCAGATTTAGGGAAAGTAAGATCCAGTTTAGAAACCTGCCTAAAAACTTGTTTATTTTGAATTCATGTTCTGATGTTGCATTCCAGGTACAAAAAGGTGGAAATTGCATTGCACGGGAAACTTCTTTCATCATTTTGATGATCACATCCTGGACAGTTCTAAGATAAGGGCAGGGATTTCAAACTCCATTCCATTCACAAGAATTTGAATTGAAATGATATTCTTCTTTAAAAAAAACCCCACAAAAATGTTTTCCCATAAATTTGAATGGGAATAGTCAAATAGATTGAAGAAGAAAAATCAGTACTATTAGATTTCTCTAGCATACTTCATTTCAAAGATGTCATCTTGATCACATCCCAGAAGGAGCTACTGTGAAATATTTCATTTTATTGAAGTACAACTGCCAAACTAAAGACAGTCTTATTAATAATTTTGCATCTAATTCAGTTGGTAGAAAATGAGATAACCAGAGGTGCAATGCATAAAACTAATGTATTTGGGAGTATAACACTTGAAGTGGAGACAAACAGTGTAAAACGTCCTCATTAAAGGAATATACAATCTCAGAGAAAGAATTAGAATTGGAAATGTCTGTCTATATGGTGCAACTTACAATGAATGAACCATGTCATAATATTACCAAGATTAGTTCTTTTTATAAAGAGGGAAGCTATTAGAAAAATGAGTTCCTTTGTGCATTACCTTTGAACACAGGGAACTCACTAACCACTATGTAATATAAACTATCATTTGAGTTTTTCATGCCAAATATATCATCATTAGAAAGAGAGTGCAAGTTTGGTCTAGTGCCGTGATGGCAAACCTATGGCATGCGTGCTAACCAGCTGAGTTTTGGTCTCTGCCATGCATGTGGAGGGGCAGGGGAGAGTGCAGAGGGTATTGCACATGCATTGCATTATGGGAAGGGGTACACACGTGCATGCTATCATAGGTGTGGGTGCGCTTTTAATTAGCCGTTACTATCTAGTGGTTAAGGCACCAGGCCATAAGCTAGAAGACTTTGAGTTCTAGTCTTGCCTTAGGCATGAAGCTGACCGGGTGACTTTGAACCATGCACACTTAGCACACAATGACAGGCTTAGGAGACAAGCTGGCCAGTCAATCTCTGTTGCAACCATTAGATCAACATTTGATTGATCAACAGAAGAAAAAGTAGACTCAGTACTTTTGAGAAAATGGTAGGAAAAATACAGTACAAACAAACCAAACTTACAGCATAACCCCTCCTTGAGCAGGGGATTGGATTAGAAGACGTCTACCGTCACTTCCAACTCTGTTATTCTGTTAAAACTATCATGTGTATTTAGGGAAATATTACTCTGTTTGGTAGGAATCTTAATGGTCCATGGGAAAGATCTTGGAAGACAGGGCCAATAGTCACCACCTAGGAATTGGTCATACTGCATAGCCAGCAATTGGATAGTGGGCGGAGCAAGAAGCTCAGAAGACAATCTTCCTAGTTTCCCAGGCTATAAAGGAGACAGCAGGATAAATCTACTTTCAGACGTGCAACTGTTAATATAGTTGACAATAAAGTAGAACTAATTCATTGCCATGTTACTTGCTGGTCTACCTAATAATACTTACATCAATCTTGCAAATGTCAAAGAGGAATTTCAGGAATGGTCTCCAGTTCTCAAGGAACTCCCATTATCCATTGAGTAACTCATACCAGCATTGTTTCAACAATGCACAGATGTTTTGTAGCATGCTTTGATATAGCTAACAGAATAGTTGGGGCACAATTTGCCTTAACCCACAGCAGCAGAACAATTTGCAACTCAGCCAACGGTCCTGCATTTCTATGGGAGCTTTCCAGAGATGTTCAGAAAGGACAAGTTTCAATTCCAGATAACGTGAAATGTTTGTGGCAGACAGAGCGGTGGAGTTTCCCACTGATTGCACCAGAATGACTTTTGTTATGAGTTTTCAGAAGGAAGCAGAAGCTAAATTGTCCACGGCCAATCATTGAGGGGAACAATGCTGGGCAACGATCAGGATTTCATATATGAACTCAAAAGGCACTTTGTGGAACTGGGTGACCTTGCGCTGGTCACTTCCTTTCAGCCCTAGCAAGCAAGCAATGGCAAACCACTTTTGAAACATTGACAAGAAAACTGTAGGGACTTGTCCAGGCCATCACCAGGAGACAACACTAACTTGAAGGCAACTAACCAACCAACCAACCAACCAACCAACCAACCAACCAACCAACCAACCAACCAACCAACCAACCAATATATCAGAGCTTTACAACTTCAATGGCTCATTCTTTCTTCCCTTAAGGAAATTGTAAAATTCTATCCAATTACCTGTTTTATCCCAGCATTTAATAAAGGTATGTTGTTAGTGGAAAATAGATTTCAGATTTGGTTCCTACTACAAACAGCAATCACCAAGATGTAATAGAAATAGAACCTATTATGGTGCACAGAAAATTACATTTTTTCCTTCATAAAAATTACTGCCAGCCACATAAAAATCTTGTTTATTTTGCTTTGTACTATTTTGAAGCATAACACTCTTGAACCCTGGTTTTACACCAGTGTGAACATATATTCTGAACTGGTCCCTTCTGATAATACTGTTTGAAGAGTGGCATAGAAAACTCTAAAACAAGTAATTTTTGCTAATAAGTTCTTTTTTAAAGCAATTTTCTCTGATGCATACATGTAATAACAGGAAAAGTGGTCTATGTGTAAAAACTGAAGGATAATCATATTAGGCCTGCATATTGATTTGAGTAATTTGAATGAGGGTGGATTACGTGAACATGTGCACAAAATAAATGTCTCTTACTTTGTAACTAAATAAGTTCAAAACTTTGTCCCATTTTCTCTCTCTTGCTCTCTCTCATGTGTATGTGTGTGGAAATACTCTTAAATAGTTTTTTTAATTTTTTTTGTTATCAAACACAATGAAATCTCATTGGAAAAATACAACCCTCTACTCTGCTAGTAGGAATATTGTGATATACAACACACACAGAACACAGACACAAAGAGACACACACAGGGAGGGAGGGAGGGAGGGAGAGAGAGAGAGAAAGAGAGAGAGAGAGAGAGAGAGAGAGAGAGAGAGAGAAATATTGATTGATTGATTGATTGATTGATTGATTGATTGATTTTGGGGGAAATAGCTACATACTCTTTTCCAAAAGACTGTCCTCCCTTTGGAAGCATTTTCTGTTTGAAGTTCTGCTTCCTCCAAGCTCATTACTTAATTAATTAACTCATTTAGGGAGGGACATTTGCAGGGAGGTTAGAAAAGTCTAATCTCCCTGAAATAGGTACATAAAACAAATACTTAAAACAAATACAATACAATACAATATAATACAATCAGCGGTGGGTTTCACATTTTGTTACCATTGGTTCACCATATGCATGCCTGCTTGCTTCACAGGGACAGGCGCCCTTTCCACACATGTGCCAGGCCTTCCACACATTTGCTTGTATGTGCGCCTTCTATGCATTCACCCCGCCTAAAAAATGTGCCTAAGTAGGACGGCATAGAGCCGGGGCAGGTGAGCAGGCCCACCTTCGATTTCCACTACCAGTTTGGGCGAACCGGTCCGAACCGACTGAATACCACCTCTGAATACAATACAATACAAAACAATACAGCACAGCACAACACAACACAACATATCACCCATCCAGTTGATAAAATAAAGAACTTAAAGAAGTGAAAGCAATGGGCTTAAATACCAACTTTTTGTACCAAGCTTCAACATAAAATGAAAAGTTCTACACATTTTATAAAGCACATGCTTATTGTACTCACTTCACTAACATTGCTTCCATTTTGCAGTGCTGGTTTTGATTATTGTAATCCATGTAGACTCTAGGAACTACACATCAGTTGGTCAATAAACCTAGCTCATTTTGTTTTACATGTTTGCAGTTGCCCATATTGGCAAGGTAATGACAGAACAGTTGCAAAGAATTGATTTCACACAGAAAATTTATTCAGGCTGTTTATGTGTTTTTTTTAAAGAAGATCAAGGCAACATATGCTGCCTTATTAAATCCAGATAGGGATGTTTCTCTACTTTCATTTTTTTTGCTAATGGTGACTTGTAGTTATGCTTCTTGTGGGTTTTGCTCATTTCTGACTTTGTAAAAAGATCAGTTGGTATGGAGAGTAATGAAATGAATGGACAAGATGCCCATGAAAGATGATAGTCAGTAGACATCAAAGGATGACACTCACAGGATAAATGAGGTTATTTGGGAAGCAGGGAGGGATGTATTTTCCAAATAGTCATACATACATACATAGTCATACAACAATGTCTCCCTAATTGCTTCCAGTTTTAAGTAGATAACCTACTGCTCTTTAGAGCCTTTATTGTTTGTGAAATTTACAAAATCCGAGTTTTGTTTGGGTATATTTAAGTTCTGCTTTTTTGGGGGTGGTGGCAGAAACAGTTGCTCCCAGTTCGTCCCACGTTGGGTGAACTGGTACTGGCGGTGGTGGGAGGCTCCGTCCATCCACCTGCCAAATGGAAACCCACCACTGGGTGGTGGTGTCTGAAATGCAGTTTGATAATATACTATGCCTATACTAAAGAGAGAGTCTTTTCAAAATATTAAGTGTTCAAGGTTTTAGAAAAAGTGGCTATCTTATATTCAGTGGCAGGTTTAAACTTTCTCATTTACTCAAGATTATTAAATTTCTTCCTGTATTATCAAATCATTATTTAATGGTTTTGTTGATATATTGATTTCAGCTTCAGGCAACAGGATTATGTCTATTGGTAGCCCAGATCCTATTCAGCATGGAACAGAGTCCAGGCTATCTGCTGCTGTAATCCAGAAGTGGGTTCTGACCAGTTTGAAACTGGTTTGTCTGAACTGGTTGTGGTTTGCTGGCCTGGGTTGCCAGAACCAGCAGCGATCCAGGCCTGCCACGCCTCCAAACCAATCTCGAGGTGGCGCAGTGGTTAGAGTGCTGTACTGCAGCCACTTCAGCTGACTGTTATCTGCAGTTCGGCTGTTCAAATCTCACCGGCTCAGGGTTGACTCAGCCTTCCATCCTCCCGAGGTGGGTAAAATGAGAACCCGGATTGTTGTTGGGGGCAATATGCTGACTCTGTAAACCGCTTAGAGAGGGCTGAAAGCCCTATGAAGCGGTATATAAGTCTAACTGCTATTGCTATTGCTAATCCCCAGGTCAGTGTGGCATGGGTTTTTTTCATTTTTAAATGTTCTGTGCATGCACACACCTATTTATGAGCAACTGTGCACATGCACGGAGCAAAATTGCACGTGCAATGAATAGCAATAGCAATAGCAATAGCAGTAGACTTATATACCGCTTCATAGGCCTTTCAGGCCTCTCTAAGCGGTTTACAGAGAGTCAGCATATTGCCCCCAACAATCTGGGTCCTCATTTTACCCACCTCGGAAGGATGGAAGGCTGAGTCAACCCTGAGCCGGTGAGATTTGAACCGCTGACCTGCTGATCTAGCAGTAGCCTGCAGTGCTGCTTTTAACCACTGCGCCACCTTGGCTTGAACCAACAGTAATGCCGGTAGCAATCAACCCCTGCTGTAGTCCTATACTAGTAAATGGATATGGATATGGTTACTAAATTCAACCTCATAATTGCAGCTTGACAAAGGAAGAGGCATTGGTATGCGGAAGTTAAGAAGGGCAAAGAAAGTCAAAAAGACAGAAAAAGATGGGAACTTAGATAAGAGAAAGCCTATATGCAATAAGGACATCAAGATGGCAGGATGATTGGGAGAGAGAGAGAGAGAAAGCAGAAATTCTTTCTAAATGAGGAAGTCCTAGAAAAAGAATCTAAGTGAGCTGCTTAATATGGGAGAGAAGACTGAAATTCATGGAGGAAGATGAAAGCAGAGTCATCTTAGAATAACCAAGGGTGAGGGTCTGTTTTGCGATTAGGAGGAATGGGCTTGTTAGGGCTTCCTCCCTGAGTGAAAGGGCTTCTCTGGGCTGGAGAACAGAATTGGTAGGGGAGAAAAGAGTCATTTGCTTTCTTCAACCTTGATATCACATAGACTATATGTTGCATTAGTTTAGGACCTATGAAGCAGAATTGCATTAGATAGTGAGAACCAAGAAAGGCTTATAATACTGAACTTTATTTTTATTAATAATGCCTTGTATGGACATTGACCAGTGAGTTTTCAATAAATTCTTTCTTTGAGGAGAAAAGAGGCAGCTATGGGTTAGTACAATGAAACTCATTTTTGCAATGAACTGCAGGTTATAACATTTTTCTCACTTTCTTTATACAGCATTCTAGTTCAAAACAATGATATATTTATAACATACATTCTTATCATCCTATTATTTCAGTAGAGAAAAGAAAAGAAGAAGTGGATATTCTATCAACATAAGTTATAGTTTAGAACTGTGATGGAGAACCTATGGCACACGAGCCCTCTCTGCAGACATGCAAGCCATCTCCCAGTTCAGCTCCACTGCACATATGCATGAGCACCTCCTGCCAGCCAGCTGATTTTTGGCTCTGCTGCGCTTGCGGGAGATGCATGGGTATGCATGGGAGGTGGGGGAATGGGGGGGCACACACCCCATGCACCCCGTTTTTGGTTTCAGGAGGCTTCAGAGAAGCCTGCTAGGTCCAAAATGGGGCACAGGGGGCACACATGCACAGGGGAATGGGGGAGCATGGGGGGAGCTGTGTGTTCATGCACAAGAGCCAATTGTTTGGCTTTTTCATTCAAAATTAAATATGCCAACCAATATTTGTGTGGTACCTGTCTAATTTCTTAGTTACTTTTTTTGCAGTGATTCTTCCTCCTTGCTACTATCAGAGCTGAGCCCTCTGAAATACACGTCCTCACATCTGCACTCAGCCAGCCTTTGTGGAGTTGAGGTCCACCCATCTCAAACTTGCCAAGGTTGAGAAAAACTGCCCTTTCTTATATTTCTCTGCAGCTGAAGTCAGAGAAGACCTATTCTACTATTCTCTGTGCTCTTCCATTTAACAAGGATCCAGAGAAGCTGAAGCTACTGAGGTGATAGAGTAAGTCTGAAAAATAAATCCTGTCAGGAACGGTGAAAAGAGTTAGATTTGTTTAGCTTGCTGGAGAAATATAAAGAACAATATACTGTAACAGCAGGCTACAAGTATCTAAAATACCACAATGTGCAAACAGGGTGCATTGATTATCACGTGAAACCAAAGGACGAGGTAAAGACCAATAGGCTGAAATAAAGAGACAGAGAATTTTGATCAAACATTAGGAAAAAAATCCTGACAGAAAAAGATATTAAATAGCAGAACTACCAGAACTTTGATGACTCCACCTAAAGTGAGGTTTTCAAATGTGGGAGATGGCTATTTCTCAGAAACAGTTTAATGGATTTGTGGACTGAGAAAGGTATTAGGCTAGATTATTGGTTTTCAATCTTTGTTAAACCATGGAATATGTTAATTAAAACCACATTTGTAAGAACACTTAAACAAGAGGCAAAGTGATAAAAGATGGATTGGATTTGAATGAACTTTCTTCCCCACTCTCTTAGACACCCATGGAAACTCATCAAATAGGATTCTGCAGAACACATTTTGAAAAGCGAAGAAGTAAATGATTTATAGGATTTCTTACAAGTCATCCTATAATTCCAAGGTCCCACAATTAACTTCTATGTTCTTTTCTCAAAATTGCAATGCTGAAAGTGGTGCCTGCTGAAGATTGGAATGTAGACCTATGTTTGTTTTTAAACAAATTAGAAACAGTGCTTTGAAGGTAGGGAAAATGAGCACAGCACCTTTTTAAAGCAGATATATGTTTTTTCAGCCTTCTGTGCAATGCATAATATTAAAGGCTGACTGATTAAAACTGCTGTGCTTTAATACAACTCCTTGAAGCAGCTGCAGCTTCACATAACCTGAGGATAAGGGGATGAGTTTTTTTAAACAGGTGCTTCAGCCATGTTTCTGCATTTTTTGAAACACCTTTTCCAAATTATTTTCCAAGCATGCATAGAAGAGATTCCACAGTAGGACTCCTGGACTATAAATCTCTGAATAAGGCTGATTTAATGAGCTATCCTTTAATAAGCAGATGAAGTTATAGCTCCTAGATATTTTTCTGTGGAAGATAACACAGCACCTGATGAAATCCCCAATTAAAATGAACAATTAAAATAAATGAGAACTCATTTGTATCCTGTTCTAGTTAGACTGGTGTAGAGATAATTAGAATGATGCTTAGTGAAAGTGACAAAGATGTTAAACTGTTTTAGGATAAATACATTTCATTTCATACAATTGCCATTTATGAGTCTCCTCATATATCCCTACTGAAATTGATCACACTGTCACAGTTTTTCCTTAGTGGCATGCAGAAGGAGACTTGAGTTTAAATCTATATATTCATATCTTTGAATTTAGCATATACTTAATAATGTATAGCTAATCTATATGAATTAATATATTGGTATTTAATAATTAAGCATCTTAAATCTGAGGAATTCTCCAGCTTCGATTAGGGGCTTTTTAAACATCTGGAGTGATTTTTGTTTATTTTAGGTGAATAGGTATCTTCCACGAATATCACAAAATGACAGGAATTTTGAAGGAGCACCCAAAATATGTCCCTGAAATACCAAGAATGCTGAGTGCCCTCCCCCAATACTTCTCATCCTTTTTAATAAGGTGTCTATTAGAGAAGCAATGGATGGAAACTAATCAAGGAGAGAAGCAACTTAGAACTGAGGAGAAATTTCCTGACAGTTAGAACAATTAATCAGTGGAACAGCTTGCCTCCAGAAGTTGTGAATGCCCCAACACTGGAAGTCTTAAGAAGATGTTGGATAGCCATCTGTCTGAAATGGTATAGGGTTTCCTGCCTAGGCAGGAGGTTGGACAAGAAGGTCCTTTCCAACTCTGCTATTGTATTGTATTGTATTGTATTGTATTGTATTGTATTGTATTGTATTGTATTGTATTGTATTGCATTGCATTGCATTGCATTGCATTGCATTGCATTGCATTGCATTGCATTGCATTGCATTGCATTGCATTGTATTGTATTGTATTGTATAGAGTGGCAATGCTGCCATACAAACATATTTGCATTTTGAAGTTTTTACTTTTTCCTTCAAGATACAAAATAGAAATGATGCACCATGTTCTCTAACAGGAAGTTAATCATGCAGTTACTGGGACAATCCCAAGAACAATTTTAAGGGAGGAGTGAAGTTTTTTGGCACACTTTTGCAATAGCACTTCATTTCAACGAATTACTGCTGTTAGTACAGTTCTGCTGATGCCTAATTAATGAGAATTCAAGCCCAACTTTATTTAATGTACAAGTAGTGCTTGACTGACAACAGTTTATTTAGTGACCATTCAAAGTTACAATGGCACTGAAAAAAGTGACTTATGACCGTTTTCCACACTTACGAGCATTGCAGCATCCCCATGTTCACATGATCAAAATTCAGATGCTTGGCAACTGATTCAGATTAATGACGGTTGCAGTGTCTGATGTTGTGTGACAGTAGTGGGTTTTTGCTCCCGTTGCAATTGGTATGCTGCAACGGGAGCCAGGTGTGCACCATGGGCAGGTGCGCTGTGTATGAATGCGCACCCACCACCTGTAACACTCCAGCTGCTCAGCGGAGAATCGTGCAGGCACCGCACACTGCACGCACGTGTGCAGATGGCCCGTTTCCTTCAAATACAGGTAAGGAACGAGGGCGGGCGGGCGGGCCCTCCAAAGCACCATTCCAGTACGGTGGCTGCTGCTTCCAGCAGGCACCGGTATGTGCGTAACGGGGCGTACCACTGGCAACCCACCACTGTCATGTGATCACCTTTTGTAATCTTTTGACAAGCAAAGCCAATTGGGGAAGCCAGAGTCACTTAACAACCATGTTACTAATTTAAGAACTGCGGTCATTCACTTAGCAATGGTGGCAAGCAAGGTTATAAAATTCACTTAACAACTGTCTCACTTAGCAATAGAAATTTTGGACTCAATTGTCGTCATCAATCATGGACTACCTATATTGATCATTTTTGTGCTTGTGTAGGACAGTTGTCAGTTGCTGAACTAACTTCAGATAAACCTTTAAAGCTGAAGGTGCCAAAGTGATTAATAGAGTGGAAGAGAAAGTGCCTCACAAAGGATCCATTTATAATCGAACCAAAAAACATTTAGTTTAAAACTCAGTCAGTGATGATGTTAATGGCAGTTTGTTGGAGTAGATTTAGCAATTTTCTAAGTGATGGTTATGAATAGATGTCAAGAAAATCATTTTTTAAGCGGAGAATCATTCAGGGAGTGCAAACTGCAGCCTGCCAGATACTTCTGCATCTCAATTATTAGCATGGGATAATAGAATAACAGAATAAGAATCTTTTGCCTCCACATTCAATTTGTCTAAAGAAGTTATGATTAAATTTAGAAAGGTTTAATAAGTCTAATAAAAATCTAATAAGCCCTATAAGTTCAAGTATTAGCTAACGCCTAGCTAAAGTCCCCCCCCCCCCAATTTTAACCAAACTTGATACACAGATGACTTACTCTCTGGAAAAAATACTGTGGGGGAAAGACACCCCTAACACCCCTCGAGGTGTGCATGTGTCTGGCTGTGTCTCTCTCTCTCTGTGTGAGCGTCTGTATCTGTGTGTTCCAGCATAACTCTGGAACGCCTCGAGGAATTTCAACCAAACTTGGTACACAGATGATTTACCCTCTGGAAAAAATACTGTGGGGGTAATAAACCCCTAACACTCTGTGTGTGTTAGGGGTTGTGTGTGTATTCCAGCATAACTCTGGAACACCTTGAGCAATTTCAACCAAACTTGTTACACAGATCACTTACTCTAAAAAAATATACTGTATATATACCAGGGTGTGTGTATATCTGTGTGTCTCTCTGTGTGTATTCCAGTATAACTCTGGAATGGATCATCAGCTAGTAGTGTTATAAAGTAATATTACATTGAAAGGCCAGGGATCTATTTCTGGGCTGATGTTTAGGGATTTTCCCCCAATAGGAATAAGTGAATAAGTGACATAGCAACTTTTCTATTGGCCTTGCTCTGAATATTTGTCTTAAAAGAAAAAAAGAAAGTGACGGAGAAGATACTTAATGAAAATTTTGCTTTGTACTCTTTTTCATTCTTCTCCTATTTTCTTTTCATTCTTTCCAGGATGAATTGGTTCTTGGCATCTTCAAAATATAGAAAATAAAACATGACATAATGAAGATGCATGGTGCACGTTTCTGCTAAATTGAAAGACTGGCAATAAATTGATAGCATTTATCTCTTTTTATTTAAAATAATAATAAAAAATAAATGCAGTAGTTTTTCTCTCTTTTCTTATATAAGCAAAATAAATAAATATATTGTAGGAAAACAATGGTCATTAATGATAAATTGAAAAAAAAAAACACCGCCAGAAACATTAACAGTAAGAAAAGGCAGTTTACAAGCTTCCCAAGAAGTAATGTCTCTGAAGCCAGTCTGGTAATAAAATGAAACACAGAATACTTTAAAAAGAATCCAAATATGTCCATGTACAGGGGTGGGATCCTACTGGTTTAACAACTGGTTCGCTGAGCGCGTGCTTTGCACAGTTTAAAGAAGACTTACCTTCTGCTTGGGAAGGAAAACAGCTGAGGTGTGGCAATTCATTCTGCTGCGCAACACAGCTGAGAAGATAAAGGTAGATAAAGTGCAGGGGTGGGCGGGCAGGACTACTCGCTAGTGAGAGTGAACCGGTTCACTCCTGGCTGATCTTCGGAGCAGTAGAATCCCATCCCTGTAATGTATACAGTATATCTATACATCTTGATCTGAAGAGGAGGAGAAGCAATTTAAAAATTTGAAATATCTTCTTTTTTTTACATAGGATCTACAGATAAACTCCTTATCAATTATTCTTTAAGGCAAAATTCTTATTTAAGTGTATCAAAAGTGTGGCAATTAGTATTTTCCCACATAATAGCAATAATATTAATACATAATAATATGAAATTTGGGCTGGAATATCCCAGATATCCCATGCTTAGCATCATCAGGGGGAAAATAGTGAAAATTAGAAGGAATCAAGACACCCTATGAAAATAACATCAAGAGTCTGCATGAAGAAGATCACTATAAATACCTGACTGACAACATCACACTGAAATCAAGAAGGAGGTTAATAGTGAATACATCAGAATGAAAAAGTTGGCAGAAACACATGAAACGATTAACACCTGGGCAATTGGATGTAAGCTGAACCAGAGGCCCTGGATAGGAAGACCAGAAAAATAATGACAATGAATTATGCCCTTCATCCATGCAGTGATGTTGACCGACTCTATTTACCAAGGAGTATAGCTGGGTGTGAAATGTTGCAAGTACATTAGTTGTCCAGCTTTATCCTGAGTGCACAGGGCTAATTTTTGCTCAATATTGCAACTTGCTGTACATGTTCTGGAAGATAAGCTGCTGTCTTTTGGCATTCCCATATAATTTATATCTAGGGGCCATGAAGGACAAAATATTATTTGAAAATTGAAAGGAAGGTACTGGCTTTCACTGGGCATATGTACTCTGAAATATTTCATAGAGAGATATTTGGCAACTTAGATCTTAGAATAACAAACAATGAAACATTCTCTTCATTTTTCTTCTCATTATAAATGAATATTATACATTGGAAGAAAACTTCAGTAATTATAGTCATAGTGATTAGATATAAAAATAATTCAAAGTGTCTATGATTTGTGAAGGACTGAATGTTGAATATTTTGTTCCTATTAAAGTTGGACTCTGAGTAATTAGAATATTGTAGGCACTTTTTAATACAGTAGGATTATGCCATGACAGATTCAGTTCCTAAAAGATGCTTCAGAGCGCTTGGCAAAAAAGATGAAATACCTTTCTTCAACTTTAAAAGATAAGTTAATCTTCCTGGGTGAAGATGTAGCTGATTAAAGAGTTGTAGACAGATGTTACTTTCATATTTTCATATTTTCCCAACTCTCTTTAAAGAATTGCCTCTTAAGGACAGCACTGCCCTGCAATATAATTTCAGCTCAATTAATAAATTGTCAAGAATTTCTCTGTGTCAAGTCTATTAAAGTATAGATAATTGCTGTGATAAAGTGCTATTTTGAGAAATACTAAGTAATTGCATTTAGTTTTATTGAGAAAATGTATTCCCTTGGTAACTATTATGGATAGTTAAGGGAAAAAAACTATTAAATGTGTTTAAAGAGATATGTTATTCCCCTGTATTGTGAATGATATTATTCATAATGAATATTTGGGCTATCAAATTGGTGTTGACTCTTAGTGATCATACAGATAGATTAGAAAGACCTCCCTCTGGCCTGTCAGCTTTTTCAATGATACAAGCATTGCTGTAATAAACTCCATCCACCTTGCTACTGCCCATCCTCTTATCCCTCTTTACAATTTACTCAACATTAGTGGCTTCTCCAGAAAGCTAAGTTTTTACCTAACGTAAGTGTTAAATATGATAATTTAAACTAGTCATTTGTGCCTTGAATGAGAATTCTGAATTGATTTGTTCTATGATCCATATTGCTGTTTTCTTGGCTATCTATAATAGTTTCAAAAGTCTGCTCCAATACCAAAGCTCGAAAGTATCAATACTCTTTATATTTTACTTCTTCCAAAGTCCAAATTCACTTCCCTGAGAAAACTGTTGCTTGCATGATTCTGATTTTTGTATATAGAATGTCCAGGCATATGAATATCTTTTCCAACAACTTCACAACTACTTTACCAAATGCTAGTCAGTGACAAATTTCTTGATTGCTGATTCCTTTAGTGTTGATCTTAAAAAACAGAACCACTCTCTTTATTGTCACTTCTAAAGCTGGTTGCTATATCACTAGTCATTACTTTGATCTTCTTTATTTTTAATTTTAGTCCCATTATTTTCTTCACTTGGCTCCTTTTATTACAAGAGCTTCCAGATCATTGGCATTTTCCAGTGTCAGACTAGGGTCATCTGCGTTATTACTGTTTCTCCTTCCAATTTTAAAACTAAATGCATCTTCTTCCAGTCTTTTCTACTTTCAGCTAATGAAGTGTTACCATCTGCATATCTCAAATTATTAGTATTAAATAAATTTGCAGACCAGCAAAAGCTGGCTTCTTCTGAGGCCAGCTGTGCCTTATACTTCTTGTTGCTAAGTGATTCTGAGCTTTGTGTTCCACCCAACAACATTTGAGGGGATTTTCATTCATTAAATAGGATTTCTTCCTCTCATATCTCCATGCTATGCAGTAGAGAAGGGGTGTCAAACTCATGTCATTATGGTGGCATCACATGATGTATTGGGACTTTCCCCCCTTTGCTAAATTGGGTGTGGGTGTGGCCAGCATATGACACATCTGGCCCGTGGTCCGGGAGTTTTACAGCCCTGCAGACCATAGAAGTTTTTCTGACTCCCCAGAACAGGAAGGAGGCTAGAAAACCTACGAAAAGACAGAAATGAATTTGCCAGACATTGTTATCATGTTTTCCCGAAATTATGACATGTCCTGATAACAAGGCCATGCCACATTTTTCTGGTGGGCAAAAATATAAGCCCTCCCCTGCAAATAAGCCCCTTGGACAACCCCCCCCCTCTGGCCAGGCAGAGTGCTGCTCACCAACCTACTGGTATCCTGAAGGTACCAAATTGCGGAAACCGGGGGGGGGAGGCAAGGATGATCGCGTTGCTTAGCACCTTCGGGATACTGCTAGGTTGGTGAGTGGCTCTGTGCCCAGCTGAAGAGGAGGGTTGCTGGGTGGTTGCTCTCTTGCGAGTGGGTTCCCAAAGAGCCGGGCACAGCCTCAAGGACGAATGGCTGTGCTGCATGCTCACAAGCAACCACCTGACAAACCCCCTTTGCAGCCGGGCACAGTGCCATTCACTGACCTAGGGGTATCGCCAAGCCGCGTGAGCGCTTGTTCACTGCCGCCTGGGTCCCATGGCTTGGTGCCTTCTAAATGCCAGTGAATGGTGCTCTGCATGGCTGGATAGGGGGGGGGGGTTGCATGAGCCCCACCTCCCAGCCTCATGATGCATGGCCCAGCTCTCATTACGGAGCCAGGGCACCTTCATCGCCACCACCATCCCAGCCTGGCATTTTCTGCGGCTCCAACCCAAGTCTTTCGGCAGTGGTCGCTCTGGGCGCACGCTCTATGATTGTACGCTCTGCAGTCAGCTAGCCCACAACCATAGAGTGTGATGGGCAGTGGCGATCAGGCGCTCACGCGACTTGGCGATACCTCTAGGTTAGTGAATGGCACTGTGCCTATTTTGTAGCCGCAAAGGGGGTTTGCCAGGTGGCTGCTTGTGAGCGTGATCACTTCATGGCTGTTGTGTTGTGCTGCTGCGACAGTGCAACACAGCCATTCGCCCATGAGGCTGTGCCCGGCTCTTTGGGAGCCCGATCGCAAGAAAGCAGCCACCTGGTAACCCCCCAAAATAAACCCTCCCCACATAATAAAGCCCAAGCCATATTTTGTAGGTAAAAAGAAAATATATAACCCAGTGGACATGCTAATAGACTTGGACATTCATCTTAGACTTAGGATGATATATCCTCGGGCCCTAGTGATCTCTAGGCTGGAATACTGCAATGTGCTCTACATGGGGCTGCCCTTGAAGAGCATCCGGCGACTTCAGCTAGTGCAGAATGCAGCCGCGCGAGTGATCACGGGTGCATCTCGGTTCGCCCGCATAACACCCATCCTCCGCGAGCTGCACTGGCTACCTGTCGATCTCCGGGTGCGCTTCAAGGTGCTACTAATCACCCATAAAGCCCTACATGGCAGTGGATCTGGATACTTGAGAGACCGCCTTCTGCCAATTACATCCCTGCGACCCATAAGATCTCATAGATTAGGCCTCCTCCGTATTCCATCGGCCAGCCAATGTCGGCTGGCAATTACAAGGAGGAGGGCCTTCTCAGCGGTGGCCCCGGCCCTTTGGAACGAGCTCCCTGTGGAGATCCGTACCCTCTCCACCGTCCAAGCCTTCCGCACAGCCCTGAAGAACTGGCTCGCCCGCCAGGCCTGGGGATAAGGATAGTTACCCCTCCCGAATGATGTATGTATGTTGCCTACCATTTTAGTATATGTCTCTATTTTGTTGTCTGTATCCCCCCCTTCCCAGTTTTATGTGAGCCGCCCTGAGTCCCCTCAGGGAAAAGGGCGGCCTACAAATTCTAATAAAAACCATAAAAAACCATATCCTATTTTAGCTGGACATCCATAATATTTAATTATAGTTTCTTCTTATTTTCTGATATCTAATTTAAAAATTGCTTTTGATGAGATGAGTAACAATTTAATAGGTGGATGGATAGACAGACGGAAGCAAATTACTTTGAGCAAAAGTAAACTGAAAGTTGAACAAGATGGCTGGAAGCAATCAAAGCCATCAAACACCTCCATTACCATGTTTGCCTGTGATCTTGTGAGTTATGTATATTAAAAAGTTGACCCTGAATTCTAAGGTCAATTTGGTGGACCTGTTTCCTGGTATGTGTAAAGAAATGCCAAATTCAATAGCACAGTCAGAGGAAGAGGTGACGTTTTCCTTTGGTGGCTCATTTTAAAAATCTCTATTCACTGACACACACCCTGCAGATTAGAGAAATAAACAAATTATTCAGAAAGGGAAAAATATACTGGGTTATTCTTCAAGTGAAATGAAACACTGTACCTTATTTTACTCTAAAGGAGAACCCACAGAACTATAAAGAATCTATTCCACTCCATTTGATTGAGTCTTCAAGCTGAGCAACTATAACTCTGAAATCTCAGGCATGAAGAACATCTCTATCCAAGATTTATTTTCCTGGGAAGGAGATAGAAAAAATTAAATTTTAATATGTGTCTGTGTCTGAATGATTGTGAATCTATTTCAGAGCCTGTCTTTCAAGCAGAAACAGTTTAATTCTCTGTCACTTTTCTCTTATCTTGAAACATTAAAATTTCTGTTTTTCTTTCTTGCTTTCCAGAGTACTTGTATAGTTATGCTGGATGCTTGTTTTGTAAACCCAAAGCTCTGGTCCATTTAGCACCTGATGGAAATAGGCCAGCACAGACACAAATCTATCTGGAGTTGCCAAAATTGCTTTTTCTTTCCCCTTGGCCATCAAACAGAGCCCCCTATGTAACATATGGTAATGAATCAGCACTTGAAGATGCTAAATAAATTAGTCCTATGGAAAGAATTAGCTGTGAAAGCCATATAAACACTGTTATATTACCTCAAGGTTTATAATAATTGCTGTTGATTGGTGGTGGTAGTGGTGCTTATTGTGAAACAGGCCATTTCAGAGGAGGAAAAAAAATCAATTTGTTTTTGTGGCCACCAGTTCCCAGATTTATTAACTCACATGTTTATCCATGGGTATTGTAAAACATGTAGCAAATTCAGCTGATTTTGTGGAGTGATTTGCTCTATTGACTACATTTTTAAGAGAGTGTATTTTAATTACAATGGTTGAAGGAAGAATTAGATTGTTCTGCACTTGGAAATTCTTCTTCTTCAGTCTGCTCTTTCCTGTCCTAATCTGGAAACCATCAGTTGATATGGAATATATATAGTATATTCCATATCAACTATGATATGTATATATATAGTATCATTCCTCAGAAAACCTCTAAAGGCTATCCAAAATGGAACATATTATCTACGGAAGAAAAGCAATTTTCAGTGCTATAGTGAAAAAAGTTGATAAATGATGAAGACATGTAATGTTTTCACAAGCCAACAAAAAAAATTCTGTTTGGTGTATTACTATATCTACTTATGGGAAAATAAGCATATCTAGATTTATCTATGGATTTCCCATTGACCTGATGCAAAAATGCAGAAAGCCTTGGAAGGAACAAGGCCAGGTTAACTGTGTTTAATTTTAATCTGTGATGAAATTCTGGTATATTCAGATGATGGTTTCCTTAAAAAAAGAGCAGAAATCTCTGCAGGGATTAAAATGTACACTTTAATGCTGTCTCATCAGATAATCTTAATTATGAATTCAGATTCCTTAGTGACTTTAATTTCAGATTTATGCTTTTCAGGTTTAGAGTTATTTTTTCTTCAACATTTTAACTCCCATGTTTTTGATTCCTTGAATCTGATTTCCCCCCATTTTCCAATGCATATAATAATCGGTAATATCCAAACTTCTTTCAAACCATGTTGAAGCGTGTACAGCTTTAATATAGAGTAAGATTAAAAGTGAGTGAGTGAGAGAGAACTCTATGCATTAAATGTGAGGATAATATGAGTGCCTTTTAAAATAAACAACCAAAGTAAGCTGTGGTTCAGAATATGCAAAGGTGGTCCATATTGCCTTCATATTGCAATGATTTAAGAGTTGACAACTCTTAAAGAAGCTGCATCTTTTCCTAGGCTCATAAAGTGGCAGCTTCCCAAGTCTAAGAAAATATAACTTAAATATAACAAGGTACCAACAGACGTGATATACAGAGTTGTGCATGCTCCAAATCAGATTTCCCCATTTGTATTTGGATCTCTTCATAGTCCTAATAATTACTCAAATTTATAGCATTTTCTTTTTAAAGGCCGGTTTTTCTTTTATAGCATTCATTAGGCTATAACCATGAGTCTTATATGAAGTATTTTGCTCCATCTTAAAATAGTGTAACATCTGGATTATAGAACCCTATGCTGACTGAGAATAATTCTTTAGCCTCTTTGGTAAGGATCTGTATCACTTACTTCTCACAGAAAATATCTGAAACATCTGCATACAGAAAACCCTATGAATATATTGTTTTCCACTACTGCATAGAATTATGATTGCTCCTAAAATCAAGATCATATGAAATGTTAATAGCACTCTGTAATGCCTTGGCAAGACTACCATTGGACTACTGCATGCAGTTTGGTTGCCATGATGTAAAAAAGATGTTGAGACTCTTTTAGAAAGTGTATAGAGAAAAGCAACAAGGATGATCGGGGAACTGTAGGATAAAACATATAAAGAATGGTTGCAGAAATTGGGTATGTCTAGTTTAATAAAAAGAGGGACTAGGGGAGACATGATAGCAGTGTTTCAATATCTAAGGGGCTGCCACAAAGAAGGTCAATCTATTTTCCAAAGCACCTTGAAGGAACCAAGAAGTGATAGATGGGAACTAATCAAGGAGAGAAGCAACATAGAACTAAGGATAAATTTCCTGACAGAACAGATCTGAAGAAGCTTCTTGGATGAGAAGCGAGACATCTTCAAAGAAAAACAAGAAGGTCCAGTTGCCTCTTGAAGAAGCACCTTTGGGACAACTCTGATCTGGATGGCTGAGAAGCTCCATAGACAGAACAATTAATCAGTGGAATGACATGCCTCCAGAAGTTGTGGATGCTCCACAGTGGTGGGTTTCAACAAATTTTGGAACCTCTTCTGTAGGTGCGGCTGCTTTCTCGGTCCCCTGGTGGAACCTCTTTTAACCGGTTCAGTAGATTTGATGAACCGGTTCTACCAAACTTGTGCAAACTGGTAGGAACCCACCTCTGATGCTCCAACACTGGATGTTTTTAAGAAGAGATTTGACAACCATTTGTCTGAAAGGGTTTCCTGCTTGAGCAGAGGGTTGGACTGGAAGACCTCCCATCCAATTTGTTATTCTGTTATTCTGTTAAAATGTTCAACTTTTCATATCCTTCCTTTCTATTCACTCACTATTAAAGCAACATTTTAGTATCAAATATATTTAAAAAATTGAAGGTAATTAAGGGCAATTATTGTCTTTTATAACATATGATATGTAGGAAAAAGGATGGGAAGATGATTTCTTTTTCTCTGCTAGAATTTGAATTTATCCAGTAAAATTATTGGCAGAAATATCAGCAAAATAAATGTTCAATTTATCCAAAGAAGAAATATTTATGGAATTTTCTGCTCTAATGTAATATTGACTGGGAATTTTGGAAACTATTTATCAAAGTTGGTATCCCCCACACTCTCCCTCACAGAAGGGCCCTGGGTGGTGACATAAAAGCACCTTTCACCATATATGTAAAATGTATTAAAAAGCTAAAAAAAAATCTTTTTTTCTCTCTCTTTTACTTTCTTTTTATTCTGTATTAATTTGTGCTAGTTTTCATGTTCTCTTTAAAACTTTCATATGTGTGTGTTTGCAGTTCTATTACTGACTCTTATGTACTGTATAATGATCACATGGAATTGCTAAGGTCAGAAAGACTTATATTTCCAAATAAATACCCATCTTTGTTAATTACTGTTTCTTACATTCTTGGTTTTCAATTTCTTTGAATCATCTGGTTGGATAATGTGTGAACCAGAAAACTAGCTAAGGTGGACATTTGGTTCCATTGAGCAAAATCTATTTTATATACTTACCAGACACTCCTACATAATCATATTTTCTTGCAGTCCTTTGGATAGTGTTCAGCTCTTTAGCTGGTTTCCTGATCCCTACGTAATGACTGAGTGCTCCTGTAGTTAATTTTAACATTTATGTCTTCTACTCTCGTGTTCTTTGGGTTTGTTAAATTTTATGTGTTGTAAAACTGTTTATGATTCATGGTGACCCAGTGTTGGCCCAGCTACAAGGTTTAACTGTAAATTTTAAGCTTAGTCTTCCATAGTCAGTTTTATGTTTTTCTTCTTCTTCACCACATCAGCAACCAAGATTGGCAGAGAATATAATAAAGGACAGCATATACAGCCAGTATTCTTAGGTCATCTGAAACAAGCATAGCTAATCAGAACGAGATATATTTGATTAGTGAATAGCTGTCTTCATACTTAGCTTAAGTTAATTGCTAATTACAAGTCTTATTAATGACAGTATATATTACACAAAAAAATATGAGTAAACTTAACTTTCAGGAAAAAGGGGTTTATATATGCTTTGCTTTTTTTTACTAGTTTATGTCAATATAGAAATGATAGTTTCTGCCTCAAAAATAAACTATTGTTCTAATTTAAAATAAAAATATGATATAGCCTTTCCTTCCTCAAAACCAGTTCAACCAATCCACAGATCCCCAACTAACTGAATTTATTTAGCAATAGTTTATGATCAAATAGGCAATAAACTATTCCAAAATAGTCTATGTAACCAGACTATAGTGTTAATTAATCAAGCAATGTTGCATTATTATATTGACTACTGTGCTGTTGCTGAAAAAGGACATTTGGCTTTTATGAAATTAACTAAATATTTTGTACATAAAAACCAAATTAAGAGACCACCGAAAAGAACACAACATTATTATAAGTTAAAAAAAAAGAATGACCAATCATTATGACTCAACACTTCTTAGTGGCACATAATCAATCATCAATTCAATCCACTCAATCCAATCAGTTGTGAATTTCATTTGGAATGAAGAAAACAGACACCCTCCTTTCACCTCCATTTCTAGTATGAGTCATTCTCCTTCATTTCAAAACCCATAAATATATTGTATTGTATTCAATCTCTATCTTAGGCTCTCTCTGAATTACTTAAGTCAGATGGACACATTCCACCAAGGAGCTTTTGTTCTAATGCTCGTTGAACCGAACAGAACTCAAAACCTAAACTGAAAAAACAGCTTCACCAATTGATAGGCCCCTTAGGTGCTCCCTATTTGAATTGTTATCTGAAATCTACATTTCCCTATTTGAGAAGACTAGTTTTGTTTCATTCCTAACTACTCTAATTTTATGAATTTCTTTTTTCAATACTAATGTTATTAAAAATTACAATTTATAACAATAAAAATAGCACAACTACAAAAAAAAACAAAAAACAAGAAAACAAGAAAGAGAGAAATAGAAAGAAAAAACAAAAAAAAACAAGAATATAGAAAAGAAAATGAAAATATATAAAGAAACAACTTTTCTCTTCATCACAGCAACTGGAAACAATTGTAGTAACCTATTACCCGCTCTTAAAACACAACAAATAATCTCTTTTTCATATATCACAATTCTTATCTATAAACAAATCTAAAAATTCATTTCATGTCAGCAAAAGTGATAAAAATGCTTTCACTATATTGAAATCAGCATAATTATAAGTTACAAAAAGCGTGATAGAAAATGGAATAATTTTAACATCTTCAGGATATGCATGTTTTCCTTTCAGATAGAAGTTTTGAATGATTTATTCTGGAAGTCAAAAATAATATGCTAAAATTAGAATATACATTTCCATTTGTTTTGGCATTAGAAAATTACTTGGTGTTGCAGGTCTTATTTGTCAAGCAGAAATTCAAGGTAGCTCTCACTACAGAAAATATCTGCCTGACTCAGTTGTTTACCTCTTGTCAACAATTTGTTAGCATGTCCTTTTCCTGATCCCTTCTAAATTACCTGAATAGAATGACAGATTCTGGGCAAGAACGAGACAAACATTTGAGGCACAGTTAAAGAATCTGTGTCAGGGACACACTAGGGAAGAACAAAGGAGAAAGTTGAAGTGCCAAAAGGAGAAAGTGGGCATAATTGAGTTACCATTACCTATTCAATTTTCTTAGCCATGCCCATTTCTTTAAAATAAATTGTTTTTTTTCCTTTCTCACTTTATTCTGTTACTATTGTTACGCTGTTACAATTACTAATTTTAATTTTAAACCATTAACTTGAAATAGACAGCACTTGGGGAAAGACTAGAGACAATTCACACAGCCCATTGACTATGTTACTATTCTGCCTTGTTTTGAGACATACCAGGTTCTTTAGATTCATTCCTCATCGTTAATTTTGCTTTCCTGTAAATCCATAACAGTTAATCTATATTTGTTTTCTAGCTGAAAGCACTTCTGCCAATACAGTTTTGGTAGGTCATTTTCTGTTTCCTAGGTATAATTCCCTGTTTATTTTTTATGGTTCCTTATTTCCTAGCAGTGGCTGCTGTTTATTAAAGATGAAAGATTGTTTTAGCAATAGCAATTGCATTTAGACTTACCATGTTTTCCCCAAAATAGGACAGGGTCTTATTTTTGACCCCTGAAATAAGCACTTGGTCTTATTTTCGGTCTTATTATTATTTTTGAGGTGCAGGAGGCGGCAAGTGTGGTCACTTCATGGCTGCTACTGTGTTGCAATATTTTCAGGGAGGGCTTATTTTTGGGGGAGGGCTTATTTTAGCCCATGTGCTCAAAATCCCGATTGGGCTTATTATCTGGGAAGGTCTTATTTTCAGGAAAACAGGGTGTATTCAGCTTAACAGTGCTTTACAGTCCTCTCTAAGGGGTTTACAGAGTCAGCATATTGCCACCAACAATCTGGGTCTTCACTTTACTGACCTTGGAAGGATGCAAGGCTGAGTCAACATTGAGCTGGTGAGAGTTGAACTGCCAAACTGCAGGCAGCCGGCAGTCAGCAGAAGTAGCTTGCAGTACTGCATTCTAACCATTGCCAAGACCTCCCTATTTTAGGCAGGAAATCAGCAAAAGAAGTTTTTTTAAATCAATGAAACAATTAAATAACCATATCAAAGCATATTCATACAAAAGAGACTCTACTTTAAACCAATCAATCGAATTCGGCAGGCAATCAAATTGGGTGGTTTGGAAAGCTTCATTGTCTTTTAACTTTGAAGTGGGGGTGGGCTGCTGGGGATTCACAGGGGATTGGGAGAATTTATAGCTTATAGCTAAGATTCTGTACAGTGCGAAGAACCCCCAAATCCCACTCCTGGCTGGCCTCGTCCGCCCCACCCTGCCTCTCCCAGGAATCCTCATGTGGTCCATTTTGAATGCAGGTAAATGCAGTGCATGCACGGCAGGGGTGGGTTCCTGCCAGTTCTAACCTCTTCTTTAGAGGTTCCACAAATCTACAGTGCTGTTTAGAACCTGTTCCAGCTCCCTCCCTGTCTGCACATCATCAAGATGGAGAGCGAGGGGAGGAATACTGGGAGTTGAAGTCCACAAGTCTTAAAGCTATCAGGTTTGAACACCCATGGGGTTTTTTTCTAAAGGGTTAGGGGTGCAAGGGTCTTGTAACTTGATAGCTTAAAGACTTGTGTGCTTCAATGCCAGAGTTCCTGTGCCAACATGACTGGAGGAGGAATTCTGGGAGTTGAAGTCCACAAGTCTTAAAGCTGTCAAGTTTGAACACCCCTGGGGTTTTTTTCCTAAAGGGTTAGGGATGCAAGGGTCTTGTAACTTGACAGCTTTAAGACTTGTGTGCTTCAAATGCCAGAGTTTCTGAGCCAACATTTTGGTTGCTAATCAAGAGCGTTGTTAAGTGAGTTTCCCCACATTTTACAAGTTGGCCATGCCTACCCAATCACATGGCTGGCAAGCCACTCCCACTCAGTCACATAGCTGGCAAGACACTCCCACAAAGCAGGCCACACCCACATAGAGGCTTAAAAAAATTTGAAACCCACCACGGATGCACAGAGGCTCGGGCAGGGTGAAAATGGGCATACGGGAAGTTCGGGAGGGCCTCTGGAGCCTGAAGAGGCCATTTTTGCCCTCACAGAGGCTCAAGGAAAGCCTCTGAAGCCAGGGGAGAGCAAAAAGCCCCACCCACTATGGTGCAGGAGGCTGAGTAGGCCATGCTCACATGGCCATGGCCAACCAGCAATTGTGTAGAGAACCCCTTGTTAAGATTTTTGAAGCCCACCTCTGCTTTGCAGGTATGATATTTTTTCTGCTGCATCTGGGTTGTTACAGGCAATATACAAAATTTCAACCTCATTTCCATATATTGAGAATGCTAAAGGGTGGAATAATATGATGGGCATTTACTGTTATGCCACTAAGTGCTTTCATCATATAAATACTCTGCCAATCAAACCCTTTTTAAGGTAGCAAGGAAAACATTGTTTTGAACTTCATTCACTTCCTCAACTCTCAAGTACTTTAATGTGCCAACCAGATACATGAACTTTGGGTTAATAGAATGTTATATTTTGGTGCTGAGTGTTCCAAAACAATTGCATTTTGGCTCAAGGCCACCAAGTCTTTAGGTAAGCTTTATTTCTAAATTCTGTATGATGGTGACAGATGTAAGCTTCTTGACATTCTTGCCCTTGGAGGGCATGGATTTTGCCCTTGGAGGGCATGGATCACCCAAGAATTTTTCCCCAGCATTTATGAATGATCTTTTATGTTTTAAAGGTCTACAATCCCCAAAGCTCCCTCCCATTTTACCAAAAAAAGAAAGCAGCTACAGACATTTTGATGCTTTCTCATTATTATAGACTGTGGACTAATCCTATGTAGAGTAAACTCTTGTATCTCAAAATTACTTAATTCAGGCTATATCCTTAAATTTGAACTCACAAACTTTAACCAACTCAACTTTAAATCAGGGCTTAATTTTTTTTATAGACATAGGCCAGCTGATTATCATGAAAGTATTCAATGCAGTTTTTGAAATTTAACTATGAAATCTACAATCTATGGAAAACTATATTTGATGCTACATCAATGGAACTTGAGAAAAGCAAAGTCTCATGATATATAAAATACCCAGTAGAAAATTCCACCGTTGTATTTCTCCATGGTGTTGTCTGGCATCTCAAGCTTGCCACATGCAATTTTATTGACTTTCATTATCAGTATTGTGGACATTTCCCAAATTGCTCCAATATGTAACAGATGCAACTTGTAGAAAGCATTCAATGGCAAAGAAAACTCAATATCTGGGCCAGTGCTTTACCTAATGGAAGTTTAATTGCCTAGCAGCTGCTCCTTGAATGTTGATGTTGGACCTGTAGATTTCCTAATTGTCATGTCTAGCATTTGGTTGTTCAGAGCAGCCGAGGTGACTGACAATTCCCTTCCTTATAAAACAATTGCATTTTGCTAAATTTTCTTTAGTTGAGAGAAGGAGTCACTGCTTTTTGTTTGACTGAAACACTTCCCTGAGTCTTTGCGCCGACTGGGTTCGGGTCAACGCTGGGAATCGGAACCCCAGACAGCACCTCAAGGTTTGGGGTAGCTGGTGAAGTATTTTAAGACAGATTTGGGTTAATATCAGGGTTCCAAAAAACACCCCCAATGAAATAAAACTCCAAGGTCTGAATTTCCTCAAAGTTACATTTTATTAGAGATGTCATGTTGGCACATGTTAGCATATGTTGGCATATGTTGGCATATGTTGGCAGATTCTGGGAAAACCCAAATCTGAAAGCTTCCAGGTTTTTTCCACCCAGTTGAAAGTTCAAGATCCTGCCCCAACATCCACAAGTCCAAATCCTTCACTGCCACAAAAACAACTTCCTCCCATCCACATCTAGCCAGATGCAGGGACAAAAGTGACATTGACTTTCTGAGAAATAATGTTATTAGGGCTACATATCACCCAACTCCATATAATCTCCTTCTCCAATTTCCCCACAATAGAAAGTGTGGCAGGCCTGAAATCCAAAAAGAAAAGATGGCTTGCAGGTATGACACCTTTTCCTCTTCAAATTACCTATAATATAACAATGCTCAGACAGCAGATGTTTCAGCTTAGAGAAGTCAAAATGTGTTTGCAACACATTATCTTACAGTCAGTGTCAAACTGGTGGCCTGTAGGCCAAATGTGTCATGTGCAGACCACACCCACCCTAGCTTCACAAAGGGAAAAACGTCACGATATGTCAAATGATGGCAACATGACACCACAAATTTTACACCTGTGTGTTACAGCATGACCAAAGCATGATATAACACAATGTTTGAGTTTGGGTTTTGAAAAGCGCGTCTTAGCATTTATATACTATTAAATCCAACACTATTAACTGTTCAAAATCTTCCTAAAATGTTTTACATCAACATCAACAACAATTTTTAAATTTATCTCAACATCTACTTATCCTTTAAGAATATAAATACTTCTTTTGAGAAAAGCAAGATGAGTACACTTTTTCCTGCAATTATTACTATTTCTAAGGTTAATTATGTTTATGATTTTGCCATATGTAGACACACAATGCAACATTTACCTTGATTGCTGTAATTTTATTCTATTTTTAAATTTCTTTGTATAAAAAACAACATCCATACAGTCATTATTAAAATCCCTTTAAGAAGCCATTTATGTTTCCCCAGGAGCCATTATTATTTCATTGTATAGATTTCATAGTTGGGATCATTCAAAATGCACTGAATATTAATAAAACAACACTGAAATTCATTGAAGTGTATTGCACAATTATTTCTTTAATTGCTTGGTGAGGGAATTATTGCTTTGCATTGCAATAAAAGAAGAATGCAGTGGTTTTGATAAGATCTCCAGGGGAAATTTTACCAGGCTGCAAACTTGAAATCCATTCTCTTTCCCTTAAAGATGTTTATTCCTCTATAGAAGAACTATGCTGTTTTCCAACTCTAGATATTGAAGACTTAAGTTGAAAAAAATTATATCACTAGACACTAAAACAATAAATAGAAATGTGCAGTTTGTATTCTTGAAACAACAAAGGAGTAAATTTGATATAAAGATGACACCATATACATAGTTATTTGATTTAAAATATAGACATGAAGGCAAACATTCCTTAGCTTAGGCCCTTATTCATTGATTAATACTAAGTTCTGAATTGTGTCAACTGGATCTACCATTGAAGTGGTGAGTGCCAGTAAAGTAAGAACCCTATCAATGAAACAATTTCCCCCATTTTCTGCCATCTGCAATTCCCCCAAATCTTTAGAGAATTTTGCAACAAATTTTCTATATATAGGAAGGAGGGAGAGGAAAGGAAGACAGGCAAACGCATGACACCATATTTTTTTCCTTCTTGACAAGATCAAATCATGTTTTTGCTTGATGATTAGTCATTTTTCTTGGTTATGTATTGGTTCCCATGTAGATCTAAAACCTTTTCTCATTCCAAGTTGTATTTGGTTTCACCTACTGTATGTGTAGTTCCACCTTGTCTCATCTACATCTAACCTAATTTCAGGCTAAGGGCCATATTTAGCTTATGAATACCATACCAGGAAATGATTCTCAAAAGAAGGTGAAGCCAGGATAAGGAAAAGGCTTGGAGAGGGTAAACAAGGAATTTGATTTAATTTAAAGGTAAATTTGTTCAAATTATATTAAAATAATTACATGGTCATTCCTTATGTATTTAATTGTTTCCTCTTTCTATTGACTTAAAAATGGGCATCTGGTGATTGTATTTAGAGGGATTCTGGACTCATGATGTTGTAGGAAAGGACAGGACACACAAGCCAGCCCTTCAGAGAAGGAAGAGTTTATTTGCGCAGGTTCATAGCAAAGAATAAATGGCCTGAACACTGAGTCAAATTCAGGAACTTCCTTATATAGTTTATCACTTTCAGCTAAAGCCATCTGTTAGTTTTTGAAACATCCCTCAAGATTTACCTTTGAGTTAGAGAAAGTATGTCTACAGGATGTCATAATACATGGGTCAGCTAACGGACATGCATAGCTCGTATTTTGAGGAACTAACAATAAGCGTCTACCAAACAGATTAACAGCCAAGCCAGTAGATGGGCTAAAATAGATGTTTTACTTTAGCATATTTCATGTGCAGACTTCCTTCTAACCCGTGTCTAACCGCACTATGTCCTAAAAGCAAACCTTGCAATTTCTATGTGAACAGTTAAAGCTTAATATCGTGAAACCCTAGTTTGGTTCAGGCTTGAGGTCTGCTTTGGTTCAGCCTGCCACCTTAATGACATGGACGCCATTGAAAAGACCATTCTGGAGATCTAAGTATCTCCCAAACAAACACAATTTTGTAGCATTTGAAGGAGTTAGAATAACGCTACAGCATCACCAGCATGCATATGGTCTCATTGGAAGTTTGAGGGGGGAAGTATGTTTTCCCTCACCATCAGTTTTTTTTTCTAGAAAACTTGTAAATACTTAGCCAATTTGGAATTGCACTGAGGTGAATTTGCCAGTTATCTCTGAATCAGAGCATAGCTATATCAGTACAGATCAACAGTGAAAAGTATTCTGTACCTGGAGCATCTGAAAACATCCTTCATGAGGGAAACAATGAGAAGGAGTTTATTTTGCTCAGATAGGGAAAATAAATATGACATAAATGAATGGATGATTGGAAAAGGAAAAAGTTTTTTGGGACATTTTGGTCATGTGGAGAAAGGCAAGTAAACCTTAATAAACAAGTATCTGCCTTTTCGAGATACAGACCATGTCAATTGACAGCCTTAGATAATTGAAATTAAAAATGAGAAATTACAACCCTTTGGGACATAAATATGTATCTTGCTTCTTGGTAATTTGGTCTTTGTTTTTTTGCAAACATAGGTACTGTATATAACCACCATGCTATTCTCTTGTGAATCAAACAACATTATACAGATCACAGAAAAGTATGTAAGAAATAATAATAATAATATAATATTATTATCGTAATAAACCCAAACCCAAAACAACTGGAGTACTTGAATACAATTGGCGTTGTAAAATTCACCTTTAATCAATTGCAAATGGCAGCTTTGCCTGGTACAGCTTACATCCTGCGATGATATCTCTAACAACATCAAACATGAACATCGGCCTGTCATGGGCCTTGGGAAGGACTTGAAACACCATGAGATTGTCCACTTGATAGGTGGATAAAAATGCCAAATCCAGTCTGAACATCTGGCTGTGTGACAAACAATAACATGAGTGAATAATCTAGGTGATTTATCTTTAAACCACCCAGAATCATTCTGAAAATGAGATGGGCAGTATCTACATTTGATTGATAAACAAACAAACAAAGAAAGAAACAATGGCTAAAACTAACTACCGCATCCTAACACCATTTGCTGTATCTTTCAATATCTTTCTATTTTTACAAACCACCCTTCTTTCAACTATATAAAAATCTTGTTTTTTTAAACTTTCACATTCTTTTTTAAGCTTTCTCTTTTAATTCACTCAATAACTTGATTTTCATCAAAAATTTCACAATTCAATCCTCAGTCATTTTCTCTACATGAGTGATCTACCTTAGTATTCCCTTTTTATTTCTTTATATTCAGCAACTGTTCATTTTTGTTCCTCTCTATTCTTTTTCACCATGAGTGTTTCTTAAGTATCCAGTTCCAGTGTCTTCAATTTTATGTTCCCTAGAGATATCAAACTCTTATTTCCATTTAACAATATGGGGAGAAAAATGTTCTTATACAAAACCATTGTTACCTTGTTGACATTCATTCCTTACAATAAAGGTAAAGGTTCCCCTTGAACATATGTGCCAGTCATTCCTGACTCTAGAAGGTGGTGCTCATGTCCGTTTCAAAGCTGAAGAGCCCGTGCAGTCTGAAGACTTCTCTGTGGTTATGTGGCTTTGACTAAACACCAAAGGTGCAAGGAATGCTGTTACATTCTCACCAAAAGTGGTTCCTATTATTCTACTTGTGTTTTTATGTGCTAGGTTCAAATTGCTAAGTTGGCAGAAGCTGAGGCAAGTAATGGGAGCTCATTCCATTATGTGGTGCTAGGGATTCAAACCACCGAATTCATTACAATATTCCTATATAATAGACAGCATAATACCCAGAACTTTTATACCAGAATTTACACATTTTAACATTTTGCTTATCTTGTCTGTTTACTTTATATTTATCCTATTAGTTTTGGTCAACTCAAGGAAGCATATATAGCTAAAGCTCTTGCCTCATATTTTCTCCAAAACAAATGGGTTAGGTTGAGAAAAATCACTGGCCCAAAGTTACTCAGCTGGCTTTCCTGCCAAAAGAGAATTAATAATTCACTAGAATTTATAGTCTCATGGTTTCCAATTCCTGTATTTTAGTCATTACACCAAAATGAGTCTCTTTAATATTTATATTCAGTAAACATGAACTTCACAAACTCATCTACTTCTCCAGCTTTTGCTATTTAAGCCTAATTTGAAATTGTTCACACCAGTGGCAATACCAAACACAATTACCTTAATCTTTGACATATTAATTCGCACAACCAAATTCCATCATGTAATATAATAATCTGTATCATCTATATTCAAAAATATATTTACTTATCAGCACAAGTATTCCCTAGACTATTATTCATAAATACAATAAATAAGCAATAAGACACCACACATCTTTAACACATTCCCTGCTTAGTGCTGAACAGCAAGTATCTCATTTGCTCTCTCCTGTCTAGTAGAAATTCAGTGCGCTTCCCAAATTATGGACTTCTGATCACTATTCTGCAAGTCATGTAGCCCATTTGTTACTAGATGTTAAGAAATTCCAATGCATAGTGCAGTCCTTGTTGACCCAAGTGACAACCAATCCAGTATGGTTACATTTTGCCATGTTATTTATGGAAGAGCTATTCTTTGCCTGGCTCATCTGATGACACCTGTCACTGAACCTCTGGCATAGTGTTCATCTTCCCCAGAGTATGGAAGCCCCACAACCACATCAAGGTGCTTCACTATGGGATTACTATTATTTAAATGCATTACAGCTACCCACTCCAAAACACACTGGGCAGCTTATAACATATCAGATGTACAATTAATAACATAGCAACGAAGCACACAAATCCAGGCAAAGCAAGCATAAGAGTAAGAAAACACAATGGGGCCCATTAATACACTAACTCCAGGCCTAAGTAGAAAGGCAAGCTTAAAGGCTTTCCAAACTTCTAAGAAAATGGTTGCCATACAGACATCTTGGTGGTGATATTATCCCTGAGAGAAGCTGTTGCAACAGAGAAGGCACCCTTCTTCTTTGTCACAAAATGACAATGTTTATTTGACCTAAAGCATGCCCATTTTGCCTGAATACAAGGATTAGAACATTCCTTACAAAGCAGAATTCTGTTGTTTACATTCCACTAGCAAGATATGTCAGTACATAAACTCTAGATTCTTTCTCTAGTAGCATATATGTATCATAAACATGGTACAGAAAGATCGTGAAAGCTGTTGCATTCTCTCTCTTTCCTTATATACTCTTTCACCCTGTTTATATGTAAATGATTGTTCTCTTTAATGTTCTCTTTTGTTCTTTGTTATCATTCAAGTGGGGAAGTTTATCCATTGAATCCTTTTCACAAAAAGATCAAATAAATGTATAGGCCACTGTTCTGACACCCCCTCCATATACCAAGGCACTCCAAGACAAGATTACTGCTAGACAATTTATTCACAGTAAATTAACACACTGACAAGACTTTGGCAGCAATCTAGACTTCCAAGATAAGAAATACACCCGAGAGCTTCTCCAGCGTTGGTATATTAGTTGAATCCTGCAAACAGCCTCCTGCCAAAGTCTCTCCTTATATACTCTCTTGGGAGGAGCCTAATTACAACCACCTGGGTCCAATTATCTTCTGTACCTGCGTAGTTGCTGTCGGCGTTTATCTGCCCACCTTTGCCTGGCATCTGGGACCAACTCCCTTAGCTCCTCCCCACTGCTCCAGGGCCTGATCTCAGGGACCAACTCCCTTTGGCTTTCACCACTGCTCCATGCCTCAGGCACCTCCTGGTGGCCAACCAGCCTCTCTGGTCCCTGTTCAGAGTCGGAACCCTGTCCAGGGTCCTCCACAGCTTCCAGAGCCGACTCATAGAGCCCCTTGCTGTCAGAGTCTGTTTGCAGCTCCAATGGCTCCTGCTGGGCTACAACAGACCACCATCTGCTTAAATGAAATGTACATTTGAATTTATATTATATTTGTTTAAGTCTCAGTGTCAGCCCTGGGAGCCATCTTTTTCTTTGGATCTTCAGAGCTGCCACATTTAGTGCTGTGAGAAATTGGAAGGGGGAATTATATGGAGTTGAGGAACTATCTAGCCATAACATTCTTTTCTCTGAGAATCAAGGACATTCTGCCCTGCACCCAGAATGACGAGACTGGGAGGTATCTCCAGGTGGGACGGTGCATTGATTGGACCATGGGGTGGACAGGTGGGGGCAGGGGAAGCGACTTGGCCTTTTTTGGGGTAGGGAAAATCTGGAAGCTTTCAGATGCAGGTATTCCCAGATGTTCCAATATGACATCTCTAATGAAATGAAACTTTGAGGAATTTCTAGCTTCAGAGTCTTCTTTCATTGGGGGTGTTACTTGTAACCCTGACACTCAAGTCTAGCTGCATAAGTTTGTCAATGCTTAAACTTCTCATCTGTGAGTGGCCACATAACACTATAACTTTTCTGGGTTGACATTGAAGACTATTGATAATTACACCTTTGGAATATCATAAATTGCATCAAGTAAGTCTCTGCCAAACATGGAAACTTCTAGAGATAAGACTCAAGACTCGCTTTATTATTCAAGTAAAGGCATTTGGAATTAATTTGAGAATGAAGTTCCCCAAAACCCATTTATCTATATTTTAAAATTAAAGAAAAAACAATAAGAACATGACCCTTTTATTCATTTGACTATAGAGTTTATGTTCATACCCCCATTTAAATACAAAGCTCGTCTTCTTGTAAAATGAGCTTTCAAGTGCTGAGCTGACAAACCCCAGGGGAAAATATGTCTTTTATTAACAACTGCTAGTTCAATTCTAATGTTTAGGAAAAACCTACTCTTGCAGGAGTAAAAGGTATCTTCAGATTCAGAAAACTGCTGAGTGAGATGGACCAGGTTGTTTCTGTTTAGTGTTCTGTGTCCAGGGCCTGTTATCTGCTTCTTTCCTGGATGATTGAATTTAAATTGCCTGAGAGAAAAACCATCAATTTTCTATGTTACTCGGCTTCTATTATCTGAATGATGGGATGAGTACACAGCATACCTTGCTGCATTATGAAAGATAATGCATGCAAATATGCCCAACTGTGATTTCTATATGTTTCTAAAAGAACACAGGCTTTCCAAAGCAATTTGTTATTAATGATGAAAGATCAATAATGGCAAACTATCCATGGCAAATGCATTTATTTAGGAGAGAATCAAAGCACTGATGAAACAGAATAATGGCCCATCTAGTCCATCAGTCTGTGTTACACACTGGTCAACAAGATGCAGTCAAGAAGCTCAGAAATTCTACCAAGGCTCATTAGAACTGATATTTTGGATATAAGAGCCACCTTGACCTATTGGTTGAGGCACCCATCTAGAAACCAGGCGACTGTGAGTCTTAGTCCCATTTTAGTCCCATGAGTGTGCAGTGGTTAGAATGCAGTACTGCGGGCTACTTCTACTGCCTGCCACCTGCCTGCAGTTTGGCAGTTCAGTTCTCACCAGGCTGAAGGTTGACTCAGCCTTCCATTCTTCTGAGGTCAGTAAAATGAGGACTCAGATTGTTGGGGGCAATATGCTGACTCTGTAAATCACTTAGAGATTGCTGTAAAGCACTGGGAAGCGGAATATAAGTGCTATTGTAATAGTAAGCGCTATTGCTATTGACACATGATTGGGTGATTTTGAGCCACTCACTCTCACTCTTAGTCCATTGTGAAGAAAATAGGAGGAGGAAAGAGTATTAGGTATGTTTGCTGTCTTGGGATTATTAATAAAAATAAGAAAAGCAGGATATAAACAACAAATGCCTATAATGCAAGAGGCAATCTACCTAAAGTAGTGGCCTTTGATAGCCAATGAGCAAGAGCCATTGCCATGTAGCCTCTGGTTGAAGAAATTTAGTGCTAAAACTGTGAGAACTTGCTGAGCAAAATGATATTAGTCATTCCAAATATACAGTTTTTGGCCAAACTGTTATCACTAGCCTTTGATTTTATCCCATTTCTTGGTTTCCTGACTTTATTTTATTTCATTTATATTTTAGTTTTTTTATTTTCTTTCCCTAGATTATTTACTTTAATCCAGTTAGAATTTATATTTATTATGTGAATTTCTACATATATATATATATATATAGCTTTATGTTACTTTTGCGATATATCATTTAGGCACATTATATATATATATATATATATATATATATATATATATATATATATATATATATATATATATATATATATATATATATATATATATATATATATATATATATATATATATTGCTTTATGTTACTTTTGCGATATATCATTTAGGCACAAAGTGCTCATTCTAAAGGAAAGGACCAACAAAACTATTTATTGGGGAAATCATTTGTAAAAATGAAGTATTGCTATCTTTCTTGGCATTTTTGTAGTATATCATTTTTAAAAATCATTTTCTCTAGCAGTATATTTTTGTAGACTTCTCTTTAATATAAAATCTTGGTGAGCACTTCCATACAATGTATATACCTTTTGGTGCATAGGTTTGGTTGAGTTGTAAATAACAGAAAAATGCCATTAACTCATAGATTTCATTCAACTTTCTACTGTAAGAAAAAAATAACAATTGGCCAAGTTAAGTTCAGTACATTTCTTTGGACTCAAGTTGAACTGTATTGCTATGAGATAATTTTATATCTGCCAGCCCTAGGAAGCTTCTGTTACTGTTGATTGAGAATGTTTCTGAAGAGTCTGGTTTAGGGGGGAAGGCTTTCTGGCAATCTTAAATAATTACTTTAATTTCACTATACTTTGAACTAATTTGTAAACAAGCTGCTAGCATGTAGCTTGTAATAAACTTATTAATGTAATCTTCATGTTGTCTTTCCTAGCAATAGGCAATTTTGTCATAGATACATGATGTAGGCTGTCTTAATTTTTTTTAAAAATCAGGACATTTAGTTAAGCTCTGAGTCTTAGCTGTTGGTGAGGACAACAGCTATAGAGTTATATGGCAACATTGATTTCCATGGAGTAAAAACTGGTAACTACCAACTAACATAAATCTTGGGGCTCCTGGTGACTAAAAATATGGATGTGAAATTTTCTCCCATTTTTTTTTACCTTTCCTTTCTTTTTGTTGTTAATAAAATCCATTTATGCACCAGTACCATGGTGTATTTCTTGTCTTGAATCTATATGAGTAAAACCTTTGTTCTGCAAAACAATATGCATATTTAAGAACTGGAAAATGGATGAGTTTGCCCAGCAGTGAATAGAATTAATTTATCTGCATTCCTTAGATTTTAAGAGCAGTATTTTTGTCCACTGCAATTTTGTGGTATTTTGGGAAGAAAGTATGGAATGATGACATAAGCTGCCACAAATAACAGAGGAGAGAACAAAAAAAGAGGAAATGGTTTGCATCTTTTGTACCAGAAGCAGCTGTTAATGCTTGAAGAAGATGATGATGATAAGAACCTGGTGATAAGGTCCCTATTTGCAAAGTAATATTTGCAAACCTTTTCATAAAGGATTGCAATACATTCAAGAATATTTGAATGTGGGGGAAAGGAAAACTGACAGATTCAGCCAACTAAGCAAAGAGTCTGAGTGCTTAGCTCATAAAAGTCAGCATTTTAATCTCTGTGTATTGAGACACATTTATGATGCGGGTTCCCCATCTTTAATAGCTTAATGGCAGATAGGCTGTAATCGGTTTGTATCTCCTCTATACCTGCTGAATTTGGCTTGTGCAGATGGGTAAGAATTTTGTGTGCCTCATTTCTTGATTGAAAGTTTATTTGGAAAGTCCTTGAAAAGGCACAGCATGTAAAAGTGAGGGTTTTAAAAAATTAGAATGCAGCAAAAATGAAAGATAAATCCTTTCCTAGCTAATCGAATACACAGCAGGGAAAAGAGCAGCAGAAGCTAACTTCAAGCAAGATCTGCTCTACCAAGGACAGCTCCACAGCACCAGAGCCAACATTTCAAAAGAGAGGAGCATGGAGCAGTAGGGCTATATAGATTTTGGAAAGGGTGCTTTATTTTAAGGAAAATTCAAGAAAAGCTGCCTCTTGAAGCAGCTTTGGGAAGTGATGCAGCTTCTATATTTTAAGAACAGAGCTACCCAACTAACCTACCCAACTAGCAATTGCAATATCCTCTTCTTCCCCAAAACTGCTACACATAATGACACCTCTTAATCACTTCATCTCATCTAAGTGATGAATGCTGCCTTTGGGGTGCAAAGCTGCTTGTCAAGGCAAATTGAAGCCACTATGCATAGGCCTATGAAATAACTTCAGCCAAGTTTTTGTTGGTTTATTCATCTTATTTCCATATCCACCCATCTCAACAAGTTACTCGGAGGGGTGTACATAATTATAGGATTCTGTCTTTCCACAGGCTTAGAGTTACCCCATGTGGATAATCTTTATTTGGTTATTTAGATGGATTATAGCCACCCAACTCCAACTGACTCTGAAAAATAATCTTATAAGTTCATTTCAATGCATGTGTAATGAATATGTTTATTTCAACCACAGGGGGAAGATTCCAGGCAAAGCACGCATTCTCCAAATTCATAGGCACAAGATAACCTACATATGTGCAATTCTAAGTGCAAAAGTGGTACATCTGGGGTATTACTGAAATACGCACATGCAGAGATACACACACACACACACAAACACACAATATCTCTTTAAAAAAAGTTGTTCAATATAGCTAACTAAATAATACCAATACATTATCAACATGAAATTTCATAACTGTGATAAATATCCAGACAAGAAACCAAAGAGCCAAAATCAATAACTGTGGAAAGGTATAACTGTGGAAACAAACATAAATGTCTTCATTAGCCATACTCGCATTAACAGAAAAGATTGAAATCAAACATTTGTGGCAATACTGGATATAGTAGATGCAGCCTTATAGTGCAAGCTCTCTCCTGCATCACCTCTTCTGCCATTAGCAATGACATATTTAAGAGTAACTTTAAGGAATGGTTAGATAGTCAGTCAAATAATCTGGTTCCAAAGACCAGCATCAAGTGCAGTTGAGTTAATCAAAAGATCCCATGTTTAACTTTGCCCCACGTAAAATATATCACCAAAAGTTTGTTTTCAAATGGTTTTCAAGAGCAGACCCATATCAAGGTATTTCATGTTTTTAGTTTTGATTTTTTTAGAAAATTTCATCTTGTTTATATATCCAGTAATAACAAATATTAACATAAACATGCTTTCCTCAATCTTCTTGTTTCCCTCAATTACTTTTACCACTAGGAATTTACCTGCACTACATAACTTATAAGAATTGCACTCTCCATGTATTAGTAATATGGGCATTCTTAAATTAAGTAGTAAACATTATTCTACAAGAGGTTTGGGAACTGGACATAACATGCCAGTTCTGTTGCTATTTTCTGAGTTCAAGTGTTTAGAAGAAATAAAATTACCCATGGAGCAGAAAGTATACAGGCTTTTTTTCACCCCAAGTTTCTTCATTTGCAATTCAGGTCAATGAGTAGTTTTCAAAGGCTGTAAAAATATTTAGTTTCTGCATCCATGGAATGATCTTGTGCCCTCAGTTTATCCACACTATGATAAACTGAGCGCACAAGATGGGCAACATGTTAAGAAGGTTTTTACACTTAATTCCGTAGCGGCTAAAAACATACACTCTAAAATCAGATCCTGAGTGAAAATGAAATAGATTTGTTGCTGAAATATGATTCCAAGAAAAACTGAGAGAACATTGGCTAATAAATTTCATGAGCTTGACATTTCAGTACAATGAGGCAAATGTGATTTAATAAATATTGTGAGACCTGGTGATATGACAATGGCTGAAATATAAGATACCATTTGTCCAAAAGGAATAGAAGTAATTGAAAGGGTGGATGAGTTACACCAAACATTAAAAAAAGTCCATCCCCGCTGATGAATCTGAATGAATGAATTTTGTTCTAGCTAGAGACAACGCTGGGTGGACAGACTGAGGTAAGCCAGGTCTTTCAAATACTAACAGCTTTAATCTTAACAGGTTGCCAAACGCAGCAATTCATAACTCATGCGTCTCAGCTAACTGGCAACAGCTGAGCCCTATTTGACAGCTTTTTTATATATACCGGCTGTCAAACAGGTAGCCAATCAGAAGTGAGAACTTTTGTAGACTGAACGAAGTAGGACGCGACAGCCAGGGTTCCAAACAACAACGTCTTTATTTCAACAGTAAACTAGATGACAGCGATTCGAATGGCCAAACCGCGTGCCAGGATATATATATGAACAAGGTAACCAATCGGGGGCCGGGGACTGGGCAGCAACCACTGATGTCAGTCCCTCGGCCAATCGGTAAGTAACTGGGGCCGGCAACAGCCTCTTGCGTCCTGATTGGCTGGGACGCGCCGAGAGGCTGTTGCTGGCTAGAACTTATGCATGTATAATTAACTCCTGAATATGTAACACCCCTTCCCCCCAGTTTGCGCATGTCCTTGGTTGGAGCATGCGTAGTCTTGAAGATACGCTGGGCGGTGCCGGACCCGACCAGATCTTCTCAGTTCGCGGGCAGTCGGCGGCGGAGGAGGACCTTCTCGTTGTAGCTCCTCCCCGAATGGAGTGCAGCTCCGAGGGACGCCATCTTGGTACGGCCCAGAAGGCGGGCTCAACAGTGAAGGTAGGCCTGGCCGGGGTGGCGCGTCCCTCGGTTTAGGAGGAGCCCTGGGAGGAGTGTCACTGGGGGTAGGAGCGTAGGCTTGCGACTCATTGCTTGCGGTTTGAGGAGATAGTTCCGCTTCCCGATAGGGGGCGCTCGGGTAGGCTGGGCCTGGTGTGGCAAAGGCCCGTAATTGCGATTCTTCGGCTTGAGTGATGTCTGAGTGTGGATAGGCGAGGCCTGGCTTTGTGAAGGCCTCCTCTGGCAACCCCAGTTGTGCGGTGTTGTCTTGCGAGCAGTCCGGGTTGCCTGCCTCGGATGGGAGGCGCCTCCTTAGTTGATCCAGGTGGCGCCTCCATTGAGATCCATCGGCCAGTCGGACCCTAAAAGAACAGGGGACTGTCAGGGCAGTTACAGTAGCAGGAACCCATCGGGGCTCCCCGGAGAAGGAGCGGGCCCAGACCGATTCCCCTAGCTTAAAAGAACGGGGAGGGAGAACCCCCAGGTTGCTCGGCTGATCCCCTGAATAGAGCGGATGGAGTCTATCCAGGGGAGTCCGCAGGCGCCGGCCCATCAAGAGCTCCGCGGGGCTTTTGTTGGTTGTCGGGCAGGGAGTGGAATGCTGGCTTAGCAGGTAAGCCGCCACTCTCGCCTGCCAGTCGCCCCGGTCCATGCGGCCCAGGGCCTCCTTCGCTGAGCGGACCACCCGCTCCGCCCGGCCATTACTGGCCGGGTGGTACGGGGCTGTAGGCGCATGCCAGATCCCTTGCTCGGCCAGAAATCCCTGAAAGGTGGTGGACGTGAACTGGGGCCCGTTATCAGATACCAGTATGTCCGGCAACCCATGGGTTGCAAAAAGTCTACGGAGGGCCCGGACCGTACTCTCGGCCGTGGTGGAGGTCATTAGTACCAGTTCCACCCACCTGGAGTAGGCGTCCACCACTATTAGGAAACTCTGGCCGTGGAAGGGACCAGCGAAATCTATGTGGAGGCGTGACCACGGGCCTCTCGGAGCCTCCCACTCGTGAGCAGGCCCGGCAGGAGGGTTAGGCCTAGAAATCTGACATGTAGTGCAGCGGCCTACATAGGCCGCAATCTCCGAGTCCAACAAAGGCCACCAGACATAGCTACGGGCTAATGCCTTCATCCGTGCTATGCCTGGATGGTCCTTGTGGAGCAGAGGCAGAACTAGTGGCCGCAGAGCCGTGGGGATCACTACCCGATCCCCCCAAACAAGGCACCCCCCGTGGAGTGAGAGCTCTGCCTGTCGTGCTTTGAAGGGCTGAAAGCCCTCTGCCACTTTGTCTGTAGGCCATCCCCTCAGGACCCAGGAAGAAACCTGGGAGAGGATTGGATCGGCCTTTGTGTAGGCCGCGACGTCCGCGGCAGTCAAGGGGAGGCCGGAGGACGCAATTGAAAGGACGGAGAGGGCCGGCACGGGGGCGGTGTCAGTCTCCGGCAAAGGGCAGCGGCTCAGGGCATCCGCGTGCCCTAGCTGCTTGCCCGGACGGTACTGCAGCGTATAGGAATACGCTGCAAGGAACTCCGTCCAGCGTGTCATGCGCGGGGAGAGGATGGGGGGGGTCGGCTTGTCACCCGCCAAGAGCCCAAGGAGCGGCTTATGGTCGGTAACAAGAATAAAGGCCCGACCATAGAGGTAGTCGTGGAACCTCTTAATCCCGGACACTGCAGCCAGAGCCTCCTTGTCGATCTGGCTGTAATTTCGCTCCGCCGAGGAGAGTGTCCGGGAATAAAAGGCCACCGGGGCCTCCGAGCCATTGGGGAGGACATGGCTGAGGACCGCCCCTAGACCATATGGGGAGGCGTCACACGCTAACGTCAGAGGCATCCTGTCATTGTATTGAATCAGGACTGCCGATGACGTCAGTGTCTCTTTGACAGCCGCGAACGCATGCGCTTCGCGGCTTCCCCAGCGCCAGGCCGCGGATCGGTCGAGCAACCGATGCAGTGGCTCGGCTAGTGACGCCTTATGAGGGATGAATGGGGCGTAGAAATTCAGTAGCCCTAGGAACGCCTGTAGCTCCGCCTTGGAGGTGGGAGCAGGGGCGTTCCTAATGGCTGCAACCTTGGAAGGCGTGGGGTGGATCCCTTGGGCGTCAATCAAGAAGCCCAAGAATCCCACCTTCGTCGCCAGTTTTGTAGACTGAACGAAGTAGGACGCGACAGCCAGGGTTCCAAACAACAACGTCTTTATTTCAACAGTAAACTAGATGACAGCGATTCGAACGGCCAAACCGCGCGCCAGGATATATATATGAACAAGGTAACCAATCAGGGGCCGGGGACTGGGCAGCAACCGCTGACGTCAGTCCCTCGGCCAATCGGTAAGTAACTGGGGCTGGCAACAGCCTCTCGCGTCCTGATTGGCTGGGACGCGCCGAGAGGCTGTTGCTGGCTAGAACTTATGCATGTATAATTAACTCCTGAATATGTAACAAGAACAACACTCCCTAGGCAGACCGACTGGAGGGAGATCTACTGCACATAGCACTCTTTCACACTTAGAATGTGCATGCACAATCTTCTAAGTAGACTGGGCGGTGCCGGAGCTGCCCAGATCTTCTTAGTGTTCCTTGGCTCATCAGAGCTTGTGGATTATTTGGAGATGACGCCATCTTTTTTTTCCGGAGAGGCCTTCTTTGCTGCAGAACCCAGAGACACTGGAGTTGCACTGTGAAGATCAGGTAAGTCTATGGTTGGTTCTACTTCAATGGCATCGAACCTCTCAGGTGTAGGCGAGTGAGATTGTGGTTCTCTTTCCTCGAAGTCGGTTGGGGCTGTCTGCAGGCCTCATTGTTGCATTTGTTGGGCCTGCCGAGCCCTTAGCTGGTTGAGATGTTGCCTCCAAACCTTGCCTCCCTCTATCTCTACCTTGTAGCAACAGGGGCCCGTAATTCCTACTACTACTCCTGACAACCGTACTGGTTGGCCTGAATAATTCCGGGCATAGACTTTGGCCTATAGGCTGAACCCTTTTAGCTGTCTAAGGGAATCTAGGAGCCTTTCTGGGGCATAGTCCAGGTGGAGGTGGTCTAATTCTGCCAGACTCTTATTGGTGGTTGTGCATGTGGTGGCATGCTGCCATAATAGGAATCGGTCAATGCTTTCCTGCCAGTTGCCAGACCCAAATCTATCCAGGGCCTCTTTAGTTGTGCGAACTGCCCACTCGAACCGGCCATTAGCCATGGGATTGAAGGAGGTGACAAAAGCATGGCGATTCCTAATTCTGCAAGGAAGGTGGCCAACATGGTCGCTGCAAACTGGGGCCCATTATCCAAGACGATTAAGTCTGGCAACCCATGGGTGGAAAACAACCTTCTCAAAGCTCGTATAACTGCTAGTGCTATGGTCGATGCCATTGCCACCATCTCAACCGACCTTGAAAAAATGTCAACTACTACTAAAAATGTTTGACCTTTAAAGGGGCCAGGATTTAAGAGGTGCCCAGGCAGCCAAGGGTCTAGATTCCTGGAAGAGATGACACCCCAAAACCCAAAGTGAAATTCCTGGTCCATTAAAGGCCACCAGGCACAGCTGCGACCCAGCGACTTCATCCTGACTATGCCTGGATGGCCCTTGTGTACAGTAGTCAGGACAGCTTCTCAGAGGGAAAGTGGAATAACCACCCTGCCTCCCCAGAGCAGACATCCCTGTTGCTGGTGGCGAGTACAAAAGGACATAATTCAGCAGTTACTGGACCTGCCGCCCATCCCCTTGCAGACCATTCTAAAACCTTGGACAGCAACTTATTACAGGCTGTGTGTTGGCAACGTCAGATGCTGTGACATGCAGCTTTAAATCATCAATTAGGAGAATAGCAGAGGGAGGCGCTGGATCCACAACAGGAATAGGCAAAGGACAACGGCTTAAAGCGTCTGCGTGACAAATATGCCTGCCTTGCTTGTGGTGCAAGGTGTAATTGTATGCTACCAGGAACACAGTCCAGCAACTGAATCTTGGGGACAGAATTTGAGGGGTTTGCCTCTCCACAGCCAGCATTCCATGGTCTGTCACTAAGTGAAAATGGTGGCCATATAAATATGCATGGAAATGCTTCACGCCTGCTACTATAGCCAATGCCTCCTGATCGAGTTGGCTATAGTTTCTCTCAGGGGGACGGGGATAGCAATTTGGGCTTCCAGACCTGAAGGCAGTTGGTGGCTAAGTACTGCCCCAATCCCATAGGGGGGGCATCACATGGCAATACCAAGGGCATGGATTCATTTTATTGCACAAGCACACTGTTGGATCGGAATGCCGTAGCTTCAGCCTTTCCCATTGCCCACCTAGCCGATCGATCCAATAGGCGGTATAAAGGCTGTACTAGTGATGCCTGTGCGACAGGAAAATTTAACAGCCGAAGAAAGGCCTGCAGCTCAGTTTTGTTGGCGGGGGTGGTGGTGGCTGCTGGATGGCTTGCACTTTGGCCGGGGAAGGGTGGAGCCCTTTAGCATCCACTAAGAACCACAGGAAGTCGACTTGTGGCACCATTATTTTGCACTTAGTTGTTTTCAGGTTCAGGCTGACACTCCTGAACCAGTGAAGGACGGTATGGAGGCAAGTGAGCAGGAGGGCTAGGGAAGTGGTTGATACCAGGATGTTGTCGAAGTAAGGGATGATGCCTGGTATACCCTGCAGTAATCTCTCCATAAGGTTCTGAAACAACCCCAGAACCATGCTGACTCTATAGTACCCTGTCCCAAGGAATGAAGCAGGTGCTGCACCACTGGCACAGGGTACAGGCTCTGTTGTATCGTTTTGTTCAGGAAAGGCATGATGGCATAGTGAGGAGAGACTTTAATCAACAGTTTTCTTCTTATGGGGATGAAGGAAGAAATGGGAATATTAATTACCTGAAGAAGCAGAAATAGTTATTCCACCCTAGGTTTTTTTCATAGTACTCATTTGTTCTTCTTTCAGTTAGAACAATTAATCAGTGGAACAATTTGCCTCCAGAAGTCTCAATGCTCCAACACTGGAAGGTTTTAAGATGTTTGTCTGAAGTTGCATAGGGTTTCCTGCCTAAGCAGGGTATTGAACTAGAAGACCTCCAATGTTCCTTCCAACTCTCTTATTCTATTCAGTCCAAAATATTCTCAACTATTCAATTGCACACTACAATTTAAAGACTATGAATTTTTGATTCACAGTCAAAAATTGCAATACATTTTTTATTAGCAGATTTTTTTTATTTTTTCCCTTCTACAACACCTTACAGTCATTATATCAACATTGTTATGTCAGCAATGCATATATTTTTTATTGTCAGTGTACAGTATGTCTCTGCAATTTAACAGTTTGACTAGATTTGTCATTGTGTTTATCCCAAGTATCAGTCATCTCTTTATTTTATGGCTATACTCATCATCACTTTGAGATTTTTAAATTTGGAAGATAAAGTGGAAGATGTTTGTTTCCACTTATTTACATTGGATTCTTACTGCCTAAAATCTTAGGAATTTTTGCAATCTCTTCTTTCACCTTCAGCATGAGATGTCTTATGTTCTTCTCACTTTCAGCCATCAAAGCGCTATAATCCATTCAAAGTTCTCCCCATAATTTTGATTCTGATTTCCAGACCAGTATTTTTCATGTTACATTCTTCATAAAAATAATTAGATATAATGATAATTTACAAACTTGGCTCACTCTTTTTTCAATTTTCAACTACACCAATTTTTCATATTGCATCCTACAAGCAACTATTAGTTTCAATTATAATATAAATTCATCAATAGACAGATTAGATGGTCCTGTATACCCAGGAATGTCTATAACTTGTTATGATCTATTAATCAAATGTGTATAACAGAATAAACAGAAATAGAGGTATGTTTGTCTGCATATGTGTGCATGCTGTAAAGCTTAATGAGAAAGCTTGATTAAGGATTAATCAACATGAAAGTTGATAGTACGTTTATTGTTGTTAGTTGCAAAGTCATGTTTGACCCAACACGACCCCATGGACAATGCTGTTCATGGGTTTTCATGGCAAAAATACTGGAGTGGGTTTCCTTCTCCAGTGGATCAGGTTTTGTCAAAGCCTTCTGCTATGACCTGTCTGTCTTGGGTGGCCTGTACAGCATAGCTCATATGCTGAGCTATTAATTGAGCTATGCAAGCCCTTTCACCATGACAAGGCAGTAACCATGAAGGGGCTGATAGTAAATACCACTCTTTAAAAACACTTTTATAGTAGTTATATGTGCCTACAATTGTTTTGGTTTACACATAATGAATTCAATTAGTAGTTACTGAAAACTTCTCTTTTATCAGAAGAGAACCCAAATAAAAGCCTTCTGCTTTTCCTAAACAAAATATCTCAGACATGACAAGCAGCAAAATAATTCAAAGCACTACCTGACAAAGTAAACAAATGCCTGTTCCTGTCTCTGTTTTCAGCCTGAACTCTTGATCCATGCTAGCTATGTGATGTACCCTATTGCCCCTTGCAAGAGGTTTCCAATGGAAAAGGGGAAGGTTGAAAGGGCAGTCTTGTACTTTCCAATATTTAAGACATTTATTCACAGATATTTACTTCCAGAGACAGTGGTTCATGCCATGAATCCATTATGTACGTACTCACAAAGGAAACTGCTGTGCAAGAAAGATGAGAGTCAATAATAAAAGATTCTGTAATAATTATTCCATCCATTCAGTGCAACACTCATCACCTTCCATACACATTTTCTATATCGTTTCCTTACTTCTAAGATTACATATAAAAGAGATAGAGAAATGTTTTGCTGGGGGGGGGGATATCCTATGAACTATACCAAGAGCCATGGTTATTCAGTGGCCTGCAAAATTTAATGAATATATTTTTCTTAATTCAGGAGGAAATCAAGAAGAATATTGCAGAATGTCATTTTTCTGCTTTGTTGTTATCTAGCCAAATCTGGACATAAGTATTTTGACATTTTTATATCATCTTCACTTTGGTCTCATAACCAGCCTCTTCCTCTTATTCTTTTTAGAATGAAAAATAATTGATGGAACACCCTTTCTAGGTTTTTGCTAAATTCACTGAAAAGTTACACCTATAAAAATTCAGTTCAGCCTAATAAGAAACACAGAAGGAATAATACTCTTTACAAAATTGCTGTGCTCCATCTGTTATAATATAATACAATAACAGAGTTGGAAGGGACCTTGGAGGTCTCCTAGTCCAACCCCCTGCCTAGGCAGGAAACCTTATACCGTTTCAGACAAATGTCTAGCCAACATCTTCTTAAAGACTTTGTTTGTTTGTTTGTTTTGTTTATTTTATTTATATGCTGCCCTTTTCCCCCGAAGGGGACTCAGGGCGGCTCACAACTCAAACTAGGGAAGGGGTGATACAGACAAAATTAAAAACGACACAAAACAATGCATAATTTAAAACACATGACAGTCATACCATTCGAGACGGGGGCAATGGTTCTTTAGCCCCAGGCCTGTCGGAACAGCCAGGTTTTAAGGGCGTTGCGGAAGGCCTGGAGGATGGTGAGGGTTCGAATCTCCACGGGGAGTTCGTTCCAGAGGGTCGGAGCAGCCACAGAGAAGGCTCTCCTCTGGGTAGTCGCCAGTCGACACTGGCCGGCGGATGGAATTCGGAGGAGGCCTAATCTGTGGGATCTAATCGGTCTAGTGGAGGTAATTGGCACTTCCAGTGTTGGGGCATTCAAAACTTCTGGAGGCAAGCTGTTCCACTGATTAATTGTTCTAACTATCAGGAAATCTCTCCTTAGTTCTAAGTTGCTTCTCTCCTTGATTAGTTTCTACCCATTGCTTCTTGTTCTACACTCAGGTGCCTTGGAGAGTTAGGGTTAGGGTTTGACTCCCTCTTCTTTGTGGCAACCCCTGAGATATTGGAACACTGCTATTATGTCTCCCCTAGTCCTTCTTTTCATTAAACTATATATATTATATAGTTTAATGAAAAGAAGGACTAGGAGACATGATTTCATTAAACAATATTATTTCATTAAACAATATTATATATTGTTCTGGGAGTAGTTTTTGGTGTAGTAATTAATATGCTGGACCAGATTAAATTATTTCTTAGCCATGACAGCTTACTAGAACAATGGTCACCAACTGATGTTCCATAGACCACTGATGGTCCATGAGAATATTTTTGTGGTCCGCAGAAAAATTATTTGCATTTTTATATTGCACTAAATTGGGGCTCCTCAAACTATGCCCCCTGGGATGGATATGTGCAATGAATATTTGTGTTGCTGTAGAGACTCTTCCCTTTGGGGATCTTTTTGTGTGGTCAGAAGAGAGGAGAAATTCCGACTTGGGTTCTGCTTCAGCTTCCTGGTGCGGGACTTTGGGCAAAGGCTGGAGGGAAGTGCTGCTGGTGGCAAAGAGCCAGAAGACATTGTTCCAATGGGACTGCATCATGGCCTGGAACTGGCTGACCATCTCAAATGAGCCTCCAGGTGCCAGAATCTGGCCTTCCACTCCCGCAGGTCTTCCCTCTGCTTGGAAAGCCTATGCTCATAGTCCTCAGTGAGATGCTTCTATTGAGCCTCCTTCTCGGTCAGATCCAATTTGAACTGAGCTGTTTTGCCAACTCTTTCATGGTGTCTGCTTAGCTCCAACAACTGCTTCCTGTTAGGGCCCTAAGGAGTCCGGGTGAGGAGTGGCTGGGAGGGGAAGGACAAGTAGCGGCTGGCAAGGCACCCCTTGATGTGAGTAACATCAAGTTGGCCAAGCCCACCCAGTCACATGACTACCTAGCCACGCCCATCCAACCGGTCATTAGGGAGATCATATTAGTGGTCCACGGAATTTAAAATTATGAATTTAGTGGTCCCTGAGGTCCAAAAGGTTGGTGAGCCCTGTACTAGAAGACTGACCAAAATCACTCTTTCTTAGCCCAACCTACCTGAAAAACTACCTGTGGGGATAATATGCATGCACTACCCTATATAACTACTTCAGGAAAAATGTGATGTCCCCATATGAACCACAAGATAAGCATTCTTCCTTCTTTAACCAATGAAAAAGAAAAGAAAGAACAAAGACACCCTGTTATCCAAAAAGGCAGCCTACCAACAGAAGCAAAAGGCACAAATAACGGTGATGAGACACATTCAAGTTTTAGAGACTTCTGAGGTGATGAGTCTTCATTTCAAATATCACCCTTTAACATCAATTCACTAGGTGTTGTTACTGTAAATGTTCCATTTGTTATTCTTTTCCAGCTCTTCCATCTGCGACACAAGGATAAAAATACTGACATATCATCCAAGTCAGTTGTAACAGCTATTGAATAATATATGTGCAGTGCTTTGAACACTGGAAATGTGCTCTAGAAATGCTATGCATTATTAAGAGAGCGAATGTTCATTCCTGGTTCATCTTTCTACTATTTATTATATAATTTTGATCCCCAAAATTCATTTATGTTTGAAGGCCATGGAACTGATTTCCAGGAACATGCTAGGATTGTATTTATCTACCTACTGACCCTTCTTCTTTTTCTACCATTTAGTGACACATTACTCATGTATATGAATCCCTGCACTGTTTCTCCATTACTCCTTTGCCATTCTTTTTCAACTGCAAATTCTCAAAGATGCTTTTCTTATGTTTATATGCTATACAAGCAGACTATGGTGGCAAAATAAAGAGTGCTAAGCTAAAGTAGATTCCTTTAAAAATTACAGATGTGGGTATTTAGAATGTTTAACCTCATGTCACAGGGAAAATAAATGGGCTTTTATAAGAGGCACTTCCAGAATCTGACTTGCTTGCTTTGATGCTTTATTTTTTTCTTGTGAAGGAAAAAATAAGAGTTTAAATTGGCCTTCTAATGAATGGCTTCATTGCAGATGTGTACATATGTATGTGTGGGAGAGAATTACTTGCAAATTCTCCTCTACACTCAAATCACAAACTATGCATCAAACACAAAAGAGATGCTCTTAAAAATCTGTCCGTTTTTGTGGCTGGCATTATGTATGGATTCTATTCATGGTAAATTAATCTCATAGTCCTCTCCTCTTCCAGGCGTAAACATTTATAGATACATTTCACTCTCTCGTGTTCTAAAGACATCAATTTGAAACAGAATTGCAAGTTTTAATTTGTTTTGTTTGTTTTATCCTGCCTTTATTACTTTTATAAATAACTCAAGGCACCAGGCATACATAATTCTTTCCTCCTGCTATTTTCCTCTAAATTTATTTTATGTTGGCCAACCTCGAAAGGAGAGAGAGAGTGTGGGAGGAGGGGGGAGGGAGGGAGGGAGGAAGAGAATGAATGCAGGAATCTGACCAGAACAGCAAAGATTACTATATAATATTTTTCAATTTAGTGATCTGAGCAATTATCAGTAAATTAGGTTCACTATGACAGAAAATAAATATATTTACAGAAAATACATTGTGGGGATATGGAAACCAAGTACAAGCTAGCTATATTCGATCTGGAGAAGATTCAAAACCATGCCCTCTATGAGTATCTGGGAACAAAGGAAGAAGGAACTGACATGACATTAACAGTCCCTTAGACAAAGAACAGCACAGAAGGCAGGTCACAGAATAAGCCCTTAATTTCTTATTTATATCCACACCATGCCTGGTCAGTAGCACATTAGTACATAATTTGTGAGCAGACAGGCTGCATTTACACAGAAACTAATGGGGATGTTGACTATACTGTATGTGGTTTATGAAAATACAAACTAAAGGATGAAAATGTAAACATTAATGTACCTTTTTACTGACTGGTTACTTTACACAGGAAGCAAATGTATAGTTTGCTTTGACTTTGATTAAACAATCTAGAAGGTGGATGGAGTAGTACATAACGATAGGCTAAAAACATGGTTCAAAAACCATTTAGATTTGGTTCACCTGGCATGTCAAGTGAAAACCAAGCAAACTACATAATAGGAATATATAAGATCTTCGAATTGATGGACATAGTTGGAATTTTGAAAGCCAAATATGAGTTTGTTCAACCATTCATCCATGGTATGGTTGGTATGGTAAATAAAAACACTTAAAAAAACCAGAAAGCAAACTACTGTAATATGCTTGCTTTCCATTAACCTCTCTGCTGTCTAGGATATGCTCTATTATAGTATCATTCCTGTATTTGTTTTCTTTTAGGCAGATGGGCAAGCTTATAAAATGTGTGGAGCAGCCATACACCATTTTTATTTTCCAAGAAAATGAACATCACTGAAGAAATAGAGAGAGAGAGAGAGAGAAATGGGGAATACCTGTTTTTGTTTAACATCCCATATTTGTGTTAAAAAGAATCAAGAGAAGAGGAGAGAAAATGGAAAGAGGAGAGGAGAGGATCAGCTGGAGCAAATAAATTCCCACTTATGATGCAATTATATTGCAATCTTGAGTCCTTTTTTTCTTTAATTGTTAGTACTTTTATTGTTTATCTTTCTGCAATAGGCTTTGTCCATTGTTCCTTCATATGACTATTCTTATATAATGGATAAATTCTTTGCTTTCTTCAGAATTGTCATGTCTATATACATTGGTCCCAGAAATGGGCCAATGTATATAATCTAATCACGCTGATTAGACTAGTTTACTTTGGTCTTGGTTTCTAATCTCCTGCAGCGTCTGAACACCTTCTCTGACTTCAGCTATGCATGTCAGCATCATTCCTAAGAACTGGTAGCATAAAGTCAAAGTTACTAGATGATCCAGGCACTTTTTTCTATCTAAACTCATTTAGAGATAACAGCAAAATGTCATCATGTTTTGTTACTACCACAACCTCTTCTGGGCTGCCCTCCTGCTTCTTTTCCTTTTGGGCTCCCTACTGAAGACTTGAGGTACTTTAAAAAAAGAAAGAGAAAATAGTTTTGTTAATGACTAGGAAAAATTGTATATTTTTAACAAGGGAATTTGAAGGTAAGTTGAAGGCAGGTTCTTTAAAAGAGTTCATTCAGTATTTTGAAAGAGCAGAGGAAGTTAACTCTGCCTAGATTACATTCAAACATACTTCTTTTTCCTTTTTTCACATATATACCAACAGATAAGGTTGAAAAGATCAGATAGCGTTTTGTTTTGACGAATAATAAATTATGCTACAATATTTTCTTTTCCAATAAAAACGTTTTTCCTTTAATTCTATTTCATAACCTCTAGATGGAGCTTATGTATGGAGACTGCTGTGTAATACATATTATAATACTTCCTATTCAAATTTGAAAAACAAGGGTGCTGTCAGTCTAATGGCTCTACTCTGTGACATATTTCACTGCTTTGCAAACTATATTTCCATGAATGTTAATGTGACCATTGATTTTACAGTGTTTGCAATTTGTTTTGGAAATCAAATTGATCCTATACTTGAGTTATGTCTTCTGTAGGGGATGAAATTGTCCTTCTCTAGTAGAATAAATGTAAGATATTATATCTACTGGATCTTTATTTCAGTATTAGATCATAAGTAGCACCTGCTTGGCAAAACATACAATATACAATACTTTTTATTTCACTACATATGGGCATTTTTTAATGAACCCTAATTAAATCCAATAAATCAGCGTACCTTGGAGGAAGCTAACTATCTTGACCCCTTCCAGTCTGGCTTCAGGCCCGGTTACAGCACTGAAACCGCTTTGGTCGCATTGACCGATGATCTCTGGAGAGCCAGAGATGGAGGCTATGCGTCCATCCTGGTTCTCCTCGACCTCTCAGCGGCTTTCGATACCATCGACCATGGTATCCTTCTGCGACGACTGCGGGAGGTGGGGGTGGGCGGCACTGTTTTACAGTGGTTCTCCTCCTACCTCTCAGACAGGTCGCAGTCGGTGTTAGTGGGGAGGGAGAGATCGTCCCCGAGGCCCCTAACCTGTGGGGTGCCGCAGGGCTCGGTTCTGTCCCCCCTGCTATTTAACATATACATGAAACCGCTGGGCGAGATCATTCGGAGGCACGGGATTAAGTACCATCAATATGCGGACGATACGCAGTTGTATCTGTCCGCCCCGTGCCAACTCAATGAAGCGGTGGACGTGATGAACCGGGGCCTTGAGGCTGTTAAAGACTGGATGAGAGCTAACAAACTGGTACTCAACCCGGAAAAGACCGAGTGGCTGTTGTGTTTTCCTCCCAAAAATTTGGCTGACGTTCCATCGATCAGGCTGGGGGGGCAAAATCTGTTCCCCTCAGACAGGGTCCGCAACTTGGGAGTCCTCCTGGACCCACAGCTGAGTTTTGACCACCACTTGTCGGCTGTGACCAGGGGGGCATTTGCCCAGGTTCGCCTGGTGCGCCAGTTGCGGCCCTACCTGAACCGGGAGGCTCTCACAACAGTCACTCGAGCCCTTGTGATCTCTAGGCTGGAATACTGCAATGTGCTCTACATGGGGCTGCCCTTGAAGAGCATCCGGCGACTTCAGCTAGTCCAGAACGCGGCCGCGCGAGTGATTATGGGCGCACCACGGTTCGCCCATATTACACCAATCCTCCGTGAGCTGCGCTGGCTACCTGTGGATCGTCGGGTGCACTTCAAGGTCTTACTTACTACCTATAAAGCGCTCCATGGTAGTGGATCTGACTATTTGAGAGACCGCCTCCTGCCAATCACCTCCCTGCGTCCCATCAGATCGCACAGAGTAGGCCTCCTCCGAATTCCATCCGCCAGTCAGTGCCGACTGGCGACTACGCGGAGGAGAGCCTTCTCTGTTGCAGCTCCGACATTATGGAACAACCTCCCCGTGGAGATCCGTACCCTCACCACAGTCCAGGCCTTCCGCACAGCCCTCAAGATCTGGCTATCCCGTCAGGCCTGGGGATAGGATTATTTCTCACCCCGCCCGAATGTTGAGTGAATGTTGTATTTTTATGGTTTAATTTCTTTAATCACGATTCTTTTTTTCAAGTCTTGTCTTGCACTCCCTTCCCTTCATTGTTGTAAGCCGCCCTGAGTCCCCTCAGGGAAAAGGGCGGCATATAAATCCTTAATAAAAAAAAAATACTAAAATAAAGAATATGACAAAAGTGCACCTGTGTTTTGGGCTTTCCATGGATAAGCAAAAAACATTTTTGAAACATACAGAGGCCTACCTATCAAATTAAGAACTGATAATAAGCGATCAGTGAAATAATATAGAGGCTCACGTTATACTTCAGTGAATGCAGACTTTGAAAAAAATTGTGGATATATTGAAAAAAATCAAGTGGATATAAGCTAGTGAGAGGATGCTTCTGTTTGTAGGAAGCCAATGTAGTTTAATACTGTTATTCTCCTTGTTTTCCCTAGCTCTACAAATTTCCAGTATATCTATTACAAAATGATTTCTCTCCTCTCATCCCCTCCCCTCCACTCCTCTCTTCTTCCTTGACTTTTCTGTTTGTAGTTTCTCTGACTCTGAGCCAAGATTAATTGCCTTGGAAATCTTAAGACTCTCCAGTCTACCAGAGTAGCACTGAAGGTGGAAGAATGATTTCTCAAATGTTAAAAGTTTTGGAGTTTGAATTGGACCCAAAGTTGTCTCAAGTATTTTTTGAAAGGGGGCAATGGAGATGGTAGGAAGTTAAACAGAAGGCAAATTGCTGATCTTCTGAAGGCTTCAGGCTGATAATTATCTCTTTAATTCACTTTGCTTAATGATAAAATTCTGCTTGGTTAACTCTGTTTGGGAATATTTTAGAACAAGAAGTGCACCCTGCTGAAATGACAATTATCTTTTCCAGAAAGTTCTGCAGAACATTCTCCAAATCTTTGGGTCTATCTATACTTGATTCCTTGGGAAAGTATTTTGTAGAATATGGCTTAGTGAAGAACATTGGGTACAATAGCACAATAATATAATAACAGAGTTGAAAGGAACCTTGGAGATCTTCTAATCCAATCCCTGCACAAGCAGGAGACAAAGAATTGTCCAGCATCTTTTTTAAAAAAGCCTCCAGTGATAGAGCAGCCACAACTTCTGAAAGCAAGCTGTTCCACTGATTAATTGTTCCCATCATTAGAAAATTTCTTCTTAGTTCTAGGTTGCTTCTCTCCTTGATTAGTTTCCATCAATTGTTTCTTGTCCGGCCTTCAGGTGCTTTGGAAAATAGGTTGACTCTCCTCTTCTTCATGACAGCTGCTCAAGAACAATATTATCATATGTGTAAAAGAAAGATTTGGTTGATTTGAAGCACTCTACTACTACTCAAATAATGTTATATTTTTTAAATCTCCTAGCAAGGGAAAAAAGAAGCCATGTGTGGCAAATGAATAGATATGAAGTATGTGCTGAATTATGGTGAATGAGTTCAGTTGCTATGATATTTCCTTTTCCCAGCTACCATTTATAGACTTCATACAGAGTGAAAGAATCAGGATCATAACTTATTAGTCTGTATTTTACTTCCAAATTAGAGAATAAGAAAAACCAGGCTAGATAAGGTCAATGAATTGTGAGCCGCCCTGAGTCCCCTTCGGAGAAAAGGGCGGCATATAAATGAAATAAATCCAATCCAATCTAAATCCAAGGGCTGGTTTATGTTACATGACAAACATGTACCATGCATAGACTAGTGATTATGTATCAGATATAGCATTAACAACCTACCCATCAGTGGTGGGTTTCAAAAAAATTTGGAACCTCTTCTATAGGTGTGGCTTGCTTTCCAGGTCCACTGGTGGAACCTCTTCTAACTAGTTCAGTAGATTTGACAAACCGGTTCTACCGAACTGGTACAAACCGGTAGGAACCCACCTCTGCTACCCATGCACACAGATGTAAGCATTACCAACCTGTCCATTGTTGAAAGGGGACTCTTTGCTGAAGAGTTTTACAAGTGTTGAACAAGTTTTAGAAGTATATATTGTCTTCTTTAAGGCAGTGTTTTACATGGGCATCGTATCAGTCATTGGCCAGACTATTAAATTTTTAAAACTGCCAGGAAAATGAACTATGTGCTTCAAGGCAAGTTGTAGAAGACTAAAATAGATGACACATGCTATTATTATTCTGCAGGTTTTGAGAACAAACTTGTTGGTCAGGGAGCATATGAAAACAAATTATGTAATCATTCATCTGAAGTTAACAGACAATTTACAGACTAAAATGAAAAATGTACAACTTGACAAAAGATTAGGCAATAATTGCTTTTACATAAAAGGAAGCATATCCAATGAGGATAAATTTTTATGTAGTAACTGAGCATTGTGATGTAATTAACCAGATATTTTATATTCTTAAAGAATTGGAGCTATAAAACCACACACAGCTTCATTATAGTACAGAGATTGCCTTGAATTTTCCCAAGTTGTCTTCCTCTGCTAGAAGGCTTCTGGATGTGTGTTTGAGAATTATTTTGGTATTTCTCCTGATAGCTTTTTTATAGATAGAGCTAACTAATTGTTAGAGGAGACTCGGATTATTACTGCTACATTGTTACTTTTTCAGATATAATGATTCATTTTGAAAACAAAAACAAAACTACACCATCATAGATGTTTACCTTAAGTTTTCATTCCAACAAAAATCTCAATGGAATAAAATACAAGTAGTCCTCAATTTATAACAGTTAATTTAGTGACTGTTTGACATTACAACAGCACTGAAAAAGTAACTTATGACCATTTTTCATACTTATGATCATTGGAGCCCATGATCATGTGATCAAAATTTAAATGCTTGGAAACTGGTTCCTATTTATGTTGATTGCGGTGTTCTAAAATGAGTGGTTCTTGTTCTTATTAAAGGCATATCCTAAGTATGAACCCTTGAATAATTCTTCCCCTACAAGAAGAGCTCTAAACTCTCTCCACAATCTCTTACCTCTCCACTATTCCTGGGAAAGATCCACCTTGGGAATGAAGCTGCCAGCCACTTTCCTTAGACAAGCCATCTTTGACCTTTGTTTACTCAGGGAAAAGGAATAGGGAGTCAACCTATTCTAAGAGGGAGTCAAGCTATTCTCCAAAGAACTTGACAGCAGGAAAAGAAGCAATGGATGGAATCTAGTCAAGGAGAGAAGCAATTTAAAACTAAGGAGAAATTTCCTGACAGTACAATTAATCAGTGGAATGACTTGCCTCCAGAAGTTGTGGATCTTCCAACACTGGAAGATTTACGAAGAAATTGGACAACCATTTGCCTGAAATGGTATTGGTATAGGATCTCCTGCCTGAAAAGAGGATTGGAACAGAAGATTTCAAAGGTCTCTTCCAAATCTGTTCTGTTCTTGATCTGGTAATAGAAGTAATGGCTAGAAGAAGAAAAAGTGTGTTAAATGAGCAGCCTTTAGTTATTAAGAATTCATCCCTTTATTATATACATCAATTTTTTTAAAAAGTAGAAAGAAATTGAAAAGGCACAAAAAGAGAATGTAGAAGAATGAGCAAAGAACAATGACTTCTCGAGACCTTGAATTCAGCATCAGATCCTTCACCAGAGTTTTTTCCCACTCACTTCCCCAATATATTAAAAATTCCACAGTTCAAAATGTAATCTATGAAATAAATTGCTTTATCTAGTTTTTACTGGTCCCACCAGCATGTTGATTTCTATGGGTTTTTTTCTAACCTAACTTTCAGCCAGCCATAGAAAAGAGATTATTCCCAAGGGAGAAGAAAAAAGAAAATGGAGATTGCCTGCCAGTTAAGGAAAAGCCTACCTGATTGATCCTTACATTGAGATTGGTTAAGAAAGTTTTAAACTTAATCCTGGAGTTGGGGAGAAATACATACTTTATAGTCAGGAACTCAGATAAATGTCTTTGTACAGTAGAAAGTAGGTCAGTTGCTAAAATGAGCTGCTTAAACTATTGCAGGAAAAATCTGAAACAACATGGGTTTATGGCTTACATTATCTAACACCAATGCTCAGAGTATGGGAAACAAACAAGATAAAGTTTGAACTCTCAATACAATAAGGCAAACTTGTTTTAGGCAATAAGGCAAACATGCCACTAGAGAATGAGTGGGATGGTTCATTTGCTGGAAAGTAGGATAACATTTGTTCAAAAATAACAGAAGCGATTGAACTGGAGGATGAGTTGCGCTGTATAAAAATATATCTAATCTTGCTCAGAAATCAAAATGAAGGAACATGGAAATGCCAAATAGCATGAGTGTTAAAACAAACGAAGGAACAAAGAAAAGCAATACTGCTGATGTCGTTGTCCACTATTTCCTTCCAAACAAAGATGTGGATGATTATTTGAAAGCAAATTACAGATCATTCAAAGAGGAATGATGTCATAGTGATGGGAGATTTTAATTACTCCATCTGTTGGGAGACAAATTCTGCCAATTGTGAACTTTACAAGAAATCTGACTTATTCTGCTGACAGTTTCTTCCTTCAGGGACTAGATGAAGACACCAGAACATGACATAGTTGAGGAAGTGGAAGAAGCAGGAACATGGAAGAATATGACTTTATAATGCCAAAGTTCTTGAATTAAAGGGCAATTAAAATGGAAGACAATCAAATATGTATTTCAAACTGGGGTGGATTTTAATGAACATAGAGTAATGATCGAGAGGATCCCATGGCAGGAAATGCATTATGGCAAAAGAGCTCAGAAGAATCAGTAGAGGGTCACGTTGACTTTTTTTTGCTTTTTGCATTTTGTGATTTGCTTCTTCTTTAATAATGTCAATACATAGTTCTTCAAGCACTGTATTTATCCAATCCTATCCAATCCATTACATCTATTATTTATTTTAAACACATAATCATATGGAATATTCCTCATTGCCCATCATAGATCACCCTTTTAGGAATATACTCTTCTAAAAAAAATAGTTCACTGCAAGTGCTTACTCCTTTACTACTACAGGGTAATAATTCATGAAGGAGTGGCTCTTTCTCATTCCTTTTAAAAGAATGTTCAAAATAAAAGGAAAACAATCAATAAACCATCTGCTCAATTAAGAAGGCAAATGGCTAACAGGTCCAAAAGAAAAGGCAGAATTTTCCTTTAGTTTTCTCTTAGCCCCACCAGGGAATTTTAAAGGGGTATGACTGGAATTTGAGAGGGATAGAAATGGCCAGGAATGCCTCTTTATTCTGCCAAAGTTAAAAATTTCAAAACCAGATAGTTTGATTCCTGGGATACTGTTGGAACTGATGCTGTGGTTAAATGTATTAACCTTGAGAAAAACTGAAGGAGAGGTGAAAGGTCAAATGACTGGAGGAAAGCAATTAAAAAAAGTAAGGGGGTGGGGAGAAAGCCACAGCAATTACAGCCTACAGTCAGTCTGATGTCAACACCTGAGAAGATTTTAGAGTAGATTATAAAAAGGTTGATGGTGTCTTGGAAATAATATGCAAATTGTCATAGATTTGTCAAGAACAATCTTGCTGATTAAATTTTACCTTCTGTTTATCAGATAACTTGATAGATTATAAGAACTGTATAGAACAGGGGTGTCAAACTCAAGGACCGGGGGCCAGATCTGACACACAAAAAATGGTACTCCGATGTCTTACTGATTGAGGAATGATGAAATGTTTGTTTGAAAAGAAATAAAACTTTTGAACAACAACAAAAAAAAGAACCCGGAAAGAGCCCAAACAAGTTATAGCTTGATGCTGCTCAACAGCTTGAGTCACCACTGATAAGATTGGTTTACTCCTCTGCTAAAATAAAGAGCTATTCCTTGCAAAACAGCAAAGGACCAATGGCGGTGCCTCTGCCAGTGAAAATGGAGCTCAGGAAGGCTGCCTGTGGCCCCCCTGAGCTCCGTTTTTACTGGCAGAGGGTTGCAGGAAGCCATCACAACAAAAAAATGGAGTTTGGAAGCCCATTTTTGCTGGCAGAGTGTTTGGGCCATCACAGGTGGTCCTGTCATGAGTGACGTTGAACTGCCCATGCCACCCTAGCCCCCCCCCCAGATCAAACAGAACCCTGATGTGGCCCTCAATGAAATAGAGTTTGACACCCCTGATATAGAATTTTGTAGAGATAGAATGTCTTGATTTAAGCGTTTGACAAACCACCTCACAACATGCTGATTGACAAGCCCCTTAAGTGTGGGATGGTGGCATGGCAAGTTAGTGGATGCATAGCTGTTTCAAAAATCATAGTTAAAAATGCTCATAAACAGTTCATTCTTTTACAATAGAAAGTTTTTAATTTTCATTCATAATCATGAATTGTCCAGTCTTGGATTATGGTATAGCTTCACTCTTGAAATAACTACAACTCTACTCTGTTGGCCTTGAAAACCTGGATCTTTTCTTAGTTGTTGTTTGACAGGTCTGAGTATGGATGCATTTGTCTAATGGAACATTTATTTATTCTCGCAATTCTTGCAATATTTAAGCTGGCTTGTATCAAATAGCTCTCAAAGGAATATGCAATGCAATGTTTACCAAAAGTGGCTTATTTCTATTTTCCTCAATTCTACATTGGAGATGTATGTATATTATAAGACAGTAATGTTATAACTTAGTATGGGACATGGTGGCTCAGTGGCTAAGACGCTGAGCTTGTCAAATAGACAGGTCGGCAGTTTGGCAGTTCGAATCCCTAAGGCTGCTTAACAGAGTGAGCTCCCAGTTACTTGTCCCAGCTTACTTGTCCCAGCTTCTGCCAACCTAGCAGTTCGAAAGCATGTAAAAATGCAAGTAGAAAAACAGTGATCACTTTGGTGGGAAGGTAACAGCGTTCCGTGGGCCTTCAGCATTTAGTCATGCCAGCCACCTGACCACAGAGACGTCTTCGGACAGCGCTGGTTCTTTGGCTTTGAAGTGGAGATGAGCAATGCCCCCTAGAGTCGGGAACAACTGGCACATATGTGTGAGGAGAACATTTACCTTTAATGTTGCTACTTAATTGGATGCCTTATGTCAGTTTTACCCATCTTGGTTCCTGCTGTATATGTTAAGATTAAAATTTCAACTTCCAGAATTCCCAAGATGTGTTTTAATTAGCATTGTCACTATTACTGGATTGTTGTAAACATTTTACTGAATACCTTGAAATAGGAACAAAGGAAACAAGCCAAAAAGAACTTGTGGCAGTTTCCTCCCCCCTCCCCAAAGCTGAATGTGTAAGAAATTGAAATTAAGAGATTTGTCTAAGTACATGGTTAGTTTTTTGGGTAGGTATCTTTCAATGATGTCTTCAATCTATGTTTTAAGTGTGATTGGTAGAGCCACTGGTTTTTGTTTTTGTTTATTTTTTCCCTGACAGGTGCATCATCATCAACACCTTATTGCTATGACAAGGCAAATTGTTTAAAATCCTCTCCTGATTGAAAATTCAGTTGATGCAGATGGGTAAAAGTTTTGTTTGGCTCATATTTTGATTTAAAAAGTTTTTAATTGTATCATTAAAAAAGAACAACAAGGAATGAAAATTAAAAAAGAGCATAATTAAAAAAATAAACAACCCCTCCCCAAATTATTCAATATTGGCTTTTTTTTTTTAATATGCACTTTGGAAGTTGATGCATTTATAATTTTCTAGAGCTTTATATCTACAGTTATGTTTTGGGAAATTAAGCTCCTTGGTTGACAAGTATTTTGGACTAGTAGTGCAAAAATAATAAAGTTAATAATCTTTCTGCAAATGCTTCAGTGGAGTTGAGCCAATTTTTTACTGCTTAGGAGTTGCATTTTTTTTGTCTTTCAGAAATCACTGTTCATTTTGTCTCAAATCCTTGGTATGTGCCTGCATACCCAAACAATCAATAACAGCAACCACCACAGGGCAGTAGAAATCATTACACTTGATTTGTTTCATTACAAGCCTTGTAATAGGAAATAATCTTATCACTCTGTTGGTAATGTTTTGATATTCTGCAAGTTATAAATAGCACAGCGGCTGCACGGAATTGTTTTCGGAAATTTTAGATTCACAGAAAGCTTGTTAACAGCAAAATGCTCATTGTATATCAAGTAGCCCAAGCAGCCATGGAATTTTTGTTCATGATTATAAATGATCAGAATATATGATCCATAAGGCATGCTGATCAAAGGAGAGAAAATGAACCAAATGTAAACAAACATGTTTATGAGATAAATTCTTTCTTTGAAGAATGTATGGTCAAGAGTTTAATAGGCAACAAAATAGGTTAATAATAAAGTAGAGAGAAAAAGAAAGACAACAAGTTGATGTAATACCAGTTGGGCTGTTTCCCCAAACCTGGATGTTTTCCAGATATGCTGGATTTTATTGCCCATAATCCTCTAGCCAGCATGGCCTTGGAAAAAATGTTGGGGAAAAAATAAAGAAATAGATACCCCCTAACTCATGATACTAGGAACAAGTTAAATAGAGATACAGATATTAAGGGGAGGTTAGCAAATCCAGTTAGTGCAGAATCTTTAGATAAAAAAAAATTCATGCAATCTCAGAGATCTGCTATTCAAACTCATTCTATTAAAGCAGCTGATGTAAGTGTGACATTGAGGCAAGGAAATCTCACTGCCACACTCAAAAGTGCACATCAGACCGTGACATGTGTTCAGTTATATGTTGGAAATTACATATTAGTAAGGGCTCTGCCATTTCTTCCCATCACATGCACAGACACGCATATCATGTATGCATAGATGGATATAGATATATAGGTATGCTATAGATAAGCAGTGATGTATTTCCTTTTTATTTTAACAGATCAACAATTTGTTGATTTTTTGGCAATTTACTACCAAACTATGCTTCCTATGGGTTAGCTGCTTTACTTTTTCTAGTGACAGGATTGCATTTACTATTTTTATATCCTGCTAAATGTCTAAAACAGAGTGAATCTACCAAGCTTCCCGAAATATAATTGTTAAATTCATCAGGTGAGGTAAACAGAGGATATTGTATAAATATACATACAGTACGTACATACATACATACATACATACATACATACATACATACATACATACATACAAGCAAAATAGGAACAGCAATAGCACTTAGAGTTATATACTACTCCATAATAGTTTACACTCTCAAACTGGTTTACAGATGTCAGCATATTGTCCGCAACAATCTGGGTCCTTATTTTACTGACCTTGGAAGGATGGAAGGATGAGTCAACCCTGAGCTCTGTCAGAATTGAATTCCTGGCAGTGGGCAGAGTTAGCCTGCAATACTGCATTCTAACCACTGCGCAACTACAGTTTCTAAATTTAATATAATTATAAAAAACATAAATTTAATAATACATTACATTTATACGTGACCCGACAAAAGGACGAACGTCAAAACCGCACCCGACTAAACCGCATCGCTAAAACCGCAATGTCATCAACACGCCGACAACATTGCGGCGACAACAGCGCGGAGACAGAAGGGCACTTTACAACAGTGTGGCGACAGCGATTTAACTTAAGGTAAGGGCTAAGTTTAGGGTTAGGTTTAGGGTTAGGGTTAGGGTTAGCTTTAGGGTTAGGTTTAGCATTACGTTTAATATTACGTTTAGCATTACGTTTAGAGTTAGGTTTAGGTTTAGGGTTAGGGTTAGGGTTAGGGTTAGGTTTAGGGTTAGGTTTAGGGTTAGGTTTAGGGTTAGGGTTAGCTTTAGGGTTAGGTTTAGCGTTACATTTAGCGTTACGTTTAGCGTTACGTTTAGAGTTAGGTTTAGGTTTAGGTTTAGGTTTAGGGTTAGGGTTAGGGTTAGGTTTAGGGTTAGGTTTAGCATTAGGTTTAGGGTTAGGTTAGGTTTAGTGTTAGGTTTAGTTTTACAGCATGCTTCTGTCGCCGCGCTGTTGTCGCCGTGATTCAGCGCTCATTCGTCAGAGCACTTTAGAACACGCGGTTTTGTCACCGCAGTTTAGTCGGGCGCAGTTTTGTCGTTTGCCCTTTTGTCGGTGAACCACATTTATAAGCCATCCATCTGCTAGCAACTCTAGGCAGCTTACAATTATTAAAAACAAATAAAAATACAACCATACAAACACATACAAAGAAACAAGATGGCAAAACAAAGCAAACCTAGAACAAGAAAAATGAAGAAAACTGGGACATCAATCAGCCTCACCAACAGCCTAGGTGAAGAGCCTTTCAGGGCCTTTGAAATACAAGTAGATGTCAGGCCCAGCCCAAGAATGACATAGAAAATCCAGCCAAAGTTTAATTGTATGATTTGATCACACCATAAAGACAGAATCTTGCCAGACTAAACCTATTCTACTCTTACCCTAATGGATATATCTAGAGATGATTCTAGGGATGGCTATCCTAACTCTCTTACTCTGTCTCTGAGCCTTGTCCGAGCTGTGTTGTTTCTTCTCATCCTTGGTATGTGCTCCCTTTTTCCTTTGAAACTGTCTTTTCAGTGTAATCCCTCACACCACCTCCCGCTCTATAGACTCCATCCATACAGTAGGTGGGGACTATATGGTTTTCAAGAGGAACTTCATTCCAAAGGGCAGATGAGACCACAGAGAAGGCACACTTATGAAGCATGCTCCCAATTGATGGCATTGTTTAACTGATGGAGCCCAGAGCATGACAACCCTAAAGATTGGACCAGCTGGGCAGATGTTATGCGAGATCAGTGATTTCCCAGGTAACTAGACTATGCCATATAGAGATATATATTTAACAACCTGCACTTTGAATTACAGCCAGAAGCAAACTGACAACCATTGCTGTTTGGAAACCCAAGGTGTCCCCTAGGTACACCCAATACTGTCTGAACCACTTCCTGGATGAGCTGAATAGATATAGTAGAGACACATGCATGTGTATTCTCTTTCTTTCCCTGTCCCTTCCCCCCTCTTTCTCTCTCTCCCTGTGTATATATATGCAGGTAGTTCTATATACATCTATAGTTATTTACCTCTGCTGCCAAAAGATTAGCATATGTTTCATAATTCACCATCTGCTTTACAGTTGGTTAGATTAGTCCTCAATAAGCTCCAGGCTTCCTTTAAAATCACTGTCTGTGCATTTCCTGTGCTCGGCAGTCTTCTAATGTAGCCAATAGATCTAGGTGACAGCCCTGTATGATTTAAAGAGGTTCATTAGGGATATGGTAAGTAGCACAAGCATTTGTTTATTCACAGTTAGCAATTCCACTTTTTCTTCCTTCTCCTCCATCCCACTGTACATGGAATATATAAACCAATGAGATTTTAGGGATATACAGTACTTAAGCCATATCAATTATTCCTCTAGCCATCCTAAAAAAAAAGAGTAGGAACCATATATTAAGATCATTGGACCATCGCTTAGAGTCCCCTATTGAATAACAACAACAATAATAATACCCACTTTCATTTGATTAGCTTTGTTTGCCTTTTTATTTTAAAAATATGTTAAATTGTCTTACATTTAAGTGCTGTTTGTCATCCTGAATGGCACATATCCACTAGGAAGGGACACAAAATTGTATGTAAATGGAATTATCCTTTCATTAGGACAATTACCTCCAAATTATACAAAGAGGCTTAACCTACTGTTGTCACTTTCACTAGCCCTGTTGCTGTCTATGGTATAAATTTTCAGGTGCTGCATAGATGATATTATCAAAGCTCTGGACAGTTGTTGTGGTCCGCCAGTGGCCTGCGGAGCTGGCAACATAGTTTGACAGTGAGGAGGTTGGGGAGGGACATGGACCAGTCCTGGAGTCTGGGGAGGGTTCTGCGTTGGAGGCAGAGAGGGAGCCAGGGCCATCTGATAGTTACATGCTGCCTTCGGAGTCTGACATCAGCGAAGCAGAAGAACAGTGTGAGCCTGTTCCCAGTGTGCACATGCACAGAGCTGCCAGAAGAAGAACAATTAAGAAAAAAAGGTTGACTTGGGAGTAAGGCTTGGAGATGATTGGTCCCTCTCATAAGACATAAAAGAGGAACAAACGGACGTGAGCCTTTGCAGGAAGCAATTAGTTCATCTGATTAGTTCAAGCTCTGAGAAGTTCTTTTTGACTCTGTGCTATGTTTGGCCTTGCAAAACTAATTGGTAATTACGCGTCTGGCAGTGTTTCAAGGGAGATAATGATGGGTGCTTGTTGTGGCCCAGCAGGAGCCATTGGAGCTACCACCAGACTCCGACAGCAAGGGGCCCTCTGAGTCGACTCTGGAGGATGTGGAGGACCCTGGACAGGGTTCCGACTCTGAGCAGGGCTCAGAGAGGCTGGTTGGCCACCAGGAGGCACCTGAGCCTTGGACCATGGGGAGGAGACAAGACAGAGTGAGCTGGAGGCCAGTAGTGAGTTGTTCCTGGATACACGCCATCGAAGAGCTACTAGGTCAGGAACAATTACGCAATTACAGGAGGTAATTGCACTCAGCTGATGGTCATTAGGTTCCTCTCCAGACTATAAAAAGGCTACTTGTGCACGCGCCCTCTTTGCAGAAGTCAACACAGAATCGAATGTTGGAGAATTTTGTATGAGCTTGGCAGGCTGGATTGCTTCCAAGCCTTATCTGTGTTTATTGCTGCCCAAGCTTGTCTGTGCTGGGTTGCTGCCAAGGACCTGTTTGTCTGTTAATTAAATGCTGTAATTTATCTCTGGCTCAGAGTGTGCTTTGGTGTGGAACGAGGGGGGTCAGAACAGGTGCTTATCAACATTACCCTGAAGACTGTGGCAACTTGAGTAGACATCTGTTGGAATCTTCACAGAGTATTTGTCAATCATTACAGGTTGGAATGACCATAATTCACAGCCATCTAAATAAAAGAGGGTTTTTGGGACTAGGTTTGTGATTTATGATTTTTTCACGAAGCCTAGGTCAGAACAGCAGTCTGCTAATATATGGCCACCATGTTTTTATCAGGAGAAATGTAAATGGTCAAATTTGAATGTAAACTTAATATTAACTTACTCGTCGCTGCTATTAGAAATACTGATGATTTCCTTTCCTTTCAGTTGTGAACTGAACATAGAAATGAGCCAGCATCACTTCTGATCAAAGTTGCAGATTTCAAGATCAATAGTGTAACTCAGTAATTATGCTGATGATACTATGAAGTATGAATATTGTATACAAAGATAGCATAGATATTAGGTTTGGCTGCATGTCCCATAACTATGACCATCGTCATATTAGACAAAAAGGCAGATATCCTGTCCATAAATCGAACTAGGACCTCACTAAATTGGTCAAAATACCAAGGCAGCCTAATGGTTATTGCAATACAACAGACAAACAGCATGTTATTGGCAACAGAAGAAACAACACAATCAACAAGGGTATTGACAAATGCCATTTTTTAAAAATGTGAAAGTTATTTACATTAATTCTAGTGGATTTCCTTGAGGAACATGTACTATAGTGAAGCTACTGATATATTAACTCCTTTATCAAACTTTTTAATAGCCATATATGTAAACAAAGCATGTTTTGAACAACTTTAAATGATTTATGGTAGATCCATCCAGCAAGTTTGTAAGGAATATTGAAAATGAGCAAAAATGCAAGTTAGTGTGCAACATAGATCATTTTATAAAGTCTACATAATTATGGTAATTTAATGTGACATTCTTATCTACTCTATCAGACTCTGTCCAGATAGAATTCAGTGAAGCTTTCACAGCTTTCTTTGCCCTTATGGTTCAATATGGCAAGCTGAGATTTCTTGATAACTATAATTGGCTGGATTTGCAACAGCATCCTATTCCAGAAAGTGTGGTTTCCAAACCACAATGGCCAAGTTCACGCTTTGCAGTATGCCCCGACCAAAGAAGCCACATAATGGGTCTCTGTGTTGTGTGAACTCTGTCACTTGATGTGCTCCTGATTTCCTGGACCATACTTTTAACTCCTTGTTGTGTGCCTGGTCATGCCCTGGTGACACAGCAACTGCTTAGGAGTATTCAAGTGGCAGAGACTCTAATTAACAAAAGAAAGAAGCACAAGAACAGCTGTACAAATTCAGCACTTATTAGCATGGGGAGGGAAAACATGCAATTCCAAGAAGGAGTAACACCTCCCTCTCTTTCTATGTGTTTGCATGGATGTGAAATATAGGGAAATTATTTCTGGAAAGGAGGGAAGTAAAACGAAATTATTCTTGACATTATAACTGGGATACAGGCACTTCACACCGTGCTGATACTGAAGAGAGGGGATATGAGATGCCATATGATACAGAAGGGCAGCATATAACCAGAACAACACCAGAGCTAAACCTCTTTTTTCCACATTAGGATTCTCGTCATATCTCTTAGAGCAATATTAACCTTTTGAATTTATTTAGAAACTCATTAGTGGTTTCTACATAGTCCATTCTTTTCTTGATTAGCTCTCTTCATTACAATTCAAATTTCTTTCTGCTACATTTACCACATTGTCCTGCTTCTTTTCATCTCTACTGTTGTTCGGCTTAATTTATTGAGGTAGTGAAATAGGGGCAGAGAGGGAAGGGAAAAATCAGTTGACGTTGCAAGCTTCATACTTATTCCCAGTCTTCTCAGGGAAGTCAAATAAGGAGGTCTGCAGAGAAGAGAAGGGGAAAGGATCAGCAAAGAGACAAAAAGAGATTTTCCCAATCTCTTATGTCAGTAACCCTTCTTTCTCTATTTGAAGCATACAGATAGAATGTTTGCCAAAATAAGAAACAAGTAGCCTACAGCCACCCTATTTGTACAAAGAAAATACCTAGGAATAAAAGTGATCCTAATAGCAGAACCTTCTGGGCACAGGATATGAGTGAACCAAGTTCCCAGCCCCACCATGAGCTAAGGAGGCTTCCCTGATGGCTCCAGAGGGCAAAAACCGGACCTACAAGCACACTGGAAGTCCGTTCCCAAACTTCTGGTTTGCACATGGGGTGATTTTTCATGTTTTGGAGGCTTCAGGGAAACCTCCAGAGGATAGAAAATGACCTCCCAAGACATTTGCATGCACTGGCCAGCCCTCAGAGCATCACCTCTTGTGCCCTGACAAATGGCTCCGCATGCCACCTGTGGCATGTGTGCCATAGGTTTGCCATCATGGCCCTAGAACCTGCTAAGAAGGCAATTGCTTCTGAAAATGTTAAAGATGACAATGAATATTTGGGTTCTGGAGTACAGACTTAGTGGTAGAGGATGGTTTAAGAGATGATGAGACAAAGGGGAGTAAGGCCTTACAAACATTAAAATAACAAGTAGGTTAGATATGATGGGAGACTCTATAACAAGCCACCAAACCATATTACAGCTTAACTTGTTTCAATGGTGAGATCCTGATCTGTTAGCCTCCCTTCCGTTCAGGTTTCAGTTTACCAAGAAAGAGTAGATGAAAAGTGGTGGGCTTACCTATCCAAAGGTCCTGCTTTTTAAATTTAGTTCAGTTATTTATAAAACATCTGTTATCTAGGATTTGTTCCTCATTGAGAGTGCAATATAGAGACTTGACTGAGAGAAAGAGGAAAGGGGATTTAATTCCATTCAGTTCTGTCACAGGATGCTCTGTGATGCAGTCTAGGACTTGAGAGTGAGGAGATAGTATGTCTGTAGTCAATGGGGACTTTTTTAATTGACCAGAAACTCCATCTGATAATCTGACAGTATTGAAAGTTTACTGATATTTGCAAAGCTGGTTATATAATAACTTAGCTGTACAGTTTATATGTAGGTATCATTCATAAATTCTGTTGGAGTAATCTCAGACATGATAGTGAATTAACTTAGACCTGTCCTTGATTTCGAAGATACAATGTCCATGTTGAGATTGTTCACAAGTCATTTTAGATTACAGATCTATTCTGATCACTACAGATGTGCCCCAACTGGTGTCTAGCAACATGTATGCAGCATGACACATTCTGTATTTGTTATTCTTTTTCATTCATACTAGTGCTCCAAAAAAGAAGAGCTTTCTGAAATGGAGGACAGATTAAAATATTTCTATTGGCTCCTGATGAAACTCAATGCATTTGAAAAACTTTGTCCATCCATAAATTATATTGTTTAGGTTCTGACTGATCTTCATAACATGAAGGTGATCTTGTAAATTGATATTGCCACTTCTAAACAACTCATCTGACAGCTTGGATTACTATAGAGCAGAGACCAAAGAAGTAAAGATTTCAAATACAAATGGACAACTTGTGCAATGAATTGGACTGGAATTGAAGTGGCCCTTGTTCATGCTCATTGGAAATTTTGCTTCTTGGCTCTGACTGCAGCAAGAAACAGCTTATTTTTATCCTTCTGCACAGTACAGGTTGAGAACATTTTTACATACTTTATGTCTTCTAGAAAGTTGCTGAAAGAAGGTGGAAAGGCTATTTAGAATCTTGTTGTGAACCTTCATAATTCTCTGCAGAACTGATCTGATTTGCCTCCACTTGGTCTACGGGGTAGGTGCAATTGTAAAGAGAGAATATTGGCACTTGTCAGTTTCATATAAATTGTCTTCATCTGGTAGATGTCAAGGATGTGGATAGGGAATGTGTAAGTATGGTCAACCTTTTCTCCTCCTGGCAGATTAAATTGATTAGGTTAGGATTGATGCCAAGGTTAAGGAAGCTGATTATTGCTTCCTTAATGTATGATGTGTCCTTGTCTTCTTCGAAGAGGCAAATAGAACACCATTATCAGAAAGCTAATAAACACCCAGATGATCTTTCTAATTATAGGTGACTTCAAATATTCCACTCTTAATTACAGTGGGGAAAAAAATCCTTGCAGATCCACATACACCCAATGAAATTTTCTAATCCAATTTTAATCAGGTTGCATCCAGGAAATGCTATCAAGATTGCTTTAGTAAAAATTTTATGCCCAGAGCTATAGGCAGAGAGTGTGACCCTACTCACTTTCCTGAAATTCTCAGCAGTTTTCATTATTGTCAGCCATTGTATCGTTATGGGTCATCTGGTAGAAAGATGCTGTTTTTGGGATGATGTCAATCTTGATAGGGATGCCTTTCACTAGACAGGGGTGGTGGTGGTGCAGTTTGAGAATAGTCCTTGATCTGCATCCCTTATTGGATTTGTAGGTGGTGTTGGTGGCTTCGGCCTGGAGTGTATTTGTATAATTATAGCTGGTGGACCAATTGCAACATTTGCTAAATTATTCAGTCCTACCTTCATGCTTTACTTGTAACCTGTCTTGATTACTACAAAATAGATTACAAGTAAATTCTTTTTACCTGTAGCCTGTCTTTCCATGAGATTATCCTTCAAAAAGTATCTGGAATTGCCATGATAGAAAACATGACAAAGAAACTGCCAATTGGTGCAAAATAGAGGGAACATATGATGATGCATTGAAAGATTTGCACTGGCTACCAGTTGCCTATTGCAGTGTTTTTCAACCTTTTTTGTGCAAAGGCACACTTTTTTCATGAAAAAAATCACGAGGCACACCACCATTAGAAAATGTTAAAATTTTTAAACTCTGTGCCTATATTGACTATATATAAAGTAATTCTCCCACGGCACACCTTACACTATGTCACGGCACACTAGTGTGCCGTGGCACAGTGGTTGAAAAACACTGGCCTACTGGACACCATTTAAATTGTCAGTGTTGTCCTTTCAAACCCGGAATGGCTTTAGGCTTGATTTCCCAGCCCAACATAACTCTTGGGGTTGCTATGGTGGGGGAAAAAAAATCAAGAAATTATAGTGTAGACTGCTTTATGTTCCTGGAGGAAAGATGCGTTATTAATTTAAGCCTTAACTTCTGATCGATATCTACAATGTTCCAGAGCAGAGACATAAACATAAATAGACAGAGACATAAACATAAATAGAGGCACTCACAATTTTGAGTACCCCCAAAACTGAAGATTGTTATCAAGGTTATATCAGTGTAAAAAAGTTTGGTGATTCCATGCATATCCTGTTCTCATTTTGGAACATTCTTGTTTTTATGTCTTAGACAAACAAGTCTAATTTCTTTCAAAATTAGGTACTTTCTATTTCATTTTCCTTTGCTTTCTATTGGAAAGGTATGTTTTACATTAAATCCAAAATTAGCACCTATCCTTTGGGTTCTCCACCACAACTACAAGGTTCACCTACACAGATATTATTTCAGGTTTACTCCTTTATCAAAATTCTGAGGATCTCATCTAAATCATTCATTTGAATTAAGAGCAACATACCTAATCAGCAACAGAAACAGCCTGTACTTGGTTGACAGCACTAATTAGAAATAACCAGGTGGCAGTTGTGTATTGTCACACATTTATTTAGTTTCATGCAGCACGGTAACATTGTCATGTGTGTAGAATACCAATGAGTTTTTTGGTCGTGACATAAATTGTGAACCCAATAGTTTACTATCAGCTGGATCATAATTCCCCCACCCATCCCCAAAACAAAATTAAAACTTTATTTTTATTTATTTATTAAATTTGCTTCTGGCTGCGAATGTCAAAAAGCTAGAATTTTTTCAATGATGAACTTAATGTTAAAATGGCTGCAATATTAAAACCAAACAAAACATTTAATTGAATCTCTCGTATTTATTCTATGGATAGAATATATTGCTAATTCAACTGAACCAACTTCCCTTTTAATTCTTCATACTCTTGGAATGATGCAAAACATGGAATGGATTGAACTAGGTCTATCAGAAATGAGCTGCAAAACTCCAGATGACCACCAGATGACAGCAAAGAGAGAGTTTCCGTAGACATTTCAATGCCAGTCTGGTTAACAGCATCAGTGCATGGAGGAATGGAGTTTGTTGGCTGTTCGAATTTGGCAATTTGTCCTATAACCCATATTTGGGGTTTTGCATCTGACAATCAGGTGCATATTTTAAACAAGTAGATACCTGCAGGGAAAAAGTCTAACATTAGAATCACTTACAAGGTGACACTTAGATTTTTTAAAAAAGGGAATGAATATGTATTCTTCTAAGTTTGGCAGAAGATGCTGCTGGAACCAGAGACTTCCAATTGGGATCTAGAGCAGGGAAGCAGCAGGCAAGATAGCCAGGACCCAGACAATCCATGGCCAATAAGAAGAAACCTAAGAGCACCCTGAGGAAGTTAAAATTAGAGGAGGAATCTCCAAAGAGGCAGCAAAAATGAAAACACAGCCTTGATCTGCTGGATAATAGCAAAACAAGAATGTCAGCTAGTTCTGGAAAACAGGATAAGAGTGAGTTAAGCAAGAGGAAGCGTGAGACATTTTTCTATTGTAAGGTTCAGTCAAGCAAGAAAAAAATATTAGCGTTTATAAGCCTGAAATTAAGCATGTGTGGGAGGAAGGAAAGAAGAAAGTAGGATTTAAACATTTGGATTCTTTTAGTTAAAAAAATTGTTAGTTTCCTTATCCTTAGATTTTATTAGTGTCCATACTTATACATTTCAGATACACAAGGACATGCATACACATACTGTACATAGACAAACATATAAACATTTATCACTAGAATTATTGCAAATAAACTTTGCTCTTAGCTTACACAGCAATAATTTGCTTAGTTCTTAGCTGTGCCTGCTTGATTCCATGCAAGCCGTTGTTGATAGTTTTATGGGTTGCCTAGCTGATTTGTTATATAATAACAACAAATATGTTATCCACATAACAGATCCATATTTGGCGTTATATCTGTGGAAACATTATTGTTTTCAGATTCTATTATGAATCCTGAAATCCGTGATTTCATGGTAGTTCTTGTGATCTGTTTGTAGATTTGTCCATCAAATTAGATATGGGTGATGAGGCAGAAGTTTACAAGCTCCATGTTTAAAAAATGGTTTGCTGTTCCTGATAAGTTGTGTAATACTGCAGCAATTGGTTTTTTTTAGCCAATTTTAGATTTATGGATGTGAAGAATGATATGATATTGAATGAAATATGATTTCATTTTTTCAGTTATTAGGTCTTTGATATTCTCTAGCCATTGTAGTGGTGAGCTGACAGACTGTTCATTTCCTTCCATGGGATATCTGAGTTTCTTATTGAGTTCTTTGACTAAATTTTATTTTGGAGTCCAGGATGCTGATAACAAATGGGTGGTATGGTGTGTCCAATTCATGTATTTTGGGGCAGCCATAGAACTGTGGCTTTCATTCTTATTATTTCATTCTTATTATTTTTCATGTACCATTTTGGTCCCTTTGTGATTTGAACCAACAACTCAACCCTAAATTATGTTTATTGCCAACCATAGGATACTTTTTTTGTCAGTCCAGAGTGGGTAGTTCTAAATTGAAGAAAAGATTCTTAAGAAGTTTAATTGAATCCAGATTTATTCATTCTCAGCATAAGAACATCCCCACTCCTACCTCAAGCTTTGACTCTTTGTCCATTCTGGTGCCCTCCATGTATGTTGAGACTATTTTGTTTATTTATATATTATTGAATGTATACCCACCTTTCTCTTTATGTGTATTAAATATATTTTCCATTATGGATTTCATCCTCTGCTTTTAAGTTAGCATTTGTAATATAGGTGGTAGGAAAAAGAGAACCTTACTTTGCATACTACCTTCAAAACCCAAAGGAAATAATAAAAATAATTTTAATGATCTAAAAGATCCAAAATCTTAAACTCCAATTGAAGCTTAAAACCAGCAAGATAATTATTTCTCAGAGCTCAGTGCCAGCTGGGAAATGAATTGCTCTGAACAACTAAGCTTTTAAAGATTAATTGAAATTAAATCAGAAAATAAAGATAATCTAGAAGTGTTCCCCTTACTAGCCCCATGGAAATGGGAGCCATAGAATTGTGCTGACTTGAACAAGCTTTGGATGATAGCCTATATATCCTGTTCTCTTTAGGAGACAGAACATCTGTGGCATCACCATGCTGAGTTGAGCTTTGGAGTTTTAAGGCAATATGATTCCCTCTGTGAATACAAATGTTGCAGTAGTAGTTGGGTTATATACACAGTGTGTCTTTTTTTATCCTGACAACAGAACATTCCCATCGTTCTTATTCAGGTACAGATCCTTCATGAAATGTTTATAGAAAGGTCATCCAAAAAGTCTATATTTAGTCAGTATTATATTCACCATAGAAGCGTATGCTTAATTTTTTCTGAAGATATCTTTTTAGAAAGCCTGTATGAGCTAGCTTTTTTATTTTCTTATCACTTATCTTAAAAGATCATTATAGATGCATTATAGTCAATAAATAACTTGTTTTTTAAAAAAATTTAGATGATCCAAATTTGGCATGGTCTCAAAATCTTGTGAGATTTGTGACAAAATGCCCAAAATCTCACATACTCATAAAATAGCTATTCTGCAGATACCATATGAGTTTTTGAATGGTGCTTTATCATTGCATTAAAATTAGTAAAAGATCAGAGCATTGAGACTGTACAGCTTATAGAAGAGACCAGAATATGCGTAAACATTTTGAGTAGTCATAAATCAATCGATATAAAAAGATAGGGCAAAATTAGCACTTCTGGTTTTTGCCTTTATCTTGCCAAATGCTAACACATTTTTTCTTTCATTTTCCTCATTCATGGGAGAAAATGTGCTTCAGATTTCTTCAAATATGACTTTCTGCTATGCAGATTCATTATATAGCTTATGCAAACTTGCATACTGAATTGGCAAATATTTGGACATTTAACAAAAATTGTCATAAAATGAACTGATTCTTTTCAGGGCATAGGCAAAAATACAAGAGCTAAAATGGCAATATTGCTTTATTTTTTAAAAAAAGTCACTGCTGTTAAGAATGAGTGCAAAAAGAAATGCAGAAGAGCTCAAACTGCAAGTATGATAAATAAGCTGCGTTCACATCCATCAAATGTCTGTGACCCCGAGTTTTCTTCTCTAACATTCTTTTCCTAATTTAATTTTCTCAATTTAATTTTTAATCAAATTATAGTTTCTTTTTGGTGTTGTCAAACATTAAAATATTCACCCACATTATGTAGTTGTAACCCTTGTATCAATTAGGTAAATTACACCAATTTTCTTATGCATTTTGTGTGATGGAAGAGAGGAAGGAATCTGAAACTGGAAGAAAAGGACTTCCTTCAGGCTACATAATGAGTTCACAGAGGCTAGATTTCCATTGAGGATATCCTGAGCTTGCAGTTAAATTTCTAGAACTACTGTACGACATCCTTTTTTGTTCTCATATTTTTATAGTAACTTCACAGTTATACAAAACTGTTAGGACTTTTCCTCACAGTAGAACTAAGGTGCTCCTCCCCAATTCTTGAGCATGTATAAAATTATTAGCAGAATAAAATCCGCTTTTTCCATGAACAGTCTTTATCCTGTCAAACACATAATGCCTTCAAAAGCTTCTGACTTTATATACAGCATTAGTGTTAGTTTGAGGGGGAAAGGACATAGTAGAGTTTATTTAATTGTTCAAATATTTTTAAATTATTTTAAAGTTTTAACTTACACTTTTAAACCTAATTTAAACTTAAGCTTACATATATATTTTAACTTAATATTGGGAGAAGAAACCCGCCATCCTAGGCCCAATGTTTGGGAAGCCAAGCTCTGCCTGTCACAAGCCAAGACAAAGGGTGAATGATGGAGGAGTAACCGCTCATTAGAAAACCTTGGTCTAGCTGGCCCAGCTGGTAGCATCTCATAAGGGTCCCTTTCCAGAGTTACAGGAAAAGATGGTCAACAGTTTTGAATGCAGAAGAGGGCTTTACGCCCCAACAGCAGATAAAGTGGCAGAACCATCTTCTAGGAGAAGAGAAGCTCTGATTACAAGCCTCCACTGCCTTGTGGCTATATCCACTACTGGAAAAGGCTTCAGGAGTCAACCTCGAGGAAAATTCTGGAATCAGAGTCCCGGAAGCAGTTCATGACTGTGTGCAATCACATTCTGGTAACGATGCAGCTGGAACCAATCTGTATTCCATTGGACTATTTCAGCAACATGGAGAGGGGGGATCTGCTGCTTGGGTAACAGTCTATCCTCCGTATTAATCTACCTAGGCTTTGTGCTCTGGAGAGGACACTCCAGCTTTACCTCTTTCCAGAGCATGACACCATAGACTTTTGAGACTGATGGATGCCAATGCAATGCAATGTAATGTAATGGCAGAAGATAGTAGTCCTCCATCTCTCTGCCCCATCTCCCCTCCTTTATGGGTACATGGTTACAGTGATCTAGGTTGATCATATATACCCTTTAAATAAGAGGTGGTCAACAATGGTCCCTTTATGACTTGTGGACTTCAACTCCCAGAATTCCTGAGCATGGCCGGATCAGGAATTCTGGGAGTTGAAGTCCACAAGTCATAAAAGGGCCATTGTTGTCCATCCCTGTTCTAAATCAATGTTTTGCATCCCCAACTACTTTAGGTTATGTGGTGTTAAACCAATGGTGGGTTTCAAAAATGTTTGGAACCTCTTCTGTAGGTGTGGCCTTCTTTGTGGGTGTGGCTTGCTGGCCATGTGACTGAGTGGGAATAGCTTGGCAGTCATCTGACTGGATGGGAGTGGTCAAGATGATGTCACTGAATTCTTTGCCCCAATGGATGATCTACAAAAAGAAGATATAAAAAAGGAAATTTATTATTTTGTGCACTTACTACTTAAATAAAATTAAAATAAGTATACAAAAATAAATACTTACTATTTGTATTTCAAAGGGAATGCAATACATATTAATTTTACACATGTTAACAGCTACTGGAATTGTGTTTCCACAACAGTGGAAAAACAAGATATGAAAATGAATAAATATTAGAATGTGCAGGAATGAATAAATGGACAATTAAAGTCAAGAAGGCTTCGAATACTTTTTCATGTAGGATTTGTTTTATCAATTGCTAACTAACAGAAACAGCAATTAGAAATCTAAAAGTATGAAAGAAAACACCAATTATGCAAGGAAAGGTCACTAAAATGTATAAGGAAATATTATTACTACTTTAATAAATTAATATGTATATAACTGCGGGACATTACACACCCACACAGACAAACTATGACAGTGCCAGGGAAACACTAAAAAATAACAATTTCCCCCCAAAAGACTGCAGATGAAACCAGTTTTTTCCCCTAACCCTAAGAACAGGAAAGACAAAGCCACTGGAATAAAAACCATCAAGGCATTGTCGGAAATTATAAAGGACAGTGCCAGGAAGCTCACAGAACCAGCAACCACCTCACAATTACCTAAACAACCAGCTATCACACAGAAACACCCAAAATCTGGCAAAACTGCCTTGCACCAACCTGGTCTGCCCATAGAAAAGCAGCCACCTTGAGACACATAAACCATGCACCAACCTGCACACTTAAAAGCAACACATTGCATCACAAATAAAACATTTGCAAAAAGGAATAACATTTCTTGTAATAAACATATTCTATAAACAATAAGTAAATGAAAATACCCTAAAATAATTTTAAAAAAATATTCTACACACAATAAATTAAAATAAAACCATTAAAATACTCTATACACAATAAATAAAATTTGAGATTGTGGAGATGTAATTCTGAGGCCGGTCATTGAGGAATGTCCTGATGAGATGAGGAGTTCGTGATGACCACGAGGCAGAAGGCATATAAATTTAATAAATGAAGAAATAAATGCCCTGTGGTCTCAATGGTTTGCTTGCAGATGTTTTATTGTCATCAGTGTGAGATACCTAACTGGGTCATGAAATGTCTGCAAGAAAACCACCATGCTCAAAAAGCAGCAAGGATCCCCCTATCCTCCACCTTCTCTTTCTCCTTCTCTTTCTCCCTTTTGTCCTTCTATCTTTCTCCTCCTTCTCCCCCCCCAACAGCACTCCCTTCTAGCACTGATGATGTTACTTAGTTTGATAATGAAATGTCTGTAAGAAAACCACCAAGCTCAGAAAGCAGCAAAGAACTCAATATCCTCCATCTCCTCATTCTCATTCTCTTTCTCCTTTTTGTCCTTCTATCTTTCTCCTCCCCCCCCCCACAAAGGACCTTCCTGGAGTTGCTTTTCTGAGCATGGGGAGACAGACAGTGCAAACTACTGTCCATCTCCCCGTGCTCAGAAAAGGAAGCCCGTGCAAGTCTTTTGCTAGCAGGCAGGTTCTAGGATGCCTGCGCCACCAAAGGACCTTCCCGGAGTTGCTTTTCTGAGCATGGGGAGATGGAGGTAGTTTGCGCAGTGAGGCCAGCACCTAGGTGGTTCTAGGAGACTAGCCACGCCGTGTAAGCTCCCGCTGCTGTTCCCACACCCTTGCTTTCTGGTGGCCAGGCATCTTAGATAAGTCCGGGGACCTTCCAAAGGCCTTGCAAGGTCCCTAAACTTGTCAAATACACCAGCCGCACCGCATAAGCTCCCGCGGCCCTCCCCACACCCACGACCATGCTTGCTGATGGCCCTGTGGCCCTGCGCTATAAGCGAGCCCGTGATCCTTGTAAGACCACAAAAGGTCACTGGACTCGCTTAGAGTGCAAGGCCTCTCCAGATGGCCTACCGCCACCCCCGCCCTGCGTTTAGTTGCAGCTTAGTTGCAGACGGGGTGGGGGGGAGCGAGCGATGGAGTGGCTTCTGGACGAGTGGGGGTGAGCGAGTGAATGAGCAGCCTCCGGACGGGTGGGGGTGGGGGTGAGTGAGTGAGTGACAGGGCCAGGGCAGGCATTCCAGAACTTATTTCTGGGTCCACCAGCGGAACCTCTTCTAACCAGTTCGGTAGATTTGACGAACTGGTTCTACCGAACTGGTGGGAACCAGTAGGAACCTACCTCTGTGTTAAACTCTCAAGACTCCACACCATTCTGCATCATGGTATGTGAACTGTTCACAATTACTCATCCAAATTATATTGGACTGGTGAAAAATGTAATATCCAACTCAAAACGCAGCCTCCAATCACTCTTCTGACAACCCATTCATGTCTGATCTCTCCAGTTATTGGGGTTTGTGTGCTATGCTTAAAAATCTTCTGCCTCATATGATTTTCTTCTTCTTCTAAGCATCGTAATTTAGAAGTACGGTATATCATAAAATCCCTTTTTGTTGTCCTAACTATATTTCTTCCACCCAATAAAATATTACTGAGTCCCCTTAGATGTCACTACAAAGATGGTCATAATGAATGAAAGCAGTTTTTCTTTGTTTGAATCTCTCTTCTAACCTCAACAACTTTTCTAATTTATAGCAAGGTATGGAGGAGAATAGAAGGCACATGATCCTCTGTCTACTACTATCGTCACTTATTGGCTCAAAAAATGTTTGTGCCCAGAGCTATCACTTTGCTAAAATGTAAGGACACTGTCCTTTTTTCTTTTCCTTTGTTTTAAACTATAAAATCGTTAAATTTACAGAGGAAAAGAACTGCTTAATTCATTTTTGTAATATTCTGAAAACAATAAGAGTTGATTAGGAATTTGAATTGCATTTTTTCATAACTCCTATTATACAAAATTAATGCTGAAGCTTTAGGGCATTCTGCATAGGTTTCTCAGACAACAAGGAAGTTCTTCAATCAAAGTGATCCTGCCGCTATTTGATGAATACAGCAGGAAAAGCTTAACATACAATTTATACAAGGAGCTGCGGTGGTGCAGTTGTTAGAGTGCAGTACTGCAGGCTACTTCTGCTGATCACCGGCTGCCAGCAGTTTGGCAGATTGAATCTCACCAGGTTCAAGGTTGACTCAGCCTTCCATCCTTCCGAGGTCGGGAAAATGAGGACCCAGATTGTTGGGGGCAATATGCTGACTCTGTAGAACCACTTAGAGAGGGCTGTCAAGCACTGTGAAGCAGTATATGAGTCTAAGTGCTATTGCTATTTCCCCATAAGTACATAGGAAATATGAGGATTATGTGGAACTTTTTAGCATAAGATTTAGTTATGTAAAGGAATACCCTAAGACTGCCATCCTTTATTTATCTGGGAAATTAGATGCAGTGATGAACTGAACTTGCTTTTATGTAAAGAAGAATAAGATTTCACTATAGGAGCTGATTTTAGGATGAAAATGTTTACTTTCTGTGCCATAGACCATGTTATACAATCTGCTCTCCAAATGTATATTTTCCTATTAAGTACCCAGCACACACATTTTTTTTCTAGAAATGAAAAGTGTTGTGTTAACACTGAGAAAATGGGCCAAATGCAACTTGTGGGACCATTGCAGGAAAAAGGCCCTCTTTATGTATTAGAAAGATAATCTTCTGACAAAAAGCCAGACCTGTCTAATCATTCAGATTTGTAGGAGAGGCCTTTTGGGGAAAAAAATCTTGTTCATACCTGTAGATCTTAACAATCATAGAGATTTGTAACAAGGGAGGTGATCCCTTCGCTACTCAGGCCCTAAGTAAATGAGAACTGATGGAGAACTTTCAGGGCATGAACCATGCGATCTTTGTGTGGACTACTGCTTGACAACTTTGTTGCTGCATTTTGCAGGAATTACATCTTTCAAATGCTTTTAAAGGTCCCACGTGGACTCACAACAATCATGTTGATGCACAATTTACAGATGCTGCAAAAAACACACTGTTTATCTTTTTTAGGCTGGAGCAGCTAGATTAACAGATGAACACTGAACACTGTTCCATGCTGTTGAGTAATCCTTGAAGAAAAAGGGAAATATTTTTGTGTTTGATAGTTCAGCTCAGCAAAGAAGAAATGTGTCATTGTAGATTATCCAAGAAACTTTTAATAGAAGGCGATATAATTTCTACATTAACCAATTAAAGATTTCCTGCTTTCTTCAGAAAAACATAAATGACCACTAGATGACAGCAAATAGGTAAGGGAAATTTCTAGTCTTTGCTATCTCATGATTCTGATTTTTGATTTTTGCAGCCCCAATCAAGTAGATTTATCTTACGCTATCATAATCTATTTTACCATTTTATTGATTTTATTGTTTTACAGCACCAAATTTCAAATGGTTCCCTACAATTTATGTGCTGTAGAATATACAAAAAAACCAAGATAAAGTAGAACTAAGCAACTAAAAATGGGGACAGTTCTCATACTCCAAATACCCTCCAGAATATTTCATTGCCTTTTTTTCTTTTTAAAAATTGTTTTAAAAGCAATTTCCATATTACCTTCCCATCAAGAGCTATGGTGAACAGTGGTTAGAGTACAGTACTTTTGCTGATCACTGACTGCCAGACGTTTGGCAGTTTGGGTCTCACCAGACTCAAGGTTGACTCAGCCTTCCATCCTTCCAAGGTGGATAAAATGAGGACCCAAATTGTTGGGGGCAATATGCTGACTATGTAAACCACTTAGAGAGGGCTGTAAAGCACTATAAAGCATTACATAAGTCTAAGTGCTATTGCTATTTCCTTCTGAGAGATGGAGATGAAAGAGTGCCAACAAAATTCAGTTACAGAAAGGAAATCAGTTAGACAATCATAAAAAGCAAGCCAGGTAATCTACCTATTCTTATTCCCACTCCCACTTCACCATTTTTAGTGACAGTGTAGGAGATGGCCAGGCTGGGCTGAAGGGAGGGGACGAATGCTTCATCAGTCTCAAGTCCCTTCATACCTGCTAGAGATCTACATCCAGCCCATCTTGAATTCTGTTGACTTTTATTTATCACCAGTTTGCTTTGACTGTTGGTAGATCAGTTTCTTGTACAGAGTGTTAGCATGCAATAAACATGTATTCATCTGAATTGCCTCGACTCCTAATTTCTTGTGTTTGACAAACAGCTTTTCCCCAAGCTTAATTTCAGTGGAGCAACTTGCATGAAAAACGCCACAAAATTTCTATCTAGTACTGCAGTATCTATTTGTTGTGCACTAGTAGTAAAAGGCTACTACTTAATGTCTACATGTTTCTGGATGGAAGCATAGACCTACAGTTGCTGCTATGGCTATTTTGCTCGGGCCCCATCAGAAAGGTATTATGCTCATATAAAATATGCCCAACTCCTCAGTTCTTACTAAACTTCCTTATAAGCTAACCCCTACACCACTTGCTGGGTTCCTGTTCATTAGGACTTTTCTAGTAAAACATAATAATACTAATTTATCACTATGTAATAATCTTATAGAAACCTGATATGGATTATATATTCATTATAAGTTTTCCTTATGAAATCACATAATTTCTGCTTTGAAATGTATATTGTTAGCTTCCAAATTATATTTCTGACTAAGATTATCTAACATACAGAAATTCAATGTAGTTGCATTCCTTGCATGTTTTGAAGCAAACATAAGAAAATATGAAATGGGCTTGATATCACGATGACATGACATGCAATATTGGGGCTCCAGGATTGCTGTCGATATCTCTGTTGCTGGATGATCCTTTTGGATCTAAACCGTTCTGAAGGAATGGTGATAGAGAAGAGCAGGTCCTGCTGACCTCAGGGACATCACAAAGTCCCTGATTGATCCAGGAGAAAGCTCTTTTTGCTGGCTACAAAAGAAGCAGTCAAAATGGCTGCAGAAGGTTGGGACAGTCCCCTGAAACGGAAGCAGAACAGGAAAGACAATGTATCAAAATGATGAGAAAAATCCTTATTATTAGAGAAGAGAAAATCCAAAAGACTTAGTTAAAATAAAATTGAAGACAGAAATAAGTGGCAAATTAACCCTGGTTTAAAACTATCGTGTTATCTTTTTCACTTTAATTTTGTTTGTTTCATATGCATGGACTTTTTACAAATGCCTCTTACTTTTAAACTGGACTGGTCTTTTTTTTTTCCTTCTTCCTCTATACTTCTTCCATTTTTTGTTTTTGTGGATTAAAAGTTTGTTTCCTCGCAAGGCTCGGCTGGATTGTAACCTTTAAACATTTTTTTCTTCTGTTCAAGAGTCCAGAGTTTAGAAAGAGAGGGAAAAACAGAGGGAAGGAATGTAACACTATACATTCCATCTAGAGGCTGGAGGCTTGGCAACATCTGATAATACAAAGCTATTGGCTTTATTTACTGAAAGGGTCAGTGGCTATACAGGTGTTTCTTTGAAGGAAAGAGAAAGCTTTGACCTGAAAATTTTTACTGAATTTGTTTGAAACCTAGCAAAAGCCTTGGATGTTTTAGTGGCAGTGTCTATAAACTGGAAAAATGGCCCAATATGAAGAAGAAAAGGGACTAACATTGGAAAGAATTATGTTAGAAATTCAAAAAGTCTTAATAATTAACAGAGAGAATTGAAAAGAGACTTGAAATTATAGATCAAAATACAGAGAGTACGGAGAGAAGAGTTGCAAATACTTATAAAACAATGATGAAATTGAGGACAGAGTTCAAAAAACCACAGAGGCATATGAAAGTGATAAGAAAATTGTTGGCATTGACCGCAAATCGAGAGTGGATGGAAATGATAAGTGTGAAATAAGGAAAGGAGAGATCGATGAACTGGAACTCTATCTCAGATGTCAAAATATAGATGAAGAAAGGGGAGAATATTTGGCAGAAACAATTAGAGTAATTTTGGCAGAAGCTCCAGTGATAACAAAAGTTAAGCTGATGAAAGGAACAGATAGAGGGTTTTGAATCTTAATAAGATGTGCAATGAATAACAAGTTATAAAGAGAAGTCCACATAACACTTATCAAGAAAACGCTTAGAATACAGATTCTACAAATGGCAAGAGATATTGGACTGCACTATTTCTGAAAGGATATAGGATGATTAAATGAAATGTCATAATAAAATTTAGTTAAACATATTTAAAATTTGAGTACTATGTATAGGACAAAGTGATAATAGCTATAGCCAAATAAATGATTAATAATGATATTAAAGCATTTATATATACTAGATTGATGATATAAAGTTTTATACAAACTGTAAGTGAGGATGATGGAAATGATGTTTAAAAACCTTTTTATAAAAGATAAATAATTCTATATAGAATAGAATATAAAGATGTAATATCATTGGATGATTTCAGGATGATGTAATGAAATGCCATAATATAAATTTACTTCAAATTTAATATGTTTCATATAAAAAGGATGTAATAATAGCTATGCTTAATGGATGTTTAACATTTATAACAATTTGTACACATGTATATTAGATTGATGATACTAATAATTGAAAAAATATGGAAGATAATAATAATAATAATAATAATAATAATAATAATAATAATAATAATAATAATAATTGAAGATTATTAGAGAATGTTATCAATGCTAAAATAATAGAATGATTTAGAATAGGATATAAAAAATCTTTATTATTGGATATATTGAAGATGATATAATGAATCATTATAATATAAATGGATACATATTTAGAATACCTTGTATAAAATGGAGAAAGAATAGTGATAATCAAACAAATGAAGTATAATAATAATGTATACAAAGATATTTGATTGACAATATGTGAACTTTGATAAAGCTCAAGTGATGACTATAGAAAGGACACAGAAAGACTTTGTAACTAATCGACACACTGTATGCAATTGAAGAGGTTTTTATGTTATATGTTTTGTGTGTTTGTGTTTGTTTGAAAATAAAAAAATATTTAAAAAAAGAAAATATGAAATGCACTGCTATATCAGCCCAAAAGTTTAATTCAGTTTAGCACATTGATATTCAATGCACTTGTGATATTTAAGCACTTTCTCTGAGTGTGCTTTTTTTAGTTCAGAGATTGCAGAGATAATGGTGAAGGTTTTCTGGAAAAATATGAGACAACTCAGAGCTGAAAAAAACAAACCAAAAAGTATGATAAAAAAAGTCAAAACAATCCTGCCTTGATAATCTTTAGTATCAGAGGGGGCAGAGGGAAACTCTGGAAAGCTTTTAACATTCTGTTATTGTACCCTGCAATAATAACTAATTATTCCTGCAATCCTTCTGCTATCTATTTCCTAACCTGATTTGCTTCTGTAACTCTTCAAGGTAAGACCAGACTTGGAAGCCAAAGTCATGTAAGCCAATATTACTTTTCTAATTAGGTAACAGTAACAGACCTTTTGAAATGTTTATGCACTTTCTCCCTCCCTCTCTCAATTTATCTTCATGAAAACTAGGAAAGTTTTTGTTGGAGACCTGCTTTGCACTCAGATTTCTTTTATCTGACCATGAAATCAGACAGTGACTGTGAGAGGGAACTTGGAGTCTTAGTGGACAATCAGCTAAATATGAGCCAGCAATATGCAGTGGCAGCCAAAAATACCAATGCAATCCTAAATTGCATTAACAGAGAGATACAATCAAGATCAAGTGAGGTACTAATGGTACTCTATAAAGCCCTAGTGAGACCGCACCTAGAATACTGTATCCAGTTTTGGTCACCACACTTTAAAAAAGATGTTGAGACTCTAGAAAAAGTGCAGAGAAGAGCAACCAGGATGATTAGGAGAATGGAGCTTAAAACGTGAAGAACTGAGGAACTGAGCATGGCTAGTCTAGTGAAGAGAAGGACCAGGGGAGACATGATAGCAGTGTTCCAATATTTGAGGGGGCTACAGTACTAACCACTACGCTACCACAGCTCTTAAGATTATTATGACACTCGAAAATAATTAATACCTCCAGTCTTTGTGATCTTCAGAAATATTGAGACTGTAACTCCCAGAATTCCTGGCCAGCAAAAATGCATTGATAATAATATGTTCATACTGTTTGATTATTCAAAATGTCTTGATTTGTTTTGAGATGATATAAAGTATCTTATGTAAATCATTATAAGGAAAAGTTTGATCTCGGTAAATGTCTGAAAGGTATTTCACAACCACTGATACATTGTTGAAACAAGCATTATTTAAAATAGATTATTGCCATTTGCTGTTGTTATCAACAACAATTATTAATAATAAAAGACAAGTTGAATCTTTGGAATGCTATTGTGTATAAAAAACTCTGTGGTAGGATTAGCAAGTCATCTTAAACTCAGAGGGCAGCTGCCACCATTGCTTTGTAGGCTAAACTTTTGTTCATACATTCTGGCCTCTAGCACTAGAGGACTCCCTTTTCTTGTCCACAGCAGCAAATGAATTGAATTGTTTCAATGTCAGGAGTGAATTATGAAGAGAAAGAAAAGTAAGAACTTCAGTTTCTTCATATAAACATATGCACAGACATTTCTGTAGCTGAGTCTTCTAGGGAACAAGCCCTTGAATAGAAGGTGGAGACTTTCCTTACAAACTGGAAACAATTCAGTACATAGTGTATGAATAGTTGGAGACCAAATTGTTGGATGGTGTGTGTAGAAACTCAGTCAGGTTTTTAAAAGCATGTGTAATCATCAAGTGTTTGGGCCATTTGAAAGATTATTGTTGAGGAAACTAGGAAGGATATAGAAATAAATGCATTTTCTACTTTAAAGAGTATTGCAGAAGATGCAAACTGATATTTGGTCTTTGACTTTTTGAAGAATGTTCTCATTTTGGGAAGTTCAAATTAAACTGATTTCTTCTGGAGAACCTATTATTTTCTATTTCCCCCTGAAAAATGTGCTTTTTCCAAAAACAAAACTGTAGTCCTTTTGCTCAAGAAAGGAGGTTGACATAAAAATTTGTTTTTAACGGAATAAAAGTCAATCCAATAGATACAATAACCTTTGTGAAGACAACTATTTGAGAACTAAATATTAGACTAGACAAAAAAAGGGAACTTTGAGGATACTTTCTGATAGTTCTTTACTTGTAAACTTTATTTATTAAATATACTTATATTGTATTGTATGCTGGAAACTATCAAGAGTCTTTTGAGTATATAACCAACCAGCCAGTTAATCAGCAAGCAAACAAATTGACTGATGGAATAAAATTTCCAGGATTTTTTAAAAAATGAGCAGAACAATATTGCTAGGGGAATGTATTAGAACTTCAGTCATCACCTAGAATAAGAAGCAGAAATTAAATGTAGTAGTGAATAGCTATTCAAGGAAAATTACTGGAATTCAGTAGATACTGAAATACTGGGTTAACCATTGGACTAAAGGGAAATCAGGATGATTAGGGGAATGGAGATTAAAATATGAAGAATGGTTACAGGAACTGGACACGGCTAGTCTAGTGAAGATAAGGACCAGGGGAGCAGGGACGTGCAGTTAGGGGAGGCAGGGGAGGCAGGGCCTCACCAGTGTTTAAATCATGCATTGTTTTGTGTCGTTTTTAATTTTGTCTGTATCCCCCCTTCCCTGGTTTGAGTTGTGAGCTGCCCTGAGTCCCCTTCAGGGGAAAAGGTTGGCATATAAATAAAATAAACATTCAACATTCAACATTCAGTGTCATGATGAAAAGAAAAGAAAAAATAAAAGGAAAAAGGCAGAGGTAGTTGCTTCCAGAGTGGATGAGTCGGCTTAGTGATTAACTGCACGGGAAGATGAGAGAACCACGTGCCTTCTTTAGACTATTGTTATGATTACTTGAACGGAGTTAAGCAAGGGTTAAAAGGCCAAAAATTCCTTACGCAAAGGAGGCATGTGGTTCTCTCGCATCCTGTTCTGGCAGCAGAAAGTCTTGCCTTTTTCTTTTTACATGTTTCACATTTTCATCATGGCGGACAAGAGGAGAGTTGAAATCCTCTGACACATCTGGAAAAGGTATGTGGGTTGGAAGGAGGGGGCAGGGGGGAGGAATTCAAAATTATTTGTAAGTAATTGTAATTTGTATTATTATAAGTAATTTGTGTGTTTGTGTGTGTGTGTTTTACCCACCTCTGCTGGCGCGTGGGCTGGTACTTTTTTATTTTTTATTTTTTAAAGCCATGCCGCCGCGCCTTGCCTTAGAGAGGGACACACCAGCTTCTGGCCATAAAGCAGGACATGTCTCGCTCTATGGCGGGGCGGGGCGGCATGCACTTTAAAGTGCCGGTGTGCTTTCTGGCCATTCAGCAGTTCTCACTGTATGGCTGGAATGGTGGCATGCACTTTAAAGTGCTGTGCGGTGGGCTGGGCGAGTCCCGGAAGATGGGCAGGAGATGGTGCAGGCGGCCGGAGCCCCTTCTGTCACCGTCCTGAGGAACCACCGCCGCTGCTTCACTCCTCCTTGTCTTCCTCATCCTCGATCGGTGATAGCGGCGGCCATGTCTCGCAGAGTCACAGCCACTAGTAAGACACTGAATTCAGTCTTTTAAGACATAATTATTATTTGGGACAAAAGGTTTTCTTTTGCTAGTAAATCCCCTTCTCATCTTTTTTTTAAAAAATACTTTTATTTCAAGATAGCATTGGAATGTATTTTCTGGGCTTTTGTATTCACTGTTTATCATTGTAATACTGTTTGCTTTGATCTCCACTCTTGAATAATTAGGACCAGCTTTGCTTTAAGATAAAAACTAGGTTTGTATAAAATTCTGAGGCAAAAAGGTGTCACAGTATTGTGTGATAAATAAATTACAGCTTAATGTGTTGTATGGAACCACCATGCAAATTGAATTTTATTAAACCAAACATAGGTAAGTAAGATATATTTACTATCACATATGAAATCCAGCCAGAGAGGCAGATACACTAGGCCACAGATCTAGGGACATTAAGAGGCAGCAATTTTTTTCATTGCATATTATTTTGTGAAAAAGACAGAGGAGACAGGGGTTCGAGGGGGTGGAGCGCAGCAGCGGCGAGAAACAACATCCCCGCCGCTGTGTCTGACAGATAGCAATAGCAATAGCAGTTAGACTTATATACCGCTTCATAGGGCTTTCAGCCCTCTCTAAGCGGTTTACAGAGTCAGCATATTGCCCCCAACAATCCGGGTCCTCATTTCACCCACCTCGGAAGGATGGAAGGCTGAGTCAACCTTGAGCCGATGAGATTTGAACAGCCGAACTGCAGCTAGCAGTCAGCTGAAGTGGCTGCAGTACTGCACCCTAACCACTACGCCACCTCGGCTCAGATGGCTTGAGTTTATGTCCGCCATAAGCATGAAACGCCTGTCGGACACAGCGGCGGGGATGGAGGAGGTGGAGGGTGATGCGATGGAGCATGGCAGCGGAGAGGACGTTATCGCTGCTACCGCACTCTGCCTCCTTGCCCCCCCTCCTCCGTCCCCACCACTGTGTCCAACAGGCATCTCGCGTTTATGTCCGCCATAAATGCGAGACACCTGTTGGACACAGTGGTGGGGACGGAGGAGGCGGGTGGCGAGGTGGCGGAGCGTGGCAGTGGCAGAGATGTTCTCACCACTGCCGCACTCCGCCGCCTCACCCCCCGCCTCCTCCATCCCTGCCGCTGTGTCCGACAGCTGTCTCAAATTTATTGTGGACATAAACGCGAGACACTTGTTGGACACAGCAGCAGGGACGTTGCTTCTCGCCGCTGCCACGCTCCGCCGCCTCACCCCCACCTCCTCCCTCTTCTTCTTCTGACATTCTCACTGCTGCCGTGCTCTGCCACTGTGCCCCGCCTCCTCCATCCCCGCCGCTGTGTCTGACAGGCATCTCACATTTATGGCAGACATAAATGCGAGACGCCTGTCAGACACAGCGGCAGGGATGTTACTTTTCGCCGCTGCCGCTCTCTTGCCTCACCAACTGTAATCCTCACCATATGTCACTGCAGGGGAGACATGATAGCAGTGTTCCAATATTTGAGGGGCTGGAGTACTGCATTCTAACCACTACGCCACCACTGCTCTTAAGATTATTATGACACTTGAAAATAATAAAGTTTAATACCTCCAGTCTTTGTGATCATCAGAAATATTGAGACTGTAACTCCCAGAATTCCTGGCCAGTAAAAATGCATTGATAATGATATTTTTCAAACTTGGCAACATTAAGGTATGTGGGCAACTCCCAGAATGCTGACATGGGAATTCTGGGAGCTGAAGTCCAGACCTCTTAGAGCCAAGGTGGCGCAGTGGTTAAATGCAGCACTGCAGGCTACTGCTAGATCAGCAGGTCAGCGGTTCAAATCTCACCGGCTCAGGGTTGACTCAGCCTTCCATCCTTCCGAGGTGGGTAAAATGAGGACCCAGATTGTTGGGGGCAATATGCTGACTCTCTGTAAACCGCTTAGAGAGGCCTGAAAGGCCTATGAAGCGGTATATAAGTCTACTGCTATTGCTATTGCTATTGCTCTTAGCATTGCCAAATTTGAAAAGCATTGCACTAACTGAAAAAAACCCCATATCACTGAAGGCATGCAAAATATTTTATGGTAAAATAATTGAAAATGTTTCTGCACTAGCGAGCATATTTGAAAAATTAAATCATACCTTAAAGCAAAACATTAATACTAGATAAAATTTGTTAGTGGCATTATTTATCCTATCATAGAGCAAGTGGAAACAAAATTCCTATTTTAAGGAATAGATATTTTACAAGGAGTCCATAACTAGCTCAAATTGTTAGTTTCCAAATGCTAACTAAAAGAGAGATATTTTAGCTCTTCTAGAACCCAAGTATCCAGAAAATTAAAACAAAACATGCTGAGTTATTATTTTGTTCAGTCATTCTAGTCTGTTTTTATCTTTGAGTTTAATTAAGGAAATCAAACTACAACTCATCATTTATTGGCAGTTTCTTACATAAATACTGGCACATATAAGCTCAAAGTGTAAATAATGCCTTAAATCAAATAAAACAAACAAAAGAACACAAGCTCAGTATTGTAAAATCACTGGACAGTGTGACTTTATTATGCCTGAGTAAGTTGAATTGGTAGTTGGAATGATGTTCCGAAATGGTACCTCAACTTTGAACAGTGAGGGGCTCTCTCTCAACACTCCCAACCCAAAGCATTGTGCTTAATTTGCCAGGTACTTTCCTTTCGTGGAAACATATTTTGTAGATGTGCTAACAACTGGAGCCAAAAGGCCACTGAACCTGTCAAATCAATAGAGTGCAGCAACTGCAATGTGACAGCTGGAAACATGGCATTATCTTGCTTAGTGGAGGCATGGTGAAAGAGTGCTTTGTCAAAGCATCAGTTGAAAGGAAGTAGAAATCAGTGAAACTTGTTTCTAATTAAATATGAATAAGGATATACTTCAGTAATGGCATCGTGCACACTTATTCCTTGAATTTGAATAAAAAATGTAAGAGGGCATTGGAAAAAATATATGAAATAATTCAGGCATAATGGTAGTTTTTTTTCAGAAAGCAGTCCAGGTACCAGCAAATGCAATTATGATTAACAGACTAGCAAATATTTGCTTAAAAGGAACATGAAGATGGTTGCAGCAAATCTCGGGAAAAAAAGAGACATACATTTATTGTCTTGCGAATTAATCCTATGGAAAGACACTTGAATTTTGTTATTTGAATATAGTACAGGGCTAGCCTGTAAAGAAAATATGCTTGTCTTTGAGATCAAATAGTCAAAGCAAATTGCTAATAAAAATGTGCAACGTGTCAAAGCTGAAATGATTTTTAGTGACAAGGCTTTAGGTGGACACAAATGTACAATTCTGGTTTTTGTCGGTCATAGTTTTCTTCTAGTGAGTATACAACATTGAATAATACTATTAAATCATGGTCATTGCTAGCATAAAACTTCTGAGGCCAGGAGAACAACACAATGACATGATATTGGCATGGAACCATTTTTCAAGTTCAGTCGTCAGTGAACAAGAAGAGACTTGCGAAATTGGTAGAAGTGGCATGCAGCCACCTTGTTTGCCAACTGATTACAAAAAATCTATATCTATTCCCATTCCATTCTTTCACAGAAGTAGATGTCAAGCCAAGAATAATTCAAGGCCAAATGTTGCACAACAGATTTCATTGGTGATACACCTGCTCATACAAAATCTCCTTCAGGGACACAAGTCTATTTATTTTAGCTATGTTGGTATCATAAGACCTGCTTGACATCGAAAGAAAATTTAATGATAAGCTCCATGAATTGATGTCACATATTGAGGACTGCATTCTTAGCTTCCCATCTTTGCTTTTTACTTTGGTACAAAATCTTGCTTGTGTTCCAACATAGATTAAGGCTGAAGACAGATAATTCATTGATTCAGCATTTTTTCAGATGCTGCAGCTGCCTATCTGCATCATATCCACTGCAACATTGCTTTTGTTCCTAACAACTATGATATTAAAATGACGAAACATTCATTACAGCATCAAAATGAAAGATCTGACCTTTCATACTTACAACATTGTATACAAATATGCAAGAGGCAGAGTTTGCTGTGAAACCTCACAACTTATATTTTGCCACTTGTCCCGTCTCTCCTCCCATGCAGGTACAAATTGCAAATTTTGCAATTCTCATTCTTACATCTTTGGCCTGAATGCATGGTACAAGCAACCAGATGTAGCTTCCAGTAATCCTAATACCATAGCAGAATGGAGAATTCAGTGAAACTTGAAATTTGGCACGCATGTTTCTCTTGGCTTCTAGGTGCTCGCTAACAAAGGATTTTTTGAAATGATCTTCAGATCATTAGTATTTCTTATACAGTAATTCAGTGGTTCCCAAACTTGGCAACTTTAAGACTTGTGGACTTCAACTCCCAGAATTCTCCAGCCAGCAGAGCTGGCAGCAGAGAATTCTGGGAGTTGAAGTCCACAAGTCTTAAAGTTGCCAAGTTTGGGAACCACTGCAGTAATTAACACACTCTGATGCTAAGGAGTTCTACTCCCACTACTCACCTGAAAAGAACTCTGTTCCAATTCTGCCTCACATTCCATTACCTCAATTCAAGCTGGCAGATGTTCCACTCCTTCACTCAGGAGCAGTCTGGGACTCCTTATGGTACTAAACATCAATATCTCACCAACATGTCTACGCCTTCCACCTATGGAACTGCTTTTGGACTCAAGGTGATGGGAGCGATATTCCCTCATGTGTTTCAATCACCGACCACTAATGAGCCAACGGATTGTGAACCAAATTTCTTCCGCAAACCTTATCACATACTTTCGTCACAAAGTACGGCTATCCAGCTAGTAAATAATGAAATCTTCAGTGGTGTATCTCATGCCACACTGCCTTTTCCAGTCAATTAAAGTTCTACACAGAGTCTTGTTATCTAGGCTGAATCTTCCTTTCCTTACACCTTCCTCTATTCCCTTTAGCTTTCTGCTGCAAATTTCACCATTAAAGAAACAAACCTCCCAAATTGTCACAATAGAATTGCTTATTATCTTTAAGACAGGTTAGCCTCTCTGCCAATAGGTTCAATGAAATATAGCTTGCAACAATTAAACTGAACAAAACATCTCGAGTTAAACCCATATACATATACAATAAAAGAATTGAAAAGTCTTTTTAGACTCCTCCGACAAACTCTCCCACGAGTACAGAAAAGAATTCAACTTAATATAAAAAAGAAACATGCAATTTCTGTTTGCTTGACAACTCCGCCATCAGACAGTCCAAGTTCTTTCTGTTCATCAAAGTGTAGCACTGTAGTTCTTCTTTGGCAATCATCTCTAATACTAAGCAACAAAACAACAGCCACCACAATTTTATAAATAGCAGCTTTTGAAGGATGCCTCCAAGACAATAAAAGCTCTCCAATTCAGTTTCCAACAACTCCTGTCTCAAGTTTACTCTTATATGATAACTGTGCCCTTTCTGGTTGAGATAGGCACAGTGTATGAGTGAGAGATACACACATCAGAAGTGGGTTGGGAAATTGTCCTGTCTCTAAATAAAATATGTCACCTTACTAGGGAAAGCTAAATTCTGATTATTTTTGAAGATGACATCCCAGCCACAACCTCTCATTTCTCTAAAAATATTTTTTTTTCAATACTTGGAATCCAACAGTAAGAAAGTTGTGCTGCTATTAAGAGCAAAGAACATGGCAGGTTATCAATGTGGTAGCATTAGGCTCAGCTTTTTGACTGGTCTGTCAATGTGCACATGCATTTAAACATTTCTCAAGGAGCCTTCATTGTGCCATGTGTCTCGCAGAAAGGAATTAGGCGCAGGGATGAATTTTAGTATCTTCAGTTAGGCTTTGTGCTCATTCTCTTTCTTTCCTTGCAGACAAGTAGCCACCCTGAGTCTCTTTGATAGTGGGTGGCATACAAATTAAATAAATCAAATCAAATCAATCTAGTAGCATTGCCCACTTTAAAATAACAGTTACAGAAAGGAGAAAGAAAATATATGTCTGGATTTTGGTCAAGGAGTAATGTTGGCTATGTACTAGTTAATATTTTTTAAAATGCAAGAATGAATCCATACAGGTCTATAACAAACAGATTGTTACAGCATCAGGCATGGTGATGACACTACGGAAACTCCACTTTTACATATTTGTGTCTCAGTCTCCCAGGTATAAATGTATGAATGTTTCATCATATCATAACATACATTTTGCCACTTGCCCTCCCATAATAAATCATAAGATTTACTCATAATAATATGCTTAACATATTTTTAAATATTCCCAAAATGTCAAGATGGATATATGAAGTGTTTGATTCAGAACATGATTTATGTAGAATGTTTGTGGGTATTTTTTGATTGCAATGTTTTTGGCTTCCTCTAATAAAAATGCTCTATGTAATAATAGCTTGCTGAATTGTGTAACTGGGAACATCCTCTCTTTCTGTGTATATGCGTGCACACACAAACACACACACACACACACACACACTGTGTATACACACACATAGACACAAACACAGTAGCATATAAAGGTTGTCGGATGTAGTTCAACTTGTGTGATCTATAATGATATTGTCAGGGTTTTAGGGAATAGACCCATGGCCATAACCAATATAACAATTACAATATACCAATATACAATATAAACAAAATGAAATAACTGATTTTTAAAAAGAAGCTTGAATTTTAATTCTGCTCATAATTTTTGAAACAGATTTTCCTCAAAGAGGATGTCGAATGCTGTTAACTTTATAATAAAAAATGGCACAGTTTAAAAGTCAGCCATGCCTCTATATCTTTTATATGGAGATCCATGATCCTCTGCTGCCACATGGGGTAACCATCATAACAAATCAAACTGAAAAGAATGATCTGAGAGACTGCTCTTTAACAGCCTGTAAAAATCAGCATGTCCTTTGAATGCAGTGCCCTGAGAAAACTCCTAGAAATCTCCCAGACATGGACACAGCATGTGCCTGGTGATCTCTGTAATAGGAAATGACACATTTACATTGAATGCTTTATATGTACCTGGCCTAAAGCACAAAGGAGACAACAAATGTATGTGCAAGAAGCTTTTTAGCAGTCAGAGGCATTGAGGAGGAACGTTGCTTCACTGTTAATAACATAGTCACTGTCCTCCTAAGGGACTGAGGGGAAAAAGGTATAGTTGTTGCCATGCTAGGCTTTGTCTATCTCCTGACAATGTCATTCAGGGATGGGTTTGCTGAAGTCCATAAGAGGTATCAAAATTCTGTTCCAATTTATGGCGGACATTGTGCACCTGATTTGGCTGGCCCTGATCTTATAGGTAACGGATGGTGAAATATTCTGTCCTAACAACATTAAATCATGCCAGCTGTCTGAATATTAAAACAAAAGTTTCAATTTTACATCAAAATCATAATGTGACTTGGCACAATTTGGGAGCCTTGGTGGTGCAGTGGTTAGAATACAATGTTGCAGGCTAACTCTGCCCACAGCCTGGAGTTAGATCCTAGCCAGCTCAAGGTTGACTCAGCCTTCCTTCCTTCTGAGGTTGATAAAATGAGGACCCAGATTGCTGGGGGCAATATGCTGACACTGTAAATTGCTTAGAGAGGATGGTAAAGCACTATGAAGTGATATATAAGTCTAAGTTCTATTGCAATTAGGAAGAACCAAGGGGGAATAATGGGATGGAGAGTGTTTAATAGATCAATGGGAGGAATATTAAGCCTGGAAAAGAAAGCTTCCCACTGATACTTTTCAATGGGGAGGGCATGCACCCTATAAGTTTAATCTTCACTGTGGGTCAAGTGGGATACATTGGACTGAGATGGTACAATTATCTAGCGGTTATTATCAAACTGTATCTGGTGAAATCTGGTCTCATGCTGTTTATCCATATAAAGGATGAAGGATCCATTAAGAAGATCTCCTCACTGAAAATCTATGGAATGAGGTAGACTTTTACATGTCCTAGGGGAATTTACAGAAAACTAAGAAGAATCAGATAAAGAAGAATCCACCCTCAAGGACTTCATGTTGATTCTGGCTCAAAGGCACCATGCTCCAAATCCCAAATGCAGGAAAATAACAGAGGGGGACACCTGAAGAATTTCTATGATTGAGAGAAGACTTCAGCATATGTCTCCTGGGATAGTCCAGCACTTTGATCATCACATCCAAGTGGGTTTCTTAAGTATCCACTTTAAACAGATGACAATAACTGCATAATCCAAAAGAAAGGAAATCTCTCCCTGGTAAAGTAATTGCATGAACTATATGGATATTCCTCCTGCATCACTAGACTGTGAAACAACAGATTTTGGGTTGTGAAATGGCTTCAAGGAAGGCCAGCTGAGATGCATATGGCCATGCAGTATGTTGTTACATGATATTCAGAATTTCCAGCATAGTGAGAAGTTCCAAATGCCTTTCAGAGCTAATGGTCTGTGTGTAATAATTCCTGGCCTAGAATCTAGACTAGCAGCTGGTGCCACTAATTGGTAGCCCTAAGGATGTCTGTGCTTGTGTGTCTAGCAGCTAGATGATCAATTCTGGAATAACTAAATGAAAATTAGTATCATAATAATGTGAATTCTATTGTTTGCTGTAATCTTTAATCAAGACAAAAAGTTAACAAATTGCAGGGACTAACAAAAAATTGATATTACTGAAGCCTTATAACAATGATTATTTGGATGCTCATTTCCTTTCCTCCCTGAACTCTTCTAGAGAACCAAAACACAATTTTCCCTGATTCCTAATCTATTCTGGGAAGTATATGCTGGATTATTCATGAGATCAGCATAATAGCAGGTTAGAAAGCTGTGAAAGAAATAAGCTGGACAAAATGAAAATGAATACTTAAATAAAAGTGAGTGTGACACTCTTAGACAAAAACAACACTATTTGTTTTTTTTTTTTGGTTTTTTTTACAAAAGGCCCTCTTCTAGAATATATGCAGAATTCATTATGTGGGCTTATTAAAGAGTGAAACCTATGAAAATACATGTTGTATTGTTTGAGAGTGGCTCTTTAATACTAATATACAAGCACTGTATATTAGTGAATGGGCCAAATGAAGGCATATTATGAGCATTACCCACTGATTTTAGAATGGTTTCTTTTCTTGAAATTTTTATTCATTAATGTAAGGTGATAATATTTTCATTAGGGTGAACTATTTCTGCTTTATAATGAGAGCAATGAATGAAGATTGTTCCAGATCCCAAACATGGAGAGAAACCTATCTAAAATGTGAATTGGCATTTTAAGGTGATTTGATGAACAATAGTTTTATTCAAGACAAGAAATTTAATCAATTAAAATATTTCAAACTTATTTCAATATTTTGGGGTTTTGTACACATTCATACTTTTTGGGTCACTAATGTCAGTAGACTAAATGCAATACAAATACATAATCTGTCTTTTCCAAGCTTTTCAGAGTAATCCAAAATTTTTCCTGTTGGTTTTCATACAGTCTCTTGATCTATCCCATGTTTTCACATATAGGTCTGTGAAAGGGTATTTCCCCTGTATTTGGGTGTTGGTTTTTTGGCTTTTTGCTAGTATGTTATCAGAGTTTCATGTGAGTTCCAGTATCCACCTGAATGGGAGCAGTCATTACACTGCATATATGCAGGTAGTTATGGGTATATCTTAGTATGCATGTAATCCTTCTCTTTGCAAGCTCATTGGCTTGCACTGTGTTCCAGGTGCAATTCAAGGTGCTAGTTATTACATATAATGGTTTTCATGGCACAAGGCTAGGTTACTTGTGGGACAGCATGTCTCCAATTATTTTTATCCATCCTATAAGACCCAACAGGGTGAGTCTCCTCTGGATTCCTTCAATTAAACAGCATGGGACCCAAAATACATGCTTTCTCTGTCACAACTTTTGCTTTATGGAAGAGTATATTGATATTGGGACAGCCCTGCCTTTGCTGGCTTTTTGTAGAACTCTGAAGACCTGGCTGTTCCCCTGGGCATTGACCCAGGACATTGGATGAGTCCACTTTGTGTACCTTATATTAAATTATAATTACCTGGGTGTGATATATATTTGTTCTTTTAAAACCTTTTTATGGGTGGGAGAATTGTTTTAAATGAATATGAGCTGCCCAGAGTTATATATGCATGGAGAACCAACTAGATTGATTGATTGATTGATTGATTGATTGATTGGTTGGTTGGTTGGTTGGTTGGTTGGTTGGTTGGTTGGTTGAATGAATGAATGAACAAAATATGAAATGCTGCACTTCCTGAATCCACCTGGACTGTGGGTTAAATGAACAAACAACCATATTTGGTGCCTGTTGTATAAATAGTCTTCTAACATGTGATATGGCCCTGTGAAAAAGGAATTTCACTGTTAATTTCAGTAACACCTTAGCTGCAGTAATTACAGTCAAACATTGCCGTGCTTGATTATCAGTGTTTCCTCTGTTAGGAATGCTCTTCTATGACATACCACTTCAACTCATATCTTAGTATTTCCTAGCCTGAACAGCTTGTTCAATTCCTGAAACATTTCTGTAGTATTTAGATCTTGACTTTGATTTGGAATTTCAAAATATCTCCAGTTGTTAGCATTTTCATTGTAATGTGCAGGGTGATTTTATGCTGTATTCTTCAAGTAATTTTGACAGGATAGACACTCTTTGAAAGATTCACTGTTGTTCTAAATCATTATTTCAAGAATATATCTCAGAGGATTGATGTAGGAACTTTGGAAATGGCTATATAACTTTTTCTAGAGTTATTGGCACCAATAACTTTTTATGCACATCTTTAGAAAATACTTTTGAACTAGGCAAGTGTCTCTAGAATCTGGTGAAAATTGATGATAATGATGGAAACCAGAATTTGTGATATTAATTTGTGGGTTTGATTTAAAACAGTATTGACAGTATTCACACAAATGACCTTATTATTCTTTTAATGAAATTGAATTACAAGAAATTATTTTTGATACAAAACATTGAATGTTTATTTTTTTAAGAAAATAAACATTACAAAATGTTATTATTTATTTCTCCAGAATCCCTTTCAGCATATCTCTAAAGGCCTCATGAAGTTCTGATAACACATTGTGGCAAAGATATGCAAAAATTCATATCCCAAAATCCCAAAAGTGGCAAATACTTTGTCTTTCACAAAATGAGTTTGCCTAGATGGGTTGGTGGTGATGGCTTTGGGTGCTGAGAATTAAGGAAAGCATCATATTTATAGAAAATAGTTTTAGCACAGCAGGTGTGAACAATATTTCTGAAATCATGGGATATTTTTTTTAAACAAGTATACAGGTCAGTAGCCTTTAAACCTTTTCCTGTCTCTTTGTTCTTCATTTTTCTTCATTTCCGGCCATATAATTGTAGGACAAAAAAGAAAGAAAGAAATCATTTTAATTTGCATAAAAACAGCTTGTAATTCTACTAAGATTTATTTTTTGTTTCCTAACTTCTTTGCTTGTTTTTGTGCTTTACATTAATAATGGGGTGCTACTATGATGGTCTTTTCTGTTACACAACTTTCATAGAATCATTGAATCACAAAATCAGATTGTAGTCTAGTCCTTACTTGAATACATAAAGAGGAGCTATCCACCTCAGTCTATAGTTGATTTTGGTGTTCAATCATCCGACGGTTAACTAACATTTAGTGGGATTTTTCTTTCCTATGATTTAAATCCATTAGTCTGATTAGTCTGTGTCCAGAATGCTGAGCAGATAATAATTTTTGATGAGATTCATAGCCTTTGGGGCTGATTGGTAGCTCAACAGTTTGAGTCCTAACCAAGGACCTAGGAACTGTTAAGGTAATATCGAGGGATATAAGCTGTTCCAAGTAGGGTGTTTTTTGTAGAATCAGAATGTTCAAGTCTGATAAATTTAAAATTTCCAAAGAGCAAGGTAGCCCTTTGGGTAGTGCTCCAAGGGCTCCAATTACAATTGGGACAACACATGATTTCTTTTTCCATAGTCACTCAACTTCAATTTGCAAGTCCCAGTACTTTGTGATTTTTTTCTTGCTGTTTATTTTCAATTCGTACATCTCCAGATATTGCAATGTCAATGAACCATACTTTTTTTCTTTTCAACTATTGTTATGTCAGGTGTGTTGTGGGCTAAGTGCCTGTCAGTCTGAATTCTGAAGTCCCACAAGATCTTGACTTTCTCATTCTCTAAAACCTTCTGAACCTGATGTTCCCAGTTGTTTTTGCTGCATTCAAATCCAAACTTTTGACACAATTTCCAGTGAATGATCTTAGCAACACGGTCATGGCGTTGTAGGTAGTCAGTTTGTGAAATTTTGCTAATCCCACTGATCAAGTGGTCGACTGTCTCGTCTTTCTCATTACAGAGGTGGCATTTGCTGTTGGTGGTAACAGGTTGACTTTTTGCCTTCATGTAGTTTGTGGCTAAGGCTTGTTCTTGAGCTGCCAAAATAAAGCCTTCTGTTTCTTTTTTTCAGTGCTCCTGATCTTAACCAGGTCCAAGTTAGCTTTTGGTCAGCTTTGCCTTCAATACTTTTCAAGTATTGGCTATGCATAGCTTTGTTTTTCCAATTTTCAGCTCGCTTCTCAATTACTTCTTTCTTATATTAAGATTTTGACTTAGTTGTCTTTAAAAGGCCTCCTTTATTTACTTCTTTAATCATTGGTTCTTCACTTTTCTGGATGTAATCTGTCAAGCTGTGTTTTTATTCTTCCACAGTCTGTTTTACTTGTAGGAGTCCTCGACCACCCTCTGCTCTTGGTAGATATAATTGGTCAACATCACTTTTAGGGTGCAAAGCATGATTCATTGTCATAAGCTTCCTTGTTTTTCTGTCCAAATTGTCCAACTCTATCTGGGTCCAGTCAATTATTCCTGCAGAGTATTGAATCACAAGTATAGCCCAGGTATTTATGGCTTTTATGATGTTTCCTCCATTCAATTTGCACTTTAATATCTTGCGAATTCATCGAATGTACTTGGTTGAAGTTAATTCCTTGACTTTATTATGCATTAAGTCAGAGGCCTCTAAATCCCCAAGTACTTGTAGCCTTCTTCTGGTTTTACTGCCTTTATCATTTCTTCATTCTCAAGTTCTATTCCATCATCTTCTATGACCTTGCCTGCTTTGGTTGCCATTGCTGCACATTTGTCAATTCCAAACTGCATACCAATGTATTGGCTAAATTCTTTTGTGCTTTCAATTAATAAATTCAGTTCAGCTTTTGTTTTACCAAACAGCTTCAAATCATCCATGTACAAAGTGCGAGATTTTCAGTCCTTTCTTTGCAAGTAGTTAGTCCATCTTCTTCAAAATGATTGTCAGTGGTAGCATTGAGAGTATAAAAAGTAGGGGTGAAAGGGAATTGCCATGGAAAATGCCTCATTTAATTTCAATTTCACCCAGTTCTTCTTCATTAGCTATAAGCTTCGTTTTCCAGAGGTTCATTTAAGTTTCCATGAATTTTTGTATGTTGCTGCTGATGCCAAAGATTTTCAGGCATTTCTTGATCCAGCTATGTGGAATGGAATCAAACACTTTCTTATAGTCTATCCAAGCCATGAACAGGTTAGTTCATCTTTTCTTTGAATTCTTTAGGATTAGCTTGCCAATCAGCTGTTGGTCCTTTGTTCCTCTTGAATTTTTGCAGCATCCTTTCTGTTCTACAGGAAGCAAGTTATTTCTTTCCAAGTATCCATAAATTTGGTTTGCAATAATACCAGTAAGGAGCTTGTATATTGTTGGCAAACAGGTGATTGGCCTATAGTTTCCAGGGTCCTTTCCTTTTTCTTTATCTTTTTGGATCAAAAATGTTCTTCCATTTACATCCATTCATCATTTTCAGATGTTTTTAAGATCTGGTTCATTTGGGCTGCCAATCTTTTGTTCACACTTGTAAGTGCCTTTAACCAGAAGCCATGTAACTCAACTGGTCCAGGTGAACTCCAGTTCTTCACTGTTCTTGACTGTCTTTGCACCATTTCTTTTGTTATTTTCACATCTTCCATTTTATGCACTTTAATAGAATCTTCAATCTGTTTGATCCATTTTGCATTTTTGTTGTGGTTCTTGTTGTTTTCCCACAAATTCTTCCAGAAATTCAGAGCTCTCTCTTTATTAGGCTTTTCATTTGTTGTTACTCATCTCCACTTTCTAAACTTTTATAAAACTGGTGCTAATTTGCTCTGAACTGTGAGTTTTCCTTAAACTGAGTTACTTGGTTTTCATACCTTTTAATCTTTTCAGCAATGGCAACAACCCTCTGCTTTAGCTCTTCAATTACTACCTCCTTATTCTTCAAATCGTATCTTACTTCCAGGCTGCTTTTGACCTGCTTGTTCTTTAGCTGACCTTGCCTTAGGTTCTTCAAGTTGCTCAAGCCTCCACGAAATTTTTTGATCTTCAATTCCAACTGAATTTTCTACTTAGGCTTCCTCTTCTTGCCTCTTTGGTTCTTTTGCATTTTCAAACCCAATTCTTTGGTGGTTATGAAGGCTGCTGCTTACATCAGCTGGTTTGTTTCAGCTAATGTAGTGGTTTGAATGGTTTGCACAGCCTCATTGACCTTTTTTAGTACCTTTCTCAATTCTTTCTGGTTCACTTGGTTCAGCTTTGGCAAACATGTTCTTTCAGCATCTTCCATTTGATGCTTTATTTTCTCAGCTAATTGAGCAATATCTGTTGGTGTTTGTTCTTCAGTGCTTTCTTGTTTTTTATCTTCATCCATTTCAGCATCCTCTTTCTCCCTTTCTTCCTCAGTTTGCTTTTGAGTCTGCAGATCATTCTTGATGTTACTCTTCTTTGTTGGTATACTCAGACCATTAGTTGCTTTCTCTTCGATTCCTATTAATTCTGCTGTAGTGAAAAATTTGTGGCTTAGAATTACACGTCGTTGGTCCATTAGCCTTTGTTCACTGATATCACAATCTATGTGGTTCACCTTCCAAATCTGATACATTTATTTTTGAAACCCACATTTTGCTGGCTCAGACTGATAGTAAGCTTTGATAATAGAGATGTTTTCTTCCCCAGTCCAGATTTTTCGCATTATTATTATTATTATTATTATTATTATTATTATTATACAATTGTATCACAGCGGCCAGTTGTTTCGCCGGATTTGGCATTGGTTACTAGTCGGGCCCCACCCAGGGGCCTAGGACGTCGTAACGTATTTTCGTAATATGCGTGCAGATCCAAGCAGTGCGGCTTTTTGCATTTGACTGATGGTGATTTTGTCAATTTTTAACTGTTTTAAATGTAATTCCAGTGCTTTTGGAATAGCACCCAGTGTGCCAATTACCACTGGAATTACCACTGCTGGTTTGTGCCATAGTCGTTGAATTTCGATTTTTAAGTCCTGGTATCTTGCGATTTTTTCATGTTCCTTCTCGGCGACCCTGCTATCACCTGGTATTGCGATGTCTATGATTGTGACCTTATTTTTCTCAACCAGTGTGATGTCTGGTGTATTATGCGCCAGCATTTTGTCGGTTTGTATACGGAAATCCCACAAGATCTTGACCATCTGATTTTCGGTGACTTTTTCAGGCTGATGTTCCCACCAGTTTTTTGCTGTTTTGATATTATAATTTTTGCACAAATTCCAATGGATCATTTGTGCTACTGAATTGTGCCGCAATTTATAATCAGTCTGCGCGATTTTTTTACAGCAGCTGAGTATGTGATCAACAGTTTCATCAGCTTCTTTGCAAAGTCTGCATTTGGCATCATCAGAGGATTTTTCGATTTTGGCCTTAATAGCATTTGTGCGGATAGCTTGTTCTTGCGCAGCCAGGATTAGTGACTCTGTTTCTTTCTTTAATGTACCTGTTTTTAACCATAACCAAGTTTGTTCACTGTCCACTTTATCTTTTATTTTTTCCAGAAATTGACCATGCAGTGCTTTGTTCTGCCAACTCTCCATTCTTGATTTTATCACATCTTTTCTGTATTCTTGTTTTGTCTGTTGGGCCTTCAGTAGATTTTTGTTCTTTACTTCGATTAATAGATGTTCTTGAGTGTCTTTTAAATAATCAGCCAGTGCATGTTTTTCTTCTTCAACTGTTTGCTTCACTTGTAATAATCCTCTGCCACCTGATTTTCGGGGCAGATATAGTCTATCAGTATCACCACGTGGATGTAAACTGTAGTGCATTGTCATTAGTTTCCTGGTTTTTCGGTCCAAAAGGTCCAAATCAGCTTGTGTCCAGTTAACTATGCCAGCTGTGTATCTTATAACTGGTATTGCCCAGGTATTTATGGCCTTGATTGTATTTCCACCATTCAATTTAGATTTCAAAATTTTCCTAACTCTGTTGGTGTACTCTCGCCTGACAATAGTTTTTACTTCTCCATGCTTGATGTTATCCAACTGCAGAATGCCTAAGTATTTGTAAGCTTCATTTTCTTTGCATTTAATTAGTTGGCCATTGGGCATTTCAATTCCCTCAGATGCAGTGATTTTGCCCCTTTTTATGGATACAGTGGCGTATTTTTCCATGCCAAACTGCATTGAAATATCGGTGCTGAATACTCGGACTGTATTTGTCAATGATTGGATTTCTATTTCTGACTTTCCATAGAGTTTCAAATCATCCATATATAGTAAATGCGAAATTTTTTCAGCTTTTTTGGCTGTTTGGTAGCCTAATTTCATTTTTTTTAAGATTACTGATAGTGGGATCATTGCGATGATGAAGAGAAGAGGTGAAAGTGAATCACCCTGGAAAATTCCTCGCTTGATATTAACCATTCCGTAGATCTCATTCCCTACTGCCAACTCAGTTCTCCATTGTTTCATTGCCTTTTCAGTAAAGGATGTAATATTTTTGCTAATGCCAGTTGTTTCTAAGCATTTTATGATCCAACTATGTGGCAGTGAGTCAAATGCCTTTTTGTAATCAATCCAGACCATATTCAAGTTCGTTTTTCTGTTCTTACAATTTTCTAATATCATTTTATCAATTAGAAGCTGATCTTTTGTGCCCCTGCTCCTTCTTTTGTTGCCTTTTTGCTCTACTGGCAAGATGTTGTTTGTTTCCAAATAATCCATCATGTTATCTGCAATAATGCCTGTGAGTAATTTGAAGGTTGTTGGTAAGCATGTTATTGGTCTATAGTTTTCAGGTGTTGTTCCTTTAGTTGGATCTTTCTGAATCAAGTATGTTTTTCCAGTTGTCAACCATTCATCAATTTGGCCCTTTTGTAAAATTTCATTCAGTTGCCTGGCCAATATTGCATGTAAACTGGTCAGATATTTGAGCCAGAAACCATGTAATTGGTCCTTTCCAGGTGATGTCCAATTCTTTACCTTTTTAACTCGATTTTTGATCATCTCAGTTGTTATTTCTAATACTTGCATTTGTTTGTTGCCAATGCTTTTCTCAAAGTCATGTATCCACTTTGCTTCCTTGTTGTAGTCCTTTGCATTTTCCCACAATTCTTTCCAGAATTCAACTGTGGCCTGCTTTTCTGGTTTTTCACTTTTGGTGTCACCATTCACATTAAGACTTTGATAAAAACGCCGTTGGTCTGATCGAAATTGCTGATTTTGTTTATATTGGATGATTCGTGCCTCATATCTTTCAATTTTTCTAGCTGTTGCTGTTATCTGCTGTTTTACAATCTCTACAGCTTCATTGATGTTTCTTGTATCCAATCTATATCTTCTGATTAGCCGATCTATGATTTTGTTGTTTTTAAGCCGTTGCTCATGCATGTTCTTTAAGTTACTAGCATCTGCCCTTAATTTTTTGATTTTTTGTTCTAGACGGATTTTCCACTTTGGCTTTGATGCTTTTTCTGTTGTGTGACTAGGTACTTTAATTTTAATGCCTAGTTCATTAGTGACTATTACAGCTGCACTGTACATTAACTGGTTTGTTTCCAAGATGGATCCCGGTTCAATTGTTGAAAACACTGCATTAACCATTTTCATGATAGGGGCCAAAATTTTCTTAGGCACAGTTTTTAGTGATGGTAAACGTTGCCTTTCCTCATTAAGCAGAAAATGCTCCATGATCTTATCCTTCAATTCTTTTTGTTTTTGAGTTAGTTCATCAGTTGGTTCAGTGATAACTGGTTCTAGTGGTGGTGATGTTATTTCCTTCCTGAGAGCTTCTTCTGGGAGTTCTACTATAGTGTCTTTAGTTGTGTCTTGAATATCAGTTATTTCCGCTTGTGATATTGTTTTTTGGGTTTTGCAATTTGCCTGAATTTCCTCATGTTCAACTTCACTAAACACTTTATTCCGTATAATAAATCGCCTTTGATCTGCTAGTCGTTGTTTACTAACATTTGAATCTGGATATTGTTGTTTCCATAATTCATACATTCGCTTTAAATATCCTCTTTTTTCTGGCTCTGAGTTGTAGTAACAGGCCATTATGGCACGGTTTTCATCTGCACTATATTTTTGTCGTTTTGTTGGCTGGTCCACTTGTAGCCCACTTGTCGACGGATGTCCAGGGACCCCAACATCCGCCGCGGCCCTTGTTAACCCGCGCGACGACCGATGCGGTATGGAATTCTTATTCGTTTTTTTCACCATATTGTATGGGTTGGCAGGGTTTTTTTTACGGGACCAGATGCCAACCTGATCCCAACCTTCCTCCTTTCTCATCCGGGCTTGGGACCGGCAACGGCGGAGTTATTATTATTATTATTATTATTATTATTATTATTATTATTATTATTATTATTATTATACAATTGTATCACAGCGGCCAGTTGTTTCGCCGGATTTGGCATTGGTTACTAGTCGGGCCCCACCTAGGGGCCTAGGATGTCGTAACATATTTTCGTAATATGCGTGCAGATCCAAGCAGTGCGGCTTTTTGCATTTGACTGATGGTGATTTTGTCAATTTTTAACTGTTTTAAATGTAATTCCAGTGCTTTTGGAATAGCACCCAGTGTGCCAATTACCACTGGAATTATCACTGCTGGTTTGTGCCATAGTCGTTGAATTTCGATTTTTAAGTCCTGGTATCTTGCGATTTTTTCATGTTCCTTCTAGGCGACCCTGGTATCACCTGGTATTGCGATGTCTATGATTGTGACCTTATTTTTCTCAACCAGTGTGATGTCTGGTGTATTATGCGCCAGTATTTTATCAGTTTGTATACGGAAATCCCACAAGATCTTGACCATCTGATTTTCGGTGACTTTTTCAGGCTGATGTTCCCACCAGTTTGTTGCTGTTTTAATATTATAATTTTTGCACAAATTCCAATGGATCATTTGTGCTACTGAATTGTGCCGCAATTTATAATCAGTCTGCGTGATTTTTTTACAGCAGCTGAGTATGTGATCAACAGTTTCATCAGCTTCTTTGCAAAGTCTGCATTTGGCATCATCAGAGGATTTTTCAATTTTGGCCTTAATGGCATTTGTGCGGATAGCTTGTTCTTGCACAGCCAGGATTAGTGACTCTGTTTCTTTCTTTAATGTACCTGTTGTTAACCATAACCAAGTTTGTTCACTGTCCGCTTTATCTTTATTATTATTATTATTTGTTGCTGTTGTTGTTGCTATTGCTATTGTTATTATATTCCTCTTCAGATATCTCATGGCCAAATATTCTTACTTCATTCCATTTCTGTTCAGAGAACTAGTCTTTATTTTTTTCATAGACATTCAATAAACTTATTACAGTTTATTTGAACCTTTCTTAATTAGTAATGTCTAGAACGAAGCTTAATTCTTGAACTAGGGCCTCATTAGCACAAAAGGACATGGTACATTTGCTTTCTATCCTTTTTCTTGCATTTTTCTTTTGCTGGAGTCATATGATATTAATCGTGTTTAGATATTATTAGTATATATTTTTTACAAATCCTATTGCCAGTGCAGTTATCCCTATTCTTTCCCAATAAATTTTATTTCTTTCTCCTAAGTAACACATTTTATATTTTGTTTCATTATGTTATTTTCAGACCACTTTTTTAAAGATTATTTTGTTTTTGAATTTTTTCTCACTAAGATCTTCTGCAAAGTTGATAAGGAATCACTTTTATCATGTGATCTAAATTTTTAATAAATTATGAGTTTTGGCTTTTAGGTTGACTATTACTCTAGTTTGATGAAGAAATGTTGATACGCTCTTTCTGAATAGCATTTTTAAACCAGTTATGCATTAACTTAGTTGTCATGCCTTCTAAATGAGGTTTAACTAGTTTACTAATCAGACTCTCATGATATGATGATAATATTATCCATTCACTTGTGTTCAATTCTTGATAATTCTGTGGGCCAGGCCTCTCCACATCTTCTGATCTTGTACTTCTTTGACTTGTTCTATACTCTGGCTGGTATCAGCTTTGATTGTGTTCAATTCTTGATAATTCTGTGGGCCAGGCCTCTCCACATCTTCTGATCTTGTACTTCTTTGACTTGTTCTATACTCTGGCTGGTATCAGCTTTGATGGTGTCCAGCTACTGTGTTCTTTTATGGCTTGGTTTCCTTTTACTGGTATCACTTCCAAACATAATTGCTTTCTCCAGTGAACTTCCTCACATGAATAGGCCAAAGTACCATTTCCCCAAAAATAAGACAGAGTCTTATTTTCTTTTGACCCCCGAAATAAGCACTTGGCCTTATTTTTGGGGAGGTCTTATTATTTTTGGGGTGCAGGAGTTAGCGAGTGTGATTACCTCATGGCTTCTGCTGTGTTGCAATATTTTCAGGGAGGGCTTATTTTTAGGGGAGGGCTTATTTTACCACATGCACTCAAAAACCCTATTGGGCTTATTATCCAGGGAGATCTTATTTTGTGGGAAACAGGGCACCATATTTTTGGAGTATAAGACACACTGGAGTATAAGACGCACCAAGGTTTTGAAGAGGCAAATTAAAAAAAAAGTTTTTGCATTCTGCAAACTTCCCAAAAATGCTTTTCCAAAAAAGCATGAATAGTCTTTAGGGGGCTTGCAGACTGCTCCTGGAGGGGTGGAGTCCCCCCAAAATGAGCAAAAATTGCCAGTTTTTCACGAAAATGAGCCTGTTTTGTGTCCAAAAATTTGCAGGCATAGATAGCCTTTAGGAGGCTTATAGAGCTAGGAGCTCTCTGAAAGCATTGTACAGGCTCTGCACAACCATTTTGGTGAAGGGGTGGGGTTTTAGGAGGCAAAAAAATGCTGTTTCAATGTATAAAATGCATCCAGATTTTCAGCCCCTTTTTTGAGGGAAAAAGGTGCATCTTATACTCCGAAAAATACGGTAAGTGAGATGTAGTTTCGTGATTTTGCCTTTTAGTAACATTTCTGGTATTATGCACTTCAGTACTTGCTTGTCAGTCACCTTTACTATTCAAGGACTCATGTTATACTTGTACTCCAAAGTCTCCCATCATATTTCCTAATCTGAAAAAAACTCAATGGGAGGATTTCCCTCATGATGCCTGTCCTTTGGATTGAAGCATGGAAAGCCAGGGAAGCTGTATGCCAATGGAGAGAGGATTGCACATCAAAAAAGCATGGCCTTCAAACATATGCTTTGGCGAGCTCATAGCTAAAAACAGTAAACCCATAGTCCATCCATAAAAATTGCATGAGAATTATCCTCCCCTTTGAAATAATTTTCAAAATCAGATTGTCTTTCATCATGCTAAACAAGAACCGCGGAAATAGCATAGGAGAATTTTCCCGCAAAGCGCTAATCCCCAATGCCTCCCCAATATTGTCTGATCGCTATTTTCTTGTTTTGCTTATAAATCTGATATAAATCTGATTAGCACTCTATAGTTGTTTTCAGTCTTTCATCTCCTTTGGATGTTCTTAGCAACTGACTTGATGTTTCCTAAAAAGCAGTTCATGAGTTGAAGCAAAATATATTTTTCACCTTTCCTCCTCTTGTATTAGTCATTAGCTATCATTAGCTGGCTAGCAACACACTGTGGTATGGTAGAAACACATTGAGATTTAGAGCACTTTATATTAAACATGCAAGCAGATACTTTTACCAGTAGCTGCCTCATCTTGCAATGTGTTTTATTAATGCCAGGCTGCTCAGAGTCATTTGTCACTGTCAGGACCACTCTTGTTCCAAATATCTCTTAGCACCATGTAAGTGAACAGAATACAGAGGATATTACATATTTCCCCAAGGACTGCTTGTAACCTGTGCATGGTGGAAGTGGGACAGCAGGATTGTGGCAAAAATACTGGGGTAATTTCCAGTTTAGTTTGCACCTAACACACTCCCAGATCAGAGCGAGCACACATAACTCAGCTCAGATAGCAAAAACGTAACTTGATGTTTCTTTACTAAAATCAGCAAATTTCAAAAACAGGGAACAAGTAAAGGGCAAGCAAAACTGGTGTGAGAAAGAAACAGGTACAACAGATATGCATGTACATAATCAATATGTCTGTAGTTATAGATCAAATGGCATTTTCCAGAGCACTGAAAACAATCCTCTGGGTAATCCTGTGGGACATGGTGGCTCAGTGGCTAAGACCCTGAGTTTGTTGATTAGAAAGGTTGGCAGTTTGGTGGTTCGAATCCCTAGTGCCGCATAGGGTGAGCTCTCGTTACTTGTCCCAGCTTCTGCCAACATAGCAATTAAAAAGCATGTAAAAATACAAGTAGAAAAATAGGGACCACTTTGGTGGGAAGGTAACAGGGCTCCATGCACTTTTGGCATTTAGTCATGCTGGCCACATGTCCACGGAGACATCTTTGGACAGTGCTGGCTCTTTGGCTTTGAAACAGAGATGAGCACTGCCCCCTAGAGTTGGGAACGACTAGCACATTTGTGCGAGAGGAACCTTTACCTTAGTCCAAAAAGAAGGGGCCTTTGATTATCCCATGTTTAGCTCTGTTATGTACACAACCTCAGCAGAATAGAAATGGAAAGTATGACACTTCTCTTCTCTACTCTGCACCATTAAAGAAACAATTTGATAAATGGGGGATGATGTATTCAGCAAAGGGAAGATGGGGACATAGGGAGAAAGGATAAGAATGCTGCTACATTTGAAGTGTATTTTAAGTCTGCTATGCCCTGTCTTCACTTTCGGAAGGGTGCCAAATAAATGGCTGTAGATTGAATTATTTTCAGATGATACCAAGATAGCATCTATCAACAGGCACTAAAGATTGCTGCAATAGCTGGATTAAGGAAGATGGGAAGATGCATCCACAGTCATACGGAAAAGCAAGAGGGAGAAATGACAAAAATATCCTAGTGTTGAAACACAAATGGTGTAACTTATGTACTTGTACCAGACGCCTATGGAAACATACTAAATATTGTATGGAACAAACAAACAAAAATCCAGCAACAGGATGATGAAGCTCTGAGTGGAAGTGGGCAGAAAGAACAATAGTTACCTCGAATCCTGGATCATGGAGTGAGTTGTCTCCAATGGGAGATGGATCCCCACAAACTCTGCAGATGTGCAGTGTTATCAGGCTCGGCAAGTGGTGGATAGCCACTTTGCTTTGGATTCAAATCACTCACATAACCAAGTAGGTGATGCTGATCTGGAGCTACCTCTGAACTGATTGTTACAAAGCAAAATATTATTAGATTTGTTGAGATTTATGGAATTTGTGTGGGATGATCATCTGTCTAATTTTCCTCTGAGAGAGAATATGCATATTTTTCTGTTAAATAGGAGTGAGTCGTAGAATTGGAAATAGCTAGTCTAGTGAAAAGAAGGAACAGGGGAGACATGATAGAGTGTTCAAATATTTGAAGGGGGTCAACCTATTTTCCAAAGCACCTACAGGCAAGACAAGAAACAGTGGATCGAAACTAACCAAAGATGATCCAAACTAGAACTAAGGAGAAATTTCCTGACAGTGAGAACAATCAACCAGTGAAACAGCTTGTCTTTAGACGTTGTGGTTGCTCCATCACTGGAAACTTTTAAGAAGAGACTAGATAACCATTTGCCTGAAATGTATAGGAGCAGGTGGTTGGACTAGGAGACCTTCAAGCACCCTTCCAACTTCCATATTCTATGTTCTATATTCTGATTATCATGAAGTTAGACTTTTTATTTTCTTATGTTCAGTTGGGTCAGAGTCTTGGAGATTGCCAGGGTTAGTCCTGCAGTTTTCTTTGCAAGGTTTTTCAGAAATGGTTTGCCATTGCCTCCTTTGTCAGGTTGAGAGAGAATGATTAGCCCAAGGTCATCCACCTGGCTTTGTACCTAAGGCAGGACTAGAACTCATGATCTTCCAGTTTCTTCCACCTCATCAGGCTAGCTACAAAGTCTTATTATTATGGTCCTAGACAAATTCCACTATAAAAGCTTAGGTTGTTGGTGCTGCTTCTGAGGCCAACCATCTTTCTTCTGTGCAACATTCCATCTCAGAGCTACTGGAAGAGATTGTTTGGAAATATGAAATATGTTGTCATTTTATTTACTTATTACATCACCAAGGAATGCCAATATGTAGTTAGAACTTGACTATTTTTATGGGAATTGTGTTTGTGTGGGGGAATCAAAGTAGATTATTTTTATTTTATTGTAGTTGTAAAGTGCTGTTATGTTAATTTATTGGGTAAGGTAGGAAAATTCTCAAGGTGTCCTTCAATTTGCCAAGCTTTTTTAATATTAATATTATAATATTAATAATATTTTAATATTATTATAATTATGAGAGTAGAAATTTTCCCACTAAATTGATTAAAGAAATTAGTGGGGTTTTCAGGTAGATATTATAATACGCAATGCCTAGAGCATATATGCTCTTTAATTCAAATAGTGCAGAAGATTTTATGCATATTTTATGGAAGAGAGATTGCATAGTTTGATACTAGAAATCTGAAGACTAGGTCAACTGAGAAGATAATGCTTTATTTATTTGGGTGGCTTGAATAAAAATATATGCAAAGACTACTTATTTTCATCCGAATGTATGTATATTTTATTTTGAAAATGTAATTTTGATTTTGTATTCTACTTTGGTTTTGTATCCATATTTGAATATATTTTTGATTACTTACGATTTAACTTGTTTGATTGGATTTTTGTCATTTGATAGTTGGAAATGAAATTTCTTTTGTGTATATAACAGTAATTTCTAGCCCGAATGTTTGCGGTAGCTTGTTTGATTCTTACTTTTATGACTATTACCATTATTACCATTATTGGATCATGCCTTATGCATGCAAAGTGTATCCTCTTGCTACGTCTCAGTTTTAATTGAAGAGTGATGGAAGGAAGGAATTGAACAACAATAAAACGTATATACGTAAGTGAAAGCAGTATTACCCCCAAATTATAAGTGTACCGATAGGCCATAAATTGAAGCAAACCAAGCCTAAACATGTTATATTATGAAATGTTAGTTTCAGTTTCAGTTCAAACATTATTTTAGCAAATAAATTTTAATTATATATCCATTTAAAAATACTGAAGTATGATACTGAGCAATGACTAATGAGAAATTACCGTGTGGTTTAGCTTGACACAAGCTGACTGCCAATTGAACAAAAAAAAAACATGTGGAATCACTTGATGCATGCAAAGAAGTATTTTATAAATCCACTACATCCTCTATGTAACAAATCTCAGTTTAGTAGAGTTTGGATGCAACAGATAAAATCTGTTCATGCTTCTGTGCATGCATCAAATCCCATTTGCCATTTTATATATGCATAAAATACATTAAAAATGGATATGTGAAATCCCCTCCATATTTTATACATGCATAAAATGTGCAAAATGCATAAAATATGGATGTGTCGTACCACATTCACCATTTTATGTATACATAAAACCCCATCCAGATTCAACAGGCATTCTGCTTTTGCAGATACCCTTCCCCCATTAATCCATTAAACTGAAGCTTTATTGCAGCACCAAGGGTACAACGAAAACCATGTTGTCATTTAAAGGTTAGGATGCTTGCTTCCATTTGGCAGGCACAAGGCACCATTTGTATATGTAGGCAAACACTGTCAGCTGGAATTTGCCAACTACATTAAACTGAATGTTTGAACTGAAGAGAGATTAACTGAAGCAGGATCAAAGATTTTTGTGTCCCCCTCCTTTCCTCAATGTATAGTACAGATATAGCATCTGTCATTCAGTAGAAGATGTAACAAGAATCTCTACTTCTCACATCCCTTGCTATTCTTTTTGTGACCCAAAACCAACTGTTATAGCTTAGAGCAGGAGAAAGAAATGAGATTGACATTTGTGCTTCCATTCCTAATAGATCAGAGGTGGTATTCAGCCAGTTCAGACTGTTTTACCTGAACCGGTAGTGGAAATCATAGGTGGGCCCGCTTATCTGCCCCGGCTCTAGGTTGTCCTATTTAGGCACATTTTCAAGCTGCGCACAAGTGTGCAAGCTACACGTGTTATCAGAGCACATGTGTGGAAGGCCAACCACACTCACATTTGCAAACCAGTAGGGAAAGTAAGTGAATACCAATCCTGCCATATTTTTTCTATTAGCTTTTGGAGCTGTTGGAGATAGTCATCAGGAAAGGAACCATGCTTGATCCCTAGTTTTGTATCAATGGAGAAGGACTGCAACAGTAAAGTAGGTTCTGTTCATCTGGTATGTTCCATTTAATATGTCTCCATACTTATAGGGTGATTGTCACATGAGTTTGTTTCCATGTGAACTGGGATTGTGATAGAGAAGTATTGTAGCTCGTGGGGAAGCCTTTGCATATATGTGAAGATTCTGCTCCTGACAATTATTTGGTAAACATTAAAGCTATAATTTAATTACATCACCAATGTGATTAGGAGAAGGAGGAACCTTTTGTTGACACTTTCATGTTGGGTTGAGTATGTGAAGACAATGTCCATTTCAATTCTAGCTGAATTCCTTTTCCATTATTCTTGACTGTTCCAAGGTTCCAAAAACATAGGACAAGGCTTCTGACACCAAATCAACTATGTTCAACTGTTTACACTAATATTATGAAAAAAAAATCCCTAGTACCTTAACCACATAAAGGTAAAGGTTCCCCTCACACATACCGTATTTTTGGAGTATAAGATGCACCAAGGTTTTGAAGAGACAAATTAAAAAAAAGTTTTTGCACTCTGCAAACCTCCCCCAAACAGCCCATTTTTTTCGTGAAAACGGGCCCATTTCCACCCCCCCAAAAGGCATGAATAGGCCTTAGGAGAGTGTTCCAGGGGAGAGGGGCAAAAACCAGCAAAATATGGCCCATTTTTCACAAAAATGTGTCCTTTTTTATCAAAAAAGGGCATTAGGTAGCTTAGAGAGTGCTCCTGGGGGCAAAATTGAGCAAAAAAAGCCCATTTTTTTCTCATTTCTACCTTCCCCAGCCCCCAGGAGCTCTCTGAAAGCCTCCTACAAGCTATGCACAGCCATTTTGGTAAAAGGGGCAGGGTTTCAAGAGTCAAAAATAATGCTGTATTCAGTGTATAAGACGCACTCAGATTTTCTGCCTTTTTTGAGGGAAAAAGGTGAGTCTCATACTCTGAAAAGTATGGTATATGCTAGTCATTCCTGAGTCTAGGGGCGGTGCTCATCTCAGTTTCAAAGCTGAAGATCCAGTGCTGTCCAACGACGTCTCAGTGGTCATGTGGCCGGCATGATTAAATGCTGAAGGCTCACAGAATGCTGTTACCTTCCCACCAAAGGTGGTCCCTATTTTTCTACTTGCATTTTTACATGCTTTTGAACTGCTAGGTTGGCAGAAGCTGGGACAAGTAATGGGAGCTCATTTGGTTATGCAGCACTAGGGATTCGAACCACTGAAAAAAGCTCAGCGTCTTATCTACTGAGCCACCACATCCCTACCTTAACTGCATATATATTTTCTAATTGGGAAGCCTTAAAATAGCTTCCTAGAATAAATTATATGAAGAATCTTTGGATAACTTTGCCATTTTCAAGATGGAGTTTTTTATTTATTTTTAAATGTAACATGTATTTTTCATCTCCCATCTCCATGAAGAAGCTGACTTACGATCAAACAAAGCCATGGAGTTACACTGACAGCAGGACACTCAATGTTATTAGAACATTGAGATCTGACCACTCTAGTAGTTATTTTACAATACTTTATCTCCCACCAATCCCACCTGTTTAGTTTTTGTTAAAATGTTTGTATGATTGGTGTAATAGGTGTGATGGTGTAATTGGTGTGATGGTGTCATTGCTTCCAAAGAATGCTGGATTAGCCTGGAGCTTCTTATGCCAGGCACTGACATTGACAAAAATAGCATCATAAAATAAAATATATATATTGAAAAACAAGAGAGGAACAGCAGGTTATCTCAGAGGGTTTCCAAATACTGAGAGTACAGTCAAAAATTGGTTTTTGACTTGGGAAATAGAAGTTTTACTCCAATTTAATAGAACAAAAAAAGGCCCAAAGAGGGCATGCAGCCATTTTGCAGCTGCAAAATGGAATAGCAATGACTGTATAGCTATTAAGTGTCCTGCACCATCCCAACATCAGAAATCAATCAAATCTCTGAAAGAGAAATTCAGTCTTGCTATAAAACCAACTAAAACTAAAGATAAATTTATTAAGGCAATCTCACCACACCAATACTAAAAAAGCATAAAAATAGACTTATGGGATTTTTTTTTTGATGATTTAAAAAGGAATATGAGGGATCAAAGAGCCTGGAAAAAGTAAAATAATATCCATATACCACAAAACACTTCTGAAAAGGAAAAAGAACCATATATTTCTGGATTCATTTTTTTAAAAAAATAGTCATCATCCATGACTGTGTTCTGCAAGTTATAAATGCTCATGAATAAGGAGAAAAATTACTAACATTACCTAGTCTTGAAAGTGCAGAAACACTGAATCAAGAAGAAATAGAGAAAAATTTGTACAACTATGGGGGTATACCAGAAAATTATATAACAAAAAAAATCTCTTATCCTCAAACTAAATTCAAAAAAATCCTCTGTATCTGTCAGATGTGAAAGACCAGGGCCATATATTATGTTCCAATTACACTGATTTGTTACTAATAATGCAAAGGAATCTTCTCAACTAACAGATATGACTTTCACCAAACAATTATAGCAATAGCAATAGCAGTAGACTTATATACCGCTTCATAGGGCTTTCAGCCCTCTCTAAGCGGTTTACAGAGAGTCAGCATATTGCCCCCAACAATCTGGGTCCTCATTTTACCCACCTCGGAAGGATGGAAGGCTGAGTCAACCCTGAGCCGGTGAGATTTGAACCACTGAACTGCTGATCTAGCAGTAGCCTGCAGTGCTGCATTTAACCACTGCGCCACCTTGGCTCACACGGCCCAATAAAGGTGTCATCCGGTTGCCTGGTAACTTTACTCCTCCTCTCTCCAGCCACCTGTGGGAATGTCCTTGGTTCCCAGGAGAAAGTATTTTGCTTTGGTTACCTACTATTACCCCCTTCCTATATCCCTGATTCAGTGTGGCAACACTGAAGCATCAAAATGGCCTTGTTCAGATCAGCTTCAGAGTTGACAGGTAGCCCCTCTTAATTGAAAAGGACTTCCCTCAAAGAAAAGAAACTGCAAGAGGTTACTTAAGGTTCAGTCTAACCTGCCCTTCCTCTCCCTAGGACCCCCTTAGGCTTCTGGAGACACTCATCATGAAACTGTTTCACCAACCTATCTGTCTTCACAGTCCAGCTCTTGATCCAAATGGCTTCGGAGAGTGGATACCCTTTCCACTGCACTAAGTACTGCAACTAGCCCCTGTGCAATTTAGAGTCCAGGATTTTCTTTACCTCATAATTTCTTTACCTTGTGTAGCAACACTGAAGTGTCAAAATGGCCTCAGTTAGGTCAGCTTCAAAGTTGACAGTAAGGACCAATGGAATTCAAGGGGAGGTTGGACTTACTCTTGTGGCAACATAGACACATCTAGAGCAATTCCTCTTTTGATTCTGCCCCCCAAGCTTTGCCACTCCTTCTTCCAAGAGCGGGCGGCATACAAAACGAATAAACTAAACTAAACTTCTTCTACAGTATCAGTGACGATGCACTGATTATCTTTGGGTAATTAAACATCTGCAAGAAACCAAGCTTAGAGATCACCAAGGACCCCTCAGGTAATTTCTTGATCTTTGGAAAATAATAGCTGACAAATTAGTTAAAGACGAAAATCTTTAAAAAATATGAAACATCTGGATAGATTAAATGATGGCTCTGGTCTGCTACCAATATATGGCACAAAGTTCTCTAGAGTTAGAAATTACATTGAATGCCATATGAAAAACAGATTTTTTTAAAAAAAAAAGTCAAGGGGTAAGGTGAAGCTTATGAAAAACTCAGAACAATTAATAAATATTTTATGTTCTTATAATTTGCTACAGCATTTGTATTCATGATCACTTTTCACGTTTACTGGAGTTTATCATATTTATATATAGCTTCCCAGCTCACGAAAAGTGACCTTAGATGGGGCTGTTCCTTTGAACTTTGTTACGTCATTACAAAACTCTTTGCTGAAAGAACTTCCGTGCTTTCTGAAATACAACTTTGAAAGCCTGCTCTTGCTGATACCCATGAGATCAGGCAGGCATATGTTGTTGCACTGTTTACATGGACAGATACTGCCGGTGAAGGCAAGAATGGCTCAAGGACATGTGTATAATGTAATTTACAGCTTTAAATAATCTATGAAGGTTGTTAAATATATAGTTTTATACTCTATGATGCACATGTTAATAGGTCACTGATGGGTGGAGAAGTCCAAAAACTGAAAATTACACTGTCCAAAGAGAACTGGCTAAAACTGGCCAAATTAAACTGAAGAAAAAAAGACCAGGGTGCAGGGTAAAGTTGTTTGTTTTCCTACAATGCATTGTCTGTTGGACAAGTGAAGGGTCAGTAGGCAACCTTGAAAAGAAATTGAGACAGTTACAGAAGAGTAAATGTGAATGGACAGTTGGGATTTCCCAAAGCTAAATCTTTATGTGCAGCACGTTAATACTTTCCAACAGCTCTGAAGCTGCCAGTGCTGATAGCCAAAGGGGACTGAATGGAGCATCTGCCATCTGTGATTTGTTACAATTGTCTATTTTTTTCCCCATAGAATGTGTGAGTCCCACTTAAATTATTTTTGAGTTGATTTCACTTAAAGTTCCAGTGGATTGGAGCAGCAGTTAAGCCTCAGTAAATAAATGCTGAAAACACAAATTAATAAGAGGGAGAGAGGGTTCAAAGGTATATGTAGGTGGGAAGACAAGTGATGAAATGTGCATCAGGCCATTCCAAAGCAATACTTGTGGCTTATGTGCTTGTGTCCAATGTCAACACCGTAGTATGTCAGGGTAGTGATTGCACAGTGAGGTCATCATACACATATGGTTATTTTTGTGTGAATGTGAGTACCCGTGGGCATCTTTTGGGGGAGTGCTAGTAGATCATAGAGTAGTAGAATTGGAAGGGACCTTGGAGGTCTTTTAGTCCAACCCTCTCCTCATGCAAGAGATCCTATACCACTTCAGATAAATGGTTGCCCAGCCTCTTTTTGAAAGCTTCCAGTGATGGAGCACTCACAACTTCTGACGGCAAGCTGCTCCATTGGTTAATTTCTCTTACTGTTAGGAAATTTCTTCATAGTTCTTGGTTGCTTCTTTCCTTGGTTAGTTTCCATCCATTGTTTGCCATTTTACTTCTTCTTCTTGTGCCATATCCATCATTGGACATTGGCGATCATGTTGACGATCCTATTTTTATCAACAACCACACGAAAGTCTCATTTTACCTTTTGATGTATTTTGATGCATTTTTAGCATTTCATAATATGTGCTGTACTGAACTTGAAAAAGCTATGGAGAATGAAGAGGAATGCCATTTCAATCTGACACCATCTGTTCCTTATTTTGTTTATGAAAATGAAATAGGCAGAATGACTATTGGCTGCCGAGAAGGAATCTGCCTGAGATATTTATGTAGAGTAAACCTGAATCAAGGAAGAGTATATTTACATGCAGAGGTTTTAAAAGAATGCCAAAATGTGGTGGATTAATTGTTTTATGCAGTAGGCTACAGATGACCAGCTTTAAAACTTGGGTTAGGGTTATTTGGTAGTATAAATATTACCCATGGATTTAAAAGTAGACCCTAAATGACTTTTACAAATCCCTGAACTTGATTAAAATATTCTGATGGATGCACATAAAGATGGAAATGTGCTAATTAACCACATTTTGCTTTGTTTACTATTGCTGGCAATTTTTTCCTTACACATTTTTTCCTTTTGTAGTAGGAATTTATTAAAATGATTTGCTGCAGAACACATTAGAAGAGTTTCTGAATAATAGGCTGACAATGGAATTGTGTTAAAAGGGAGGAATTCTAGACTGAAATGCAAATAAAACAGATAGCAATTTATCTCTCAGGGTTTATTGTGTAGGTGGATTTCCGCATATAGAATTCAAGAAAATTTCTGAGTATAACACATTTTACATACTTGGGATATCAGTAAAAAGAAAATTGTCATAAATGCTGCATGCAACTTCTCTTTCTGGGTAGAGATTTTCTTTTTTATATTAGTTTGGGCTTTTGGGGTGTGTGTGTGTTTATCTGTTTTTGTTGATGGTGTTTTTGCTGAAAAGGAATTGAAGTATTGGAAAGAAACGATGAAAGCAAAAATATTAGTTGGAAAGAAAATATTTGAGCCAACTCTCCAGCTCTCAGAGTAGTGGGAGTCAAAAGATCATAGCTGAATATCTAGTATTGGAAGTCCCGCTATTTTATTATTTTTCCCCTCACTTTTTGACATTTGTTGAAGAAAAATTAAAAAATAAATTGAACTAGTATAAGGAAACAAAAACCTAAAATGCTAGAGAGTTAAACATCCATCATTGCTCCTTTACTGATATTTAACCCCCCACATTGCTTGAATAATTAGAAATGCCCTCAATTCATTCCAAGCACAGTTGTCTCTGAAATGGAATTCTAATTACCCAAGTATTTCATGAAGGAACAATTGCTTAAAGATTTAACTTCACAAGCTCTATATAGCTCAGGATTGGTTCACACATAATTGATAATCAGATGATGTCTTCAGAACTGATGTGTGCATGGCTTAAGTTGTCAATCAAAAGGAACAACAAAAACTTTCAAATTATGTTTGATTTGAGTATGTTTGGGAACTTGTATTTCTTTATTGTTGTTTACAGTAAAGCTCATGTGATGGTTGTGTGCCATCTAGTCAGTGTCTACTTTTGTCAACTATATAATTGTCCAGTGTGATCCAGGTATTTCAGGTTCGAACTGCTGTACATGAATACAAACTGCAACTTGTTGGTCATATATCTTATATTTAATCAAGTTGTGCTGGATCAGACCAAATACAATTCAGCAATCTGTTCCCATAGTGGTCAGCTATGAATCTCTAGGATATCTGTAAACAGGACATGAAGAAAACAATATCTTGTCATGGTTTCTGTCATCTAACTAGTATTCTAAGATGCACTTACAAATCAATCTCTTACAGTATGTCAAGAAAAGTACAGCTATAAGGGTTAGTTGTAAAGCTTATACGGAGTATCTAAATTAGAAGCATTGGTTTAGCAGATAAATATGCATCAAAGCTACAGCTTATACTTGAATGCTAAAGACAAAGAAATTAACATTAATGGAGGAAATGTATATCAGAAAGGGACTTGAAAATATGTGATCGTACAGGAATGTTTACTTTCCAGCAGATAATTATGAGCCTTGAGCAGTAAATTATTTACATGTCTCTAAACAATCTCACATGATGACTTCAACAATTATTACTCTTAACAAAAATTGCACTGAATTTAAAACAGGCTAGAATCTTGCTTCTTGATATGGAATACATCAGAAAGGAACTGGAATTTGTTATATTTTTTCCATAAAGTTTTCTTGAGAAGTAAATAACCTTATCCTTCAGTTAATTTACTATTTTTCTCAGGATTCACTCAATGTTTTTTCTCATCGATATTGATCCTTGATGCAAAACACTATTTTGTCAATAAATACATTGCAAAAATGTGTATTGTATTTTTGTAGTTTTTATTTGTATAGTTTTATCCTTTAATATTGTAAACCACCCAGAACTACCCAGTGGTAAGAAGAGCAACCAATAAATTTAATAAAAAATAACAATAACACTTAGACTTATATACTGCTTCACAGTGCTTTACAGCCTTCTCTAAGCAGAGTCAGCATATTTTCCCCAACAATCTGGGTCTCCATTTTCTATCCTTCAGAAAGATGGAAATCTGAGTCAAACTTGAATTTGAACCAATGAGAATTGAACTGCCAAACTGCAGTTATCAGTACTGCATTCTAACCACTGCACCAGCACGTCACCAAAAAGAAATGTTAAGCACAGATACCAATTTGGCAGAATTATTTGGCAGATTATGTAAATTAACATGGGCAAAGAAAATGTTGATTTTCTTTATATTCAAAATTAATTCCACCCCTCCATATTCTTTGATTTTCGTTGCTAAAGATTCCAACTCACATTTTGAGCTATCAGAGTATCTCATATTAATTCTTTAATTAGCTTATCCAAATTTTAAAAAATAAAGCAGAAGTGACAATTAAACACATAAAATACATATGTGAACCAAATAAATAACTTCCCAATTGATTCAAATATGGAAAGTAGTTTGTTTTCAGGCTACTGTACAACTAATGAAGGGTATATATCATTCCATCCTTTTCAATCTTAAGAGTGTGCAAAGTCCATTTTTATTCTTTTGTTCATTTTGCTGCCAACCTCACCTAAGTGATTCTTTTCTTTTTTTCTGTTTAACTTCCAGAGCACTGGTATATATTTCAAAACAGCATGACACTTTGCAAAAATCAATGATTATTTGGAAACAAAATTAATATGTGGGATAACTTATAGCCAGAAAAGAGCTATTTGGCACATCACAACATAATATGAATCACTGTTACATTTTAAGAACTAGCAATTGGTCCAGCAATTAGCTGAATCCATCTTATCTTATCTTATCTTATCTTATCTTATCTTATCTTATCTTATCTTATCTTATCTTATCTTATCTTATCTTATCTTATCTTATCTTATCTTATCATCTCATCTCATCTCATCCTATCTATCTATCTATCTATCTATCTATCTATCTATCTATCTATCTATCTATCTATCTATCTATCTATCTATCTATCTATCATCTACCTATCTATCTATCTATCTATCTATCTATCTATCTATCTATCTATCTATCTCTATATCTATCTATCTATCTATCTATCTATCTATCTATCTATCTATCTATCTATCATCTATCTATCTATCTATCTATCTATCTATCTATCTATCTATCTATCTATCTATCTATCTATCTATCTCTATATCTATCTATCTATCTATCTATCTATCTATCTATCTATCTATCTATCTATCTATCTATCTATATCCATCCATCCATCCATCCATCCATCCATCCATCCATCCATCCATCCATCCATCCATCTATCTATCTATCTATCTATCTATCTATCTATCTATCTATCAATGGCTTTTTGTGTCTATGTGCCAGCATAACTCTGGAACGCCTTGAGCAATTTCAACCAAACTTGGTATACAGATGACTTACTCTCAGGAGACAAATACTCTGGGGGTAACACACCCCTCACATCCCTCGAAGTATGTGTTTTGTTAAGATGCAATCTGTTGTGCCTTTAAATGGCTTCTACTGTACTGCTGTAAAATGGCTTCTACTGTACAGTACAGTGGAGTTGCCATGGTAACAGCTTCACAGTACTCCACAAGGGGGCTCCCTCCAGTATGCGGGAAAATCCAACATTAGAAATTAAGTTTGGTATGGACATTTCCCCCCTATAAATAAATACCCAGGCAACACTGGGTTATCGGCTAGTTCTTCCTAAAAAGACACATAGGTGTCCAGTATTTTTGGTTGAATTAATACTAAGTTTAAATTTACAGAAATATAACTCATAAATGCCAAAACAATGTTACATTTATATATGTGTATTAACCAGTCAGATTCCCTGATCCTTCCTCCCTAGACTCTTGAATATTTATCTTACCATAATTGAACAGTTACCCATGAATAATAGTTCTGGGGTTGTTATTCTATAGATTGGTTATATCCTTTATAAATAAAAGAGATTCTGAAGTACTGAGGAATTTAGACTCATTTCTAGGCTTCAAAACACTTCAAACAGAAGGCATTGTCAACCTTGAGAAGCATGTTTATATTATGGCAAAAAATAATTGTCTAGTATTTGATACCTCATATTACATACATGTTCTCTAACTACAACAAAAAATATGTTGATTATTGACCTGACCATAAGGGCGAAACTATTGCACAACACATGTCTCTGCTCACCAGCAGTGAGAGGAAAGTCCTTCCATAAAATATTTAGACTGTAAGGTCTGATTTCAGCATTCATTTATAAATCTGACAATCCTTGGGAGGCTTGCATAATATGTAATATAAAAAAAGTTAAAACAATCATGGCATAACTAAAAGATAAAAGTAACATTATAAACCCCCTAACAGGAATGTGGCAAAAATGACACAAAAAGAATGAAATTAAGCAAAGATGGTGCATTGTTTCAGCTAAGAGAATGCCTTCCAGAGCCACTTTATTTTTAACATTTTCTTGAAGATCAGCACAGAAGGGGCTAGTCTGATCTCTGTTGGGAAACTATTTCAAAACATCAGGGCTACCGAAAAGCAGTATCTTCTAATCTCAGCATCCTTCCACCTCTGAGAACTGAAAAAGCTAGTAGGTCAGGCTAAGTTTGATTTGAACATGTTTGTCCTGCAGATACTATGGGAAGTAATTAGGTTTCAATTTCTGCAACAGCTAGATCTTCATGCACTAGGTAAGGACATAGATGGTGTACCAGCCAGTGGTGGAAAAGAACCCTTTAACTATGATGTCTACTGTTCAAGCAGGAGCCCAAATCCAAAGACCTCTCACAATATATCCCTATTGTTTCTTAGCTAGTGCCTGACCAGCCAGAATTAACTGTTGTCAATAGATAATTCTCTCTTACTCAGCTTCAGCTTCAGCCTCTTTTCTCCCATCCAGACTCTTAGAGTTTATATTTCCAAACACTAGGATAAGAATTCAGCATTGATCCAAACTGTTGAATGGCCTATTCCCAGCAGTTAGAATAAGAATCAAAATCAGAATACAGCTGGAAGGGACCTTGGAGGTCTTTTAGTTCATCCTGCTGCTCAAGCAGGAGTCCATAGACTCATGATAGCAAATGTATGGCATATGTGCCAGAAGTGGCACACAGAGCCCTCTCTGTGGGCATGTGTGCTGTCGCCAGCTGCTTTTCTGGTTTCTGGTGCACATATGTGTCAGCCAGCTGGTCTTTGTGAGTGCCAGAGCGCCAGAAAATAGTCTGAAAATGCCCCCCCCCAACGCCCCCAAAACAGGCTGATTTTTTGGACCATTTTCAGGCTGCTTTTGCTTCCCCAAATGGCCCAGAAAATGGTTGAAAAATGTCCCCCCAAATAGCAAAAGAACTGGCATACGCACATCTGGTCTTTGGTTTTCCAGCATTCCAGCATTCTGGCACACACACCTGCATGCACCTGCACACATGTTCCAGTTTGGGCACTCGGTGCCCAAACAGGTTTGCCATCACCATTTCAGACATGGTGACTGTCCAATCTTTCCTTACAAATCTTCAGTGATGAAGCACCTACAACTTCTGAAGGCAAAATCTCCATTGGTAATTGTTCTCACTGTTAGGAAGTTTCTCCTTAATGCCAGGTTGCTTCTCTCTTTGATTACTTTCCATCCATTGTTAAGAAACAATGTCTTCTTGCCTTCTAGGGCTTTGGAAAATGTTGACCACCTCTTCTTTGTGGCAGCCCCTCAAATACTGGAATATTGTGTCATGTTCCCCCTAATCCCTTTCTCTAGACTCGCCATACCCAATTCCTGCAATCATTCTTCATATGTTTTCATCTCCAGGCCTTTAATCATTTTAGATGCTCTTTCTTGAATTTTTCCCAAAGTCTCAATATCTTTTTGTGACGTGGTGACCAAACTGGATGCAGTATTCCAGGTGTGGTCTTACTAAGGATTTATAAAGTGGTATTAATACTTCACATGATTTAGATTCTATGCCTCTGTTTATACAACCAAGAATTTTATTAGCTTTTTTGGCTGCTGCCACCGCATACTGTTGGCTCATGTTTATATGATTGTCCACTAGGACTCCAAGGTACCTCTCACCGTTAGTGTTTTTGAGCCAGAATTTACCTAATCTGTACTTGTATTTTTGGTTTTTCGTGCCTAGATGTAAAACCTTAATTTTCTCCACATTAAATTTCATTTTGTTAGATAGGAGTAATTGTTGAAGTCTGGATCCTGAGGTGGGTGTTGGCTATTCCTGCCAGCCTAGTGCCTGAAAATTTGATGAGTTCCCCTTCTATTCCCTTATTAAAGTCATATATATAGATATAGATAGATGTATATATATCTCTATATCTCTATATCTCTATATCTCTATATCTCTATATCTCTATATCTCTATATCTCTATATCTCTATATCTCTATATCTCTATATCTCTATATCTCTATATCTCTATATCTCTATATCTCTATATCTCTATATCTCTATATCTCTATATCTCTATATCTATATCTCTATATCACTATATCACTATCTCTCTCTCTCTCCATCCATCCATCCATCCATCCATCCATCCATCCATCCATCCATCCATATCTATATCTATATCTATATCTATATCTATCTCTCTATCTATCTCTATCTCTATCTCTATCTCTATCTCTATCTCTATCTCTATCTCTATCTCTATCTCTATCTCTATATCTATATCTATATCTATATCTATCTATCTATCTATCTATCTATCTATCTATCTATCATCTATCTATCTAGATATAGATATAGATATAGATATAGATATAGATATAGATATAGATATAGATATAGATATAGATATAGATATAGATATAGATATAGATATAGATATAGATATAGATATAGATATAGATATAGATATAGATATAGATATAGATATAGATATAGATATAGATATAGATATAGATATAGATATAGAGATAGAGATAGAGATAGAGATAGAGATAGAGAGATAGATATAGATATAGATATAGATAGAGAGATAGAGAGATAGAGAGATAGAGAGGGAGGGGAGGGAGGGAGGGAGGGAGGGAGGGAGAGAAGAGAGAGAGAGAGAGAGAGAGAGAGAGAGAGAGAGAGAGAGAGAGAGAGAGAGAGAGAGAGAGAGAGAGAGAGAGAGAGAGAGAGAGAGAGAAGAGTACTGGGCCTAAGGTGGAGCTTTTTGGTTCCCCACAAAGTTTTTCGACGACATTAAAAATTTCAGAAAGAGGATCACATTTGCAACATGCCACATACCAGAGGCCACTAGTGCAATATCTTATTCTCCCTCCCTCCCAAAAAATGTCTTACTGTTCTTGCATTTTCAGGAGGCTTTTATTATATTAAATTGTTAAACTTCTTTCTTTGCTTTTACCTTAAGATGATCACTAAATATATGTTATAATATGCTATATTAATACTACCATGCATGTCTATGCATTTATCTAATTCATAAACAGACCCAAGGACAATTCTGATTACCTTTTGTTGCTTAAGTTTATAACAAAAATCTTAGCCACCTTCAAATTAGTTGGCTACTGATGCTGTGAGTTATTGTTCTGAACTGCTGAAGCATTGGCTTTGCATTTTCTCAGTCTGTTCTATGCTGAAGGAGAGATAGAAAAGAAATGTGCATAAGAACTCCATCTCTACTGGTGCAGATCATTGCTGCTGGAATTGCAGGGCTGCTAGGCTCTGCTTCCTCATTCAGTCTGCTTGCCATTGGTTTACTGAATCCAACCCCACTCCTCCTTCACCATCAGTCACCTGTTAAGTCAACAGCTGCAAATTCTTCCTGTTTGCTCTTCCATACAACTCCTGTTTTCCTCCAACACACATCAACAATAAAGTAATATAGATGGTTTCCTTTTATAATTGGAAACCGGTTGCGGTCCAGTACTCTTCAAGCTGCCTTAAAGTCCTAAGGAAGAGAACAAAGGGAAGGAAGAGCTCATGCTAGTCACTGGAAATTTTTCTATCCATACTTCCTACAGAGGAAGGAACAGAAACAATGCAGAACACCACCTCCAATCTTAAATTCCTGTAGGCAGTCCAATAAGATGGTGCAATTGATGTGTCAAAAACTATTGAAAGAACTAAAAGATCAGGGAAGGGCTCATTATTTCCACCCAGCTCCTGGTATAAGTTATCCAAGACAGCAATCAATATTGTCTTTGTCCAGTGATGGGGTTCAAATAATTTAACCATTGGTTCGCCCAGGGTCAGGTTGGCTGACATGGGAGACGTGGCCCACCCCCATCCTCCAGCTCTGCTGCACATGCGGGATGTCTTTCCTGCAATGGCCAACCTGACCCTGGGCAAACCGGTTGTTAAATTACCCCTCCCCCACTATCAAAGTGGATCCTGGGCTCTGCGCTGCAATGGAGAAACGGGAAATGGAGCAGCTGGCATGAGGGAAGGAGAAGTAGCAAGGAGAAGTTAGAGGGAAAGCAGGCTTCTTCTTCCCTCTTGCCAGCTACTCCATTGTCTGTTTCTCTACAGTGCAGGATCCACTCTGATAGTAGGGGGCAGGGGGTGATTTAACAACCAGTTTGCCTGAACTGGTTTGAACCAGCTGAATCCCACCACTCTCTTTGTCCCATCTTCAGAATCCTAAAATAAAAGGTACAATGTATGGATCTTTAAGTAATTTGGACCTATTTAAACAGGATTTACGGCTCTGATTATAGGCCTGGACCTGCTTAGGCGTCCTTAAGCAAGAACCTGCTTAGGAGAAAAGGAATATGTTCCCTTTAGAAGGGATTCAGCCGAAGAACATATCACATTATTTAACTCCTTATCACATTCCAGTCTTTAAGCAGGCAACTGAATTTCCAAAATTGGATTTCTAATCTACATACTGAGATTTCAGGTGGATTGCAATACTATGCATTAAATACATTAAATACTAAAGAGTAACATAATATTAAAGAACTTGGGGCCTGGGGGAAAAAAGAAAATAATGAGGACAGTTATTGCTAGAATAAAAATTGGATGCACCTATTGCTCTTTTGTTCAGATGTTTTGAATGCTGTCACAGTTGGATTAAAACCAAATGGCTTCCTATCTTTACTGCCTTCCTTTTGTTCAACCTTTGAATGCCTTTTTTAATTATATTTCTAGCCAACTTCAGATGTGGGCACATTGTTTACATGCATGATTTAATTCTGCCTGATAAAACGATAGAATCCCATTGCTAGAATTTGTAATTTTTATTTATTCATACTCCTGTTTGTTTCAGCTGTTGAGTAGAGAGCTTATCTTTCTGAGAGATGCTTCATCAAATCCAAAGTCGCAGGGGACTGGCTGAGTTGCCTGCTGCTAAATCTGTCCCTATATATTGTTCCAATTTTTGCAGGATTTTTTTTTTTTTGCTTATCCCTTCCCCAGTAATGAAGAAAACTTGCTTCAGAAATTTATTTTACAGAAGGAAATATTGATAAAAACTTGCATGGATGGAACATGATGTTCTTGTGCTTGTCCAAGGTTTCAATATTCATTGTACAATCAATTAGAGTTTCTCTGGTTTCCCACATTCCATTTAATCTGACAGGTAGACATTCTTCCATGGGCTTCTTCAGCTAGAAAGTAGGCTAGAAAGTGATGGGAGTATGTAAAACAGAAAAAAATAGTATTGCCTCCTCTACTATCTCTAAATAATATCAATTAATAATATCATTGCTACACATACTTAGATTTCTTTGGGGGGGTTTCTGGGAAATTCAAGAGAGATTTCTATATTAATTCTCATTAATTCTCACATTAATCTTACACTGCTATATGCACAATTGTTGATCTCAAAATACCTGAGAACAGTAACAAAGAAAAGACCAAGATCAACTCCTTTAGGATTAAATTCAATGGGCAATAGATTTTAATCTTTGTTGATGACAAGAGAATCTTGACAAAGAAAAAAATGATCTAGAAGATTGGTGAGCTGTCTCTTGTTCCATGAATTCACAAACAATTTGAAATCTCTTGAAGATGCCTTAGATCGGGACTGCTTGTAATTAACAAAGGTTAAAAGTATTTTAAAATGGCATTTTATACACCTTAAGATATATCTCTCATTAGGTACTCTGGTTTCCTAGGAAGCAGGCTTAGCCAGATTTGCATAGTTCCTTTTTCTTATCTATGGAAATTAAAGTAGAATATATTATGGAGAATTAGCATTTTGCTTTCATTTATGTGTTTTAGCATCTTTGTTTTCTTATCGTTCAATGTACAGATTCATGTTTTGTTGCTTCCTATAGCTCAGTATATGGATTTGCTGTATATAGTGAATAATAATTTCTATAGTTAATGTTGACCAATCACCTGCTACATATTAGAAAATGACAATGTCCCTTTACAGAGGATATAGTTCTTCATTAATATTTTCCTCTCATTCACTTTTTCTGGGCTATAATAAAGCCACATTAATCCTTTGTTTTGATTGGCACCATCTCTTTTCATGGGTTCATCTGCTCCAACATGGATTCAAGCTTGTCTGAAACTGAATGATAAGCTCTTCCTTGGTAAAAGCCATTATATTCACTAGCAGCTGAGTATAATACTGATGGACTGCCACACAATTCTCTTCCATGTGTAATTGAATTCATATTCATGATAGAGCAATGAAAAATAAATTGTGTATGTGTAGTTTTCCCACCCACCATAAAACCAGGCATGCTTCTGGCTCTCTCTTTTTCATAATCTTCCTTTCTGCAACATTGTAATAGAATTCTCACTAAGAGAGAAGTTGAAATTGCATACTTGTGACTCATCTAACAGAAAAAATCTATTTAGCTGTCATTCCTTGAGGTTTAAGGGTGCAATCCTGTTCATATTTATCACAGAGAAAGCTCCATTGAAATTAGGACAATTTATTTCTGAACAAATCTGTATCAGATTAAACTGAAATACATAGCAACTATAGCCTAATATTCAATGTTGATATACTGGTACCCTTGATGATGGTATCCTTTCTGACATAAGTTCATAACTGAATGCTTCTCACAAATTGAATAAATCATTGGGTGAAGATGATTGGATATGGCAAAAAGAACCTTAGATGAGATCTTTTCTCCTTGAAATCTGATTTTCTAAGTGCAGGGATTTTTTTTAATATGAAGTAGTACCACATCATGCATTATCTACAGTCTGAATTGATACAACCCAGTCAGAAACTTTTCAAATAATAAGCTCTACAGAGTGTACTACTTGGGAATGTGATGTTTAGTCTAAGGCAGTACTAATATGTGTGCCTAAGGACTGATCCAAAGTGTAAGACAGTGTGAACGAACACACTAAATTGAAGTGGGAGATGTATACAAAAATGCTAACTTATAGAAAAATAATTATGTTAGCTTATATTATATAAATGGCATTGAAAACCTAAATATGTTTTTTCTGGGTAATATGTTCTAAGACACCCCAGTTTTATTTTGTGGACATAGCTCCTACAGAATATCTTATCCCTATGTTATAATGAGTAATGTAGAAGAATAATTTCCCCAGAGTCAAATTTCTGTGCTACAAATCTCCATATTTGCAAAGGGAAAGTCCACTGAAACCAACTTTTTGAGAACCAAGCAGAGGTGGGTTTGGTTTTTGGTTTTATTTGTATTTGTAGGCCGCCCTTTTCCCTGAGGGGACTCAGGGCGGCTCACAGAAATGTCCTATTGGTTCGGACCAGTTTGGCTGAGTAGGTAGTAACTCAGCCAGCCACACCCCTGAACTGGTTCTATTGGTGATGCCTTTGCTTCTGCGCATGCACAGAAACTTTTTTTAACCTACTGTGCATGCGCACATAGCACACATCAAGCGCACATGCCCCCGAAGCGCATCCCTGAGTGAACCAGCAATAGAAGAAGTCAGAACCCACCCCTGGAACCAGGCAATGCATCTCCAACTCCAACATGGATAAAAGGTTCCTGTGAGTCTTTGGGGACTCAGATAGTAAATATACAAAGAACTGATACATAAATAAGTTCTATGCTACAAAGAAGAATTAGTCACTCAAAAAGAAAGTCTTGCTTGCAACTAGCTCTTACAGTCAACGAGTAGGAGTTTTGCTAGGGGAATGTTTACAGAATGAAACGTAAGTGTCTCCAGCTAAAAGAATGGTAGCAGTGTTTGTGCCTGAATACTTTGTCCTTTCATAATGAAACATTCTTACTTAACTCAAGGTTTCCTCTGAATTTGCTTTAGAAATATGTTTTTTTTAAAATCTCTATCCAGTAACAAAGGTGATTCTATGGATGTGACATTAGGCAGTACATCTGGTACCCTTCCTCAAGGGCCATAACAAAGCTGTCTTTGTGTGTAGATAATTAAGTCTGATAGGAGTGCTATAACCCAGGGAATAGCTGCAAATGCTGTCAGAATCTGTGATTCCAATGATATAATTATATTCAACAGTCTTAAAAGGATGGGATCTCATTCATGCCTATTGGGGAAATAATTAATGCATCAAACCCATGAATTCAAAATCCTGGTACAATAGCTCTAACCAACAGTCTATAATTATTTGTCAACAAAATCCTTATTTTATTTTTTTTAAAAAACAGTTGTTGCTCTTTACATCAGCTTCTTAGGAATTAGGAACCATTAAAATTTCCTTCAAATTGAACTTGACTTCTGTGATTCCGAGGTGAGAGCCAAGGTGGCGCAGTGGTTAAATGCAGCACTGCAGGCTACTTCAGCTGACTGCAGTTCAGCAGTTCGGCTGTTCAAATCCCACTAGGCTCAAGGTTGACTCAGCCTTCCATCCTTCCGAGGTGGGTAAAATGAGGACCCGGATTGTTGTTGGGGGCAATATGCTGACTCTGTAAACCGCTTAGAGAGAGCTGAAAGCCCTATGAAGCGGTATATAAGTCTAACTATTGCTATTGCTATTCCATGTATATGTTCTTAAGAATTATGCAGAAATGCCTTGCACTGCGTTTTAATGATAATAGTATTATTATATACACATTCTCTCAATCCAGACAAAATCATGGATGAAATGTCTGCGGACATTGCTTTCTATATTGATGAAAAAAGCCTGAAGGGAAACAGTAAACACTTTCCATAATGGCTGGCTAACCACACTCACAAAGTTAGTGTTAGTGGATCCATAGCAGTTATCAGTATATATCAAAGGGAACTGACTTAAGGCCAGTATTATTCAATATTGTTATTAATGACCAGGTTAACAGATTGATGGGCTGTTTATCAAATTTGTGGATGACACAAAATCAGGAAACCTGGTCAATATCCAGGATGATAAAATGAAAGTCAAGTCCAGTCTTAGCGGGTTGAATAGAAGAACTGAGGGCTGAGGAGAACAAGATATGCAACAAGGAGAAATATTAAGTATTACATTCAGGGAGGAAGAACACACACACACACGCGCGCACACACACACACACACACACACACACACACACACACTTTCAGGATTCTTTACTAATGAAAGACAGGATTCATCCTGAGCCAGTAATATGAAAGATCTAACACAATTCTAGTCTGGATTAGAAACATTGTTGTGAAAATATAACAAAATTACAGAGTTGGAAGGGACCTTGATGATTTTCAGTCCAACTTCTTGTTCAAGTAGAAGACCCTATACCATTCTGTCCAATCTCTTCTTAAAAACTTCTAGTGATGCAGCACCCACAAGTTCTGAATGCAAGTTGTTCCATTGGTTAATTGTTTCCACTGTCTAGAAATTTCTCTTTACTTCTAGGTTGATTCTCTCCTTGATTACAGATGGCACTCTAATCTTCTAATATTATTCTTCAGCAACTGAGAAATTAAGGGCAAATCAGAGGGCACAGTCCTGGGGCTTTGTCAGTAGGAAAAATGTTTTCAATTTAAATTGTTAAATAGATCTATTGGATATAGACTCAGGCCAACAAGCTGTCTATTAGTATTATATGGAAGGCAAGATTCTGGCAGTCACCCTGTTTTGCTAGTATGTATGAGGATAGACTTGAAATTTCGATTACACTAGATCAGCTTCATCTACTCCTGGGAATGGTTCCAGGTCTTATAGAAACAGAATGCAGGCTGCTGTCTACAAAAGACTGTCAGTTATCTCCTGTCTCCTGCAACTAGCTTTCAGCTACTTCCTTGTTCTGTCAATTTGTTCCCTGCCCCTGGTTCCTTTCAGCTGCAAGTTTGTTCTTTGTGGGCCTTCATTTGAACTGAAATAGCATATATAGGCACATGTTTTAATTATAGATTTATAATTAACTCTTTTTAGAACAATGCTAATTATTTTTGAGGATGTGGTAGCTCAGTGGCTAAGATGCTGAGCTTGTCGATCAGAAAGGTCGGCATTTCAGCAGTTTGAATCCCTGGTGCCATATAACTCCCTGTGAGGTCCCATTACTTGTCCCAGCTTCTGCCAACCTGGTAGTTTGAAAGCATGTAAAAATACAAATAGAAAAATAGAGACCACCTTTGGTGTGGGAAGGTAACAATGTTCCGTGCACCTTTGGCGTTTAGTCATGCCGGCTACATGACACTTCGGCTTTGAAATGGAGATAAGCACTGCCACCTACAGTTGGAAACTATGTGCTAGTTATTTCTGACTCTAGGGGGCGGTGCTCATCTCCATTTCAGGGGAACCTTTATTTTTACCTAATTACTTTAGGATGTGGATCATAATAATGATCCATTGTAAATATCGGTTAATCTACTAGTTCTAGAAGTTCTGAAGCAAAACCATATGGATGATGCCTTTGAAGATCATCTGGAAGCTGCAGTTGATGCAAAATGCAGCAGCCCAGTTGTTGGTAAATAATGTTGTTGGTAAATAATTAGAATAATGTAATGTATGGAGACATTACATTTGTGCTGCAGGTCCTGTACTGATTTCTGAAGGTTCCAAGATGTAATTTAAAAAGCTGATATTAAGCTCTAAAGTTCTGTATGGCTTGGCTGTCCATAGGAAAATGATTAATTGTTCCTTAGGAGAGAAATAGCCTGGAAACAGAGTTTTTCACTCATAACCCTTAACTTATGATAACATTGTCTGATGCTATTGATACTCATATTGTTATGTTCATATTATTAATCACTCAGAATTGGTATGTGATTTTACATGTTTGATAGTTAGATAAATAAGCAGATTTCTTTAATAGATTTAAGCCCATCTTGTTGTATCAAAGCAGGTTAAGGCCTTTTTCTTCCTTCATACCTATAATTTTCCTTTCCAAATTGGGAAGGGGAAATCAAAAAAGACATTTCCGGTTTACTCCATCATGTATCCTTAGAATCTTATGAATAAATCTACATCATAAGGGAAAATAATAAGCACAATTGTGGTGCTCTATTGACCACCCAAACAAGTATTGAAGAATCACTTCCTTGGAGGAATCCCAATAAGACCTTAAAATGAACCACATTCCATCCTAAAAGCCTTAAAATGGAAGCCGGTCAATCTGTCAGTATAAGAGTAAGTGAACAACTTCAGTATGAAATAAACAAGATGACTTAACAAAGTGCACAGAGAAAATCTAAGGAGCAACAACAACAACAGATTACCAGGAAATACTTATTTGCAGATAGAACAGCTTCTGGAATCATCTTGAAATTTAGCAATGTTCAAAGTATCCCTTTAAGCTATATTGAGCTTGTTTGGCTGAACAAATATTCAAAAGAATATAACAACCCTCTGCTCAGAAAGTGCAGTTTCAGGCTTATGAGGCCCTAGGCTTTGTTACCATCTAACACTCAACATATCAACATATCATCAACCCTTAGACAATGCTGAAGTTTTAGCATTTTAAAACCTGGGATATATTAATTGTCCAAAGAACATGTGTGCTTATGAAATCTGGGGGAAAGTGAGGTCTAGCTGCAGAACTCATCTTGTGCAAGGAAGAACTGCTTTCACCTACAGATAGCAGAGTAAACTTGCAAGATGACATAGAACTATTCAGGACTTTGAAAGATAGGTAGACAGCTACATAGGTAAGACAGATGGCAGGAAGGAAGGATTTGTTAGTTATCCTTTCTCTGTCATTATTTTTTCCTTATATAGTGTTACTAGCTGATAACCTGGCGTTGCCCGGGAATTTATAGACGTTGAAGCATTTGTCTGACACACAGGCATTGAGAGGGGTCTTTCTTCTCCCTACTCCCATGCCCAACATCCCTTCCCTCTCCCTTCCCCCTTCCATATGCTCCTCTTTCTCGCGGTGTCTACAATCCTGGCTTTTTGCCCCAAATCTATTAGGCGCTTCCCCATTGGTGGAAGGGTGAATATCACAGCTGGCTTTCCAGAAGAAGCTGCAAAGGAACTGACATCATGAAAAATTGCTGCTCTAGGATGCCGCACTCACTGTCCTTAACAGCCCAGGTCTTCCTTCTCCTTCCCATGACATCACGAACAATTGCCACTCTTGGATGCTGCACTTGCTCTCCTTAACAGCCCAGGCATTCCAGAGTTATGCTGAAACACATACACATATACATACAAACATCACATGGGTGTCTCCCGCCACCCGATATTTGTTTCCAGAGAGTAAGTCATCAGTGTACTAAGTTTGGTTGAAATTGGTCAAGGCGTTCCAGAGTTATGCTGGAACATACATACATACAGCCTTTTAAAATATATAATAAATAAAAATAAATAATATAATAATATGATATAAGAGAAGATTCTGGGATTATTAAATTATCAGTAGATTTTTGTGAGTTTTTAAATAAATATAGAATCAAATAAATTTCCCTAACTCCTATTCCCATCACAAATGCTTTCTGATTCTTTTTCTTTCCCCTCTCTTTCTCTTTTCCATTTCCCTACTATATTTATTTTCATTTGCATTTTATATCATGATATTAATTAAAAATTAAAAAAAAACCTCAAGTGCTTACTGTTTCCAGATTGTACTAATGGGGCAATCAGGATGGATATTTTCCTTCTCTGGTTTCTGAACAATCCATGCAGAAATAAATATTCCTTCTGAGAACGGAAAATGCCCAGTGCTTAAATGCACATTTGTTCTCTGATGCTTGAATTTATTGCATCAGCCATCCAATTGGCTTGCCCATGAATATTGCTGGCTCTGTGTCCAATTTATTTGATCACTGCACCTATTGAACAAAGGAAGAAGGCATTAGAAAACATAGTCACCTTTTAACTTGCTCCCTATCAGCATAGCTGCAAAGACAAAATCATCTGAGCTTAAGAAACAGAAACTTTTCTAACTGAAATATGCAATTGTGTGCATCTGCATATATAGACAAGAAAATTCTGTGCTACAGGCAAAGTACATTCAGAATGGGGATTCAATTTGCACATATTAAAATGTTCAAAAAATTTTTTTATCCAATCCTGCATAGACTGGATTTTAATATCATTTGCTTTGTTCCTGAAGAAAATAGTAAATAAACCAGAAGAATAAAGGCTGTGGAGTTGGACATCTTATGCTATATTTGTACACAGTTCAGAAGCTTGCAACAGCAACATATCTAACTGACAGAACAATAAAAACAGGTGGTAGCTGTTCCTTTGAAAAATCTTACCTTCGTTGGTGACATGGAACTACTACAAAATTTGTGGAAGGCATCAGTGAAGGAGCAGTGAGTATATACTGCTAAACAGTTTAAATTTTAGAACAAGCTTGAGAGATTCAGACTGACTGAATCTACTGGTACTTTGTGGCCTAGAAAAAGTTCACTGTAGTGCAAGCATTCAGAAACACCCCACCCACCCACCCACATTTGAGTACATAGTATTCATTCATCATGTACAGGTAGTCCTCAACTTATGACCACTGTTGATCCCAAAATTTATGCTGCTAAATAAAACATTTATTAAGTCAGTGTTGCCCCATTTTATGCCTTTTCTTGTCACAGCTGTTAACCAAATCATTGTAGTGAAGTTAGTAGTACAGTTGGGTTGCCAGAATGTTGCAAAAGAGGATCACAAGATCCTGGGACAATATAAATATGAGCCAGTTGCCAAGCATCTGAATTTTGACCCTGTGACCAAGGGGATGCTGCAATGGTCATAAATATGAAAATGATCATGTTACTTTTTTCAGTCCCATCGTAACTTTGAGCGGTCACTAAATGAATTGTTGTAAGTTGAGGACTAACTGTATGCATAATAATGCATGTTTACTTCACAAATTAAAGAGTTTCAAAAGAAGGGCTTAAAAAAATGTCTGCCCCGCTTCATCAGATCAAATTTGATGAACTAAGAAAGAACTGGGGGTGTGCCTTGATTATTATATTTATATCCTGCCTTTTCTGTAGCCTTTATTCAGGCATTTTACCTGAGAATCTCCCTCCATTTTTATCCCAAAACAATAACTCACAGATAAATTGGGCTGAGAGAGAGCTCAAAGCTTCCTAATGAAACTTTACAGTGCTAGGACAACTCTAACCTCTATACCAAAATTTGGCCATCCCCTAATGCCTATATTAGATTGAACAGAATCACAATCACAGTAAGAGCCTCAAAAGTAGGACAAATTTGAATGTATTAATGATTCAGAGCACCACAGAGATAGGGTATTGAAGGAATTGATTTATTTCTCTTCAAGGATAATATTAGGGTGGAAAGAAGAACGAAGGGGAAGGGCTGTCATTTCCTGAATGACACTTCTAGTTCTTGATCAGAATGAATGATTTTAGCAGTGAATGGTTTCAGGAAAGCTTATCAATCATTAGGAAAGGTTACTGTTTGCACAGCTCATCTGGCAAAATGGTTAAGGTGTTGGAGTACTCATTCAAGTCCATCCTCAATTCAAGTCTATCCTCTCTCTGTAAGTGACTTTGGGCCTATCACTTTATCTTAGTCAACATCACAAGGTTCTTGCGGGTCAAATTGGAGGAATGAAATTATATGCGTGCTATTTTCAGCTCCAGGAGTAAAGGTGGAATATAAAGCTAACCAAATAAATCATAATGCTTTGGGGAACAGGATGCTGAAGTACTGCATAATAGGACTGTATAATCTTCAGGAAGAAATATCTAATAACATGTATGAGATCTGGGAAGCACTGAATATTTGGAACAAGCAAGCTAAAACCCTTCTGCCTTGCCACTGATATTTCCACATTCCTTACCCAACCAGGTCCTAGTGCAATTTTATGACTTTAGTACTAATTGAGTTAAAAGCCAAAAAGCCTTAAACTGTTTTACATCTATCATAATCCATTAATCCTTCACCTGTTTTTTGAAATGTCATAGCTAATGCAATTTCAGTTCCATGTGCCATTTTCGTAATTATTTACAACACAGCTAACGTGGAAAATGTAGACTTTATGTAAAAACTAAAAGGAAAACATTTTAGAACTATAAAAGCTGCTTTTGCAAAAAAAAAAAAAAAGTTTCTAATACATATGAAGTTGACTGGCCTTTTCTCTCACAAGACAATTTGTCCCAGAAAAAGAGAAACTACAAGTTGATTTCAACTTCTTTTTTAATTAAAAAAGAAAGAAAAGTTATAGGCACTTCTTTAAAATAATCAAACTATAAAATGATCTAGCACAATTCTGGCATGTATCTTTCAAATTTCATCTTTTCTTAAGAGTATATTTTAGATCAACCCACTGAGATCAAGCAGGCAAACTCTAAATTCATCTGAGGCAAATAAGTGTTTTTCCAAATCCTAACTACTGCAGATCACTGACGTCCTAATATTTTATATGCAGAAAAGTCCTCAAGATTTACATAAACTGTCTGCTTTCAGGGATAAGCCTACCTCAGAAACTATTGTATATTGTTCTACTATGGGCACTGGATTCCGAAGCAGACCTGATAAAAGTCAGAACATTGCTATCATCCTTAATTTTAATACCCATTTACCAGTTTTAAAGAAAAAGTCATCTACACCTCTCCCCCTTATTTTACTAATGAAAGACATTATTTACTAATATAATTACTTCACTACTATATTGCTAAATAAACCTCATGTAAACATATCAGGAAACACCTCTAGCTGAAGAAATAATGATCAATCTTAAAAAGTCATTAATGGATTGAGAGCCAGCAATTTACAGGATATATGCAGGTCACTGCATACCATAAAAGAAACAGAGAAGCTGTTTTCAGCTGAGCAGAGATGTTGAGTATGGAGCCAGTTTTCAGATGAAGCAGGAACTTAATCAAAGCTTCCTATCTGGATGTGCAGGACCACACAAATTTCTCCAAAGAACAAGGCAGACAGTGTGACTTGGGGAAGGAAAAATGGAGATTTGGTCATTCCGAGATGAACTAGGTGCAGTGACGTGCGGTGAGCTTTATGGCTGGTGAGGCAAAGCCCTGGCGCAGCTTTCCAAAAGCCCCACTGAAGCCCCGCCGCTGTGTCCACCATACAGACAGGATGCGTCCCGCTGTATGGTGGACAGAACGGCAGGGCTTTAAAGCCCCGGCGCTGTGTCTGCCGTACAGGCGGGACGCGTCCCGCTCTATAGCAGACACAGTGCTGGGGCTTCGGCGGGGCTTTCCGAAAGGGCAGCACTCCGAACGCGGCATAAGCCATGGCCAGGGCAGAGGGGAAAGCGATGCAAAGTGCCGTGGGAGCCGCCAAGCACCTTTGCTGCAGACCCAGGTATGGTGCTGGGCTGCCCAGCACCATACCCGGGTTTGCAGCAAAGGCGTTTGGTGGCTCCTGTGATGCAAAGTGCCAGTCTCCACAAGAAAGAAGCGAGGGCTTCTCCCGCCTGGCTCTCGCAAGGAAACCCCCAGCTAAGAGTTTTATGGCTGGCTGAAATGCGCAGATGTTTCCAGCCACCCACAGGGCAAATGGCTGCCCAGCTGACGCCGGAGAGCAGCCCCCGGTGCCATTCTTGGCATGTTTTTCTCCGGGTAAAGTGGAGATGGGAGGGGGACTAGGAGGAAAGGGGTCACTCCTCGGGAGTCTATCTAGCCAGCAGCCCCAGGAGACCCCCCCAGAGAAGAATTGGGGTCACCAAAGCTCACCCACCCACCCACTTTTTGGATGCAAGAGACAGCAAGGCTCTCGTGCGGTCTCTTCTGACAAGAGCAAGCCTCCTCCTTCTCCCCCACTCCTCTCTCCTCTGAAGCGCGCCCTCCGAAATAACCCACCCAACATAAGCGTGCTCAACTGCAACAAGGCATGATTTACTGCTCCCAGATCAGGAGGCGGGAGAATCAGTGCCTCCTTTGCATACGAAATTTTTCACTTTTTAACCCTTGCTTAACTTTTAAAAGGCGAAAAATTCCTTATGCAAAGGAGGCCCATAGTTCTCTCGCCTCCTCCTATAGTTAACACTAAGCAGACTCCAAGTCACTGTGACTTGGAGTCTGGTAGCAACTACCTTGGCTTTAATTATTTTTAAAAAAATCTTTAAAATTCTTTCCTTTTCCTTAGGAGACTGGTGAGGCCCTGCCTCCCCTGCCTCTAGTGACTGCACATCCCTGACTAGGTGCTAAATAAGAGTGAACTTAATATTGATTTCAAAGAGGTGGGTTGCTGCTGGTTTCCCAGATTGGGCGAACTGATAGTGGTGGCAGCAATGGTAATGCGCAGAAGCATCATGCAATCTCGTGAGCATGCGCACGAGCGAACTGATAGTAAAATAAATTGCAACCCACCACTGTTTCAAAGGAGTCTAAAAGATATGAAGTAACGCTTTCAGGAATTGGGTATGTCTAGTTTAACAAAAAGAAGGACTAGGGGTGACATGATAGCAGTGTTCCAATATATAAGGGGCTGCCACAAAGAAGAGGGAGTCAACTTATTCTCCAAAGCACCTGAAGGCAGGAAGGAAGCAATGGAGGAAACTAATCAAGGAGAGAAGCAACTTAGAACTAAGGAGAAATTTCCTGGCGGAACAAGTAATCAGAGGAATGACCTGCCTCCAGAAGTTGTGAATGCTCCAACACTGGAAGTTTTTAAGAAGATACTGCACAACCAAAATACTGAAGATTGTCTTTCAAAATGTCCAACCGACATTAACTTTCTATCGCTTCGGACTTTTGGACTTTGCCCTCCCTGCTAGACTCCTCAGAGGAGAAGATTAGGAATAGACTCCCTCCTCCACATTGTACAAACTTTGTACGAACTTCTTGCATTGTTGCGCAATTTTTTAACGTGTATGGGGAGTGCATGTGACATGAGTGTGACTGAATGAATGAACCCACTTTTTTATTAACCTATCACTGTTGTATTCTCTGTTTTTTAATTGCTACATGGGGATTGCTTGTGTGAATGGATGGGTATGCCTGACAGGACTGGGACTATAGCCTGGTGCCTCCTTCACTGAGTGGTATTGCAGAAGTGTTAGGGGGCCCAGGCCCAATCCCAGTCTTAGAATGCTTGATTTAGATGGCCTGCCGGAGAGAGCGGCAGCTATGGGGGGGAACGGGGACTACGGGCACGGGAGTGGGCCGGAAAATTATGGTCATGACGGGGAGGGGCAGGTACGGCGGGAACTTCAGGGCTAGCCATTACTGGGGAAGGAGGGTCCGCTACCTCACAGCGATCCCTCCTTCCGGCCCTATTAGTTCCACTACAAGGCCAGATGGCGAGAGTTGTCAGGGCCCTGGACTCAGGCTGTTGTTGCTAAATGCCAGGTCTGTGATTCACAAGGCTCCCCTCATTCGGGACCTAATATTAGATGAGGGGGCAGACCTGGCATGTATTACTGAAACCTGGCTGGGCCCGGAGGGAGGAGTCCGCCTCACTGAAATGTGCCCAGAGGGATTTCAGGTGCTTCATCAGGCGCGACCCCAGTGAAGGGGTGGGGGAGTGGCTATCATCATCCAGGGGTCTCTAGTTCCTTGTAGGATCCCTGCTCCGGAGCTTGTCGGGTGTGAGTCCCTGCTGGTGAAGTTGGACCTTGGGGGTCAAGTGGGCTTGTTGTTAACATACCTGCCTCCCAACAGCGTTGCAACAGCCCTCCCGTCGCTCCTCAAGTCAGTAGCTGAGCTGGCGGTTGAGTCCCCCAGGCTGATGGTACTGGGGGATTTCAACCTGCCTTCGCTCGGTGATCACTCTGATGGGGCGCAGGAGTTCATGGCTTCCATGACAGCCATGGACTTGACCCAAGTAATTCATGGTCTGACTCACTCAGCGGGTCACACACTTGACCTCATATTTCTCTCGGAGCAGTGGAGACGTGATCTAGATTTGAGGGGTATTAAGATCTTGCCCTTGTCATGGTCTGATCACTTCCTACTGAAGCCTGTCTTTCGGAAACCAATCCCCCACTATAGGGAGGAGGAACCGATTAGGTGGTTCCGCCCCAGGCGCCTGATGGACCCTATGGGATTTCAGACGGAGCTTGGAGAAATACCTGACGCTCTCGTCCACAGTCCGGTGGAGGCCTTGGTCACTGCTTGGAATACAGCAGTGACGGGGGCCCTAAACCAGATTGTGCCTTTACGGCCTCTCCGAGGTAGCGGATCCAGGAGGGCCCCTTGGTTTACCGAGGAACTCTGGGAGATGAAGCGCCAAAAGAGACGTCTAGAGCGCCGCTGGAGGGCCAGTAACTCTGAGTCAGACCGAGCACTGATGAGAGCCTATATCAGGACCTATCTTGTGGCAATACGGGCGGCGAAATGTGTGCATTTTGCCGCTCTTATTACGTCCGCTGAATCGCGTCCAGCCGCTTTGTTTAGGATAACCCGCTCCCTCTTGAAATGAAGGGACATGGAGGAACCTTTACAAGGTAGAGCTGAGGAGTTTGTCAGTTTCTAGCGGACAAAGTCTCTCGGATTCGGACAGACCTGGACTCCAATTGCTCAGAGCCAGCCGAGGTACCGGGGGAAGGTCTTGAGCAGAATTTATGGATTGAGTATCAACTTGTCACGCCTGATGAAGTGGACAAGGCCATAGGGCGGTGAGTGCCTCCACTTGTATACTGGACCCGTGCCTCTCCTGATTGGTTGCGAACAGCAGGGAGGTGACATTTGGCTGGATCCTGACGATAGTCAACACCTCTCTTCGGGAGGGATCCTTTCCGCTCCTCTTAAAGGCTGCGGTGGTGAGACCCCTCCTGAAGAAGCCGTCTCTGGATCCAGCCGTCTTGAGTAACTACCGTCCAGTCTCCAACCTCCCCTTTGTAGGGAAGGTTGTTGAGAAAGTGGTGGCCTTTCAACTCCGGCGGTCCTTGGATGAAACCAATTATCTGGATTCCTTTCAGTCTGGATTCAGGCCTGGCTACAGCACAGAAACTGCTTTGGTCACACTGATAGATGATCTCTGGAGAGCCAGGGATAGGGGCCATGCCTCTATACTAGTGCTCCTGGACCTCTCAGTGGCCTTCGATACCATCGACCATGGTACCCTTCTGGGACGGTTGCGGGAGGTGGGGGTGGGAGGCACTGTTCTTTGGTGGTTCGCCTCCTACCTCTCGGACAAGTCACAGTCGGTGTTGGTTGGAGGGCAGAGATCGACCCCCAGGCCCCTCAATTATGGGGTGCCGCAGGGTTCAGTCCTGTCCCCCCTCCTATTTAATATCTACATGAAGCTGTTGGGTGAGATCATACGTCGGCACGGGATAAAATACCACCAATACGCGGACAATACACAGCTGTATCTGTCCGCCCCGTGCCAACTCAGTGAAATTGTTGAAGTGATGTGCCAGTGCCTGGAGGCTCTTAGGGTCTGGATGGGAATGAAAAAGCTTGCTCTCAATCCCGACAAGACCGAGTGGCTATTGATGCTCCCTCCCAAAGATGGTCCAGCTATTCCATCTCTCAGAGAGGGTTTGCAATTTGGGAGTCCTCCTGGATCCGCAGCTGACTTTAGAACACCATTTCTCGGCTGTGACCAGGAGACCTTTGCTCAGGTTCGCCTGGTGCACCAATTGCGACCCTATCTGGACTGGGAGGCTCTTCGGATAGTCACTCATGCCCTTGTGACCTCAAGACTGGACTACTGTAACACGCTCTACATGGGGCTGCCCTTGAAAAGTATTCGGAGACTTCAGCTTGTCCAGAATGCAGCCGCGCAAGCGATTGTGGGTGCACCTCAGTACACCCATGTTACACCTATCCTCCGCAAGCTGCACTGGCTGCCTATTGGTCTTTGGACTCGCTTCAAGGTGCTAGTTGTTACTTTTAAAGCCCTACATGGTATCGGACCTGGGTACTTGAGAGACCGCCTCCTGCCAATTACCTCTCATAGACCTATTAGATCCCACAGATTAGGCCTCCTCTGAATTCCATCTGCCGGCCAGTGTTGGCTGGCAACTCCCCGGGGGAGGGCCTTCTCTGTGGCTGCTCCAGCCCTCTGGAACGATCTCCCCATTGAGATCCGGACCCTCATCACCCTTCTGGCTTTCCGCAAAGCCATTAAGACCTGGTTGTTCCGGCAGGCCTGGGGCCTCTGAATCTCTTAGCCCCACTTAAGGGTATGACTGTTGTTGTTTTTACTATGTGTTTGTCTTTTTTATTTTTTATATTGTATCCCCCTTCCCTCTTTGATTGTTAGCCGCCCTGAGTCTCTCGGGAATAGGGCAGCATACAAACCGAATCAATCAATCAATCAATCAAAATCCCTTGGCAATGTTTCTGAGTTTTATTAGAGGAGATAGTCGAGGATTAATGCCAACATTGAACATTTTTTCATGATATTAGTAATGGGAAAGGTGGGGTTATGGTTAAGGCTAAAAGAGATAGTGAATGCTAGTCCTGCCTTAGGCACAAGCCTAAAAAAACAAAAATAAGAAGGCAGGGAAAAAGCTTGCCAAGAAAACTACAGGGACTAGTTCAGACAGTCTCCAGAGTCAAGGGTGACTTGAGGAGCAGGATCTATACTGCTTCAGTCATGCAGGTGTACATGCATACATTAAAACACAATATAGTACAGTAATTTAAAAATAATAAATAATAACAAATTCTATCAAAGTAGATACAACAATTATATCATAATTAAAACGATAACATATTCTCATACTAAAGCACAGAGATTCATACCAAATGAAATACATCTATTTGGTTCCTAGTCCCATGTTCAAAGATACATTTTTACAAGCATCCTAAATCTAGAAGAAAGGATTGGTTCTAATAGCTGGTGGAAAGGCAGTTCAGGTAACAGTTTCAGGCCTCTCTGATTGTTTACATTTCCAAGTCTGAAAAATGCCAATGGGAAATTGCATATCATATGAGAAATCGTGTTTCAAAATGCTATACAAATGTTAGATGTTACCATTAGTAATCGTAATCTGATAATTATTGGTTTTGTCCCATTGTTTTGGAATTCATGAAGTTCAGTTGCAATGTTTGTCATTTTACAGACTAACATTTTAAGAATCATATTCTTGTGTGTTCCTTTTGAAAATAATTGTCAAGCTTCTCTCCCAAAAGGCAGATGAACTCTAGAAATGAGTCAGTTAATAGATGAAGTTAATAGTCCACTTGATGTGGAATTTAATGCATTTCATTCATGTTTCAGATTATATTGCATATTCTTATTGCTTTAGAGTACTCTATCTCAATTCTGTTGGTGGAGTTGATCAATCTCTCAATGAAGTGAGTAATTGACTTGTAAACTTTAGTTAGATAGCCTTGGCCCATGAAAAATGCTTAGATATGAGCTCTTTGTCAGCTTTTTCCAAAGCATTGAAATAAAAAAGACCCCATTTATCTGCTGTCTAGGAAAGTCTTATACCAGGACATTACCCTCCCCTTTACTATCATGTTGAGGAAAAATTTAAATGCAGAAATAAAAAGGGTTTTTTTTAATTTGAAAGAAGAAACCCCTAACAAAATCATTATTGATTTTTTTTGTTTTTACAGCTTCAAATTAGCTTCTTTTGATTTGTTTTAAATTTCTTTCAGTATTTCCCCCGTAAAATTTGCTCCATTGTTTCAAGAAGCAAATATTGTTGAGGTGAATGTGTATATCCATATTTAGTTCTGTTTTTATTTCTATCATCTCCAGCTACACACCTGCCTTTCTTTTCTACCTGCCTTCCCTGTGATAGAACCTGCTTTGTGGAATTATCTCCCTTCTCTGAGATTCAACTGGCCCCAGTCTTGTTAGTTTCAAAAAGGCTTTGAAGACATGTTTGTGGACAAGATGTTAGATAAATTCAGCTTGTGAAGTAGGGATGTATGTCTGAAATGTTTACCTGCTCATTGTAATTTTAGATGTTGTTGTTGTTAGTTGCGAAATCGTGTCCAACCCATCGTGATTCCATGGACAACATTCCTCCAGGCCTTGTTGTCCTCTATTATCCTCTGGAGTCTACTTAAGCTCACACTTATTGCTTCAGTGACTCCATCCAGCCACTTCATTCTCTGTCGTCCTGTTCTTCTTTTGCCCTCAATCTTTCCCAGCATTAGGCTCTTCTCAAGTGAGAATTATTATTTTTTATATAATTCATGTCTATCGTAATTCTGTTTTTATTGTTGCACACATTGTGTAGAATCACATTTTGAAGAGTTGGGCAGTTATATAAATTTGAGCAATCAATCAATCAATAAGCAAAGAGACTATAAAACCTCTGGAGAGAGATGTACAGAAATGTACAGTTCATTAATACTTCACTTAGTCCTCCTTTATATGAGGATTTAAATGGAGCTATTTGAACGTATGGAAAAAATTAGCTAGCTTTCAAATTAAAAATATTCTTTTAAAAATCAGAATAGTTTGTGCAGTCAGGATTAGCAATTGTGTGAAATCTCACAAAGACTCTTGGCACCTAAATGTCAAGGTAATTTCATAATGGATGAAGGTATGCAGCATGTGGTTCTCAACCCAAAGAAGTAATTGTGACCATCCTTTTAAAATAAATGTTTCTAGATAATATAGAACTTCTTACTTAGTCCAATAATTTAATCACACCTGAAAACTTATTTTAACGATGCTGTTATATTAAAATGGAACTAAATTTCCATAACAATGGTGCCTTATTTCACTTAAAAATGTTGTTGCAGATTTTTATAAAGGATATTTGTTTTTCACTTACAGCTTTTCTGGAGGCAATGTTTCTATAAGACATGGAATAAAATATCAACTAGTTTTTGTTTCTTTACAACAGAATGCATTACTCTGTGAATGCCTCCAAATACATGCATAGCCCTCTAATATCTAAATTACCTTAAAAAAAAGACTCTTCACTTTGCCCCAATGGATGATCTACAAAAATATATAAAAAAGGAAATTTATTATTTTGTGTACTTACTACTTAAGATTAAAATAAGTACACAAAACAATAAAAGAGCTACTTACAGAAGGAAGTAGCAGAATTACCAAATTGCCAGTCTTCAATATCACTGACTCTAATGAATGGCCTGCACAAAGAAGAGACACAAAAATGAACTCTTTCATTGCATGCACTGCATTAGGATAAAACCAGCACACAAAATAATAGAAAAGGAAGATTACTGTCCTTTTGTGTGTTGAAGTCACCCACTGACCACCTTACTCCAATGGCCTGCACAAAGAGATACAGAAATGAAGACTTTAATTGCTTGCACTACTATATTAAGGATGAAACAAGGACACAAAGCAATAAAACAGCTACTTACATAGGAAAAATGACTGTCATACTCTGTTGCCTCTTCATCCTGTTAAATAATATTAACTGCAGAAGAAATAAAACAATATTGGACTTGATTGTGGTTGTAAGCTGAGAACTGCACTACAGGTAACAGAAGGGACATCTGTTTTCACCCAACAATGTACAGCCTTTTCAGGAAGGATGTCCCCCAACAAACAGGAAAGATATAGTTTTTCATCTAAGAAGTTAGATCAAGAATGAATGTCATAGGAGACAGAGCTATGTCGCAATGACACGATGTGCGATCTCGGAGCTACGAGATTGCAGTCGATACTTTTGCCGCTGGATGGTCCATCTGGACCTAAACCATTCCGAAGAGGTGGTAACAGGGAAAAGTATGTCTTGCTGATCTCAGGGACATCGCAAAGTCCCTGATCGATCCAAGAGAATCTCTTCTTGCCGGCGACAAAAAGCACAGCCTCAAGTTGCTGAAGTTGGGACAGCTCTGCAACAGGAGGAAAGCAGAAAGAGAAAGTGTGTCCATCTGGTGAGGAAATTTTATTTTTATAAAAGACTGCCCCAAAAAGATTGAAGTTAAATCAAATTGGTAAAGAAAAGGAAATAAGCAGTGGAATTAGCATAATTGAACAATGTGTTATCTTTTTTATTTTATTTTTTTCTATTGATGGAAGTTTTGCGAATTTTTTTACTTTTTACTTTTTAAAATGAAAGTCTTGGATTTTGTCCTTCTATTTCTTTTTTTTAATCTATGGATTAAACTTTTTCCTTTATTTCTAAAATATTAGTTAGGATGGATTTTTTCTTTTTATTTTAAGAACTTTATTTCTTTTAAGCTTGAAACATAAAGAAGATTTTAAAGGTATATAAAGAAGGTAGTAACCTGAGAGGGAAGAGAAGTTACACTGCCACTTGGAGGTTGGAGGTTGAGACTTGGAAACATTGCTTTTTCTTTTTTTCCCTTTGATCATTTTGACCTTGCACCTCAAAGGCTTCAGCTTGTTTATAAAGAAGGGCATGGATTGTTTACACAGGTGCCCTTTGGATGTTTGTTTCTAGCTGGAAAGAAGTGATAACAAATATTTGTTTTTAAACCAGAGTGGGAGGATGACATGAATTCAAAAAGAAACCATAACATTGCAACAGATTACGTCTGGAATTCAAAGACTATTAGAAACAACAGAGAGAATTGAGAAGAGATGGGAAAATATTGAAAATATAAACTTTAATGTGGGAAAACCTGATGGAAAAATGGAAGATAAACAGCAAATAGAAGAAATTGAGCAAAAGGAAAAAGTGGAAGCTGGAGTCCTAAAAACCCTGGGAGAAAATGAAAAAAGAGGCAAGATAGTTGTGGATATTGACAGTGAACTGAGTGTGATTGGAGATGGAAAGAGTGGATTAAGGGAAGGGAAGATAAATGGAAAGGTGTTTTACTACAGATTTCAAGATATAGAAGAAGGAAAAAGAGAAGAATGGATGGATTTAAGGAGAGAAATTTTGACCAAAACATTATTGATAACCAAAGATAAACTGATTAAGGAAGCTGATGGAGGGTTTCGAGATTTTACAAGATATGTAATGAACAACAAGTTGTGAAGAGAAGTCAAAACAAATTTGATTAAGGAAATAACCAGAAGACCAATTCCACAAATGGCAAAAAAATATAGGATTACACTATTACTGGAAAGACACAGGTTGAGATATGAAAATTAATAATAAAACACTAGTTACATTTAGTTAAAATTAGAGCTCTGTGTTAAAAATGTAGTGATAATGATAAAGTTAGGTAAATAATTGATAATAGTAACAATGTACACATATATATTGGTTTGACAAGAAGAAATTTGGTATACATTTTTAAAAAGGGGGGAAAAAGGGAAAAGTAAGTTAACTCTGGTCAAATTATCGCTAAATAAATGACTGATAATGTTAATAATGTAATAATTTGTACTGATATGATAAAAGGGAAAATTGGATATAAATTGAATACAATGATTAAGAAAAGAGGCTTAAAATTTTGTCAAAATTAGAGCATTATGTTAAAAATGTGTTAATGGATAAAGTTAGATAAAGGATAACAGTGTATAGATGTATTGGTTTGATAAGAGGAAATTTGGTAAATATTTTAAATGGTGAAAAAAGGGGGGAAAGTAAGTTAAACTTAGTCAAACTATCGTTAAATAAATGATTGATAATGATAATAATGTAATAATTTGTATTGACAGGAAAAAGGGAAATTGGATATAAATTGTAAACAATGATTAAGAAAAGAGGTTTAAAATTTTTGTTATTAAATATAATTATTTTTTATTTTGAATGTATTATAAAGGTATAATGTGGTTAGATGATATTGAAAATAGATAAGGGAATGCCATTATGTGGTTTTGTTTTAAATTTTGGAATATTATAAAGGGATGTTAAAACAACTATAGTCATATGAAGGATGAGGTATGATGATAACTATATATATATGTTACATTTGTATACAACACAAATGTAACAAAGGCAACAGTAAAAATATTGGGTTTCAGTCTGGATGGTCTCTTATGACAAGCCGATGGACAGAGAATGGAAGCAGTGAACTTCCTCCCATATTTGGGCATACCAGGGGTTGTGACATATATATATATATTCCATTCTCTGTCCATCGGCTTGTCATAAGAGACCATCCAGACTGAAACCCAATATTTTTACTGTTGCCTTTGTTACATTTGTGTTGTATACAAATGTAAATTTGTAAATTTGGGCATACCAAATTTGGGCATGTATGTATGTATGTATGTATGTATGTATGTATGTATATATACATACATATACATATACATATACACATATACACATATACACATATACACATATACACATATACACATATACACATATACACATATACACATATACACATATACACATATACACATATACACATATACACATATACACATATACACATATATACATATACATATTCATATTCATATTCTGAGGTTTTCGCGGGTGTTAGTATGTAGGTCTTTGGTTATTCGGGTTTTCTCCTACGTAAAATTGGAAGTGTCTTGGCGACGTTTCGACGAAGTCTCATTCGTCATCTTCAGGCTTCGTGCTTCCAGGAGCAATGTGAGATCTCGGCTGTTTCTTCCTTTTAACTGCCAGTGGGGTTTGAGCTGACTGGGTGGGAGCTTGGCTGTGTTCTGATTGGGTGGAGGTGTGTTCTGATTGGTTGGGGGTTTGTGTTTCATGTAAGGATAGGAGGGGTTTAAAGTGGCTAATGGTGCAGTTGCAGTCTGGTTTCTGGTCCTTGGTCGTGCCTCATCCTCAGTGTGGGTTTTTGTCTGCTTTCTTTGTGGATGTTTGGTGGTGACATCCTGTGTGGCTCTTGTGAGTGTGGGCCTGGTGTCATTCATCATGTTAGGGACTCGTTTATCAATAAGGGTAGGCTTCCAAATGGCTGGAGGTGGGAGGTATCGTCCCACCTGTTCGTGCTGTGTGGGCATTTTTCTATCTCGATGGCTTCTCTGATTATTCTGTTGTTAAAATGTTCAGCCTTGGCAATAGTTCTGGTCTTTTTAAAGTCAATTTTATGTCCTGTGGCTTTAAGGTGTTGGACCAGTGAAGAAGTTGGTTCCTCTTTTCTGATTGCGTTTTTGTGTTCTTCAATGCGTGCACTTATTCTTCTGTTGGTTTGTCCGATGTATGTGGTGGAGCAGGTGGTGCATGGGATTTCATATACTCCTTGATTTTCTAAGTCAATTTTGTCTTTAGGGTTTCTTAAGATGGTGGATATTTTTTGATTTGTGCAGAATGCTGTCTTGATGTTGTGTTTGTGGAGGATTTTGCTGATTCTGTCTGTGGTGCCTTTTATGTATGGGAGGAGGGCTTTTCCGTTTTCTTGTTCTCTGTCTTGGATTTTAGTGGGGGGTTTTTTGGATTAGGTTGGTGATCTTATTTCTTTGGAATCCATTGGATGTCAGTACGTTAGTGAGAGTGTGTAGTTCGGATTTTAGGTGTTGTTCATCAGCTAAGCATTTTGTTCTGGAGATGAGTGTCTTGGGTACGGAGTTGATCTGGGCTGGGTGGTGGTGTGAGAGTGCGTGCCGATAGCGGTTAGTGTGTGTTTTCTTCTGGTAGATGGTGTGTCCTAGGGAGCCATTAGATTTCCTATAGACTAAGACATCCAGGAAGGGAAGTTGGTTGTTTACTTCTGTTTCCATGGTGAACTGTATTTTGGGGTGTAGGCTGTTGAGGTGTGTAAGGAAGTTGTCCAGTTGTTCTTTCCCATGTGGCCAGATTACGAAAGTGTTGTCTACATATCTGAGCCAGAGTTTGGAATTGTGTTTGCACAACAGTGGAAAAACAAAGATATGAAAATAAATATTAGAATGTGCAGGAATGAATAAATTGACAATTAAAATAAAAAAAGGCTTCAAATACTTTTTGACATGAGATTTGTTTTATCAATTGCTAACTAACAGAAACAGAAATTAGAAATCTAAAAGTATGAAAGAAAACACCAATTATGTAAGGAAAGGTGTTCTGACCCCCTCTCCGACCTGCGAATCACCCAGACACAGGCTTGGCTGTTTGATACTCTTTAATCACGGAGTTATCAACTCCTTTGGCTGAAGGTCCAGACAAGACTCACACAGAGTTTTCCAATACTGTTTCAAAAGGTTGTGTTCTGCAAATGTCCCCTCCCAACTTCTCCACTTATATAGTCTCTTGGAAGGAGCCAAGCCACAACCACTTGGTCTTAATTATCCTCTCTGAGTTTGCCTCCGGAGCTGCTGCTTCCGTTTCTCTGCCCATCTTAATCTTGTATCAGGGACAAACTGCCTTGGATCCTCCCCACTGCTCCATGCCTCAGGCACCTCTTGGTGTCCAACCAGCCTCTCTAGTCCCTGCTCTGAGTCTGAACCTTGCCCAGCGTCCTCCATATCTTCCCTGGCAGACTCATATGGTTCCTCGCTATCCGAGTCCATCAGCAGCTCAACCGGATCCTGCTGGGCCACAACAGAAAGGTCACTAAAATGTATAAGGAAATATTATTAGTAGTTGATCATTATTAATGTGTAGATAACTGTGGGACATTACACACCACACAAACAAACTATTACAGTGCCAGGAAAACACCAAAAAATAACAATTTCCCCCCAAACGACTTTTCCCCCTAACCCTAAGGACCGGAAAGACAAAGCCACTGGAATAAAAACCACCAAGGCATTGTGAGAAATTATAAAAGACAGTGCCAGGAAGCTCACAGAACCAGGAACCACAATTACCTAAACAACCAGGTATCACACAGAAACACACAAAATCTGGCAAAGCTGCCTTGCACCAACCTGGCCTGCCCATAGAAAAGCAAAAATAATAATAATAATGTTATAAATTTTATGTGTCTCAATGTGGCTGCTTTTCTATGGGCAGGCCAGGTTGGTGTAAGGCAGCTTTGCCAGATTTTGTGTATATTTCTGTAGTGAATTCACTACAGAAAAACAGAAATCTCCCAAAATACATACAAATAAAACCATTAAAAAATATTCTAGACACAATAAATAAAATTTTAAAAAAACATTAAAAGCATAAACAGGGGAAAAGAGGGCCACTTACCAGCAGGCAGAATCAGCAGCTCTCCTACGCGATGGATGCAGGGATCAGGCAGGTGACCAGGCAGCAGGTAAGGTGGCTTGGCTGGGAGGCTTAGAAGCGGTGGGGGCCTCTGTGTGTCTCATTTTTGGCCTCCAGTGCGACTCTGTCATCCAAAAACGGGCCCATGCATCCTGGTTTTGGCCTCCTCGACCTCCAGAGGGCGGGTGGGGGCTGGCGGGTGTAGGTGGGATAATGTGGGTGGGGCAACCTCCTGGTCCCATGCAGGCCAGATTAATGGCTTCGGCAGACCGTATCTGGCCCATGCGCCATAGTTTGAAGACCCCTGGTTTAGCCCCATTTTACAACCTTTCTAGCCAAAGTTACTAGGTGAATCTGGCTTCCCAATTGACTTTGCTTGCAAAATGTGATCAAATGGTCTCAGGACAATATGACCATCATAAATACATGCCACTTGCCAAGTGTCTGAATTTTTATCAGGTGACCACAAGGATTCTGCAATGGTCATAAGTGTGACCATTACACTCCCACTTTTTTTCAGTGCAAGAAAACAGTCATTAAACAAATGGTCGTAAGTCAAGGACTATACCTATATTCCAATCATGATCCACACAGTTTTAGTCTCAGTCCAAAATTGAAAACAAGGCAACTTCTTCTCTTTCACAACAAGAGGAGAAGGTTGAAAAAACAGCTGCCCATCAAAATGCAGTGGAAAAAAACAAAAGGCAGCTGCTGGAAATCCTGTTCCATTTATTATTGTCCCACCACATTGTGAGGAAAAGCTCTTTTTCAAGAGAAATGCTTACCATCTCCTGTGTGAACTTCAAGCAGCTTCTCAGGAGGCTACAAATCTCCCTTGGGAAAGAGATTTTCTTCAAATTGTGCACAGATAATACAGGGAAGTATCTTTGAAAGCACTGCTGTGCTCACCCCCTTTTTTCACTTTAAACCAGGGGTGTCCAACCTTGGCATTTTAAAACTGGTGGACTTCAACTCCTAGAATTTCCCAGCCAGCATTCCTGGGAGTTGAAGTCCATACATCTTAAAGTTTCCAAAGTTAAACTTTAAATCAGACCTGGCTGGAGCCTAGAGTTACATTTATGAACAAGGCAGACATTTTAAACATGAAACTCCAAAAGAGTCCAATAAGAGAAAGGGATATAAACCAAATGTTTATTTATTTATTTTTCAATTTCTATGGCTGTCCATATCGAACAAGTTTATATAATGCTAATAACCCTAACATAAAATTAAGCATAGGAGCTTCACACTCTTCTCCGGGAGCTCCAAGAACCTTTCTGCCTCTGCAGGACTTTGTCTTGATGACGTCGTCCCAGCTGCCGGGTGCGGAAAGATGGAAATAGACAGAGCCGTGCCGAGGCAGCCCGGCGAGCGAGCGAACAAGATTCAGGCAGCCTGATCCTCCATCACTCGCTCACTGACTCGGCCCCTGGGCTGCCTCGGCGCTGCTGTGGCTACCTCTGTCCTTCCGCGCCCATCAGCTGTGGTGACATCATCAAGAAAAAGTCTAGCAGAGGCAGAAAGGTTCTTGGTGCTCCCAGACATTGTCTTAATGACATCACCACAGCTGTTGGGCGCAGAAGGACGGAGGTAGCCAGAGCCGTGCCGAGGCAACCCGGCGGACAAGCGAGCGAGCAAGTGAGGATCAGGCAGCCTGATCTTCCCTTCCTTGCTCGCTTGCTGGGAAGCATGGAGAGGAGCGCGAATTCCAGCAGAGGCAGGAAGGTTCTTGGTGCTCTGGGAAGTCGCAAAAGTGACTGGGGAGCGCCGAGAACCTTCCTACCTCTGCTGGAATTCATGCTTTTCTCCGTGCGCTCCTTGCAATAGATGTCCAGAAGTGGCTTTTGTGGTTAATGGGGTTTGGGCTTCCATCCCAACAGCCCCCGATGCTTCTGGATGACTACTGCAGTCACAAGGAGTGTGCGAAGTCCAGCAAAGGCAGGAAGGTTCTCAGCGCTCCCCAATCGCTTTCACGGCTTCCCAGAGTGCAGAGGAGCATGCAGGGAATTTCACCGGGAAGGGAGGCGGGAAACCAGTGGGGGAGTGGGGACACCCTGGAATGCCCCCATGCTTTGCTGGCAGCCACACCTCCTAGGCACATTTGGGGAGGTCCTAGGAGGCCAGCCATGCCACACAAACTACCACCTATGAGCGGTGATGGAATGGGCGGGGCAAGCGAATGAGTGGGCGGGGCAGGCGCTCAGTGATGAACCTCTTCTAACCGGTATGGTAGATTTCTGGAAGCTCTTCTACCGAACCAGTTAGAACCTCCAGGAACCCACCCCTGGTGGAGGGTACCACAAAGTGGGGTACCACAAAGTTCCTCCTTAGGCCTAGTACTCTTCAATATCTTCATAAATGATTTAGATAAGGGAATAGCAGCAGTGATGTGCGGTGAGCTTTATGACTGATGAGGCAGCAATTTTTTTAGACTTGTGGACTTCAACTCCCAGAATTCCACAGCTGGGCATGCTCAGTTCCTATTTAAAGCGACAGCATTTTGCCCCCTTGCAAAATAAGTTTTCCCATTCTTTTTCTTCTCCCTCCCCCTCTTTCCTCCCTCACTCCTTCCCGCCTCCCTCTCTCAAACAGACACATGCACACAGAGAGGTGGGATCCCTCTCTCACTCACTCACTCTCAAACAAACACAAACACAGAAGTTGAATTGGATATATTTTCCAAAGGCTTGAAAACAGCTCCTCTGCCATACCCCCCGCCATTCCCCTGCTACCTTCCGACCGGAGCCTTTGATTGCAGGTGAATCACATTGCCTTTTCAAACTTGTAATCAGTGAAGCTGGGCTTATACACTTTTATCCAGCTGTGTGTGTGTGTGTGTGTGTGTGTGTGTGTGTGTGTGTGTGTTTGAAAAGGCAACGTGGTTCTGCATGCAATCAAACTTTTTGAATTCCTTCCCCCTTCCCACACAAGAACCTTTTCCAGCTGTTTCAGAGAGGATTTCAACTCGGCTTTTGACTACCCTCATGAAAAGAAAAAAAAAGCCTCTAAAAATGCCCTCTACAGGAAGCGAGAGAACACGTGCATAAGAAATTTTTCATCTTTTAACCCTTGCTTAACTCTGCTCAAGTGATCATAAAGCTAGAGTAAATGAGGCCCGTAGTTCTCTTGCCTCCCACTGCAGTTAAGCACTAACCAGAGTCATCCACTGTGACTCTGGCAACAACTACCTCAGCCTTTTTCCTTTTAATTATTCTTTTATTTTCCTCATGACGCTTGTGAGGCCCCACCTCCCCTGACTGCACGTCCCTGTGATGATGATGTTGGGTAATGAAATGTCTGCAAGCAATAAACCAAACACAGAGAGCACCAAGGACTCTTACATTTCAACCCTGAGCTACAAAGATTCTCTTCCATTAGATCTCATCTTGCAAATTTAAACATGGGGGAAAATTTATTTTCTACAGTGTTTCCTATGTGGCAAGTTGGTGATGTTCTTTCATTATTTTCAACAACTGCGATGATAAAATATTGAATTAAATTGAATTCTTCAGCTAAAGGGGATACCACCGTGGATACAATTTTCCCAGGAAAACATTCATGTAGGATTTTTTTTCTTGTTTCTGCTGTTTCAAGTTTATAAAAATGCAAAAATAGCAGAAGAGACCACCACATATATGAGGAACCATGGTGATTTTAGAGTAAAGGTTTGCCATTTGCCTTTGGTATTAGAACTATGATATCCTTACTTTGGTGGCATGAGGGCACCCTTTGTCCTCATTCATATTCAAAGGTGCCCATTTCTTGTGAGCCATATAAGGCTCACCCTTAGCACCTATCCACAGCTAGATAAAATATTAAGGCTGTGTCATGAAACACTGATTGTGATGACTTTGACTGCTACACATATATATATCCAGGATCCCAATCCTTGTGCTGAGGCGTTGAGGAGTTGAGGTGCTGAGTAGCGGAGGAGCTGAGGTGCTGAATTGTGGAAGTGTTGCGAAGCTAAGGTGCTGAAGTGCAAAGGTTCTGAAGTGCGGAGGTTCTGAGGTGCTAAAGTGCTGAAGTGCGGAAGTGCTGAAGTGCTGAGGTTCTGAGGTGCTGAAGTGCTCTAGCACTGAAGTGCTGAGGAGCTGAGGTGCGGAGGTACTGAAGTGCTGAGGTGCTGAAGTCCTGAGGAGCTGAAGTGCGGAGGTGCTGAAGTGCTGAGGTGCTGAAGTGCGGAGGTGTTGAGGAGTTAAGGTGCTGAAGTGCGGAGGTTCTGAAGTGCGGAGGTTCTGAGGTGCTAAAGTGCTCAGGCACTGAAGTGCTGAGGAGCTGAAGTGCGGAGGTACTGAAGTGCTGAGGTGCTGAGGAGCTGAAGTGCGGAGGTGCTGAAGTGCTGAGGTGCTGAAGTGCGGGAGTGTTGAGGAGTTAAGGTGCTGAAGTGCGGAGGTTCTGAAGTGCTCAAGTGCTGAAGTGCTGAGGTTCTGAGGTGCTGAAGTGCTCAGGCACTGAAGTGCTGAGGAGCTGAGGTGCGGAGGTTCGGAAGTGCTGAAGTGCTACAATCTGAAGTTCTGAGGTGCTGAAGTGCGGAGGTGCTGAAGTGCTGACTTCTGAGGTGCTGACGTTCTGAAGTGCGGAAGTGCTGAAGTGCTGAGGTTCTGAGGTACGGAAGTGCTGAGGAGCTGAGGTGCGGAGGTGCTGAAGTGCTGAGGAGCTGAAGTGCGCAGGTGCAGAAGTGCTAAGGTGCTGAGGTGCTAACGTGTGGAGGACCAGCAGATCCGGGTAAGGACACAGTTCTGGAATTATGGTCCAGTGGGTCACAGGTCACACTTCTAGAGCTGAGATGTCATTGCCCACCTTGCACCAAGCCTTGATGACATGTTTGCTTTCAGAATTTAGTTTTTGCAGTGAAATTGGGGGGGGAGGGGCAGACACTTTGGTGGATGTCTGTAAAATCCTGTTGCCAATCCCCATTTTAAAGGCAGATAAATAATAGAATCAATATAGAATATCAAGAAGACCTCTGCTATTTCTCAACCTCCGTTCTGATCAAACTTTGAAGAAAAAAAGCTGCAAACATCAATAGCTGAGCTTGTTTTGCATAATAAGCTCTCATCACTATTGCAAAATTTGTTGATGCAATTGTGATGTCATGCAACCTCACAAAATGGTACTGTGAGGAAGTAACTTGTTGGGATACCTTTGCATAGTGAAACAAAGTGAAAACTTCCCACACACTAAATCAAAACATGTACCTCTAGAAATTGTTTTGAATTGTTTGTGTCTGTTGTGGTATGAAAGAGAAAAAAACATTCTTTGAATTGAAAGGCTCTTCATGGGGAATATTGATGGCGTTATATAGATCATGTTAGATAGTTCACAGATCCATGGCTGCATCCCAGTGGTGGGATTCAGCCAGTCCGCAGCTATCCGGGAGAACCGGTTAACTTTATGAGGAGTTCTGAGAACCGTTTGTTGGAAGAAATCTCCTTTTCTTTTTTTCTATTTTACAAGGCTAATCCTGTAAGGAAGGCAGGAAGGGAACATTCTGGTGCTGTTTCTAGCCTAATCTTTATTGCCTTCCTTACAGAAACTGCCTCTCCAGTTAACCTTTATTACCATTGTAACAGCTAAGGTGAAGAACCCATCGACCTGTGTGATATTGAGTTGGCCACACCCAAATAGTCACATGATCACCGAGCCCCACCTACACAGCTGGTCATTAGGGCAGAGAACCGGTTGTTAAATTATTTGAATCCCATCACTGCTGCAACCCCTACATTGTAGGATTTACATTTTTAAAGCAATGTTAGTTTTGATGTTACCTGTTATAATCTGTTAATGTTTTATTTCATTTAGCTGCCTAGTGTTCCCTTTGGTAAGATGGGCCACACATAAATAGGAAAATTGAATTATGTGGGGTTTAGATATGTAGGTTGTAGTTTCTAGAAATAATTGAACGGGTGGAAATCGCATGGGGAACAGGAATGTCGCTCACATGTTGAATCGTCTATCCATCTGCTTTCATGAAAAAGATCAAAACTTCCCCTGTAAGTCATAGGAGAAAAAGTAGCTTAAGGTTATGGGACGTTATCAATTGGAATAGAAATGCCAAATATTTAGTTGAAAGAAAAAAAGGAAAGGGAAAACTGCTGGGGAGGGAAGGGCAACGCTTGTCCTAAAGGATCAGAGTAGAGGAATTTGAGGGCAAATGTAATTAACCAATCATGCCCTATTCTAGACATTGTCTCTCAAGTTTACATTCCAATTTTTGGAAAAAAAAATGCCAAAGCTATTCTGCCTTGTCACCTATTTCTTTATCTTCTAGTTTCCATCACTGATTTTACGATGGAAAACGATCTGTTGAGAAAATTAAGAGAAAAGATGAAGTGTCTCCATAAAGAGGTAAGAGAAAATATTTGTTCATAGGCTGTCACAGTAAACGTGTGATGGAATCAGTGGTGGGATTCAGCCAGTTTGCACCTATCCAGGAGAACCAGCTGTTAACTTTTTAAGCAGTTTGGAGAACCGGTTGTTGGAAGAAATCTGATTTTGGTTTTTTCCGCTTTACAGGGCTAATCCTGTAAGGAAGGCAGGGAGGAAACATTCTGGTGTTGTTTCTAGCCTAATCTTTATTGCACTGCTTACAGAAACTGCCTCTCTGGTTAACCCTTATTACATTGTAACAGCTAAGGCGAAGCCCCCATTGATGTGAGTGACATTGAGTTGGCCATGCCCACCTAGACACATGACCACCAAGCCCTGCCTACCCAGCTGGTCATTAGGATAGAGAACAGGTTGTTCAATTATTTGAATCCCACCACTGGATGGAAGGTATAGAAATTTAAGAAAGACAGACAGACAGATTAGGTAGTTCGAGATAGACAGAAAGAATATTAATTGTGGTTTCTGTTACGCCACGGTTAAGGCATCAACCTGCAAACTCAGAGACCGACATTTCTTGCCCCACTTTAGAAGCAAAGCCAAATTGGTCACCCTGAGCCAGTCAGCTTCTCTTAGCCCTAGGAAGAAAACAACACTGAATCACTTCTGAAAAACCTTGCTAAGAAAACTGCAGGGACTCATCCAGCCAGTCCCTGAGAATCATTAAAAATAGGGTCTTTGGTCATTGCAGGAGGAACAATCGAGATTTCCTCTTCTGTCATCTACCACCGAAGAACGGAGACGTGCTGAGGTATATAATATATACTTGTAGCTCACCTTAGAATATATTTATGAGAAAAATAAAAACAAATGCTTTCTTCACAATTGGTAATTGTGAATAATGCATGTGCAGCATATTTTATAGAGTATATATGTTCGCTTTATATTTCTACTATATGGATGAAATCCATACACACACATCTATTCAATACAAACTAGTTTATTTGTAATTTCTATCCAAGAATGGCAATTATCAGAGTTCATGCTCATTCTTGGTTGGTTCCTTCTTTGCCATATTAGTTGGTTTCTTTGGCCACATACAACACCAATAGAAGTGAAATAAAATGTAGATGATTCAGATTTTGTTTGAACCACTGGGTTTTGCATTTCCTAAACAAATGAACTAACACTAAATCTTTATTTTTCTATCCCGGTGAGAATAACCTTTATTGCCTGTATTGAACACCTACAGCAATAAATCGGGAGTTGCACATTTGTGCTCATCTTGACATGCATGATTTTAATATGCACAAATATGCTTGTATACACCCAACTTTTTTTTCCTAAAGAGGATGTTTCAACAAATATCTTCTTTACACTGACATGAGAGAATTTATGGAAAACAAATTCATGTAATTCTTCTCATGACCATGAAATGAAGAAAATTATCAAGCAAGCGTTTAAAATTCATTTTGTTTTTCATTCTTCATGGAACTGCCAGGTTTTCCGGAGTCCAGAAATGCACATGGGCCAGAACATCAGTTTAAAGATGAATTCCCATCGGGTAAGCAACCTAGCATGTGAGGAATCTGTTGAGAGTCCAGTACCGAGACACAATTCATGTCATAAGAAGAGGTGAAGAAGCCCAGTGGGGGTGATGGGGTGGGGGAAGGGGGTAGTGAGTGGGCTGATATGGAAATATATTCCTGACTTGTGATGTATTTTGGCTTCTCTAGATTGTTCAGACAAAAACAGAAAAATTGGAAGGAGATCTGAAGAGAACAAGGGACCAGAGTTATATGTAAGTCTTTGCATAGTTCATCACATCTTTTTATAACCCTATTCAGTTTACACTTTCAATACAACATTCATCATTTCTCCATTGGCAATGGGACTGGCCATTTTATGAAACAAGGGATGGAAAATTATATTCTAGTAAAGCTTGGGAAAAAAGGGTGGAATGTGTTGTAATTGTATCAAAAGTTTGATAATTCAAGTAAAAAAAATAAACCCCCAAGGGCCTAATTTCTCTCTGGTCTTCATAATTTGCAGAAAGACAATGGAAATCTCAAAACTTCTAGAAGAAAAAGAGGAGCTCAAAGTCCAAATTCAGGAGCTTATAATGAAAAACCACCAACTGGCCAAAGAAAAAGAGGAGCTCTGCGAAGAGTATAAAGAGTACAAAGAAGAGATGAGCAGGTTAAAAGATTTAGATAGCCACCCTGACTTTCTCTTCCTTTCTCAGCTATTTCAATTAGTTTTAATTTTAAACAAGTTTTAATCTAAGGGAGCTAATTACACTTTGCTCTTGATATTTTACAGAAAAATGAGTTTAGAGGAACTTGAGCAGCTGGAGAAACTGAGGCAAGAGAACCAGACACTCCGCTGCAAGGCTCAGAAAGAAGCTGCAGAGAAAGCAGAGCTCCTACATGAGAATAATGATCTCAAGGAAGAACTTTATAGGTGAGAAATATTTAGATAGCAATTTAACTTTTTCTTTCAAATTCAGATTTATTTATTAGATCCCTTAGGCCAGATATACTGGATAAAAGAAGTATTCCATTCATGTATGTATATATGTATGTATAACTGAGTAAGAGAAGAGCAATATTTATAATGGAATGCAATAATAATTAGTAATTCAAGTAACAAATTAAGAGGGCTAATATCTCTCTGGTCCTCATAATTTACAGAAAGATGGCAGTGATGTCAAAATTGACCGTAGAAAATCAAGAGCTCCAAAACAAAATAGAAATTCTAACATTTAAAAATATTGAACTTACCGATGAGAAAGATGAGATCTTCAGAGCGTACGAAGAAATATTGTGCAGGTGAGAAATTTTTAGATAGACACCACAAACTATTCCAGAATTTCATACTAGGGTCTCCTTATCTTAGAAAGCTTGGAAAACCTGACATTCTCCTTACTTTAGAAAGAAATTAACAAACTATGGCTCTTATACTTTTACATATACAAATCTAGGAGTTAGTCTCATGGAATGGGAAGATAGGTATAGAAGAGATTTTTCAATCTCCATCCCCTGGTGCCCAACAATATTTATAAACTTTCAGAGTGAGAGTTTCCTGACATCAAAAAGTTCCTGTTATTTTAACTAAGAATATTTTGTTGTTGGCCCAGATTCACAGCTAACATTCTGATTTTTTTTCCAGAAAGGAACTACTGAGGATAGGCCGCTGCACCTTATTGACACACAGAGACCAGATGGAAGACAAGATAGAAGCTCAAGAGAAAATAAAGCCTCAGATGGTGGAATATGAATTGAATCAGAAATGGCTTAAAGCTTCGGTAGACAAAATTAAAAAATCGAAGGAACCTGGGTCAAATATTATGAGGTGGCTCCAGAAATCTCTCAAACTCCTAAAAAAGGATTCCTCTGAACAGTCAAAACACACCCTGCCAGAATGGCTTAAAGCATCTGCCACCAACCTCCCGGAGGAATGTGCCAGGGAGGATGTGAATGATTGGCTAGAAGAATCAATAAATCATATCCAGGAAAAAGGGCCAGAAACTTGCAAGTTAGATGTGGAGGGATGGCTTGAAGCATCTATCATAGCCATTCAACATCTACAAAAGTTCAAGTCAGAGTCTCATGGAAGCCAGAAAAAAAGGGATGGCTTGCTGAATCAGTGGAAAACCTGAAGAAGGGGACTTTCTGTGGTGACGTCACCATGCTTAGAGGGGAGGGAAGGAAGCTCTCCTAACTTCTAACTCTAACTCCTTTGTTTGGGCTCTTTTTTGAGCACTGTTGATCTTGAAGGGGTCAACAGATTAAAGGGGATACTCTGTAGATGCTGGGGTGATAAGGCAAATCCCCCCATGGATAGGAGGAACCCCCTAAATGGACAAGATCCTACAAAAGTTTAAGTCAGAGTCTCGTGGAAGCAGGGAAAAAAAGGGATGGCTTGAAGAATCAATAGAAAACCTGAAGAAGTAATGTCCTGAAGGATCTGAAGAATATGTTAAAATGACTTCGAGGATCCTTAGAAAGCCTGTCCCTTTCTAGAGAACCTAGATCAGTCCTTGAAAAATCTGAAAGAGGGAGGTCCTGAAGTATTTAAACAAGATGCCAAAAATGGCTTGAAATAGCTGTAAAGAATCTTGAGGAAGAAGGACCTAAAACGCCACTCCTAGATACTCAGGAATGCCTTGAGGCCTCTATTAAAAGCATTCGGGATCTACAGAAGTCCAGATGAGAAGGTTTGAAAAATCAATACAGAACCTCAAGAAGCAATGTTCTGAAGGAACCATGGAAAATATATTACAATGGCTTCAAGGATCCTTAGAAAGCTCTGCATTTTCTGAAGAACCTATACCACTAATTGAAAAATGGTTTCAGGAATCACTGAAAAACTTGGAAATGGTCCTGCAACATACAAATAAGATGCCAGAAATGGCTTGAAGAATCTCTAAACAGCTTCAAAGAGGAAGGACCATGAAGCATCCCATGTAGGTCCTCAGGAATGGCTTGAAGCATCTATTAAGGGCATCCAGGATGTCAAATAATCTAAGGAATCAAAAACAAGCAGGGGAAAGACTAAGGAGAGAGTGATTTGGGTAGAACCTGCTTGCTCTGAAAGAAACTGAAGGATGGGTGGATGGCTTCAAACATCTTTAGCAAGTTCCAGACAGCCTGCTTCTACTGCATCCAAAACAGATATGCAAGTAGAGCTACAAACTTCTCTGCAAAAACTCAGTCAAGAATCCCCAGAAGAAGCCAAAAACAATCTGGAGGAATGGCTCTAGGAATCCAGAGAAAATGCCCTGAAGAATCCAAGCAAAAGGTGAATAAGTAGCTTGAGATAGCCTTAAATGACTTCCATGAGGGAGGGCCTGAAACTCCCCATCCATTCCATCTTGGAATATAATTGTCTCTCATTTTTGTTGTTTCTACTGTTACTGCAATCAAGATGACTAAATGAACAAACTGGAAAAGTATCAGCAAGTATTTATTCTTTTGGTTTCCCAGAACGTATTGGGCCTTTTTGGATATTGTTTTACTAATGGACTGTTTTACTAACATACTGTTTTACTAATGGACTATGGCATTCCAATGTGAGCTTCATAACCAATTTACCCTTGTCATCAACAATTTTTATTATTGGGGACTTCCATTTGGGTGTTCCACATATCCCAGCTGATTCTACTCTGATAGGAGGTCTTTAGGGTCACCCTGGAGAGGTGGCGAAGAAGCGTGGTATTACTTGTTGATTCCGGGAGAAAGGCAGCTCTCACGCTTGATCCCAGGAGTCCTCCCGACCGGTGGAGAATTGAGACAGCCATTATGACTTGAATAAAGCTGGAGCAACTGATCTGGAGTGTTGTGTGAACAGAGGATTGGAACTGGGTGAGATGATTTTCAACTTCTTTATTAGAGACCCACCTAAATAAAAGAAGTTTTAAAAGTCTCCAAAGTGCAGAAAGTGGCAACTTAATACACGGAGATAAATTATAGACCCAAAAGAGAAATCACATTTTGATGGAAGAATATGAAGTTTTACAATATACAAAGACTGAACTGGAATTTTGTTGCTATTAAAAGTGACTTTGATTTGCCTGCAATATTGTTTGACTGTTGGAAGAAATTGTAAAAAGAATGTTTTTTTTTTGTTGAACTTTGATTATCAGCTGTTAGAGCTCTCCCACATTTTGGTACCCCAAATTACAGTTGAGACCTCATCTAATGGCCATAGAAGATACTATATTATTATATGGTTGGAAAGAACCTTGAAAAAAAATGAGTTGATATGAAAAAAAAAAAGTCAGGAGTGATAAGAAGAGAAAGAAAGTGAAAGGAAAACAAATTCTGGAAGGCCGTCTTTTTGTTTCCCCTTTTTTATCTACTTGTTTTTTGGCGGGAAAAGTCCAGTCAGAGTCTTGAGAAATCCTAACAAAGAGATGGCTTGAAAAATCAATAGAGAACCTCAAGAAGCAATGTTCTGAAGGAACCATGGAAAATATATTACAATGGCTTCAAGGATCCTTAGAAAGCTCTGCATTTTCTGAAGAACCTATACCACTTCTTGAAAAATGGCTTCAGGAATCACTGAAAAACATGGAAAAGGTCCTGCAACATACAAACAAGATGCCAAAAATGGCTTGAAATATCTGAACAGCTTCAAAGAGGAAGGACCATGAAGCATCCCATCTAGGTCCTCAGGAATGGCTTGAAGCATTTGTTAAGGGCATCCAGGATATCAAATAATCTAAGGAATCAAATACAAGAATGAGAAAGACGAAGGAGAGGGTGATTTGGGTCGAACTTGCTTGCTCTGAAAGAAACTGAAGGATGGGTGGATGGCTTCAAACATCTTTAGCAAGTTCCAGACAGCCTGGTTCTACTGCATCCAAAACAGATATGCAAGCATAGCTACAATCATCTCTGCAAAAACTCAGTCACGAATCCCCAGAAGAAGCCAGAAACAATCTAGAGGAATGGCTCTAGAAATCCAGAGAAAATGCCCTGAAGAATCCAAGCAATAGGTGAATAAGTAGCTTGAGATAGCCTTAAATGACTTCCATGAGGGACGGCCTGAAACTCCCCATCCATTCCATCTTGATATATACTTGTATCTCATTTCTGCTGCTTCTACTGTTACTGCAATCAAGATGATTAAATGAACAAACTGGAAAAGTATCAGCAAGTATTTATTCTTTTGGTTTTCCAGAACGTATTGGGCCTTTTTGGAGTGAGTGACATACTGTTTTACTAATGGACTATGGCATTCCAATGTGAGCTTCATAACCAATTTACCCTTGTCATCAACAATTTTTATTATTGGGGACTTCCATTTGGGTGTTCCACATATCCCGGCTGATTCTACTCTGATAGGAGGTCTTTAGGGTCACCCTGGAGAGGTGGCGAAGAAGCGAGGTATTACTTGTTGATTCCGGGAGAACGGCAGCTCTCACGCTTGATCCCAGGAGTCCTCCCGACCGGTGGAGAATTGAGACAGCCATTATGACTTGAATAAAGCTGGAGCAACTGAGCTGGAGTGTTGTGTGAACAGAGGATTGGAACTGGGTGAGATGATTTTCAACTTCTTTATTAGAGACCCACCTCAATAAAAGAAGTTTTAAAAGCCTCCAAAGTGCAGAAAGTGGCAACTTAATACACGGAGATAAATTATAGACCGAAAAGAGAAATCACATTTTGATGGAAGAATATGAAGTTTTACAATATACAAAGACTGAACTGGAATTTTGTTGCTATTAAAAGTGACTTTGATTTGCCTGCAATATTGTTTGACTGTTGGAAGAAATTGTAAAAAGAATGTTTTTTTTTGTTGAACTTTGATAATCAGCTGTTAGAGCTCTCCCACATTTTGGTACCCCAAATTACAGTTGAGACCTCATCTAATGGCCATAGAAGATACTATATTATTATATGGTTGGAAAGAACCTTGAAAAAAAATGAGTTGATATGAAAAAAAAAAAGTCAGGAGTGATAAGAAGAGAAAGAAAGTGAAAGGAAAACAAATTCTGGAAGGCCGTCTTTTTGTTTCCCCTTTTTTATCTACTTGTTTTTTGGCGGGAAAAGTCCAGTCAGAGTCTTGAGAAATCCTAACAAAGAGATGGCTTGAAAAATCAATAGAGAACCTCAAGAAGCAATGTTCTGAAGGAACCATGGAAAATATATTACAATGGCTTCAAGGATCCTTAGAAAGCTCTGCATTTTCTGAAGAACCTATACCACTTCTTGAAAAATGGCTTCAGGAATCACTGAAAAACATGGAAAAGGTCCTGCAACATACAAACAAGATGCCAAAAATGGCTTGAAATATCTGAACAGCTTCAAAGAGGAAGGACCATGAAGCATCCCATCTAGGTCCTCAGGAATGGCTTGAAGCATTTGTTAAGGGCATCCAGGATGTCAAATAATCTTAGGAATCAAAAACAAGCAGGGGAAAGATGAAGGAGAGAGTGATTTGGGTAGAACCTGCTTGCTCTGAAAGAAACTGAAGGATGGGTGGATGGCTTCAAACATCTTTAGCAAGTTCCAGACAGCCTGCTTCTACTGCATCCAAAACAGATATGCAAGTATAGCTACAAACATCTCTGCAAAAACTCAGTCAAGAATCCCCAGAAGAAGCCAAAAACAATCTGGAGGAATGGCTCTAGGAATCCAGAGAAAATGCCCTGAAGAATCCAAGCAATAGGTGAATAAGTAGCTTGAGATAGCCTTAAATGACTTCCATGAGGGAGGGCCGGAAACTCCCCATCCATTCCATCTTGGAATATAATTGTCTCTCATTTTTGTTGTTTCTACTGTTACTGCGATCAAGATGACTAAATGAACAAACTGGAAAAGTATCAGCAAGTATTTATTCTTTTGGTTTCCCAGAACGTATTGGGCCTTTTTGGATATTGTTTTACTAATGGACTGTTTTACTAACATACTGTTTTACTAATGGACTATGGCATTCCAATGTGAGCTTCATAACCAATTTACCCTTGTCATCAACAATTTTTATTATTGGGGACTTCCATTTGGGTGTTCCACATATCCCGGCTGATTCTACTCTGATAGGAGGTCTTTAGGGTCACCCTGGAGAGGTGGCGAAGAATCGAGGTATTACTTGTTGATTCCGGGAGAAAGGCAGCTCTCACACTTGATCGCAGGAGTCCTCCCGACCGGTGGAGAATTTAGACAGCCATTATGACTGGAATAAAGCTGGAGCAACTGAGCTGGAGTGTTGTGTGAACAGAGGATTGGAACTGGGTGAGATGATTTTCAACTTCTTTATTAGAGACCCACCTAAATAAAAGAAGTTTTAAAAGTCTCCAAAGTGCAGAAAGTGGCAACTTAATACACGGAGATAAATTATAGACCCAAAAGAGAAATCACATTTTGATGGAAGAATATGAAGTTTTACAATATACAAAGACAACTGGAATTTTGTTGCTATTAAAAGTGGCTTTGATTTGCCTGCAATATTGTTTGACTGTTGGAAGAAATTGTAAAAAGAATGTTTTTTTTTTGTTGAACTTTGATAATCAGCTGTTAGAGCTCTCCCACATTTTGGTACCCCAAATTACAGTTGAGACCTCATCTAATGGCCATAGAAGATACTATATTATTATATGGTTGGAAAGAACCTTGAAAAAAAATGAGTTGATATGAAAAAAAAAAAGTCAGGAGTGATAAGAAGAGAAAGAAAGTGAAAGGAAAACAAATTCTGGAAGGCCGTCTTTTTGTTTCCCCTTTTTTATCTACTTGTTTTTTGGCGGGAAAAGTCCAGTCAGAGTCTTGAGAAATCCTAACAAAGAGATGGCTTGAAAAATCAATAGAGAACCTCAAGAAGCAATGTTCTGAAGGAACCATGGAAAATATATTACAATGGCTTCAAGGATCCTTAGAAAGCTCTGCATTTTCTGAAGAACCTATACCACTTCTTGAAAAATGGCTTCAGGAATCACTGAAAAACATGGAAAAGGTCCTGCAACATACAAACAAGATGCCAAAAATGGCTTGAAATATCTGAACAGCTTCAAAGAGGAAGGACCATGAAGCATCCCATCTAGGTCCTCAGGAATGGCTTGAAGCATTTGTTAAGGGCATCCAGGATATCAAATAATCTAAGGAATCAAAAACAAGCAGGGGAAAGACGAAGGAGAGAGTGATTTGGGTAGAACCTGCTTGCTCTGAAAGAAACTGAAGGATAGATGGATGGCTTCAAACATCTTTAGCAAGTTCCAGGCAGCCTGGTTCTACTGCATCCAAAACAGATATGCAAGTATAGCTACAATCATCTCTGCAAAAACTCAGTCACGTATCTCCAGAAGAAGCCAGAAACAATCTGGAGGAATGGCTCTAGGAATCCAGAGAAAATGCCCTGAAGAATCCAAGCAATAGGTGGATGACTAGCTTGAGATACCCTTAAATGACTTCCATGAGGGAGGGCCTGAAACTCCCCATCCATTCCATCTTGATATATACTTGTATCTCATTTCTGCTGCTTCTACTGTTACTGCAATCAGGATGATTAAATGAACAAACTGGAAATGTATCAGCAAGTATTTATTCTTTTGGTTTTCCAGAACGTATTGGGCCTTTTTGGAGTGAGTGACATACTGTTTTACTAATGGACTACGGTATTCCAACATAGCAATAGCAATAGCAATAGCAGTTAGATTTATATACCGCTTCATAGGGCCCTCTCTAAGCGGTTTACAGAGTCATCATATTGCCCCCATAGTCTGGGTCCTCATTTCACCCACCTTGGAAGGATGGAAGGCTGAGTCAACCTTGAGCCGGTGAGATTTGAACTGCTGAACTGCAGATAACAGTCAGCTGAAGTGGCCTGCAGTACTGAACCCTAACCACTATGCCACCTCGGCTCTTACATGAGCTTCATAACCAATGAACCCTTGTCATCACGAATTTTGATTATCTAGATGCTTCCTTAAGTTGGGTGGGAGGATAAAAGAAAGAGAGTGGAGGAAAAAAGGAAAAGGAAATATGGAGAGATTGATATGGAGGAAGGAAAGGAAATAAGGAATCCAGAGAAAATGCCCTGAAGAAATCGTGCAATATGAGAAGCAGTAGCATGAGATCTGCGATCAAGATGACTAAATGAACAAACTGGAAATGTATCAGCAAGTATTTATTCTTTTGGTTTTCCAGAACTTCTTGGGCCTTTTTGGAGTGAGCGACATACTGTTTTCTTAACGGACTATGGTATTACAACATGAGCTTCATAATCAACGAACCTTTGTCATCAACAGTTGTGATTATCTAGATGCTCCCTTAAGTTGGATGGGGGGATGAAAGAAAGAGAGTGGAGGGAAAAAGGAAAAAGAAATAAGGAGAGATTGATATGGAGGAAGGAAAGGAAATAAGGGCCAAAGAACAAGCACAATTTATGCCAAAATGCCAAGAATGGATAGACAACGGTAGAGCACAGAGAAACAAAGCTTTGAAAGTGAAAAGGAATCAACCAAAATCAGGAGGGCTCCCTTGACTGCAGCATCGGTGGCATAACGATTCATCTTATGGGAAAGGGAAGGGGTGCATTATCAGGAAACCTCTCAAGACTTCCATGCCCATCAGACAGTTACAGACCATGGTCTGGTCCACAGTCTGGGCTATACACTCAGGGCCTTTGAGTATCATCATTACTACAGGTGGGTAACTTATGGGGTTCCCTGCAGCAGGATGGAGATCATGGGACCTGATGGTGTGGCAGCATGAACGGATTTCCAGAAAAATTGCAGACTACAGGAATCCTTTCAGCAGTTCCAAAAAGGTTGCACACCTGTTTGCACTACTCAGGTGATCCTGAGGATCAGGTAAACATCCAAGTGGTCTCAACAACTCTATAAAAGAATGCAAATGACCAGCTGTCTGCAAGAAATATCAATCCTCTCCTTCCCACCATCCAATCAGAGCTGAAGAAGCTTCTTGGATGAGAAGGGAAACATCTTCTAAGACTTGATTGGTTCTTCTATTTAATTTGCTTTCTGCAGGTACTTAATAAAGCCTGAAATCTCCTCATTAATTGGTGTGTTCATTGTGTTTGGATATCTTATCTCATTTATCCAGCCCCTGAGCCATTGCCTGATAGTTGGCGAAAAATACACACAGACAGACAAATAAACATATCTGATTTATCATATCAAATGTATTTTGTATTGGATTGGATTGGATTTATTCGATTTGTAAGCCGCCGTATTCCCCGAAGGGACTCAGGGCGGCTGAACAAAAGCCAAGGGAAGGGGAACAAATACAGAAAAGTTTGGCCTAATCTGTGGGATCGAATGGGTCTATGGGAGGTAATTGGCAGGAGGCAGTCTCTCAAGTACCCAGGTCCAATACCATGTAGGGCTTTATAAGTGATGACTAGCACCTTGAAGCGTATCCGGAGACCAATAGGTAGCCAGTGCAGCTCGCGGAGGTTAGGTGTAACATGGGTGTACCGAGGTGCACCCACAATCGCTCGCTGCATTCTGGACCAGCTGATGTCTCTGAACACTCTTCAAGGGCTGCCCCATGTAGAGCGCATTGCAGTAGTCCAGTCTTGAGGTCACAAGGGCATGAGTGACTGTTGTACGATCCTCCTGGTTCAGGTAGGGACGCAATTGGTGCACCAGGCGAACCTGGGCAAATGCCCCCCTGGTCACAGCCGACAAATGGTGATCTAAGGTCAGCTGTGGGTCCAGGATGACTCCCAAATTGTGAACCCTGTCTGAGGGGCATATAATTTCACCCCCCAGCCTGAGAGATGGAATACCTAGCCAATTTGTGGGAGGAAAAAACACAAGCCACTCGGTCTTGTCAGGATTGAGAGCCAGCTTGTTCACCCCCATCCAGACTCTCACATCCTCCAGGCACTGACACATCATGTCAACCACTTCACTGAGCTGGCACGGGGCAGACAGATACAATTGAATATCGTCCGCATACTGGTGGTATTTTATCCTGTGCCGTCGGATGATCTCTCCCAGCGGCTTCATGTAAATGTTAGACAGGAGGGGGGACAGGACCGACCCCTGCGGCACCCCATAATTAAGGGGCCTAGGGGTTGACCTCTGTCCTCCAACCAACACCAACTGCGACCTGTCCGAGAGGTAGGAAGAGAACCACCGAAAAACGATGCCTCCCAACCCCACCTCTCGCAACCGCCGCAGCAGGATACCATGGTCGATGGTATCGAAGGCTGCTGAGAGGTCCAGGAGCACCAGAATGGAGACCTGGCCCCCATCTCTGGCTCTCCATAGATCATCGGCTAGTGCGACCAAAGCAGTTTCCATGCTGTACCCAGGCCTGAAACCAGATTGGAAGGCGTCTAGATAATTGGTTTCTTCCAAGGACGGCTGGAGCTGAGAGGCCACCACTTTCTCAACAACCTTCCCAACAAAGGGGAGGTTGGAGACTGGACGATAGTTATTTAAAACAGCTGGATCCAAGAATGGTCTCTTCAGTAGGGGTCTCACCACCGCCTCCTTTAAAGGGGGGGCAAGGACCCTTCCTGGAGAGACACGGTCACTATTGCCTAGATCCAGCCCCGTGTCACCTCCCTGCTGTTCGTGACCAGCCAGGAGGGACACGGGTCCAGTACACATGTGGAGGCACTCACTGCTCCGATGGCCTTGTCCACTTCCTCAGGAGTAACAGACTGGAAATCAATCCAACGATGTCATTCAAGACCCTCCCCTGGTACCTCGGCTGGCTCTGTGCAATTGGAGTCCAGGTTTGCCCAAAGCCGAGCAACTTTATCCATGAGAAATTGGATGAACTCCTCAGCCTTACCCTGTAGGGGAGTGCCCGTATCCCTTCCTTTAAGGAGGGAGCGGGCTATCCTAAACAAGGTGGCTGGGTGTGACTCAGCGGAAGCAATCAGAGCGGCAATATGAGTGCTCGGTCTGCCTCGGACTTACTGGATCACCAGCGGCGCTCTAGGCATCTCTTTTGGCGCTTCAGAGTATCAGGTATAATGCCAAGTGCCGTCTGAAAGCCCATAGGGTCCATAAGGCGCCTGGGGTGGAACCACCTAATCTGTTCCTCCTCCCTATAGTGGGGGATTGGCCTCTGAAAGTCAAGCCTCAGTAGGCAGTGGTCCGACCATGACAGGGGCAAGATCTCAATACCCCTCAGACCAATATCGCAACTCCAATGCTCCTAGAGAAATACGAGGTCAAGTGTGTGATCCGCCGAGTGGGTCAGATCCCGAATTACTTGGGTCAAGCCCATGGCTGTCATGGAAGCCATGAACTCCTGCGCCCCATCAGAGTGCTCGCCGAGCGAAGGCAAGTTGAAATCCCCCAGCACCATAAGCCTGGGGAACTCAACTGCCAGCTCGGCTACTGACTCGAGGAGCGAGGGGAGAGCTGCTGTGACACTGTTGGGAGGCAGGTACATTAGCAGCAAGTCCACTTGACCCCTAGGGTCCAACTTCACCAGCAAGGACTCATACCTGACATGCTCCAGAGCAGGGATCCTACGAGGAACTAAAGACTCTCGGATAACCAGGGCCACTCCCCCACCCCTTCTCTGGGGTTGCGGCTGGTGAAGCACCTAAAAACCCTCTGGGCACATCTCGGTGAGGAGGACACATCCCTGGCAAGCCCTTCGAACCATACATTCCAAGGCTGGAGGTTAAACCAGGCACCCCTAACACTTCTGCAGAGCACTCAGTGTAGGAGGTACCAGGTTATAGTCCCAGCCTTCTCAGACGTACTGACTCATACAAGCAAACACTCCCCCACGACAATTTAAAAAACACAAATACAGCTATATGATAAAAGTGGGTACATACATACAGCACAATCACACCTCAAGCACTCACCATACGTTAAAATGCACGGAGCACTGCGATAGTGTGCTATCAAACAGTGATGTAAAGATGGAGAGAGAACTGCTCCACTCCTCTCCCTCCTCTATGTCCCGGAGAGATGTTCACGGCCACCAGACCAAAAGTCGATAGTGTACAGGGCAGTCGTACGTTGTAAAAGGTAAGGCATAAAAGTCTGATGTTTGCAGGTAACAATCGTTCAGTCTTACCCCTCTTAGAGTCCAAAGGAAGGTCAGCGGACCACGTGCACAGAAGTCTCTTTCCTGAGATTAAATAAGGTCCATAGTCTGGGGGGCCAAAATCTGAAACTGGCCTGAGCCGTTCTAGGAGGGGGGGGAGAGAGCACTGATTTTTCCAAAACCAAGTCCTCGCCCTTGCGGCCGCCATCCTCTATCGCTCCTAATCCCAACCCATCCCGACCATGACAGGGGCAAGATCTCAATACCCCTCAGACCAAGATCGCAACTCCAATAACAAAGTAAATTTACAATCAAACAAAGGAGACCTGACAAACTTTTAGAAGTAATTGTGGCAAGAGACCAGGATCTCTGGTAAAACAGTCTCTCACCAGAAATCAACTGTATCCATAAGGTATCTGGGGCGATCCACCAGAATGGGTCTGGCCTTGCGTCGGCAGCCAAAACCAGGCAGCAGCACTCCCGAACCATCAAGTCACACTCTGGCATATGCCAAGGATAGGAAGCGTTGCTTGGTTTTCTGCCCAGTGACCTCCCTTTCTGAGGAAAGATGCTGGAGAGGAGCACAAGCCCCTTGCCACTGCTCTCCCCATGTGAAACGGAGTGCATCGTCTCCATGCCAGGAGCAGCCTTCCTCCCAAGACGTTTTTCTAGAAACCAGAGTTGTGGGCTCACTTGCTGATTCCACAGCAAAGACAGCTAGTATTTGGGCCCCAGGAAAGAAAGCCTTCCGTTCCTTTCATTCTAGGTTAAGCTGAAAGAAAAGAGCTCACAAAGGGCCACATAATACTATATTACACCCACTCCTGCAGAATGATCTCACCTAATGGTTTCATCTACTGTTGGGATTAAAAAGGAGCAGCAACAAACTCTGGACACTCAGACCATGCTATTTATATGCTTGCGCAGTGCTTGGAGGCTTTGAATTTCAACATAGGGAGGAACGGGGTCCACCCACCTCAACCCTGGCTCTCAGTGGGGTAAGCGCTCCCCAAAAGACAGCCACTATTGGTTTTCTCCAGACTCACAACTATTGCTCCAGGAGTGGCTGGTAACTGCCTTTGCACAGAACTATCTCCTGCAGCCATTCTTGGACTGAAAGGAATGCTCACAGTCTGTCACAAATTGGTCCTTTCACAGTTGGAGTCATGCAACGGGCTGTACAGCTAGTCTTGCTATGGAAACTTTCTGGTTTTTTCTTAGGCACAAAACAAAGTCCTGGGCATCACTTTTCAAGCCACAAATACAGAGATCCAGGATACGTGCCTCTCTCTGAGGGTACATGCCCACCTGACCATGTCAGATAAGGGGGGTCCCTCTTGGCCCCTTCGCTTAGATGTTGTCACCCAGTGAAACCTAGTTAGCGCATCTTTCCCATAGCTGCCCTGCCCTGTGAAAGAGGATTATGAGATCCAGCAACCTATCTCCATCCCTTTACTGGGTGGTAAGGAGACTGCAAACAGCTGGTTCTTTCCCCAATACATGGGGTAGGTTGAGACTACAGTCCAGAAGGTGTGGTGGTGAAGGGTGGGAAATGGTTTCGCAGGTACCGTACGGTGTACATTTTGTAGTTACTATCATTTTGTTGGCTTTTATATTTTATTGTTATGCACTGACCCATCAGGCATATTGTGTATAAGATGTATGTCCACATCAGTCTCTTAAAACGAATGAGTTCAGATTCTGGGTTCTTTTGGTCTCTGGTATGGTTCCCTGCATTTACTTGGATCTGCAGGGGAAGAATTTCTGTGGTTTTAAAGACTGATTCTAAAATGGCAAAAACTCTGACCGATTAGCATTGTGTATGTTATAGTTGAGCCCTTTCTGGCATATTGTGCTTCCCAGTAGAGAATGGTCAACTGGGTGTGTAGACTATTCATTTGGGCTCATTTGCCTCTTTGTTTGTGAAGTTTAGCTTGAGTAGTTTGATTTGGAAGTTTTGTTTTCCTTTTTTTTTTTTTTGCTTAGAGATTGAGTCATGACAGTGTCAACATTGTTGGGTTTGTTCCAGTTGCTCCTTGAGGTTGTTTATTGTGCATCACCATAAAACACACATCAACTAAGTAGATTAAGAGGACAAACCAGAGGCCATCTACAACCTGTGGAATAAGAGCCCCTATGTAGGACAGAGAGATAGACTGCATCCATAAACATCAACTGGCTGTCAGAAGACACATACAGACAAAAACCCCTTAATCTTACAACACATAAACAGACTCAATTATAGTTTCAATTGGGAAACTTTGACCATCCTAGACCAAGCCAAATCCAAAAATGCTAGAGGATTTTCAGAGACATTACCACAATGGGAAGGGACCTTGTAGGTCATCTAGTTCAACCCTCCTCACACACACACAAGCAGGAGACTCTACTCAGATGACAGTTGAGTCCCTTCTTGAAAGCTTCCAGTGATGAAGCTTCCACAACATCTTAAGGCAAGCTATTCCATTGGTTTATTGCTCTCACTGTCAGAAAATGTCTCTTTATTTCCAGGTTGAATCTCTCCTTGTTCAGTTTCATCCATTATTTGTTGTCTGACCTTCAGGTGCCTTGGAAAACAGCTTGACCCCCTTGTCTCTGTGGCAGCCCCTCAAATATTGGAACACTGCTATCATGTCTCCCCTGGTCCTTCTCTTCACTAGACATTGAGCCATCCAGCAATGGACACATAGAGATAAATCACATTTACACATCATTCAAAAGAGACAATAAAAAAGGCTAAGAAAGAAACAAAAAGACTAGAATGAATCCTCTCCAGTAGTCTACACCCTTTTATGCAGGGATTAATACCAAACAACCAAACTGAAAAAAATATCTTAACCAAGGAGAAAATCATACCCCCAACACTGACATGGCAAATTATAAGTAGTCCTCAATTTATGGCCATAATTCAGACTAGAATTTCTATTGTTAAGGAAGGCAGTTGTTAGGTGATTCAAACCCAATTTTATGACTTTTTTCCCCATGGTTCTTAAGTGACAATGGTAGACCAAAGACAAAAAGGGATGACCAAGATTGTATATGACATACACCTAACCTATAGAGCAGCTCACTGAATCAAAGAGATCCTTGGGAACTAGGAATTATGCCAGTGAGAGCTGAATGATTCAGGAAGATAACCATCAAAGTTAAAGAGTCCTCAATGATAGCCTATCAAGAAATCTCAAGCCAATGGAATATGTTTGAGGACTGACAATAGCATATTTGGCAAGGGAAAAAAGAAAGAAAGAAAAACAAGAACTATTAGAGGAAGAACTTTTAAAATGGGAAGCGGATCTGCAAAAAGATCTATAAAAAAACAAAATAAAGGAAAAGAGGGATTCGAGAAAACATAAACTTAATTTGATGACACCAGAAGAAATGGTTCAGAAAATTAAAACAGCTAAACAACTTTTTTTTTGACAACGCAAACAAGCGTAGTTAACCCACAAACTAAAAAAAAGAAAAGGAGAAGAGAATAATGCATTAATTGCAAGATGAAAAGGGAAACCTACAACACTGGAGGGAAGAAAAAAAATATAATACAAAATTTCTTTTAGTATTATACAGCCATGAAATCATACCCACAAAATAACATTGAACAATACTTAAATAACATGAATTTTTTAAAAAATTGGGGAGACCAAAAGAGAAATGTTAAATGGAAAAATTACAATGATGGAATTATCAGAGGCAGTGAAGATCCCCAAAAAATAACAAGACACCGAGCCCAGATGGAATACCTGTTGAATTCTATAAGAACTTACAGGAACCAATAGAAACAGTAATCCTGGATTTGTATAATGAAGCACTTACAGAGACTAAATTACCAAAAACATGGACGGAAGCATACATAGCATTTATACCCAAAGAAGATTTGGACCATCAAGAAATAAAAAAATTACAGACCCATTTCATTATTGAATACAGACTAAAAAATGTTTACATCTATAATTGCAGAATGATTTTAAAAAAATACTAAAACTATTCACGCAGATCAAAATGGATTTCTACCGAAACGACAATTGAAAAATAATATGAGAATAATTATAAACACACTAGAATATTATTAAGCACAGTCCAGGAAATAAGTTGCACTGATTTTTTGGGAGGTCCAAATGACCTTTGACAACTTGAATTGGCCATTCATTACTACACAATTAAAAAACAGGGAATTTGGAAGGAAATTTATGAAGATGGTAGAATCAATATATTCAATTCAAATGGCAAAAGTACTAATAAATGAAGATGTTACAGAGAAATATAATATTTTGAAAGCCTTAAGACAAGGATGCCCCCTATCACTCTTATTATTTATTTTAACCTTAGAAGGGCAACTAACGGAAATTAGACGGGAACAAGAAATAAAAGGACTATAAATTAAAAAAGAAGAATATAAAGTCCAGGTGTTTGCAGATGACTTAGTATTCATTTTAGAAGAACCATTAGAAATGGGGTGCAAATTAATAAGAAAAAATAGAGGAATTCGGCAAAGTGGCAAGACTTAAAATCAGCAAGAGCAAAACAAAGATCATACCCAAAAAATCTTACTAAAAAACAAGGAAGAGAATGGGAAGAAATAATGGGCATGCAGATAACAAAAAAGTGAAATATTTAGGAATTTGGTTAACAGGAAAATGTCCAACAATCAAAGAAGATGACTATAGCCAGTCTAAGGATCGAAGGTTCAAATGTGAAATTAATACACAGGGATCACATTTGAGCTAACATTCCTTTCCTACTAAGAGCAGAGAGGGAGCCAAGTCTGTTCTGTAGGCCGTCACTCCTCAGAATGTTGTTGCAGCAAACTGCCATTGTCTGATTCTTTACTCTGTTGTTAGGCAACTAACCTAATGGAACTTTCCATATGCTCTCCTCTCTCCTTTCATGGGCCATGACTGGTCAATGCTTCAGGAGCCAAAATAAAACAGCCAAAGGGACAAAGCACAACCTAATCTTGCCCCCTTCTGGATGTAACATTGTTTAGTTAGATCACCCTTGATCATAATTTGAACCTTTTTGAGAGGTATATATTGACTTAATTCCTTGAATAAAATTGTTGTCAAAGTGCATAATTTCCCGAAGTTTGAACAAAAAAGACCAATTCCATTCAAAAGCTTTCTCTGCAAAACGTGCCTTGTTTTTATGTTGTAAATATCCTATGGCATCCAATAAGGTTTTCTTTGATTAACAGAACAATAGAGCTGGAAGAGACATTGGATGACTTCTATTCCAACCCACCCTGCTCAAGAAGAAGACCCGACACCAATCTCTTCTTAAAAATCACCAGTGATGGTGCAGCCACGACTTCTGGAGACAAGGCATTCCACTGATTAATTGATTTGGAAGTTCTGAAATAGGCTGAATTCAGATCCCCCATCAAATTCAAAACCACTAAAACCATTTCTGGGATTCTCACCCAAAAAGCAGATGAGACCACCACGTATATGAGGAACCATGGGGAATTTAGGGTAAAGGTTTGCCATTCACTTTTGGTATCAGAACTATGATACCCTCATTTTGGTGTCATGAGGGCATCCCTTGTCCCCCTTCATATTCAAAGGTGCCCAGTTCTTGTGAGCCATATAAGGTTCATCCCCAGCACCTAGATAGATAAAACATTAAGGCTGTGTCATGAACAGTGACGTGCGGTGAGGTTTATGGCTGGTGAGGCACTGATGTCACACACACACACACACACACACACACACACACGGAAGATGACACTGAAATTAAGACACCCCCCCAAAAAACATTAGGGCAACACCTCCCCCCAACCATTTATGATCAACCTCTCAACAAATCTAACCCAATTTCCCCTTTTAAAAACTTTGACAAAAATGGTGACTGGAGGCTTCATTTTCCATTCAACTGAGTAGGCTCAGGACTAGGATTTGATGCAAAAAGCGCCATTGAAAAGTATCATACCAAGACTCCAATATGGTTATTCTAATCCAACGGGGGAAATGGGAGCCGCTTCAAGCGGAGGAGCCGAGAACAGCATTGGCCTTCTTTTTGCTCTCGTATTAAGGAAGACCTGCCTATGACGCCAGTCCCAAACCAGCGCAAGTGAACTGGAGGGCTTCAAATGTGGAAAACTCTCGGGGAGAGGAATTGGGGTCCGAGGGCTCACTTGCGTCTCAGAAAAAGCGGGAGGGAAGGAATAAGACAACCACCACCACCTCCGGCCTTTAGCTGCACCTGAGGGCAGGACGCAAAGGGCCTGTCGGCCTCTGAGGGCCTTCCTCAGGCTCTTCCCACACCACTTTCCCTGGAGCAGCCACCGCGTGTGCCTTTGTCGCGGCAAAGCAGCCTCGCCCCGGCTTTTTCAATGTATCCTCCCTTGCTAATTCCGGGTTTCGTGGCTCCAGGGCGGTCGGTGGTCTCCGCCTTGCAGACACCTGCAGCTTTCTTTTCTGGCATGCGGTGTTTAAGTCTCTCTCCCCCCCGACTTCTCTCGCTCTCTGGCGCAACTCGCTTGCTTACCTCCTTTCTCTTTGTCCCTTTCATTAAACAAATACAGCTGATCCGGCCCGGGCCCCTCCGCATGTGCCAGATGAATAAATCTCACGCCTCGACTGCAGTCGCCTTTCTGCCCCGCCGCTGTGTTTGCTTATTCTCCCTGCAGCTGTGGGGTTGCTAGAGAGAGAGAAATGACCCATAGGCTGGCTTGCTTAGGATTGCTAGTTGTGCAATCCCCCTCAGCCCCTTTGAAAGCCCCGGTTGCATGAATGGCCAGCCGGCCCAGAAGGCATGCCAGCACTTTAGAGTGCCGGCAGGGCTCAGCTGCCATTCAGTGAAACATGCCCTGGTTTGTGGCCGGGCGGCATGCTTGCACTTTAAAGTCCATGCCGCCCGGCCACAAACCAGGACATGTTTTGCTCTATGGCGCGCCAAGGCGGCATGGCTTTAAAAAATAAAAATGAAAAATAAAAAAATGAAAAAAATGAAAAAATGATGAAAAATGAAAAATAATGAAAAATTAAAAATAATGAAAAATGAAAAATGAAAATAGATGTGCCAGCCCGTGGGCCAGCAGAGGCAGCTAAAAAAAAATCCGCAGACACATATACACATTATAAAAACAAATTACAATTGCTTACATTACAAATAAATTGATTTCCTCCCCCCACCCCCTCCCTCTGACCCACATACCTTCCAGCTGCTTCAAAAATGCTAGATTTAGTCTAGCCAGGGCCAGGCAGGCTAGGCTAGTTGCTGCTAGAGTCACCACGTGGATGACTCTGCTTAAATGTTTTTAAAAAGCCTCTAGACAAAGTGCCCTCTGCAGAAGGAGGCGGGAGAATCACTTGCCTCATTTGCATATGGAATTTTTTGCTTTTTAATCCTTGGTTAACTCTTAAAAGGCAAAAAATTCCTTATGCAAAGGACGCCCATAGTTCTCTAGCCTCCTCCTACTAACTGCACTAAGCAGACTCAGAGTCACTATGACTTAGAGTCTGGGAGCAACTACCTTGGCCTTTTTAATTAATTTAAAAATTGTTTCCTTTTCCTCAGGAGACTGGTGAGGCCCGCCTCCCCTGCCTCTAGTGACTGCATGTCACTGAGTCTAACTATGCCCACAGCATAGTGGAGTTTGATTCTGACTGGCTCAAGGTTGACTCAGGCTTCCATCCTTCCGAGTCAATAAATTAGGAGCCAGATTGTTGGGGAAAATATGCTGAGATTTGTAAACCTCAGAGACTGCTGTAAAGCACTATGGAATCGTAAAGTATAGTGTAAGTGCTATTACTGTGTATCCACATATTGTCATTGGCCATGATTCAGATTCAGAAACTAACTTTGACTGTCACAACATTGCTTCAACTGAGCCTGTAGATTGTCAGCCTCAGGAATCCTGAAGCCATAATTCATGGAAAGAGCATGATCAATTACAGGTATTTTCTGATCAGCTGCAGCAATTGGATATTGAGGCACAATTCTCAAGCCATAGGCCTTAATGAACGTGGTGATGAGCAGAACAACACCATTTAATGAGACTCCTTACTAGACAAGATGAGGCCCAAGTAACTCCAGCCAGCTACCAGATAGATTTATGTAGCTGTTTTGCCTTCAGCATTTGTTGAATTCAAGTGTTTGGAATCCCAAGTCATGACTGTTATTCCTGAATTCCTTTGCTCTTGAACCCTTGATTATGGGACTGGCTGACTATAGGAATAGGCTCTATCATTCCTGGAATGAATTTGGACAATTTCATTGCTGGTTGGATTTCAAACATACTTATCTGGCAAGCATTCTTTGCACAGATATTGATTTGTGATCTTGTTATCTGCTTAGCTGTAGTAAATAACTCCTTAGCAACTGTGTGTGTGTGGGGGGTGCATGTACCTCAGGGGTGGGTTCCTGCCAGTTCTAAACTCTTCTATAGAAGAGGTTCTACAAATCTACAGTGCCGTTTAGAACCGGTTCCAGCTCCCCCCCCGTCCGCACATCATCAAAATGTTTGTTTATTATATTTGTTTGTTTGTTTATTATATTTATATGCTGCCCTTTTCCCCCGAAGGGGACTCATGAAGTGCGAGAGGAGGAATTCTGGAAGTTGAAGTCAACAATCTTAAAGCTGTCAAGTTTGAACATCCCTGGGGTTTTTTTTCTAAATGGTTAGGGGTGCAAGGGTCTTGTAACTTGACAGCTTTAAGACTTGCACACTTCAATGCCAGAGTTCTTGAGCCAACATTTTGGTAGCTAAGCAAGAGCGTTGTTAAGTGAGTTTCACCTCATTTTACAAGTTGGCTATGCCTACCCAGTGGCTGACAAGCCACTCCCACCCAGTCGCATGGCTGGAAAGCCACTCCCACCCAATCACATGGCCAGGAAGCCACTCCCAGAAAGCAGGCCAAACCTACAGAAGAGGTTCTTAAAAAAATTTGAAACCCCCCACTGATGTACATGCACACACACACATTATCTGAGACAAATCTCATGTGATTCAGAGTCATACGTCAGCATACTTTATGTGTCGGTAATTATGTATGTATGGAATCATTTATTTTGTCATTATTAGTCTCCTAAATTTTTTCTGTCATTCATTTATAAATTGCATTGGAGAAAGGGATTTATATATTTGAATAGTGAATACACTGAATAACAACAAATCCTGTCTGCACTTAATATACTTGCTAATGAAACTGTGATATGGAGAATGAACCCAAACATAGAAACATTGAAAAACATACTGAAAAAATGTACACCTGCTGGTATAGAATAAATGTAAAGGTTTACCAGGTGAAAGATACTAGATGCCTTTTGCTAAGTCTACAAATTGGCTATCCATTGCTTGCTGAACAGCTAGCTAGAATTCATTCAAAAAGTTTCAGAATGCTAAACACTAATTGCTAATATAATAGAAAGACTGGATTGTAATGGAACAAAAAGGAAAGAAAAAGAAAAAAAAAGAAAAACTGAATATTCCAGTGAGATGTGTGTCCCATTCCATATTTACACGTAGTACTAATTTAACATTACTTGAAAGTGCTTATTCAGTTTTAAATAGAGATAAAGAGAATCTGGCCATCATAAAATGTTGTAGACCCCCCCCCCCCCAGCAGTTACATTACCACATTTTGGATGATCGGCAACCTGTTTTCACTTTTGACTGGTTGCCAAGTGCCCCATAATTATGTTATTACCATTGGCAATCATCAGAATAACAGAGTTGGAAGGACCTTGGAGGTCTTCTAGTCTAACCCGTTACTCAGGCAAGAAACCCTATACCCATTTCAGACAAATGGTTGTGCACTCTCTTCTTTAAACCTTCCAGTGTTAGAGCACTCACAATTTCTGGAAGGAAGTCATTCAACTAATTAATTGTTCTGTCAGGAAATTTATCTTTAGTTCTAGATTGCTTCTTGCCTTGATTAGTTTTCATCCACTAATTCTTGACCACTCTCTTCTTTGTGGCAGCTCATTAGATATTGGAACACTGCTATCATGTGTAATCCCTAGACCTTCTTTTCCTTAAACTAGACATACTCAATTTCTGTAACCACTCTTTATATGTTTTAGCCTCCAGTCCCATAATCACCTTTGTTGCTCTTTTCTGTATTCTTTCTAGAATCTCAACATTTTTTTGAAATTGTGGCAACAAAAATGGGAAGCAGTGTTCCAAATGTTGTCTTACAAGGCATTATAAAGTGGTATTAACACTTCATATGATCTTGATTCTATTTCTGTTTTAAGGGAGCCTAGTACTGAATTGGCTTTTTTTGGCAGCTGCAGCACATTGCTAGCTCAAATTTATGTGATTGTCCACTAGGACTCCAAGATCCTTCTTACAGTTACTACTGTTGAACCAAGTATCACCTATTTTATACCTGTACATTTGGTTTTTCTTGCCTAAATGTAGAACCTAACTTGTTTCACCATTGAATTTCATTTTGTTAGATAGGACTCTATGTTCAAGTCTGTCAAGATCCTTCTGTATATTAAGCTAATCTTCTGGAGTGTTGGCTATTCCTGCTAGCATAGAGTCATCTGCAAATAATCAATGAAGAACCCTGCAAGGAAAGTTTCAAGGTATTGCCAGCTGCCAAAAAAAGATGCTCTTTCATCTTTGGAGGCTAGCTGAAAGAACTGCCTGCCAAGAGGAGCTGAACTCTGAGATCCAGGGCTCCATTCCTGCAGACTATTGGAGACATTCTCTTCTGTTCATGGAGAGAATGAACTTCTCCACTAGGTTGAAGAAGCAGAGCCCCATATCTGCAGTCTTTTCCCCTATGTGTGTGGAGGGGAACATCTCAGAAGGACTTCAGAAATTAGATCTTCCTAATCAGATCTTCCCAATCTAAGCTGCATTCCGGCAGGAGTTTGAAGGAGTTCCCTCTCTGCACATGGAGGGAGCTGAAATCCTTTGACATTCTGTCTGTTGAATGGACTGGAGATTGCTTAACAGCTGTAGCCATAAGTGCTGTCCATTTTGCTCAATAACCAAAATTCCAAACTTAATTATAGTTGTAAATTGAAGACTATTTCAGTTTATAAATCTTTTTATTCTATTCTCTTATTTTTTATTTCTTTTCCCTCGTTTTACTTGTTTGTACCTAGAAGTATCTAATAAATTTATATAGTTCTGCATAGTAAAAAAAAAAAAGCATACGTCAAGAGGCTTCAATCACAATCATATGTGTGCAGAATGTTTTGTTTCTCAGTAGCTTACCAATGGATCGGTTTTGCCACAAATATAAATATTCATTTCTCCGTGGTGACAAAACTGTCACTTGGGCAAAACTGCAATGAGCAAACAGGCATCTTTTCTGTCTTAAGTTTCAGCTATGAGCAATGGAGTGAAACCTGCCAGCATGGGTTGAAAGACCAATGACAGTTCATTTTATTCTTATCAGGAAAGCAATATCTTGCCCGCTTACATGGGAAGAGAGATTTACCGAATCACATTGCTGAGAGAGAAATAGAAGTTTGAACAAACAGTTGTCAAAAGGAAAGATCTTCTGATATAAACCAGACGTGGTGGCACTGTAGAAAACATATAGAAACAACTCTCAAGAGAGTTTGCAGTTTCAGTTGAAAGTTATCAGGTGTATCAGATTTAAATGATTTGGCATCACAAGACTGTTAGCTAGATAGCAGCTGAGTTTCTAGACATCTGCAGCTGAGTTTTTGCACAAGCAACTAAAAAAAAAGAATAGACAAATAGACAAAATAGGACAATTTTGGCTAAACAACCACTCCCAAATTAGGCTGTAGAATCCAAAAACTTAATAGCAATTTTGAGGTAAACCAGAAAGCTGTGCCATTTTCAGAATATTGCCATGCAATTCTCTGAAGAATAGATTATATTAATGAAACAAGCATATTTTAAGGTAAAAAAAGGCTCTTAAAATACATTTGGGGAAAAAACAAGTAGGAAGAAAAAGACATACAAAATATATGGACAGTTTTATGCTGATTTTAGTTAAAGTTGCAAAGTGATACAGAAATGGAATACCAAGAATTGATGGTGAAAAATAAGATTTAGTCCCATTCCAAAGTGGGTTTTAAATGTCAGAAATGCACCTTGAATTGCACCCAAAAGCAAACTAGTATCCATTGAAGCTCACAGAGCAGAGCTTTTATGTATGAATACACATTAAGAGGCAGAGGAAACTTCTCATTTCACTGCATTTTACACCAGCTTCCAGATATACTTCAAGAACAAGCCTATGTGGTGCATGTTACAGTAGACTAATTAGGAGATGACCAGGATATGAGCAACTGAGCAGAGTCTCATGATTTAGGAATGGGTGCAATTGGTGCAGAACATAATTGTGTAAAGGCTTTCTTGGCATCACTCAAGCATCCCATTGTCCAAATAATTGTCCTAGCTCTGCATAAGAGCGTCACAAATGCACAAACTGTTACCTTCTACTTTTAAATATCTTTGAGCATTCTTTGTAGTTCCATCAAAGATAAGGTATCTATGATGTAAATTATTCCTCAGGTCCACCAGATTAGAATATGTTTTGCCTTCTTGTCTACCTGATGCTTTGATATAAAGGGAAATTCCACTAAACATAACAAAACAAAAATAATCCCAAACAGAAGACGTCAGCAAGAGCTAAACTGACAACTATGGAGATAGAATCCATATTTTTCTGTTGATCAGGTGCAACAGATAACCTTTGCTCATTTCTCCTTCACTTTCCAGCTCCTGCTGTGATCTCCAGCCTTTATCTAAGGAAAATACAGTCCTCTCCATGTTTATGTTTTGTGTGTGTGTGTGTGTGTGTGTGTGTGTGTGTGTGTGTGTGTTTCTGTATGTAAACTGAAAGGTTAACTCTGACAAGAGATTGGAAGTAGACAGTCAATGCAACTGGACTTTTTTTTGTTTATTTGAAACATTTCACTGCTTATCCAAGTAGCTTCTTCAGTCTGAGCAAGATCGTTAGGGGGACCTTTTATATGTCCTCCAGGGGTTTTTCATGTCTCACCTAATCTGAATAGGCTCCTCAGGTGAATAGGCAGATCCTCATTGGGATGTAAATGTTCCAATTCTTGAATCTTTAGGTGGGTTGCTAAATATGGCCTCCCTGGTGAACCTGTGATCGTAATCTTCCTGGAGACTCATGAAAGAACAGGTTGTGTCTTAGGCCTCCACCTCTATTGAGGGAAGGATTTTCCACTTTGACATAAATGGATTCCTTCACTCCTCTCTCAAACCATTTTTTTTTCTATTTAGGAAATTTTAGCCAAGGAGCCGAGGAAAATGCCACGATACAATTGTTATTCCAAGAGTTTAGGAATCCTATTTACAAGGTTAACAGTATGAGAAAAATCATTAATTGTATATGTCTCTTCTTTTATCATGGTGTCAAAAAATGACTAATTTGAGCACTAGTATACCAAATTGTTATTTAGAGTTTGAATTAAATTCCAGTTTATGGTAGTTATGGGCATATATAAATACTATAATGAAACACATCTGACACATATAAATATATCCACAAATATGCATTTTGCATAGAATTATTTTAATATAACAGTCTTCATTCTCTCATTCTGTTTATTGCACAGAGTCTACTTAAAATCCTTTTTGATCCTTAAAATCTTTTTTACCATTCAAAAAGCCAATAGGTTTATATTTTCAGGGAGCTTTTTAGTTTGAATACCAACTTCATTGGACAGAAAAGTTAAGATTCACATAACTTGTAAATCCCACTTAAGCTGCAGAAACAATCTTGTATTTTAAGAATATTTCTTGCAATCTTTTCCTTTTAGCATTCATAGCAATTGTATCAATGACAGGGAGGTTTTATTAAAAAAAACTAAAGGTATTTAAGCCATATACCAACCTTTTCATAATATAAATATAAGTTGAGTGACTGCATAAATCTGATGATAGAGGATAGAGATGGATGGATGGATGGATGGATGGATGGATGGATGGATGGATGGATGGATGGATAGATAGATAGATAGATAGATAGATAGATAGATAGATAGATAGATAGATAGATAGATAGATAGATAGATCTAAAGAATTTCCAGATACTTGAGAAAAAATCCTAAAGCTCATCAGAAAGAAATTGTTTCCCTGGGCATTATGCCCAGAAAGCAAATGTTCATTTTACTGATTCTATTTTTATGCCATTAAAACTCTTTCAATCTAACCTGAATTTTTCACCTGCAATCAGAAGACCTTTATAAAATTTAAAATTGGAGGGGGAGAGCATAAATTTTCAATGGGAGAATATCATAAATCTTGTCCACTTCTTCACTCTTAAAAAAGATTGTTACATACTTTGGGGAAAAACTTGTTCCAAAGTACAGCTTAATGGTCCAGCAGAATGCCATATGAATAGTTATTCGTATTAGTATAGACTTCCATTTCATGTTTTAAATCTGTTACCCTCACCTTTTAAAAAAAGAAAATAAAAGGTTTCCATTCTTATTTTGTAACTGTTAAGCCCAGAGTTTGAAAGACTAAAATTATTCCTGGTAAACCACTATGCAATTGGAGCTGTGGATTATCAAAGTCCTGCTGAGTTTTCAAAGATGACTCCAGAGCATTATAATAGGTCATTTAAAGCTTCAATAGGAATGTTTTCCTTCACCTTTTCTCCAAGCACCTTAACAAAATTACTTTGTGAAGCGCTGCCTCTTTTTCCATTTCTAAAAGCAACCATGTATTTTACTTTGAGATGCTTTAAAGTTGTCATCTATCAATTTTAGTAAAATGGATGGGGCTTCAGCTCGTGCCCTGCACATACACAGAGTTCCAGTCTAACTATACCAGATAGCTTCTATAAGTGCCAGAAGATTGATTTGCCATCAAGGCAGAATATTGGCAAGAGATCAATTGCATCTTAGAAGGATGTGGAAGGTTGAGCTTGCCATACTCATCAAGAACACTTGAAACTAGTTCAAAGAAGAGAAAGTAGTAAATATCAAAGATGAGTATACAGTTCAGAAGTGAGGATAGAGAAAGTGGTCCTACAGCCAGAAACCAAAAGATAGGACATAGGGAAAGAAATAGACAAGACGATATGAGAGGCAAGCCAGTAAGGAATGCCAACTCTAGACCAAGGTGGTTTTATACCAAAATGCACAAAAACTGGGGAACATGAATTGGAAATCATAGCACAGAAAAATAAATACAATGTCACAGGCAGTAGTGGGTTCCTACCAGTTCAGACTGGTTGGCAGAACTGGTAGTGGTTTGGCGGGCTGGGTCATTGAAACTGACAACGACCCAGGCCTGCCACACCCCTAGCCAGTTCTCCAGGTAGCGCCTACAGTGCCACCATCTTGTTTTTTGCTTCTGCATATGTGCAGAACGTTTTTTATTGTGCCCTGCATGCGCACACAGCACACATCAAGCACCCACACAGCACGCACATGAGCAAACAGGCAGTAGTGCCTGCTGGAACTCACCTCTGTTCACAGGTATTATTGTAACATATCATGATACACAGGAGTGGTGCATAGTGTTGGAAAGCCACAGCTTATATAAAACAAATAGGGTCTACAAAAAGGGGAGAGGAAGTTGCCTTGGATGTGATGAAGAATCTATAGAAAACCATGTTTTGGAGCATGCAGAACTTGTCTGGATAAGAGAAAAGAAAAGAGAAATTTAAAGAAACACATTTTCTTGGGTACTAGAATTTGGTATTGCATAGGTTTTAGGACAAGCTGAGGAGGAGGGTGAAATTTTTCTGCAGCAGATGACCACCTATTAAGGGAGCAGAGACAGCAATTCTGTCTCTGATTTTTAACTACACAGATATTTGTTGGAAATGTTATTCTGTGTCATCTTAGAGGTCTGAGAAATTTCTTATCCTCTCTTGCAGACAGCTTCATTTGTCAAAAGGTAGAAAAAGGAAACAAGGGAGTCTGCTACTCTGGATTTAATCTCACCATCAGGGAAGAAATGGTTGATGAAGTAAAGGTAACTGGGAATTATCTGAATCATGGGAAGGAGAAACTGCAAAGACTCAGACTTCAATATTAAACTTCAGAAGAGCTGACGTTGATGGACTCAGAAGAGTAGTAGGAAGGATTCAATGGATTGATATTGTAAAGGAGAAAATTATCCAAGACACTAAAGGCACAAACTTAAACTATTCCTACAAGAAGGAAGAATGAGAAACATTCAATGAAACCAAACTAGGTTTCATGGAATGCTTAAAAGGAAGAAGAAATGAACAAGAAGTTGAAAGAGAGGAATATGTCCAAAGAGGAATACAAAGCAGGCTGTAAAAATTCCAGGTCTAACATAAGAAAAGCTAAAGTCCAGTATGAAGTTAGGCTAACAGTAGCTGCCAAAAACAAGAAAAAATGTTTACAGGTATGTCAGAAATAACAGGAAAGAGGCAATAGATCTTCTGCATAAAGAAAATGGTGAAATGGTTAAGGAGGAGGATAAAAAGGTAGAACTTCTCAATTCCCATTTTGCATCTATTTTTCTCTCAGAAGCTGCTTGAACCCTCAGTTGGCCTCTTCTATGCCTAATGGGAAGAGGGAGTGAATTGAAGCTCTAGGAAACAGCAAATGGGGAAATTCTGGCTAATCCAAATAAATTAAAGTCTCCAGAGCCACCTGAATTACACTCTAGAGTTTTGAAGGAACCAACCAAGGTAATTGCAGAACCAGTCTCAATAAACTTTGAGAAATCCCCGAGAAAAGCTGAAGTTCCAGAAGACTGGTGGATGATTAATGTTATTGCGATTTCCAAGAAGAAGGAAGAAGTAGGATCCAGGAAAAGAAAGGCCTTAACTCTGAGATCCAGGCCAAGGAGCCCAAACTCTTTTTCTCATAGGAGAGCTGCTCTAGCAACGTTGTGATATTGACTGCCCTTTAAGCCCTATAATAATTTGTTAAAATCACAATATCTCAAATGCCATCACAGTATTATCAAAGATTTGTATAAAAGCATTATCATCTATTTTATTTTTAATTCCTTTCTTAAGGATTTTGTGTTCTTTTTACAGAAGCTGCACATAGGATTGATATTTTCATTAAGTAGTACATGATCACAGGTTTCTGGGCAACAACAGATAACAAAATGTCATTTTTCATTATTAAGTATTCTGATGGTTGGTAACTCTATTCTATAGGATCCAATCCTTGAGGTGAGCCCAAGGAATATCTGCAAGCTTGCTGGAAGGACAGCCCTTGAATAATGCTACACTTGTGTAGGTCCATTGCAATTGACTGAAGCATGGCCTAACATGGTTACCTAGAAAAGGTTCAGGGCATTTCATTCAAATGAAGTGGACAAGGTTGTTAGAGCTGCATCTTGCAACCACCTGCATATAAGATCAATATATCTAGCATACAAATAAACAAACAAACATACCTCCTGATTGATCAAAGTTCCCAAGAGACAACATGTAGTTGAAGTGGTGGTGGTGGCAGTGGTAAATACATCATTAAAGAAAGAGGTGGCTCTGTCAGGTGTTGAAAGAGGCAGTGGTGCATCCCTTCCTCGTGAAATATTCCCTACAACCAATGTTTCTTGCTCAATGATAACAATTCTTAATTGAATTATTTACCAGTTTTGAAATGACTGTTAGACCTGTGCACATATAATGGAAATATGTGTTTGTTATATGCTATACATTTTTTTTATTTCCCACTGATTTCAATCTGCATATGAAATCATACAGGTGTTCCTTGACTTACAACCACAATTGAGCCCAAAATTTCTGTTGCTAAGCAAGACAAGTGAGTTTTGTCCCATTTTACAACCTTTCTTGCCATAGTTGTTAAATGAATCACTGCAGTTGTTAAGGGAATCTGGTTTTCCCCATTGACTTTGCTAGTCAGAAGCTTACAAAAAATGATCCCATGATCCTGGGATCCTGGAACTGCAACTGTCATAAATACGAACCAGTTGCCTCACATCTGAATTTTGATCACATGACCATGGGGGTTCTGCAATGGTCATAAGTGTGAAAACGGTCATAAGTCACATTTTTCAATGGCATTATAACTTTGAACGGTCACTGAATCAATAGTTGCAAGTCAAGGACTACCTGTACTGGTTACTGACATGGGGAAGGGCAGGGGGGCGGAAGGGAGAGAGGAACAGTTTTCTTAAAGTCAATTTGATTCAAATAGAGGGGAAACATGTCCTTCTCTACAATCATTCATTCACTTATTGCAGTTACATTTCAAGTTTCCTTTAAGATTTCAATCTGTCCTTCCATTTTATCCCCATACCTGAAAGCTATGTTGAGTTGAGATAGATACTGGTTCAAAATTCCCAAGTAAGCTTTCATATTGAGCAATGGATTTGAACATTATCTTTCATGGTCCTAATCCAATAGTTTAATCACTATTCCATATTGGCTATGTTGAATTAAACAAGATTATTAGTATACTAAATTAAGTAAGAAGTCCCTAAACTAGCATGTTGATTGTTGTTAACAAACCATTTTAATTTTTAACTTCTGTTCTACTTCATGTCCATCAAAAGCAGAAATCCATGTCCTAAACTGAATAAAAAATTTCTGATCCACTGAAATAAAGAATTCAATCTAACTCACAGCAGGAATGGCAAAGAAAAAAAGGCATATGCTTTGCTGTAGACATGATAGCAGTTCAAGAGCACACTGACATTCAGAAAGTATATCTCCAAGACTTGCTTTCTTCCTATGAACTGTTGCTTTCAGAGCCTTGAGTTCATTATTTTACTGCTAGAGTTCACATTGCTGGATTCACTTGGGAAGAGAAACCTGAAAAGATTTTTAACCAGAGTATGAATGAAAGATAACGACATGAAACTCATCCTAGGGAAGAAAATGGGCAGAAGACGCAAAAGTAAATTTTATATTTGAACAGAAATTTTGAAGCCATGTAAAAGAGTTTCAAAGCCTCCTATGAGTCTATTGCAACAACTTACATAATTAAATTAAGAGTGTTCAGATCAAATTACTGTAAGCAGGGCAATAAATTTACTATGCAATTTTATAGATTTCTGCTCTAAAATCTCACAAAATTTATTGAGACTTATTCCCAGATAAGTAACCTAAATTATTCTAACTATTTGGAGTTTTTTTTTAAACCCCAATGCAATGTATTTTGCTTTCTTTTAAGCATTTAAGTCACTTTTGGAGCTAAAATATTTGTAATAAATTTAAACATATAACAACATCACCCACAAATGTATGTATGTATGTATGTATGTATGTATGTATGTATGTATGTATGTATGTATGTATGCGTGCGTGCGTGTGTGTTTTATTTGTGCTGATAAATAAATAAAGGGAGACTAGTATAGATCTATTTCAAGATCTATACTAGTCTCCCTTTATTTATTTATCTATATATTTATTTATTTATTTATTTAGATATTTATTTATCTATCTATACTGAAATAGATCTATACTAGTCTCCCTTTATTTATTTATCAGCACAAATAAAAAAACACAAATATAACAAAGGCAACAGTAAAAATATTGGGTTTCTGTTGTGATGGACTCTTGTGACGAGCCGATTGACAGATGATGGAAGCAGTTAGCTTCCTCCCATAATTGGGGCTTACCAGGGGTTGTAAAAAATCATATATATATAAATATATATTATATTTATACTATATTTAGTATAAAATATACTTAAGAGTAATGGCATTATACTTATATTGCACTTTCCCTTTGGAAAGCTATGAACAGCTTTTAATGTAAAGCATTAGTTTCCAAATCCATTGACTCAATACCTGTTTAATAGCAGCATTAAAACAACATTGCACAGAAGGTGTCTTTGCATGAAACTGAAAGGGCCAATTTTCTCATTGTCAAATTATATGACTGGTTGTAATTCCAACATTTTATTACTGGAATTTATTAATGAGTGCAGAAGAGTGGAAGTATGGGAGTTCCATTATCATCCTAACATAACCATCCTAATGCAGCATCCATTTTCTTGACTACTATTAGCTACATACATGCATACATGCATACATGCATACATGCATACATGCATACATGCATACATGCATACATGCATACATGCATACATGCATACATGCATACATGCATACATGCATACATACATATAACACATACATACATACATACATACATACATACATACATACATACATACATACATACATACATACATATATATATATATATATATATATATATATATATATATATATATATTGCATAGGGATACAGGAGAGATAGTAGCTTATGGGGCTCAACTAGAGTAAAATTGCTGTACTTTAGATTATCCCATATATTTTTTTAATCAGAAACATGTCTACATTTCGTTCCTGTCAATTCTAAGAGAAGTTGCTATACACATTCTTTCAAAGAAGATGAGAATCTTAGTGAAATTATCATGTATGAAATTTGGTTACCTTACACTTTCTTAGTTATAAAGTGCATTCTTACGATTAGTCATCCAGTAATATGTGATCTCTGTAGCTTTTCATGCTTCCATTAAATGTGGAAGTGACCAAGCAGCTCACCCAGCTCATCTTTTATTCACAGAGTTTTATTTCATGTCTGGGAAAAATTATGTCTTTTTAGTGTCCAAAATAAATGTCACATCCAAATAATCTTATATGTGTTAATTAAGGGTAAATGAATCTCACCTATATTTGAAAATACATCCAGCCTTCTTTGTCTAGACTAATTATCCTTCCTTTTTGCTTTATTTTCTTTTTAATTAAAAAAACCTCCTATGTAAATATAACTCCATTTGACTTCTGTTTTCAATTTTACCTTTTAAACTTTTCTTACCCAGCTACTGTCTCCCATACTGAGAATTTAAGCATGGCACACTGCCAGTGTCATGCTACTTAACAAGTCCATAATATTTTCTTTCTCACTCTATGTTTATAGTCTACAGGGTGTTCCATCTTCTGTGGCTGTGTGCAGAGGGTTAAAATGAGTACAAAATGGCAAAGCCACTGATAATCATCTGACTCTAATGGTACAGATTAATATGCATAATAGAAAATGTACTCAGGTCCTCAGCAACCATCTCCAATAAGTCTCCATTTAAGCTGGAATTTCAGCCTCACAGTTATGGAAACAAAGAGAGTGGGATTTCTATGAACAATCCCCCAAGAAGGGCATCCACACACCACTGTTCCCTCTAAGCTGTGCGGGTACGTGGCCGCGCACGTGGCAACAAAACACCGCACAGCAGTTTCCAACTGCCACCCAGTAGTTTTTGTGAGCCGAGGTGGCACAGTGGTTAGGGTGCGGTACTGCAGGCCACTTCAGCTGACTGTTATCTGCAGTTCAGCGGTTCTAATCTCACCGGCTCAAGGTTGACTCAGCCTTCCATCCTTCCGAGGTGGGTGAAATGAGGACCCAGACTGTGGGGGCGATATGCTGACTCTGTAAACCGCTTAGAGAGGGCTGAACGCCCTATGAAGCGGTATATAAGTATTAATTGCTAATTGCTATTGCCTTCCACGATAATAGGAGGGGAGAGCCAGCCTAGAGACAACAATCACAAGGCAAGAAGTAGCTGAGAGAAGGGGTGTGGGGGTTGGGAGAAGGCATGGGACCGGCTCCCAGCAGCGGCTGCTTGGATTGGCCATTTGAGAGAGAGAGAGGAAGGGAGGGAAGAGGAGGAGGAGGAGGCGGAGGAGGAGGAGGAGGAGGAGGGGAGGGAGGGAGGGAGGGAGAGCATGAGTGTATGTATCCCTCCTTCCTTCAGCCCAACACTCTTGCTGGCATCCTGGCCAGACAAGAAGGACTGCAGAGGGTCTCCTCGAGTCTAGGGCAGCAAGTCATTTGATGGGAAACGTGCCTCTTGGAAAGAATGACCTGGCTTGGCTCTCGCTTCATCTCTCCTGTCTTCACTTCTCCGTTTGGTCGTTGGGTGGCAGATTGAAAGTGGGAGCCAAGCCGGGTCATTCCTTCCAAGAGGCAACTTTTCCACCAAATGATTCGCTGCCCTAGACTCAAGGAGACCCTCTGCAGTCCCTCTCATCCGTCCCGGATGCCAGAAAGAGTGTTGGGCTGAAGGAAGGAGGGATTCTCTCTCTCTCTCTTTCTCTTTCTCTCTTTAAGAGAGAGAGAGAGAGATAGTTAGTTAGTTGGTGGGCAGACTTAGCACTTTGTTAAGTTTGTTTCTCTGTGTGTTGTGTATATATACATTTCTCAATGGGTGCAATTGTGCAAGCATTTTTTCCTCTTTAAAAGAATTTTTGGATTTCTCCTCACCAAACCTTTAAGACTGAAAGAGTTAGAGTTGAAATATAAAGAGATTGTCAATCGCCATACTGTTAGATTGATAGGCAATTATGGACTACCTTGATTATATCCTCCTTAGAAAGAATATGCTACTGTATGGTTGAGAAAAAGATCAAACTTCATTCCATGGAAACCCAACAAAGTTCATAGGGAGGGTTTCTTTCTATGATGGGCTTCTTGGGTCAACGTGAATATCAGTTATCAAAAATGTAGGTAGAAAATTAAGCAGGCAATAGGCAATTACAAAAGGGGAAGCCAACTTTCTGAATCTGTTTCTTTGCACTTAGTGACTTATAAATAGACTAATGTTCTGAAAACCTGACTTAAATTACTATATATTTTAAATAGGTGTAAAGCTATGCTGAAAAAGTTGTTCTCACAGTATTGTGATAAATTCAATAAAAAGAAGGGAATTCTTCATGAACTTAAGGAGAAATGAGAGTATTGGATAGTAAATGGACAAATAAAATTACCAATCAAAGAGAATATTTGCACCTCAGGGTTGAAATGAGATGTTCTCTCTTACTCTTTCCTCTTCCTCTCTTCTCTCTCTGTCTCTCTCATCCTCTTTCTCTTTGTCTCTCTTCTCTTTCTCTCTCCCTCTTTTCCATTCTTCTGTCACTTTCTCTCTCCTTCTCCCTTCTCTCTCCTCTTTGTCTCTTTCCCTCTTTCTCTTTGTCTCTCTTTCTCTCTCCTTCTTTCCCACTCTTCTGTCACTTTCTCTGTCCTTCTCTGTCTCTTTCTGTCTCTCTTCTCTCTTTTTTTCTTCCTCTCTCCCACTCTTTTATCACTTTCTCTCTACTGCCCAACTTGTCCCCATACTTATCTTTGATTGATCATGTTTGCAATAATTTACCTTCTTTCCTAAATAGGCGCAATTCCCTTACCGGATCCCTCGCTCACTCAAACACACACACACACACACACACTCTCACACACGCACAAAACCATTTTTCTCCATTCCAATTCGGATCCTATAAATCAATTGCTCTGTGAAACATCTGTGAAAAAAATTCAGGTGCTCAGGCATGAAAATGTGCTGCTCAAATACTATACTTTTCCGCACACACTGAAAAAAAATTAGAGGGAACATTGCCACACACCAGCAGGTATTTCAAGGTATGCACATATATTTGCATTCTGTTTTGATAAGACTCAGACATGACTCAAAAAACTAACTCACCTATGATCTTACTTCTTTCAACGAACAGATATCAAGGCCATATATAATGAGAATTGAATAAAGGAAGCCTACATTCTGGAGGTTACTTATTTTTTAAAAAAAATTAAATTGGGCAGGCTAATAATAGTTTTTTTCTTTCCAATTGAAAGAACACATCATTTGTTGATATTCTGTTTTTGTGCATTTTATTAAACACGTTTGGTTTTGTATTCTTGGAGTCTGTGTGAAAAGACGCATCAGCAGATCACTGGTGCGTGTCAGAACATCAGCCATAAAGCATTGCTTCATTTCATTCTTGAGTATTTGGGGTTCAAATTATAGGCCAGTACACACAAAAGAGACAGCATTATAATTAGGATCAGGGCTCCTGAGTGGTGAATCACAACACATTTTAACATATAATGGAGTCATGAATAAGCTAAGGAGCCATGGATGCTCAGTGAAGGAGAGAGAAATTACATCAATTATATATATTGTTTCAGATACCCATGTGGCTGCTCCATCTTAATTTTTGTTGATGTGTTTTAAAGTGATATCACATATTAATACATAATATGGGATGTTATTTTCTGTGGTATCTGATACAAACAATTCAGTTTGCTGACAGGGAATGTTGCTGCCATTTCAGACCCAGCAACTATCCCTGACAGATATAACAAGTCTTTACCTTTTTCTGCTTTCCTTCATAATCATTCACCAGACTTTCTGAATGTTGTAAGGAATGGAGTTTCAGAGTCAGCAGCCACATAACTTTATAATATGGTTGGTGCAAGTATATGGATTGATTATGGGCTGTCAAGTTGGTTTGACTCATAGCAGCCATACTCGTAGTAGATAGAGTTGCAAACATATAATAGGGGATAAATTATGAAAATGAAATGCTTGCTTTTGTCTAAAAGCATATTCCAAAATTTAGCCTTTCTAAATTTACAAAAAATAGCAATAGCAATAGCACTTAACTTCTATACTGTTCACAGTGCTTCATAGCACCCTCTCTAAGCAGTTTACAGAATCAGCATATTGGCCCCAACAATCTGGGTTCTCATTTTATCCACCTCGGAAGGATGGAAGGCTGAGTCAATTTTGAGCTTGGTGAGATTTGAACTGCCAAAAATTGCAGGCAGCCGGTATCCTGCAGAGGTAGCCTGCAGTACTGCATTTTAATCACTGCACTACAGCAGCTCATATATAATATTAGACTAACCAAAATTCAAATCAAAACAACTAACAAAAGACTTTAGTACTGAGCAAGCAATTCAAAGGGTGTACTTGCTGTTTGCTTCCAGAACTTTCCAAAGTTGTCTGTGTATGATGCTTCTTCTATATTACATATTTCATCTGAACTAGTGTTTTCTGTAGGCAAGATGAAAAATATGAATTACTGTCATTAGGCTTTAAGTTGGTTTAATTTTTTTGTAAATCTGTATTATTAATCTAATCCTATAGTGTCCTTGGCTTCCCATCCTTCTATAATGAAACAATGCTTCCACTTGGTGAATAGTAATGCTATTGTCACTATCAAGGTGGGTTCCTGTTCTTTATGGAATTTATTAGAGAAATTTTCCTTCCCTTGGAGAAATTTAGAACACCCATCCTTCACATTTCTCTGAAACATTTGATAAAAGGTTTGCGCTCAGGCTTAACTAAAACTCTGGCAGATCCATCCATGGGGCAGTAAAATACTTAAAATACAAATATCCTTTTCATTTTTCTACTACCTTCTCTTATTGAATCAGAATAGAGCTGGAAAGGACCTTGGAGGTCGTCTAGTCTAGGCCCCTGCTGAAGCAGGAGACCCTATACCATTTCAGACAAGTGACTGTCCAGATTCTTCTTTAAAACCTCCAGTGATGAATCACCCACAACCTCTGAAAGTAAACTGGTTAGTTGTCCCACTGTTAGGAAGTTTCTCCTTAATTCAAGATTCCTTCTCTCCTTGATTAGTTTCCATCCATTGTTTCTTGCCCTGCTCTCTGATGCTTTGGAAAATAAATTGACCCACTCCTCTTTGCTGCAGCCTTTCAAATCCTGGAATACTGCTATCATACTGCTATTCAGTGACATGCAGTCACTAGAGGCAGGGGAGGCAGGGCCTCACCAGTCTCCTGAGGAAAAGGAAACAATTTTTAAAATAATTAAAAAGGCCAAGGTAGTTGCTCCCAGACTCTAAGTCACAGTGACTCTGAGTCTGCTTAGTGCAGTTAGTAGAAGGAGGCTAGAGAACTATGGGCCTCCTTTGCATAAGGAATTTTTCACCTTTTAAGAGTTAAGCAAGGGTTAAAAAGCAAAAAATTCCATATGCAAATGAGGCACGTGATTCTCCCGCCTCCTCCTGCAGAGGGCACTTTGTTTAGAGGCTTTTTAAAAAACATTTAAGCAGAGTCATCCACGTGGTGACTCTAGCAGCAACTAGCCTAGCCTGCCTGGCCCTGGCTAGACCAAATCTAGCATTTTTGACACAGCTGGAAGGTATGTGGGTCAGAGGGAGGGGGTGGGGGAGGAGGAAATCAATTTATTTGTAATGTAAGCAATTGTAATTTGTTTTTATTATGTGTATGTGCGTGTGTGTGTGTGTGATTCTTTTTTTTAGCTGCCTCTGCTGGCGCGCGGGCTGCCACATCTAATTTCATTTTTCATTTTTCATTATTTTTTATTTTTTATTTTTCATTATTTTTCATTTTTCATTATTTTTCATTTTTCATTATTTTTATTTTTTATTATTTTTCATTTTTCATTATTTTTCATTTTTCATTATTTTTCATTTTTCATTATTTTTCATTATTTTTATTTTTTAAAGCCATACCACCTCGGCACGCCATAGAGCAAAACATGTCCTGGTTTGTGGCCGGGCGGCATGGACTTTAAAGTGCAAGCATGCTGCCTGGCCACAAACCAGGACATGTTTCACTGAATGGCAGCTGAGCCCTACCGACACTCTAAAGTGCTGGCATGCCTTCCGGGCCGGCTGGCCATTCATACAACCGGGACTTTCAAAGGGGCTGAGGGGGATTGCACAACTAGCAATCCTAACCAAGCCAGCCTATGGGTCATTTCTCTCTCTCTAGCAACCCCACAGCTGCAGGGAGAATAAGCAAACACAGCGGCGGAGCAGAAAGGCGACTGCAGTCGAGGCGTGAGATTTATTCATCTGGCACATGCGGAGGGGCCCGGGCCAGATCAGCTGTATTTGTTTAATGAAAGGGACAAAGAGAAAGGAGGTAAGCAAGCGAGTTGCGCCAGAGAGGGAGAGAAGTTGGGGGGGGGAGAGAGAATTAAACAACGCATGCCAGAAAAGAAAGCTTCAGGTGTCTGCAAGGTGGAGACCACCGACCACCCTGGAGCCACAAAGCCCGGAAATAGAAAGGGAGGGTGCATTGAAAAAGCCGGGGCGAGGCCGCTTTGCCGCAGCAGAGGCGCACGTGGTGGCTGCTCCAGAGGGAAAGTGGTGTGGGAAGAGCCCGAGGAAGGCCCTCAGTGGCCGACAAGCCCTTTGCGTCCCACCCTCAGGTGCAGCTAAAGGCTGGAGGCGGTGGTGGTTGTCTTATTCCTTCCCTCCCGCTTTTTCTGGGACGCAAGTGAGCCCTCGGACCCCAATTCCTCTCCCCAAGAGTTTTCCACATTTGAAGCCCTCCAGTTCTCTTGCGCTGGTTTGGGACTGGCGTCATAGGCAGGTCTCCCTTAATACGAGAGCAAAGAGAAGGCCAATGCTATTCTCAGCTCCTCCCCTTGAAGAGGCTCCCATTTCCCCCATTGGATTAGAATAACCACATTGGAGTCTTGGTATGATACTTTTCAATGGCGCTTTTTGCATCAAACCCTAGTCCTGAGCCTACTCAGTTGAATGGAAAATGAAGCCTCCAGTCACCACTCTTCTCAAAGTTTTTAAAGGGGGAAATTGGGTTAGATTTGTTGAGAGGTTGATCATAACTGGTTGGGGGGAGGTGTTGCCCTAATGTTTTTTTTTGGGGGGGTGTCTTAATTTCAGTGTCATCTTCCGTGTGTGTGTGTGTGTGTGTGTGTGTGTGTGTGTGAGACATCAGTGCCTCACCAGCCATAAACCTCACCGCACGTCACTGTTCATGACACAGCCTTAATGTTTTAGCTATCTAGATGCTTATATGGCTCACAAGAACTGGGCACCTTTGAATATGAAGGGGGACAAGGGATGCACTCATGCCACCAAAATGAGGGTATCATAGTTCTGATACCAAAAGTGAATGGCAAACCTTTACCCTAAATTCCCCATGGTTCCTCATATATGTGGTGGTCTCATCTGCTTTTTGGCTGAGAGTCCTACCCCAGAAATGGTTTTAGTGGTTTTGAATTGGGATGGGGGATCTGAATTCAGCCTATTTCAGAAATTCCAAATCAATTAATCAGTGGAATGCCTTGTCTCCAGAAGTCGTGGCTGCACCATCACTGGTGATTTTTAAGAAGAGATTGGACAGCCAGTTATGGTGTCGGGTCTTCTTCTTGAACAGGGTGGGTTGGAGTAGAAGTCATCCAATGACTCTTCCAGCTCTATTGTTCTGTTAATCAAAGAAAACCTTATTGGATGCCATAGGATATTTACAACATAAAAACAAGGCATGTTTTGCAGAGAAAACTTTTGAATGGAATTAGTCTTTTTTGTTTAAACTTTGGGAAATTATGCACTTTAACAACAATTTTATTCAAGGAATTAAGTCAATATATACATCTCAAAAAGGTTCAAATTATGATCAAGGGTGATGTAACTAAACCATGTTATATCCAGAAGGGGGCAAGATTAGGTTGTGCTTTGTCCCTTTGGCTGTTTTATTTTGGCTCCTGAAGCATTGACCAGTCATGGCCCATGAAAGGAGAGAGGAGAGCATATGGAAAGTTCCATTAGGTTAGTTGCCTAACAACAGAGTAAAGAATCAGACAGTGGCAGTTTGCTGCAACAACATTCTGAGGAGTGACCGCCTACAGAACAGACTTGGCTCCCTCTCTGCTCTTAATAGGAAAGGAATGTTAGCTCAAATGTGATCCCTGTGTATTAATTTCACATTTGAACCTTCGATCCTTCAACTGGCTATAGTTGTCTTCTTTGATTGTTGGACATTTTCCTGTTAACCAAATTCCTAAATATTTCACTTTTTTTTGTTATCTGCATGCCCATTATTTCTTCCTATTCTCTTCCTTGTTTTTTAGTAAGATTTTTTGGGTATGATCTTTGTTTTGCTCTTGCTGATTTTAAGTCTTGCCACTTTGCCGAATCCCTCTATTTTTTCTTATTAATTTGCACCCCATTTCTAAAGGTTCTTCTAAAATGAATACTAAGTCATCTGCAAACACCTGGACTTTATATTCTTCTTTTTTAATTTATAGTCCTTTTATTTCTTGTTCCCGTCTAATTTCCATTAATAAGGGGGATAGGGGGCATCCTTGTCTTAAGCCTTTCAAAATATTATATTTCTCTGTAACATCTCCATTTATTAGTACTTTTGCCATTTGAATTGAATATATTGATTCTACCATCTTCATAAATTTCCTTCCAAATTCCCTGTTTTTTAATTGTGTAGTAATGAATGGCCAATTCAAGTTGTCAAAGGTCATTTGGACATCCCAAAAAATCAGTGCAACTTATTTCCTGGACTGTGCTTAATAATATTCTAGTGTGTTTATAATTATTCTCATATTATTTTTCAATTGTCGTTTCGGTAGAAATCCATTTTGATCTGCGTGAATAGCTTTAGTATTTTTTTAAAATCATTCTGCAATTATAGATGTAAACATTTTTTAGTCTGTATTCAATAATGAAATGGGTCTGTAATTTTTTCATTTCTTGATGTTCCGAATCTTCTTTGGGTATAAGTGCTATGTATGCTTCAGTCCATGTTTTTGGTAATTTAGTCTCTGTAAGTGCTTCATTATACAAATCCAGGATTACTGTTTCTATTGGTTCCTGTAAGTTCTTATAGAATTCAACAGGTATTCCATCTGGGCTCGGTGTCTTGTTATTTTGGGGGGATCTTCACTGCCTCTGATAATTCCATCATTGTAATTTTTCCATTTAACATTTCTCTTTTGGTCTCCCCAATTTTTAAAAAAATTCATGTTATTTAACTATTGTTCAATGTTATTTTGTGGATATGATTTCATGGCTGTATAATATTAAAAGAAATTTTGTATTACATTTTTTTTCTTCCCTCCAGTGTTGTAGGTTTCCCTTTTCATCTTGCAATTAATGCATTATTCTCTTTTTTTTTTTTTTTTTTTAGTTTGTGGGCTAACCACACTTGTTTGCATTGTCAAAAAAAAGTTGTTTAGCTGTTTTAATTTTCTGAACCATTTCTTCTGGTGTCATCAAATTAAGTTTATGTTTTCTCGAATCCCTCTTTTCCTTTATTTTGTTTTTTTATAGATCTTTTTGCAGATCCGCTTCCCATTTTTAAAGTTCTTCCTCTAATTGTTCTTGTTTTTCTTTCTTTCTTTTTTCCCTTGCCAAATATGCTATTGTCAGTCCTCAAACATATTCCATTGGCTTGAGATTTCTTGATAGGCTATCATTGAGGACTCTTTAACTTTGATGGTTATCTTCCTGAATCATCCAGCTCTCACTGGCATAATTCCTAGTCCCCAAGGATCTCTTTGATTCAGTGAGCTGCTCTATAGGTTAGGTGTATGTCATATACAATCTTGGTCATCACTTTTTGTCTTTGGTCTACCATTGTCACTTAAGAACCATGGGGGGAAAAAGTCATAAAATTGGGTTTGAATCACCTAACAACTGCCTTCCTTAACAATAGAAATTCTAGTCTGAATTATGGCCATAAATTGAGGACTACTACTTGTAATTTGCCATGTCAGTGTTGGGGGTATGATTTTCTCCTTGGTTAGGATATTATTTTCGGTTTGGTTGTTTGGTGTTAATCCCTGCATAAAAGGGTGTAGACTACTGGAGAGGATTCATTCTAGTCTTTTTGTTTCCTTCTTAGCCTTTTTTATTGTCTCTTTTGAATGATGTGTAAATGTGATTTATCTCTATGTGTCCATTGCTGAATGTCTAGTGAAGAGAAGGACCAGGGGAGACATGATAACAGTGTTCCAATATTTGAGGGGCTGCCACAGAGACAAGGGGGTCAAGCTGTTTTCCAAGGCACCTGAAGGCCAGACAACAAATAATGGATGGAAACTGAACAAGGAGAGATTCAACCTGGAAATAAAGAGACATTTTCTGACAGTGAGAGCAATCAACCAATGGAATAGCTTGCCTTAAGGTGTTGTGGAAGCTTCATCACTGAAAGCTTTCAAGAAGGGACTCAACTGTCATCTGAGTAGAGTCTCCTGCTTGTGTGTGTGAGGAGATTGAACTAGATGACCTACAAGGTCCCTTCCCACTTTGCTAATCTCTCTGAAAATCCCCTAGCATTTTTGGATTTGGCTTGGTCTAGGATGGTCAAAGTTTCCCAATTGAAACTATAGTTGAGTCTGTTTATGTGTTGTAAGATTAAGGGGTTTTTGTCTGTATGTGTCTTCTGACAGCCAGTTGGTGTTTATGGATGCAGTCTGTCTCTCTGTCCTGCATAGGGGCTCTTATTCCACATGTTGTAGATGGCCTCTGGTTTGTCCTCTTAAGTTACTTAGTTGATTTGTGTTTTATGGTGATGCACCATAAACAACCTCAAGGAACAACTGGAACAAACCCAAAAATGTTGACACTGTCATGACTCAATCTCTAAGCAAAAAAAAAAAAAAAAGGAAAACAAAACTTCCAAATCAAACTACTCAAGCTAAACTCCACAAACAAAGAGGCAAATGAGCCCAAATGAATAGTCTACACACCCAGTTGACCATTCTCTACTGGGAAGCACAATATGCCAGAAAGGCCTCAACTATAACATATACAATGCTAATCGGTCAGAGTTTTTGCCGTTTTAGAATCAGTCTTTAAAGCCACAGAAATTCTTCCCCTGCAGATCCAAGTAAACAAAACACAGGGAACCATATCAGAGATCACAAGAACCCAGAATCTGAACTCATTCATTTTAAGAGACTGATGTGGACATACATCTTATACACAATATGCCTGATGGGTCAGTGCATAACAATAAAATATAAAAGCCAACAAAATGATAGTAACTACAAAATGTACACCGTACGGTACCTACGAAACCATTTCCCACCCTCCACCACCACACCTTCTGGACTGTAGTCTCAACCTACCCCATGTATTGGGTAAAGAACCAGCTGTTTGCGGTCTCTTTACCACCCAGTAAGGGGATGGAGATAGGTTGCTGGATCTCATAATCCTCTTTCACAGGGCAGGGCAGCTATGGGAAAGATGCGCTAACTAGGTTTCACTGTGTGACAACATCTAAGCGAGGGGGCCAAGAGGGACCCACCCTATCTGACATGGTCGGGTGGGCATGTACCCTCAGAGAGAGGCACGTATCCTGGATCTCTGTATTTGTGGCTTGAAAAGTGATGCCCAGGACTTTGTTTTGTGCCTAAGAAAAAACCAGAAAATTTCCACAGCAAGGCTAGCTGTACAGCCCATTGCATGACTCCAACTGTGAAAGGACCAATTTGTGACAGTGAGCATTCCTATCCTTGGCATATGCCAGAGTGTGACTTGATGGTTCGGGAGTGCTGCTGCCTGGTTTGGGCTGCCGACGCAAGGCCAGACCCATTCTGGTGGATTGTCCCAGATACCTTATAGATACAGTTGATTTCTGGTGAGAGACTGTTTTACCAGAGATCCTGGTCTCTTGCCACAATTGCTTCTTAAAGTTTGTCAGGTCTCCTTTGTTTGATTGTAAATTTACTTTGTTATTGAAAGAAAATACATTTGATATGATAAATCAGATATGTTTATGTGTCTGTCTGTGTGTATTTTTCGCCATGTATCAGGCAATGGCTCAGGGGCTGGATAAATGAGATAAGATATCCAAACACAATGAACACACCAATTAATGAGGAGATTTCAGGCTTTATTAAGTACCTGCAGAAGGCAAATTAAATAGAAGAACCAATCAAGTCTTAGAAGATGTTTCCCTTCTCATCCAAGAAGCTTATTCAGCTCTGATTGGATGGTGGGAAGGAGAGGATTGATATTCTTTGCAGACAGCTGGTCATTTGCATTCTTTTAGAGGGTTGTTGAGACCACTTGGATGTTTGCCTGATCCTCAGGATCACCTGAGTAGTGCAAACAGGTGTGCAACCTTTTTGGAACTTCTGAAAGGATTCCTGTAGTCTGCAATTTTTCTGGAAATCCGTTCATGCTGCAACACCATCAGGTCCCATGATCTCCGTCCTGCTGCTGTTTCTCTGTGCTCTACCGTTGTCTATCCATTCTTGGCATTTTGGCATAAATTGTGCTTGTTCTTTGGCCCTTATTTCCTTTCCTTCCTCCATATCAATCTCTCCTTATTTCTTTTTCCTTTTTCCCTCCACTCTCTTTCTTTCATCCTCCCACCCAACTTAAGGGAGCATCTAGATAATCACAACTGTTGATGACAAAGGTTCGTTGATTATGAAGCTCATGTTGTAATACCATAGTCCATTAAGAAAACAATATGTCACTCACTCCAAAAAGGCCCAAGAAGTTCTGGAAAACCAAAAGAATAAATACTTGCTGATACATTTCCAGTTTGTTCATTTAGTCATCTTGATCACAGATCTCATGCTACTGCTTCTCATATTGCACGATTTCTTCAGGACATTTTCTCTGGATTCCTTATTTCCTTTCCTTCCTCCATATCAATCTCTCCATATTTCCTTTTCCCCTCCACTCTCTTTCTTTTATCCTCCCACCCAACTTAAGGGAGCATCTAGATAATCAAAATTCTTGATGACAAGGATTCATTGGTTATGAAGCTCATGTAAGAGCTGATGTGGCACAGTGGTTAGGGTGCAGTACTGCAGGCCACTTCAGCTGACTGTTATCTCCAGTTCAGCAGTTCAAATCTCACCGGCTCAAGGTTGACTCAGCCTTCCATCCTTCCAAGGTGGGTGAAATGAGGACCCAGTCTGTGGGGGCAATATGATGACTCTGTAAACTGCTTAGAGAGGGCCCTATGAAGCGGTATATAAATCTAACTGCTATTGCTATTGCTATTGCTATGTTGGAATACCGTAGTCCATTAGTAAAACAGTATGTCACTCACTCCAAAAAGGCCCAATACGTTCTGGAAAACCAAAAGAATAAATACTTGCTGATACATTTCCAGTTTGTTCATTTAATCATCCTGATTGCAGTAACAGTAGAAGCAGCAGAAATGAGATACAAGTATATATCAAGATGGAATGGATGGGGAGTTTCAGGCCGTCCCTCATGGAAGTCATTTAAGGCTATCTCAAGCTACTTATTCACCTATTGCTTGGATTCTTCAGGGCATTTTCTCTGGATTCCTAGAGCAATTTCTCCAGATTGTTTCTGGCTTCTTCTGGAGATACGTGACTGAGTTTTTGCAGAGATGATTGTAGCTATACTTGCATATCTGTTTTGGATGCAGTAGAACCAGGCTGCCTGGAACTTGCTAAAGATGTTTGAAGCCATCCATCTATCCTTCAGTTTCTTTCAGAGCAAGCAAGTTCGACCCAAATCACTCTCTCCTTCGTCTTTCCCCTGCTTGTTTTTGATTCCTTAGATTATTTGATATCCTGGATACCGTTAATAAATGCTTCAAGCCATTCCTGAGGACCTAGATGGGATGCTTCACGGTCCTTCCTCTTTGAAGCTGTTTACAGATATTTCAAGCCATTTTTGGCATCTTGTTTGTATGTTTTGGGACCTTTTCCATTTTTTCAGGGATTCCTGAAGCCATTTTTCAAGAAGTGGTATAGGTTCTTCAGAAAATGCAGAGCTTTCTAAGCATCCTTGAAGCCATTGTAATATATTTTCCATGGTTCCTTCAGAACATTGCTTCTTGAGGTTCTCTATTGATTTTTCAAGCCATCTCTTTGTTAGGATTTCTCAAGACTCTGACTGGACTTTTCCCGCCAAAAAACAAGTAGATTAAAAAGGGGGGGGGAAAAAGACGGCCTTCCAGAATTTGTTTTCCATTCACTTTCTTTCTCTTCTTATCACTCCTGACTTTTTTTTTCATATCAACTCATTTTTTTACAAGGTTCTTTCCAACCATATAATAATATAGTATCTTCTATTGCCATTAGATGAGGTCTCAACTGTAATTTGGGGTACCAAAATGTGGGAGAGCTCTAACAGCTGATTATCAAAGTTCAACAAAAAAAACACATTCTTTTTACAATTTCTTCCAACAGTCAAACAATATTGCAGGCAAATCAAAGTCACTTTTAATAGCAACAAAATTCCAGTTCAGTCTTTGTATATTGTAAAACTTCATATTCTTCCATCAAAATGTGATTTCTCTTTTGGGTCTATAATTTATCTCCGTGTATTAAGTTGCCACTTTCTGCACTTTGGAGACTTTTGAAACTTCTTTTATTTAGGTGGGTCTCTAATAAAGAAGTTGAAAATCATCTCACCCAGTTCCAATCCTCTGTTCACACAACACTCCAGCTCAGTTGCTCCAGCTTTATTCCAGTCATAATGGCTGTCTAAATTCTCCACCGGTCGGGAGGACTCCTGGGATCAAGTGTGAGAGCTGCCTTTCTCCCGGAATCAACAAGTAATACCTCGCTTCTTCGCCACCTCTCCAGGGTGACCCTAAAGACCTCCTATCAGAGTAGAATCAGCCGGGATATGTGGAACACCCAAATGGAAGTCCCCAATAATAAAAATTGTTGATGACAAGGGTAAATTGGTTATGAAGCTCACATTGGAATGCCATAGTCCATTAGTAAAACAGTATGTTAGTAAAACAGTCCATTAGTAAAACAATATCCAAAAAGGCCCAATACGTTCTGGGAAACCAAAAGAATAAATACTTGCTGATACTTTTCCAGTTTGTTCATTTAGTCATCTTGATTGCAGTAACAGTAGAAGCAGCAGAAATGAGATACAAGTATATATCAAGATGGAATGGATGGGGAGTTTCAGGCCGTCCCTCATGGAAGTCATTTAAGGCTATCTCAAGCTACTTATTCACCTATTGCTTGGATTCTTCAGGGCATTTTCTCTGGATTCCTAGAGCCATTCCTCCAGATTGTTTTTGGCTTCTTCTGGGGATTCTTGACTGAGTTTTTGCAGAGATGTTTGTAGCTATACTTGCATATCTGTTTTGGATGCAGTAGAAGCAGGCTGTCTGGAACTTGCTAAAGATGTTTGAAGCCATCCACCCATCCTTCAGTTTCTTTCAGAGCAAGCAGGTTCTACCCAAATCACTCTCTCCTTCGTCTTTCCCCTGCTTGTTTTTGATTCCTAAGATTATTTGACATCCTGGATGCCCTTAATAGATGCTTCAAGCCATTCCTGAGGACCTACTTGGGATGCTTCATGGTCCTTCCTCTTTGAAGCTGTTTAGAGATTCTTCAAGCCATTCCTGGCATCTTGTTTGTATGTTGCAGGACCATTTCCAAGTTTTTCAGTGATTCCTGAAGCCATTTTTCAAGAAGTGGTATAGGTTCTTCAGAAAATGCAGAGCTTTCTAAGGATCCTTGAAGCCATTGTAATATATTTTCCATGGTTCCTTCAGAACATTGCTTCTTGAGGTTCTCTATTGATTTTTCAAGCCATCTCTTTGTTAGGATTTCTCAAGACTCTGACTGGACTTTTCCCGCCAAAAAACAAGTAGATAAAAAAGGGGGAACAAAAAGACGGCCTTCCAGAATTTGTTTTCCTTTCACTTTCTTTCTCTTCTTATCACTCCTGACTTTTTTTTTTCATATCAACTCATTTTTTTTCAAGGTTCTTTCCAACCATATAATAATATAGTATCTTCTATGGCCATTAGATGAGGTCTCAACTGTAATTTGGGGTACCAAAATGTGGGAGAGCTCTAACAGCTGATTATCAAAGTTCAACAAAAAAAAACATTCTTTTTACAATTTCTTCCAACAGTCAAACAATATTGCAGGCAAATCAAAGTCACTTTTAATAGCAACAAAATTCCAGTTCAGTCTTTGTATATTGTAAAACTTCATATTCTTCCATCAAAATGTGATTTCTCTTTTCGGTCTATAATTTATCTCCGTGTATTAAGTTGCCACTTTCTGCACTTTGGAGGCTTTTAAAACTTCTTTTATTGAGGTGGGTCTCTAATAAAGAAGTTGAAAATCATCTCACCCAGTTCCAATCCTCTGTTCACACAAAACTCCAGCTCAGTTGCTCCAGCTTTATTCAAGTCATAATGGCTGGCTCAATTCTCCACCGGTCGGGAGGACTCCTGGGATCAAGCGTGAGAGCTGCCTTTCTCCCGGAATCAACAAGTAATACCTCGCTTCTTCGCCACCTCTCCAGGGTGACCCTAAAGACCTCCTATCAGAGTAGAATCAGCCGGGATATGTGGAACACCCAAATGGAAGTCCCCAATAATAAAAATTGTTGATGACAAGGGTAAATTGGTTATGAAGCTCACGTTGGAATGCCGTAGTCCATTAGTAAAACAGTATGTCACTCACTCCAAAAAGGCCCAATACGTTCTGGAAAACCAAAAGAATAAATACTTGCTGATACTTTTCCAGTTTGTTCATTTAATCATCTTGATTGCAGTAACAGTAGAAGCAGCAGAAATGAGATACAAGTATATATCAAGATGGAATGGATGGGGAGTTTCAGGCCGTCCCTCATGGAAGTCATTTAAGGCTATCTCAAGCTACTTATTCACCTATTGCTTGGATTCTTCAGGGCATTTTCTCTGGATTTCTAGAGCCATTCCTCTAGATTGTTTCTGGCTTCTTCTGGGGATTCGTGACTGAGTTTTTGCAGAGATGATTGTAGCTATGCTTGCATATCTGTTTTGGATGCAGTAGAAGCAGGCTGTCTGGAACTTGCTAAAGATGTTTGAAGCCATCCACCCATCCTTCAGTTTCTTTCAGAGCAAGCAAGTTCGACCCAAATCACTCTCTCCATCTTTCTCATTCTTGTATTTGATTCCTTAGATTATTTGATATCCTGGATGCCCTTAACAAATGCTTCAAGCCATTCCTGAGGACCTAGATGGGATGCTTCATGGTCCTTCCTCTTTGAAGCTGTTCAGATATTTCAAGCCATTTTTGGCATCTTGTTTGTATGTTGCAGGACCTTTTCCATGTTTTTCAGTGATTCCTGAAGCCATTTTTCAAGAAGTGGTATAGGTTCTTCAGAAAATGCAGAGCTTTCTAAGGATCCTTGAAGCCATTGTAATATATTTTCCATGGTTCCTTCAGAACATTGCTTCTTGAGGTTCTCTATTGATTTTTCAAGCCATCTCTTTGTTAGGATTTCTCAAGACTCTGACTGGACTTTTCCCGCCAAAAAACAAGTAGATAAAAAAGGGGAAACAAAAAGACGGCCTTCCAGAATTTGTTTTCCTTTCACTTTCTTTCTCTTCTTATCACTCCTGACTTTTTTTTTTTCATATCAACTCATTTTTTTTCAAGGTTCTTTCCAACCATATAATAATATAGTATCTTCTATGGCCATTAGATGAGGTCTCAACTGTAATTTGGGGTACCAAAATGTGGGAGAGCTCTAACAACTGATTATCAAAGTTCAACAAAAAAAACAACATTCTTTTTACAATTTCTTCCAACAGTCAAACAATATTGCAGGCAAATCAAAGTCACTTTTAATAGCAACAAAATTCCAGTTCAGTCTTTGTATATTGTAAAACTTCAGATTCTTCCATCAAAATGTGATTTCTCTTTTGGGTCTATAATTTATCTCCGTGTATTAAGTTGCCACTTTCTGCACTTTGGAGACTTTTAAAACTTCTTTTATTGAGGTCGGTCTCTAATAAAGAAGTTGAAAATCATCTCACCCAGTTGCAATCCTCTGTTCACACAACACTCCAGCTCAGTTGCTCCAGCTTTATTCAAGTCATAATGGCTGTCTCAATTCTCCACCGGTCGGGAGGACTCCTGGGATCAAGCGTGAGAGCTGCCGTTCTCCCGGAATCAACAAGTAATACCTCGCTTCTTCGCCACCTCTCCAGGGTGACCCTAAAGACCTCCTATCAGAGTAGAATCAGCCGGGATATGTGGAACACCCAAATGGAAGTCCCCAATAATAAAAATTGTTGATGACAAGGGTAAATTGGTTATGAAACTCACATTGGAATGCCATAGTCCATTAGTAAAACAGTATGTTAGTAAAACAGTCCATTAGTAAAACAATATCCAAAAAGGCCCAATACGTTCTGGAAAACCAAAAGAATAAATACTTGCTGATACTTTTCCAGTTTGTTCATTTAGTCATCTTGATTGCAGTAACAGTAGAAACAACAAAAATGAGAGACAATTATATTCCAAGATGGAATGGATGGGGAGTTTCCGGCCCTCCCTCATGGAAGTCATTTAAGGCTATCTCAAGCTACTTATTCACCTATTGCTTGGATTCTTCAGGGCATTTTCTCTGGATTCCTAGAGCCATTCCTCCAGATTGTTTTTGGCTTCTTCTGGGGATTCTTGACTGAGTTTTTGCAGAGATGTTTGTAGCTATACTTGCATATCTGTTTTGGATGCAGTAGAAGCAGGTTGTCTGGAACTTGCTAAAGATGTTTGAAGCCATCCACCCATCCTTCAGTTTCTTTCAGAGCAAGCAGGTTCTACCCAAATCACTCTCTCCTTAGTCTTTCCCCTGCTTGTTTTTGATTCCTTAGATTATTTGACATCCTGGATGCCCTTAATAGATGCTTCAAGCCATTCCTGAGGACCTACATGGGATGCTTCATGGTCCTTCCTCTTTGAAGCTGTTTAGAGATTCTTCAAGCCATTTCTGGCATCTTATTTGTATGTTGCAGGACCATTTCCAAGTTTTTCAGGGATTCCTAAAGCCATTTTTCAAGAAGTGGTATAGGTTCTTCAGAAATGCAGAGCTTTCTAAGGATCCTTGAAGCCATTGTAATGTATTTTCCATGGTTCCTTCAGAACATTGCTTCTTGAGGTTCTCTATTGATTTTTCAAACCTTCTCATCTGGACTTCTGTAGATCCCGAATGCTTTTAATAGAGGTTTCAAGGCATTCCTGAGTATCTAGGAGTGGCGTTTTAGATCCTTCTTCCTCAAGATTCTTTACAGCTATTTCAAGCCATTTCTTGGCATCTTGTTTAAATACTTCAGGACCTCCCTCTTTCAGATTTTTCAAGGACTGATCTAGGTTCTCTAGAAAGGGACAGGCTTTCTAAGGATCCTCGAAGTCATTTTAACATATTCTTCAGATCCTTCAGGACATTACTTCTTCAGGTTTTCTATTGATTCTTCAAGCCATCCCTTTTTTTCCCTGCTTCCACGAGACTCTGACTTAAACTTTTGTAGGATCTTGTCCGTTTAGGGGGTTCCTCCTATCCATGGGGGGATTTGCCTTATCACCCCAGCATCTACAGAGTATCCCCTTTAATCTGTTGACCCCTTCAAGATCAACAGTGCTCAAAAAAGAGCCCAAACAAAGGAGTTAGAGTTAGAAGTTAGGAGAGCTTCCTTCCCTCCCCTCTAAGCATGGTGACGTCACCACAGAAAGTCCCCTTCTTCAGGTTTTCCACTGATTCAGCAAGCCATCCCTTTTTTTCTGGCTTCCATGAGACTCTGACTTGAACTTTTGTAGATGTTGAATGGCTATAATAGATGCTTCAAGCCATCCCTCCACATCTAACTTGCACGTTTCTGGCCCTTTTTCCTGGATATGATTTATTGATTCTTCTAGCCAATCATTCACATCTTCCCTGGCACATTCCTCCAGGAGGTTGGTGGCAGATGCTTTAAGCCATTCTGGCAGGGTGTGTTTTGACTGTTCAGAGGAATCATTTTTTAGGAGTTTGAGAGATTTCTGGAGCCACCTCATAATATTTGACCCAGGTTCCTTTGATTTTTTAATTTTGTCTACCGAAGCTTTAAGCCATTTCTGATTCAATTCATATTCCACCATCTGAGGCTTCATTTTCTCTTGAGCTTCTATCTTGTCTTCTATCTGGTCTCTGTGTGTCAATAAGGTGCAGCGGCCTATCCTCAGTAATTCCTTTCTGGAAAAAAAATCAGAATGTTAGCTGTGAATCTGGGCCAACAACAAAATATTCTTAGTTAAAATAACAGGAACTTTTTGATGTCAGGAAACTCTCACTCTGAAAGTTTATAAATATTGTTGGGCACCAGGGGATGGAGATTGAAAAATCTCTTCTATACCTATCTTCCCATTCCATGAGACTAACTCCTAGATTTGTATATGTAAAAGTATAAGAGCCATAGTTTGTTAATTTCTTTCTAAAGTAAGGAGAATGTCAGGTTTTCCAAGCTTTCTAAGATAAGGAGACCCTAGTATGAAATTCTGGAATAGTTTGTGGTGTCTATCTAAAAATTTCTCACCTGCACAATATTTCTTCGTACGCTCTGAAGATCTCATCTTTCTCATCGGTAAGTTCAATATTTTTAAATGTTAGAATTTCTATTTTGTTTTGGAGCTCTTGATTTTCTACGGTCAATTTTGACATCACTGCCATCTTTCTGTAAATTATGAGGACCAGAGAGATATTAGCCCTCTTAATTTGTTACTTGAATTACTAATTATTATTGCATTCTATTATAACTATTGCTCTTCTCTTACTCAGTTATACATACATATATACATACATGAATGGAATACTTCTTTTATCCAGTATATCTGGCCTAAGGGATCTAATAAATAAATCTGAATTTGAAAGAAAAAGTCAAATTGCTATCTAAATATTTCTCACCTATAAAGTTCTTCCTTGAGATCATTATTCTCATGTAGGAGCTCTGCTTTCTCTGCAGCTTCTTTCTGAGCCTTGCAGCGGAGTGTCTGGTTCTCTTGCCTCAGTTTCTCCAGCTGCCCAAGTTCCTCTAAACTCATTTTTCTGTAAAATATCAAGAGCAAAGTGTAATTAGCTCCCTTAGGTTAAAACTTGCTTAAAATTAAAACTAATTGAAATAGCTGAGAAAGGAAGAGAAAGTCAGGGTGGCTATCTAAATCTTTTAACCTGCTCATCTCTTCTTTGTACTCTTTATACTCTTCGCAGAGCTCCTCTTTTTCTTTGGCCAGTTGGTGGTTTTTCATTATAAGCTCCTGAATTTGGACTTTGAGCTCCTCTTTTTCTTCTAGAAGTTTTGAGATTTCCATTGTCTTTCTGCAAATTATGAAGACCAGAGAGAAATTAGGCCCTTGGGGGTTTATTTTTTTTACTTGAATTATCAAACTTTTGATACAATTACAACACATTCCACCCTTTTTCCCCAAGCTTTACTAGAATATAATTTTCCATCCCTTGTTTCATAAAATGGCCAGTCCCATTGCCAATGGAGAAATGATGAATGTTGTATTGAAAGTGTAAACTGAATAGGGTTATAAAAAGATGTGATGAACTATGCAAAGACTTACATATAACTCTGGTCCCTTGTTCTCTTCAGATCTCCTTCCAATTTTTCTGTTTTTGTCTGAACAATCTAGAGAAGCCAAAATACATCACAAGTCAGGAATATATTTCCATATCAGCCCACTCACTACCCCATACCCCCACCCATCACCCCCACTGGGCTTCTTCACCTCTTCTTATGACATGAATTGTGTCTCGGTACTGGACTCTCAACAGATTCCTCACATGCTAGGTTGCTTACCCGATGGGAATTCATTTTTAAACTGATGTTCTGGCCCATGTGCATTTCTGGACTCCGGAAAACCTGGAAGTTCCATGAAGAATGAAAAACAAAATGAATTTTAAATGCTTGCTTGATAATTTCCTTCATTTCATGGTCATGAGAAGAATTACATGAATTTGTTTTCCATAAATTCTCTCATGTCAGTGTAAAGAAGATATTTGTTGAAACATCCTCTTTAGGGAAAAAAAGTCTGGGATGTATACAAGCATATTTGTGCATATTAAAATCATGCATGTCAAGATGAGCACAAATGTGCAACTCCCGATTTATTGCTGTAGGTGTTCAATACAGGCAATAAAGGTTATTCTCACCGGGATAGAAAAATAAAGATTTAGTGTTAGTTCATTTGTTTAGGAAATGCAAAACCCAGTGGTTCAAACAAAATCTGAATCATCTACATTTTATTTCACTTCCATTGGTGTTGTATGTATGTGGCCAAAGAAACTAGCTAATATGGCAAAGAAGGAACCAACCAAGAATGAGCATGAACTCTGATAATTGCCATTCTTGGATAGAAGTTACAAATAAACTAGTTTGTATTGAATAGATGTGGGTGTATGGATTTCATCCATATAGTAGAAATATAAAGCGAACATATATACTCTATAAAATATGCTGCACATGCATTATTCACAATTACCAATTGTGAAGAAATCATTTTTTTTTCTCATAAATATATTCTAAGGTGAGCTACAAGTATACATTATATACCTCAGCATGTCTCCGTTCTTCGGTGGTAGATGACAGAAGAGGAAATCTCGATTGTTCCTCCTGCAATGACCAAAGACCCTATTTTTAATGATTCTCAGGGACTGGCTGGATGAGTCCCTGCAGTTTTCTTAGCAAGGTTTTTCAGAAGTGATTCAGTGTTGTTTTCTTCCTAGGGCTAAGAGAAGCTGACGGGCTCAGGGTGACCCACTTGGCTTTGCTTCTAAAGTGGGGCAAGAAATGTCAGTCTCTGAGTTTGCAGGTTGATGCCTTAACCGTGGCGTAACAGAAACCACAATTAATATTCTTTCTGTCTATCTCGAACTACCTAATCTGTCTGTCTGTCTTTCTTAAATTTCTATACATTCCATCCAGTGGTGGGATTCAAATAATTGAACAACCTGTTCTCTATCCTAATGACCAGCTGGGTAGGCAGGGCTTGGTGGTCATGTGTCTAGGTGGGCGTGGCCAACTCAATGTCACTCACATCAATGGGGGCTTCGCCTTAGCTGTTACAATGTAATAAGGGTTAACCAGAGAGGCAGTTTCTGTAAGCAGTGCAATAAAGATTAGGCTAGAAACAACACCAGAATGTTTCCTCCCTGCCTTCCTTACAGGATTAGCCCTGTAAAGCGGAAAAAACCAAAATCAGATTTCTTCCAACAACCGGTTCTCCAAACTGCTTAAAAAGTTAACAGCTGGTTCTCCTGGATAGGTGCAAACTGGCTGAATCCCACCACTGATTCCATCACACGTTTACTGTGACAGCCTATGAAGAAATATTTTCTCTTACCTCTTTATGGAGACACTTCATCTTTTCTCTTAATTTTCTCAACAGATCGTTTTCCATCGTAAAATCAGTGATGGAAACTAGAAGATAAAGAAATAGGTGACAAGGCAGAATAGCTTTGGCATTTTTTTTTCCAAAAATTGGAATGTAAACTTGAGAGACAATGTCTAGAATAGGGCATGATTGGTTAATTACATTTGCCCTCAAATTCCTCTACTCTGATCCTTTAGGACAAGCGTTGCCCTTCCCTCCCCAGCAGTTTTCCCTTTCCTTTTTTTCTTTCAACTAAATATTTGGCATTTCTATTCCAATTGATAACGTCCCATAACCTTAAGCTACTTTTTCTCCTATGACTTACAGGGGAAGTTTTGATCTTTTTCATGAAAGCAGATGGATAGACGATTCAACATGTAAGCGACATTCCTGTTCCCCATGTGATTTCCACCCGTTCAATTATTTCTAGAAACTACAACCTACATATCTAAACCCCACATAATTCAATTTTCCTATTTATGTGTGGCCCATCTTACCAAAGGGAACACTAGGCAGCTAAATGAAATAAAACATTAACAGATTATAACAGGTAACATCAAAACTAACATTGCTTTAAAAATGTAAATCCTACAATGTAGGGGTTGCAGCAGTGATGGGATTCAAATAATTTAACAACTGGTTCTCTGCCCTAATGACCAGCTGTGTAGGTGGGGCTCGGTGATCATGTGACTATTTGGGTGTGGCCAACTCAATATCACACAGGTCGATGCGTACTTCACCTTAGCTGTTACAATGGTAATAAAGGTTAACTGGAGAGGCAGTTTCTGTAAGGAAGGCAATAAAGATTAGGCTAGAAACAGCACCAGAATATTTCCTTCCTGCCTTCCTTACAGGATTAGCACTGAGATTTCTTCCAACAACCGGTTCTCAGAACTGCTCATAAAGTTAACAACTGGTTCTCCCGGATAGCTGTGGACTGGCTGAATCCCACCACTGGGATGCAGCCATGGATCTGTGAACTATCTAAAATGATCTATATAATGCCATCAATATTCCCCATGAAGAGCCTTTCAATTCAAAGAATGTTTTTTCTCTTTCATACCACAACAGACACAAACAATTCAAAACAATTTCTAGAGGTACATGTTTTGATTTAGTGTGTGGGAAAAGTTTTCACTTTGTTTCACTATGCAAAGGTATCCCAACAAGTTACTTCCTCACAGTACCATTTTGTGAGGTTGCATGACATCACAATTGCATCAACAAAATTTGCAATAGTGATGAGAGCTTATTATGCAAAACAAGCTCAGCTATTGATGTTTGCAGCTTTTTTTCTTCAAAGTTTGATCAGAACGGAGGTCGAGAAATAGCAGAGGTCTTCTTGATACTCTATATTGATTCTATGATTTATCTGCCTTTAAAATGGGGATTGGCAACAGGATTTTACAGACATCCACCAAAGTGTCTGCCCCTCCCCCCAATTTCACTGCAAAAACTAAATACTGAAAGCAAACATGTCATCAAGGCTTGGTGCAAGGTGGGCAATGACATCTCAGCTCTAGAAGTCTGACTTGTGACCCACTGGACCATAATTCCAGAAGTGTGTCCTTACCCGGATCCGCTGGTCCTCCACACGTTAGCACCTCAGCACCTTAGCACTTCTGCACCTTCACACTTCAGCTCCTCAGCACTTCAGCACCTCCGCACCTCAGCTCCTCAGCACTTCCGTACCTCAGAACCTCAGCACTTCAGCACTTCCGCACTTCAAAACGTCAGCACTTCAGAAGTCAGCACTTCAGCACCTCCGCACTTCAGCACCTCAGAACTTCAGATCTGTAGCACTTCAGCACCTCAGCACTTCCGAACCTCTGCACCTCAGCTCCTCAGCACTTCAGTGCCTGAGCACTTCAGCACCTCAGAACCTCAGCACTTCAGCACTTCAGCACCTCAGAACTTCCACACTTCAGAACCTCCGCACTTCAGCACCTTAACTCCTCAACACCTCCGCACTTCAGCACTTCAGCACCTCCACGCTTCAGCTCCTCAGCACTTCAGCACCTCAGCACTTCAGTACCTCCGCACCTCAGCTCCTCAGCACTTCAGTGCCTGAGCACTTCAGCACCTCAGAACCTCAGCACTTCAGCACTTCCACACTTCAGCACTTTAGCACCTCAGAACCTCCGCACTTCAGAACCTCCGCACTTCAGCACCTTAACTCCTCAACACCTCCGCACTTCAGTGCCTCAGCACTTCAGCACCTCCGCACTTCAGCTCCTCAGCACTTCAGCACCTTAGCACTTCAGTACCTCCGCACCTCAGCTCCTCAGCACTTCAGTGCTAGAGCACTTCAGCACCTCAGAACCTCAGCACTTCAGCACTTATGCACTTCAGCACTTTAGCACCTCAGAACCTCCGCACTTCAGAACCTTTGCACTTCAGCACCTTAGCTTCTCAACACTTCCGCAATTCAGCACCTCAGCTCCTCCGCTACTCAGCACCTCAACTCCTCAACGCCTCAGCACAAGGATTGAGATCCTGGATATATATATGTGTAGCAGTCAAAGTCATCACAATCAGTGTTTCATGACACAGCCTTAATATTTTATCTAGCTGTGGATAGGTGCTAAGGGTGAGCCTTATATGGCTCACAAGAAATGGGCACCTTTGAATATGAAGGGGGACAAAGGGTGCCCTCATGCCACCAAAGTAAGGATATCATAGTTCTAATACCAAAGGCAAATGGCAAACCTTTACTCTAAAATCCCCATGATTCCTCATATATGTGGTGGTCTCTTCTGCTATTTTTGCATTTTTATAAACTTGAAACAGCAGAAACAAGGAAAAAAATCCTACATGAATGTTTTCCTGGGAAAATTCTATCCACCGTGGTATCTCCTTTAGCCGAAAAATTCAATTTAATTCAATATTTTATCATCCCAGTTGTCAAAAAAATGAAAGAACATCGCCAACTAGCCACATAGGAAACACTGTAGAAAATACATTTTCCCCCATGTTTAAGTTTGCAAGATGAGATCTAATGGAAGACAATCTTTGTAGCTCAGGGTTGAAATGTAGAGTCCTTGGTGCTCTCTGAGCTTGGTTTATTGCTTGCAGACATTTCATTACCCAACATCATCATCACAGGGACGTTCAGTCAGAGGAGGTGGGGCCTCACCAGTGTCATGAGGAAAAGAAAAGTATAATTAAAAAGAAAAAGGCTGAGGTAGTTGCTGCCAGAGTCACAGTGGATGACTCTGCTTATTGCTTAACTGCAGTGGGAGGCGAGAGAACTACGGGCCTCCTTTACTCTAGCTTTATGATCACTTGAGCAGAGTTAAGCAAGGGTCAAAAGATGAAAAATTTCTTATGCAAACTGAGGCACATGTTCTCTTGCCTCCTGTAGAAGGCATTTTTAGAGGCTTTTTCTTTTCTTTTTATGAGGGCAGGCAAAAGCCGAGTTGAAATCCTCTCTGTAACAGCTGGAAAAGGTCCTTGTGTGGGGAGGGGGAGGAATTCAAAAAGTTTGATTGCATGCAGAACCACGTTGCCTTTTCAAACACACACACAAACACACACACACACCTGGATAAAAGTATATAAGCCCAGCTTCACTGATTACAAGTTTGAAAAGGCAACGTGATACACCTGCAATCAAAGCCTCTGATCTGAAGGCAGCAGGGGAAGGGGGGGTATGGCAAAGGAGCTGCTTTCAAGCTTTTGGAAAATATGTCCAATCCAACTTCTGTGTTAGTGTTTGTTTGAGAGTGAGTGAATGAGAGAGGGATCCAACTTCTCTGTGTGCATGTGTCTGTTTGAGAGAGGGGAGAGGGAGAGAAGGAGGAAGGGGGGAGGGAGAAGAAAAAGAATGGGAAAACTTATTTCGCAAGGGGGAAAAATGCTGTCACTTTAAATTGGAACTGAGCATGCCTGGCTGTGGAATTCTAGGAGTTGAAGCCCAGAAGTCTAAAAAAATTGCTGCCTCATCAGCCATAAAGCTCACCGCACGTCACTGGTTAGGCTGCAGTACTGCATTCTAACTACTGTGCCACCTAGTGATCAACATTGACAAAGGGAGGTGGAGGAAAATCCAGCAAATACAGACCAACCAGATCAATATACAGATATTAGAGATCAATATAATTTTGTCACTGGAATTTCTGATTATTTATTTATTTATTAGAATTTTGTCTTGCCTTTATTGTTTTTATAAATAATTTGAGATGGCCAACATATTTAATACTCCTTCTGTTTTTCATACAACAACCCTGTGAGATGGATTGGGCTGAGAAAGAGTGACTCAGAATCTTTGAGTATGACATACAAAACTTTGGTATGTTCTCATAAACTCAAATCATATCCCTTCCTTATTATGAAATGTTGTTTCTCTAGCCCTTTACTTTCACTTTAGAATGTAAAAAATAAGTGCATTAAATTTTCTGAGCAGGATTCAAAAGTCATATACATATACGTATTTCCAAGAATTCTTGGATCTCAAACTAAAGTGAGCAATTGTGGATAAGAGCATGGATTAATGCAACCAGCTGAAATTCTGATGAGATAGATGATTACCTAGAGTTCTAATGTCAAAGCTGGAACTGCAGGACTCAAAATGACATTCTGCATAAAAGTTTTCAAGAGCCTGCATACAAATTTCCAATTCTTAAGAAAATCAGTAAAACTGAAACATGCATATTTCATGCTAGGAGATATGAAAGCTCCTGAAAATAAAACAGAAAGAAAGTAGCAATCAGAATAATCAGAAATTCCACAGGTGAAAAAGTGCATATTCGGATGAGATACAAGGTCACTCATTTACTGTCATCATATCTGACAGTTAGACATGAAGGAATATCATGAATGAAAAAAAGGGAATGTGAGTTGCTGCTGTACATTGTTAAAATTATCTTCATTCTTCAATGGGCAAGTATGAAATCAAATAGGCAAGAAAGGAGTTTTAATTTTTTTTCTACATTTAGACCACTTATCCAAATTAGGTTTAATAAGCATGCACACATACATGCACGGATGCACACACAGAGAGACATACAGACTACATATTCCTAATGATTTATTTTTTATTTGATCACTCAAATTTTAATTTACTCTTATTCATCATTCAGTGTGGATATCTAATGGTTGTGAGGGACTCAAAAAAATGAGGAACAGCATTGGACTGTCACATTTTTCTTGAGATTGTTGAGTGGAAGTGAAGGTCTACAACTGTCCACTCACATATGTCAAAGCCCTGTTTAGACGTGACAAATTAACAGATTGACACATTGCCTGGCTGCTAAGTGGGGATAGGTGAATCCCTGAAGCTTTCAACTAACATTGCTAAAAATCATCAAATAATAACTGAAGGTGTCAGTAAAGCTTGTTAAGAAATGTATCCTGGGGATACCAATTTCACTTTGAAGATCAAGTATGACACACAATTACTTTAGGCTGTTTGCAGGAATTCCCAAAGCCATAGTAAATAAAATTACCCTCACCCATCCCCACTGTTTTGAATTCATATTTAGATTATAAATTTAATTATTCTAAAAGATTTGCTAACTGAAATTTCTAGAAAGTGTGACTTCCTATAGTTTAGTGACTGTAGGGGGATCCTGTTAGACATTTTGCAGTGCCTGTCTTTTCATCTGGCAATGCTGATTCTCAACTGTACTGCAATGAGGTAAGCTTTAATGTGTATTTAAGTTCCTTTTGGCCAACTCTGCAGGACTGAATGGTGTTGCCATGAACATGAGCAGATTAGGCAATGCAGCTGAACTCAGCAAAGTGACTTTAAAATATCAGCTATCAATATCATACAAAAGGTTGTAAAGTTATCCCACTGAATGAACTCTTTCTTTGGACTATATTTCAGTAATGACATGCCTCTATAGTCTCATCCTTTATGTACACTACAAAGAATGACAGGCTGGTTTTTCAATAGTTGTGTGACTATGGTAGTAGAACCAAATATCCTGTCATACATCTCTCCCTCTCCCTCTCCCTCTCCCTCTCCCTCTCCCTCTCCCTCTCCCTCTCCCTCTCCCTCTCCCTCTCCCTCTCCCTCTCCCTCTCTCTCTCTCTCTCTCTCTCTCTCTCTCTCTCTCTGGCAATAAATTTAACTAATGAATGGAAACAGTGACTGACCCCTTCTGAAATGAACATCACTCTTTTTTAAAGATTCTGACATCAATTAGCCTTCTGCTAATATCTTCTGCTCTGTGGTTGGTTGCTCTTACTTTAACTTTAATTACCAGACCAATCTTAAATCAATCTGGATTTTTCATCTCTGTCCATCATGGATTTTGGCAGGAAGCAGTTCATTCATAGTGGTTAGTGCCAATGGATTAGAAGACTATAGTAGTCTGGTTTTAGCCGGTCTGTATAGCCAATATTTTCCTACCACTGGAATTAATACATGCTTTCTCCTGCACTTTTTTGCTGTCCTGTCTTCTGGTTGCCTTCTCCAAAGTCATTGCCATCACTCCTTACAAAGCTTTATCTCTTCTTTTATTCACTTTGCAGAAAGAAAAACATACAGTGGTATTTTAGAAGTACTTTCTATAGTATTGGAAATTCTTAGTCATTCAGATTATGGTTATCCCAAGGGTGCTTTTTCAAAAGACAAGTGAACTTTGTTTTTTCTTGAAGACATTTCGCTTATCCTCTAAGAAGCTTCGTCAGTTTAGTTCAGTTCAGTTCGTCTTCAGACATGAAGAAGAATCTTGGATGAGAAGGGAAATGTCTTCAAGGACAAAGAAGTCCAGTTGCATTTTAAAAATGCATCTTTGGGACATCATAATAAAAATTTCCAAATGGAAAGCTAAACATGAAACTTTCTTATTGGACTTTGTTTAATTTCATTTACTAGTCCAGCTGGCATAGAGAAATGTAATGCTGTATTAGACTTTTAAATAATAGAATCAAAATGCTGTTGAAAATCCAGTGGTCTTTTAAAAAAATAACTGCTATTTTTCCTAGTCCATATTGGTTTACACAGTAAAATATAAATAATTATATTGCTAATAGTAGTCCAATGTTTCTTCTTTTAAAAATGTCTAATTGGAGCAACATTTAAAATTCCAATATCCCTTTTGTGGCTAATTGTTGGACATTTCTTTCCCCCACTTGGACACACTTTTAAAAATTTTACTGAATAGCAAACACACTGACCTTTTCATATTTTAGAAATTCTATTGAATTATTTCAGTACTGATTATTCCCAATTATAGTTATTTATAGAATACTGGCCCATATGGAAACAACAGTTTCTGAAGTATACTATTCCTATAAATATAACTACTCTGTAATTATCTTGTGGCTGATTCATTGTATAGAAAGAACAAGGACAGTCACAAGTGCCTCCATTATTATTTTTGGAGATACAATCTCCATGTAATATTTAACCCTTGATAAAACTCATTCTCATGATTATATCATGAAAATATGAAAGTAAGATAGATTCCCTTCTATGTAGAAAAGTATAGACAATGTTATGCATTTTATTTTTTGTTACTTTATAAATCAGAGCACCCATTAGTACTTCCATGAATATAATGACTCAGTTCTCCATACTGAAGGTTGTAATTTCAACTCATCTACTTTGAAACGGGGTGAAATTCAGCAGGTTCTGACATTTTCTGGAGAATCAGTAGTGCAAATTTTGAGTAGTTTGGACAACTGGCAAATACCACCTCTGGTTGGCCCCAGAGTGGGATAGGAAGGGAGATTTTGCAATATCCTTCCCCCAGGAGTGGGGAAGTAATGGGGATTTTGCAGTATCCTTCCCCTGCCATGTCCATCAAGCTGCACCCACAGAACCAGTAGTAGAAAACTTTTTGAATTTCACCACTGCTTTGAAGGAAGAGAATTGGGTCAATAAATATGGCAGGCCTGCCACAAATGGGCTTACTAAATGGGCTACAATTTTATATATATATGCAGTGCAATCCTAAATGTTGAGGTGGTTTTTTTTGCAATTGAATGTGGCTTTCAGGTACTGAGGAAAGGACTGGAGTGTATTTGATTTGGGGTGAGGCTATAATTGGTCTGCTAACAGGTATAACCTCAATTGTTGTAAAAATGGAAGTTCACACAGCTAGAATAATACCAGCAACCAACTTTTTGTGTAATATACAGTATATATTTGATTTCAGTGTCATAGCATTAGAGGTTTTCAGCAAAGTGCTTTAACAATTTAACCATTATATTTACTCCACTCATTTTCCTACTTGTTTTTTAGCTCTATCAGACCCTGGTGTCATTTTCTTTCTATCATATCTGTCTTAGTCACGTTGCAATGAAAAATAAAAGGAACTGAACTTAATATAAACTGCAGAAGACATTGGAAAGGAATGGAGGATTGTCAAACAATCTTCTCTATCTGTTTCTTTGTACAAAATGCCTCAAATATCTGAAGATTTCAAGATAATAGACCATAATCATGGCTGTCATTTTAGCAGAGGTTGCCAGATTCTCATTAACTCATTCTTTGTGTTTGCCAGAGAAGGTGTGCAACTCCTCGGCAAATTATTTACAATTATGTTGTTAAGAACAGTTGACTAATTTCATCTATTAATTAACACAACTTTCATAAGCAGACAGCTATGAATATAATTTTAGATACATGTCACCCTAGTGACAGGTCTTTTTCTGAGCATTAAAAAAATGCCTTCTTAAAAGCTATTTAGAGGGCTGAGTATTAAAACAATGTCATAGTCTAGAAATCTAGTTTTGTTTATTGAAAATAGTTTTATCCTTTAAGAAACTTAAGAAGGTGTACATATGTATACCAAAGCCAAGCCCTTAAACACTCTGTCTGTGAAGAACCTAGCAAGGTTTGAATGTAAGTACTTTGCTTAGCACTTAGGTTCACATAAAGATAAATTTCTTAATCATAATCTAAAAAAATAAGAATCCCTAAACCTGTGAAAAAGTGGTACGGAAGGAAAATGCTCGATTTACAGGGATTAATTAGAAATAAATATCACAGATTTTCTGTACTCCATAGCTTCTAAACTAAAGCATGAAATTGCAATAAATAATGGATACTTATTGTTTTATGTTTATTCTGAAATTTGAGAAAAACAATTACATTATTGAATGTAAATGAGCAATACATCCTCACTGCCTTTCTCTAAGTTATGCAAAGAAAATAGCATAATAATATGAAATCAGAAACAGGAGAAGAACCTTAAGTCATTCCTGAATACTTTCAATTCACGTTGTCTATGAAACAATCCTAACTAAGCTAATTTGCTGGTAGAGATCCATGAAGTGCATATACCATCCATTACAATATCAAATTCTGAACAGGTTATTATTAAGAACAACAGATTCTTTGTTTCCAAGAACCAAAATTATTGCAAAGCTCTAACTTTGCAATTAGAAAAATTACATTACAAACACATTCAATACAAAGCTCATAATTTTCTGATAATGCATACATTTAAATCACCAAGATTCTTGGCCCTGGGCACCTGAAGCCGCTTTACCATACTACTGTACATTTTGCATACTACCTTTTATCTGCATTTCTTAATATTTCTCCATCCATTTTTCATCTTCTGTCAAATTATACAAATTTAAGTTTTCTATACTGATACCATGATAATTCAACCAAAACACCTAGTATCTCCTTTCATTATGTCTTCATCATTTACATATAATCTGCAGTTATCCATTCCACTTTCCATGTCGATGCAACATTGGCTTTCAATTTCATTCTCCAGGCTTGCAACCAACCACTATTTACTGCCAGATCAGAGGGTCACTTTTTCCTTAGCTGCGGGATGTACTTTTCTTTTACTTTACCTCACTTGAATACTGTAGATTCCTGCAGGATGGGATGTTCCCTAACAACACCATTCCTATTCACCAGAGGTGGGTTGCTCCTGGTTTGGCCTGGATCGGCCAAACCAGTAGTAACGTCAGCAGGAGGCTCCGTCCAACTGCCCAGACACTTCTGGGCATGTGTGAGATGCGCCGGAGTGCACCCAGACTGATAAGTAACAAAATTGGCAACCCACCACTGCTATTCACCAATATCTATTATTAGACTTCCAACTAATTCTTCAATTCTTACCCAAGTGCAGTTGTCTCCATTTGTAAATTATCCTCCCAGCACCTATCTTGGCAACAGCATCCTGGGAGCTACAATCAATTAGGTATTGGAAATACAATCAATCAGGTATTAGAAATTGTGCTAGCAGTAAGCTCTATAACTATCTCACTACATCATCCAGCCACGCAACAGAATTCTGCATCTCGATCAGATTGTTATGACTAGGGTAAACTTGATTTTCCACTAGACTAGATATTAAGATCTATCTGAATAGAACACAATTGTCCAGAGTCTCAGATATTTTCTTAGTATCACTCCAGTAGCATAATTTGGGCAGTAAAAGACAAGAAAGATAAAGCAAGCTTATGCAACCTTCTTTAGCCTAGATCCATGACTAATTATTTAGAAACATGTTGGAAGTTGCACTCCAAGAAGTAGTTGAGACAAGGGCAAACAAACTAAGTGAGAACAAATGCTAAATGAAACTATATTGAATTAACATTCATTTATATTACATTTATCAAAATTAAATTAAACAAACATAGTTAATATAACTTTCACAGTGTACTTAGTAAAAGTCCACCCAATGGTCACATTACCACTGTAATTCGGTGACAGTTTGGAATGTAAGGAAGAATAAGGAAGTTTTCCTTGATGGAAATATGCAAAACCTATTGCTAGGTTGGTGGATGTAAAACATATTTTAAGACTACAACTTAAAGATTTACAAGATTCTGTTATTATAGACAATCTCAATAAAAATAGTTTTAGCTTTCTCAGGGAGTGAATTTTTTTGGTCTGTTCTATCTAATTGCAAGATAGAATTTGTATCTTTAGAAAATTTTAGATACTCATATTCCATCATATCCTAACAATAAGATTTCCATATTAGCAGCATGGTTAAACAGATTTAACCTATGATATACAGTATACAGTAGACCACAGAATTATATTGGACTTTAGTAGTAAAGTTATTTTCAATACTCAAAAGCAAGGAAGATGCTTCATACACCATCATGAATGGTTAAAAGCAGACATCAGACTTCAGGTGAGGAACCTCTACTAAATCTTGGTAACAGTAACATATCATAACAGGGTAATAATAATTCACCTAACCATAACAAATTGATATTAGAGTGATCAAATAATGAAGGTCCATACATGCAGTCAGTTATACCTTTTCACGTCAGCAGCATCACATAGGCTATAAAATACTTTGCCTAATTTGGGGACAGGATCAACTCTTGTGTTGTAATTCCATGGATGTTATTTTTAGCATTCAAGATATAGAAGGCAGGACTTTGTCTTCTATTGCATATTTGTTCCCTGGCGGTCGCCCCACATATCCCAGGGTGAAATTCTCACTGACGCAGGCCATGATTTATCTGTTTTAAACTCTTTATTCTTAGTATGTTTTTCTACTATGAATTAAGCTGAAAAATGGTAAATGTGTCAAGAGTACCAATAAGCTTTGCAGTTGTGCAGCATCTGTATTTAGAATTCTTTGTGGCTGAAGTTGAGCATTATATAAAAAGTATTACCTGGCTCAGTGCAATGAGAAGGAGAATAAAGTAAGTCTTGACAAATATAAAATAAAATAAATGCAAAGTAAGATCATAAACATCAATAGGAAAATAAGAAAATAAATTAATATGACTTCTCTTTTCCCAAAAAAGAGAAGATATTTTTCCAGCTGTAAAGAGGGGAGGGGAATATTCTAAGTAATGCAAATGTTGGGAGAACATAAACAACTTGGATATTTTAACTGGCACAAGATGAACCACTACTGGTCGAAGTTTAAAAGAAAACTATTGAAACTACGTATCAGAGGTGAAAAGGAAGCAAATGAGAATCAGATTAAGGTCCAGGATTCTAAATATCTTCATGGTCAGTAATTCCATGAAAGTGAAGGATAATCCATTCATAATTTGACTTGACTGTGGGTAAAAACTCAAATATTTAAAAAATAAGTGAAGGAACAATCATGGCATCACCTCAGTAATAGCTGTAATAAAATTGACTAAAGGTACACTATAATATAGATGCTAAAATAATGCACTGTGGTTTATGTAAAAGATTTAGCTTTACTGTTAACAAAACCATCAGGGTCACACTCTTGGAGAAGTGGGAAAATTCTTAGGGAATTTCATGTTGTATTGTATTTTTATGTTTTTCCTTTTTTTAAAGTTGCATTTACAGTTGTTTGGGAGGCATTGTGTTGCATAAGACAAGTGGCTATTTAAATCTTTTAAATGAATACATTAAACTCTTGAAATCCCAAAGGACTTCACCATATCTTTTAAATTTACTTGACACCACTGATGTTAAAGAAAAAATCAAAATGTAAAAGGACAAAAAATTAGAAAAACAGCCTTGTTTGGAATCTCTTACATATTACAAAGTTACACCCATGATTCCCATGGCTCACAGACTATAATGATACTGACAAATCATGCAAATGTATCTAATTGAAATAAAGAGCACAACCCCTATGAATATCAGATCTACATACTTTTATTTGACAAAATTATGAAGTACTTCTATTTACAATTTCTACTAGAAAATAATGAAAATGTGTTCTGCTCACAGATCTAGTTGTAATTCCAATCATAAAAAAAGGATATGGTATCTTTACATTCCTACCTAAATTTGATTGATAAACAAACAAATAAATAAACAATAAATAAAAGTTTAAATCTATATTTTGGCTTTCATTCAAGAAGCCTCAGAGAATTATCTCTCGCAATAAAGATACTTTGCTTTGATGGTTTGTAAATCCCTGTTCAATAAAGGAAGCTTTATATTTATCAAGAAATAAAATAAAATATGCAATAATATTAATCATTCTGGAAATGTATGACTAGAAAAATATAATGATAAAGGGACACCTACAAAATGTGTTTCATATTATCTGTGAGTTACTGCTTGCATTTACTCTGTGCATTAACAAAGATTGTCAACATAAATCATAGTAGGCTGTGAATTTGTTTTTGTCTCCTGAGTGTGTGTCGAAGAAAGGTAGCTATTTTAAAGACTCTTCATTGCTGGCATGATCACAACAATTGGAACATTGCCACCATGATTATGGGAATAGTAGTTGGTCTTGTCTTGTTAAGCTTTCTATATTTTATCCATACAAGGGCAACTCAAGGACTGTACATGGTACAACATTCTAGTATACATTTGAGCTGAATTTTTAAGCATTATTTATTTTTAAGCATTCTCATTTTACTCACCTCGGGAGGAGGGAAGGCTGAGTCAACCTTGAGCCAGTGAGAATGCCAAACTGCAGCCTGCAGCCAGCAGAAGTAGCTTACGGTACTGAATTCTAACTATTGCTCGCCATGGCTAGATAAAATATTACAGATAGATAGATAGATAGATAGATAGATAGATAGATAGATAGATAGATAGACAGACAGACAGACAGACAGACAGACAGACAGACAGACAGACAGACAGACAGACAGACAGACAGACCGAACTTGGAAGAGTTCTAAACGGCACTGTAGATTTGGGGAACCTCTTCTATAGAAGAGGTTACAACTGGCAGAAACCCACCCTGGTGTATGTGTATATGTGTGTATATATATTTGTTACACACACTGCCGTTTTTCTACAAATATAGTTCTCTGTGTGTGGAATGTTGGCTTTGTTGCTTTAAATGGATTGATTGGCTGTGTTGTCCCATCTTGATTGGTTGATGGAATTGTTGTTTGGTGAGGGTGATTGGTGATGGTGTCCTGTGTTGTTCTGGGTCCTGTGTTGGTTTTTGTGGCTGGGACTCATTTATTGGCTAGGGCTAGTTTCCAGATGTCTGGTAGGCAGGAGGTATCATCACATTTATTCATGTTGTTGGGGTGTTTCTCTATTTCGATAGCTTCCATAATTATTCTCTTGTTGAAATGTTCAGTTTTGGAGAGTAATTTGGTTCCTTCTAAATCAATTTCATGTCCTGTTGCTTTAAGGTGCTGGAAAAGGGAGGACGTTTGTTCTTCTTTTCTGACTGCGTTCTTGTGATCTACGATGCATGCATTTATTCTCCTATTAGTTTGTCCAATATATGTGGCTGGGCAGATTTTACATGGTATTTCATTGTCTCCTTGGTTTTCTAGCTGGATCTTGTCTTTGGGGTTTGTTAAGATGTTGGCTATTTTTTGGTCAGTGCCAAAGGCTGTCTTGATATTGTGTTTGTGGAAAATTTTGCTGATTTTATCTGTGGTGCATTTTATGTAAGGGAGGAGGGCGATGCCATTGTCATGTTCTCTGTCTCGGTTGTTGGGGGGTGTCTCCCTTTGAATTAGGTTGGTAATTGTGTTTTTTTGGAATCCATTGGAAATTAATACATTTGTGAAGGTGTGTAATTCAGTTTTCAGGTGGTCTTTGTCAGTTAGGCATTTGGTTCTGGAGATGAGGGTCTTGGCGACGGAGTTGATCTGTGCAGGGTGGTGATGGATTGTGTATTTAAGTAGTGGTTGGTTTGTGGTTTTTTCCGGTAAATCTACAATGCCGTTTAGAACCAGTTCCAGCTCCCTCCCCCCGCATGTCTGCATATCATCAAGATGAAGAGCAAGAGAAGGAATTCTGGGAATTGAAGTCCACAAGTCTTAAAGCTGTCAAGTTTGAACACCAGGGGGGGCGGTTCTAAAGGGTTAGGGGTGCAAGGGTCTTGTAACTTGACAGCTTTAAGACTTGCACACTTCAATGCCAGAGTTTCTGAGCCAACATTTTGGTTGCTAAGCAACAGTGTTGTTAAGTGTTTCGCCACATTTTACAAGTTGGCCATTCCACACCCAGTCACATGACTGCCAAGCCACTTCTATTCGGTCACATGGATGGCAAGCCTCTCCCACAAAGCAGGCCACACCTACAGAAGAGGTTCTAAAAAAATTTGAAACCTAACACTGACACATGCACACTGTTTAAAAAGAAATTCCTATATAGACTATAATTCTAACTAAAAACAATTCTTGCATATCAGTCTTGTCTATGCATCATAACATATTTCCTCAAATCTGGTTTTAAAGTTTATATCTCAATTTAATATACAGTATATTCACTATCTTGATTTAATACAGTGTATTCTTCATTATATAGATTTTGTTTAAAGTGACGGTCTATGTTAACTAAGCAGTTGGAGGTTAAAGTGGAACAATATACATACCTTCGGATTAGAAAAATGGATATGAACTATAATATCATACTCTTTTATTGATGTATTGGAAAATATTCATTTATGGTATTTCAGGTTTATTTTTTATCCATTGGCATTTCATTACTCATGCCTGACTCTTCTGTTTGTATCATTTCTTTATTTGAGTCTTTCAAAACTATATAATATTAAAATGGAAAATAGAAGTGAAAGGAAAAAAATAATTAAAATAGAACAGTTTATTTTATACTATTGTCTTTTTTTTTGCATTTTTTATTGATACCTCCCATCTTTTTCTACTGCAGCATTTTACATGTGAAAAAATGATAGCTCGCCCAAAACAAAGCAGAGCAAAACAAAACATTGGGGGAAAACATCTACAAAGTGCCTTTCTTTTCTCAAAGATGTTCAATAAGAAAGGTGTTTTTCCATAAATATGACTTTGAGAAAATTCTCTTCATTTTACTGATTTGCAACCATAACATGAGAAGGCAGTACTCTACATGCATATGGCTTTTATTAACAATATGGTTTTCTTATTACTTCTGAGCAATGTCATGGAAACAAAGGAATAACAACAGAAATATCTCTCATCCCCCTCAGCAGTGTTTCTTTGAACTGCTTCTATCTCCTCTTGGTGCCTTTGAGCACCATTCCTCTCATCTGGAATCTTAAGTTCTCACTTGACAAGCTGAAGAAATGTGAATAATATTAAAGGGAGAAAATACCTTCCAATTAAAATAGCATCTTTCTTGTACTGAGGAGAAAAAAGTTCCAAGAAAAAAAGGACCCCAAGAAACACATCTCAAGAAAGGCAGAACATGTTACTCTGTCATGCTTGCCCTACTATCGTTAATCAGACATATACTTTTTTATGTTTGTACGTATTTATCCTACACAGATAAGGATCATGCATAGGAGAATAGCTGTCTCTGTTAGAGATAGTGTCTGCCCTGTTGATTCAACCTGGTAGAGTAGTCATATTCTGGTTTCCTTTGATTAAACAATGTCATCTATCGGGTCTCTGAAAGGTTACCTTCTCTATAGCAATGCCTGTACTGGAATGCAATTCCCTCTGAAATTAGATACGCCACCTTGGTGGAGTTTGGAAGAGTCCTGAAAACATGGGTCTTCATTCCAGCCTTTCCTTTCCTTTTATCAAATTATATGAAATAGTAGCTTTTGTGAGGAAAAGGAATGAGTAACTCTCTCTCTCTCTCTCTCTCTCTCTCTCTCTCTCTCTCTCTCTCTCTCTCTCTCTCTCTCTCTCACTCACTGACTAACTGACTGACAGATCGACAGACTGACTGATTCATTCACTCACTCACACACTCACTCACTCACTCAATCTGTCTAAATTTCCATCTTGTGTAGGCAAAATGCAGAGCATCTTGAAGGGGAGCACTGTTCTTAGTTTTGTTAGACGCTCACAAATAAATCCATGTTAGCCTGATTAGGTATGACATCATGCTGATTGTGAAGTATGATATACATTGGGAGGGTCCTTGCAGAAGGTGTCGATTGAGATAAAGTGACTGAAGTAACTGAACTAAAGTCTGCTGTGTCCGTGAAAGCCAATTCTATCTGCTTCAAATGCTCACTGACCAATGCAGGATTTCTGACTAATACGATTTACAGCTCCATGCAGTCCACTTGTCAATATATATCTGTCTATCCCTGCCTTGATTTTTCTCCTGGGTCTGGTTAACCTTTACATTCAATGAGCAAAATATTCTAATTTGGCAGAGAAGAAAGATCACCGGGACTCTCCATTTGAGAAAAGAAAAAGCCCTTGTCCAGATCAATCAGTTCAGCAGGTCTTGTTTTTACATAACCTGTAAGAAGACTAAACTCAATGCTTTGTGCTTCTGTGAAATTTGATATAGGCAAGTCAAATAAAAACCTAGGAAATGGAATACAATCTACTGGAGTCGGTTTTAGAAAGAATACCTGAAAGTGCAAGATAAGCAAAGTTAAGCTGACTGAATATGAAGCCTCTTTGGTATTCTGTAATGGAAATCTGTAGATCTTTACATTTCCAGCCAGTTGGCAAATAATAGTCATATTGAAACAGTTGCTCTTGAATCAAAAGCCCTGGATCAAAGTGTTGTTTGAATCATATGTTCAGGACTGCCTTATGTTTTGTTTTGTTTCTGTTTTTCACTTATGAAATACAGCCCACGTTTACTTACAAGTATGGTGATTGGGTGGTCAACACAGATCTGATTTGGGCTAAAGTTTCATGGAAAAACAAATATTACTGAATGAGAATATTTAAAAATCCTTATGAAGTTTTATTGGGTCACCTCAGGCATAGCATTTCCTAGTAAGAGATTCACAGTTTTATTTTCTCTCAAAGCTTTACATTTGGCTTAATTTCTTTATTTTAGGATACTGTAGATGTAAAATGGCAATTCAATCTCTCTCTCTCTCTCTCTCTCTCTCTCTCTCTCTCTCTCTCTCTCTCTCCCTCTCCCTCTCTCTCTCTCTCTCTCACACACACACACACACAGAGACACACACACAGACACACACACACACACAGACACGCGGTTAGCAATGGTTTTACAATATCCTACTATAGGATGAGAACATTGTGTAACACACATAAAAAAAGATGGATAAAACCTGTGACTTTGAGAGGGATCTTGGAGTCTTAGTGGACAACCAGCTAAATATGAGCCAACAGTGTGCAGTGGCAGCCAAAAGAGCCAATGCATTCCTAAATTGCATTAACAGAGGAATGCAATCAAGATCAAGTGAGGTACTAATACCACTCTATAAAGCCCTAGTAAGACCACTCCTACAGTATTGCATCCAGTTTTGGTCACCATACTATAAAAAAGATGTTGAGACTCTAGAAAGAGTGCAGAGAAGAGCAATCAGGATGATTAGGGGACTGGAGGCTAAAACATGATGAACGGTTGCTGGAATTGGATGTGTCTAGTCTAGTGAAGAGAAGGACCAGGGGAGACATGACAGCAGTGTTCCAATATTTGAAGGGCTACCACAGGGAGTAGGGGGTCAAGCGATTTCCAAAGCACCTGAAGGCCAGACAAGGAATAATGGATGGAAACTGACAAATGAGAGATTCAACATAGAAACAAGGAGGAACTTCTTGACAGTGAGAATGATCAACCAATGGAACAGCTTGGCCTCAGAAGTTGTGGGGCCTCATCACTTGAGACTTTCAATAAGAAATTAAACTGCCATTTGTCAGAAATGGTGTAGGGTCTGCTGCTTGAGCAGGGGGTTGGACTAGATGATCTACAAGGTCCCTTCCAACTCTGTTAATCTGTTAATCTGTTAAATCTTGTGTAACACTCATGCACATAAACACAGTCACAAATAGACACACATCTCCTTCAGAAGAATACTCAGTATTCTTCTACGGAGAATGCCAAACAAAAGTAAATCAAGTATATCAAAAAGAACATATCTATGGTAGCTCTTTAGCGAACTCATTGTCTTTCAGTTTTTGAAATTTCCTTCTATTTCAAGCATTCAGTCTTGACAAAAACTATAGGTATTTAGAATAATTCACCAGATAAAGGGAAGAAAGAAGAAGGTCATAAAGGGAAGGCATTTCAAAATGGTTCTATTAAAAAATATCACACTGAAACCTTGTTCTTGTTTTTTTACTTCACTCATATCACATTTTAAACTCCTACACAAATTAATGTAGTGTGGCATAGGTTGTAAGGGGAAAACAAAGGTTAATACATCTGTCACAAATGACTACATAACAATGCAGCCTATTTAGCTATTTTGGGAATACAGCCAAATAAAATATAGCTATTATCTTTTTTTTCTGTCTCAAAATGGTTCTATTGTTTAAATTCATTAACTCCTAAATTAATAATTAGTTTCTTTTTTTCAAAAAAAGTGGAGACAATCTGAAATTTGTTCTTACTTTGTGAATTAGAAAAAGTAAAATGGTACTTTTAACAATAGAAAATATAGATTTAAAGTTCTATTGACTTTTGGGTCCAATTCGGCACCAGGAAAGAGGAGAAAAGGCTTCAGGCAATTAGCAAAAGCTGTTTGCCCATGATATGATTTATGACCTTTCTGGATTGAATTACAGTTGTAAATTGAGGATTACCTGTAATCTATCTGTTACACTTCAGCTTCACCCATTTCAGATCTTGCTTGGAATATTGTACTCACATTTCAAAAAGGACATGGTAGCACACTTCAAATATCTAAACAGTAATAACACAGAAGAGGAAGTGACTTATTCTACGTTGTCCAGAGAGCAGAACCAATAGGTTAAAAACTACAAAGAAGCAGATTCTGGCTAAACAAGTGGAGGAAGTTTATAAATATACAGAGAGTGGAAAAAAGCTGCCACATGACTTTTCCTTCCATGGAAATCTTCAAAGAAAGCCTGGCTTATCACTAAACAGAGATGCTGATGAAATCAATTATTAATTAATTTTCAAATTACCTTCCAACTTTATTAAAGTGTCTTCACTAAAATTCTCTTGGAAATTTCTAAAAAAAATCTTTCATCAGATTGGAAGAGGACTAGTAGAAGAGATACATAGATGGGTATATTTTGAGGCTGTCATTAATTTTATCTATAGATTGAGGCACGCATACATCACATACACAACTTGAAGCTACAGAGTTCCATGTGGTCCTTGGTACCTCTGAATTGTGATTCCAAATGGAAAAAAAAAGGATATTGGGAGGGAAATTTAAAATGGTACTGCAAAAGGGAATGGAACTTTGGTCATATAATAGCTATTAAATAGACAATTACAATCCATCTATTTGCTTTCAATCAAGTTTTCATGTTGCTCTGCTTAATTTTGGGAGTGTGGATCTCGGCATGTTACGCAAAAATCAGATGCAATGCACAGACAAAAACAAGGTGTGGACATCTGCAATAGGTGACACTCATACAAGTAATGTTGTTATTTTTCTGCCCAATTTATTTTTTAAAAAAATTAAAAGAACAGACATAAAGTTCAAGTATCTGTGTAGCTGAATCATCTATGATCCGCCACTTAAGTGCTCAATCAGTTACTAATTTTCCATCCACTGCCTCATTTGCATCAATTTGGATTCAAGTGTGATTGGTACAAGCGTGATTATTACCAGCACTCCATTCGTTACAGGGACAAGCTACAATTCAGTATACAATAATTCAATTCACTTTAGGGTTGTTAGGCTCACATTCTGAATCATGTTTATATTTAGGATGAAATGTTCATTAATCCTACTTCATCACAAACAACTTTGCATCAGGGAAGGGCAATGGGGGAAAGAAACTTCAGATAGAAAACAAACATTCAGACAGGAAAATAAAAATAATGGGAACCTTTGCTTCAGATTGGCTTTTCACTACAAACAATGAGATAGTTAGTTTGTCTACATTTCATCAAAGTTAAAAAACCCTCACTTTTTTAATGGAACAGGTGTTCATATCCATATTTCTTTCTTTCTTCTGATTTAGCAGGGGAGCATTTATAGCAACTATAGAGAGAGCAAAGTAGTATCACCGTGTTCTCTTTCACCTGAAAAAAATAGATCTTAAAGCTCATTGCATTCTGAGGATTTTTCCTGCAGTACTTGATGGCATATAAATCAATTAAATAATAATTACTAGTGGCAGAAGCTATCCCATATGATTCAAGTTTGGAAAATGCAGTAAAAACAAAACAATAAAACCTGGTTACTGATCCTATCTCCCAGTTAACTAATTTCACCATACTGTGCTGGCAGCATATGATCCTTGATGACTCAGTCATCGGGCAGCCATTAATTTTCTTTCTCCCACAAAGGAAATGGTGAAACTATTCCTTCCTTTCCATTTCTTACCTGTTGTATTTTAATGCCCTTCAGAAGTGGCTGTTTTTCAATAATAAGTGATGGGGAGACAGGACAGTAATGATAGAGAATGTATTGGCATTTCCTCCTAGCTATAAGATGAAGCAAAAACAAAACAATAATGGAGGGCCTAGAGAAGCCTTATTTTTGTATTCCTTTCTAGGGTTTTGTCTTGATCACAGACAGTAGAAAAAGAAATTAACTTGCCTGTATGTAGGACATGACTGGGTGGACTCATCAATATAATCAGTCATGACTAGAAATACTCACTCATCTGTTTGGGCTAAACTATTTGAGAGAATCAATTATATTAATGTATTCTTGTTTAGTGAGTTCAAAGCACACTACCATACCCCATCCTACTCCCTTAATCCAATTATAAATGTTCTAGGAACAGAGCCAATACAGTAGAGAGAAAGGGCAATAGTTGAAATGCATCACCTTTACCAGGTGACAAAGCGATTGCCAAGAAAGTACTGTTATTGTTTCACTGTTAAATAGCATTTTAATAATCTCCATCTGGATTGCAGATGCTGACCAGCAGAGCTGAACTTGGTTTTTCTTTTTCTTCCTTTTTGTTTAAGCCAATATATATGGAGTCTTGATATTTATTTGTTTTCATTTTCTCAGCACATTTTATTCAATTTTATTAGGTCATTTAGCAAATAATTTTAATTTTCTGCTTAGATCTGACTTTCTGGAAGTAATGTACTGTTGTACAGTTAATGAGTCTGCTAATAAGCTCCAAGAAAATGTGATTTGCAAATCATTCCCTGACATAACTGTCAGTCAGACCCTATGCCAATTAGCATAATCATTAGCAACTATCCCCTAAGAGGTCCTTGAAATTTAAATGAGATTTCCCAAGTTCCCTTTTTTACGAGGATAGTAGCTGCTTCCTTATACCAGACCACTGTTGGGGAAAAAGAAGCAATAGTTCTTTAATAAAAATGTATCATTGAAGGTAAATGGTCTCCTGGGCTTTTCTATCATTGCACTGCATTAATATACAAAAATGTTTATTTATTCTGTTAAAGATATTTAAAGTGATTGAGATGCATGGAAGAGCACACAGTAATACAAAATGAAAACTCTAACCTCACGTGAAATTTTTGGGTACAATACAGCATACTATCAGCAGGCAGAAATTCTGAGGTGGCGGAGAGGCCTGAGATCTAACCCTATTAATCTGAAGAATTTCACCAAAAGTAACAACCAGCACTAGTAGTCTGAAAAGTGCCCTTCATATGCAAACTTTAGATGATCTTTATTTAAGAGGCTCCATTGCTCAAATATAGATTTGAAAACTGACATGCATTAGATTGAGGCAGTTGATATGCTTTACATTTAACTTTCTTTCATCCATACATCAAACTGCTTTCATTTGGATTCACTTTTGCTTTGGAATGTTACAGGTCACCACATGAATGGAATAGTAATATTTAGTTTTGATCTCTTTATTCCTCTGAAATTGACAATGTGTGCCATCTGGATGTTTCTTGATTAAATTACAATAAATCTAAAATGCCAATTTTATATACTTCAGACTGGAAAAAAAGGTTCAGCAGGCTCCTGTATTATTGAGCAGGAGGTGTGCAAGACATATCTATAGGGGTGGATTCAGCCAGTTCAGACTGCTTCAAGCAAACCACTAGTTCTAGTGAGCAGTTGGCCCAGCCCACCCACCCCTGTCCTATATTTCCTTGTTTTTTTAGCTCAGCTGATTTACGCGGCACAGTGGATTGCCATGCACCAGCTATTTATGCAGTGGCGCTGACATAGAGGGTAATTTTTTAAGCTTAAAATGGGCGGTTTTTAAATGTAGCAGGCATACGCAAAGCACACTTTAGGTGTGCGTGTGTGCAAAGCACACATTTACATGCTCATTGACCCGGTTGTTAAACTGGTTGCATCCCACCATTGCATATCTATGTTTATTTAACACTCACATTTGTATAGCCTCCCATCTCAACAAAAGTGACTCTGGACAGGGCACAACAATCAGATAAAAATCACAAACATAATAACAAATATAAACATGTAGAAATTAATATTAATAAACAGTATATATTGAAGGCCTTCAAGAATGTTAAAAGGGATGGAGATAATCTAACTTCATGGGGGGAAATGTTCCCTAAGGCCAGTGCCACAGCAGAGAAAGCCCATTTCTGGAACCCACTAAATGTAGATAACTATTTGATGGTACCTGCAGCATACTTTATATATCAGATCGAATGGACCACCTAAAAAATCTGCAGAGAGGCATATAATATAATGATATGATGTGAGATGAGATGATATAATAATTCCTAAACACAATCAAAGAGTTTCTTACAATCAAATAGTTCAATTCTAGATAGCAGCAAATGTTTATCTCCTAGGGCATTAAAAATATCTTCTGCAAACTCCATGTGGCATCAGAAAGGGTATCTGGTCACTAAATGCTCATCTTCATCCCTTTTTTAAAGCTCCCTTTTTATGACCCTGTAATCATTTAATGTTGGGTAGAGCTCTGTCACCCGACTCTACCCAGAATTAAGGGATTACGGGGTCAAAAAAATTAAGTTTTAAATTAAGAACCAAAGGAATATTGGAATAGGAAGGTTCAGCTTTGTGAAATGAAAAAAGGAATGGAGCAGCATACATTTCCACAGGGAGAATGTAGCAATAGCATGGATTGTGCTACTGAAAATGTCTGCCATATTATCTATATTACCATCAGGCAGAAGACATCAAAGTATAGCCAGCCAAACAAACAGGTTTAAAGATAGTTTCTATCCTTGGGTCGTGAGACTTTTAAATACAACCACAATCACTCCATGCAGACGCTAGTTTTTTTCTTTTCGTTTCTTTTTTCATTTCTGTTATAATTTTGCACCAGTGAGGTTAAAACCAATGTCATTGTATTTAAGTACAATAAGATTATACTTATATATCCCATATATTTCACAAAACGGAGGAGCTGTTGTTTTGACAATTATTATATCTTGCTTATCTATGATAAGCATTTTGAATTAGGTCTGGGGTAAGATTTAGTGTCCCCAAAAGAGGAGTTACCTTATAATATTGGATTTGTCTAGTTAGGGCCATCACATTCTGCACCAACTGTAACTTTCAAATTATCTCCAAAGTCAGCTCCTGATAAGGTAACTTCCAGAACAAGTGCAATATTTTTTTGACACCTTAGAATAGTGATATATAACTGGGCATCATCAGCATAATAATCGTATCTGCTCCTGTACCAATGAATAACCTGTCCCAATTCAAGACATTTAGCATTAAAGATGTTAAATAACTTAAGGGAGAATGTTAAATCCCATGGTACCTTGCTTTGGAACTACAATGGATTTAAATGATTTCCCTAATAATATTGCCTGGAGCATCCATTAGGTTAAGAGTGCAGTTGTCATTGCACAATAACCCATACTCTCAACTTTGCTGGCCTCCAGAAGGATAAAACTTCTGAGAAGTCTAATAGGACCAAAAGGAATGAACTCCCGCCATCAAGAGCTAGGCAAATGTTATCCATCAGAATAGTGAATGTAATTTTTCTGGCTTAAACCTGGACCAAAATCTTGATGGAAAGACATCAGAAAATCTATTTATAGGTTTATAGGTTTATTTCACTTTTATGCCGCCCTATTCCCAGAGGGACTCAGGGCGGCTAACAAACCACGGGGAGGGGATAATACAACAAAAAACAAGGACAAACGAACAAAATACAAAGACAATTTAAAAGCAATCAACAGCCACACAATTCGAGCGGGGATGGGAACTCATCACCTCATTTCCTGTAGGATTCTTTTTTATTAGATTTCTACTACCTTTTCTGTTAAGATATTTAATTTAGTAGCTGTAACAGTGGGGTTCAGAACAGAACACACAGAACACAGTGGAATTTAGAACAGAACACTATAACAGAACAGTTATAGTTGATTAATTGGAGAATACTGGCTGCTACATGAGACAATCTGCACTGTGATTGGTTGCTGTAGGTATGGAGGGGGAGTATCCCGCCCGCCCGCCTTTTGTTTTCTGGGTCCTCTGTGTGCCCTGATGATTTATTTCATATTGTAGTGATGTACCTGACTATCTCTTTTGCTGTATATTTAGATGTAAAATATATTTATTTATATAAAATTACAAGTTCACTCAGCATCTCTGACTCCATTTGGACGCCTGCTATGCAATTCCATGGCATTTTCTCCAAAAAGGAAATTTGAAGCCTGGGTAAACATGATCAAAAATAGGTCCTGATTAAGAATTTTTTTTTTCAAGCGAGGGAGCAGTACTGCTTCCTTTAAGGCACATCTTCAAAGAAGCCTCTTCAACCTAGTTGCTCCTATCCTGCTTTGTTGCCTGAAGGAGTCTGCAACAGCATAGATCTAGCAGACTGTGACAGAGTTCATTGTACAAAGGATCCTATTTTCTGAGGTTCCATAAAAGAATCCCAGATTATTTTACAAAGTGCTGCCCAGTTCACCACAGTGAACAGGGACAACTTTAAAGCCGTGTGCATTTAGCAAGCAGGATGGTATATTAATAATACAATCAGCAAACATTGCAGATGATGCTGACATTTCAGGTTGTGATTCTGACAGAGGGCATAGAAGCACAACAAATAGGTGGAGTCGGGAGTACTGAAATGGTGTGAAATGTCAATCATTAATTTAAAAGCTCTAAAAGAATTGCTCCTGTTCATAAAAGAATAAAGCTCTTGTTCTTTAGATAGAAGCTGCCATCTTCATGTCACAGCTGAAAAGATTTGCTGCCTTTGCTTTGTTGCTAAAACCTAAATTAAGTTGACTATACAGTGCGATCCAAACAAGGTTCAATTTTCTTTTTAAAGGGATGGACACAATCTATTTCACTATTTATTGTTGGTATAACTCCTATTCAATAACAAATAATTATTTTTGCATTTATTGCTATTACATTTTTTTCCAAAAAGAAGTATCTGTACGATTTTGTTCCAAGTTGTCAAAATAACTTTGTTAGATCTTAGTACTCTGAACCAAAACTTGGTATATGTGGAGGAGGTGCCAATTATTATTTTACAGAGCAAAATGGTTCACAAAGCTGGATTTTACCTTCGTCCTTTTTATGACTTATAGTAGGAAACTACAGAAATCAACAAGCAGAAATAAAATATTTAAGATTCCTTGGGGCAAAAATTATTTTAACTAAAATGAGGCTCAGCTTGGCCCTGCTGGAGGGCATGTCAAATTTTTCAACTTTAAACTTTCAAACATTAGGGGTGCTCAAAAATTATGACATGCTTTGGGTATTGTAAAGATATTTTGATATAATTTAGATGTGCTTGGTAAGTAACTACATAAATATAATAACTTTTTAACATTTTGTTTAGAGGAACCAATAATTAGCCTAGACTAGTGATGGCTAACCTTTTTGTTGTCATGTGCTGAAAGTGTGTGCATGCATGCACCCATAATGTGATGCACCTGTAACCCCCCATGCTCCACCTCCATACATGCATGCACGACCCCCACATGCTTCCTCCATCCCCACACATGCATGCATGACCCCCCATGCTACCCTGCCCCATGCATACATGTTCAACCCCCTACATCCACCCCTCTTCCTACACATGTGCCCTGCCCCCAATCATGCTTGCACAATCCCTGTGAATGCACCCATAACCCCCCTTCTCCCAACACATGTGACAGAGACTCAAAAACCAGCTGGCCAGCAGGTGGCATGCACATGTGCGGTGGAGGTGAGCTGGGGCGATGGCTCGTCTGTCTGCAGAGAGGGCTCTGCGTGCCATAAGTTTGCCATCACAGGCATAGACAAAGAAAATACAACCAGATCCAGATTTTAATGGAATAGCTGTTTATATAACTTAGGATATCCATGCAGCCTGCATCTATGCATACATGACTCCTAGCTGGATCAGAGCACTATATTTGCTGATAGTTACATTAAGAGTTTGGGCTTCTCAAAATTGGTTGTACTTTTAGCAGCAGCATAATAGGATAAACAAAGAAGAACAATATCAGAAGTAGCTTTCATTACAAGCAACTCTTTAACAATCCCTTGATGTACTATGAGCTTCAAACTATTCAAGGATTCTGTTTAGAATTTTTATCTACAAACTTCAATAGATGAAGTTTATATTTTTTGGGTTTTTTTTTACCAGAACAGATCACCACATCCATCACAGAAATAATCTACATAAATATAACTTCAAATCATTGGGTGTGTATGAATATGCTTTAAATATGTTTTCCATAGAAAAATAATTCAAAAGCTCATTTTTTAAACTACCTGTGAAAGAAGAAGCAGCAGAGGACTTTTTTTTTTTGCAAAATGTGCATTTCTTTCTTTTTCTTTTGGAAAATCTGACACTTTAACATTCTTTACTCTTGTTAATCAAAAGCATAGTTTTGATAATTAGTACTAATGATGGGAGAGTTTCTGCATATATCTGAATTTCTGTAAAGCATTATTTAATTGGAAAAAATACTCTAAAAGTTGATTGGATATTTTGTCAATTTTTCTAAAAAAATTAGAAGAAATAGATTTTTAGAACTGAGTTTGAAGGACATTGAACATACTTTTTTTTCTGGGTCAGAGAAACAGTTTATTGATTTTGCTAGGGTTTACTAGCAAACCCATTACTTTATCAATTAGCACTGCCTGATTTGATTGAGGTGTCTTCTGGCACAGCATTGGGAAATGCTCAATATTCATATTATTTCCTATTATGATAATTAATTGGAAGTTCACAGTCACAATAACCATGAATTGTCTCAATATATCATCTGGCCTATGCAGAAGTAGAAGGCAGTTAATTAAATCCATATTTATCTGTTCCCTAATAGAAAACCATAGCAGAGAAAATGCCAAATGAGGCAAATTAAATTTAAAATTATGGGTACAATGCAAAGATTTAGATGACCCACATAGAACACAAAGACACTCATTTGAATTGCAAGTTTTCTACTTCATTGGTAACTCATAGTACAGAAAAGTCAAGCTGAAGCTAGTAATTAACACAGGGAGTCAGATGACCTTGGGCTGTGTATGCCTTGGGAGGTTCTTTCTTTTGCAGAAACAGAAGAGAATTGAATTTAAAAAAAGAAAAGTTGAGGCTTCTATATCTCAGTCATGCCTCTACGATATCGGGTAGCAAATAAAAGTACGGGCTGATATTGCTCCTCATTCAGACCTAAGTGTTGCATCTGCCAGTGCTATTGATCTAGCTGCCCAGGTCTTAGCAACATAAAAAATGCACAAAGATGCAAACAGAGTAATAATTTAGCTATAGATTTCCTTTTGATTGAATGTGTATTTTGAGGTGAAAATAAGGTGAAATGATTTTTCAATCAGAAAAATGGGCAGATCCTTATTTTATATTTGATCTTCAGAGTATGGCCTCTCACTCTCTCCAATGTGCATATGAGAGAATCAGATCCTACACCTTTTTTCCTTTCCTTTCCACCTGCCTTCCATCGAAGACATGTATACTGCATGAGCAGTGATGGTTTTCAGGAGGTACGCCACGGCACAGGCGTATCGGAGCCAGCCCAGAGCACCGGATACCGTTCCGTTCCGGTGCTCCGGAGGGCCTGCCCTCCATGTTTTAAAGCTGTCAGCGCTTCCATGCATGCACATGGCGCATACAGTGCTCCACTGAGCATCTGGAGTGTCACAGAGGCTTGTGGAAGCATCATTTCCAGCTACAACACATGCGCATGCCATGCGCATGCATGTGAGTGTTGCTGTGGCCATTCCAACCATACTGTTTGGAAAGGAATCCGGAACCCACCACTGTGCACGAGTCAAAAAGAGGGCTGTGAAAATAACTACAGACCCCTCTCATCCTGGACATAAATTATTTCAACTTCTACCTTCAAAACGAAGCTACAGGGCACTGCACACCAGAAAAACTAGATCCAAGGACAATTTTTCCCAAATGCCATCACTCTGCTAAACAACTATTTCCCACAACACTGTCATATTACCTTATAAGACTGTATTACCATTATTCTTCTCTTCCTTTCTAGTACCCATCTCTTTCCACTTATGACTATAACCATGTTGCTTGTACCTTTAAAATTTATATTGTTTTATTTGTTTCCTAGTATAATTTGACTGCTTATTAGTAACCTATGACTATCACTAAGCGTTGTATCTTATGTTTCTTGATGTATTTCTATTTTATTTTTCTTTATGTACACTGAGAGCATATGCACAAAAGACAAATTGTTTGTGTGTCCAATCACACTTGGCAAATAAAGAATTCTATAAAAACTTATTCTATTCTATTCTATTCTATTCTATTCTATTTCCTTCCCTTCCCTTCCCTTCCCTTCCCTTCCTTTCCCTTCCCTTCCCTTCCCTTCCCTTCCTTCCTCCTCTTGTCCTGTTTAGACAGAAGTAGAATATTTATGTTAGCACTGCTAACCCCACTGCAAACAGCACAAACAAGACCTGCCTAAGTGCATGTCTTTTTTCTGCTCCCTCACATATAACTGCTGTGATTTCTATAACAACAGTCGTACAACTTGCTCCAATAGAAATTTCAGTTTCAAAGCTTATTGACTATACATGCAGTATCCACACAGAGTTAAACTTCTATAAAACTGCCCTGATGTGGACCTCAGCAAACCACAAATCTTACTTCTCTAAAGCACTCAGGCATGACTTCATACTCTACATCATAAAAAGTCTTATGTTCAGTACGTCAGTATTTTTCAATCAAACAGGATTGTTATTTCATTGAAGAGCTTGTTTATTAGCAATTTTGTAAGTGACAGAAACCATACCAAAATCTATGCAAAACTTTTTTAAAAAATATGCTTATTTATCTACTTATTTATTTAATCACCATGGCAGGTAACTAACTACTAAGCCTCTCAGCAATTTACAATGAAAACCCATTTAAAATCAGGACCTTAAAACAGTTAAAAGAGCAGTCAACATAAATAACAAATTAAATAAAATTAAAATGTCAAATTAGCAATTCTTATACATTTACAAGCTTTTTCTAAAAGATGTACTTGAAAGGCATTTTTGGAAGCTAATAACTATGCCAGGGCTCAGTTGTTCAGCATTACATTTGCATGTAGCAAACTGTAGCAAATCAATCCCACATTGCTCACAGATGACCTTGTAGCAAATGTAGGAAAACTTCCTCAGACAACCTCAGAAAGAAATATAAAGAGCCTTCTCAAATTGCAGTGTTGTTCTAGAAGATTGTTGTAATGGTGAGAAGTGTGCTCCTTTTTTCTGAATGCTTTTTCTTTTTTTATTCCTGTAAGTAGAATGGCCACACAAGAATTTAGACCTTTAGAAGCTTCTCTAGTACCCCCAAACACTGTTGATTCTCATAATTAGCAATATTCTTAAGCAGCTTAGTTCAAATATATTTGTGCTTTTTTTTTTAATCAAACACTTGATTGGATTATATGCCATCAGGTGCTTTTTGACTCCTAGCCACCAAACAGATTTTGTCCCTAATCTGTGGAGATTTTCCAATAGTGCACTCATTGCCACTGTGACTAAACCAGTGGTGGGATTCAGCCAGTTCGCACCTACCCGGGAGAACCGGTTGTTAACTTTCTAAGCAGCTGGGAGAACCGGTTGTTGGAAGAAATCTCCTTTTGCTTTTTTCCACTTTACAGGGCTAATTCTGTAGGGAAGGCAGGAAGGAAACATTCTGGTATTGTTTCTAGCATCATCTTCATTGTCCTGCTTACAGAAACTGCCTCTCCAGTTAACCCTTATTCCATTGTAACAGCTAAAGCGAAGCACCCATTGATGTGAGTGACGTTGAGTTGGCCATGCCCACACACTCTCTTGACCACTGAGCCACGCCTACCCAGCTGGTCATTAGGGCAGAGAACCGGTTGTTAAATTATTTGAATCCCACCACTGGACTAACCCATCTATCACTGCTGGTTGTCCTATTCTGTTTCCTTCCACCTTTCCCAGCATTGAAGCCTTCTACAGAGAACTAGATCTTCATATAATGTGTCCAAAATATAATAATTTGAGCCTGGTCATTTGTGCATTGATTTAGAACTCTGGGTTGATTTGTACAATGATGATTGCTGTCTATCACCATTTTCTCGCAGTCTAGCTATCTGTAGAATTCTCAGGAATCGTTTCCAATACCAAAGTTCAAAAGTGTCAATACTCTTCCTATCTTATTTATTGTTCTACGATGTTGGTTGTAAAATCAGCCAGATGTTTAGACTTGATTTGGTATTATCTACCCATTGAGTTCTTCCCAAGGATCTAAGAGAGACAGTTGTGGTTTGATTATGTTAAAGTATTGCCACAAGATTAAAAAAGTTGTTGTTATTATAATTTGTTATATCATTCTACCTCATAAAAACCCAAAATATGTTTCTCTTTTTTAAAGATAAGTTGACGTTAGAACTTGTATATCAAACTGATCTTATGGGTCTCAATTCGGAGAATGCTGAAATAGATGTTTGAGAAAATCATCTCAGTACATTAATGGCTGGGGAATTTTCATAAAGAGAAAAGAGAAATCTTTTTTAATGTTAAAAATAATCAGCATGTCATATTCACTACAGCATGAAGATCAACGAGTTTAGCATTATAGTGGCATTAAAAATGTTATTTGTGTAATTTTATTACCAAGAATAATGCATACAATTACATACACTTTTTGGAACAGTCAAACCATAGGCTGCTAATTTTAAGAAAGCAATTATGCCTGCTATTTTGTTTCTGACAGTGCTGCACAATTACAAGGTCGATAGTTTGGGTCTATTTTTAAGGGCATTCATCAACATTCATCTCATTATTTTCCCTTCAGGGCTCGGGCACATTCATTTAAGATGCTCAGTTTGGGAAGGTGGGTACAAGGAGCCTATATATTATCAAGGCTGATTCTCAGCCTTCCTTCAAATAGACACAGGGCAAAACATCCACATTAGAACATGATATCAAAGCCCCTGTTTCATTAGGTCGTATGTTACTTCGTATTAGATCCTATTTTCCAGAGGTCATGGGTGTCAGCAGCTAGTGTTGCAAGACTGATATGCTTCTCTCCATTTTACCAAATGAGCCTATAGGAATAGGTATTATGAACCCCACCACATAATATTCTGGGATTGAGTTTGTGTGGTTTTGCTTCAGGAGAACAGTAATGGGGTGAGAATTAGTGTTTAGTTTTCCTGATAAAATTCGACATTGGGCCATGGGTAGTGGACATTAAAAAAAAGAATAGTGCCTTACATTTTCTTGTTATAGCATTGCTATAAACTTGCTCAAATCACTCACAGCAATGTGGGCCTTCTTGGAAATGCCACTGGCTTTCACCTTTTGAAATTACAGCTGTGGCTTCCATTTGAATCAGGGTTCCCATCTCTATCTTTGTGACATATAGCACTGGCAATGTCATTTCTGAAAGAAAGGTGGCATAGCAGAGGAAATATATGTAGGATACGTGAGATTGTGCTTAAGCATTGGGAAAGCTAATGATAAATCTATGAAACAGAACTGAACAAAACAAAATACTCTTTTGGACAATGGTCTAGGTAATGGAGAGAGAGAATGATATTAAAAGTTCTGGCAAATTAAAAATATTTTTCATCTCAATGTAATGCTGTTGAAGGGGTGGGGGAATATTACTCACCCTACTAGAAGCTGTCATTTGAAAATAAGCAATTATCTCTATGCTTGTATAAAATTCTAAAGAAACAAATGGATCTTTATAGTGCATTGCCCACAGAAAATGGCTTTATTTGGAGATCTAGCCAAACAAGTTAATTTAAGAAAAGCAGCTGGTAGATTACTAACATTGTCAATGTGTACTTCCTGGAGTATAGTCATTTTTACTAGGTAAACATTTGTAAGAAGTTCTCTGGTATGCAAACTAAATGATTAATTTGAACCACAGGTATGATTCTTTAAATCCCAAACCTTTAACTGTTTAACAGTTATTGGCAAATAGTTTTTCTTCTCTCTGGGCAATTCATTGAATGGTTCTGTTTAGAAGTTTGTTTCTCCTAAACTTCCATGGGAATGTGATTTCTCATTACTTAAAACCATGATTCTATGCTCTGCACTCTGGAATCATAGAGTTTTAGATCTTAGAGCTCTTCCTGTGACATCTTTTCACATACAGTACACAAATATGCTACTGCCTTGGAAAATTTGATGGGATTTCTTTGGAATAATAACATAAATGGTAGCAGATCACTTCATGGTGAAAACATCCTCTGTCTATTCCCATTCAGGACTGCTTGTAATTGGAGACAGAACTTGGAGAAGGCTATTGTAATTGGGACACAATTGTAGTGCAAGCCAAGATCTTAGGTAAAGAGAATGAAGTATAAGCTGTGAATTCCAAACATGGGCATGGAACCATGAAAACAGTGGTGCTATTCAGCCAGTTCTATCCGGTTCAGGCTCTACCCACCCTCCCGGATGTCATCACATCCCATTTTTGATGCTCTGTGCATGTGTGGAAGGTCCTGTGCATTAGTGAAGGTAAGTTGATTTCACCCCTGCTTGAAAACATATATAAATTTTTGAAGAAAGAAGAAATTGATTGATTTAGCAAACTCTGTGGGAAGGCCCTATTTCATTGAGGGTCATTTCAGTAATACCTATACAACAAAAGCTGTGAAAATAATGATTAGAGAAGTTCTATTGGTAGAAGCTAAGAGGTTGGTGGCAAAGAATGTAACTGAAGAAGTTAAGTCATCTGAATAAGTTTTTGCTTTGGTAACAACAAGGAAGGAAAACAACAAGGAAGTAGTGGAGATAGAGCTTTTAACATCATTTATCACATCTCTTTTGTTTTATATGCTTTCCCATGGGCAACGCACAATGATGCCCCTTATTCTGAAAAACCAAAAAGGGGCTGCAGTGTTACTTTGATGATATAATTATTTTTGATTATACATCATGATATACTGGGAAAACAGCCAAAAAGACATGAACATTATTTGAGGATAATTTGCAATTGTATTAAGTTAGGAAAGTTAGGTCTTAATTTGGAAAAAATGCATCTGGAGGCAAACAGAACTTTCCTTTTGGTACATCAGTTTCAATATATGGATTATATTGCTGAGCATGTAGATGTAAGTATCCTTCAGTCATGGAATAGGTTAGACATTATGTCTCTTCTTTGCTCTAAATTTTTGAAAAACGTATTTCTGTGTGGAAAAAGAACATTCAGAATGATTGAGTCTCCTGTGGCTTCTCTGTCTCATTCCTAATGTAGATGTAGATGTAAATCTAGATTTACATCTATCCAAGATATTAATGTAGTATTACCAATCTCCTTCTGTAACCTGCTTCTTCTTGTGTTCTTTTTTTTTGGCTTCTGGCCATAAATTAATTCAGTGATTAGTTATAGTCTCTTTTATGATTTCACCTCTTGGTATGAAAAATGAATTCAAAATAAAGTAGAACTCCTTTGTGAGTTATTAAGGGGAATTACAATTTGGAAGTGGATAGTGACTGTGTTCAGAACGTTAAAAAAAGCTGTTAATCCTGATTTGATACTGTATGATCCTGAGTTAACAGATGCTTCAGATTATGGATTGAGATCTGCATGTAAATTATTACATAAAGGGACTGTAGACAAAACAATTACATTTGAATCAAGAACATTTAGTAATTCTGAAAATAAAGTGTTATTGACCAAGAAGCACTTGCCTCTGTTTGGGCTTTTATTAAATGAATAACTCCTTAGTGGAGTCATACATTTAAATTATGTACAGACCATAAACCTTTGACAGCCTTACTGACTACAAAGGAATGAAATGGGCAAGCAATTTTATTGCTATGTGGTCAGCAAAGTTGTTTTCCTTTATATACGAAATGGACTATAAATCAGAAGTACAACATGTCTCGGGTAATTGAATTCAGTTTATTTAATTGGAATTTGAAAACTTTTTAGCAGAGGGTGATATTACACATAGGAAGGCATCAATGTATGGATTGAAAGTTTCAGTAGCATTCTGAAAGATAGCTTATAAGACAGCTAAGATCTTGTTCCTGAAGTCTTACACAAAAATTACTCATTTCAAAAAAAAGAGATCATAAACTGAGATGATGAAATAAAGGGAAATACATATTAAGTTCAACATGGTTAGTTAATATAATCAAGAAAAGAGGTTACATTAGAAGACTATATCAAGAAAGGGGTAGAAAATAATAAAAGGCATTCAGAAAATACAGTATATATAAACATTTGTGTGGCATTAAATTTAAATTTCTACATACAAGTTTAGAAATTAGAAATTAGGGGTAATGCGGAGATTAAATTCCATCACAAATGGAGGGATATCATATTTATAAATTATTAGCTGGTTGAGTATGGAATGCTTTCTACATTGTTCCATTAATTTATGAAGGAGGAAATACAGCACAGACAGTATCTGATCATTCTAAATTAGCCATGGGATTAAAAGACAAATTAGAAGACATTCTTCAAGTGAATCCTACAAGTTAACCAAGTAATTAAACTGTTACTTTTTCAAGTATTTTTTTTTAAACTCATAACATCAAACATCTATGGAAATTGTCAGTCATTCAGGTCATGGTTGTCCCAAAGATGTTTTTTTTTCAAAAGACAACTCAATTTTCTTTGTTTTTGCTTGATTAAATTATGATTTGAATTGTATACTATGCTTTTTAGACATTGGTAGGTTAAATTCCCAGGGAAAGACTAAATAGGCAAAAATGAGAAAGCTTGAATTGGAATATAGATAGTAAAGAACAAGAAAGATGCATTCTTGCATCTTTCTTGTTCTTTACTACCTATAAGGTCTTACTCACCACCTATAAAGCGCTCCATGGTAGTGGATCTGGCTATTTGAGAGACCGCCTTCTGCCAATTACCTCCCTGCGTCCCATCAGATCGCATAGAGTTGGCCTCCTCCGTATTCCATCCGCCAGTCAGTGCCGACTGGCGACTACTCGGAGGAGAGCCTTCTCTGTTGCGGCTCCGACACTATGGAACAATCTCCCCATGGAGATTCGTACCCTCACCACCGTCCAGGCCTTCCGTACAGCCCTCAAGAACTGGCTAACCCGTCAGGCCTGGGGATAATCTTATTTGCCCCTCCCGAATGCTGAGTGAATGTTGAGTTTTATAGTTTACTTTACTTTGTGCACATTTCTTTTTTTGTATTGTCCTACACTCCCCTTCCTTTTTTGATTGTAAGCCGCCCTGAGTCCCCTCAGGGAAAAGGGCGGCCTATAAATAAACTAACAATAACAAAAAATTCCATCAATAAATTACAAATCTGTTTTTTTATTGACTGATTCTTTAATTTTTGCATGGAAAGGCAATGACTTCCAGATGAATTTCATTTCCCAACCTATAGGCATCTCTGGAAGAGAATCAAGAAAGTCAACGTGATAGTTTTGATTCCATGACTGAAGCCCTGCCCCTTTTGTATATGTGTCAATATTGCATGCAAATACAAAGAACTGAGGCTTTCATAATATTATTATGGTTGGTCACACATTCAGTCAGATGTTTAGATTGGATTTGGAAATTTTGTCCACCTATCAAGTACCTTCTAAGGACTAGGGATAGAAAAATATTATTTAATAATATTAATTGTTGTTAGTTGTGAAGTCACGCCCGACCCATTGTGACCCCACGGACAATGTTCCTCCAGGCCTTCCTGTCCTCTACCATCCTTTGGAGTCTATGTAAGCTCACACTGACTGCTTCAGTGACTCCATCCAGCCACTTCATTCTCTGTCGTCCCGTTCTTCTTTTGCCTTCAATCTTCCCCAGTATTAGGCTCTTCTCCAGTGAGTCCTTCCTTCTCATTTGGTGGCAAAAATATTTGAGTTTCATCTTCAGGATCTGGCCTTCTAAAGAGCAGTCAGGGTTGATCTCCTCTAGGACTGACCACTTTGATTGCCTTGCAGTCCAAGGGCCAATCTTTGCAGTCCAATACATTTCCAATATTAAATGTATCATTGTAGAATTTAAGCTGTTCAAAATAAAGTTGCCTTTTGCAATTGACTGGTGGTGAGTGTATCAGTGTCAATGGAATTCAAGTGGTGCTCCAGATGTTCTTTTGTTAAGCCCAGAGTGTTATATGGCAAATGCTAAGTCCCAGAGCAGTTTAGCTTCTTCATTTTCTATTATTTTGTCTATTTTGTGGTTCCATAAGTTCTTGCTTGCAGGCAAATGGTATTTCTTGCAGATATTCCAATACATCTTTGTTGATACTTTATCATGCTGTTGTTGAGGGTTTTGTTTGTGAAAATTCTAGCTGACATTTTAAAGTTATAGTACTTTTTTGTAATGCTCACTTATCCTGCAAACTTGAATTCCTCCTCCCTCTTTTAAAAGCCATTTTAAAACTATGTGGTTATGCAGTTCTTTAGTATCTATATTTCCATAGGTCTGTTATTTATAGTACTGCTGCATATATTTTAATTCTATTAAATACTCCAAGAACATTTCCTGTTTAGACTTGAAATTAAATAATAACATTTGACTTTTTACTTCTCATTGGATTATCCATTTTATATAGTGTTATTGTAGGTCATGAGATCATATAAAATAGGAAACCTTGCAATCTCACATCCTCTTTTAATTGTATTTAATTGAATGTAGTTGAATTTAATTAATTTAAATCAAATTAATATGGCCACCTATCACACAAAATGACTCTGAGTAGCATACAATTAAAAAAGAACACGTTGCAATATTAAAAAGCAATCTAAAATTAAACATTAATATTATTATTAAAAAAACTAAGAGGCATTAGATGTTGCAAACAATTGAGCCACCACAGCAAGCCACAATTCCCTTGAGACCCCAAAGCCTGTTGACATATTTTGCAAGGACATCAAGAATGAGGCCAAACTTACTTCAGGGGGATGATATTTCACAAGGCTGGTGCTGCAATAAAAAAGGCCTGTCTCTTAGGCCCTCAATCTATATTTATTATAGTCACAGACCAGTAATGGTATCCTCTTATCTTCACTACTGGTTCAGTAGCGGAAGCACGTGCTAATGCAATTTTGATCTTCACTCCCCACACTGAAGATTCTGAATTGGATTTACAGGGTGGGGCATAACCTTTTCCTAGGGGGTCACAGCAACACTTGTAATAACAACACAAATAATTCATACACCATTCGAAAGCCCATCAAAAACTGAGTTTATTGACACGATTTAATAGTCAGTATGACCACCATTAGCCCTTCGAACAGCATTCAAACGAGGTGGATAAGAACACAACAAATCTTCAAACAGTTCCGTTCGATTTTCCAGATTTTTCAACACAGTTTCCAAATTCATTCTCAAAGTTTCAACCGAAACAAATTTAACATTTAATAGCTCATTCAATTCAGTTTTTTATGGGCTTTAAAATGAGGTGTCGCGGAAGTTGTAAACTGCTGTCGATCTTGCTGTGACCCCCTAGGAAAAGGTTATGCCCCGCCCTCTGGAAAATCTGGAAAATCGAACGGAACTGTTTGAAGATTTGTTGTGTTCTTATCCACCTCGTTTGAATGCTGTTCGAAGGGCTAATGGTGGTCATACTGACTATTAAATCGTGTCAATAAACTCAGTTTTTGATGGGCTTTCGAATGGTGTATGAATTATTTGTGTTGTTATTACAAGTGTTGCTGTGACCCCCTAGGAAAAGGTTATGCCCCGCCCTGTACTGAAAAACATCCCATGATTATCAACTCTGACAGCACTTCCAATTAGCTTTTCAGATTTTATATTCCATTTTAGTAACATAATGGAACATAAGAACTGCAGTGCCGCAGTGGTTAGAGTGCAGTACTGTAGGCTACTTCTGCTGGCTGCCGGCTGCCTGCAATTTGGCAGTTCAAATCTCACCAGGCTCAAGGTTGACTCAGACTTCCATCCTCCCAAGGTCTGTAAAATGAGGACCCAGATTGTTTGGGGGCAATATGCTGACTCTGTAAACAGCTTAGAAAGGGCTGTAAAGTACTGTGAAGCGGTGTAAGTGCTATTGCTATAATAGCATAGTTGATTTGTGAAAATTAGAGGAGTCCCCATTTTTGTTTTAAAATTAAGCATTTGTGGACTTACAGAAAATATCTTGAAGCAGTTGTACTTCTCTACTAGATGAATCATTTAGCTATAAAGCTTGTGAAGTGTAAGCTTTTAAAAAGAAATGTTAATATGATTACTATTCATAATTCGTACAAATCCAGAATATCAATTCCCAACAAGAAATGTGTCTGGAAGGGCTTTCCTCACTCATATTCTGAGCTAAATTAGTAACTGATTATAAATCCTTACTAGCACTTTCATCTTATTTGGACACACCAAAAGAAATGAAAAGACGAATCTTCTGTGTTTTTTTTAAAGTATGTAACATTCATTTCTCATCAGGCTGATACATCTGTCCTTTTATCTGCCATTTTATTTGAAGTGATGTTTCTGGGAATACCTTCTAGCTCCCACCCAAAAGCATTTGGGAATATTAATCAAAGCTTTAGCTATGAGTGATTGAGAGGGCAAACAGGTTGTTTTGTAAGAGTTCTAATTTGTCCTCAATTGGTGCATGGAAAGTAGTGCAACTGCTACTTGGGAATTGCTTTGTGGGAAGGCAGAAGACTGCTAGGCTTCTATTTGTTGTGCATCAAAAGTCTTGATGTCCTGGTTCTGATTGGCAATTATAGCCTGATTCCAAGCAGCAACATAGCAAATTATATCTGCTTTTCTTTGCCTACTTACTTACAAAAGCTTACTGTTATCCCATTTCTACCCTGGGAACATCTCAAATTCCCCTAGTGGCTTTAAGAAATTGATTAAATAAATTACATACATGCTAATGATATCTCAAGATGTTCATTAGTGTTATCATAGTTTAATTTTTTTCCTATCCACACTGACCTCTCTATTGCATATGACCTCACTATGATAATATCAAATAGCCTGAACCGTGAAAGTTGTAGTTTGGAATATTTCATGTTTTTGATTAAGATAAAGTACAGTTTTCCCTTTTTTCCCTTTATCAACTGGTTCCATACCTTATGCTTAAGACCTGAACATTTATCCCCACCAGGGGTGAAATCTTCATTACAAGGCTGGGTTCTGGCAGTCACTACTGCCGGTTCACCAATGGGCGTGCCACACGCATGTTTGATGCACACTGGGTGCACATGCACAGTACAATAAAGATTTTTTGTATTTGCACAGAAGCAAAAAACAAGATGGTTGCACCTATGGTGCCACCCAGAGAACTGACTTGGGGGTGTGGAAGGCTTGGTCGCTGCCGGTTCCAGAGACACGAGCCGCCAAATCACTATGGGTTTGGCCAAACACTGAACTGATAGGAACCAACCACTACTGGTTCACTACCAGTTCACAAATGTGAGTGCATGCGCAGAGTATCAAAAATGGACCTGATGACCTCTAGGTGGGTGGGCGGAGTCTGCTACCAAGCGCGCCTGCAAAGGTAAGTAGAACAGCGAGGGGGGCAAAATCCGCTGTGCCCCACAATTTAGGGTAGCTAAATTGCACCTCACATTTTCAGAAATACCAGTTTGCTTGAACCAGTAGCATTTTTTAAAATATTGGTTTGGGCAAACTGGTCCAAACTAGTAGCATTTCACCCCTGATAACCCCACCCCCAGAAAAACACCAAAGGAAACTATATAAACTAACTAAAGAAGATCTGGAAAGAAATAATGGTTTTAGACCTTGACAACTGCTCCTAAGCTTCCCATCTGCTGCTCTTTTCTGCTTGCCAATGCAATAAACTTATCTCTAATTCTTTTTTCCACTTATGGACACAGTGGTGCCATTTATTAACCTCTATTGCAAACATAATCCTTTAGAAACAATTTTTTTACGTAGCTATAATTGCATTTCTTTAAGGAATTAAGAAATGTTTAACAGCTTCTATATCTTTCATTTACCAATTTTATATTTTTTGAAAGATATGTGCTTCTTTAGTAGGATACTCATATCTGAATTGAAATAGCTAGATTCCTATTGCTGCCATCCAAGGATTTGCCAGTTGTTGTTTTCAGAACAGATGTGGTAGCCCTGTTTGTCTCTCAAAGATGAAAAATTAAAGAGCGTATATAGAAATGAGCATTTAAAATTATATTATTTGCTTATTTACTAGATTAGAATAGAATGAGCTGGAAGGAACCTTGGAGGTCTTCTAGTCCACCCCCCTGCTCAAGCAGGAGAACCTACACCATTTCATATAAGGGTCTTGTCTAGTTTCTTCTTAGATACGTAAGATCAAGATCATACAATGTGATATTATGTCTGTTATTAAGACTAACATTTATCAGAGGAGAAATCCTGACATCATCGCTTGTCAGGGTGCATCAGAAAGTAACAACATTGTACCACATGCAGACTGTGTTGTATCCAAGAGATCTGATACCACAAATCTGGGTCAAAGCAGTTACCTAGTTGGCTAATCTTTAGGGTTGTTGTAGGCACAGCACTGAGAAAAATGGAATAATAAGGGGAGAACTTTTTATCTTCATTAGATCCTAGAGATGAAAAACCGGAGCTTTGAAAGAGGCTCAAAGTGAACATACATTGTTTTATCTCTGTTTTATACAAAAATGAAGCATAATACGAATAATGAACATATTAGGGGAAAAATAGACCTTTATTTCTTAAAATAACATTTTAGTATTGTATATATTGGTATTCCAAGTGAAATAAATATGTACATAAAACACATACCATATTGCAAGGCAGTATGGATGGTTTGAGAAGCACAACATTTTCAATTTTAATTAAGCGATAAGGTAAAGGTTCCCCTTGCACATACATATGTGATAGTCATTCCTGACTCTAGGGGGTGGTGCTCATCTCTGTTTCAAAGCCGAGCATCTTAGCCACTGAGCCACTGCATCCCTCTAATGAAGCGATATAGTAGTAATAAAGATATAAATAAAAAAGAGAATAAATATATACATATGTTTTTCTCTTTTTTTAACCCCCCCCCCTTCTTTTTATTTTTTAACAATGTAATGAAATGTGTGGATGGACTTTGGGTAACAAACGAAAGAGAGGCCACCTAGGAAACAGGCAAGAGAAACCAAAGGCTTATCTTCGAAGGAAGAAACCTAGAAATAACCCACCTTAATTGATCAGATGATTAAAAGTAGGGGTGGGAAATCTGTACTTTCAGACTTGCAAGATTGTGTTAATGTAGCCTTACAATAAAATAGAATTAGCTCATCTAGTCTTGTTTCCTGTCTCATTTACCTGGAGGGACTGACAAATAGGCCATTTAAGCATTAATATGCTCTCCTGGTGTTTTGTTCAGTGATCTATGCTAATCAGGACTAAAGAGCAGCTGGAGAGTTCTGTCAAAGCCTGGTCAGAATTCTTTTCAGTAAGAAATAAACGTTTTCCCCTTCACCTTAGTTATCATACTGAGTGTCATTGTTAGCATCAGAGTAAGCATGAACATTGTGCTTCACATCAGCTACTGATTTCTCTCTTCTGTTCCCCTTACTTTGACTCCTAAAAAGAGGAGGGTTGCAAAAGCTACCTCTACCTGCAAGGTATCACACTAGTACTTCCTTGGAATCTGGAAAAGAAACTGAAAGCAGAGCATCCTGCTGCACACCACTGTTTGAAGATCTTCACAGAACTCAACAAATTTTCCTTGCCCCCTACCAATCAGTAATTGTACTTATTTAAATGGGTTCAGATAGCAATCCCATTTCTTCTGCCAGGGCCAATATTTTAAAATGTCAGAGTAAAGAAACCTATTCTTATCTTTCATTCTCTTTACCACCACTCAGGATGACACTTGAAGCAAATTTTCTTAAGCTGCTGACAAAACCAGCCCTGCTTTTCACTACCAGCTGGTTGTCTTTTAATCAGCTGTGTCCAGTCATTTATTGTGGGAAAGGACGCAGTGGGTCAGTGGCTCAGATGCTGAGCTTGTTGATCAGAATGGTTGGCAGTTTGGCGGTTTGAATCCCTAGCGCCGCGTAATGGAGTGAGCTCCCGTTACTTGTCCCATCTTCTGCCAATCTAGCAGTTCGAAAATATCTAAAAAATGCAAGTAGAAAAATAGGAACCACCTTTGATGGGAAGGTAACAGCATTCCATGTGCCTTTGGCATTTAGTCATGCCGGCCACATGACCACGGAGACGTCTTCGGACAGCGCTGGCTCTTGGGCTTTGAAATGGAGATGAGCCCCTAGAGTTGGGAATGACTAGCACATATGTTCGAGGGGAACCTTTACCATTACTAGAAAGGAAGAGAGAAGCAGTGATTCCCTGATTCTGCCAGAGAGCTGAGAAAGCAGTATAATATTCAATGTGCCTCCACTGCCCTCATAATCTGATTGTTTACAATCATAATGCTTGGAGCATAATCATCTACATCTACCACAGCATTGGGTGCAGTGGTGACAGAAGCAATGTAATCTTTACGAAAGCACCATATGTTAAGTGGAAAGTAGCACCAAAGATGCAGTGCAACAGATACCAGAAACTACTTGTAGAAAAAGATTATTTTCTCCCTAACTCTAACCCTCAAATACAGTAGCTCTGCATTTAGGCAGAAAAACTTAAACCATGTTACAATAATGGTCAATTTCTTTATTTATTAAATTTGTTTGCTGCCTATCTCACTTTGGGGCAACTCTGCATACTACATTTTTTCATGGAACATTTATGGCTGTGATGGTGAACCTATGGCATGTGTGCCACAGGTGGAATGCAGAGCCCTCTCTGTGGGCACATTAGCCATCATCCCAGCTCAGTTCCACCACACATGCACACGTACCTTCTGTGGGCCAGCTGATATTTGGCTCTCTGCTATGCATGCATGGGGGGGAGGTGCATGCATGGGGCATGTCTGCATGCATGGGGGTCAGGGGATCACAGGGGGGGTGCAGCATGCCCCCCTTTCCCATTTTTGGTCCAAGGAGACTTTAGAGAGGCCTGCTAGGCACAAAATGGAGTACAGGGGGTCACAGACATATGCGCAGGAGGGCCGGGATGCAGGGGGGATTTCACACATGCATTGCATTATGGTTGTGGGCATGCACACACACGCACTGTTGCACACATACATGTGCTTTCAGAACATGACAACAAAAAGGTTAGCCCTGGTTTAGGGGAAATGTCATTGTATATTTATTAATGAGTGATTGGACCCAATTTGGGGTTCGGAGCTTTGCTTGATGCAATTGGTAAATCAGAGTGCCTATCATCTCCCCAGTTGAGAGACAGCAACACTGTCAAAGTGTGATGTGCAGAGCCCTGGAAAACAATTGCAAATATCTGTGCAGCCTGTTTACTGGGGAAGGAATGTCACAACCTGAGGTATTGATTCTAGTGACATCTGGGGACCTTGTTCAGAGCTCTGGGATGTGGTTGATTTCAGACATTGGAGATTCTGGTGTTCTCTCTTCCTGTCCTATGGTAGACTGAGCTCACTAATAGGAGAAACTAGTTTGTGAGTTTTCCAGTTGGATTTTGCTGGAAAAATTTTCTATTTCATCTAGACTGCTCTGGATGGGGAAGCATGTTTCCCAGCAGCTTAGCTGTTTTATAATCTTCTTAGAAATGTTATGCTTAAATGTATTTGGCTTGTCTGGGGTATTTTTGTATATTGTTAACTGCCTAGAGCTTGTGGGAATCGGTGGCATAAAAACAAATAAATAGATAAATAAATCAAATCAATAAATAAGCTAGCAAACATATACAAGAAACTGGACAGGAGTGACTTGACCTCTTCAATCAATTGCTTTCATAGAGTTAACGCAGTAGGAAGAACCTGACTTGCTTGTTAACTATCTCATTAATACAAAGAGCACTAAGCTGGCAGAATCATTCATTTCTTTGAACAACCTAAGTGAAAATGCACCCAGAGAGACAAATGTAAATGCAACATTTGATGAAATAGTAATCAACCACAACAATGATGTACCTCCCAGCCATATAGTACTTGTGTGCCTCATTCACCATGCTCTATTACACAATTAAGCTTGAAAATATGGGTTGGGTTTTAATTAAAAGTCTGCTGGCATTTTGTCCTGCAACAGTGTATACATTTCAGGTTAACTCAATTAACTCTCAAGACTTATTTTAGCCATATATAAAAACTTAAACATTTCCCCAAGGCAAGCTCAGCTTCTGCTGACTTCATGGACATGTTTATATTGCTTTTGGGGGGAAACATTAGGGTAGTGATTTACCCTTCTCATCATGTGAAAATTTTATTTTGTTTTGCTTATTTTGTGGAATTTTAGTCTCTTACAAATCTTCCATTCTATAGTAGTCTCCAAACATTAACCAATCCCAATGAGTTTTTGGAGCTTCTACAAGGATAGTGTAATTAATTTACATTGACCTGTCAAGTCAACCTTTGGCTAAGGAAGAATGGATCCTGCTTTCTGTCTCGTGCACCCCATTGTCCCTTGCACATAACATAATAGGATAGAACATCTTGGGGAATTATACATTATACTGAAACTCCATTCCTTTTAGCAATTATTCCAACAGATGCTTCCAATTTTACTTACATTTCCATACATCACTAACTTCCCTAATGTTTCCCTTTCCTTATGTTATACTGAACTTCAGGGCTCAGGGCCCATGTTGCCTAGCCAACTAAGGAGGAAATCTTTATTCAAGCTGCTACCAATAAGAGTCAGCCCCAAACCACAATATTTGTGCACATATACAATTTCCCCAATTATTACTAATGAGAAACAACTCTTATAGACCAGTCAATTGAAATCACATAGCATACATTATCCCATCTAAGAAATAATTATGTCTTCACAAGATCACCTGATTCACAGATATTCATTAAGTAATGATAGAACAAAAGATGAACATTAGGGATAAATGTATATTCATTAAAATATTTCTTTAAGTGAAAAAGAAGACATGTGACATTCCAAAATCAAATTATTTTAGATAAACTCAGTTCACTTTATAATTTGTATGTTACCTGATTTGTTCAGGGTTTTTTGTTCAAATGTAACATTTGCTATACATATAAAATAGAACTTTTATTTCAGGAGTCCCCAACCTGTTGGTTGCAGTTCACTAGTGGGTCATGATGGGTTTGCAACTGGGCTGCAAAAATGACTGGCAAGCATGCCCGCACATGTGTGTGCATGTGTGCACATATGTGCACTCCATTTAAGTGAGCAGCTGACTGCTTGCATGAATCCATCCTCTCTCCCCTTATGTCAGAAACATTGGGGAACTCTATTTTATTTCATTGGTAACCTTGTATATTTGTTTACCTTTGTTTTTATGGTTACATGATGTCACACAATAATTAAAAAAAACACATTGCAAAGCAAATAAGAAAGCCTCCCCCAAGAAAAATTGGTAAGTGTCAGGCCTGTAGCCATCTTTTCTTTTGGATCTTTGGCCTGCCATACTTTCGATTATTCTACTATGCATTTTCTATTGTGGGCAAATGGGAGGAGGGATTGTATGGAGTTAGATGATATGTAGCCATAACAAAATTATTTCTAGAAATCTAAGGTCATCCTTTGTCTTTGCACCTTTGCACCTGACCAGAACTGGATGGGTGGAACTTCTAGCATGACAGTGGAAGATTGGACCATGTGATGGACTTGTGGGTATGGGGGCAAGATCTTGAACTTTCAACTGGGTAGGAAAAACTGGGAAGCTTTCAGATTCGGGTTTTCCCAGATGTGTCAACATGGCTCTCTTAATAAATTGTAACTTTGAGGAATGCTTTGCCTCAGACTCTGATTTAATTTTGGATGCTATTTGGAACCTTGACAGGTAAGATTGTTAGGGAAAACATTTAAGTCCAAGGCTCAGTTAGGATAAAAAAAACCTTGATTCAAGTAATGGAAAACAACAACAACCCTTATTTGTTTGTTTTCAAGTTAAAGATGCCTAACCTGCCCTCCTTGAGTCTGGTATGATAACACTTTGACCACAGAGAAGAAGTTCTCATAAGAGACAGAAAAAGAAATTGGTTATGGCAGCAGACCCATTTATTATCCAGGTGCGAGTTTTCAGATTGTAATGCAGCCAGCCAGGTCATCTCTTGGAATGCATGCACAAATTTATAACATTCTTCAGGCTTTGTTTGCCTGACAGCAAAAGAAAATGAAAACTTGGGGACACAGACAGATTTTCTAGTCCTTTAGAAGAAAATAATCAACGTATAAATATTCATCAGATCTACCTGAGTAAGGTTCAGAAAATTAGTATTGAAAAGAAACTTTGACAAGATATAAAATGCCTGATCTTAGAATTTTACAGATAGACACGTGAAATTCACAGACATCTATCTGTGTGTTTTCCTGATCCAGTCGCACAGGAGGTGGCATATTAGATTGGTATTACAATATGTAACAATTTCTACCACTGCAATGTAAACATTAAGTAAATTGTAGTTTTTTTTAATGCTTGTTTATTTTTCTAACAGTATCCCACTGTTGTCAATATCTGTAGACAGTAACAAATTTCCCTTAGTGCTCAATAGACCCCTGATTTTATTGTCTTTTTATAAAGTCAAAGTAGTGCCATCAGCATAGCCTAGGTTATTGATGTTTTTTTCCTCCAATTTTAAAAGCAACTCATCCTCTTCCAATCAAGTTTGCCTCAATATATATTTTGCATATAGATTGAATAAACAAGAGGAGAAAATGAAACTTTAACTTGCACTTTTCCTTTTTTCACTATGTTCTGTCCATACTGATCTTCCTGATCTCTATACTGTATAAGTTTCCCAAAAGGACAAGGAAATGTTCTTTTAGGATTCTTTTTCAATATAATACATATGGACTAATGCTTTCAAGACAGAGAAAGGGGTAAACATTCAAGACAAAATTAGCCAAATCTAATTAAAACTGTCATATTTTTAGTAATGCTCTAATTGTATGCTGAACAAAATGACTGGTACAAAACTTCTATGGAATTTATTCTTTATCTTTCAGATAAAAATATCAATGATTATATTAGTACAATTAATCCATAGGCTATCATAGTGTGGTGTAGGAAATTTTATCTTGATAAGGTGCTTGTTCTATGAAGTTAACACAGTTCAATTTTCTTAAGTAGAAAGGCCAAACAACTTGTCTCAACAAGGTACAGTACAACAAGGTCACAACCATAATTTGTTCCATAACTTTGGTCCCAAACCGATTTGTTTGTGGCCTGAACCTAATTTTGGAAAATTGGCACTTACAAAAAAAAAAAAATGGCATGGAAGGGGAAATCACCCGCAAAATATTTTTTTGCGTCGAAACCCGATTTGGTCATGGTCAGAAGCGTTTGTGACCAGAAGTTTAACTGTACTTCCCTTTTTTGATTCATCTTTGCCTCTTCTGGTATTTGCAAGGACCAGAAAAGATTTCTGTAGCAGTGCCACAGAAAGCAATTGACCAGAAGTGTCAGAAGAGATTGCCATGGAAGGTTGAGAGAAACAATATGGGTATGTTTGTTCATGAAGCAGCTTTGAGTACTTTGCTCAAACCTTGTCAAATTGAAATGTCTTCTCAAAGTTCTGCATCATCCTATGTGATCAATTACTTATATTAGAGGTTCTTTTTAGATGGGCATTCAAGAGTTTCTAGTTAAAAGGCATTTTGTAATTATTCTGCCTTTCTTTATTCAACAATTATCTTTGTTGGGGCAGGAGGGGGAGTAGGAAGAGAGGAAAATGTAATTTAAAAATGTAAGATTGAATTGCTTAAACCAAACTTAAAATTAAATGGGAAAAAGCACTACACTACTGTATTTAAAAGCAAAAGCAAAACAAATGAAGACTTAAAAATTACTCACAGTTTTTCCAGTAAGGTTCATGACTTTTCAAGCAGATTTATAGTGAACCAATACTGCCTCACTTTCCCCCAAGATCCTTTTTTAAATAAAACAGAAATTCAAGGAAACAAGATTAATATTTGATTCACAAATCTGAAATGTGTTACTTGTTTTTGCTCTAATTTGCAGCATTACTAGTATCTGTTAAATATCTTGAAACTAATACTGCAGTTATGCATATAAAATGTATTGCTTGTTCCATTTACTAAAAGAGAAGCTAATGCATTTCAAAATTATGTTGCATATGCAATGAGGAGATAATTTTACTTGCCTAAAAGACAATAATTAACCAAGTAAGATTATCAGTTGCATGGTACTGCCAAGCAAATGAGATAAATGTGATTGTTGAATTATTAAAGGAATTATATTTATTTGTAATAATTTTCTTGTTTTCAGATCTATATGCCTGAAGCAATCAAGCAGTATCACATAGATAGTTTGGGTTCATGTTGAATTTTGATGTATTTTTGTATAGTTTGGTCATATTTCTGCAATAATATAGGTAGCTGATATTAACTTTTTAAAAATTTTCTATCCCTCTTCCATGGCAATCTCATTTTTAAATTTTTATTGGTGATAGCATAACTTTATTATGGATAATTGGATAATTTTGATAATTATCTTGGATAATTTCCAAGACAGAAAGAAAAAATGCTGGCTGATAAGGAGTCGAGCTCTATGGCTCAATGGTTAACACATCTGCCTTAGAGGCAATACAGCACAGGCTCGATTCCCAGTAAGGATATGGCTAGCTGATGAGAGCTAAATAGCTCGAAATAGATCTATACTAGTCTCCCTTTATTTATTTATCAGCACAAATATAACAAATGTAACAAAAAGGCAACAGTAAAAAATATTGGGTTTCTGTCTGGATGGTCTCTTGTGACGAGCCAAAGGACAGAGAATGGAAGTAGTGATCTTCCTCCCATATTTGGGCATACCGGGGGTTGTAAAATCTAAATAGATACCTTTCACCCTGGCTGGCTGATAAGGAGTCGAGCTTTGTGGCTCAATGGTTAACACATCTGCCTTAGAGGCAATACAGCACAGGCTCGATTCCCAGTAAGGGTATGGCTAGCTGATGAGAGCTAAATAGCTCGAAATAGATCTATACTAGTCTCCCTTTATTTATTTATCAGCACAAATATAACATAATTATATATATATAATTTTTTCCACAGAATTCACTCTGAAAAGGTCAGATAGATTAGGCAGAGATGTACTTAGCACGCAGTGGTGGGTTTCAAAATTTTTAGATCTTCTTCTGTAGGTGTGGCCTGCTTTGTGGGAGTGGCTTGCTGGCAATGTGACTGGGTAGGAGTGGCTTGCCAAACATGTGACCAAGTGGGAGTGGCTTGGCAGTCATGTGACTGGGTGGGCGTGGCCAACTTGTTAAATGTGGTGAAACTCACTTAACAACGTTCTTGCTTAGCAACTAAAATGTTGGCTCAGAAACTCTGGCATTTGAAGCATGCAAGTCTTAAAGCTGTCATTTTACAAGACCCTTGCACCCCTAACTCTTTAGAAAAAACAGTGTTCAATGTTCAAACTTGACAACTTTAAGACTTTAAAGTGTAGATAGGGCTCTTAGAGGCGGACGGGCGATTGGTGATCCAGCAAATCAGTGGGCAATGGGCAGGGCAAGCGTGGTGTAGACCGACAGGGGGAGGGAGCTTGAACTGGTTCTAAATGGCACGGTAGATTTGTTAGAACTGGCAGGAACCCACCCCTGTTAGTACGTCTCTACATAGTCTGTCTTCAGGGGAGGAGAGGGAGAAAGGGATTAATTCTGTTTTCCAAGAAAATATAGAATTCCAATACTTTTAATGAAGCATTTTTTCAAGAAAGGTAATAGCAATGTCTGAGAAATGCATCTGAATTTTGGGACATTTGGGACATAAACTACATATCAAAATGAGTACCAGTATTTAGCTAACATTGACCAATAATGATATATTTTTTTAAAAAAGCTAAGCAATGTTGCACTTGTTTATGGAGATTCTCAGTCATCCAGTTCAGGGTTGTCCCAAAGGTGCTTTTTCAAAAGGAAACTGGACTTTGTTTTTCTTTGAACATATTTCGTTTCTCAACCAAATATATATATTATATATATATTGTGTGTGTGTGTGTGTGTGTTGTATTTGTGCTGATAAATAAATAAAGGGAGACTAGTATAGATCTATTTCAAGCTATTTAGCTCTCATCAGCTAGCCATACCCTTACTGGGATTCGAACCTGTGCTGTATTGCATCTTAGGCAGATGTGTTAATCACTAAGCCACAGAGTTTGACTCCTTATCAGCTGAGCCGGGGTGATAGGTATCTATTTAGAGTTACAAGCTGATAAGGAGTCGAACTCTGTGGCTTAGTGTTTAACACATCTGCCTAAGATGCAATACAGCACAGGTTCGAATCCCAGTAAGGGTATGGCTAGCTGATGAGAGCTAAATAGCTTGAAATAGATCTATACTAGTCTCCCTTTATTTATTTATCAGCACAAATACAACACACACACACACACACACACACACACACACACAAACACACACATATGTAACAAAAAGGCAACAGTAAAAATATTGGGTTTCTGTCTGGATGGTCTCTTGTGACGAGCCGATGGACAGAGAATGGAAGTAGTGAACTTCCTCCCATATTTGGGCATACTGGGGGTTGTAACTCTAAATAGATACCTATCACCCCGGCTCAGCTGATAAGGAGTTGAACTCTGTGGCTTAGTGGTTAACACATCTGCCTAAGATGCAATACAGCACAGGTTCGAATCCCAGTAAGGGTATGGCTAGCTGATGAGAGCTAAATAGCTTGAAATAGATCTATACTAGTCTCCCTTTATTTATTTATCAGCACAAATACAACACATATGTAACAAAAAGGCAACAGTAAAAATATTGGGTTTCTGTCTGGATGGTCTTTTGTGACGAGCCGATGGACAGAGAATGGAAGTAGTGAACTTCCTCCCATATTTGGGCATACCGGGGGTTGTAACTGTCTGTCTGTCTGTCTGTCTGTCTGTCTGTCTGTCTGTCTGTCTGTCTGTGTATATATATAAAAGCTTCTTGGATGAAAAGCAATATGTCTTCAAGGAAAAACAAAGTGAACAAAGGTGTTTGAAAAAGCACCTTTGGGACAAAGTTGTATCTATTAGGACAGGGAGCTGTGGGGAGCGGTGTAGGGAAGGTTCTTGGAAATAGCAATAGCTACTTATGTGCTATTTCACAACACTCTCTGGGTGCTGATACAGAATCAGCATATTGTCCCCAACAATCTGGGTCCTCATTTAACCAGCCTCAGAGGATGGAAGGCTGAGTCAACTTTAAACCTGTCAGGATCAAACTCCACACTGTGGACAGAGTCAGCCTGCAATACTACACTGTACCACCAGGTCTTCTTATAGAAAACAAGGACAAATTACCATATTGTTGTCATGAAAACTGCATGGATATGAAAAGGACATCACCATAAGTTGGACTCAAGGGAGTCTTTACATGCACTAAAATCCATAATTATTAAGGCCCATGATAATGAAAATGGGATACCACAGTGTTGCTGATAGAATGTGACAACAGTTATCTTCCTTCCCCTTCATTGTAATCAGAGTGAGGGTTTTAACTATGCAGCTGTAGAGTTTGCATGGCAGAAGACTTCTTTACAGAATAGTAGTTAATTTGAAGTTATTTGATCTGTGGATTCTGAATTACCATCAATATATCCCTTGGAGTTTTCAGTGGCATCAAAATCGGAAGCTTTTGGTATCCTAACTGTTGTTCCACCTGTGGTCTTCCACCTGAGTTGATAAAGTGTCATTCAACCCCATTTGTTATATGAGCTGGTCACAAATGGCCCTTTGAAATTCTTTATCAAATCTACGGCCAAATATATTGAGTAGATTACATTTCTACATTGTTTCAGAAGATGGAAGAATTTTCAGGTAACTTATGAAGCGAAAGATCTATGGATGATAGAAATCTAGTACTAAAAAAGCCCAATGAATGGAATTCATTTCATAAGCCTTAGAATTTTTCTCATACTTTCTACTATGTTTCAAGAAAAAGAGCCAAAATCAGTTATTTTCCTTCCATACATCAAACACTTTTGAATAAAGTCGAATCAGTTTATTATGAATAAACATAGATCCTTACCAGCTGTCTTAGCAAGTTGGAGATAGTGAACCATTGGAGAGCATTTTCATTTGGTCAGTGCCATGCACTTCTATTGGCCGCCCTGCACAGCAAATATAAAAAGACATCATTTATTGAAAGACTATGTCCTTGTGGCTCTGGAGAGGTGGAGACTGTTGGACACATACTCCATCAATTCTCTTTTTATAGCAATAGCAATAGCAGTTAGACTTCTATACCGCTTCATAGGGCTTTCAGCCCTCTCTAAGCGGTTTACAGAGTCAGCATATTGCCCCCAACAACAATCCGGGTCCTCATTTTACCCACCTCGGAAGGATGGAAGGCTGAGTCAACCCTGAGCCAGTGAGATTTGAACAGCCGAACTGCAGAACTGCAGTCAAATGAAGTAGCCTGCAGTGCTGCATTTAACCACTGCGCCACCTCTGAGTATATAGAAATATCCCCCCCCAAAAGGTATCCTGATAATTCCAGCACTATTTGTCTCCAGTGACTGTTTAAGGATGAACAGACTGTGATTGCAGTGCAGATGGTTAGATTCTGTGTAGGAGCACTGGGGATTCGTTGGAAACGAATGATTAATCCATCATAGCTATTTTACACAATTAATGCAGCAAATCCTTTTGCATTTTCACTCTCTTGCATTTTAGTATTTAATCACTATGGCCTTTATAGTTTAAGGATTGATATTATGTTATAGTTAGAGCATGCTGTGTTTTGTTCATGTGCAACTGACAGATTGGATGCCAAATTGTGATTTTGATATAGATTTTATTTATCTTTTATTTTAGTCTAGAATTTTTAACTGAGTATTCCTTCTGTGCTTTTAACTTGTTCTCGTCTCTGGTCTTTGACCATAATAAACATTGACATTGACATTGAATCAACATAGAAAGGAGTGGATCAGACAGATGAGAAATAAACTAAAGGGAGAATGTACTAGGAGGAGAGTGATGAATTAGCTTATTCAAACATATTTCATTCATAAACAAAAGAACAAGAAATGTCATTGTTAAACATATATTAATTTTCTTGTGACCACAGTTTGTCCTCTGAGAGTTCTAGATGTCACAGGCTTACTAATCACATAAATCTAGGGTGAAATATCTGAGTAAATCACAGGCATCAGTAACAAATTATAGTGTTTCATTTCAAAACTAAAATATATCCTAACCAAAATTAGGGACATTCAACCTCATGTTGTACAGCTGGGACATTTTTATGACAGTCTTAAACTTCCCCACCCAAGAAATGTAAACCAGGGGTTCATATTTACTGTATATTTCATTATGCAGACACTATTAATGGGCTATAACACTGAACTATAAACAAGCCAGGGAAATCAAACAAATTCACTGACTAATGAGGACTACTGGCAATGAAAATAATACAAAATAATGTCCTACTCTAAATCTACCACTTTCTTAATATATACAACTGCTTTCAACATATCACATTCATAAATGCACATTACATTATGTTTCATGCTGCAGTCAGACACTCCAGTTCTTAAATTATGTCTTATTAAATAAATACTTGTGCTGAAGATATTTTTCCAGTCCTAAATCCTTTACTTTATAGCACAAGAAATGAAGGAACCTCTATACTTCACATCCCATTTTGTCTTCCTTTTCAAATAACAAAATGTATTGGGATTTATGGCCTAATATTGTTTTATGGTAAGTATCTATTGCCTGAAGTATAACATTCAGTTTGTGTCATCTGTGGTGAGACATAAAATCATTGGATACTAGGCAGGATAAACAGTTTACTCTATTTGGGGAAAAAAGTTCATATGTCAACTCTTATAAAAGAGTTATAAGAATAGTCGTATCTGGAGATATGACTATTACTAAGCCCATGAATATTCAGACATTCTTTTTCCTGATAAATATCATAAGCATTGGACCAAAGGACTAATTAGGCAAAACAGAGTAACTGTTTGCCTTTGCTAATGAAAGGAACCTCATCCCCTACTCTGTCACTTTCATCTCCAATGTGTGTTGTTTGATTATGATTTTTACTGTGTGAGGCAAATAACTGTTTTGCAAACTGCGATTATGGTTTACTGTAGTTTTTTTTTAATTTGAAAGTTTCATTCTGACTTCATGAATGAATACATTATTTTATTTTGCCCCAAAGACGAAGATCCTGATTTATTAAACGTGTGAAATTTTCTGGTTTGTCCTGACAAAATTGTTGATTTTGACTCAAAACACTAGATAAATCATGTGATGGTTTCAAATTAAAGATAATATATCACTATTACTGATAATAGCTTTAGGCTCATTCCAAACCTGCTTTAGAAAGAAGATAAATTCTTAAATGGCTTTTTAAAAGAAAAAAATATATTTTCCATGCCACTGTTTATATAAGGAAAAGTGGCTCTTTTGCAGTTGGAAATTACTTAAGAACTTTGAAGTAAGAACTTTAAAAATAGAACAATAGAACACAAATACACACCTTCAGGTAGACTTCTTCCCACTGCCTCACAATAGATTGTTGTAATTAAACTTCTGCTCACATAAACAAACTAAGAAATGATGTAAAAGTAATGAGCTGACAACCTGGTGTGTATTATGTTTGGCTTCTAAGAGAATTTAATTTGAAGAAGAATTATGCACAAGCTGAAAGCTTAAAGCAACCTAACTGTCTGGAAAGAGATAAAACAAAAAAAATGTGTTCTACCTCCTGTGAAATAAATAGCAAGTTTCATGTTTCTTTCACCTTGTGGCTTTAGCACCTTTGCAGACAGGAAACATCTGGCTAGGTAAGAATGCCAGTTCTTCAGAAGTGGAGAGAAAAGCTTGCCAAAGTCTACTATGCTGAGTGTATGAAAAGAATTGCTTCTCAAGGGGGCTTTATGCTCTGGCAGATGTGGCCATCTCAATCCCACACAGGTCCTTGGAGATCATAGTAAAATAATGATCATAAAAGAGCTGGAAATGGCAAGAGAACAACAAAAGTTATTGTTTCTTTTGAAAGTGAAATCACCTTTACTAATTCAAAGAAGCACCTTGAGATTTCAGTGTTTCATGCAGCATAGATAAGTCTTGGGTGTGACTCCCAGTACACCTTCAAACGTTGGCAACAAAATTGTAATTCTAAATGTGATTAAAGGAGAAAACAAATACAAACAAATGTATGTATGTATGTATGTATGTATGTATGTATGTATCTATCTATCTATCTATCTATCTATCTATCTATCTATCTATCTATCTATCTATCTATCTATCTATCTATCTATCTATCTATCTATCTACTGTATGTGTTTGTGTGTGTGTGTGTGTGTGTGTGTGTTTTAAGGTTTAAACAATTTAGAATTAAATCAAATGTTATCGACTTTTATCTCCTAGACCTAATTGTTTTTCAGAGTATCATGCAGGGGTGGGTTCCTGCCAGTTCTAACCTCTTCTATAGAAGAGGTTCCACAAATCTACAGTGCTGTTTAGAACCGGTTCCTGCTCCCTCCCCCCGCTTGTCCACACAGCATCAAGATGAAGAGCGATAGGAGGAATTATGGGGGCTGAAGTCCACAAGTCTTAAAGCTGTCGAGTTTGAAACCCTTGGGTTTTTTTCTAAAGGGTTAGGAGTGCGAGGGTCTTGTAACTTGACAGTTTTAAGACTTGCTTGCTTCAAATGCCAGAATTTCTGAGCCAACATTTTGGTTGCTAAGCAAGAGCGTTGTTAAGTGAGTTTCCCCGCATTTTACAAGTTGGCCACTCCCACCCGGTCACATGGCCAGCAAGCCACTCCCAAAAAGCAGGCCACACCCACAGAAGAGGTTCTAAAAATTTTTGAAACCCACCACTGGTATCATGTCACTAAAAATAAGAAGAACAAGTACAGCCTTTAAGTTCTTCCAATTCTTCACTCCTGTTCTAATGATTGGTGCGAAGAATTGCAGAGGTGTGGACTCTTAGAATGCTGAAACCAACTGTTTGGTCACAAGAATCTCTATGAAGATTTTTTTTTTGTCTGAGTAGAGGGCTTTCTCCAGACTGTTGCAGATTTTCTCACCAGTGGCATACCAAATGTGAGGCAGTAGAAACAATCTATTTCAGATGCAGGCAATTAGGTGATGCATTATCTATAGAGAACTTAAAAATCAAACTGATTAAAAGTTTTCCCCAAACTTAAGTGGTTTTTCTACTATGAATGTTGATACCATAAGTAAGGTGGATTTTGAGGAGAGCCATTCTCATTTAATGTCAGATTCTGAAAGTTTTGGTTATAAAAGAAAAATGAAAAATATCTTGTTGGAAAATATTGTGAAAAAAATCCATGAAAGCTGACCTTGTTCAAACAAATAAATAGGATATAATTATCTTCTAATCTCAATTTAAAGTATGAAGCCAGCCAACTGACATTGGCCCAGTCACTGTCTCTCAGCCCTAGGAAGCAGGCAACGGCAAACTACTTCTCAAAATGTTGCAGGGATTAGTCGGGGCAGTTACCAGAAATCAATAGTGATTTGAAGGCAACAAAACAAACAAACACCTTTCAAAGGTAGTTTAAAGCATACCTGACACAGATTCAGGCCATTTTGGTAATTTTCACCCTTCAAACAGTAGAAGCACAGATTTGGAGCTCATAGAAAATTGCCAGCTAATTGCTGGTCCAGAGAAGCTAATATGACTTTAGAGCAGATGAAAAATTACAAGAGGTGACATACAGCCTGCTGGTCCTGTATTAGTCTTTTGTGTTGGTCAAAAGCTGCAATTCATAAAAGAAGCATGATTATTTTCTTTCAGTTACATTTTATGAAATTGGTGTAGTTCTGGAATACTTGGCAAAGTAAGTAATCAAGAATAAGAATGTGTTTTAACTACTGTTGGCCCTATTTTCTTCTTGAATGAAAATCTGAAGACATCAAATCCTAACACTGTGTGTTTTTTGAGAGTAATTTGTGTACATAACAGACATTCTGTGAGTCAGTTGATACATCTCAACTGCCCTTTATCATGCTTCCTATCTAAAAACATTACCCCCTCTTCTTGTAAGAAAATCAAAATCAAAATTAAAGCAAAACCTAATGAATTCTAGCAGAAGGCGTTTGTTTTGCATACTGGCAATAATCATTTTCTATTCTTCTATAGCAGAAACCATTAGAATATATATGGATATATGAAAGAAATTCAAAGTATTTATCCTTTACCATCATATTTCAGAAACGTGGGCATACAAAAGGATACTTATTTGACCCTTTCTGATCCTCTTGCTGTATTCTCAAACATGGCAGGAAAAGGGAGATTGTAAAACATTTACTGCTTCAAAAATTATTGTCACACATGATATTATCAACCTAACAACAATCTTTGCTAGAGTGCTGTATACCTTTAAATTTATCCCATTGTGAGAAATGACTGAAGGGCTCTGCTGCTTGAATTTCATTAGCCAGTCTTCAAATGTCAGTAAACTCATTGCTAGATTGTTGAAATGTACTCCTTTCAGGACTGTCCTTGAAGATAATACCCCCAAAAAAGTATAATCATGCTGAATTCAGTCTCCAGGATAGTCTGCAAGACATTAAACCAGGGCCATGTCCTGCCAACCTTTAAATTACCAGTTTGGATACATGTAAACCATTATATCAACTTCTCTTATGGTGAGCTTGGGCTAAGAGTATTCCAGCAGGAACATGCTGATTTCCATGAGAAAATACAGTATAAATAGTCTAATCTGCATGGAGGGGAAACCTTAGGGAGATGGGTGATTCCTACGCTCTATAGGAGTCTAATTGGTTTACTGAAGGACCATCTTTCCCATCTGGTCACAAGGCATTATGCTCCCATGACCAGCTGTGCTTTGCCTGCTAGAAAGACCAGAGCTTCATCTGATAGTCCCTTGTGCTGACATTGTTTGGTAAGGAGAGTATGTCTTGGAAGGCACAGAGAGGGAAATCACATGAACACAAATAAATAAAAATCCTTAGTGAAGTTGCTCTTCAATGTGCATATTTTGAACATTGTGAAAAGATAGTGATTTGGTTAGCTTGTGTACTTTTACTTTCTAGTAAGGAATTAGACATGGAAGGAGGGCAGATATGGAAACAATAACAATAGCATTTAGACTTGTACACCCACAATAGCACTTTATAGCACTTTCTGGTCTGGTCCATGTAAGCATTATTTGCATATCCCCCCCCCCCCCAAAAAAATGGGTCCTCATTTTACTGATCTGCGCCGAGGTGGCGCAGTGGTTAAATGCAGCACTGCAGGCTACTTCAGCTGACTGCAGTTCTGCAGTTCGGCTGTTCAAATCTCACCGGCTCAGGGTTGACTCAGCCTTCCATCCTTCCGAGGTGGGTAAAATGAGGACCCGGATTGTTGTTGGGGGCGATATGCTGACTCTGTAAACCACTTAGAGAGGGCTGAAAGCCCTATGAAGCGGTATATAAGTCTAACTGCTATTGCTATTGCTATCTCGGAAATATGGAAGCTGAGTCAACCTTGAGCTCATCAGGATCAAACTCCAGTCTATAGGCAGAGTTTGCCTGCTGAATTTTAACAATGGCATCACCAGAGTGATAAGTTGAAGTGTCAGAATGTTCTGTCCCACAGAATCCCTTTATGAGGGTTATGGCTGGTTTTAAAATTTGAAAATAAAAATAAATTATAAGGACTGAGTTTAAACAGATGAGGAAATGCAACATGGACAGCCTTCATTAGGATCAAAAGTTGCTACTTTCTGTATGGATAGCATAGAACTGCTTAGTTCTATTGTTATCTTTCTGAATACTGTACATGTCTTTTGGGCTCCTGTGTCAGCACTCCTTCATTGGATAATCAGGAAAGAAAACCACAAGACTCCATTGATAGAAATCAAGTGTACTTTTACTAATTATAAATGAACAGAAGCGTAGCAAAGCGAAGACTGATTATTTAGGCGTGAAAGCAAATGATATATAGAATAACCCATTCCCCACCCCGTGGTATCCCAGTCACAGTCCAATCATAATTCTCCCAAATGTCAGGTGTGAGATAACTTCGAAAGGCATCACCAAGATGGAATGTCGGTGCCGTTGGCCTTGGCGGGAAACCTCCTCCGCATGCGCAGTAAGACAGGCAGCAGAAACTCTAGAATCTTCCTCCAGCACAATTAGTAGTCCCCTCCCAAATACCATGCCCCCCTCCCCATTTCAATGGCAGCCGAAGCAGCAGCAAAGCAGAGGCCGACATCCTGCTTCTTACTCCCAAACCATCATTGGCTCCATAATTGTTGGCTGGATCCTTTCTGAGAAGTCACTCAAACCCCAAAATGAATTTATTTCAGATGTCCGCAGTCAAATTCAATGTAACTAAAGAAAGTATCCTACCTTCTCAAAAGTACTTAGATGGAAAAGAAGCCATGCTGGTTACATTGAAAATTTAAGCTCCAATTTTTCACTTAATGATCCATGTCAGTAGCCAGACTGCATTTTATTTCCAGTCAGAATCCCGAAGCTTTCTCAGGATAGCTTTCTACACTCAATGTGGTACTGAAACTATTGGACATTCTGTTAGATCTTTAGCTTTCAGGTCATTTTCTTGTTTGTTATTAGCAAGGGATTAGAGGTTTAAGGTCTCCGTGTTTAATGGCCTCAGTGGGTGGAGAGCACAGCTCTAGCTGTGAAAATGACAAAAATCAATAGCTAATCCAGTGCATTCAGTCAACCTTTTCAAAGCCTCATCTGTATTGATTTCCAAGTGCTGCTCTTCTTGTCTCTTGACGTAATCAGCCTGTTTGCTAGGTAGATATACACTCTCGGGTGCCTTAATCATTTTCCTTTTCTTTCTCATGTTTAAACTTAGACTGCTTTACTCATTTGCTGCTGGCACCTGAGTATAAAGACACAAGAGGCTGAAATGGCTTTAAATGAAATCCAGAGCCTTATTAAATAATTGCTTCGGTAAGCGTAATAATTAATTGCTCTATTTCCCATCCCCCATGCATGGATACATTAGTATTACAGAGTGAAGATCAGAGGATTATGAAGGGGAAGAGGGAAAAGTTTTTTGCCTGGCTGATGCCAGTTTTGGAGTTATTAGGTTATGGTGACATCGCTATGGCAGGAGGCATATCTTGCCACTGCCTTCTAGCTCTAGGCCTCCAATATATATACATCACAGTGTGTGTGTGTGTGTGTGTGTGTGTGTGTGCGCGCACGTGCATGTGCGTGCACACGCGCGCATGTGTGCCTGGTGGGAGACTCCATCCTATAGGTGAACTGCCATGTTTGAGGACAGTGTTACTAATGATCAGTTATTTACAACACTTATGCAGCTATTTAGCAGGAAACCACCTGCTAAACAATTTAGCAGATCCTGATTCCTTCAACCTCTTATGGAGGATCACTTTAGTTGTCCAGCATATTATTAATGATTTCAAGGTGATCATTACTGAACAAAGGTGTATGCATTGTTGTGGCCACAGCACAATAGAACAAAATTACTGAAGTAACAACATAATTTTATTATAGGCATATAGTAAATAATGTATATTGGGCTCCCAACAATATCACTCGGGATCAATAAAGCTTACTGTAAATGTTTTCTTACAACTACTATATAAGGAGCATCTCCAAGGTTTGGTAGGGAATGCACCTTACCTATGCGCAGTGGTTAGGGTGCAGTACTGCAGGCCACTTCAGCTGACTGTTATCTGCAGTTCAGCGGTTCTAATCTCACCGGCTCAAAGTTGACTCAGCCTTCCATCCTTCCGAGGTAGGTGAAATGAGGACCCAGACTGTGGGGGCGATATGCTGACTCTGTAAACCGCTTAGAGATGGCTGAAAGCCCTATGAAGCGGTATATAAGTCTAACTGCTATTGCTATTGCTATTGCTATGTCTGGGAAGGAATCTTTTACCACCACAACACAATCTCTCTCTCTCATTCTCTCTTTCCCTCCCTCCCCTCCCCTCCCTCCCTCCCCCTCTCTCTCTTTGAGATTTAACACTCTTTCCTATGCATTAAACAAAAAAGTAAGCTCTTACCAGAGTAAGTATATTAATCACTTTCTCCTTTTTTGAATGTCCATAAATTGTACAGGGAGTAAACATGAGAACTTATAGATTATAACATATAGCATATAGCATGAATGTTAAAGTAGAGGAGCTACATGCTTGTGTTACAAAATCTGGTTACAACTACAAACAGCTGAGAGTACAAGGCTGATCTTTTCTGGCAAATCAGAAGAAAAATTAATGTTGCTCATTTTAATTCATATTTAATATTTCAATTTTAAGCGGATGTTCTATTTTTAATTGTAGCAAACTATTAGATAGTAGGTAGAATATTAATTTTAATAAACAATGAGTCAAAATAGTTCCTTCTAAACCTCCTAAATGCTTAAGGAAACTAAAGAAATTTATACTTGCATACTAATATTAGTAGTTGCACTTGCCTGCTAGTGCTGGTCATTGCTCAAAGATTTGTATGTACACTGTGGGGTATTCACTTTGGTATATGATCCATTTCAGTATGAACTACTAACGAATATGTCCCTGACTAATCCCATCCTAGTGTAATTTTGACATTGCTCAGGCATGAATTATAGTGCATGCTATTATTATAGGATGAAAAAATACGAAGGTCTTATTGGATGTTACATGCTAAGTTTAGATTAAACTAAGTCATACAGTACTAAAAACAGTGGTTTGGGCAAAAACCAACGTAGATTTACTTTTGAGTAAACATATAGCAGAATATACTTAAATAAAAAATTGTTTTACCTCTTACATATTTACCTATAACTTATTCTGATTTCATGCTTTAATTTGTTAGTAAGCAGTTTGTGGCCATTTAGTGCTGCTTTCTTATCTCTTATATCAGAATACCTATTATTCTGCCCACCTTCAGAGGCAGCCACTGAAGTTGTCCATTGGTGCAAAAGATATGACATTTGGTTAGGCTTTTTTGAACCATATAATTTTGATTAATTTCCTAATTCAGATTTCTTCGATACATATTCAGGAAAGTCTTCACACTAGAAGTTCGCAGCAGAAATTAATAGTGCTGTTCAAATTGAGCATTATTTTCCATGACATATGTGCATACTTTAATTTATATTTTAATTCATATCACATATGTTTCTAAGACTTATTGAATTTAAAAGTGCATACATTTGGTATATAGTCCTAATCAGTGACAGAAATTCACTCTCACATTTTTAATAGTTAAATCACATCATTCATAATCTAAATGTAATACATACTGCTAATTTGTAGCAATTAGATGTATTAGATGTATGCTTTAGTATTGGACAGGAAAAAACCATAGTACATAGCAAAGTACACTAAGAAGTCAAGCAGTTGTTGTATGGATGGATGCAATTTTATTTTAGAAAATAAAGAATCTGAAGAAATTAAAACTGGAAGATTAATCCTTCACAGATAGATAGGTCATCTGGTTAGTTTCCATTTCTCTTTAATTATAATTATTATTTGTATATTTTACAGTCATTTAGTGGTTAGCAACTATTTATATGTACACAATAATAAAAAGTAATAAAATTATTTTTTTACTTAATGCATGCAGTTATTACTAAATCACATGTGCTGGAGAACAAAATTCTTCAACATGAAACTGATTAAGGGCTGGTCAGTTTCAGGCAGCAATACCTTCTAATCACTTAATTAAATCACAGAGTTTAGCTTGTTAACTTGAAGCTAGCCCTTTTAGGGATATTTTAAGTTAAAGATTCTTGTTAATTTAAGTAATCTCTCCCTCCTGTGAGGGGCAAAAGAAAAAAAGAAAAGAAAATGGCTTAAGGATCCAGATTGTTGTTAGGGGCAATATGCTGACTCTGTAAAGCGCTTAGAGAGGGCTGAAAGCCCTTGGAAGCGGTATATAAGTCTAACTGCTATTGCAATTGCTATTGCTATCATAGACACAGTACGAGTGAGGACTTTATCTCACCGAGAAAGCAATGACCAATGATTTTTCAGTCCTTGTGTTTTGTGTGTGCATGTCAGTGGTGGGTTACGACTGGTACACCTGCTGGGTACGCGTGCCAGGAGCACCAGGTACCGTTCTGGTATGGTGTTCCATAGGGCCCACCCACCTGCCCATGCTCCTTACTGGTATTTGAGGTTTTCGACGCTCATGTGCACGGAGAATACGGTGCATGTGCGACGCTTTGCCAAGCAGCTGGAATGTCATGGAGATATTGCGGTGTGTCATGGGTGGTAAATCCACATGCGTGCACTGCGCACATTCATGTGGTGGACGCCCAGCCTCGTTGCACCGTACCGGTTGCACCGGGATCCGGAAACCACCACTGGTGCATGTATTTGTGTGTGTCATGTGGTTCACTTGGCAACCATTTTTCTTCATAATCGCTGGAATGGATTGAGTCACTAAACAAGAAGAAGGTATATTTGTAAACTATACATAATATCAAGTTACAAATCCTAGGCATACAGAAATATTGGCCTATTTCTGGGAAAACATAAATATATTAAATGGCAAAAGTAACAGTTATAGCTGAATGCCAAAACAAAGTCTACCTTAAAATATATTTCCTTAAACCCGGTTCCTTGGCTAGATAGGACAACACTGATTCAGTATCTGATAAGGTAATCTAATTGTTTAAAAAACAATTAGCCTCCATTCTCACAGAGGAATTAAATTCCTATCTTTTCCACTTTAGTGTTCTAAACAAACTGCATTTGGTATGTGCAGAATGATTGCTAATTACTTTCCCCACACGTTCATTAAACATTTAACCAGCATTTCTCTGTACAAATGGCATATAACAAGGTAGCTTTTTACACAATCATTTTGTACATAGTTCCAAATACACTAATTGATGTTTAATAGTTTTGTAATTGATCTTTGTCATATCATACTGAGGGGAAAATGCTAGAACATATTTTATTAAAATGAGAATCAGAACAACATTACCACAGTGACATAAACTAAGTTTACTTAAACAGCAAGGAAGTCTGATAATAATTTTGATTTTTTTAAATTAAAGTGCTAATTAAATCTAAATTGGGAAGTATAACCATGAGCTGATTTTTTTTCCATTGACAATTCCTTCCCTGGTCTATGTGTTCTTCATTCATTATTATAATTCTACCAAATAGTAGATTTAGTTCAGCCTGATCTCTGTCTAGAATAAGAAGGGTGGGTGATTATTTTTAATTTTTTTCTTTTTTTTTTAGTTTGTCAAACATGTAAAAGATAACAGGTATAAATATAAACATAAATATGAACACACTATGGGTATGAATAAATGCAGACAGTAGACACGCTAGTGCGTTTATGCATGGCCCTGATTAATACTGTAACCCTATTCTAATAAACTATAGCACTACTAGAAGCCTAATGAACCCACCATCCTCTGAGAGCTTTGAACTCTATTATTCCAACTGAAAAAATACATCTTTCCATCTGGACTCATGGATATCTCTTGGAATTCTTTCCCACTGAGTTATCCTTATTGCTAGAAGAGCAAGGAACAAAAGGCTGATAAGGGAAAATCCTCCTTCATTTGAGATTACTTAGATGAATAGAAAAGTAAATGAGATGACAACTGCATGAAATAGACCAGACCAGGAAATCAATTCTGCAGAAGAGTTGAAATATCTTTTATTGAAATTTTCTATAATTGTCTAGAATCTTGCAAGTCTGATTGGGCTATATCTCCTCCTTTTTTTATAGTTCAGTAAATTAGGGAGTTTGAGAGTATTCTGAATGTACTCTCTTTCCTGACTTAAAAAAAAGTGCTTCAGCCCTTTTTGCCTTGATAATGGTTCCTGCCTATCTCTACTGAGGTCATCTTACTGATTACAAGAAGGCACTCATGGATCATTCTTATGTCATAAGACATAAGAACTCCAACTCCATTTGCAACTTTCAATCTAAGATATTTTATGTCTGCAAAGTCTTTGCAAAGAAGACTAAAGAAACTAAAGCTAAGCATAAGTCTTCTACAGCCCTTTAAATGGTTTGGAGTACATCCCACATTAAGAAACCATTTAAGATGCTCAATTACTAATTGGAAACAATTATAGGACTCCAGTAAGCATCATAGATTTAGATTTCCTGAGAATACTTGATGAATTTTACGGGGCCAATGTTTAGTGAGAAAGTGAATAGGAGCAATGATTAGCAAATAGCAAGATTTGCATTGAAATCCCTTCCTTATGTGAGTCATGCTGTCCACATTTTTTAAAGCATACAAGTTACCCCACAGACAAAGCAGCATATGCATTACTAGAGAGAATATACTGTATGTCTTGGTAACCAACAACATTTTGCATCAGTTACTACCATGTGTGTTACCTTTTTTATAGCTTTCTTGTACAGAACCATATAAAGATGTGAACAATAATTTCTTCAATCTGGTGAATTTAATATTTTTCAAATATTCCTATATATATACTTTGGGATAAGCATAGATCTGGGTATCATTTCCCTTTTGGTGAGTTATCTTGTAACTGAATGATTTTATGCATTTATCTTCTAATCAGTTTGTATTCCTCATACTCAATTATGCAGAAGCTACCATGCATTAATTTATCATATTTATATAACTGGCATGCACTTCCTGGTAATGTCACACAAGTTTTCAAGTCTGATATACTCAACAGCACATAAAAAATTACAACTGCTCAAAATTCAAGGAGAAAAATGCTTGAATTCTTTAGGAGAAAACAGCATTGAGAAAATAGATTGATGATGATGTTATCCATTCAATTGTGTCAATTGGTGATTCTTTGGGCCAGGTCTCTCTAGGTCTTCCGATCTTGCACTACTTCTTTGAATTGTTCTATGCTCTGCCTGGTGTAAGCTTTGATGTATCCAGATATGTGGGCTGGTTTCCTTTTACCACTAACTCTTCTCAGCACAATTTCTTTTTTCCAAGGAATTCCCCCACATGACATTACCAAAATAAGTGAGACACAGTTTTGTGTTTTTCTTCTTCCAGTGACATCTCTGGTGTTATGCACTGCAGTACTTCCTTGTTAGTCATCTTTGCTGTCCAAGGCAGGGACGTGCAGTCACTAGAGGCAAGGGAGGCAGAGCCTCCCCAGTCTCCTGAGAGAAAGGAAAGAGTTTTAAATATTTTTTTAATGAATTAAAGCCAGGATAGTTGCTACCAGATTTCAAGTCACAGTGGCTTGGTGTCTGCTCTCAGTGTTAACTAGGAGGAGGCCAGAGAACTCGGGGCCTCTTTTGCTTAAGGAATTTTTCGCCTTTCCACTCTTCTCCCAGCCAGCCAGCCACTCACCCCCACCCGACCTGCTCCCTGCCTGGCCGGCCGGCTGGCACAAAGACTCACCACTCTTCTCCTCCCAGCCAGCCAGCCAGCCAGCCACCCCCACCTGACCTGCTCCCTGCCTGGCCGGCCAGCCAGCACAAAGACTCACCGCTCTTCTCCTCCCAGCCAGCCAGCCACCCGACCTGCTCCCAAGAATGTCAGCGGGGACGGAGGAGGCGGTGGGCGAAGTGGCAGAGCGCAGCAGCGGTGAGAAGCAACACCCCCACCGCTGTGTCCGACAGGCATCTCGCGTTTATGTCCATCATAAACGAGAGACACCTGTCAGACACAGCGGCGGGGACGTTGCTTCTCGCCGCTGCTGCGCTCTTGCCTCACCAACGGTATCCCTCACCGCACGTCACTAGTCCAAGGAATATGCAGGAGCCTCCTCCAGCCTTCTTCAATATCACAGCATAAAGAAGTCAATTTTCTTAATGCCTTGCTTTTTTTAAAGGACAATTTCCACAACTGTAGATAGATTAAAGCATGCAAAATCAAATTTGGGTCAGTCACTGAAACCAGACATTTACTCTTCCAAGCTTTTGGATTCATGCTGGATTCCATCTTCAGGGAATTTCTCCACTGATATTTGGACTGTTCTGTGAGTTGTGTTTATGTGATGCCTTCCTATTGCTGATTGGTGTGTTGTTTATTTTTCATTTGCTGTCATTTCCATTATACTATAATGAAGCACATCTGACACTTATAAAAATAAATATATACATTTTCCACAGAATTGGAAATGAGCCGTGGTGGCACAGTGGTTAGAGTGCAGTACTTGAGGCTATTTCTGCTGATCACCAGCTGCCAGAAGTTTGGCCGATCGAATCTCACCAGGCTCAAGGTTGACTCAGCCTTCCATCCTTCTGAGGTGGGTAAAATGAGGACCCAGATTGTTGGGGACAATATGTTGACTCTGTAAAGCACTTAGAGAGGCCTGTAAAGCACTGTAAAGTGGAATATAAGTCTAAATGCTAAGTGCTAATTATTTTAATATATCCAAGGAAACAACAACCGACAGTCATCAACATACCAATCAGCCAACAGAAAGGCACCACATAAACATGACTCATAGAACAACCCAAATCACATATTCCAGTAGAGAAATTCCCTGAAGATGGGCTCCAACATGAGTCTGAAAGTTTGGAAGAGTAAATCTCTGGTCCCAGTGACCCACCCAAATTCAAGTTTTATCATTATCATAGGACATGTATATTTGCCTTCATTGGTGAGATTAAAGCATGATTCATGTAGTCTGACAGTGAAACAGACAACATATTGATGGATATAAAATGTATTTAAAATCATCTAACAAATCAAGAACTTCCATTTCTTTAGGATAAAGATACTTCCTTGATTTTGAAAAAAAATCAACATTTTTATATACAATTCCAGTTTTAGAATCAGTAATATATGTATATATAACAGTATAAAGGTCTTCAGTTTGCTGAATCTTTAATAACAATAAAATAATTCATCCACATTTTATTTTATAAATATGTAAATACATTTATTTAACTTGACCTTGGTTGTACAGGAACTGCCAAGGGTAGCCTTTACTTAGGCAGCTTAGGAAGAGGAGCATTGTGACTTTACAATTGGCATTAGAACAGAATTGATCTGTATTAGCCTTTTGTTCTCTTTCTGTTACTTGCTGTTGTCAATATTCCTTTCAGAGCTTTGTCATCGGAGTTACCAACAAGTTACCGGACTTGTTTATCTTCATCAAGTCATTTTCCAAGCTGTTTAATGACTCCAAATATCAAACATTCTCTCATTATGTCCTCTTCCTCTCTGTATAAATTATTACTTGGCAATGGCTAGTTTTTTTCCTGACATTTGGCTTCAGAACTAAACTCTCATACCAAATCGACTTTTATTTGTATGCTGGGGATTTCCCTTCCCCCCCACTCACCTTCTTTTTAAAGTCTGTAACTTAAAAAGTAGTAAGTATGCGAAAGTACTGCTTTTTTTTTTTTTGCTATTGATTATTTTAAAAGCTGAAGTCACATGGAAAAACACATAACCTTTTGTCATTTTTAATGCTATTTTGCATGGTTTTACCTTTAACAAAGTTTATTGGAATTAAAAGGAAAATTTTATGTTACTTAGTTATAAGATGGCTAATGCAATTGTATGCTTTCCATATTAGAAAGAATATTACTTTCTTTCTAAGTACTAAGTACCATTACTAAAACTTCATTTTTTCTATAAGAATGAAGAATTTAGTATGAATTTGTTAATGTAAAACTAAAATAGAAGTATTTCAACAAGTGTCTATTCCCATGACCAAATTCTTTAAAAATATTTATCCAGAATCATTATCTTTCTGTAGCAATTATTTTGTGTCCAAAATAATCTTAGTGATACTGAGGAATTATACTTATCTTATGTGTTATCGATATTCCAGGTTGCCCAAGGAGGAAAAGTAACTCTATCTTATTGTTATTATTTCCCATTTCCTGGCTTTGTTTTATAAAGCTGGATAATGATTTAATATTGTGAAGATTAATGAGCAATTGGGTTCTTACTTTAGCTCTTGCTCTTAATGTATTTATGCCATCGTGAAGAATGGCTGCACTGAACAGTCCATTCTGTGGCAGCCAGGAGCCAACAAGTTTGTTGGACAACAGCAGCACCACACAGGAAGCACCATCTGTACAATTTCCCACTGATGAAAATATTAGTGAATCACATATTGAAAAATCTGAGAGAAAAAGCCTTTGAGGAAAAGCCTGTTAAAACCCTCCTCAATAAGATAGGATTCTAGGGATTCTAGGGAAGAAGTTGTTGATTGATTTGATTGAAAGCATTCTGACTACCTTATTCCAAAATATCAATAAAAGAACTAATATCCTGCACTAACCACAGAATAAGGAATACCTAGTTACACATTTGGAAAACGATTAAAATATCTCTAAAGAAGAGACTGCATAGATATCCCACCTATTGAGATTTATCTTATCTTATCTGATCTGATCTTATTTCAGGAAATATACATTGATAAAATATGTTTGACACAAATATATCGAGGCATCCTTGGAGGGCATGCTTCAGGATTGTGTAGTTGTAATGCCAGTTCTTCCCCTTTCATGTCATATAAACTAATCAAAGAGTAAGAGCTTGCATTGCAATGGTGTGGTGCTGCTTTTGGCATTTTGGCAGGCACCTCTGTCAGAGGATGAGTAAAGATAGGAAGTGATCCAGACACATGGAACTGAGAGTTTAATCAAAGTGACATTAATTATTATTTACCAGGGATTGCAATAAAGAATTGTGGCAATTTATGTGTGTACAAATGAGTCCAAACAAAGCTCTAGGGATAAAATTAACATAACAATAATATATGTATTTAAAAAGTCCCTGTCAAAAAGTTCCTTAAAGTTTCCTAGCTTCCAAATACATGACACTTTTGCTTCCTTCCTCCTGCTGTAGTTGTTTAACTTAATTGCCTTAATTTGAAACACAATTTCCTCCTTCGTTAGACTTGCTTCTGCTAATGTTGGAGAAAAGTACTTTTCCTTGAACCCAAACTTTCTGTTCAGCCCCTTGGTGGCATTCTGCAATGGTACTCAGTCTAGGTACTCAGTCTAGGTTTTCCTTTTCCAAATGGTTTTGGTTCCAGCTGATGTTCTGTAGAATCCTCTTCAGCCTTGCTGGCGGGGGGGGGGGTGGGGGGGGGAGGAGAGAAATAAATAAAAGATGGAGCAGAAAAAAACCAATGTAGAAAAGATGGAAAACTCAGGGATTAAAAAAGGCAACAGAGGAGGACCTTTTGCTAGAATCTCCCGAAACTGCACAAAATAAAGAGATGTTTAACTTGAAGTTGCAGAATCATTCAAATCAGAGGAGGTATTCAGCCGGTTCTCTCTAGTTCAGGTCAACTGGTAGTGGCAGTTGCAGGAGGCTCCTCCGGCCTGCCCCGATATAATGTGCAAGCACTACGCATGCACAGAAGGTGGTGCAAATGCGCAGACGCATGGCGGGCACACTCACTTTTGCAAACCAGTAGGGAAGGTAAGTGAATCCCATCACTGATTCAGATCATGCTGGGCAAAATCACCAAGCTTCAGAGCCAGACTTCACATTTCAACTGAAGGAAACTGGTTGTTTAAACCATAAATAGGGTAAATTGTACCAATAATCTGATTCAGAATTGAGTGGCATGGTGGCCTAGAGGCAAAGCTCTCACCTCACAAGAGGCTGTGATTTGATCCCAGGTAGCCACAGATATTTATATGAATGTTACCTGGTTAGGGTAATGAAATGTCTTCAAGAAAACAAGCAAGCTCAGAGAGAACCAAGGCCCCTTAGATATTTCTCTCTTTGGGTGCAATGAATAATTGTCTATTGTGAACTCCACATAGGCATCAGGAAGGGCATCTGTCCAGTAAACACTCAGGCTCTGTTCAGTCTCCCTGACTCTATCCCAATGTAAGGAATTACAGGATTGTTAAAAGAAAAAAATTCTGGTTCAGAATGTTACTGACACTACTATTGATTTCTATCTCCTTAATACATTGAGAACATATGCTTCCAAGATCCTATGAGGAAATAAGACTTCACATGGAACTACTTTTGTCCATATGATTGATGCTGATGATTCCTTTGGAACACATTAAAAATGGTGGCATCACCATCAGTTCCCTTCCCAATAACTATATTTACGATCCTGTTCCTATAACTTTGCTCATAATACCACTGATACCATGAATATGTTCTCACATATCTGAAGAAATATGGGATTTCTAAGTGCTGTAATAATGTATAACTTTATATTCTAGAAAGTTCATCTTAAAAAATATAGATTTAAGACTTTAATTATATAGTTATCAGTTACAGGTATTTAAGTCTGAGGAAGCTGAAACAATCAGCAATATATTGATTCCTTTTATTTGTAAAATCCCTCCCCACTTTGACATTTTTAATTGTTAATTCAGCTCACTGAAATTTAGATTATATGCAGCATAATAGCAATTTGAGTCACTAGTACACAAAAATAGTTTTAAAATATAATTTTATTAAACGTATCAAAATATAAAATGCAAATAAAAATGAAAATAGTGGGAAAATGAGGAAGGAAAAAAGGGAGAGGGAGAAGTGTAGGATAAAGAGAAAAATAAAGAAAAGCATTAGCTTCCAATTCTTTTTCAGTGCAGTAGACTAAAAACCAATAACATTACAGCTTCAGGTTTTTACTTAGACATACTTAATATGTAATAATTATTTCTATAACAGTAAACTTCTCTAATAAGCAAACCCCAAAGTAAAAGTTTCATATTTTTTTTTAATTTTAAGCACAAAATCCAGAAGTGATTTCCAAGTAGAAACAAAGTTCAGGGTACCTTTTTTTTTTTTTTTTTTAAAGTAGCATTAGCATTCCAACATCACTCCATTTTTATGAGTTATTTTAGGGCAATATCCTGGTTATCCCTAACAGTACATACTATTTGAATTCCTGGAAATTTTTCAAGAAGATATCATTTTGTCAAACAGGCCCAAGGGAGAGACAAAACTAAAGAGCAACCATTAATCCTATTAGTGCTCCATTCTTGTTTCATAGGGAACAGTAATTGCTGCTCTTTCTCTATTATTAATGGTCTGTTGTCTCATTTAGGCTGAATTGTTAAAATACTGGCAAATATAACAGCAAGACCAGTTTTTCTGAAGAAGACTATTTACAGGGTCAGAGTGAAATTATTATAAATATTCCATTTGTACACATTGGAAGCGCTTCAAGGTAGAGAAAAAGAACAAAAGATATGTGTTCTCTGTCACCTGTGAGAAATGTGCATTAATACATTTGATTTTAGATACATGAGATTTCAGGTAGGAAGTACATGATGAGATAGATATATTATAGTCTAATTGTACTAGATAAGAAATCTGGAGTAGGAATCATTTACTTGATCATTTACATGATCTTTTTCAAAAACATTCCTTTAAAATCATGTTGTCATACGGTTTTAATTCTAGCATATCTTGCTTGAGAGCATGAATTTAGGAAATGAATAAATCAAAAGACCTCATAATAACCTTTTTCAGACTTTCCATCAATAATCTGAGTAACCTATTTTTTATTAATAAGTTGAGGAAGTTTACTTCTTGGAACAAAATACTTAAGCCAAGACTGAAATTCAGAAAAAAGAACTGAGAAATTGGATGTTTTAGAAATAAATTGAGGAAAATTAATTTCAGTAGTCCTTACAGAGCTGCAGTTTGACTTATAATACATTAGTCTTTTTTGTTCCTTTTCATTGCTTTTCATAATTTTACCCAGTTTTGAAAGAAGAGGGAGGAAAAATACTAAGAGCATTTGTAAAATTAAAAGACTCTTTTCTCATTTTAAGACTTTTAAGTGCAAGACTTTTCAAAAAAAGACTGTAGAACTCCTGCATTGATATTACTTCTTAGACATACAGGCTTTTCCAACATTAAATAGAAAGCCCGTGATTCATTAATTAAGAAGAACACAATACTTGAAGTTTTCAGATTAATAGTGTTATATCTCTAGTGTTATATCTCACCTGAAGTTTTGCTCATCAGCAAATCAACATACTAAATACTAGGCTGATAGAAAAATGCTTCCCAATCCCATGCCTATTCTAAACTTTCCATCATTCTGCTGCTGATTGTCAGAAAAAAAACAACAAAGTGATGAGAAGAGACAGCACTGAATAGAAGAGAAATAGAAATTTTGCATTCATTTTGGATTTTAATTTGAGTACTGAAAAATGTTCTGGAGATATAATGTTTTTCCTACTTGAGATGAGTGTTGTGAGCCAGGAACATGAAGTTGGATTACTCAGATATTCCCTAATCATGCAGTATGGCTCAAGAATGTTGCAACCTTTGATATAATTTAGTTGCTCACTGCTAGTAATAGTTATTCAAACTTAAATAGGGTTGGGTTTTTTTCTTCCTTGCTTATTTCCGTTATTCATATAGTATAGCCTTTATTGTCATTGTACAAAATAAATACAACAAAATTGGCTTTAGCCCACTGGTGCAATTCCTGACAACAAATACAAACAACATAAATAGTATAAGCAATAAATGTGCATGTTTTGCTGGTTTTTCCCCAAGAACACATTTAATGGGTAGCCTACTTTAATCATCTCTATAACAGTATTTATACAAACCATAATTCCTCACAAAATAGGTTAGGCCATCATATTGGCTCTTCCTCCTGGGTTGTTGTCAACTCTATGAACTAAGGACAGTAATGGCTACCCAAAATGCTCACTTAAACCTATCCAAAATCCAGAACCAAGAGATGCTTATTAGCTTTTAGTCTAACTTGGCTTATTAGATCAAATAGTTCAGTACTCTACTTTTATGCAACAAGAAATTATCTCCTACCTTATTTCCACCCCCATGCACACCTTAACCACCAATGTACAGACCTGAATTTTCTTGGCAAGGAAGAATGTTTCTCATTTTTTGATAATGTAGCAATAGCAGTTAAACATATATGCTTCATAGGGCTTTCAGCCCTATCTAAGCGGTTTACAGAATCAGCATATTGCCCCCACAGTCTGGGTCCTCATTTCACCCACCTCGGAAGGATGGAAGGCTGAGTCAACCTTGAGCCGGTGAGATTAGAACCGCTGAACTGCAGATAACAGTCAGCTGAAGTGGCCTGCAATACTGCACCCTAACCACTCCGCCACCTCGGCTCTTATAATGTCCCTATTATAGCAGTGTGTGTCAACTCTGAAGTGAACCTGGCTGAAGCCATCTTTTGCTGCCTCATAGTTGCCACAAACCCCGGGAAGAGGAAGCGGTGGAGGATAGATAGACTGGCTAACAGTCAAAACAAAAAGTTTTTCTTCTGGGAACCAAGGTCATCTCAAAAGGTGGCAGTGAAGGAGGAGAGAACAATGTGATAGGTGACATCTGGGAAGGGGGAATATTTGCTCTTTTAATTAGGTGAAAACCCGCAATAACTTTTAGAGTTGGTTTTCACTGGCTGTGCCGATATGATATATCCAATAATCATGTTCTTTGAAGAATCTACCTGCCTTGGAGTTCTGCTTTTGGTGGATGCATTACTTGGAAAACTGACAGTGTGTCAATGAAAATGTACAAAATCTTGTACAAGCAAAATATATCAATACAATTGTTTGTTACAAAACAACAAAGCCATCTATAGCTGAAATATATGAGCATGATGGTAGAAATAAAGTGGGAAAGGTAGAAGACAGTAAACAGGAATCACCAAAAATACTCACAATCAGATTCCCAAGATTATTAACAAAATGCCCAGACAATTATCAGCCACCAAGAAACAAAGTATTATAATTGAAGACTGAGAAGTAGAAAAACTAGAGTGCGCTGAGAAGATGAACACATATACAGATTTTTAGATTCTGGCTCAAGGCCTAGAATTTTTATTTTTAGAAGGTTCAGTTTCTTGTTCAGATTTTCTTCACCCAAAATTGGTCTTTTTCCAGCAGTCATTAAACTTCTTGTACATGGATTGGTTCATGCAGAGGTGGCCCTTCTCAGTAAATAGCCTGAATCCCAATAACTGAGATTGGCATCACAGCAAGAGTCCATCATTCATGTTATCTATTTCCAAATATATTCTCCTTATTGCTTCAGACATTATTTTTCTTGTAAAAATGCTGAGTTTCAGTTCCCTCCCTTTGTACTGTATTCATTTGAAATTGTACAATAGGAGAGAAGGGTCAAAGAGAAGATAGGCAGCTAGTTCTATTTTCTAAAAAATACAGCATAATTTTCACCGATACAGAATACAGGCCTTTCCCTTCTCAATGTTTGATCTTTACTCATTGCTAGCAAATTGAATGTTCAATAAAGTCTCCTTAGATATTGAAAGCAAACATTGATGGACAGCAAATATACAGCGATAATATATCAATAGCAAATAGTTCACTGTTCTGAAGATATACACTACGGTAATTATAAATCAGTCTTTAATAATCAATAGTCACATGGGATTGCTCTACCATGTAAGTTGCATCTAAGCCAGGGGTGTCCAAACTTGGGAACTTTAAGACATGCTGGCTGGGGAATTCTGGGAGTCCACAAGTCTTAAAGTTCCCGAGTTTGGACACCCTTGATCTAAGCCAAGGACTCCAAATTCCAGCAAACAACATTCCTCTCTATAAGTATCTTTATGTTGATACCACATATAAGCATCCACACCTCAGTTTTTCTCAACAGGACCTTTGCATGATTGAAACTCATCCTTTTGTAGTGTATTGACATGCAATGCCAATACCCTTACACATATGGTGACCTTTCAATCATGCAGTAGTAACCACTATCTTGAATGTTATGACCCTTCCTATAGATGCCATTGGATTTGGATCACTGGTTTATATACCTAGTCATCTTTTATGTACCAGTTAAGTAAAAGCATAAGTAAAGGAAATAGTCAATACTAAGCTTATTGTAATTTTAATTCCTATCCATGTCTTGACATAAACGTAAGAGGTTTCAATATACTTATAGTAAAATCAAATGAGTGTTTTGTACAAAAGGATCTAGTTAGTTAGTTATATGGATGCTACTTCGCTCAGGATAACTTACTTGGACATAGCTCAAGGTGGAACTGAGAATATGACAGTGAATTGATTATACTATGTGATGATGTTTAGGATTTTGTGAAATATATGTTGTCCATAATCACAAATGAGGCCATACACAAGTAATCTATAAATGCAATAAATAAGTGGCGGCTGTTTTATTGTATAGGGGTATAGATTGAATAGATTTATTACACCACTTTCTAGAATCTTTTCAAATATTTATTTTTCATTAGACAAATAATGTTCCTGCTTTATTATTTCTGAGTGCCTCATTTGCTTTTCCAGGGTATGTTTGTACCAGATTGGGGGCCATCTTTCTTGCTTATTTCAGAAATTAGTCCAGTCCTGAACATATGCAAGAATAAGGTATTTTCTTCAATAGGCTTTGAATAATAAGGGAGGCTAATTTGTCCTTTTTATTGTTACTTTTATGCAATAGCCAGCATAGCTTCTCTTCCACTCAAAGTCTTTAAATATTTCAAAATCATTTTATTAACTCTGCAATACAAGGAGAAGGTTCCTGCATTTGATTTACTTACTCAAAATTCTATTATAGGCAATTATTAATTCATAGGTAAAAGAATTCTGTAGTATTAAGCATCTGGGATCATCATCACATTGCTATACCTTAACTGAAAAAAATCTAGGTGATCACTAGATTGCAACAAAGAGATACAGAAAACTCCAATTCTTTGCTACTTTTGGGGTCATCCAAATTATATTTCGGCCCAGAGATATGGTAGCCCTAATCATCCAAGGATTCAGATGAAGTAAAAGACTACACAGCTATAGTACATATAAATATTGATAGAGCAGAAAACATAGCACAACAGCTTTCCCCATAGGCATAACTAGCTTATATATGCCTTGTTTATATCCTAGCCTGCGAATAAGAAATCCATGGCCAGTGATGGCAGATGGGTTTTTAAAAATGGATCTCTTTAGTCTTTCATTAGTTATAGTAAAAGAACCCTATTTTTATTGCATGGCTAGATTGTGGTTTATGTCTTCATTGTTGTTGCAGCTGGCTAGGTTGCATGCACAAGCTGTCCACTTCTGTGCTTGGATCCAAATTTATTACTTCCATCAGAAAAATATCCAGGCACCAGCCAATCAGGATGAGTTTGTTTTGAGTATTTCTGTTGAATCATTCATTGCTTAATACAAGTTTCTACTTCAGTGAGAAACGAATGCAGTACTGCCAGTTTGCAGTGCTGAATGTAGCATCGATCACTTGCTATGGTGATGACTGACAGCATATTCACCATTCTGTCACAGAACTTCAAACCCAAATGAAAATACTGGGATTTTGTACTTCTTATTAAAATAAGGAGAGAGTAGTTGTATTTTTGTTGTCAGAGACCCAGTGTTTTTTTCATTTCTAGCCCTCTGTAGGAAATATTTAGATATTGATATACTCTATTAGCTTGTCTTTTCAATTTCACTGGCTTGCCTGATTGACTATTATTGCTACAATGGCCATATGCTGTTTGAAAAGAACCAAAAACAGCCTAGCATATTAAAGCCATTGTAGCCAAAGCTTCTTCTGCATGTTTCTACATTTATTTCTCTTGTTTTATAGCCAAGTTTCTGCCAGCTTTTGGACTAGTTCAATACACTCTACTAAATGCTCATTGTATCTGCGACCTTCTTATCCTATTTCAGTAGAAGGAAATCAATAGGAATTGATTAAAAAATGTCCAGCCTGATCAAGTATTAACAGAGAAGATGGTGCTACATAAGGATTTAAAACAATAACAACAAAGCATACAATGTGGAAAATGACAACCTGAGACTAAAAGGATGGTTGGACTCCAACTTGTTTAACAAATCTATCCTTGTCATTGCCTCCGGCTTTTGGATGTTGCCAATTCCCTCTTGATGATTGTCTGCTAAATCTGGATTTCTGCTTCTGGTGAAGGAAAAAATGTTGCATTTGGAAATACGAATGATGCCAGCAAATGCTATTTCAGCAATTATCCATGTTTAGCAATTATGCTAATGTTGATTCTCAAAAGGCTGTTATTTGCTCTGCATGTTCTTCCTTCATTATCTCTGTACCTGTCTAACCCTGTATTTTCGCTTGAGCTATTACAGGTTTTTTGTCAATTTAAGTGATGTTTTCAGTAGTGAGTGTTGTCAAGGCAGTGTTGCTTTAGTGAGATTCTGTGTGTGCTTTTTTTTTTTTTTTTTGAAAATCATCTTCAGTACCTTACATATTTTATGCCATTGTGAGAGTCTTAAGGGAAAAGCAATTCTGCCAGGCTCATATTGTGTACTTTGGAAAACTGAATGGTGCTTCAGCCCATGAATAAACAGGTGGCCAACTCACCATTCAATTTTCTGTTGTCATGATTGGTAGGGAGAACTATTGGCTTATAAATATCAAAAGCTAGCAATTCAATTGTTCTTTAACAAGTTAGAAAGATTGTGGTACACCATACCCCTTTCATAATGCATATTGTAAGAAGCCAATGATCTCACTAGCTTTGGTTAGATATGAAACAGTATTCATTTGCTATGGAAAATCTCCATCCAGTAGGAACATGGAAACTGGATCAGATCCAGTTTGATTTTTTCTTTTGATTTAGATGAGTCAAGTGATCCAGTTCAAAGTATGAGTTTGGCTTGGATTTCTATATCAGTATGATTTAGATTTTGAAATCAATTATTGAATCGTGTTGGTCCAATCATGTTGAGGAAGTCAAACTTATTGTGGGCGGGAGAGACTATTTGTACATATGAAAAGGCTAGTGAACATTCAAATCAACCTGAAAGAATAGACCTCTTTGATTATTTGATTTAAAACATTAAGTTTGAAAAATCAAGAATAGATGAAATCACTTTCCAACTGAATGTCCAACCTGAACTGTTGTATTATCCTTGCATTATTACAATCCAGGTTCAGGAAACATGGCATTGCTTTTAAAATCCAATATAAATTTGCCCACATGTTAAGTTTAGCTTTTGAGGTTCTTATCTATGCTTTGGCTTCATAGATTAATGAAGATAACCTCTTTTGAATGTTTTCCCTATGAAAGAGGAACTTTCACATTATTTTAAGGGCCAGGAAATTTCATTGCATTTTATTCCTTTGTTTTTGTGGTGCTGTGTTGTTTTAATTGGGCTGACTTGATCTTGTGCTCTATTTTTATTTGTAAAAATAAAATGCTCTAAAAGTTTAATTGAAAAACAGGATATTTAATAAGAGCAGGCACTTATTTAGCTGAATACTAAATTGAACTGGGCAAATGTAGGCAAGCTGTATGATGCCAACATAAACAGTGGGATTCCTATGAAATAGCCACAACCAAGCGAATATATCCATGAAACAAATTACTGCCTCTGGGAGTTTGGTTCTCTAGAAGTAGGAGAATGGGGAAGAAGGGTATTAAAATTGAATGACTACAAATATATCTTCTAATCACAGGGAATGTTTCATCAGGTGGTCGATAATCTAAGTACTTTAGAGTGCAATGTTGAGTCCTTTGCTTGAAAATGTCATTAAATCCCATACAATTGTTTTTAAAAATTACAAACACCCCATCTTTAAAGAAAAATCAGAATTTAAAGAAGCTTAATAACTTCTCTAATTTGGCAATTTCTTATCTACACTGCCTGCATTTTCACTGTTATTGACATTGTGCGTAAAAAAACCTATGAAAGATTAACTAGCCTTTCTTCTCCCAAATCCAAGAAGATTCTTATTGTATCACCTCTCTCCCCTCCCATCAAACTAGAAGTGGATAACTTTGTTACAGAATCATAGAACTGAATAGGGTCACCTACATTATTTAATTCAGAGGAATCCGAATTAAAGCACTCCAGACAGATGATATTTCAGCCTTGACTGAGTACATCTACTACTTATCACCATTTTATTTTGCTACTGTCAGTTTACAATATTTATCTACCCTATCAACATATTCCAAAAAGTATCCACATGTTTGTCTTTATTTATTATTTTATCCAATTTTGTGTCACCTACAGAATCGGTAAACATTCCTTTCACAACTTGAAATCACTAATAAAACCTATTGAAGAGTAGAGTATCCAGGACTATGGTTCTTCACTTGATACCTCTTGCTATTGAGGAAGCATTGATAAGCATTCTTCAGATTTCTAGCCAACAATATATTCCCTTCATTGTTGTGCTATCAAACTCACTCTTACCTAGCTTGTTGATATGTATTTTGTGAGGTGTTTTGTTAGATCCTTTGCTGAAGTCAAAATATATTATGTTGATAACATTTCTGCAATTGGAAATGTTAACAATCAAAATGAGACACGGCTGGCCTGCTGATGTCTGATAATCACTGCTCTGTCTTCAATGGGTTTACAGATCATATCTTTTTGAACAGCTCTAAAGTATTTTTGGATATTGATATTAAGCTGGCTACTCCGTATGTTGCTGAATTTTTATCCTCCTCCCTTTGTCAATATTTGCTCTTCTCATCTTGCATTTCTTTCTACTCCAGAATCTTTCAAAAGCTGAAAAAAGTAGAATTGCCTTTTCTTTGTTGTATGTTAGCATACAACGGCTGGTGTACTGATCCCTTTCTTTGTCTTTTATTTGGAAACATTCTTTGTTACTCTTAGCCTCATTCTTTCATTTCAGCTCATTCCAAGTGTGTGCTTGCCTAACACGGATTCTGCTGTTTCAGACTACTTGTATGTAGCCTTCTTTGTGATCTTCCTGCTTTGCATCTCCTATGTATATCTTATCATCGTTATTGATTTCAGATCCTCACAAAGCATTTTGTGCAGACATATTGATACCTTTCATTGTTCTCATTTTTTACGTCACTGGAATCATTTGTGATTTTTTTTCCGCCCTTGGAAACCTCTATCCATTTTGAGTTTCTTTTCCCATTATATTTTCCTGCTTTGGGATCCTACTTACTATTACTTTGAGTTTATTAAAATTAGATTTTTACTTTTCCTTAAATAGTTAAGAAATCTAACATTATATAGTAATATATCCCCCAGTGTTTCTCTTGTTATGTCTTCATCTTTCAAGTCTCCCTCCAATAACTAGTGTTAAGTCAAGAGTAGCTGATTCTCTTATGACTTCCTCTACTTTCCAAGTGAGAAAATTGTCAGATGTCAGACTTTAACTCCAGGCTGTGCAATAAATCTTAACTCTCTAGCCAATTTGTTTATAGCCAAAGTTTTACAGACTTGCATGTCTAGATAAATAGCTTTATTGGAGATAACATAAAGGATATACAGTATATAGGACAGAATATATATGTATGTGCATTTATGTGCACATGTATGTGTCTCTGTGTGTATTTCTAAAATATTGGCTCATACATTTGATGCCTGATTGTGATTGGCCTACAGGATTTGTATGGCCCAATAATGAAATCTCTTCCTTTGGCAATATTTGTGTAGTCAGTCATTTGTATTATTTTTCTTTCCTTTTCCATCCTCTTTCATGAACTGGAAAGATGGACCAAAATGCTGGCTGAGCTGCCAGGATTTTGAGCTTTTTTAAAATCCATGGCACTTCATTTGTATTCTGCAGTATTGTTTGTCATACGTACTAACAGCAGGGGATAATTGTCAGTTGATCGATGCATGGACAATAAACCAGACAGCAATGTTTTGCAATCTAACATGTGATTTCATGGTTTGTATCAGCCAGTAGCAAAACAATATAATAGGAAGCAGATCTGCTTGGATAATAAACAAGAATGAGTGTAACAAGTGATAACCATGCACTCCTATAATATTGGTAGTAGATTAAGACATGGCTGACTGATTCCACCTCTCTGAAGTCAGATCAACAGTGCCATTTGAAGAAAGGAAGGTTCACATTAGCAGCACTGTAAAACTGCGGAGAGTATTGCATCAAAATACACTAGTGCAAATGCCCTCTTCAGTTTGGCCTGAGCAAGCTCATATATGTAGTTTATCAACTTATAAAGACTCTTACCAATTATTAAACACACAATACAGTGTGGACAGCAATGTCTAACAGGTTTTAACAATTCTTCTTCCTTGGAAGTTCAATGATAATTAAGGTTGATGAATGTATGTCTATGCTTAACGATCTTTTCTTTTATGTATACTGAGAGTATATGCACCAAAGACAAATTCCTTGTGTGTCCAATCACATTAGGCCAATAAAGAATTGTATTCTATTCTGCTGCCCTCTCTACATTCAACTTAAAGGGTTATCATGCAGAATGAAAGAAATAAAGACAAATTGTAATGTATAATTTTCACTAGCTGCTCCCAATTCCACTATTTAGTGGAAGTTCCAAAAACAGCATGCAAGAACTTTCAATTTGTTCCAGAAGATAGCACAACTTTGGAGTTGTGTCCCATATAATAATTGGAGGAGTACTTTCCCATTGAACCATTTAAGAACTGCTGAAATATACCACTATAGAAAAATAAATAAATAAATAATAAAAAGAACTGTCACACTTTTCTAGGCTTCCTATGTTATATGGTTTAGATAGGAGCTCCAGAAGCCATTATATTGAAAGACAATACCCAAATATTGTAAAGCTTTGTCTGCTTTATTGGTTACCCATTAATTTGCCAAATATATTCATTATATTAACTTTAGAGGAGCACAATTTAATTTTTTAATTAAGTCAAGGCCTTCTTCCCAGAATAAGGAAAACGTAAGGACTCTATGTAAGGCAATTTCAGAAAACAAAAAGAAATCACAGTGTCATCCACATATAGCAGAGCTGGCATTGGTTTACAAGCTATCTTTGGAGAATGGATGTCATTCAACCTGCATGTAGGGTTGAAATTAGAGAACTGACATAAAATTTAAACAAAAATAGGCCAAAAAAACTTCTGTTCATAATCAGTAGAACATAGAGGTAGTCCTCACTTAAGTTACTGCAATTTGGACTGGCAACTATTTCACTAAGCAATGTAAGTGCATGCCAGTTGCTGAACATCTGAATTTTGATCACATGATCATAGGGATGTCCCAAAGTGTCACTTGCTGATGACCTGGGACTTCTTGATGGCTTCTCCACTGATTTTTCTTATCAAAGGTTGGTTGTAAAATTCGCAAATGGTGACCTCTTGACCATGCGATTCTATGACTTTCATAAACACTTGCTAGTTGTGAAGTGCCCAAATGGTGAATATAAGACTGAAGTATTCCCGGAAGGAATGGGCAGGAGGCTCCTGAGGTAAGTCAACAGCAGTTTATTAGAACAAATCTGTACAGTAGACAGGTTAGCAGTAGACAGGGACCTCCCCCTGCTTGACAGCTATTTATACGGAGCTGTCAAGCAGGGAGGCCAATAGCTGTGCATCTGACAGCCTGCGCTCAGCCATGCCGCGCCTTAGCCAATCAGGTGCGGCCTGGCTGTTGCTGGCTGTCAGTCGTAGCTATGAGGACTAAACAAAGACTATGGGATACTTCAATCATTGTAAGTTCACGGACTGGTCACGAAGTTATTTCTTTAGTTTTGTTGTTAATTTGAATGGTCACTAAACAGGCATTAGTTAATTGAGGACTACCATCACAGTTCAGAATCACCTACCATTAATAGGTAATAGGTTCATCCCCATCTCCATTTAGCATATGATTACAGAGACCTGGAATACAATTTTTGGAAAGATTTGTTTGTTCATTCCATAGTTTCATTTGTACACATGTATTCTTGTTATTGTCCCTTTGGTTAGTAATATTTCTATAGATAAACTTGCAATACTCTGTTTAATATTGCAATAGTTTCTATAATCAGTGTAACTCTCATTTCAAATGTAAGGTTTTAGGTTTAAGGTTTTATTTGGTTTGTATGCTGCCCTATTCCCGGAAGACTCAGGGCGGCTAACAATCAGAAGGTAAACAAAAGGAAAACTCCCAAACCATGTACTATCCATGGAAAATGTGATTTCCTTAAATCAAAACATATTAGATAGAGATCCCATTACAAGGCAAAAGGTTGAGTTTCATCTAGGGAAATTTAATATTCCTTCATTGAAGGAATGTGATAATAGTATGATCATTTTCACAAAGGCGGATTCATCATCAAACATTCAAGCTAAGACTGGAACTAACTTGACAAATCTCAGCTTTGAAACAAGAGAGAGAGATGAACAACTGAACTCTAATTGTGTTCTGCTCAAGTAGCTAAATTGCAGCAGTATTGAAAGATGGCTCTTTTCACCTTTTAATGGATAAAGTGTCCTTTATTGAATGTGAGGGATTTCCCCCCCTTGTTGGAAAGTCTGCATCAAAGATCTTTTTCTAATATGCTGCTCTATTTCTGAGTGGCTTAGTGTTCACTGCTTACCTCTTGTTGCCTGCTGGAAATTCCTTTTCAGTGAAAGTTTTGAAGATCATTTTAAAAGATCAAACTTGACCCATGATCTTTAACCATGTAATGGTCACTGTGTCAGAAAAAGGGCTATGCTGGAAATTATTTTATAGTGGAATGGTTTAAACATTGTGTTCCTTCATTGCTATATTATGGCTGTCCTGAATGTCTCAGATTTTCAAACTATGGTTCAAAACAATGCTTTCAGAAATGTCTGTATTTGTTTGTGTGCAGGTGTCTGTGGGAAGTGTGGGAAGAGATCAATTCCCTATATATATTCGACATATATTCGAATATGTTTTTCTGTCTTCTCCATTTGTTGCCATTTCTGCTGGTGCTTTAACATATTTTCTCTCACTTATTTTTGTTAATTCTGTTTCTGTTTCTGCATAGTCATCTTGGGGGAATCTAAATAATTAGCAGACAGATAGCTGTGTTATCTGGGGCATAAAAACACAATTGTATCATTACAATTAAGCAGTTTTTATGACTTAATCACAGACTACAAAAGGAAGAGAGACAGAAAGAGAGATGTCTTGCATACTTTCAGCTAAAAATCAGTGACGGGTAAGTTTAAAAATATATTTCAAAACTTCGGCACTTTGAAATCTGGAAATGCTCGAGATAGTAGTGGTGGTGATGAAGATGATTAATAGATTTGTAGACATGTCACTGTTGAAAAATGACACAGTCACATTTTGGTTCTGAAAGGTTTGCTCCCAGAGCCTAGATTTTTGCTCCTGTTAATGTTTTCTCCCTCGGTCATTTGTACAACAGCATCCTAGATCATGATAGGCCAAAATTTCCTAAAAGATTTGCCAACTTACACTTTAGTGCTAGATGCTTTTCTGTGCCTGAATTAACATCCCCCACCAACTATTCAGCTGTATTTGTAAAGAAAGATGACTCTAATGCTGCACATGAAGATTAGAGTTCGTTTCTAATAGCTTTGAGCTTAAAGCAGTTTGAGAATGGAGGGAGATATCTGATTCAGAGAAGAAATATAATAATTTGTGTCTGGAGGGAAATGTAGGGAGAGACTTGCTCAAATTGGAATTACCTTTTGGTGTTCTTTTGCTGCAAGTCTTGCAACTCCAATTACAGAAGAAAGATAAACTGTTTGATGGTGTCTTACAACATCCTAGCTTGTACCTGACTTAATCTATCCAATAAGTCTTAATGAAATCATTATTCTTATGATGTATAATTATAGTTACTCAGGCATCTAAGTACTGTGAAATACAAAGAGGAATATTGAACTCAGTACTAAATGGGGAATAAATGAAGAGACTGAAGCTAAGCTACCATAGTCCTTCCGAGGCTTTGTATTAATAATTTTTCATCAGCAAAAAAAAATGATGCATAGTGTACCTCAAGGACTGGTGTTAGGTGCTCGTTTGAGTTACGCAACATTTGATATTTTCATTTGGCTTGAGCTGTTTCCTAATGCCTTCTGTTCTTGTAGATGACATACTATGTGCAGTTTTTCCTCCCAGGTGCTTCCTGATAAATTATCAATCATTCAAGATCGAGACGATTAGAAACATCCAGATGGGAGAGGAATATAAGAGTTTAATCTTCTGCTGCACTGGAATGATAGTTCTAAAGCTTAGCTTTGCAAGAGATATGCACCATATATCTAACTCACTCTCCAGGGAAATGGGGTTTATTTGGGATTTTTTCCCCTGAACCTTTTCTTGTATCAACTAATAGGAACCATAAGAGGCTGAGATAGCATTGAAAGAGATAAGAAAATGACAGAAAAGAAAAATGCATGTGTTTGTGTGAGTATGTGAATATAAAGTCAGCAATGCAATGCTACATTGCACTAGAGTGGCTACTTTGATATTATCAGAGAAGGAGAAAGATAGAATAGTTTATATTATTGCAAGGGTGTCAAATTCACGACCTGCAGGGTGGATGCATCATGCATTGGCCAAACCTACTCTGGTTTAGCGAAGGAGAAAAAAGTTGTGATACGTCACATGATGATAACATGTCATCGCTAGTTTGAGACCCCTGTATTATTGTAATATACTTAAGGCCAAGGGAATATTCAGCAGAAGATGGTTTTGAATAAGAACAAGCTACAGTATATTCAGGGGCATTGCAGAGTTAATCTTTTTCTGGTTTAGGTTACTGTACCTAGGAAGACATTGCTTCAATGGAGCAATTATCAGAGAACTGAAATGGAGAAGTTTCCATATTTGATTGCAATACTGTACATCAGTGTTTTACAAACTTGGCAATTTTTAAGATATGTGGGATTCAACGTTACACAACACTTATACCTTACTTTTATTCTCAATCATTATAATAAATATTTCAACATGTTTTATTTGCCCCAAATGTTGAGTCAGATGAGAAATCTGAATAATTGAATTTTAACACACCGGCTATATTTTTAAACTATTTTAATATATCCATATCATAGGATTTCTGGGCATTACATATTTATTTAATATAAAACAATAATACATGAACTTAGTAAGTAATACATGAACCAGTAATAATACATGAATATTTAAACATAGATATATAAAGCATTAGGCATGTCCCAAAATTAATGTAATAAAAATATATCAACCCAACCCAAAATAGTGGTGAATTAAAAGTATCCAAAGTATGGAACAGATCTGTAAAACAGACAAACATATTTTAGGCATTAACATAACAAATGTTAATGAAAATTTAAGCAAACAAATTAAGTCTTAACAATAGTGAGAGCACCCATTCACCTATTTATTTCTGATTTCCGGTTGCCATTTTTTAAGATGGGGTTGGTTTTTTTTAAAAAAAGATTTTAGGTAATACTCACAGTTGCAATTTGTAAGTGAACTCTTACCAAGCACTAATCGGTCTGCTTTGCTCTATGAACATTAGTTATTATTGGAGATTTCATGTTTTATATCAGAGGTGTCAAACTCAATTTCTTTGGGGGCTGCCTCAGGGTTGTGTTTGACCTTGGGGTGCTGGAGTGGGCATGGCCAGCTCGGCGTTACTCCTATCAGGGGTGCCTGTGGTGTCCCAAGCACTCCACTAGTGAAAATGGGCTCCCGAGCTCAGTTTTCAATGGCAGAGGTTACAAGAGGCCATGGTAGCTGAAAAGGGAGCTTGGGAGCCCATTTTCACTGGCAGAAGCACTGTGGGCCGGCCCTTTGCTGTTTCCCCATGGGCCAGATCTAAGTAACCCACAGGCCGAATCCAGTCCTCGGGCCCTGAGTTTAACACCCCTGTTTTAGATCTATGAAATTCAGAATGTTGTGTATGGCTAACGTAGACAGTTACTGTTAGCACAATCTACATTTTTAACAGAATGGAAACTATTCTGGACACTGCAGCCAGTTTGGTGGAGTGGTTAAAGAGCTGGTCTAAAAACCAGGAGACGGTGAGTTCTGGTCCTTCCTTAGACATGAAAGTTGACTGGGTGACTTTAGACCAGTCACTCTCTCTCTCCCCAAACCACAGCATCTTTCCACCTAGGGAGAAGGAAAGAGTGTTATGTATGTTCAGTGCCTTGAGTTACTCATAAAAAAACAAAGGTGGCATAAAATCTAACAAAAAAAATGAATCTTTATGATAACCAATGTATCTGCAGTACATTCTGAATATTAACACACACACACACACATACACACACACACACACAGAGTTCATTGTATAGGATGAAGGAAAAAGTTCACCTGACCAGCAATTTTTAGGAGGTCATGTATAACTTCATTAAAATCATGAAAAGTAAACTCTGTTTTGAAATCATAATGATCTGAAAGCTTTGCCAGTCTTTTATCAGACTCTGCTTTCAGCAACTTCTTTCATACAAACATAGTATTCTCCAGTCCCACTCATACAAAGCCCTCTGCCATGAGCTTTTTGTTTCTGACTTATCTGTCTTCACTCAGGAGCTGACATTTAGATAGATGGTTCCTCGAGGCACACTAAATGAAAGAATTAATGCCTATAGCTAGTCTGAATGATAGAAGGTTCAGAGTTCCTAAACTGGCAGAAGTTGTAGGGGGAAACTTTTTTTATATATATCAAGGACCCTTTTTTTTCTGCTGCTCCTGCTGCTAGCCATGACCTTATCAGAAAAATTGCTAATGGTTTGATGATTGTGTTTTATTTCAAAGGTATCCATTTATCAGCTGCTGCCTTCTTGCCTGCTGGCACCTAGTATCTGTTTTAGGAGGCTTTCTTGCTTGCTGTTGAATAACTACTATAACCATCACTTCTGGACAGCATAAGTAACCATAATTGATCTCCAAAACCAGCCTTCAAACATCATATCACATTTTTATCCTTATCACAATTTTGTGAAAGAGTGTGGCTGAGAAAGAGGGATTCCAGAATAATAGAATAATAGAGTTGGAAGGGATGTTGGAGATCTTCTAGTCCAACCCCCTATTTAAGCAGGGACAATATACCACTCTGGACAAGTGGCTGTCCAAACTCTCCTTAAACCCTGCAGAGATGGTGTGTCCACAATTTCTGCAGGAAAATTACCTATATAACAGATAACAGATTAACAGAGTTGGAAGGTATGTATAGGTCATCTAGTCCAACCCTCCACTCAAGCAGGAGACCCTACACATTTCTGACAAATGGCAGTCCAATCTCTTCTTGAAAGTCTCAAGTTATGAAGCCCCCACAACATCCAAAGGCAAGCTGTTCCTTTGGTTGATTGTTCTCACTGTCAGAAAGTTTCTCCTTATTACTAGGTTGAATCTCTCCTTGATCAGTTTCCATCCATTATTCCTTGTCTGGCCTTCAGGTGCTATTTGGAAAATATCTTGAACCCCTCCTCTCTGTGGCAGCCCCTCAAATATTGGAACACTGCTATCATGTCTCCCCTGGTCCTTTTCTTCACTAGACTAGCCTGTAACCATTCTTCATATGTCTTAGTCTCCAGTCCCCTAATCATCTTGGTTGCTCTTCTCTGCACTTTTTCTAGAGTCTCCACATCTTTTTTTATAGTGTGGTGGCCAAAACTGGATGCGGTACTGTAGGTGTGGTCTTACTAGGGCTTTATAGAGTGGTATTAGTACCTCACTTGATCTTAATTGTATCCCTCTGTTAATGCAATTTAGGATTGCATTGGCTTTTTTGGCTGCTGCTGCACACTGCTGGCTCATATTTAGCTGGTTGTCCACTAAGACTTCAAGATCCCTCTTGCAGTCACTGCTATTAAGCCTGGTTTCACCCAGTTTTTATGTGAACTTTTGGTTTTTCTTACCTAAGTGTAGGACTGTACTAAGTTAAAATAAGATAATTTTTATAGATTTAAAATACATGCAAAGACTCCCTTGTTGGATTAGTCTCTACATATTATGAACTGAATGGTCTATTGACACCATTATAATTTTTATTTTATTTTGTTTAGTTTATTTTAGATTGTATTGTGTTTTTATGATCTTGGAATAAGAAATACACCAAGAAGAAGGCAAGGAAAGTGCTGAATAAAGTTGACGAAATCCTGAAAAAGATAAGATTTTTTTTAAACAAAGGTAATGCATGAAATAGTATGTGAATATGATGAAAGCAAGGATGATTTATGAAGATAGAAAGTTATGGAAAAATATATTGTGAGCTGGTATAAAGTAGTTTTAACTATTTTTCTTTTGTTTTTCTTATATCTTGCATTTAACGTCTGCATTTAATTAAAAATACTATTTTATTCCTTTTCTGTAGTCTGCAGAATGCCATTTATCTGAAAGGGAATAAAGTGATAGGTTCTTATTTAATATATTAAACTTATCATCTTGTATGAATGTTTGAACTTGGATCTTGATTTATTTCAACATTCAATTAGTGTCTGCCTTAGTGGCAGATTTTTTTATTAAAAAAATGTATTATTTGTGCTCCTGTCTTCTAAATAATAGTTTTGGTCTTCACTTGCTTACTCCCCAAAGTTTCCTATCCAAGAAAATATCAGCTCATTCAAGGATCCATGTTGCATTTATTCTGCATGCTTCATGTTACCCATTATTAGGGAAGCAGAAGCTGTCTCACAGCACATGGTTAAAGGTACTCAATTTACATTTTTAGTTCTTTTGCCTGAAGTACTTCACACTTGGACTGCTTTCAGAAATACTATACTTAATTCATATTTATATTCTAGCTTGCCCTCCTCCTTTCTTGCTAACTGATTTAGCTTTAATAATATTCCAAGTTTTCTTTGTTCCTCTGGATTGTAAGAAAAAGCTTGATATTTTACACATTTAACAACAATTTAATTCTAAGTATTGTCAGAATAACATACATGTTATGTAGGCATCCTTGATGAGAAATCTACACCAAGAAGGCAAATGACCTGTAGCTTGAGAACCACAGGATGCTGAGACTGGCAATTCCAAGAATTTGCTAAAACAACATAAGTGAGGCCCATATAATAAGTATATTTAATATAAGTTTTATAAAAGGAAGAAAGAAGATCAAGATTGTGGTGAGATGTTCTGAAACTCAGAGTTTCTAATTTCATGATTGAAAATGGAGATCAATAGGGGTATTTTTTATTTATGCATTTTGTTTGTTACATTTATTTGCTGCCAACAATTGCTTACAACAATAAAAAGGAAGAAATTAAAACAATCTAAACAGACAAGTAAAATAATGGAACAATGAAATAAACAATGAAAAATGAAACAACAAGAATACATCCATATGGTAACAGAAAGATGGATGGGTGAAGACCTGAAAACAAGATATGCTAGCCCTCCTTCATTGAGGCTTAATATATTGTTCATATATCAGAGGTCTTTTGTAGAGTTCATATTCTGGAAGAGCAGAATATGTTTCTTACAGTAGGGTGGGTGAATTGAAACTGCATGTATGTCTAAACCCCCATCCTGGAAAGCTTTCCTTAAAAATTAGCATTTTTTTTTTTTTTGTTATTTTGAGGAATGAAAAATAATCTGCTATGCTATGAAGTAGATGCATTGTCGTAGCTGATTTGTATAAGAACTGGGTTTCTAAAGTTTTATATCTGATCATATTGAAGCTCAATTCATAAGCACAGGATGCATTCTCTCCATATAGAATGACATTGCTATGGGAAAAATGTGTATACTGTTAGATACTGTCTAATGCAAAAAGTACACAAATATTTTCTGTGCTATAGATAAATATTCATGTTTATTTGATATAAACCTATTTAGCCTCCAAATGGCATCTCATTCATTGATTCATTCACTCACCGATTCATTCAATGTATGTATGTATGTATGTATGTATGTATGTATGTATGTATGTATGTCTATCTTACTGTTATTTTTTTGTTTATATAAATGGCATCAAAATATATAAATACTGTGAGGCAAGATCTACACAATGAGTAATGAATAAGCTTGTTACTGATATATTCTGAAACAAAGTTCTTGTTGGAATTCTTTTCCTTGCATTGATGATTCCATGATTACTAAAATTTGGTTTATTGTATAATTTTTATATAAGAATGAATAACAGAAGAAGAAAGATAGAAAAAGTAAAGAAAGAAAAAGTGATCCAATTAAAAGATAGGGCATTTGCTATATCTGGCTTCTTATGCAATCATCTATCATCACACATCAGTTATGCACAACGTAAAGCACTGAATCCTTTGATTCTATTTTTAAAAGGCTGAACAGTTTAAAAAAAATTATATATATATATAATAATTTATTTTTATAAAAGGAAGGAAAAACTGCACAGACATTTTAAGCTATGTTAAAAGTTCTGTGACCCAGATTCCATTTTTCTCCTATCTTATGCAGATGTAGCAATGACTGCACTTACCTTGCAAGGTAATTTTGAAGAAAGCAAAAGACAATATTTGGTTTGGCTTAACTTGATGTGCTGATGGGTGAGTAATCTGATTAATTTGGAGATACAGGGTGAGATCACACACCATACATCTAGGTATGAAATCCAATAAGGTATTTGACATATAAATGGCTAGACTGTTCTACTAGTTCATTAAGGGATGAACCTAAGCAAACATCTCTTCAGAAATTCCCTTTGTATTTTTTGAATGTGAGCTAATGTCTAGGATTTATCCTTTAAGAGGTAGTTTGGGGGCAGAATAACTTACGTGACTTGCCAGAATATTAAAAACTTCAGCTACATTTTACTCAAGTTATTTTCTTGATGTGTAGTCAAGCAAGGCTTATAAAATACTGGAATCTTAAGAATTTAAGGAATAAGATTCCATATTAGTTTAGCTCTTTGCTTATCAGCAGGAGCCCGGAATAGCATCAGCCACTGAAAATGTTTTGTTATAGAAATAATTGATTGCTGTGACCAATAAACTGAATATACTTAGTGTGAAATGAGCATCAGAAAGTCATATTCCTGTCCTTATCAGAAATTGATAGATATGACTTAGTGGAGCCAGAAAGCATTTTGGCAGTTGCAATTCTTTATTAGGTGGACAACTTTTGTTATCTGCTACTATTGTGTTTGGAAAAGATGGGATTCTATTCTTCCTCAGCTCCCGCTCAACCCATAGCAAGTGATGGGAAATTATTTGACTAAGAATCAGCATAATTCTTCACCATGAAGAGCTATTCGGATTTTATTTTATTTATGGAGTTGTTTTATTAGTTGCTATGCATTTGATAGAGATGGAGATGAATGGGAATCTTCAGTCTCTTAGATTTAAATATTTTTCATTCACCTGCAAGGATCCAAGATCAGGACCCACATTATCAGTTCAGTGCTGCATGGTTCATTTCACCCCCTGAGACAATTAATTAATGGGACAATTAAAAAGAACAATGAAGAAACAAGGTGGCGAAAACTGGCAGAAAATAGAATGTGAATTTTTTCCAACCTCTTCCCAACAACATTGCCTTAGGTCATGTAACCTGGAAAGAGGGAGGCTAGAAAGCAGCATCCCAACCGGGTTCCTACCGGTTTGGACCGGTTCAGCTGAACTGGTAATAGCTTGGCAGCCTGGGTCCCTGGATCTGGCAGTCCGCAAACCGGCTCTCCTGGTGCCGCCTATGGTGCCACCATCTTGTTTTTTGCTTCTGCGCATGCACAGAGCAATTTAGTTGTACTGTGTATGCATGCTGTAGCATGTCTCTGAGTGAACGAGAGCAAACATCTTTGCCGGAATCCACCCCTGATCCCAAACCACCATTCAACTGTGTTTCCCATAAGAATGAACAGGGAGGGGGGGTCTTTTCCTGTATTCCTTTTTCTCTCTGTAGCCCCTATCCCCATCCGGTCCATTTTTAAAACACAATCTTTCTTTCTTCAGTGTCTCTTAACACACCACATTCATTCATGTTCTGTTTAAGTTCCATAAAGTTATCCTGCCTATGGACAGATAGGGTCTTGACCCAATTTACATTAATTTATTTCCAATATTCTTTAATGTTGAAAAGAATAAAAATGAATTTCCACCTTTGGCTTTGCTGGCCTGATCCAATGGGATTTTGAAAACAGATTATATATCATTTTTCTGAAAGAAAGAGAGAAAGAATATTGTGTTGTGCAGTGGCATTTCATGACTTCTCAAATAACAATGATGAAGAATTGGATTAGTGAGCAAAGTATGTTTGGTATTCAATTTTGTTTTTGCAAAAATACTTCAAGGACTTAATCCAACATGGATGAACAATATTCAATTGGTAGGGTTGATCAAGGATGCGAATTCCAAGATGAGGGCAAATTTAACATAAGATGAGAAATAAAGCACATTATAGAAAATAAAACCTGGAAATAAAACCTTCTCAGTCTGACAGCTGAAATTTTCTACTGGAAAGGAACATTTGCAGAAATAAGACAGTGCATTCAATTTCTAAAAATGCATTTAGGGATATACAAATGAATGTCAAATCTGGGTTTCTTGCTTGCTGATTTGTTTATGGATTTATGTTTATGAATATACTTTATATGCTGCCACAATCTAACACGATTCTAAGATCATTTGTTTACAGAATAAAGCAACAAAAGAAACAAGTGGACAAGTGACACTATCTAGTTCTTCTTATGGCAAACATTCATTCTTATTTAAAAATATATAATTTTATTAAATTTCAAAGAATAACAGAATAACAGAGTTGGAAGGGACCTTGGAGGTCTTCTAGTCCAACTCCCTGCTTAAGCAGGAAACCCTACACCAACTTCAGACCAATGGTTATCCAACATCTTCTTAAAAACTTCCAGTGTTGGAGCATTCACAACTCCTGAAGGCAAGTTGTTCTACTGATTAATTGTTCTGTCAGGAAATTTCTCCTCAGTTCTAAGTTGCTTCTCTCCTTGATAAGTTTACACCCATTGCTTTTGTTCTACCCCCAGGTGCTTTGGAGAATAGCTTGACTCCCTGTGTGGCAACCCCTGAGATATTGGAACACTGCTATCATGTCTCCCCTACTGCTTCTTTTCATAAGACTAAAGTAAGTAAAATCTTTATTACGGTCAAAGACCAGCAATACACATTAGTTTTTACACTATATTAAAAAATACTAACATTAAAATATAATTAAAAAGTATTGACATTAAAAGTGGATAATAACATAATGGTCCAAAGATTGTTAAAGGTATGTCCAGATAATTGGTACAAGATGGTACTATACTTCTGTATCCATTTTTTTTCTTATGGACATTGCAGCAGCACAGAACTTTGCCACTGCATAAGTGGTAACCAGGTTAGTGTCCTGGAGGAGAAAGCCTAGATAAAAATGGTCTGCCCTCCTTGGCAATCTTTCTAATAAGGGGAGAATATGTGCAGACCTACAAGCTCTGTATAGCTCGCAGTGAAATAGAACATGTGAATTATCTTCCACTTCTCCTTTACCACATATACAAACGATACATAAGACTAGACATATGCAGTTCCTGCAACTGTTCTTCATATGTTTTAGCTTCCAGTACCCTAATCATCTTTGTTGTTCTTCTCTGCACTCTTTTCTAAAAAGTCTCCCTACAATTCCTCCCTATCAAGCATTTTTAAACATACATACTGTATAATTGACCCTGTAGCACGTCTATATTGCTAATATAGTTCTACAACATGGAAAAGCTGGGTAAATAATGATAGATTCATGATATCATTATCATGGGCTAATTAGAAATATCACTTAAGCAAAGCGATTTCCCTGTTCTTCGAATCAAATTGATCATTTTTTTGAAATAAAATCTTCATTTCAACAAATCGTTTCTCCCTTGACTGTGGTTAGTAATTTCTCTCTCTCCTTCTCCCATTACTTTTTCTATTAATGGCTTTACAACTCAATGCTTTGATTTTACTCAGTGTATTGTGTTTTTCTGTAATTTTTCTTATCATAGTTGCTTGTTTGCATGCTCCTATTTAATTCTATAGAGACAGTATACCTAATTAACTTCTATTATTCAGACATGATGTTCTATTGTAATGCTATAATAGCTAATATACAGAAAACAAATTGCAAGAAATGAGAATTAAAATGGTGGTGTGCAAAGGAAGCAATAAATAATGATGCCTAATAGGAAATCACAGATAGATTTGTGAACCATTTTGCAGAGCTGGGCAAATTCCAGCACTGATGTTTAGGAGTTCACATTGAAATAATAGCGGCATGACCATTGACACAATGCAAAGCGATGGAATTCAGTCAGTTCACACCTATTCAGGAGAACCAGTTGTTAACTTTCTAAGCTATTCAGAGAATCAGTTGTTGGAAGAAATCTTATTTTATTTTTTTCCACTTTACAGGGCTAATCTTCTTAAGGAAGGCAGGAAGGAAGCATTCTGGTGTTGTTTCTAGCCTAATCTTTATTGTCCTGCTTACAGAAACTGCCTCTCTGGTTAACTCTTATTACATTGTAACAACTAAGGCGAAGTGCCCATTGATGTGAGTGATGCCCACACAGGCACGTGACCACCAAGTCATGCCTATCCAGCTGGTCCAGCTGCTAAATTATTTGAATTCCACCACTGCTTACGCTGCACCTGCCAATTTTTTGTTGTTTAGGAAATCTTATCTTGGAATGAAATTAGCTTAATGCTAATTAAATTTCATAAAAGTTTATTTCATTTTTAGCTGTATCTTGCCATTATATAGAGTAGTTTCTACTGCTTTGACACTTCATGCAGCCCATCAATTGTATTTTTTAAAACTGAAATCTAATGGCATCAAATCATGGGTTTGTCTGGTGTGTGTGTATGTGTGTGTGTGTGTGTGCGCGTGCAGGCACACATATTAAATTAGATATATAGGTACTGTCAGGCACACAATAAAGAAGATTTCTTCTGAGCTATGTTTCACATACAACAAATATATGTCCTTATATATATATATGTCCTTATTAACTTGGAGAAAAGTTGCTTCTAATTTCTAAAGCAAGATTATTCCATTGTTGTTATTGCAAAATATCAGTCCAGTTCACGAACAGAGCACTATATTCTAAAGCAAGGAATGATTACCTAAGAAACATTACTGTGACATTCATAAGAATTACAAACATAATGAATATATTAATTTCCTTTGCTACATGAATGGTAATGTATATTACACTTTGAGGAGACCATTGAAACCTATAGAATCGGTGGGGGACTCCTATTGGTTCAGACCATTTCGGACGAACCGGTAGTAGTTTGGCAGCCTGGGTCGCTGGAACCGACAGCAACCCAGGCCTGTCACATCCCTGAACTGGTTCTCTGGGTGGCGTCATAGGCTCCACCATCTTATTTTTTGCTTCTGCTCATGTGCAGAACAATTTTTATTGCATTGCGCATGAGCGAGCTCATTGCACATCAAGTGCGTGCATGGTGCACCCACGAGCGAACCAACAGTAGTGCCTGCCAGAACCCACCCCTGTATAGAATGAATTTAAAGCTTAATACATTTTAGGACTAATCAAAATATATTTCTAGGTTTGATCCATTGGTTTTAAATGTACAAAGCATATTTCTCTAAAGCAATTTGTCCCAAGTCAAAAATAAGCTCCATTAAGTCTAGGTTGCTTTAATTTGGTTTGCTGCATGCAGCAGAGCATTGGATCCAATATCTTAAATGTCCTCTTTCAATTCTATAATTCTTTGTCAATAATAGTATTCAATGTGTAAACTATTGTGTATTTATGTCTGAAGACCTCAACTTACAAAAGTTCATTTAGTGACTGTTCGAAGTTACAATGGCACTGAAAAAAGTAACTTATGGCCATTTTTCACACTTATGATTGTTGCAGAATCCCCATGGTCATGTGATCAAAATTCAGATGCTTAGCAAGTGACTCATAGTTATGACAGTTGCAGTATCCCAGGGTCATGTGTTCATTTTTTGTGATAAGAAAAATCAATGGGGAAGCCATATTCACTTAACAACTGTGTTACTAACTTAACATCTTCAGTGATTCACTTAACAATGGTGGCAAGAAAAGTCATAAAACGGAGTCATAAGTTGAGGACTACTTGTATTTTTTCTCCAATATTCTGTGTCTTAGTTTATCATCTCTTTCGCAATGTGGGAAGTTTTTTTTTTGCTTCCAGATATTACCCTCCCACCCTCCTTCCCTCCCTCCCTCCTTCCCTCCCTCCCTCCATCCCTTCCTTCCTTCTTTCCTTCCTTCCTTGTCTCATAGTCTCATGTCTAATCAATGCTGACATGTTCCTTTTCTCCCATTCAAATATAAGGCTAGCTGCCTGGGAACCTCTTGCCTACTTAGCTAGGAGATACGTGAACTTTTATCTTTTTTCACTGCAATAGGAAGAATAAATCAGAGCAAGTTGACAGCTTTGTCTCTTCACTGTGTTATCCATGGGCAAGAGAATGGATCCCCTGAGATCCCATTAGGTGTACTTTCTACACCACTAAATTTTCAATAAGCACATTCTCTAAGACCTGCATGTCAAATAGAGTCTGCCAGTTAATGATTGCTCTGAATTCTCTTTCTCTTTCTGTTTCTCCTCCAGCTTTTCTTTTCTCTTCCCCTGCCCTTACTTTGATTTCAAGTTATTAAAAAAGCACTCCATTTAATATTTGTGAAGCTACATCTCTCAGAACCACCAAAACTTTTTCGGTTAAATGCATGTCTCAATTTCATACCCTTGCCTCCAGTACAGTGTAGGGTTCTTACTCTGTTTTGTTGCAACATCATTAAGTTAGCAGTTCTTGACTTCTTTTGCTCTGCTGAAATTGGAGGAGGAAAGATAGAATGCAATAGCCAGTTGTACTATGAAGTCAGGATTCTGAGGAACAAGCATGCTGGTGTGCATAATGTGCAGTGAAATACAGTGAGGCCAATCCTGAAACATCAAAGAGATAATTGAGAACCAAGAGGTGCCAAAGAAATACAGTAAGACAGCTAAGTAGTGCTTTGAAAAAATATAGACACAGATATTAAAGGAGTGGAGATATCAAACATGGTAAATGTGGGTTGTAAAATAAACCTAAAGCTAACAGAGAAGAAGTAGAAATGTGCTAATATTAAGAGGTAGGATTCCGCTTATCAAATGTATATCATTGTTTGTCTGTCTGTCTGTCTGTCTGTCTGTCTGTCTGTCTGTCTGTCTGTCTGTCTGTCTGTCTGTCTGTCTGTCTGTCTATCTATCTATCTATCTATCTATCTATTGTTGTTGGATATTTAGAAAACATTACAAAACTTAAAAAAAAATGTTGGAAGTTGTACACAGACTGGTGAAACACACTATTTGAACCTTAATGTCACGGAAAGATTAAATGTAACAGCAGGCCTTTTCCTGGGAAAGAAAGTGTGAAATCTTGAATTTCTCCAGATGTTGTGCCCTTTAGGCTGCACAGCAGTACTGAACTGCCCTCTGAGTCTTCATTAAAGTGAAGGCTAGTCAATAACTGAGAAGACTGAAGTTGCAAATCCAGGCTTCAACCCGTGGAGAAAAATGCAACAGTAAAGGATCCATTCTTCCCTACCTCTCCTGTTCCATACAGGGCAATGTCATTTTCTTTGCAGATGCTTGCTTATTCAACAGAAATAAATAGAGCATCCTCATAGGGAAGCATAATCTCAGCCACAAAAGAGACTTAGGGAAGAAAGTTACATATAAAGAAGAAATTCTCTGCTTTCTTTCTCTTTCTTTCCATATTTATTATTTTACAAGTGAGTTCAGCCTCCTGAAAGAGTGAAAGCAATTTCTAAGTTGCGTCCTTCTACAGAAAAATGCCACCTACCATGCTTTGACAGAGTTCCTACACTATGTCATATATAGAGGATATTGACCTGAGTTATCGGTATCGTAAGTCTGGCCAAAGAATATCTGAGTTTGCAATGGATATAAAGTGGAAATGGTGTCAAGATTTAATTAATATAATCTTTATTGTCATTTTTTTTTATGATGCGCATACTGGCAAACATTAAAAATGAAATTTTGTTGCCTGCTCTCAAAAGAAAGTATATACATACACACACATATATAACACACATATACACATGCTATATACATACATACATACATACATACACCCATGCATCCAGATAGATAGATAGATAGATAGATAGATAGATAGATAGATAGATAGATAGATAGATAGATAGATAGATAGATAGATAGATAGATTATTTATCAGCACAAATACTACACAAATGTAACAAAGGCAACAGTAAAATATTGGGCTTTCTGTCTGGATGGTCTCTTGTAACGAGCCGATGGACAGAGAATGGAAGCAGTTAGCTTCCTCCCATAATTGGGGCATACCAGGGGTTGTGACTATACACACACACACACACACACACACACACACACACACACACATATATATATATATATATATATACACACACACACACACACACACACACACACACACACACACACACACACACACACACACACACACACACACACACACACACACACATATATATATATATATATATATATATATATATATATATATATATATATATATGGAAAAAGTAAAAGAGGGAGGGAGGAAGGGAGGAGAGAAAGAGAGAAAGAAAAAGGAAGAGGGAGGTGCTAGAGGAAACTCACTTTTCAGTCGGGAGATTGGGCAAAGGAGAAAAACAAATGCTGTCGCTTTAAATTGGAATTTCCAAACTGAGCATAGCTGGCTGTGGAATTCTGGGAGTTGAAGTCCACAAGTCTTAATGCTGCAAACTTTGGAGACCCCTGCTTTAAATTGAAAAGCTGCTCAGAATGAGGTTCTTAATTACAGAAGCAAAGTCACATTCAGCAGTTTGCGTCTGGGTCAGCTGAACAAAAAACTGGATAAAAGGAAGGATTCTTATATGGTTCTATGTTTTTGAAGTTTTGGGGTTTGTGCAATATGGGCTTTGTGTTTCTAAAAGGGTTTGGATGATTCCCATTGTGGCTAAATGACTTTTGTCCTGTGTCGGATCTTGAGTGTGGGGCTGCTTATTCTCATTCTATTACTCTGTTTTGTTAGCTGCCAAATCTTGCCATGGGGAAATTTCAAAATATCCTGTCTTGAATGGGTTTTCTATGCATCTGTTTGCCTGCCTGTGTGAATGGAGCCAAACTTTCTATAGACTCATTATCTCTATCTCCCAGGAATGGGGAATGAGCCTCAGGCAGGTTTGTTTGTTAGCACCTTGATTTTTCCTTGCTTTTCTGGGAACCTTTTCTTATGAGTAATATTTTATTTGGGGGGGGGGGGTTTGCTTCCCACAGAGGGAAGGGAGAAAGAAAGAAAGAAAGATAGATAGAAAGAAAGAAAGAAAGAAAGAAAGAAAGAAAGAAAGAAAGAAAGAAAAGACAGACAGACAGACAGACAGCAAACACATCAATTTAGGGCTAGAAGGCTACTCGGAAGTCATCTACTCCAACCCTCTCCTGCAGCAGAAAACCTTACATTGTCTGGATTATTTTGGTGCCTCTAACAGAGAGGAAAATTACCAGAAAGGAGAAAGAGTTTACTAGGACAAGGCTGCCATGCAGAGAAAGGCAGAGATAGTCCTTGACATATGACTACAATTGAACCCAAAATGTTAGTTGCTAAGCAAGAGCATTGTTAAGTGAGCTTCACCACATTTTACTCAATCCATGACATCTCCTGATGAGTAACATCAAGTTGGCCATGCCACTCAATTGCATGACCAACCAGTCACATGACCATGGAGCCATGCCCACCCAGTCTCATGACCAACAAGCTATGCCCACCAAACAAGCCCAGAAACCAGTAGTAAAAAAAAATTAAACCCACCCCTGGATATGTGGCTATGCCTGCCTTTTCTGAAATTGACAATGATTTCTTCAGTTTTTTTCCTGTTTAAAAAGAGGTTATTTTTTATTACACCAGTTCACCAAACCCTCTACTTCCCTGTGGTAAGCACTACTGTTGTATCATTCACATAGGTTTGGTGCACAACAGTCATGAGTCAACAGGGTGAACAACAGCGGACTAATACATTTTTTTCACATCTATTTATAGTAATGGTAAAAGCTGCTGAGTGCAGGTTGAGAAGTAAGATACTACTTTTCTAATTTTGAAAATCCAGTTTAATGTGCACCCAAAATAAATTGAGACTGCTTGCATAACCATTAACTTTATTCTGACATCAGGATGTAAGAAACAGATCTGCAAGTCTATTGTTGCTTACATAGAAGCTAAGCCAATGCTTAGCTTTTTTGGCCAATAACTAAGGACAGAGAACTGTGAACTCATCAATGCTTGTTTGCTAGTCAGTAACTAACTGTCTTATCCTAATCCCATCCTCAGGTTGTTTTTTCCCCTCTTCATAGATATCAAATGATAAATTGCTAATATTTCATCTCTATCTGTGCTTGTTGTAGTGACAAATTTCCATTGTCTTCAAAATGTTGCTGCACTAAAGGTTTTTCATTTGAGGTTTTTTAATCAAATCATTTCAGTTTAATGCTATGTCAGAAACTTAAGAGGCACATGGAAATTTAATGAGGTATCACCAAGGTGAAAAATGTGATGATACATACAGCCCTATTTTCATAAAACTGACTGGGAAGTATAAAAGTAATTTAATAAAATACATACACAGAAATGGAGGTTTTGCCAAGCTAGCGATTAAAGCACTTTGCCAGCAAATCTACAATTTATACTAGAAACCGAACAACAGCAAAAAAAATGTTCACTTGTAAACAAAATCTTTGGTGTAATATATTTGTATTTTATTTATTTATATTTCCTATTTCTTAACCAGCTTTTTCTGCAAGTGAAAGTTCATTTCTTAAAAAGAAACAAAGCAAAACAGCCCTGAATTCCTTTTGACTTGATTTTAATAACATACATCCAACATAGAAAGCAATGATATGCTTTGCAGAATATTGGCTTAGTGTTTGGGATCAATTCAGACATTGTCATTTGCAATCAATTGTTTGCTTCATATATTGCTTGGACTGCAAGGCGATCAAACCGGTCAGTCCTAGAGGAGATCAGCCCTGATTGCTCTTTAGAAGGCCAGATCCTGATGATGAAACTCAAGTACTTTGGCCACCAAATGAGAAGAAAGGACTCACTGGAGAAGAGCCTAATGCTGGGAAAGATTGAGGGCAAAAAAGAAGGGGACGACAGCTAGATGTCACCGAAGCAGTAGGCATGAGCTTAAATGGACTCCGGGGGATGGTAGAGGACAGGAAGGCCTGGAGGGACATTGTTCATGGGGTCATGATGGGTCGGACAAGACTTCACAACTAACAACAACAATGATGTTTTATTCCACGACCTGGATGATTGAGAATACATAGACATTTTATTCCAACCTAACTCCAGGCAACTATATTTAATTGATAGCTGTTTATTAGAAAACCATGAGATTGATGGATCCAGTATGAAAACCATGTTTTCTTTCTACATTCTAACCCTTGCAGATGATGAAGAAAATGACCTCCACCAGTTGCTAGGTGTTACAAAAAGTCTGTGTTTTCTCTATGTGTATGTTACAAACAATTTCCCCTGAGAAACTAATCAGATTACAGGAGGAAAAACAAGCAAATTCTGAGACTTTGGGGGAAAATAGCTCTGCTTGAGCAATGCTACCAATAATTACAGAGAGCACTGAGTCTCAGTGTGCATAAAATAATTTCTTATTTGGGGATGGATAGAAATTAGAGACAGATGGCTTGATTTGAGAATTGCTCTGTATAATTTCCTGACTGACATCACTGATTCAAAAAAAAGAAAACAGCAAATACATATATAAATTAAAAGGTAAGAATGGCTAAAGACAAAGCAACAGTGAATCACCCTCTGTGCTCTAGAGATTAGAGAAAATGAGTTACTTTAGTCAAGCACAGTCTTTTGTTTCAACTTAATGTACTGTAAAAGGTTTAGATTGAGTCAAATTAAATTAAATACATATTATGATCACATATAAGCCAACAAACACTGGAATTTTGCTGGCTTGTGGCTGTTTCATAATTTTTGGGATTAGCATTTGGCCTTTTGATTAAGATCAGTTGTATTATATTTTACAATAAAACAGTACCAGTAGTCCTTAATTTAGAATTTGGACTGGAACCTTGGTTGCTAAATGAAGCGGTCATTAAATGATTTCTACCTGATTTTATGATTTTTTTCTTGCAGTTGTTAAGCATTCCATTGTTAAGAAAATTTCCAATTCCAATTCCAATTTAAAGGATTTGTATGCCGCCCAATCCCGAAGGACTCCGGGCGGCTTACATAAAAACAGTTTAAAAACAAAATACTAAAAGAGTTAAAATACAAAAAGAGCGAATTAAAAAGGACACAACGTACACTCAATCTTAATGGGGCTGAAGCTCAATCAGAGATCAGCAGCCCCAGGCCTGCCAGAACAGCCAGGTCTTAACAGACTTTTGGAAGGCCAAGAGAGTGGGGAGGGTCCAGATCTCAGGGGGTAGATCGTTCCATAGGGCCGGGGCAGCTACAGAGAAGGCTCTCCCCCGAGGAGCCGCCAGATGACATTGTGTAGTCGACGGCACCCGGAGAAGGCCCACCCTGTGCGATCTTATTGGGTGCTGCGAGGTATGTTGCAGGAGGCGGTCATGGAGATATCCAGGTCCTAGGCCATGTAGGGCTTTAAAGGTGATAACCAGCACCTTGAAGCGTGTTCAGAGACCAATAGGAAGCCAGTGCAGCTCACAGAGGATAGGTGTAACATGGGTGTATCTAGGTACACCCAATAACGCTTGTGCAGCTGCATTCTGGACCAATTATAGTCTCCGAACACTTTTCAAGGACAGCCCCATGTAGAGCGTGTTACAGTAGTCGAGTCTTGAGGTGATGAGGGCATGAGTGACCATTTGGAGTGCCTCCCGGTCCAGATAGGGCCGCAACTGGTGCACCAGGAGAACCTGGGCAAAAGCTCCCCTTCTCACAGCTGACAAATGGTGTTCTAGTGTCAGCTGCGGATCCAGGAGAACACCCAAGTTGTGGGCCTTCTCTGAGGAGTGTAAGATTTCAAACCCCCCCCCCCCCCCAGGTTTAAAGGTGGAATATCTGGACTATCTTTGGGGGATAACATCCAAAGCCACTCAGTCTTGTCAGGGTTGAGCGCAAGCCTATTCATTTCCATCCAGACCCTGACAGCTTCCAGGCACTGGCACATTACTTCCACCGCTTCACTGAGTTGGCACAGGGCAGACAGATACAATTGGGTATTGTCTGCATACTGATGGTATTTAAATGATCTCACCCAGAGGCTTCATGTAGATGTTAAATAGGAGGGGGGAACAGGACCGAGCCCTGTGGCACCCCATATTCAAGGGGCCTAGGGGTTGATCTCTGTCCTCCAACCAACACTGACTGCGACCTGCCAGAAAGGTAAGAGGAGAACCACCGTAAAATGGTGCCTCCCACTCCCACGTCTTCCAGCCGCCACAGAAAGATACCATGGTCGATGGTATCGAAGGGCGCTGAGAGGTCAAGAAGCACCAGGATAAAGGAATGTCCTCTATCCCTGGCTTGCCAGAGATCATCGGTCAGTGCGACCAAAGCGGTTTCGGTGCAGTAACCAGGCCTGAAACCAGACTGAAAGGGATCTAGATAATCCGCTTCATCCAAGGTCCGTTGGAGTTGAGAGGCCACCACCTTATCAACAACCTTCCCAAGAAATGGGAGGTTGGAGACTGGACGGTAGTTTTTGAAGACAGCTGGGTCCAGAGCAGGCTTCTTAAGGAGGGGTCTCCCCACCGCTTCCTTCAAAGGTTGCGGGAAAGACCCCTCCCGAAGTGAGGCATTTGCAATCCTCTGGATCCAGCCTCGTGTCACCTCCCTGCTGGTCGAAACCAGCCAGGAGGGACACGGGTCCAGTAGACAGGTGGTGGCACTCATCGCTCCCATGGCCTTGTCCACTTCCTCAGGAGTGGCAGGCTGGAACTCACTCCACAAAATTTGATCAAGGCTCTCCCTCGGCATCTCTGCTGGCACTGTCCAAGTGGAGTCCAGGTCCGTCCAAATCTGAGCAACTTTGTCCGACAGAAACTGAACAAATTCCTCAGCTCTTCCCTGTAAGGGTTCACTCACATCCCTCTCTTTCAGGAGGGAACGGGTTATCCTAAACAGGGTGGCCGGGTGAGATTCTGCGGATGCAATAAGGGCGGAAAAATGAGCACATTTTGCCACCCGTATCACCACTAAATAAGTCCTAATAAAGGTTCTTAGTAGTGTTCGGTCGGATTCGGAGTTACTAGCCCTCCAGCGTCGCTCTAGGCATCTGTTTTGGCACTTCATCTCCCGGAGTTCCTCGGTAAACCAAGGTGCCCTCCTGGATCCACTGCCACGGAGAGGCAGCAAAGGCGCAATAAATCATAGTTATTAAGTGAATACAGCTTCCTCATTGACTTTGCTTATCAGAAGCCGATTGAGAAAGTTGCAAACAGCAATCACATCACCCTGGGATGATGCAACCCTTATAAATTCAACATGATTGCCAAGTGCCTGAATTTTGATCATGTGACTATAGGGATGCTGCAACTATCATAAGTCCAAGGACTGGTTTAAGTCATTTTTTCCAACACCTTTGTAAATCTGAAGAGTTGTTAAACAAATGGTCATGTCAAGGACTACCTCCTGTTGTAGCATTTCTGCAGACAGATGATCATGATCTGGTTACTCGACAATAGACTCAAAATTGCAATATCACAGCATCCCTGGAGCTGGGGTGGCTCCAGGAAGCTGTGATGGCACAGTGGTTACAATGCAATAATACAAGCTAATTCTGCCGAATGCCAGTACTTTGATTCTCACCGGCTCAAGGTTGACTCAGCCTTCCATTCTTCCAAGGTTTGGTAAAATGAGGACCTAGATTGCTGGGGAAAACATGTGGTCTCTGTAAACCACTTAGAGAGGGCTGTAAAGTGCTGTGAGGTGGTATGTAAATCTAAGTGTTATTGCTATTGCTATCCCATGGTCATATAATTACCAGAACTTTTATTCCCAGTTTTTGTAAGCAAAATCAATCAGGAAACCAACAGGAGGTTGCAAATGATGATCACATGACCTCACACTTAAAAATGGCATGGGATGTGGCACTGTCATATGGCATTGTACTTTACAACCATGTTGCTTAGTGACAAAAATTATGGTCTCAATTCCCATTGTTAACAGAGGACTACCTGAATATGCATCTGGCACTAATATACTTCTTGTTCTCAGTATTGTTCATATGCAAATAAACAAGGTAATTAATGGAAATGTTATGCCATTTTCTTTTAATTGCTAGTCAATAATGACAACATTATTGAAAACCTCAGACCAACAGTGGTGGGGTTTGGGTTGGGGTTTTTTTTTTTTTTTTTTTTTTGGATAACTGGATACACAGTTTTAAGCAATGAAATTTATATAATAAAATGTTGTATGTCAAGATGTCTACATTTTGTAGATGCGTAATCAAACTGCCAATCATTTCTGGATTAGGAATTTCAACTTTCTTGACTTTCCCATCATGAAATTATATATGAAAGCAGGTAGCTGTCATATCCAGAAGAATAGACATGTCTGCACTGATGGCAACCTGCTGCTAGTCCATAATAATTCACTTGTAAACTGAATCTATAAATGTGTTAATAATAGGTCAGCATCAGCTAACAAGCAGCAGGAAAACAAAGGAAGCTGCTGAATGTTTTAGAACTGGAGTGTGAGACACAGAAAATCGTCTCTGTCAGTTATTCATCAGGAATGGAAACTTCTCCTTTGACTGGAACATCAAGCTGCAACGTGACAGCTCCAGGTGGAAAATTATTCTACAGTTTAATCACTTTCTGACAGCATCAGTTACTCCTTTTCTGCATCTATTAACCTTTACTTCATATGTTTTGAAGTGGTATCTATGAAACTGTTACATAACTATAATGTCAGCATCTAAGGTGATTGATGATAGATGATAGATAGATAGATAGATAGATAGATAGATAGATAGATAGATAGATAGATAGACAGATAGATAGATAGATAAGCTAGATAATAGATAGATGATAGATAGATAGATAGATAGATAGATAGATGATAGATAGATAGATAGATAGATAGATAGATAGATAGATAGATAAGCTAGATAATAGATAGATGATAGATAGATGATAGATAGATAGATAGATAGATAGATAGATAGATAGATAGATAGATAGATAAGCTAGATAATAGATAGATGATAGATGATAGATGATGGATCGATAGATCGATAGATCGATAGATCGATCGATCGATCGATAGATAGATAGATAGATAGATAGATAGATGATAGATGGATGGATAGATAGATAGATAGATAGATAGATAGATAGATGATAGATAGATAGATAGATAGATAGATAGATAAGCTAGATAATAGATAGATGATAGATAGATAGATAGATAGATAGATAGATAGATAGATAGATGATAGATGATAGATGATAGATGATAGATGATAGATGATAGATGATAGATGATAGATGATAGATGATAGATGATAGATGATAGATGATAGATGATAGATGATAGATGATAGATGGATGATAGATGATAGATGATAGATGATAGATAGATAGATAGATAGATAGATAGATAGATAGATAGATAGATAGATAGATAGATAGATAGATAGATAGATAGATGATATATAAGCTAGATAATATATAGATAGATGATAGATAGATAGATAATAGATAGATGGTAGATATTTAGATATTTAGATATTTAGATATTTAGATAGATAGATAGATAGATAGATAGATAGATAGATATTTAGATAGATAGATAGATAGATAGATAGATAGATAGATAGATAGATAGATAGATGATATATAAGCTAGATAATAGATAGATAGATGATAGATAGATAGATAATAGATAGATGGTAGATATTTAGATATTTAGATAGATATTCTAGAGACAGACATAGATGAAAGATAGAAGATATAGAAGACAGACAGACAATAGACATACATACAGATGGAGGGAGAGAAGGAGGGAGAAAGAGAGATGAAGATAAATAGTTTAGCTTCAGGACACAATCAGCCACTGATTTACCTATTTAACTGGAAGTCTAATGAATTGAATTTGGAATAATTTGGCATACAAAATAAATATTTTGCCCCTCTTAAAGATAAAATAGCACCAGTAGCACTTACAGAATTTAAGGTAAAGAGGGGGGGGGAAGCATGCATCAGGAAAAATAGACACGAAAACGGATATAAATTCTCATGCAGTTTTTAAAATGATTTCAGACCACTAATGAGATAAGAGAAAGTGAAATAAAAACAGACAAAATGATAAATGAAGAGTAATAAAATTGATAGATTTATTTATGTTAACTTCTGCCTTACTATCCTTAACTCTTATTTTAAAAGTAAATTATTTTGAAATTAATTTCCTTGGTTCCACCACAAAACCGTGGTAGACAAAAGTGCGGTCGACGAAAGCGCGTATGTGACGTCATCACAGCACGACGAAAAAGATCGAAAAATGTAAAAATAAAGCAAAAACCTTACCCTAACCCCCCCAAACCTAACCCTAAACCTAACCCTAAACCTAACCCTTAACCTAACCCTAAACCTAACCCTAAACCTAACCCTTAACCTAACGAAAAACCTAACGCTAACCCTTAACCTAACGCTAAACGTAACGCTAACGCTCTAAACCTAACCCTAACCCTTAACCTAACCCTAACCCTAACCCTAACCCTAAACCTAACCCTAACCCTAACCCTTAACCTAACCCTAACCCTAACCCTAACCCTAACCCTAAACCTAACCCTTACCTTTATGTGAATTGGCTTGCTGTAATTTAATTTTTATTTCAATTTTTCAATCTTTTTCGTCGCGCTGTGATGACGTCACATACGCGCTTTCGTCAACCGCGCTTTTGTGGAACGCGGTTTTGACGGGTCACGAATTTCCTTTTGCATTTTTTTCCAGTTTCAGATATATGGAGGATACAGTGTGTATCCATATACTGTATATCTCCATATATATGTGATTGTGTATGCATGCTTGTGTGTATGTGCTTGTGTATATTTTTAAATATTCATAAAATGATGGAAATAAAATTATATCTCTTTGAGTATAATGCACCAACAATCAGTTTTATCACAAGCAACATATATGGAGGCAAGGGGAATTCTGGGAGTTGAAGTCCAGACATCTTCAAGTTGCTAAGGTTGAGAAACACTGGTGTGGTATTACCCTTTTGATCTTCTCTACTAGCCCCCATTCATATCATTATTTTGGTTATTATTAGTCTGTTGCTTTGCATGTACACTAAGAGCTTCTGCATCAGAGACAAATTCCTTAGTTGTCTAATCACATTTGGCCAAATAAACCTATTCTGTTCTGTTCCGTTCTGTTCTGTTCCATTTCATTCAATTCCATTCCCAGTGATATCTGTGATTCAAAATCTTATCTTGGAATACATTAAGGCAGTTATAAAGGACATGACGGCATTTATAGTATAAATCTTTAAAGACTTACATCAATGTAATACATTATTTTAGGCCATCAAATTTGAATCCTATTTTAAATGTCACAATGACAACTCAACCTCCAAACTGTTTGCCAAGTGATTAGTTAGCCTTGAATTTCTTTGAATTAAAAAAAAAATGAAAATGTGTGTGAGAGAAAGACAGATAGAGAGAGAGAGATGGGGGGGGGGGGAGAAGATGCTAAAATCTAAAATGCAACTTTGATATGTTTCCTAAAACAGGAAAGTATCTAAAATAGAATAACATTCTAATGAAAATTTCTCCCTCCTCAATTTTATTACCAACTGTAATTGAACAAAATGTCCTTTCATACTAAAGAGCTGTCATTTCTACACAATTTACTCTTTATTTATTATTACTATCATAATGAACTGGAGCTAGGAAAGAAAAATCCCATTAAATATTGTATAATATAAAGATTCTACATCTGTGATAATTCTTTTAAGAAATAGAAGTCTGACAAAAAACAAGATATACTGTATCATCAAATAATGCAGTATTCCAGTACAGAATTGTTAGTGCTGCCTGAAATTTTAATTGAAAACAAAAATATTTATTGCATTATTAATTTCAACATGGTACGTATCTAAACCATAGGTTTTGCTGTATAGGTAGTCCTTGACCTACAACAATAATTCATTTAGTGATTGTTCGAAGTTACAAAGGCACTGAAACTTTTGACCGTTTTTCATACTTATGAACATTGCAGCATCTCCATGGTCATGTGATCAAAATTTAGATGCTTAGCAATTGACTCATATTTATGACGGTTGCAGTGTCCCGAGTTCATGTAAGAACCTTTTGAGAACTTCTGACAAACAAAGTCAAGGGACAAACCACATTCACTTAACAATCACCTGATTCACTTAACAACTGTGGCAAGAAATGTCTCATTTAGCAATAGAAATGTTGGGCTCAATTGCAGTCGTAAATCGAGGACTACCTGTAGTCATTTGCTTGTTGTGCCTCTTCATCTCTTCTTCTACTCAGCTTGCAAAAAAACCTTGCTTTGCATGCAAAGTTTACATAAATAAAGCTAGAGGCTTAAGGTATATTGTAAGTCTAAAAATATTTCACCTAGAGTTAGCCCCATTAAAGAATGTTGCATTTCTATTTAGCTAGTAACTGGTTCTTGAAGTGCTTATTCTTAAATGTTTTCTTCACCTAAATGAGTAACCAGTGGTGGGTTTAAAATCCCGTTCCCACTGGTATGGTTGGAATGGGGCTGGCGGCATTCTTATGGAGGTGTGCAGTGCGTGCGCACATGCACACAGCACACACATGTGTCTTAGCACCTCCATGATGCTCCGTGATGCTCCAGCTGCTCCGCAGAGCATCGTGCAGGAGCTGTACACGCATCACAGAAGCTTTAAAACACAGGTAAGGAGCTCGGGCTGGTGGGCGGGCCCTCCGGAGCACCATACTGGAACGGTATCCGGTGCTCTGGGATGGCTACGGTACGCCCGTACCGGGGCGTACCGCCTGCAACCTACCACTGTGAGTAACTCAACAGTAATCACAATAAAATAACTATATAAATTCCAATTCAGGTGGTTATAAACCTACGACCAAAACTGGGATTAGAATTTCCATTGCTAAGACAGTTGTTAAGTGAAGCATGTCTGATTTTTGATTTTTTGCCATGGGTGTTAAGTGAATCACTGCTGCTGTTAAGTGAACATGCAGTGGTTAAATGAATCTGGTTTCCCCATTGACTACTCATGTCCAAATCTGATTGCTGAGGTCATAAACGCCTATCTAATGATTCTATAGGCTTGATCAACATAAATACATGCCAGTTGTCAAATGCCCAAATTTTGATCACATTACCATGGGATGTCTGTAGAGATTCTTGATCATGCATGGTTGTCCCAAAGGTGCTTTTGCAGGAAGCAACTGAACTTTCTTGTTTTTTTCTTTTCTTTTGAAGACATTTCCTTTCTCATCCAAGAAGCTTCTTCAGCCCTGACAGGATAGTGACGAATGGAAGGATTTGTATTTGTTGCAGATAGCTGCAGACTACAGTAATAAGGAGCATTACTCAGGTGATCCTGAGGACACAAATAAATCTCCAAGTGCTTTAATGACCCCCTAAAAGAATGCGGTCTGCAAGGAATATAAATCCTTCCATTCCCTGCTAGTCTGTCAGAGCTGAAGAAGCTTCTTGGATGAGAAGTGAAATGTCTTCAAAAGAAAAAAAACAAGAAAGGCCAGTTGCCTCCTGGAAAAGTACCATGGAGATGCTGTCATGGTCATAAATGTGATGACCAGTCATAAGTCACTTTTTCCCATGTCATTATAACTCCAAACCAGGAGTAAAATTCAGCAGGTTCTGACAGGTTCTGGAGAACCAGTAGCGGAAATTTTGAGTAGTTTGGAGAACCAGTAAATACCACCTCTGGCTGGCTCCAGAAGGAGGGAATGGGGATTTTGCAGTTTCTTTCCCCTGCCACGCCCATCAAGCCATGCCCACAGAACCAGTAGTAAAAAAAAATTGAATTTCACCACTGCTTCAAACACCCACCAAACAAATGGTTGTAAGTGGAGGACTACCTATACTAAATAATTGCCACCATATACATTACATGTACAGATTTGTTAGAATGAAAAGTCCTTTGTGATTTATGATTACATCATTTTCTTTTAAAAGGGTTAGGGTCTACTTTTATCCATCTCACTTGTTAGAGTAGTACTTTCTAAACTATTTCATCCATCCTTGAGCATGATATAAAACTCAGTGCTCCACTAAACTAAATCTAATGGCTGTGCCATATCTCCTTTGCCATCCTGGTGCTCCTTCTCACTCTGTGCATACTTTCAAACTGTGTGACAGAACACACTGTAAAAGGAAAATGGTAATTAGAGAGAACATTTGTGCAAGTTAACTTGTCTGGAAAAATGCTTTAGTTAACTAAAACAATAGAGGTTGCTTTAATGTGTTAAACACAGAGAATGAATTAGACATATTTTGTTCTCTCACAATCTGCATGTGCTTAAGAACAATAGATATCTAGGGCAAAGGAATAAGTAAGAGTACATTAATTTTCTCATTGCTGAGTCAGGGCAACTGAATAAAAAAATTCCATACTAAGCAGTAACAATTTGATGACAATAAGCAAAATGGAAGCTAGGGTAGCCAAAGATCTAAGATTATATATATTTGAGGGTGTAATAAAACTTTTATGTTTTTTAAAGTTCAGCGTAGAAACTGGTAGCAGTGAATTTGGAAATTTCACTAACCTAATTCTGCATTTCCTTATTTCCAAAGCTTTATCAAAGGATGGAAATTGTTTTCTTTCCCTCCTTTTTATAACTTTTAAAAAGTTTGTATTCATAATAGGCATCTTTTTCTTGAAATTTCTGAAACTGCCATGGAACCACAGAGGGACATATAGTCACAAGGTTGGTTGAGGAAATGCTAGAAGCCGTTCTTCTTTAAAAAGCCTGAAATGATATGCCTATACTGGGCTTTTTAATGGAAGAGGATCAGAAGAGGGAATCTTTCCCCAGCTTTAGGTTTATAAAATACAAACTCTGTCTACCCTCATCAGATCTGAAATATAAAGAACTGAAAGTACTGTGGAAGATACAGGACATATTGTCTCTTCTCCTACATACCTTTGTCCATTGGAAGGAAACCAGACTGAGTAGCTTTGCAGCCATGCTCGTACAGAAAAATAATAAAATATGCCTGTTTCTTCCTATCTTTTGCTTCATTTGCCATCCATAACAAGAAAAGCAAGGAAAGGAGGACTGAATCTTTTTGTGATCCCACTTCTCTTGCTACATGGTTAGGGGAAGCTGGAGGGAAAGAAGTGGACAGAGAGAAGAAGCAGAGAATGCTCCTTTAAATGCCAGTTCTCCAATCCCACTGATGAGATCAGAGAACTGACTTCAGAAAAAACTGTGAGATTTCTACTGCTGGTAACTACAACAAAATGAAGATTTTTCCACTCCATCTCCTTCTCTTGGTTCTGAATGCAGACATAACACAATTTCTGCTTTGTTGCTGAGACAATGTTTATTGCTGGGGTGGGAAGCCCCCCCCCTCCAAAGAATGAAATATTTTGGGGAATATTAAAAGAGGCAAAATAGTATATTTCCCCAAAGGAGAAATGGAGAAAAATTTCAACAAAAGCAGAAAGCAGCCCCAGTCTTCCTGCCATAGCCTCAAGCAGAAGCCCCAAGTCTTTAGAGATGGATATTTTGTGGGGCATATCTATTCATAAACAAAAAGCCTTCAGCTACAGCTCCCACAGAAGGCTGGACCTGATGGAATTAAGAATTTACATTCCCCCACCCAAATTCTAAGGACAGGACATGACCTTTAGGACATAATAGGATTTACCCACCACCATTAGAATAGCAAAAGAAACAAGGCTAACTACAGTGCATGATCCCCTGGAACATCTCAATCACCAAACCCCAGACCCCTATAAAAATCCATCCACTCACTCAGCCATTTCGTTATCCACCCCAGAAACTTGCTGCCGTCACTGAAGTTTCTGGAAATCAAATAAACAGAGATCTTCTTTCCTTGCAGTCAGCCTGCATTTTATTTTCAGCTTCTTTCTCCCAGCTTGGAAGTGGACTGGATTTTTTCCCCTACACTGGCATAACATCTAAACTGGAAAACAATTCCGTAGTGTTGAAATGCAAAAGAACACTAAATCAGTAGAAGCTAATCAGGGGTGGGTTTCAACCGGTTCGCGGCGGTCCCTACGAACCGGTTGGTTGCCGAACCCGGAAGTAAGTAACTTCCGGGAACAGCGAAGGGCGCGCCCCCCGTGGTCCTTACCGGTTTTGACTAGTTCTGCGCTTCCACACATGCGCAGGACGCATACAGTGCCTGCGCGATCGTCCAGGAGCAGCTGGAGCATCGCGCAGACGCTAGTATGCATGCGTGCACCACGCGCATGCACGAGGATGCCGCCGGCCCCGTTCCAACTGAACTGGTTGGAACGGGGCGAGAAACCCACCCCTGAAGCTAATGTTTGAAACTATAGTACTATAGACCACACATTTAATATACATTTTTAAAAATTGGACAGGTTTTCCAGTGGCTATTAGTTTATTGTATAAACTTCAGAAAAGGCTTAGTTGTGAGCAGTAATGGACAACTGCACAAAACAGTTCTGAACTTTGCTGATCTTTTTTCCTCTCCCTTTCACACGCCATTTCTGCTTTCTTCCATGCATCGGTTCTTATGCTCAGACAGTTAAGCAAGATTTTAAAAAACAGCTTGTCATAAAATAAACAAACAAAAATACGCTAGTAAAGAATTTTGAAAAGCTACTTTTTCTGTTCCAAGGAGGGTACAGCTTGCTCTGAATCAAAAGCAAAGTTTATGCTCTTTTAAAAAAAAACACTCCAAAAAGAATTGGTAGGATCAAGACAAAAAGTACTGAATCAGGACTTAATTTGTTTCCAATTTACATTAAATATGTTTAACATGATTATTTTCCAATTGTGCATTACTTTTCCCTTTGCAAAATTGCCTCCATAAAATTGCCAATACAGTAGCTATTCACAGAAGTCCTTAAAGGTTTGGCAGCCCTGGGATTCTCTATTCAATCTTAGGTCTATTTCCTATTGGTATGCGTGGAAGTGCAGTTGTTTCCTAAATATTAAAAATTTTCTATGGCAGCCCTTTTATGAAGCGGATCCTGCCAATTCTGCTGGGATATTGACACTCTAGGTTGAGGCCTATGAATTCCAGGAGTTCCAAAACAGAATAAATTAATAACTAAATCCATACAGTCTATTAACCAACACTCGAGACTAAAGAGTGCTAAATAAATAATTAATTCATCTCATTAAAGGAGAGAAAAGGTAAAGGACTGCAAGGTCAGTATCATCAATTCAGGAAGAAAAAGGATGAAGCAGTCTGTCAGAAAGTGACTGGAGAAATAGGAGAAAAGTTCAAGAATTGATTCACCTTGCATAGTATTCTGCTACCGAAGAGAAAAAGAAACACAAGATGCTTGCTAGAACAAAGGGAGCCAAAGCAGGTTTTTTGCAATAGTAAGGATGGAGAAATATTTTGCACACATATTTGCTAAAGAGTGTGTGGGGGGGGGGGGCTGGGCACTTCTTACTCAGGCACTATTTTACTTTGGATTGGAGAAATAGAGTAGAAAATAGTTTCTGGATTGACAGGGAGAGAAGAAGAAGTATGATAAAATCACTTTACCTTTGCAATTTGTGAACATAATTCTGGCTCTTGGACATCATATCTTTTAAATCTGAAGTGGTCAGATCAGTCTGTTCAGAGGATTTATTGGCTTCATGAGCCAATATTCTGGAGCTCAGGACTCAGACCAGTTCAAAAGTAAGAAGTAATATCCTGCTTGTCTGTATGATTCTGGATCCAGCTAATTCCATTAAACTGGCTTCTTCTTCCAACTTGTGAAAGCCAACTTAAACTGTCTACCGTGGACCTCACCCTATTTTTAAGAGGTCTGTGAGGGGGCATGCATAAGCACACTAGTGTGTCTACCATCTCTGTCCTATTGCCCCATTTATTGGTACTCATTTCCTGTGTTCATCTTCATGTCCATGTTTATCCTTATACTTGTTATCTCGTACAAAATAACAAAAAATAACAAAGATGCTTTATGCACCCGAGAAGGTGCTATCAAGGGCAATATAATGGAAGGGTTCAGTTCAGCTTCAGTAAATCCCAAAGCCTGCTTGAAAATCATACTTGCTTGGCTCAGGTCCAATAAATGAAGCCTATCTGGTTCAGGTGATTCAAAGAACCTTTTCTCAGGGAAAAGCAAGAGGCAAACAATTAAGGACAAACACTCTGAACTAGCTGTCCCTTTTTGCAATTGTCTTCAAAGTGACTTCAGCCATGAATGAAATGGAAAGGAAAGGAAAAGATAAAAATGTGGGCTTTTCCACTTCCTTTAAGTGATTTCTGATGTGAGGCCAATATTTTTCCTGTCCATTTAGACCAACCTGGAAGAAAATAGGGAACAAAAGAGATTTGGAACGAGGAGTATCCTTTAAAAAGTAAAGGTAAAGGTTCCTCTCGCACCTATGTGCTAGTCGTTCCTGACTCTAGGGGGCAGTGCTCATCTCTGTTTCAAAGCCAAAGAGCCAGCGCTGTCCAAAGAGGTCTCCATGGTCATGTGGCCGGCATGACTAAATGCCAAAGGTGCATGGAATGCTGTTGCCTTCCCACCAAAGGTGGTCCCTATTTTTCTACTTGCATTTTTACATGCTTTTGAACTCCTAAGTTGGCAGAAGCTGGGAGAAGAGTGGCTTTGTGAAATGAATCAATTGTAAGCCCTCCCTAATCTGATGTTCAAAATATCAAAGTCCCCAAATCACTTCAAGCTTCTGAGCACCCATGTTTATGTTCTTTCCTGATGATCTGATCTTACATGTGAAATGCATGCATATAAAATTCCTGTTGTTATTATTAGTAAAACAGCTGTGCCTTCCTTCATGAATAAATTTTGGTGGGAATATTTTGTTGCAAGCACATGCACATCTATGTATTGTTGAATCCTCACTGAATTTGATCATCTCAACACAGCAAGTAATGCACCTTTGGATAGTTAGCATAACTCCATAATCTATGTAGTTGGATGTTGGATATTTTTAACTGTATGATCATCTCTCTGGCTTTCTGTGTTTTAAGCCTTTAGGAAGTTATTTTGACTCTTCAGTCCAGGAAGAAAAGAAAACAGAAACAGAAAATCAAGGTAGAGCTATGGGGAACTGTATAGAAGATACAGTAGAAGACACAGAGAAACAATAATATAGCAGCATCTATCTTTGCAAATTTCTAGTAGTGGGGTGTTAAAATAAGAATGCATTCTGAAGTATTCTAAGAATGAACTTGAGAAGTAAAAAACATGAAAAAAATGTAAAATAGATTTTTGCATAGTATTGTTTTAAATGCCTAAGTCCGAAGCATATAAATATACTGTTATTTTAGTATTAAGAATAGTCTGTGTTCATTAATATACACGCACAAGAAAGCAAGAAACAGAGACTGAACAGGGAGAGAGAGGGAGAGAGAGAGAAAGAGAAAGCTTTTTATGTCAACTCTTCTTAAAACAAAACTTTGTGATATTTGCATAATGAGGTATAACCTGGCAAGACAATGGAAGCACAACCCAGCATTATATCTTGTAGTTATGCAATGACAGGTGGGTGTTTTTTGTGACAGTACTTCAGAATTGTTAGCACGATGCTCTTACACACTTCTGCAATCTTTCCAAGAAGACTTCAGAACTCAACAGACCATTACTACTGAGAGAGAGAGAGAGAGAGAGAAAAGCTGCTTCTTTTCCATTTTAACTTTTTAAAATTTTGGATCCTTGATGGCAGACAACATCTCCTCGTGTTCAGAAGCCAAACTCTTTTCCATTGGTGTGGTGAAGAGTGTGCTGATATAGCAGTCTCTGTCTCAGCAGAGCTGCTCATTATGTGTCAAAAAATCACTTTGATTCTTTGGCTCAGTCAGGTTGAAAGCAAAGTTGCTGGACTAAATCTAATGGGATTCTAAGAAAGTGAAGTGCTGTGCTCATAGCTGGCTGAAGAGTTCGAAGTATTGTGACTATTTTCACTGTGCTAGAAATAAACCCGAACACTGTCATTTAAAAAAGCGGTTCTACTTGAACGTGCCCACAGTGAGAAAATTTATCTCATTGAATAACCTGCCATTTGACATTCAGTTGTAGGCTGAAGCTAAAGAAGTAGAATAAAAAATGGATTATCTAGTCATCTAATAATGAGGAAGGTGGGAGAGAGAAAAAATCAGCCACTCAAAGAGGTTGTGTCAAACTTTTCCAAAATTTTGTAATTTTATCCTTGAGATGGAAGATGTGCCATTTACAGCTTTTTTCCTCTTTCAAATTCATTATTTGCCTGTATTTTGAGTATGTGTCATCAAGTCAGTGTCCACACTAACTACATAGATTGACTTTGTGAAGTACAATTGGTCTTCAAACTGATCTTCAGATCTTCCAATGTTGCATTCATTCAATAATTTAGTATATCCACTTGCTGCTGATTGTCTTCTTCTCTTTTCTTTCCCAGTGTTATGACTTCTCAAAGATGCAGGGTCTTTACTTTATGTGTCCAAAATATGCTACTTTGAGCCTGATTATTTGTGCCTTGAGAAAGAATGTGTGATAGATTGTCCTGTGTTTCATTTTTCTTGGCTACCTGTAGTATCCTTAGGACTCTTCACTAACAGAGTACCAAATTTTAATTTAAAAAAATAATAATAATTTTTTCTACCTTGCTCCTACAAAGTTCAACTTTCACTTCTATAAAGTGTCACAAGGGGGGGGGGGGAAGAACCATTGCCTACATCAGGGGTGTCAAACTGGTGGCCTGCAGACTGGATACATCACATGCAGGTCAGGTCCATCCCACATCAAAATACATCACATGATGATGTGAACATGGTGAGTTTGTCACCCATGGCCTGCCTACATGATTCTTAGGTAGCTTTGGAAGTACAGACACAGCATGGAATCTTAATTACAAGGGCTTTATTGATAGTCTGAGGTGTATTTCTTGATTGCTATCTTAATTGTAAATTTTAAGGCTGATTGTTGTATTTATTGTTATTAATTTATATTTGCATTTAACCCTAGTGTGTTCCTTGACTTTCCTTACTAGTGCTTCCAGATGATTTGCACTTTCAGCTATCAAAGTTATGTCATCACATCATACAGGTTATTGATATTTCCATCTTCAGTTTTAAAAGCATGCTCATATTCTCTCAAACCAACCTTCCCCAATATATACTGAGCATTAACATCTGACCTGAAGACCAGATGAAATCTTGTAGTCTCTGGTCCCAAAAACAAATAACCCAGTCTATCCAAGGAAGAGAGGAAAAGAGCAGCTGTCCATTTGGGACAGAGATGGGTGGTGGTGGAAATAATTATAATGTGAGAGGAAGTACACTGAGATTGCTGTCTGTGCTTGGGAAAAGCAGGGAGAAATGCTATCCACCCTACTTGCCCAAGTCTTAAGACTGTTCATGTTTTTCTCCCAAAGGGCTTTAAAAGTTTACAGTCCTAGAAACCTGAGAGATCAGATAATTAATTAATTAATACACAGTTTACTTACAAGCATCCACACCAGCTTTCCAGCTGCTAGGCTAATTGAACCACATCCTGTGGTTTTAGGAATATGCTGACACCCAGAGGCTACCTTTCCTCACAATTTCAAATGCAGACACTAAGATAGATTGTGGATGGGAGTACAGGTGAAAAGGAAATAGGAAAAGTGAGTGGTCAAGGCAAGGAAACTGAAAATGACATCTGGAAATTTATAGCTATTACAGACAGGCAACTGCCAGGAGCACAAGCTATGGTAAGCAGCATATCTTGGGGGCATTGTAAAGGCTTCCATCCTTCTGAGGTTGGTAAAATGAGAACCCAGATTGTGGGGGCAATATGCTGACTTTTTAAACTGCTTAGAGAATGCTGCAAAGCACAATAAAGTGGTATAAAAGTCTAAATGTGATTGCTATTATGCTACCACTATAATATTGGTAGACCTGTAATAAACCTTTGCCTCCATATAACAAATAAAATTAGTAATGCAAGCCAGTTGCCAAGCACCCAAGGTGCAATCCTATGACCACGAGGTGTGTGTGAACTCTGTATGTGGGTTGCAAGTAGACCTTGAGAAGTCTTTCACAATTTCATTAGGAAAGGACTACCTGCACTAAAAGGAAAATGAAGATTGGTTAACATCAGATAAAATCAATTTGATCCAAGAAAAGGGGTAGCACCCAGCAACTACAGACCGATTACGTGCTTACCAACAACTATTGTATTGCTAACTAGTGTGGTAGCTGATACAATCCAATGACAACTATTGAAAATAAACTATTTCTACCTGAGCAAAAAGGAAACTGCCCAAACAGCAGTTGGGCAAAACCTCAGCTTCTAATTGACAAGATCATCTTGAAAAAATGCAAGAGAAGGAAGGACTTCTTGAATATAGTTTTATTGATTACAGGAAAATATTCCACATTTTGCCACATGACTGGATAATCAAGAACCTTGAAGTAACAGTAGAAACATCAGAAATTGGGTATAAAGATCAATGACACAATGGAAGACACAATGGAAGACGCTGGTCAAGGGTAATATACTGGGAGAGATTAAAATTAAGTGAGAAATATTTCAAGAAGACTAATTATCATCACTATGGCTTGTCATAGAGCACTGATTCCTCTGTCAACAGTACTGAACAAGTCAGACCATGAATATGAAAATCAGAAGTATCTGCCACGCTAGTGATCTCCTTTGGATGATTTGAAACGGGACTCAAGCAGAATTAAAATTTCTGCATAGGAAGATCAGATAAACAATAACAATGAATCATGACCTTCTTCCATCCAGTAACATTTAACACCATCAACAGCAACATCTGCCTATCCCTGGTCCTCAGGGAGGCTTAATAGGTGTGTGTGGGGGCGGGGATACTAAATCCGGTCTAAACATTTGACAGGCTGTACAACCATCCACAATAATTTATTAAACTTGTATGCCTGACTCTCAGTAATTCTGGAGGGCTTTCAGCAATCAAAGATACTACAATGAAATCAATGAAACATAAAAGATGGCATGAGTGATAAATAAAGGGGTCTCAGTTTCCCTTGCTAAAAGACTGAGTGAAGTAGCAGGACTTCACTGCTGTTCTAAACTAAACAACAGCAAAGTGGAAGCAATCCCAATCTTGGGGAGAACATTATTCTAAAGAACAGGCACTATGACATAAAAAAAAAAAACATGTTTCCAGTGATCCCAAAAGATGACATAATTTAATTGAGAGAACCTGGAGTGCATCAATTCTGCAGGATCAAATCAAGCAGGTAGATATTATGGGAGAATGGTGGCCCTTCAAATAAATAAAATATTAATAATAATTTACTATTTTTGATAACATTACTCATTATTATTATTATTATTATTATTATTATTATTATTATTTAATTAATTTATTTGTCTTGTATGCCGCCCACTCCCGGAGGACTCCGGGCGGCTCACAAAAGACAAGGGAAAGGGGGGAACGAGACAAAGACAACATATTAAAAACAAAACCAACATTCACAATTTCTGTGGAGGTAGATGCTTCTCAGCTCCCCCCAGCCTGCTGGAACAGCCAGGACCTGGTGGCTTTGTGGAAGGCCGGGAGGGTAGTAAGGGTCCGGATCTCAACAGGGAGCTTGTTCCAGAGGGCCGGAGCTGCAACAGAGAAGGCTCTTCCCCCGGGGAGTCACCAGCTGACATTGGCTGGCAGATGGAATCCGGGGAAGACCTAACCTGTGCGATCTAATTGGTCTGAGAGAGGTAATCGGCAGGAGGCGGTCTCTCAGGTACCCAGGTCCGATGCCATGTAGGGCTTTATAGGTAGCGACCAGCACCTTGAAGCAGATTCGGAGACTAATAGGTAGCCAGTGCAGCTCGCGGAGGATAGGTGTAACGTGGGTGTACCTTGGTGCACCCACAATCGCTCGCGCGGCTGCATTCTGGACTAATTGGAGTCTTCGAACACTCTTCAAGGGCAGCCCCATGTAGAGCGCATTACAATAATCCAGTCTTGAAGTCACAAGGGCGTGGGTGACTGTCTGAAGGGCCTCCCGATCCAGGTAGGGTCGCAATTGTTGCACCAGGCGAACCCGGGCAAAGGTCCCCCTGGTCACAGCCGACAGATGGTGTTCTAGAGTCATCTGTGGGTCCAGGAAAACTCCCAAATTGCGAACCCTCTCTGAGGGGCGTATAATTTTGCCCCTCAGCCTGAGAGATGGAACAGTTAGACAATCTTTGGGAGGGAACATCAGAAGCCACTCGGTCTTGTCTGGATTGAGTGCCAACTTGTTTGCTCCCATCCAGACTCTAACAGCCTCCAGGCACTGGCACATCACTTCTACTTTTATTAACTACAGAGTTGAATGTTGATCACTCACATACTGTACATGGTCTGTTCTCCCCATGAAAAAGGAAAGTTGCCAATCCCTGATATGGTTTGTGTAAATTAGGAGGGAGTATGCAGCCTTGTCTCACTTCCTTGCCACTGTGAAGCCAATCTGCTTTGCCATATTTCATCTGAACTGTGGCTTCCTATCGTATATAGCAGGGATGGCTAACCTTTTCCAGACTGAGTGCCCAAAGCGCACACCTGAACCTACAATATGCAATGTGTGCGTGACCCTTGTGCATGTCCCCTCCCATACATGCATGTTTCCCACCACACTGCCCGTGCATGTGCGGCAGGGACTTGAAGACCAGCTGGCCAGCAGGAGGTACATATTCATGCACAGCAGAGCTGAACCGGGGCAACGGTTCGTGTGCACACAGATAGGGCGCTGCATGTGACACGTGCCATAAGTTCGCCATCACGGCTATATAGACAGTTTGCATCTGAACAGTAAGACTTAAAAGACTCCAATTTTCCTAAAGATTTCCTGCTTTGAAGATCTGAAGCAAAATCCATAAAAAGTTGTATGCAATTTCCAGGAGTTTTTCTTTTTCTATACTGCCTGGTATGCACTTTGTTCCATAGTATATCAATTAATTGCAAACCTTTAGCATACTCTGAATCAATTCTGGATTTTTTTTCCCTTCGTATGCACAGTTTAATGTGCATATTTTATTCACCTTTGTGAAAACATACTGGAGAAATGCAGGGTTTTCTTTTTTCATTGGATTCAGAATGTTTATATTAAATTTATTTTTATGTGACACTTATTTCACTCAGCTGCAATTTTTTACTTATAAGTCTGATTCACAAAATCATTATGCTCTCCATCAATGTGTCCAAAAAAGTTAAGGATGAAGAGGAAACTTCAGTGGAATCACTGACTTTTATTGTATAGTAAGAATCACTCAGACAAATGTCTGTCTATATATATACTTAGTCTGAATCTTAATGACAGTGTTCTTTTGAGTTCAATTACTTCAATTTTAAACAGTCTAGTCAAATCAATCAATCTAGTTTAAGTTTAAGTCTGACTTCAATTAAAATCTAAACTGAGCAAATGACAGATCTTGAGAATACTGAAATATTTAGTAGGTACATATCTGAATGAAAGGAAGTGAATATGCTGAATGAAAGGAAGTGAATATACTGAAACTTCAGCGTGTAGACACCCAATTAATTGCATTGATATGTAAAGATTAAGTTTTCATTTGCTCCTAAAATAATGGACAATTCCACTATTTTCAAAATTTGTTTATAGACCAGTTCTGCTCATAAATTTGTACTGTGTGGATGTGTTGATTTGCCCAGTACTCTTGCTCACTCTCCTGGTAGAGGCAATATTTGATTTTGGAAGAATTTGAGCTTTATTTATATTAAATTTCTCTATGTTTTAAATTTAACAGATTTTACTGAATTTACTTAAACCACCAATTTATTATGTTTTTACATTGTAATAACATGCAGCAAAATAATTTGCCTCTCTTACTCCCATATGACACTATTTTTAAGTATTGATGTACTGCTACCTAAATTATATATAATTCTTCACAAATGCCAGTAATCCATATATGTCCTCCAGATTAGCAACAAAGAAAGATAACTTTTCTTTCCTTGCAGATATCATATTGTCTATTATGACACCATAGGTAAGTAGATGGGCAATCAATAAAAGATTAATAGGTGGAAAGAACACAGGTATCATTGGTTTTTGCAGGCTGTGTTCAATTATTAATAATTGCTCTGATCATATATGCAGAAACCATGGTATTTTAATTTCATTTAACACTGGTTGCAGTGATATCCCTGTGTAAAATAATCCAGATCAGGCAGATGGGAAATGAGGAGTTTAATCCATTTAGGGTATTTGTAGGATTTATAAATGTAACTAGAATAGATCACCCTTAATGTATTTCTAGTGGTATTCCACTAAAAATACATTAAGTTACTTAAAAATAGAAGAGGAAATGTAGTTGTTGTTGCTGTTGCTGCTGCTACTGCTGCTGCTGCTGCTGCTGTTGTTGTTGTTGTTGCTGCTGCTGTACTTCTATTCCTGCTTTTCCTATTGGCATTTGATTGGGTTGTAGCAATAGAGTACCAGAATACAGCAATAGCACTTAGATTTATATACTGCTTCATAGTACTTTATAGCTGTCTCTAAATGGGTTACAGAGTCAGCACATTGCCTCCAATCCTCTGGGTCCTCATTTTACCGACCTCAGAAGGATGGAAGGATGGATCACTTTTGAGCTGGTCAGAACTGAACTCATGGCAATGAGCAATGAGTTAGCTGCAATACTGGATTGTAATCACTGTGCCAACACAGTGATGGTATAGGAGCATTGGTATAAGCTATTCTCATCGAATCCTGGAATATTGGTAAGATAAAGTATATTTGACCCCTGAAAGAGGGAATTCAGCCAAGTGAAATGGAACAAATGTTATGAAGTTTTTCAAGTGGGGGGAATAGATTAGCTTGATTTTAATTGTGTGAAAAAGCTAATCTGAGATGCATCATAAATTTCACCTTCAAGGAACGGTAGCAGGCATTTTCAACCAGATCTGTGCAAAGCAGCTTAGATTTGCCTTGATGAAAAGTTCTGTGCTGCAAAAGGGACATTATTCTTTTCACAGTGGGAAGGCGGATTTGTCTTGATGAGAATTCTTGCATGAACTCACACTTGACCATGCATTTCTAAAAGCTGGAAGAGACTTATCTGCAGGCACTAGGCATGCTTAAAGTTCTTTTCAACTAGTATTGGTTGAGGCAGGTGAAGTGAAGTGATGTCCATGCTTAAATTGCCTTGTAGAAAATAAGGTCCTGCATTATTTCACAAAGTTACAGGGTGTTCACTCAAGCCTTTATTGAAATAGTCCTATTCCAACATGCTTTTTGTTTGCTCCAAAGAACTATATAAGGATTTTGCAAAAATCAACCTCCATATGACATACCTAAAGAGCCACTTTAGACGAATGATTAATGTCCTGGACTAGAAGTAAGAGAAACCATGTTTAGTTCTACTATGCATCAAAGCCAACTAGGTGACCTCTTAGCCCTAAGAAGAAAGCAATGGCAAACCATTTCCAAAAATTTTGCATTAATTATTACATCAGTTTGTCTATATAGCTACCAGGAGTCACCCATACACACACCCATACATATAATTTTACTGCTGTTCCAACTGGATAAATTCTCCACTCCAGGAAAAGTTTCCATATTTTCTTCTGTCCAACCTAAAAGCACTTTCTTTCTTTTTTCCCCCTTTCTGTGAATTCCTGTCAAATAGCTGAGCCAAAAATAGTGGCCTATTTTAAATCACTTTTTGTATATCAGGCTTTTTTCACCTCATGCAGCAATGAAGGGAAGCGGAGATAGAACTCAACTAAAGAGTTGAATTTTCAGTAGAAAATTTCTGTGAAGGATTCCGTAGTGGCTAAATCACAAACATCAGTTCTTCCTGCCACATCACACTTACCTCTTTAGCAAATTTTGATAACTAACTTTACAACCCTTTTTTCTCATGGTTATTAAGTGAATCATGCAACTATTAAGCGAGACCAGTTTACTCCTTTGACTTTCCTTGTTGGGGAATGCCATCACATGATCTGGGATACTGTGATTGTCGTAAACACATGCCAAGCACCTGAATTTTGATCATATGGGTGTGGGAATGCCGCAACAGTTGTGTGAGGACAGATTGTAAATCACTTTTTTTATTCCCAAGATTTTTTTTTTATTCTCTTACATACCATTTTAAGTATACATTCACATAACTGATATTCTTCTTTACATTTATCATTCTTATACATTTATTATTTCATTTCATAAGTTTTAATGTACAATTTGGGTTGCTTTATTTACCATCCCTTCCTCCTTTTGTAACATCTCCTTGTTTTCCCTCTCTTTTTCCCTCCCTCCCTTCTCTACTTTCTTCCTTTCTCCTCTCCTTCTCCTCCCTTCTTCCCTTACGTTTCTCCTACTCCTGCTCTTCCCCTTCCCCTTCCTACCCTCTCTTCTTCTCTTTCTCCCCCTTCCATCCTCCTCTCCCTACCTCTTTCTTCTTTCCCTGTCTTTCTTTCTTTCTTTCTTTCTCTCTCCTTTTCTTTTTCTATTATTGTTGGTGTATATTTCAAAACTCAGTTTATGTTTCCTTGGGATGGTATTTCCATCAGCCCAAATATAATTTAGTATCATTTCTTATTCCCTTACCTTCACTAGTCTACTCTGGATATGTCTCCCCCCCCATTTATATCTCATTTGTGAATATATACTTATATGATTAATATTTTCTTTCCTGTTTTCCCCTTCTTCCTCTCTCCTTTTCCATTTAACAGTGCATCATCTGGGTACTTTATCTTCTCCCTATTTTCTTTTCTAGCTTGCTTTCTCTATCCAGTCATAAAACCTTCCCCACGTCTTGAAGTACTCCGATTTCTCTTTATCCTTTATTTTCATTGTCAACCTATTCATCTCTGCACAATCTAATATCTTTTTATTATCTCCTCATCTGTTGGTATCTTATTTAATTTCCAATTTGGGGCAAATACAATTCTCACTGCTGTAGTTACATGTATAATCAAATAGGCATCCTCTTTCTTGAATTTCTCTGGGATAATACCTAGTAAAAATATCTCTGGCCTAAATTCTATTTCTTGTTGTAACATTTTCTTTAACCATACTGTTATTTTAGTCCAATATTTCCTTGCTTCTGCACATGTCTACCGCATGTGGTAGTATGAACCTATTGCTTGTTGACATTTACAATATTTCACTGACTTTTCTTTAAACATCTTAGCTAATTTTCCTGGTGACATGTGCCATCTGTAAAACATTTTGTACACATTTTCTTTGTAAGCTGTTGACATGGTTAGTTTATAATTCATTTCTCATAGTTGTTGCCACTTTTTTAGTTCAATCGTATGGCCAAAATTCTTTGCCCAAGTTAACATTGTATCTTTTACCACTTCTTCTTCTAGCATAGTTCTTAATAGGTAGCTATATAATTCCTTGATTATTGAGCACCTGTCTACCTTAGATGAGTTCAAATCACCAAGACCGGATGGATTACACCTCAGGGCTCTGAAGGAACTGTCAGATGAGATCTCAGAACCACTGAACTATATCTTTCAGAGCTCCTGGAGCACCAGGAAACTGCCAGAAGACTGGAAAAGAGCTGATGTGGTTCCCATCTTCAAAAAAAGGAAAAAAAAATAGATCCAGGAAACTATAGACCTATCAGCCTGACCTCAATACTAGGAAAGATTCTGGAAAAGATAATCAAGCAAAGAATTAACGAACACCTAGAAGTAAACAAAAGCCAAAATGGGTTTGTCAAAAACAGATCATGCCAGACTAATCTTATAGCATTCTTTGACAAAGTGACAAAATTAGTGGACCAGAGGAATGCCGTCAATAAAGTTTACTTGGACTTCAGTAAGGCATTTGATAAGGTAGACCATAACCTACTACTAGATAAAGTAGAAGAATGTGGGTTAGACAGCATCACTGGATTCGTAACTGGCTGACCACCGCACTCAACATGTAGTCTTCAATGGAACTGCATTTACATGGACGGAAGTATGCAGTGGAGTACCCCAAGGCTCTGTTTTGGGCCCAGCACTCTTCAACATCTTCATCAATGATTTGGATGAGGAAATAAATGGGGAACTCATCAAATTTGCAGATGACACCAAGCTGGCAGGAATAGCCAACACTCCAGAAGATAGGCTAGATACAGAAGTAACTTGACAAACTTAAACATTGGCACTATCTAATAAAATGAAATCCAATGGTGAAAAGAGTAAGGTTCTACATTTAGGTAACAAAAAAGAAATGCACAGATACAGTATAGGTGGTACCTTACTCAATAGTAGTATTTGTGAGAGGGATCTTGGTGTTTTAGTGGACAACCATTGAAATATGAGCCAGCAGTGTGCAGCAGCTGCCAAAAAAAGCCAACACAGTTCTAGCCTACATAAACAGAGGGATAGAATCAAGATCATGTGAAGTGTTAAGTGAAGAACGGTTGCAGGAACTGGGAATGTCTAATAAAAAAGGACTAGGAGAGACATGATAGAAGTGTTCCAATATCTCAGTGGTTGCCATAAAGAAGAGGGAGTCAAACTATTCTCCAAGGCATTTGAGTGTAGAACAAGAAGCAATGGGTGGAAACTAATCAAGGAGAGAAGCAACTTAGAACTGAGGACAAATTTCCTGACAGTTAGACCAATTAATCACTGGAACAGCTTGCCTCCAGAAGTTGTGAATGCCCCAACACTGGAAGTCGTTAAGAAGATGTTGGATAGCCATTTGTCTGAAACAGTATAGGGTTTCCTGCCTAGGCAGGGGGTTGGACTAGAAGACCTCCAAGGTCCTTCCAACTCTGCTACTGTATTGTATTATATTGCAGCCCTCGTGTCAAAAAGCCAGAAGATAACATTTCTGGCTCATGATATGGAAAGAATGAAAATAGAAGGTTTTTGTACAATTGAAAATCTTGCCATATACAGAGCCTCATTGTAGTGGCCAGGGTGATTGCTATGGTCATATTTCATGTTCAAAGTAAATCAGCAAGCCATGACAAATAATGTCAAATTTAAGAGTTAGAACATATCAAATTGCAAGAAGGGCTCTATTTATTAAATAAAATAATTTTAGTATTCTGTCATCATAAAGATAAAATATATTTTTCCTGCAACACTGATATAATTTATCCTATTGTATCATTAATATGAAGTTGAATGAAAATAATATGTATGTGGCTATTGCATGATAAATCAAACTTAAAAATAGGACTGTCATCAATACTGAGACAGCAGAATTAATACATATTTTATCACCATGCTAGCTCAATTCTTCTTTCTGCATAGGATAGTTAAGTGCCTCCCTTTTTAATCAAGGACCATCGTCAAACACTAGCAAGTTTCCTCTTTCCATTCCTTGATTGCCTTCCTAGGAAGATGATAATCCTATCCTGTAATCAACAAAGTACTTACTAAGGGTGCACCATGAGTCTTGATCATAGAGTTATTAGAAAGGGAAAATAAATTTAACTTGACCAGGAAAGAGAAAAGGATTCTCATGTCAAACTAAGCCATGTTGTTCTCATCAAGTTACTTGTAATATAACATACCTGCATACAAATGGCAGGTAAATCCTGCTGATTCTCCAGATGTGGTATGAAAATCTCCTACCTCTGCATCTACTTCGATCCCTTGAGTTTTGCTGTAGACTTTGACTTGAAGCAATTATTGCATCATTAGAACACCCTGTACACAATCAGACTATTGATGTATGTTTTTCTTTTGGATTATCACTGACTGTCAGTCTCTCTCTTTGGTTTTATGCAGGAGTTTTTTTCAGCTATACCTAAAGATAAGAAGATTGGGGTCTTTTCTATGCAAAGCATGTGTCTTACCAGCAAGAATATACTACTGTCTAGGAATATATATCATGAAAGCCATGTTAATCTTTTTTTAACAAAAAGAACAAAGGAACCTGAAAACCTAATAAATGAATTCTTGCCTGCCTGGTCTCAGTACATTTCAATGTTAAAGATGAAAAAAGATAATAAGTGAGAGCAAGACTCTTTTAATGATCTATTCACAGTTAGCACTTCAGAGAGCAGGCTGAGCAAAAGGCACCAGATCATTGGATCACAGTTTTCTCCAATGGATCACAGTGCCCTGGATTTCTTTCACTTAAATAATAATAAACATAGTTAACAATCAATTGCAATATACATTAAAATACCAATTTCATTAAACTGTTGAACTCATTGGATAGATGCAGAATTAGGACCTTTCCAACTGATGGATTGTCATCAACTGCCTTCATTTCTATGCTCAAAATTTCCCTTTCTTAGTTGTTTTTCTCCCTTTGGCAACAATAAAATTTCATTTCCTTTACAAACTGAAAATGATGGGAAAAATGTACTAGAGAAAAAAAAAACCTCTCTGCACTGTCACAAATAGTAAGGGTCCCCTCGTACATATGTGCTAGTCATTCCTGACTCTAGGGACAGTGCTCATCTCCATTTTTAAGTCAAAGAGCCAGCGCTGTCCGAAGCGCTGTTACCTTCCCACCAAGGTGGTTCCTATTTTTCTACTTGCATTTTTACATGCTTTTGAACTGTTAGGTTGGTAGAAGCTGGGACAAGTAACAGGAGCTCACTCCATTAAGCAGTGCTAGGGATTCGAACCACCAAACTGCCGACCTTTCTGATTGACAAGCTCAGCATCTTAGCCACTGAGCCATCACATCACAAATAGTAGGTATGCTGATAAATACAGCAAAAAGACATGTTGAAGCATTCTTAGAAGAGTGATTAAGCCTTCCTTGGAGAAGAAGAAAGCTTTCAAGAAATTAGAAAATGGGTTTTTACTATTTCAGCAAAATAATATTAATAAAAATCCACACTCAGAATAAGGGGAAGGATCAGCTATAGGTGGAGTGCCACTTGTTTTGTGATAGACCCTCCCACTGTGTTTTGAACAGAAATTAGATAACACAATTTGGATAAAATTGAGGGACATCCTATTATTTATTGAAATGAATAATATTTATTCATTTGCCTATGCTGCTCTTTGATAGTTTGAGCTCGATGCTAAAGTCATCTGTGCTAACTTTGTGTCAAAAGTAAAGTGTAAAGCAATGCTTATCAGAAGTATTGCTACTGGCAAGACTATTATGTTTTCACAATTCTTGGTACCATTACATTAGCTCAGCTCAGTTAAATGTGGATTAGTTCATCCAGACATGATTTCTGCTATTTTGTGAGATACAATTTACAATCACGTTTCTTCTCTCACATTGGATATAGAACTATAAGTGTGGCAAGTTAAATGTGGAGCATCCATCATTCCCATTAATGGCTAGCAATGCTGGACAGATATATTGTGTAGTATGGCTTTAATTACTTTTTAAGGAGGCTACTGTATGTTTCATTGTTGCAGCGGATGAAATACAGAATTGTGTTGGAAAGCTGCACCAACTGATTAAAATTGCCCACAGCAACCTTTTTTTGCCAGTAGAAGAACTGGCATATATACAAAGTAATAATTTGGAAACATTATTTTGTATTTCTGCTTATTGCAAATTAGGTCTTTTCTTTTTTAATGTTTTGAAAGTTTGCAATGCTTTAAGATACCAGAGGCCCTATTAAATATATAATATATAAAATGTGTTCCCCTATTTTGTTATTTTTTCTATATTCTGCAATATTTCTGCAAACAATATCTTAATAAGCTTATGTCTCAAAAAGCAATTATTATTTCTCCAAATGGGTAGAAACTAAATGAGTAAAAACTAAAAATGAATCAAAAGCTTCAGCAAGATACTATAATGTCTATTTAGATTTTAGTCTCTTTGGGCTGAATCTAGATTTTAATATATTTAGAGCAAATCCATTGAGATCGATATGAGATTTAGGATTAACCATGACTAATTTGTTCATTGATTTCAGTGAGTCTACCCTTAGCGAGACTAAATTGGATTTGATTCATTAAGTTCAAAGAGACTTCTCCTTAAATAATTGCATTAAAAAATGAAATGAGTGTTAATGGAGCTTTGTAAACTTGCTAGACTCCATAAATTTTCAAATAATTCCAGAGTTGATGCTATGGTTATAGAGAGAACACCTAATCTAGTTTGGGACTTGATTTGACTCTACAAAAATAGCCTGAACCAGAATGGCTCATTGTTTGATTTACTACAATAAATAGATCAAAAGAGACTGAATTGGAGATGGTGTGTTACAAATTGGTTACACATAGCCCTGCTCAGACCAAGCATAATATGAAATATACATGGACAAACATTTTTATTGATACAATTTATGTGCCTGCCAGTCCATGTCATGGTAGTGATACTGTGGAGTGCCACTAATATAGAAAAATAAGACTACAAACAAAAATTAGCAGAATGCAGCACTAATGATGATCGGTATAACATAGCTATTTTTCAAATGTTTGGTGACTGTGCACTAGCTACTTAAAGAGAAAATTCCTGATTGAAATGAACTAATTAAAAGATGCAGTAAGTCATCTATATGTACAGTATATACAATAGTCAGTCGTACAAAAATTTATTTCAAGCAAACTTGAAACTCTCAGTGTGAAGATAAATTCAAATTAAAATAGTTGTAGGAAATAAGATAGTTGTAGGACATAATGGTTCAGTGGCTAAGACACTGAGCTTTTTGATCAGAAAGGTCAGCAGTTCAGCGGTTCAAATCCCTAGTGCCGCATAACAGAGTGAACGTCCATTACTTGTCCCAGCTTCTGCCAACCTAGAAGTTCAAAAGCATATAAAAATGCAAGTAGAAAAGTAAGAACTACCTTTGGTGGGAAGGTAAGAGTGTTCCATGTGCCTTCAGCATTTAATCATGCTGGCCACATGACCACGGAGACATCTTCGGACAGTGCTGGCTCTTCGGCTTTGAAACGGAGATTAGCACCACCCCCTAGAATTAGGAATGACTAGTACATATGTGCAAGGGGAACCTTTACATTTACTTTTTAGGAAATATTTATAGATTTCCAAAATTGTACCTCCCTCTCTGCAAATCCCAGCAAAGAATACTGAGATGTAAGTATACTTTTTTTTTTTTTTGCAGAGATCTCCACTTAATAGTGGAAATATTTGAATCAGTTCAGACTGTGACTCCCAAAATAATATTGTTTGGAGAAAGGAGAGCAATCATGTTGCATCATTGATATATTCATCCTGGACTGGAAAAGTCCCCGATAGAAACTCTTTCTTCACAATGGGCAACAAGGATTTTTTTCATTTTCAACTTCAGCAAGTAATAACCTATTTTATATGATAAAATAACACCCTTAAACAGAAAAGTCTTCCTACACTGTACTATATTTGAGATTGAAACATTAGACAATCTCAACATCTCAACTATAATTTCCAGCTATATTTATATCTAAGTGCAAAGAAATTAAAAAACATTTATAAAAAAAAGAAGTGATTAACCATAATCACTGTAAATTGGTCCTTAATATTCCTTCTGAAATCTTGTTATTAAGAGAATCTTCAGAGAGGAAGTCTTCATACCTGGAAAAAATGGCATAGTGATGGAACTCTGTCTTCTGTAATTGCTGCTATCCATCATTCTCCCCAACCCACTTTTCTGATGTTGACAAAATGCAACAAAACATTTAAATATATTATTTATCTTCAGAAGTTGAAGGAATTAAATGCAGCAAAAATTGTCAGTATAATTAGCAAATAACAGAACCCTATGGATTAAGCAGGATTTTCTAAATAAGTAACTATTGCTTGAGATCGGCATATGTGGCACTGATTGGGATAGATTGAAGGGGAGGAAGACACTGAAATATAATGTTATCATATTTTATTTATACACATATTACATTATTGTATTTTATTCCAATTTCATTTTAAATTGTATTTTATTCCAATTTCATTTTAAATTGTATTTTATTCCAATTTCATTTTAAATTGTATTTTATTTCAAAATGGAAGGACTGCAAGGAACATAAATCCTTCCATTTTCCAACATTCAGTCAGAACTGAAGAAGCTTCTTGTAGGAGTGAAACATCTTCAAGAAAAAAAACAAAGGAAGTCCAGTTGCCTCTTGAAAAAGCACTTTTGGATATATTAAAGATCTTGGGATTGATTTGTACATGCACACCCAGAATTTTTTTATGTCTAAGTGTCACCTAAACTGAATTTATTTCCTTTTGATCATTGCAGATGACCTCTTCAGAAATCCACTTGAAAGATAGCATTTACTATATAACATAAATCCTTCCCAAATGCAAATTTGGGAGATACGAATTGGGGAAAATTTATCTCTTTATTGTTATGTATCTACAATTATGTATTGGGGATATCTTAAGTATTTACTAGTTAATGCGGACCCAAGCTGGTTCTGTTTTACAATGGTGTATACAAAATATGATTTTGTTGTAGAATTACAATGATATCAAAATACACTGAGTGAGTTTCCATGAATTCATACATTGTCACAATAGTTTTTTTTCTGTGAAAAACAACCTTTTCCTGTATTAATATTCTTATTCTACATGAATTTTAAAAACTAGGGCAATCCATCTTTTACCATTTTTGAACCATTCTAACTTTAAAATACATTTCTCACTAAGCTGTGGCATGAAATTTGACTACTCACTTTGAGATGTTAACTGCAGATTTTTTTTCCCCTAGTACTAGTATCACTAATTTTGAAAAGCACCCAAAGACTTTTTCCTTGAAATTTGTTGAGGAGGCAAGGATCACAAGAACTATAATATTTCTTGTGCTTGGGGCATTATTCTCCAGTGAAGTTAGAGCTAGCAGACAGAGCTCACTAACTTCAAAGACAGTGAGTTGAACTTTACTCTTTATTTCTCATACTCTCAAATATGTCAGTTATATTGCAACAAATGAACCTGCAATAAAATAATAGAAAGAAGAGATGCATACCAGATTTGTCTATATCCTGACTCATGAATCTAATAAAGACATTTCAGTGGAATTCCAAGTCAGTGTAGAATTCTCTCCAAAAACAACCAGAATAGAAGATGGAACTTCATGAAAACTTGTTATTTTCCTTTCTGATATTAGGGTACTGTTTTTGCTTTATGTCAACAATTCAAGGTAAGCCGTGTCATGAAACAGTGCAAGGATTACCAAAGCACAATTTCAGTGTTGTAGGATACAGTGACAAAATCTTGAAAGCCTGCCGAACTTAATTTCTGCCTGTCTTCTTTCCAAATCCAATCAAGTTGGGCTTATCTTGAGTTGGTTTCTTACACTTTCTCCAGGACTGAGATATCTTTTATTTTCCCTTAACTGGTTCTGAATAGCTTTATCAAGGTTATTCTTGTATTTTTTTTACACTTTACACTGTATCTCTCTTGCCCTTTATATTATGACCTTTGGAACATAGAATGCAATTTTAATGAAATCATTGTGAATTAAGCAGCTGAGGTAATTTCCAGTACTTCATCACTGCATTGTACATGCAAATTCAATGCACATTTGTATCAAATTGCTGGATCAAGTTGTATTTTAATCTTATATATGACTAGAAATTTTGTTTCAGAACAAAAATACAAATATATAACAGTGAAAAATTTCAGATATAGAACTTGTGAGCTTGCCATTTCTGAAAGTTTTAAAGAAGCAGCCAAATGGCTACCTATCATGAGTCCCATTGGAATTTTGGAATGCATTTTAACATAAATGCCAGATAAGATTTTAATTTGCTTTTTAATGCTTAGTTCTAACAAATATTATTTTTAAGAATTAATTTCTGAGACTGCAACTATACTTAAAGAGAATTTTGGAAATGAAATTCAGTATTTATTTGTTTTCTTTGAGTTTTACTGTAAAAAACAAATGAAGAATCCATCTTTGTTCAGCTTACTGAACTTTTGAAAACATCTAAAGAAATGTAATAAATTTGGATAGATTGCCTTGTGCTGCAATGACTTGTATTTCTAGCATAACCTTACAATCAAAAAGAATTTCTGATAAGACCTTACATTTCTTAAACCACACATTGAAAGTTATGGAAAACCACTTATTAAAAAAGGTGTAGTAAACAGGTTTTCAACATAGAAGTTGTAGGAGTTGAATCTGACTGGAAAATAGATGCTGTGTCCATTCCCAGCATAATCATACATAAATATCAATAAACTTACAAAAGCACCAGATGACACTGCAGTTCTAACAAATATTTTGAGTTTTGAACAACATAGGATGGGACTCATTTTTCCAATATATCATTTGTCTCTTTTAAAATGATAGATTATTGCAAAGTAAACAAATACAGCATGCAGCAGCTTATTAGAGTTCTCTATAATGCTTTATTTTTGGTTTTAAAACAGGAATATTACAACCATGCCTTTATTCCTATCTGTGAAATGTTGAAGGATATAGAAATCTAGGCTAATAATTAACAGACTCTCGGCTCTTTCATCTGTGGCTTATATAAAACCAATTTCTATTCAATTATATTTGAATGAATTAAGAAAAAGTCACTGCAGTATAACAGCTCTTTGTTCACAGTATTTAATTGTCTGACCATCTAATCTAATCACTGACATCTCATCTTGCCACAGAATCCATGTCCTATTTGTTGTAGGGGAAAAGTTCAATTTCTCTTGTTTTAAATATTAATTGGGAAGCAAGTTTGGGACTGAATTTCCGGCTTGCAATTTCAGCAGATCATCAGACTCTGTTATTCATCTGTAGAGTCTGCACTATTAATCTATATAGGCTCTGCAGAGGGCTGCCTGGCTTCAGGATTGTGGGCCTTTAAGCAATGACAACACGAGACAAGACTCTTTCCAGCTTGGCTTATATATTTATTCATAAACTGTATTGTACCAATGACATTATTAACTCTTAACTGGAAGAATTTTCTGCTGCTTTGAAAGAAGCAATGGTGAGATCAATTATTCTAGACTAGGATCAGAGATGGTATTCAGCTGGTTCTGACCGGTTCTGGCAAACTGGTAGCGGAAATTTTGAGTAGTTCGGAGAAATGGCAAATACCACCTCTGTCTGGCCCTGCTCCTGATCTATTTACTACCTCCCAAGTTCCCGTGGATCGGCTGGGTCTTCTTTTGTTGCCCTGCACAGGAGAATGGATCTGGAAAGCAGGTTGGTGGGATGGGGAAGGAATGGGGATTTTGCAGTATCCTTCCCCTGGAGTGGGGTGGAAATGGAGTGGAATTTTGCAGTATCCTTCCCTTAGGAGTGGGGAGGGAATGGGAATTTTGCAGTATCCTTCCCCTGCCATGCCCACCAAGCCATGCCACACCTACCAAGCCATGCCCACAGAACCAGTATTAAAAATGTTTTAATCCCCACTGACTAGGATTCAGCATTGTCAGTTAAGCAGTGGAGAAAGTGGTAATGCTGCATCCCCATGACTTGTTTAAGAAAAGGGATTATTGAGATTACATGCAATATGCATTCATAACTGGATTTGGTTGCAGAATTATAATTCCTATTATTATGACAAATCTTCACCTCCAATGTCTCTCTATAAGGGAAGGGGAACCTGGGATTGTAATTCTTTCTCAACTTTTATTATTATACTACCTACTCAGAGTACGTGAAATATCAGGCTATTCATCAACTATATAAGAGGCCAGCAATATTTCTTGGGGACACTATTGCATATGATAGCACAATAAATAATTTGAAATCTCATAAGATAGCATCTCAGACATGCATTTAATATGTAGATTTATTGTTGCATACAAGGACATCATATAAACTCTGGATATGGTCACTGCTCAGATTGAATCACGGTTAACTAATGTCTTTAGGTTGATTTGAATTAGCCACGATATTTTGGATCCTAGAGTTTCTGAGACCTACTTTATTTATTCACTTTATTTATATTTTACTGTGCTATTTAAATTGAATTCTCAGGTAACTATAATTTTAAAGGTAACTATAATTTTAAATACATATTGTATATATTAAATATATATTTAAATATATATTTAAATATATACTGTATATACAGAGAAAAAATGGAAATAAATTTTAACATAAAGAATGCAAATAAATAAAATATGAATAATAAAATCATCATTGTTAAAAGCATGGCATAGGAGTGGGTACCCTAGTAATGTGTGAAGATGTGCCTCTAAGAATAGGGACACCAAATGCAGAAGAGACTGTCTTGCAGATTTTAAAATGTTTGGTGGCAAAAAATTAGGAGTCTAATAGCACCCTTTCTGATTGACAATTTTTTTAAAAAAGCAGAAGTTTTCATGAGCACTGCTCATTTTTCACAAGATAAGCAATCTCTCTGATGGTTAGGGTTTAAACAGCATGGGGTTCACATTTTTTTACCACTGATTCGCTGCGAATGCATGCCCCACTTCCAGGTGTGCACCCAGCCTTTCGGGCATTAGCTTTACTCAAACATGCACCTTCTATAAAAATGTGACTAAATAGGACAGCATAGAGCTGGGGGGGAGAGGGGACTGAATACCACCTCTGATTTAAACATTTAGATCTTTAAAGATTGAAACCAGCACTAACCCCTACTTTGAATTGAGCCACTAGTTCAAAAATTTTATTAATTTAACAAACCATAAAATACAAAAATATAAAGAAAAATGAAGGTAAAATAGGGGAGGAAAAGGGGAAGGGAGAAAAGTGCAGTGTGTGTGTATATGTGGGGGGAAAGCAATGACATCTGATTCCTTTTGGTGCAGTAGAATAAGATAATGACATGAACCTTCAGCTTTTTACTTTGATATACTAGTATATACTAGCCATTTCTAAAGAACCAAACCTATCTAATCAGCAAAACCCGAAATCAAAGTTTCATTTTTTTTTCATCTGAAGCACAAATTCCAAAGGCAGTTTCCAAGTGGAAACAAAATTGTGTTGTTTTCTTTAATCAAAGCAGCCAATTTAGTCATTTCTGCTAACTCCATCAACTTTTTTTCAGCTCTTTGTCTGTTGTGGGAATCAAAGTGTCCTTCCCTTTTTTGTGCATAAAATAATCTTGCTGCCATAGATAGCCTGCACTGGAGTAAAAATGGTTCGGCTTGCTACTCATTTCTTTTCCTTGAAACAGCCTTTTCGGCCTTTTCTCATCACTCATTTTCTTTTAGTGTTCTCTAGCAAACACATCAAATCCTGCAACAAACAGCTTTTTCTGTGAAATATGTCTCCCCAAAAGTGCAGATATAGAAGAACAGAGGCTGGCTCCTTGTCATTACCCACACCACAAATTCACACTCACCAGATGCCTGAGAAGGAAAACAAAAGTTATATATCCTCTGAAAATTTATTGGGTGATTGATTTTATTTGTGTTGCTACCTGTTTCATTCTCTCCTGGCAGAATAACACATGAAATTAAACACACTGCAAATTCTTATTGGAGCCAAAACATGTATGATAGCTTTAAAATACCTAGTTTTACCTTACATTAAATAACTTAAATATGCATAGTTAATTAAATATATTTCATCAATAGAATCATGTTATAGAATTGAGCAGGACTGTTGAGGTTATCATGTCCACTTCTCTGTTCAGTACAAAAATCAAATTAAAGATTTACCAGCAAACAGCTTTTCAGACACTGTCTGAGCACATCCAATAAACTGAAATCCAGCGGCACCCTCTATCACTGGTTCTGTTAGAATACTTTTATTGTTAGGAAGTGTTTCTTCTAACATTCAGTTGGAATCTGTCTTCCTGTAATTTAAATTTATTCATGCATGTCCTGTACCTTGGCCTCCTGTGTGACATTCTCTTTCAAGTATTTGAAAAAGGGCTCTCATATCCTTTCTCAGTCTTCTTTTTTTTCCCATCCATTCAATCATGTTTGACTCTCAGAAATTGCCTGGACAAAAACCTGTACTTTTCTTGGTAAAGGTTGTAAGTGGTAGTTTGCTATTGTATTTTTCCCAGGGCTGAGAAAAAGTGGCTAATCCAAGGTCACTGAGTTGCCTTTAGATCTAGAATCCTGTTTCCCAGTTTCTAGCATGATGCCTTAACCGCTACAGAAATCTGGCTTTACTTTTAATTTTCTTTAATTTCTCTATATTTTGTTTTTCTGATCATCCAGAACCTGCCTGTTCCAGTTTTCCAAATCCTTCAAGTGTGGTGCTCAGAACAAAACTTAACACTTTCAATAAAAGCAAGTGCATTTATTTTACTTTTGTTGTCCAAGCAATGAAATTGTAGAAATAATCCTACATTTATTATTTCAACATATTTTTCACAAGTACTATTCAGCTAGTGATGGCAAACCTATACAACACATGCTGGAAGTGGTACACAGAGCCATCTCTCCGGGCACGCCAGTCATTGCCCATTGTTCTTCCGGGTTCCAGTCAGAGCTGGGTTGCTGCTGGTTCAGCCCGGATCAGGCAAACCGGTAGTAGTGGCGGCAGGACGCTCTGCCATCCACCTGGATGCTTCTGTGCATGTGCAGAAACATTGCGTGCACAGCAGCGCATCTGAACAGGTAGTAAAATAATTGGCAATCCACCTCTGGTTCTGGTGTGCACTTGCGTGCCGGCCATCTGGTCTTCACACATGTGGGAGTGCTGGAAACTGGAAGAGCAGCTCCTTGGCGTACATGCAAGCACCGGGAAACTGAGCTTCCAGCTTCTGGCAAGTGCATAGTCTTCATGTGCACATGCGTGCCAGAAACCGGAAGACCAGATGACCAGTGTGCATGCGCACACGGAAACTGGAAACTCAGCTTCCCAGTGCGCACATACATGGTGTGGAACTGCTCTTCTGGTTTTCGGCGCTTCGGCATGTATATGCCGGTGAGCTGCTCTTCTGGTTTCTTCTACACGCATGCACATGCCGAAAAGTTTCACCAACACTGTCATATATATTTGTGTATTTATTTCCTACATGAAGAACTTTGCATTTGTTTTTATAAAATTTCTTTGTGTTACTTTCAAATGATATTTCTAATAAAAGAGTTTTGTTTATTTATGTCTTTGCAATATTTGTTACCTTACACAATTATGGAACCTGTAAATTTAATAAATGTTTTTTTTCTACTTATTCATTCAAGTCATTAATAACAATATAGATGAATAGCAAACCTGACTTTTCAGTTATTGAATTTATTACCTCTTTCCAATATGATTATGAATCACTGATGAGCACTTTCTGAATGTCTATTCACATTTTCTGCCATCTAGCCTACGTTTAGCTAGTTTAATAATCTGTATGTCATGAGATCCTTTGCTAAAGTCAGGATATATCAAAATCTCTTAAGGAAGTTACTCAATCAAGAAAGGAGCTTAGATTAGTTTGATGCAAACTGTTTTTGACAAATCCATGCTGGATACTATATCATTTATAGGAATTTCAATGGTAAAATCTTCTCAGTATCGATGTTAGATTATGTACTCTGTAGAAGACTGAAAAACTGATTTTTAAAATTTCACCTTTATTATTTTTATAAATATATCTTAAGGTGTAAAAAATGCCTCATATTTTCCTCTCTCCTATTTTCCCCTAAACAACAGCCCTCTAATGTAAGTTGGGTTGAAAGAGAATAATTGACTGAAAACCATCCAGTCTGAAGCTCTTAACCACTAGACAAATTTGGCTTTGGGTCACCATTTTTTAAAATAATTGACTGAAAACCATCCAGTCTGAAGCTCTTAACCACTAGACAAATTTGGCTTTGGGTCACCATTTTTTAAAATCGAAGCAACATTTAGTCTCCTTTAGCCATTATACATTTTGCTATTCTCTAGAATTTCCCCAAAACATAGAAAGATTCAGCCAGATTATAGATGAGTTATTGCAGGGGTTCTCAAAAATCTTATTCTCAGGATCCATTTCATTCTTTAAAATAATTAATGACTCCAAAAAGCTTCTCTTTTTGTGGGCTTTATCCATCAATATTGATCATATTAGAAATTTAAATTGAGAAATATTTATTTGACTTTGACACCCAGGGTTTCCTAGACCACAGTTTGAGAACCACGGTCTATACTATAGGAATGCTTCAACTCATTTAAAGGAAATTAAGTATATCAATATGCTTCCATAAAGCTTCAGTAATGTCTACTGATACATTTTTTAGTATAAGGTATGTTTATTTTTGAAAAAAGACTGAGCCAAAATTTCTAAGTAGTATTGTCTTTTCTTTGTTGTCCATTCATGTTCAGTTCCCTTCACTGAACAGTGATGTTGTGATTCTTTTCTCATTCTTTTATTCTGAACATATTTTTGAAAAAGACAATTTTTGACTTCATAAACCTCACAAATTTATATTTTTAAATTTATTTTTATTAGTTTCTGCTACATAAAAAGTATAAAATAAAAAACAGCACAGAAAGTGATTCCTACACACTCTCATGTACACACAATAATTTTACTGAAAACACTAGGAAGACATAATTTAAGTTACTCTCTTTAAAGGACTAAATAAAAACAATCCACAATCCAGTTAGAAATAGTTTGCTTTATCCAAAAGCAAAAAAAAAAAAATTCCACATTTATGCATTTTGACAACTTACATAATGGCATTATGCATACCAGCATATTGATTGGGGTGAATATTTTTGCAGTACAATTACTTTCCCTTCCCTAACCTATTGAGTAATATGATTTGCTTAAAGTCTTTAAAATAGTGGTAAGAGTGTGTGGGCATGGTGGTGAGATACAGAGAAGTCTGGCATCACTTCCATTTGAATTGTTACACACAAAAGGAAGTGGGTAGGACACCTGTTAGAATCACCTGTAGGGAAGAATATTCAATTTCTCTTTTTCATTTCTACCCCAGTATGCTTTTAAATCCACAAAAGCAAGCCAGCGAGTTTTTCCTTGGTCAACTGACAAGTATTTTGCAAAAACAGGTTGGCTTTAAACACAAGCAACCCATATCGTGATATCTAGAATTATCATGTCTGAGTGGCAAAAAAAACAAAACAAAAAAAAAGTACTAGGATGTGAACAAAAAGACATGGAAAGCCCAAATTCAGTGCTGCCAGCTATGGGTTGTCTGGAGTTTGACCAGATATAGTACCTTGCATCTGGTGATGAAAACTAATAGTAACCATCCAAGAATTAAATCACATATTGTAGATTGAAATAAGCAATCTTTAGCCAATAGACTATCAAGCCTAATATAAGATACTGGATTGTGTAGAACTGGACAGGTTTACATTGAAGATTAAACAGAAAGAAGATACAGAATATTATCAAACATGGAACTTACTCTACTGGTGGTTGGAAAATAAAGTGTGGAGATTAAGAATGTAATCTGTACTGCTAAGAAAATAAAATAACCCAGACAACATGATATTTATTAAGCACTAACAAAATGTAAACAATAGAAAATTAATGAAACTTTTTAAAAAAAAAGTTTGCTGAAGATATTTTCCTTCCTTTCTATTTGTCTGTCTGTTCCCTTCATCTGCAAGCATTAAAAGATACTTATAGTTGTTCCCATCTCTTTGCTAACCATGTGTTCTTCAATTAATGTTGGACTCAATGGGATTAAAGAACCAATCAATTTTCTAAATATGTCAGCCACAAAACATTTACCATCTGTCTGGGGAAATTGGTCGGATTTCATTTTGTTCCCAAGGTGAAGTTTCATTTAGACTTCCATAGTTCCACTTGAAAAATCATAGTTAAGCATTAAGGGTTGTGTTTAATTTGTATGAACCAGGAACATTTCAGATTTGTAATCCCTGTTGAGATCATTGCAGTTAGGGATTAAGAGGCGAAAGTGAGGCTCAAATGAGAAAGTGTTTTAAAAAGTAAACATAAACCCAAATTAAAACACAGAGTTCTGAAAAATAAGTATTTATTTCATCTAGGTATGATGCTACTTAGAGATTGTGGGGAAGTAAATTAGAAGACAAAGTTTAATGGACAAACTATCTCTAGTTTACAAATTGTGCACATTGGAGACATCATAAAAAGACAGGCAAGTTTTCTTTTTATAAATTACATTCTGTTCATTTAACAGTTGGACAGCAAGTAAAATTTGACAGACAAGGCTTTCCTAGAATAATAAAATAAATGCTTTGGATTCAGTTTATGGTCTCTCCTGTCAAGCAAGAGCTTTGCATAACATTTTTCAATATCAAGTTCTATGAAACAATCACATCTCATGCTTTTCTTTTCTTTTTACATATAGAGTTTGAATGTCGCTATGATGGATCATCTGGCTGGAAAATATTCATTCATTCCTGAAATTATTAGCTACTCTGAAGCAGCAGTGAAATACAATTAGACTAATTAAGTTAGTGGAGGCAATCCATCCGCCATACTGTCTTCAATTATTTACCCAGGTACAATGCAAGGTTTTTTTTCCATGAAGATCACCATAGCTGATGTGGTTCCAAATTTTTGAAAAGGGAAAAATGGATCCAGGAAACTACAGACCAATCAGCCTGACTTCAATATCTGGGAAAATCCTAGAAAAGTTAATCAAGATGTGGATTTGTGTGGATTTGGGAGCACCTAGAAATGAGCAAAACAATTTCTAGAAGCTAGCATGAGTTTGTTAAAAACAGATCATGCCAGACAAACCTACTGCCTTCTTTGAGAAAGTGACTAAATTAGTGGATTGGGGAAATGCTGTGGTCATAGTTTGCTTAGATTTCAGTAAAGTATTTGACAAAGTAGATCACAACGTACTTCTTGATAAGATAGAAAAATGTGGGATAGACAGCATCACCACCAAATGGATTTGCAACTGACTGACCAACCATACTCAGTGTGTAACTTTCAATGGAACTACATCTAAGTGGAAGGAAGCATACTTCAAGGTTCTGTTTTAGGCCTACTATTCTTCAACATCTTCATAAATGATTTAGACAAGGAGATAGAAGGGGAACTCATCAAATTTGCACATGATACAAGCTGGGGGAAATAACCAAAACTTTGAAAGATACAGAAGGATATTTATAGACTTGAATACTGGACCCTATCCAACAAATTACAATTAAGTTGTGAGAAAAATAATGTCTTCTACTTAGAGAAGAAAACAAATGCACAGATATAGAATAGGAGGTACCTGGCTGAACAGCAGGAATTGCAAGAGGGATTTAGGTAGGCCCGTATTTCCAGTACTTGAGGAGCTATCACAGAGCAGAGGGGTCAACCTATTCTCCAAAGCACCTGAGTGAAGGACAAGAAGTAACAGGTGAAATATCATTAAAGAGAGAGCCAATCAAGAACTAAGGAGAAATTTCCTGTCAAAAAAATGAATTAGTGAAGTGGCTTACCTCCATAAGCTGTGAGTGCTCTCCATCACTTGAGTTTACAAGAAGAAAATGGACAATTATTTGTTTGGAATAGGATCTCCTGTTGGAGATTATAAGACCTCCAAGGTCCTTTCCAACTCTGTTATTCTATCTTCTACGTTCTAGCTGCTTTCCTCTCCTCTCCTATCTCCTTTCCTCACTCCCCATTATCTTTCCTACTCTAAACATGACTGCAAATAAAACAGATTTAAGAGATATTCTGATTTAATTTATATTCTGATCATTTGCACAATAAATTATAATTTCCCATTTGCATTTTGGAATAGGTAACACTATTCAGGTGAATTTGTGAACTATATGTGAAAGTATAGCTATGGGGTTTTCAGGCGGGTGAGGTAAGGGGTTTCCTCTTTTGGTTATGAGCCTCCCAGAGTTTGGTACAAGATAGATGGCTAAACAAGTTTTAAATTAATAAATATATTGGTTTGCATCTAAAAAAAACATTTATTCTTGCTATTGAAAATCTTTGAAGATAAGTGAGTCTCACGAGATTCCACAGTTTACAAAACTGGCAAAATATAGGCTGGATTATACTGTTACATTCGATGGATACAGAGCTGGTTGACATATACTCAGCCAATAAATATCCATGGCTTTGGTGAAGCTGTAGGGAATTGTTAAATGCAATAGTACAATTCTCTACAGTTCTCTATGCAGTTCAGAACATTTATAAATTATTTCAGGGAAGGTGTAGCTAATAAAATGCCATAATTGAAACTCTTATTTTTTTTCTTTAAGTTTCCAGGTTAAAATTATTATTTTTCTTTGCCTACTAGCTAAATGTTAACTATAATCACATAGATGCATCTGGACATTCTAAGACAGTTGTGAAGTGGCATACATATTCCTTCTTGTGCAATGTTCACATTGCATCATATCATAATATGGCATGTATAATATATAGCATTTATTTATTTATTATACAGTAGCTACCAACTCCCACAGACTCGGGAAAGCTTATAAATGCAACTACAAAACAATAAAGGCAGTTAAAAACTTGCAACTCCATAGAGAGCACAAACTGATACAAACAGTAACAAATCAAACCAAACCTGAAGCTCCCACAAACATATCACCTCAATGCCTGAGACCAATGCCAAATCTCCAGTGCAGTTCATATCTCAGGAAGAATGCAATGTCAGAGGGCAGAAGCCATGACACAGGAGACCTGCTTTTTCTGTTCCATAAGATGCCATTTAATAGAAAGAAGCATCCCTACCGCTGCCAGAATGTAGCAGGTGAGCAGAGAAAAGATTGAGGGCAAAAAAAGAAGGTGATGATAGAGAACGAGATGGCTGGATGAAGTCATCGAAGCAGTAGGCAATGAGCTTAAATGGATTCCAGAGGATGGTAGAGGACAAGAAGGCTTGAAGGAACATTATCCATGGGGTCGTGATGAGTCAGACATCACTTCGCAACAACAACAACAGGTATCCAAGCCCTATTTCCATAGATATAAAAAACACAGTTGAAGAACATAGTATATAACCATGATGGTGACCCTATGGCACATGTGCCACAGGTGGCACATGGAGCCATTTGTCAGGGCACACAAGACATTGCCATGTCAGCTCCTGTGCGCATGTGCGCATTGGCCAACTGACTTCGGCTTTCATTTTCAGCCATTTTTCGCTTTCCAGAGGCTTCCCTGAAGGGGAGAGAGATTGGGCTGGTGGGGGGGGATGGTTTCCCCTGTTTGTGGTAGGAGTGAGAGAGAGCAGGAGAGCAGCACCTCTCAACAAATCGCCGAGCATGCCAGCTAGCTGAAGAGACTCTCTCTCTTGCCACACACACCGCGATTTGAGAAGGGGAAAAAAGGGAGACTTTCTTTCCCCTCAAGTCCATGGAGGGAGATTTTAGGAACGCTCCATTTCCTTTAGAATGAAAATGGCCAGTGGGGTGCCTCATCCCAGCACTGCTCCCATGGCAAATAGGGGAAACACCCCCCGCCAGCCCAATCTCTCTTTCATTCCCCCGAAGAACCCATTTCCCCATGGCACACCCTTTCTGTGCCAGTGGAAGGTGCTGGGTATCAGGGGCATTGCACCCCCAACCACCCACCGGCCACCAGGGAGACTACCAGCACTGCCAGGTGCCTCCTGGTGCAGGTGATCCGCACTTGGCTGGGCAAGATGGGTGAGTCATGAGGCTTCAGGCCAGGCCCATGAGCATGGCTGCCCCACCAAGAGTAGCGGTTGCCTCTGTTGCCTCTGAAGGGACTGGCAGGTGCTGCGGGTGCAAGTGGAAGATGCTGGAAGCCTCCGGGGGACGGGGGAAAGCCATTTTCACCCTCCACAGACTCCTAGAAAGCCCCTGGAGCCTAGAGAGGGTGGAAAATGGGACTATCACACACCAAAAGTAGAGGGTGGGGGTTGCATGCACATGCGCATGGTGTCACGCGCATAGGATTATGGGTGTGGCACGCCCACCCATGACCCCCTATGCTCCACCTGCTTTTGGCCCGGGATGCCAAAAAAGTTGACCATCACTGGTATATAACCTTTAGTGAATTTCTGAAAAGTCTCAAGAAAAGCCTTGTATAAACGGATAAACACTTATATTCTTCAAGTAAGTCAAAACAGCCTGTTTGTGAATTAATGGACTTGTACTAATAAAATTATATTTTGGTTTCTATTGTTATTGTTTCTATTGTTATCCACTCTGAGTGTTTGGGGACCAAAAAAATATTCCAGCTGATTACAATGCACTGAGTTTTTTTCATCCAATGGCATCCTGCTAAGAGTAAAGGTGCAGTTTCCACCTCAATCTGCAGCCCGAAAAGTTCCAGGAAACTGCCAGGGACAAATAGGGAGGTAGGGAAATACACGGGAAAGGAGAAGATATGAAAGTCTTATTGAATAAGTAGAATACTAATTGTAGAACATTAGATTTAAGCCACTCTTTCCTCAGGCTACCTGGATATCTGTAATGTGTCTATGTGAACTAAAAAGATTAAAAAAGGGAGGAAAAAGAATTTACTTTGCCAATTTCACATCTTCATGAAAACCACTTTGGTGATCTTCTGAGCTTAGCAAGCAGTCTCTCTTATGTGGGATTTATGTTATACATGATTAGATCTGAAACGGATAGGAAGCTTTATTAGGGAGCACTAGTGTGGCATTAAAAAAGGAAATTGATGGAGACAACTTGTTGGATGACAAACCAGGCGTTCCTAATTTACAGAAAAACTGAGAGACCATTACTCAGTTATACCCACTCTGACTGTTTGTGTCTCCCTGTGCCAAATTACTCTTTATTTATGGGAACAAGAAGAATTTATGATTCAAAAATGAGAGCTTGTCTAGATTATGTGTATAAATAAGAAAGCAAATATCTTTCTGTTATCTGTCAAGGCTTCCTTTATGAGAAGATCAATGGGCAAATGAAGCTGTAGTCTAGGGATGCAGAATGTATTAGCTTTTTATTTGGAGCTTCCATAGAACACACATTTCAAAACTTTATTGGTATAGTATTGAAAGCCCATGCGAGGGATGTGCAAACAGACTGAAGAGCCATTATTGCATGGAACTCCATTATTACATTGCATGGATTTCCAATGAACATGTTTACCTAAAAACTCCCAAAATTATCCCCTGGGAAAATGTATATCCAATATCAGCAAATATTGGATATAAAAATTCTCAAAAGCCTGAAAGCCTTGCTGGATAGTTGATATTCAGCTGTGCTTGATTTCAATATCTTAGCATTTCTCATGTTGTTACCTGACAGCATTTGATCCTTCTCATGCAGGGAAATTTAGTATTAGACATTCCTGTTTGAAGTTGGAAAGAGTTGAAGGGATGACAGAATTTGATTTGATGACAGGAGCAAGCCATGGCTCCATTTTGTTAGAGATTTAACTCTTATGGTCTGCCAAGACATGGATCAAAGAAGCTGTGGCATTTGGGAATACGTGTCAGGTTCTAAAGAGTCCAAGTATTCTAGATGCCACTGTAACTACATGGTACACTAGAAGCTCTCCTAAATGTCAAATAGCTTTGTATTTCCAAATTCGAGAGACAGAGAGACAGAAACAGAGAGAAGTGGAGGGGGGAAGACCTTAAAATGCTAGTGCACTAATGGAAGTTATGACATTCTCTTTCACTGTGGTAACAAACATAGAAAGCTGTTTTGTACTCCACCACATATTATTTATCCATTTTGGTTTACTTCTGTTTCCTGCAAACAGCAGCAATAATCCACTTTCTCAGCCTGATCCTTTTAATAAAAAATTCTGGGGAGTGCTTTGGGAACATCTTTCACACATGGCATAAGCTTTACCAGTCAGTATCCATTTCTCCTCTAATATTATTTGATAGCACTCATCTGTTTGAAAAGATGTAAGTGGGCACTCTCGGGGTGTGGTGTGTGCTCAAAACATTTAGCTTGTGGTCATTCCATATAGAAATGAACAAGATTTTTAGACCCAAGTCCATCCTCTAATCACCTTTCTTACACTAAGAAACATAATATTTCCCTCCTGAAGAACAGCTCTCTTTTCTATTACCATTACATATAGTATTTTTTTTTAAAGGGACGCCTGCAGTGGCTCAGTGGATAAGATGCTGAACTTGTCAATCAAAAAGGTTAGCAGATCGGTGGTTCAAATCCCTAGTATCACTTAACGGAGTGAGCTCCCATTACTTGTCTCAGCTTCTGCCAACCTAGCAGTTTGAAAACACATAAAAATGCTAGTAGAAAAATAGGAACCACATTTGCTGGGAGGGTAACAGTGTTCTGTGCACTTTCAGCATTTTGTCATGCCAGCTACATGACTATAGAGATGTCTTCGGACAGCGCTGGCTCTTCAGCTTTGAAACGGAGATGAGCACTGCCTGCCAGTGTCAGGAATGACTAGCATATATGTGTGAGGGGAACTTTTATCTTTTATAGTAATTTTATTATGGTAATTACCTGTTCATTTGCTTGTTATCATTTATTCTACTTTCAGTTATATTTCCTCTGTACCAATTCATTTGCTTCTTTCCCTATGTATCAGCACAACAATAGGCTTAAATTAAGATAATGGCAGCCAATCCCATTTTTTTCAGAAAGAAATCCTATTTCCCAAGGTTGCCACTCCTAAAGTAATCAATTGGCAATGGTGGTGAGTGCACCACTTGTGGAAGAATTGGCAGTGGTGAAGTTGGAAGATGGAAATGGCATTTGAATAAAAGCTGCACAGAGTAGTTTACCTCTCTGGACTTGAATTATGGGTTCTTCTCAGTGGACTAGTTGTCAATGGACTCAGTTTCCTCAGGTGGGTCCCATAGGATGCTTGCCACAGAATGTAAAGAGTCCATGGAGGATGTTTCGGTCTATGCAATGGTATGGGACTTTTCGAGAGAGCAGTCTTCTTATAATAGATTCCAGTGATGTGCGGTGAGGTTTATGGCTGGTGAGGCAAAAAGAAAGACATAGCATGCTCCCTGGTGCTTGAAAGTGGGCAAAAGACGCCCTGCCTCTATGTCAGACATAGAGCCGGGGAGCGTGCTATGTCGGACATAGCGGCAGGGTGTCTCTTGCCCGCTTTCAAGAAAGCTTTCTTGAAAGTGGGCAAAAGACGCCCTGCCACTATGTCTGACATAGAGGCATCCCGCCTCTATGGTGGACACAGTGCCAGGGTGTCCAAAAGCCCTGCCACTATGTCCAAAAGCCCTGCTGCTATGTCCGACATAAAAAAAGTGCCAGCCCACCAGCAGAGGCGAGAATTGTAATTACTTACAAATTACATTAATTTTGAATTTGTCCCCCTCCCTCCGACCCACATACCTTTTCCAGCTGTGTCACAGAGGATTTCAACTCTGCTCTTGTCTGCCATGATGAAAATGTAAAAATATAAAAGGAAAAAGGCAAGAGCTGCTGAGGTCAGGCTGGGTTAGCTGCTGCCAGAGTCTCCAATGGATGACTCTGCTTAACTGTTTAAAAAAGCCTCTAAAAATGCCCTCTACAGGAGGAGGTGAGAGAACCACGTGCCTCATCTACATAAGGAATTTTTCAGCTTTTAACCCTTGCTTAACTCTGCTCGATCATAAAGATAGACTAAATAAGGCACATGGTTTTCCCGCCTCCTGCTGTAGAGGGCACTTTTTTAGAGACTTTTTTAAACAGTTAAGCAATAAGCAGAGTGATCCACTGTGACTCTGGCAGCAACTACCTCAGCCTTTTTCCTTATACATTTTTTTGCTTTTCATGATGACAGTGGTGAGGCCCTGCCTCCCCTGACTGCACGTCACTGATAGATTCTTTTATTATATCCTACCTACAACAATAAAGCAGGATTTCTTTTTAACAATTGTCTCCCCAATGAGATAGCTCAAAAAGCCCACTTTGATCTTGAAAGTGTGTCCTATTTTCTCTCTGCCACTTCTACCACCAAATAATCCAGTTGGGATTATTTCATGTTTCTTTCTCACACTTTTGCTTTCCAAGGACTGAGTTATTATTTTTCCTCTTTTCCTTAAACTGGATTACCTTGAGATTTCTTTTTAGAGAAGAAAAGATAGGCGTGGAGAAGACACTATTCTTCCCAAGCACAATAAGTCTCCATGGAGAATCAGAAGAACCAACAAGAAGTATAGAGAACACAAGAAACAAGCCTGGAAAACTGGGCAACAGAAAACATAATCTTTCCCTATCGTATGCTGCATATGATATTGAGTATAAACTTGCCTTCCTACTAGAGGAACAACATCTAACGTTCCAAGCTGCCCAAAACCTTCTTCATTAAGAGGTATGTCTTCACTATGCCTTCAAGTATGGCTTGATAGCATTGTTCCTGTGGAGTAAGAGGAAAGTGGTAGCTAGTTATCAGTCCTGATTTGCTTACATATTTTAGAAGCATTAAATTTAGGGAGGCTCTGATGGAAGAAATCTAAGGGAATTTAGTCACAACCATTCTGATATTGCTTCACAGGGATCAAGCTTCATTCCTCCAATAATTGCATTCCATGAAACATTAATAGGAAGAGCTGTGGGTTTAGTTCTCTTTTTTAAATGGAACCAAAGCACAATGTGATTAGTATAATGTCAGAACTGTTCAAGGATAATGTACTTCTAGTCTTCCAACCTGCTACTCCCAAGAGGAACTGAATTTCACCTCCTCTAATTCTTTCCTAGAATGTCAAATTAACCAAACCAATAGTTGAGGAAGAGTATACTATGATCTTTCGGCTGATTGACAGTTGACAGTCACCATGGGCAGGAACCACAAAACAGAGATGTTCAAACAGCACAATTCTGCATCACATTGATGCTATATCTGGATACATTGACATTTCAAGATATTTTTCTTTACCAAAACAAAGAGGTATTGTGTATTATATTTGCTGATAGTCTTTTGAAGAGATTTGAAAGAACCCATTAAGTGGCAAATTAGATTGACTGATTGTTGTCACCATGGAGGTGAGGGTTTAATGCTTTTTATTCTTTTATATTGGGGTTTTATTTTTGTAAGCCATCCAGAGTCACTGCGAGTTAAACAGCCATATACATTTTCATAAATAAATACATATTGAAATCGTGATAAATGTTTGCATATGTCTACAATATTAATTCAAAGCCAATCAATTTAGAATATCAGATTCCACCAGGACAATTCTACTTATTAATAACTATTTGTCAGAAATGGAACAAAGACACAGATACGCACACAAAAGACTAGGCAAATAGAAAACATTTATTTGCTGTTAATTATTTTGTTGTACTTTTAATCAGCCCAACAAGAAATCTTCTTTGGGTAGCTAATCTACAAAGAATAAAAATACAATAGCATCTATAATGCAAACTACAATAAATTACAGTTTAATTTATGGCTTATCCTGAAGGGATGTAGAATATGACCAGTGGAAGATAAATTACTTTTTTTACTTTTCATGTGGCTTCACAGACAAATGTAAATCACAATCAAATACCATAAAAGATGGGGAAAAGTTTACAGGTCACTCCTTAAAAAGTAGAAAATTAAATTTTATTTCAATTTATTTGAACTGGGTCATCAAAGAATGGCACATTACACTCCAGGATGCTGATACAAATTGCTCACAAAATAAAAACATTTAAATAGTTCAATCTGTATGCCTACAGGAAACAAATGCAAAGGTAAAATAAGGGTTAACTATTCTTTTGATTCCATTAATGCTGCTGTCAGATAGTATTGCACAGATAGAATATCCAAAGCAGTTTCTAGGGAAGAAAAGTGTAAAGAACTACTGTAGCTTCTTATCCACATTTGAAAGTTTCTTCAGTACATCTGGTTGACCGCTGTGTGACAAGGACTATGTCAGAACTGCCACCTCATGCCTGCACTCTGCCATCATTTTGGTACCGGCCTGCCCCCCCCCTGGAGAGGGGGGGGAGTGAAAGGGAGGGGGAGCAGGAAAGTGCAAGAGGGAAGTGAAAGTGAAGAAACCGAAGGTGTCTGCCCTAGACAGTGTTTCAAGGTTATTCCATGATGGGAAGAATGCAGGTGCAAGCCAGCCTACAATCAAAGTGGCCATTTCCAAAACATTTTTTTTTGCAATTGATTGGACAGTGGGGGACTGCAGAGGTGGTATTCAGCCCTCCTTACCAGTTCTGGAGAACCGGTAGTGGAAATTTTGAGAACTGGTAAATACCATCTCTGACTGGCCCTTCCCCCATCTATTTTCTGCCTCTTGAGTCCCAGCTGATCAGGAGGAAATGGGGATTTTGCAATAATCTTCCCCTGGAGTGGAGATTTTACAGCATCCTTCCCCTGCCATGCTCACCAAGCCATGCCCACCAGGCCATGTCCACACAACCAGTAGTAAACAATTCTGAATCCCACCATTGTGGGACTAGCAATGGAAAGTGCTTAAGTAGGGGGAAATTTTCACTTGGGGTTTTGGCATGCAAATTTCAGTTCTGTCTTTGTACTACTGTATTTAACTTGGCTTCTAGTAAACCATATCTTTCTCAATCCGATGCTGTTAATGATAATTTTTACCTAAAAGTTTAAGTTGAGGCAGGTCTGACAGAATGCAAGATGGCCTATTGGCCTGATATAGCAAGTCTCTTATGTTATATTTTCAATGTCACTGCTAAACTTTGAAAAATATAGAGCAAACAGGAGATTAATGGTTTATAATACTGTGAGAAAAACTACCTGATAACAAAATATCTGACATGCCCTAACTGCAAAAAACAAGAGTTTCATGTTGTAGAATTCCAGAAAAGTAAACAGACAAATAAATGTCCATGTATTTTTCACATTATTTGATTGCCTATCAGAAGATTTCAGACTTCCTATTTAATATATCTACTCTAATGTTTATGTGTGCATTGTGTATAATCAGATGTCAAAGAAAGCAATGGGAATATGCTATATGGTTCCTTGTGACATAGAAAACAAAAATCTGTCCTCTTTTGAGGTATAGGAATGATGAGGAAGAAAAATGAATTTATGCTTTGGAAGTAAGACTTAGCAATTGAACTATACAACTTACTTTACAATGGGAGCTCAGAATACAATCCAATAATTCAAGCTGTGCTTGTTGTGTATTAAATAATCAACTAGATGTTCAAAGAAAATTAGAAAGATCTTCAAATAGAAATAGAATGATTTGGGCAAAAGTAAGCAGAGATAATACCAATAGTTATATTGGCGCCTTGGGTGCAATCCCAAAACATCTGAAGCACCACTAGAAAACCACTGGCTATAACAAATTGGCATCAATTTTTAAAAGGCAGCTTTGCTTAGAACAACTTGTATCTTTTGATCATAACTTTGATATGATTCAAAAGGAATAACTGCTTGTCCCAGATGGTTGGATAAAAATGCCAAATCCAGTCTAAACATCTGGATGACTGGGTGACTAGACATAATAATCCTTCAATTAGGTACACATCTGAGCTTTATTATTTGTCTTACACAAATAACTACCATATATACAAACAGTACCATATGGATAAAGAAATGATTTTAAGCAACACTAAGCTATTGAACTCAATGGGATGATTCTTTCTATGCCCCGAGAAGCTAGCTCAGATTTATTGCTATCTTTTTCTCTTCCTCTCCCCCTGCCATATACACAGGTGATAAATTCCATTTCAGGTGCAATACATTTTAAAAACACAGTGAAAAATTAAACAAACCAACTATTAAACTGCTCTTTAGACAATAATGTTCATTGCAAAATTTGTTTTAGCAAAAACTCTTGTGCAGACAGTTTTCTTGCTGCTTGCCTTCTCCTCCAGGGTCAGGACTGCAAGCCTCTTTTTCTCCTCTCATTTCTCCAAATGTTGCTCATACTCCAAATTTCCTCACCGATGAAACTGCCAGCCTCCATCTTCTCTATGCCAAGAGTCCCAATGGTTTCCGGAATCCTTTGCAATTCACAAGCTCCCTTCTCCTCTTGTTAGAATCAGGGACAGGAATCCCAACTGAGGAATGTGCTCAGGAGAGAAAAGGCATGGTTTTTCCCTTTTATCTCTCACTTACTGGTAAGTAGTCTCTCTCCCAAGAGGATTTTCACTTGGCTGTTTTGTAATTGAGTCAGATTGATATAGTGGTTAAGCTAGAAACTGAAAGATTGTGAATTCTAGTCCCACCTTGGGCACAAAGCTAGCTGTGTAACCTTGAGCCAGTCATTCTCTGTCAGCCCTAAAAAGCATGCAATGGCAATCCACTCTCAAAATCTTACCAAAAAGGGATTTGTCCTAAGCAGGCTGAAAGAGTCTAGGATGGACTAAAAAGCATGAAAAAATGTTCCTAATTATTTACCTGCCTCTTATCCTCCCTCCCTAGCCATACCCAACATAAAGGAATTTCATATAATTCTGGCTATTCTCTTCCCTTTTCCAATCCTAGTTTTTCCTCTTCATTTTGATTCTGGCCACATCTAGATCAGAGGGGCTGGTGAAATTTCAGTCCTATGCAGCAGGAGGTTTAACAGCAAGGGCAACCCAGCTCTACAATTTAATTTAACCACAATCAACAGCATCACAGAAAGGCAAGGAGCACCCTTGCAAACCATAACCCAATATGTAATACTGTTTCTTTTGAAGAATAAGCAAACAAAATATTTTATAAAGTGACATATGCAGACAATTTGCCATGGGTTCATGTTTGTGCTCAGTTAAATGTTACATTCTCTACTTTTTAACCTATGGGGAGGAAATGAGAAGAAAACATAACTTTGTTCATTGCACCTATTTATGTTAGTTTTCTGAAACCCAAACTGAGCTACTGTTAACTTTTATGTGGACTTTTGTTTCATAGCAGCAATTACTAAGGACCAGCAGGGAAGCACGATGTTGCTTTGATTAATCCTTCAAAGATATGCTTTCTAAAGATAGCTAAACCAGGATCTATGTAGTGTATTTTTTCAATATACTATATTAACAGTTGATTTATAATAGTTCACTTAGTGACCTTTCAAAGTTACAATGGCACTGAAAAAAGTGACTTCTGATCATTTTCACACTTATGACCATTGCAGCATCCCCATGTTCACGTGATTTATATTCAGATGCTTGACAACTGATTCATATTTATGATGGTTGCAACTTTCTGACAAGCAAAATCAATGGGAAAACCAGATTCCCTTAACAACTAATTACTAATTTAACAACTACAGTGATTCGCTTAACAAATGTGGCCAAAGGAATCCTAGAATGGGACAAACTCGCTTAGCAAATGTTTCACTTAGCAACATAAATTTTGGGCTCAATTGTGCTCGTAACTAGAGGACTATTCACCATATGAATAATCAGTGTGATCTAGGCCAGTGTTTATCTACCTCAGCAATGTTAAGATGCAGGAACTTCAACTCTCAGAATTCTCCAATCAGTCAGGCTGGATGGAGAATTCTGGGAGTTGAAATCCAACACAAATTAAAAGTTTGCTGGGGTTAAGAAACACTCATCTAGACAGATGTTTCCAGGAAGAGAGTATTCATTGAAATTACTGAGGAGTGATCCCATCTCCTGCGATCTTCTGTTCTACCTATGATTCCCTAGCATGCTTTGTGTTAAAAGAGAAATATATCCACATTCTAAGGAATATTTATCAGGGGTCAGAACTGCCAATTTGGACTGGTTCGCCTGAACTGGTAGTAAAAAAAAAATATGAAACCGGTTTGGGCAAGCCAGTTTTTCTGATGATCAGCTGTGACACACTATTTACATTATCTAGAAAGCAGGATTTCCTACTTTCTAGCTGATCTAAATTGTGTGGCACAGTGGATTCCCCCGCCACACACACACACTATTCTATTTACCTTTCAAGCATGCTCAGTAGCAGGCTGAATGCCCACCCACCAATACATCCATTTTTTATGCTTTGTGCATGTGCGGGCAAACCGGTAGCAAAGGTAAGTGGATTTCACCCTTGATATATCCACATTCCATGGAATAGTTGCATGTTCTACTTGTTATAGCAGTTAGACTTATATACCGCTTCATAGGGCTTTCAGCCCTCTCTAAGCAGTTTACAGAGTCAGCATATTGCCCCCAACAACAATCTGGGTCCTCATTTTACCCACCTCGGAAGGATGGAAGGCTGAGTCAACCCTGAGCCAGTGAGATTTGAACAGCTGAACTGCAGGACTGCAGTCAGCTGAAGTAGCCTGCAGTGCTGCATTTAACTACTGCGCCACCTCGGCTCTCTATGACCTTCCCCATTTATTAATTTTACCTTCCCCATTTATTAATTGATGATCAGACACTGCAAGACATTTCTTCTATGTAACCTAATTAGCCAGGAATTTTTCTAGCCAATGGTCCCATCCAGCTTCTCAAAATGTTTTGATTGTAACTTCAGCAATGATGTCTCTTTCAGTTAAATTGAATCCTATTTTGCTTTAAAGTTATAGCATGAGGGAACAGAATGTATAAACCCCTCAGAAGTGACAATAAAATATGAGGTATCAGGTAAATCCAGGAAGAACTGGAATAATACATTAAAGGACACATTGGTCAAGGAACCTTCAAAAGAAGCAGTAATAAGCCAGAATAATAGCCAACCACAATAAATTTTGAACTATTACCACTTTAATTTTATATTGTCATCAGAATAATTCACATTTTAGGTTAAATGACATTCTATAAAAAGTACAAGGCATTTGATTTAAAACAACTTGTTTGGACTTCTACTTATTAAAGGAATGAAATCTATATAGCATTAAGTCATTTTTGAAGGGTTTTTTTTTTTTGAAAACAAGTTGGAAATAATCATACACACATATACATTTACAAATATCCACAATGTTTTAGATAGGCAGGTATATTAAGTTTTAATCTGAAGTTTTCAGAAATGTAGTCTCCTATTGTCAGTGGTAACTATGGTTATAATATGACATATATTATACTAGCACTAAATAACCACAATACTCTATTTTTAATGCGTACAGTGATAAGTTTTTATTTTTTATCTGAATATTATGCCTGCCACACTTTGGTTTGCCAGCAACTATAAGTCAAAGTGTTGCTATGTGTATTGAAGTGTCACAACCATGAATTACTCCATTAAAGACTTATGTTTACCTGTTAAATAAATTGGTGGCTGACTTAGTTTTGATGGGCAGCGTCTTCCCTTTTTCATAAAGAGTATTAGAATTAGAATTATTTATTTGTCAGTGCACAGCATATGCACAATGAGATTGGTTGAGCTCCCTCAGTGCATCTCCCTCCCCAACACAATACAACTCACAGTAAAGACAAAAAATCCCTAACCCAATAAATCATATAAACAAACACCCAGGCCTAATGCACCAGTATGTACATGTATCAGCCCATGGATAAAAACTGTTCTTCAGCCTGTTTGCGTGTCTTCCTATGATTCTATATCTCCTTCCTGATGGTAGGAGGGTAAACAAGTGCCATCCAGGGTGTGAGTCGTGAGTTGTATGAATTCAGCACATATACTTGCAACAACAAAGAAAGTAAAACATTTGCATTTGTTCTTTACTCTTGTAAGTTTAACTTACACACAGTTCAGAACTAAAATAAATTGAATATATTTGGGGAAGCTGTGTATAAAATGCATTATGCCCAGTGTGTGTGTGTGTGTGTGTGTGTGTGTGTGTGTGTGTGTATACTGGGCAGTCATTGGAACATGTACACAAAGTTATGTGCAACTGTTTATACAGGCCTTAAAAAAGAACTGAAATTTAAATGACATATACACATTTTGGATTGGAAAAAATGAGAAATCAGTTGAAATTGAACTTTTCTTAAATTTAAAATGCATAGAAAATTTAAACATATTTTGGAAATGATTAAACTTGAATACGATCTATTTTGGCCACTGAAAGGAAACTTACCCATTTTCAGTTCTCATGGAAAATTGGTGATGAAACACTGAAAAGGAGATAAAAGCCCTTTTAAAATAATAAAACCAATAAATGCAAATTTAAGAGTACATTTACCAGAGAACTGTATTGGTAACTTAGTTCACTAATGACTCTTTTTCTGCTGCTCCTTGACACAATCGCACAGCCCAATGTTGCCGCCATTGCTTTTTCTTCTGTCTGGGTTTCTAGACTAGATAATGATGAACACCTAATTGCCTGAATTATAGGATTGGAGAATAGAGTTGGCTAGAGTTGAAATGATCAGGGTCTCCTGAAATTTATTGGAAATAATCTGAAGTTGTTAGGTAGTTTGGAGAGGAAATTACAAGGAAATGATCTATGCCATTTGTGAAGCTTTATTGTGCGAATAACAAAAATGATGGTTGCTTCTAGTTCCACTTATACATTTTCACAAATAGTAATGACTGTATGGTTTTCTCTGTGAAGATGTACAATCTATATGGTACTAAAATTCTCATTATCCTGCTTCAGGCTTCAGACTTACACACACATGGTTTGAGAGATTATCAGTTTTATTTCCAGGCAACAGAGGTACCTGTAGCAAGAATGTCAAACAAAGCAAAGTCTTGCCTGTGAAGTGTATTTTCAAAGAGGAGCGTGCAAAAGAATTGTCCAAAGATGGCACAAGGTCAAGAGCTGGGTCAAGGGCATCATCCAGATCAAGGAAGTGGGGTTCAAGAGTGAAATTCATACACAGGGATCCCACAAGAGCTAAGCAATTTTTTTCCAGCGAAGAGAACAGAGCTAACCAAGTCTCTTATACAGGCTTCAGCCAACTACTACTAATAAGAAGGTTTACTCTGTTGCTTGACAAAATTTCCTCCTTTTTACCAGGCTGATGCAGGGACTTGTCTTACATTATCCTCCTCTGACAGATCCAGCTACTCTGGTGGCATTTGTGATTGATCATTTCAAGTGATATCTGGCTTTGTCCTTCCTGAAGCTGACCTTCCACAGGCTCAGCTGGAACAGCTTCTTTAGCTTCAAATGCAGAATCTGAGCCCAAACTTTGGGCCATGGTGCTCATTCCCATAACTTTTCACTGGGTAAAATGGTACATCATGGAGCAAATCTTTTTGAGGTAAAGGTACCTCAAATGGACTAACTTATAGAATGTGTCCAAATTCTTGGGCCCTTGACACACATAGAACTGAAATTTGGCAAATTTTATAAGAAACATTTTGACCTAAAAATGAGCACAAAACAATTTATGACCTAACACAAAATGTCATAAAACATTTTCTGTGCTGATATTTGTGCTATACAGTTCAACGTGGACTTTTTTCAAGGGAGCTATGACTCTGAATGTATCCCAGTTTTTCCAGGAAAGGCAGTTTTATTAAAAGCTCTGTCATTGTTAAAGGGATTAAGGAATCCAGTAAGGAGATATATCTCTGATAGGATGATCCAGTGTATTACGGGTAGTCTAGTATACCATCAAATTTCATCCACACTCTTATGTCTACTAACCATTTGTCTTGATTCTAAAAACATCAATGCAATATTGCTTTTTCTATTTTTAGCCGTCAGTCTCACTAAGGTTATATTAACTTCGATTCTTTATTTTTTTCTATGACAGAATAACTTTTCTTCTTAAAAATGTTTAGTATTCTACAGACTTTTCCTGTTTTAATGCTGAATTGTTATATAGTAATACCAAACTTGTTATTGCTTTTAAAAGCTTGCTACTGCTGCTTAACTTTACACCTTGTCAATATGATTTGCACTACTGACTCATTATTCATAATTCCAGAATTCATAATTACATGCTTCAGTATACAAATATTAGTCCAGCTCATAATGTTCAGCTGTATTAAAAATCAAGTGTCATTCTCACTGAACATTCTCTTCTTGCATGTGTTATTAGTTAAGATGCTGACCACACATAGTCAGCATTAAAAGAGCAGGTGGCCAATGTCAGCAACTTTATAGATGTATGCACAAGAAGTCATTTAATGTCAAGCTCTTTCTGTTCATTAACTTTACATTGATTACTATGGTGCTCCATAAAGTATAACACAATCATCTTAATACACACACACACACACACACACACACACACACACACACAGAGTTAGACATTGTTGTTGTTGTTGTTAGTCACGAAGTTGTCGCGACCCCATGGACAATGTTCCTCCAGGACTTTCTGTTGTCTACCATCCTCCAGAGTCCATTTAAGCTCATGCGGGCTGCTTCAGTGACCATCCAGCCACCTCATTCTCTGTAATCCCCTTCTTCTTTTGCCCTCAGCCTTTCCCAGCATCTTCTCCAGTGACTCCTTCCTTCTCATTAGGCGGCCAAAGTATTTGAGTTCCATCTTCAGGATCTCCCTCCCAGTAAGGTAGCTTTGCACCAATCTTATCAGTACTTATCATATCATTTTATTCAGTGGTGGGATTCAAATTTTTTACTACTGGACGTGGCTTGGTGAGTGTGGCAGGCAAAAGATACTGCAAAATCCCCATTCCCTCCTGATCAGCTGGGACTTGAGAGGCAGAGAATAAATAGATGGGAGTAGGGCCAGACAGAGGTGGTATTTACCGGTTCTACAAACCACTCAAAATTTCCACTACAGGTTCTCTAGAACTGGTCAGAACCTGCTGAATACCACCTCTGATTTTATTGTTCTGGAATATTGCATGATTTCAGTATTTCTACCTTGGATAACTGGTTTTTGAAGAATCATGCACACAGGTAGCCCTTAACTTTCAATCACAATTGGCATCAGAATTTCTATTGCTAAGCGAGGCCATTGTTAAATGAGCCAGACCTGATTTTACAACCTTTTTTTGCCATGGTTGTTAAGTGACTCACATGGTCATTAAGTGAATCTGGTTCACCTCGTTGACTTTGCTTAGTCAGAAGCTGGCTGGCAAGGTCACAATCACATGACCCCAGGATGCTGTAACTGTATAAATACATGTCATCTGCTTGAATTGTGATCACGTGATGCCTGCAATGGTTGTAAATATAAGGACCAGTCATAAGTCACCTTTTCCAGTGCCAATGTAATTTTGAACAGCCACTAAATGAATGGTTGTAAGTTGAGGACTACTTGTACAGTATACAATCAGTCAATCAATAATTTATATTCATGTGGTATACAAAGATGAAGAGGACAGTTTTGATAACATGATAACAAAGCATGAATCTGAATAGGCCTACACTGAGCCCTGCACTTATCATCTGAAATTTCTCTATAAATATCTTTACAGCTAACTATGTGCCCCAAATACCATTCATAATTTAACTGATAGGAAATTAGTATCTCTTGGCTCTTTGTGATTGCCTGTATTTCTAAGAAGTAACTTCCCCCCCGCCCCTGCAACCTCCTTTCATTAGTTGCTTAGTTGTTCTATTGACCTTTTCATTACTGATGCTCTATAAGACACAAACATACTGCTTCATTCAAAGAGAACTGTTGGCTCTTTGCTTTTCGACACTATCCTCTGTTTTAATTGCTTGCCTGAATCCTATTTAACTCCATGTCAAAGATTCAACATGCTTTTCACGCATATTTTTTGAAAAAAATGAAATGAAATAAATAAAAATAACATTTCTGATCATGAGTTTTCTTGGATGAAATTCATTCATGCTGAAAACCATGAAAGTTTTAGTTTTGAAACCATGTTGATATGAATAATTTTCTTTATTGCTCTGCTACTTTTATATAATAAATTATGTGACTCAGTGAATCACAGCAGAATGCTGAACTCTGTGGTTTTATTTGCAAATCAATTATTTTGTACTACCAAGACAACTATGATATATATCACAGCAGGAATGCTGTCACATTACACTGTAGTGATCTCACATTATTTCTAACCCTGACACCTGCAGGAAATACAATAAATTTTTAAACAAAAGCTGGCCTTCCAGAAACTGACTTCTAGCCAAAAGTTAACATTCATAATTATAAATAAGTATCAGGAAGATGATACATTTGATAAAAATCTACTAATTATTGGAATTTCACAGTAGATAACTTATATCACAGGAGAAGGTGCAGTAATCTACAGTTCTATGACATATTTTTTGAAGAACTGCTAAAAAAATTGTGGTTTATATTTCCAATTACATTGAAACCTTGATTTAATGGAGTTTCATTTAGCAGACTTCAGATTCGATAGACCAGATTTCCATCAGATACTCCTCCATAATAATAAACATATAAGTAACAGCATCTGTTTGCAGGGTCATATGGAAGTTTGAGGGGGAAAAAGACTTTCTTGATAAATAGTAGAAAGCATTTTAATAGGTTTTCAGCATAATGAGATTTCTTCCATTTTCAGTTACAAAGAATCCAGGAAAGGTAAAGTGAATAAACAAAATATGAAAAAGTACTGGCATAAAAATCAGTGGAGACTTTTGCAACACCACTCCCCAATCCTTCGACCAGGTTTTTTGTTTGTTTGTTTGTTTAGTTTAATTTAATTTGTCAAGCATGTATAAGATAACAGATATAAATATAAACATGATTATGAATACAGGAAATGGATACGAATAAGTGAAGATAGTAGGACAGGAACGGTAGGCACATTGGTGCATTTATGCACACCCCTTACAGACCTCTTAGGAATGGGATTAGGTGAACCATAGACAGTCTAAGGTTAAATTTATGGGGATTTGGGGATGAAATGACAGTGTCAGGTAATGCATTCCAGGCATTGACAACTCTGCTACTGAAGTCACATTTTCTGCGATTAAGTTTGGAGTGATTTACCATACATTTGTATTTATTGTGTACTTGTGTGTTGTTGTGGTTGAAACTGAAGTATTCATTGACATTGTAGCAGATAATTTTATGTACTACGCTTAAGTTGGATCGAAAACGGTGAAGTTCTAAGTTGTGTAAGCCCAAAATTTCAAGTCTGGTGGCATAGGTATTCTGTTGCGAGTGGATAAAATATCTCTGGACTCCCTCAATTGTATTAATGTCTGATATGCAAATATGATAGATGAGCTGTATTTGAGAATAGGTCTAGTGAGGGTTTTATATGCCCTAGTTTGCAATACAACATTACCGTGTGAATGAAATACATGCACATGCGATCAGCGAACCAGTAGTGACGGTAAGTGCAACCCAGCATTGGAAGTGCCTCCTGGAAGATAGGAAGTGGCAGTGAGAAGGTAGGACTAAGATATAAAGACTCAGAAGGTATCTGAGGAAGCAGATTAGGAAACTGCAGCCTTTGATATTAAAGCCTACTACTGCCAAAAATCCCCAGTCAGATAATGAACTTGTAATTGCAAACACAAGAAAGAAAAATTACTCCTCAACCTCAGGGTGCCATAGTTCCTGAATTTATACAAATCCCCCCTTTCCTATTCCATGAATAAGTAAGTGAAATGAAATGTTTGCACGCCCATGAACACATACAAATACAGATCCTTTCTTCTGTGGTACATGAATACATTTACCTATATCCCTATCCTATCTTCATGCTACAGATGAGCCCATGTATTCCTTGGAAAGGAGTCAAGGTATGTTTTCTCTTGAAAAAAACTGAAAGCTGGGAGGCATGGCATAGATCATGCATGAATGTGTCTCTGCTCAGGAGTTGAAAATCCTCCCTACTGAAATCTAAGCAAGATTTTCAGCAACTGATTGGGGAGACATTCACATGTGGTCTGCAGTGGGCTTCCCGTCCCCCCCAACCAGGCACCCTGCACTCCTTACCTTACTGTGCTACCTCTCCACTCAGGAGCTGAGAACCCCCCCTTCTGAAATGTAAGCAAGATTTTCAGCCCCTGAGTGGAGAGACAGTGCAGTAAGGTAAGGGGTGTGGGGTGCCTTGGGAAGTGACGGATGTCCTGGCAAGTCCAATGCAGATCACATGTAAGTCTGTCTCAATTCAGGGACTGAAAGTCCCACTTGGCTTTCAGCTTCCTCTCATTTCTGGGGGCTGGCTGAAAGGGCTTCCTGCCTAAGGATTTGCAAGCAGGATTTCAGCTCTGTGCAAGCAACCACTATAGCTGATTTATATGATATGAACATATTCTATAGTGAGTTCTTTTACATATTAATTTTGTATTGGAAGACTCACTGTTTTCTTGTAGATGTTCATGTTCTTTTCCCATATATACTAGTGAATTCTATATAATTAGACTACAATGGAAATGGGTATTGCCAAAAAAAAAAAAAAAAAAGAAGGAACCTGATAGTATAAGCTTCGAAGAATACTAATTTTGTATCAGTTATGCCAGGGGTGTCAAACTCACAGCGTCACATTGTCAACACATGACATATCATGACTTTGACTTTCCCCCTTTTTTCAAAAATGGGAATGGACATGGCCAGTGTGTGACACATCCAGCCCGTGGGCCATGAGTTTGAACCCCTGAGTTATGCAATGGGCTAAAGATGTAACTTATATAACTACTTGGCCAATATATTTATATATCTACCTGGTATAATTGACCTATTATAGTATTATTTAAGAATTTGGAGTAGAAAAAGAGCTATGGTGGTACAGTGGTTAGAATTTAGTATTGCAGGCTAACTCTGCCCACTGCCAGGAGTTTGATCTTGAACAGCTCAAGGTTGATTTAGCCTTCCAATCTTCTGAGGTCGTAAAATGGGGACCCAGATTGTTGGGGACAATATACTGTCATTTGTAAACTGCTTAGAGAGTGCTGTAAAGCACTATTAAGTGATATATATGTCTAAGTGCTATTGCTATTTCCCATTGTTCTTATTGTTAAGTTTATTCTTGTATTCTTTTGTTAGTACCAAGCACAATTCTGTTTTGTCTGCTTTTATTTACTGCACCAAGAGCCAAGGTGGCGCAGTGGTTAAAATGCAGCACTGCAGGCTACTGCTAGATCAGCAGGTCAGCGGTTCAAATCTCACCGGCTCAGGGTTGACTCAGCCTTCCATCCTTCCGAGGTGGGTAAAATGAGGACCCAGATTGTTGGGGGCAATATGCTGACTCTCTGTAAACCGCTTAGAGAGGCCTGAAAGGCCTATGAAGCGGTATATAAGTCTACTGCTATTGCTATATTGCTATTGCTATTGCAGTGAAAGCTTCTTCAAAACAATGTTGTTAGCATTGTCCAGATGTAAACTACAGCTGCATGGAATTATGCCACAGAAAAGTATATGCCATGGGTCTTTTATGTGATTGACACCTGTGCTTTCACTTCTTCTTCTTTTTAGAACAGATGTTTAATTAACAGCTTCATTGAATGAGCTTAGAGAAATCTTAATAGGCTCCCAAATTGGCCAGTGTTTAACTGCAAAAGCATATCCTTGCATATTTATATAATGCACAATGTTACTCTGTGTTGGTCATGTTGCTACCTAACCTTTTGCTCTCCAAGACACAGCCTTATGTTGTTATTTAACAAAATGTCATTCTGCTCTATGCATGCCATGCATCTTATACTTGCAAGAACCTCTGTTTTCTCAACCCTCCTGGCAGAGGCAAATCCACTCAGTCAAAGAACTATCACCTCTCTCTCAGTAAATTAAAATGTCACTATTAATGCAATGCACATGTAAATAGATTACCGTTTAAGGTATCTGGCATTCTATGGCCCTCTCCTTGTTAGAGATGATCATTTTTTTCTTATAGTGAAATATTCACTTTTAGCATCTTAAAGGAAGTGAGATTGAATAGAAAAACAGAAGGTGAAATTATAAAAGCAAAATATACTGCCCATATACATAAATGAGGGAGACATCACTAAATGTGGATTCTAAGAAAACATGTGCATAATTTTCAAAGCAAATTATGATATAAGATAATTTGTTACTATTCTTTCTACCTTGTGCCTTCTGCAGATGACACAAAACCCAGGGATAAACTTAATGAAAACATTTGTCAAGTAAAACTTCATTCTAATTGAATTTCATTGCATCTCCCACTAGACCTGGCCTGACCACAGTGATCATGTTGGCGGAAGCAGGGAATTATCTCTCATACCTAGGAAGTCATGGGAATGACTTGTATGTTGTTGTGAGATGGGGATAAACTTTTAGACTGATATCTCATTGGAGCTTTGATTGTCTTCAACCTTATCTGCCTGTAAAAAGTTGAAAACATTTTTTTTCCAGACGTTTTTTGGGACCTAACACAATTTATTGTGTTTGAAGTTTTAATTGTGTTTATAAGATGGTTTTATGTACTGTGTTTCACCAAAAATAAGACAGGGTCTTATTTTCTTTTGACCCCTGAAATAAGCACGGCGTTATTTTCGGGAGGTCTTATTATTTTTGATGTGCAAGAGCGTGACCCGTCAAAACTGCACTCGACTAAACTGCACCCAATTAAACTGCGTCGCTGACATCATCAACAGGGTGACAACAGCCAGCGCAGAGAAAGAAGGGCGCTTTAAATAGTGCTTTGAAAGCAAGCCGATTCAACTTAAGGTAAGGGTTAGGGTTAGGTTTAGGGTTAGGTTTAGGGTTAGGTTTAGGGTTAGGTTAAGGGTTAGGGTTAGGTTTAGGGTTAGGTTAAGGGTTAGGATTAGGATTAGGATTAGGATTAGGTTTAGGGTTAGGTTTAGGGTTAGGATTAGGGTTAGGTTTAGGGTTAGGTTAAGGGTTAGGTTTAGGATTAGGTTTAGGAGGGTTAGGTTTAGGTTTAGGGGTTAATTTTAGGTTTAGGGTTTACAGCGTGCTTCTGTCTCTGCGCTGTTGTCGCCCTGTTGATGACGTCAGTGACGCAGTTTAGTCAGGCACGGTTTAGTCGAGTGCGGTTTTGTGGTGGAACCGTGCAAGAGGCAATGAGTGAGGTCACCTCATGGCTGCCACTGTGTTGCAATATTTTCAGGAACGGCTTATTTTAGAGCATGTGCTCAAAAGCTCAATTGGGCTTATTATCTGGGGAGGTCTTATTTTCAGGGAAATGGGGTACTATTATTGTGTTTGTTTAGTTTGGGAGCTGCCAAGAGTCTTTTGTGATTAATTGGCTGCCAACCAAGGTGGCGCAGTGGTTAAATGCAGCACTGCAGGCTACTGCTAGATCAGCAGGTCAGCGGTTCAAATCTCACCGGCTCAGGGTTGACTCAGCCTTCCATCCTTCCGAGGTGGGTAAAATGAGGACCCAGATTGTTGGGGGCAATATGCTGACTCTCTGTAAACCGCTTAGAGAGGCCTGAAAGGCCTATGAAGCGGTATATAAGTCTACTGCTATTGCTATAAACTAGGAAAGGTAGGTAGTAGATAGACCTTTATGTTGGCATTTGACCAACCTGTAAACTGGGAAAGAAATATGTTAATGGCTCTGTTTAAAATGAGTGCATTAGAGCTTTTCTGTTCTTGTTGCCTACCAGAGATTTTGTGGCAGGTTACTAATGTGAACCATGGTTGACAGATCTATCATGATGCATAGACCCAGAATAAAGCAGGAAGGCATTTTCTTGATGTTCCTTATGAAAATTATCCTTCTTCTCGCCACACATGACCTACACTTCAACCTATCAGCTAATCTATTCTTGGACTCAGGATGCTGGACTTCCAGATCATTCAAGCCATATTCATAAATATGGGTTGACTGTTGACCCAAATAACAGGTTACTAATATAGAACACTTCCTCGCACTCCTTCAAGGCCACTTCATTCCACAGAACTATCTATAGCCAAAAGGGGTTTCTCCTTTTGTCTAGTGAGACTGGATGAGAGGGGAATGAAATTAGGGGAAATCCAATAATAAAGGTAAAGGGTCCCCTCTCAGATATGTGCTAGTTGTTCCTGACTCTAGTGGGAGATGCTTATTTTCATTTCAAAGCTGAAGAGCCAGTTTGTGGTCATGTGGCTGGCATGACTAAACACCAAAGGCACACGGAATGCTGTTACCTTCCCACCAAAGGTGGTTCCTATTTTTCTACTTGCATTTTTACATTTTGAACTGCTAGGTTGGCAGAAACAGGGGCAAGTAAACGGAAGCTCATTCCATTACATGGAGCTAGGGATTCAAACCGCCAAACTGCTGACCTTTCTGATAGACAAGCTCAGCATCCTAGTCACTGAGCCACACATCCAATAATAGCTACCCTTAAAATGTCCCACACTAAAGTTGTAAAGGCAGAGTTATTTGTAAGTATCACTACTGAGAAAGTTTACAGCTTGACAACTGGGCAGCAAACTATAAGCAGGCACATGTTTCTCCTGCTTCAAGGACTGAAGAATGCACAATGTGGAATAATCCTGGATGTGGAAGGTAACAGATTTTTTTTTTAAGCATTTTTATTTATGAAGGAAATCTACATCATATGATGATAACTTTCACAAAAATTACAGGTTTTACCTACAAGGACTTTCTTGAATAATGTTGGTGTCAGTGATCTCAGTGGTTCCTTTCTGCTGTTCGCTGGATTTTTTTTTAATGTTCTATAATTGCTTCAACTTCTTTAGATTCTAGCTTTGAAAGCAAAATGTAGTTGCTGTTCAGTTAGTTAATTATATTTGTCAGCACCTTTTGATGCTGCCATTGCTATTCCATTTGAAAAGGCAACCTGACTGTGCTTTCAGAACAATTTGCATAATATTATGTGTATTTGCATTATCTCTACCCCTAAAAAACAGACAGGTCTAGGAGACAATTATGGTCTGTTCATCAAATATCACCAGTCTGAAAAAAATATGTCAGGGTCCCCTGAACTCTGCTACAATTGAATAACAGTTGGCAAATATCCAATCCTTGTAGGATTGATGAAGGGTTTGAGTAGGCTTATAATTTTTATCATCTTCAGAGATATGCCATCACATGGCATCTGAAGTTACCTCTCCCCCCCCCCCAACAGTCCTTGTGATGAAAGTAATTGCAGTGCACTGACAGGAAGTGTTTTATTTGAGTCTTAACCATAACAGACATCTTTCTATTGATGTTACCCAAATCCAGCATTTTAATATGTGATTGTTTCTTGTCATCACTTCATAGTACCTTAATAGCTTATGCAATTGCCAGATCTTCAAGTTCATCCCCCAACACGCTTGGGAAATACAAGGAAATGTATTGTTCTCAGCATACAGATTAATCATGCTGATAAAGGATAACAAAATGTCTAATCTAATCCTACTCAAATTAAGTTAATAATTTCTCAAATTTGCTGAATTGAACTAGCATTCATTGAGTTGGACATTTTGGAGAATTCAGAATCAATGGATGAAGTGGCTGTTTTGTTCAGTTTATAATAGTCAGTTCAGAGGGGAAAAAGGAAATTCAGCATAGTTATGAAAGAAGCAGATCAACAAAGTAACCCTTGCCTCTTCATTGTACATCAAAGCCAAATGTATGCTTGATTAGTACACCTCATGATCTCTCTTTTCACCACTTTGCGCTTTGCATTCAGAATGCTCAAGCAGAAAGGATACAGATAATTCAAAGGGAGAAGGATAACTTGATATACCTGTCGCACTATAGCACTGGCATTTGATCTCTCATGGCATATTCTCATTTCAAAGAATCTGTATTCCTGGGGTCAGCTGTGTCAGAGGTAAGTGTAAAAAACATTCAGAAGTAAATCTTAAATAGTCTATGGAGCAATGGAATGAGTGAGTGCACAATTGTGCATCCAAAAAATGATGAACAAGTGGAAGCTGCCCATATACTTCATTGAAGATATGAAAGCCCCATGCCACAGAGAGAATTATTCTTTTAAAAAAAGCAGTAGAAAAGAAAACCAGAAGAATGTTTGGAAATGGAGAAAATTATTCTGAAATTTGTTCAGGTGTTCCATATTGTGGATGTGTGATTAAAAGCAAGTATCATCTCTAAATGGATAGATTATCTAGGCAATTTTATTATTTATAAAACACATGGCCTTGAAATCTGTTGTGTCTTGTGATTAGACTGTGCACATTGCCTTCCTAAGTAGGTTGAAGAATGTCTGGGGACTTCTGATTGTCCACAGGGGCATAGGATCAAACTCCAACCTGGTTAGTAAAGCTCCTTTTGGCTTTTAGGTAGAAAACAAGAATACTTGGTGTTTTCATTCCTGTCTGTCTGACACTGCTATTACAGAACTCTGAAAAATCAGTGGTAAGAAGGGAACTGAGTTGCTGCTGTTACTACACTAATCAACTGTTTGGTGGCAATGAAAATGGAGTTGGCAGAAGTAGTGAAGTCTGAAGATTTTGATGGAACTTGGTAGCATGTCTTTCAGGGTGGATATGACTGCCAAGGAATAGGTCAGTGACATGCGGTGAGGTTTATGGCTGGTGAGGCACTGACACGGGTTTCAAAATTATTTAGACTTGTGGACTTCAACTCCCAGAATTCCACAGCCAGGCATGCTCAATTCCGATTTAAAGCAACAGCATTTGTTTTTCTCCTTTGCGAAATAAGTTTTCCTTCATTCTTTTTCTTCTCCCTTCCCCTCCTTCCTCCCTCTCTCCCTCCCTCCCCCCTCTCTCAAACACACACACACATACATACACACACACACACACAGAAGTTGGATCCCTCTCTCACTCACTCACTCTCAAACAAACACAAACACAGAAGTTGGATTGGATATATTTTCCAATGGCTTGAAAGCAGCTTCTCTGCCATACCGCCCCGCCCCCATTCCCCTGCTGCCTTCCGATCCGAGCCTTTGATTGCAGGTGGAGCCAAGTTGCCTTTTCAAACTTGTAATCAGTGAAGCTGGGCTTATATACTGTTATTCAGCTCTCTCTGTGTGTGTATGTGTTTGAAAAGGCAACGTGGCTCTGCATGCAATCAAACTTTTTGAATTCCTCCCTCCTCCCCACACACACACCTTTTCCAGCTGTTTCAGAGAGGATTTCAACTCTGCTCTTGCCTGCCATCATGAAAAGAAAAAAATGTAACAGGAAAAAGGCATGAGCTCTGAGGTCAGACTGAGCTAGTTGCTCCCAGAGCCTCTAAAAAGCCTCTAAAAAACGCCCTCTATAGGAGGCAGGAGGACGACGTGCGTCATCTACATAAGGAATTTTTTGGCTTTTAACCCTTGCTTAGCTCTGCTCGAGTTAGACTAAATGAGGCACCTCATTCTCCTGCCACCTCCTGTAGAGGGCACATTTTTAGAGGCTTTTTTAACCAGTTAAGCACTAAGCAGAGTCATCCACTGTGACTCTGGCAGCAACTAGCTCAGCGTTTTTCCTTTTACATTTTCTTTTCTTTTCATGATGACAGTGGTGAGGCTCTGCCTCCCCTGCCTCCCCTGACTGCACGTCCCTGGAATAGGTGGCAGCAGCATACTAAACTAAAAGTGACAGCATTTGATGGTGGTGGATTGACCGCATGCTGGCGATGGTGATGGTAGTAACTTGGTCTTGACTTCAACTGCACTTGATCCTCCTGGTAGCCATCTTGCTACTTGTGATTGTATTCAGGGAGGATAACATAACAACTAATAATATTGTATTGTTGATCTGCTTTCACTGATCTTACATATTTTTCTGGATTGTACTTAGTGATATTTTTGGATTTGGATTTTCCATTGGGAAGTGGATTTGTTTGCATTGTGGAAACAATTTATGGCAGTTGTTACCTACTCTCTAGACAGGAGCTGTAACCCTTTTCAAGAGGTTAAGGGAATACACACACCCAATAACCTAGTAAGAGTGGGTGGATTTAGAAATATTTTTATAGGTGTGAATGTGGATGTGGGTTGGCTGAGCGTTTGCTGACCAAGAAGTTCTGAATACTTGGTTCAGAAATGCCCTCTGAGCTGGATCATTCCTCTTTTTAAGATGAGATAATAGATTGAATATGGATAGTATCCTTAGGTTTGGAAGCAGGTTGGCATGGGATTGAGTAGCTGAAGGTTTTGGAGGGTAAAGGGAAGCAGGAATACTCCTGTGATGATAAATAGGAGTATGTATGATGGTGTCATGCAGTGTCATGTGGGGGGGGGGGTAGGCAACACTCAGGAAGTATACCCCAACATTGCATTCTGGACCATTCACTCATCTCATATATCAACCACCAGATCTTTTGATTGCTATTGCTGAACATCAGGTCAGCCTTTCATAAAACTCTCTCATCTGATTTAATCACAGATGAAAGGGCTAATTTAGCAGGTATCACTAAGGCCTATCTTGGCACAGGCAGGAATATTCATCTCTTAAAAATGGTTGCTCCAATTAGTGCTGATTGGGAAAGGACCAATCCTACAACTCTTTCTTCATTGTGCCTCCCCTCCCCCCAGGTTTGATGTTCATCTAATTCTCTTGAACATCTAGAAACCACTGGAAAAGACTGACAGGACAGTTTGAGGTGTCATCAATATGCTGATCATGCTAATTCTACATCTGTTTCTGAGTCTGGATGGAGAGCAACAGGCTTCAGATTAATCCAGGCAACACTAAATGGCTGAGAGTTTTAAAATCCCCTGGATCTAGTCCTTTTCTAAATTTAGTTGTGAATGAAGATGCACTGTTCCAAGTAGAACCAGGACACAATTTGGGCAGTTTTATGGACTCGTGGCTCCTGTTCAAAGAGCAAGTGCCAGATGACAAGAGGACTTTTCACAACTGTTTTGTGTCCCTTCCTGGACTGTTCTAATGAGTCATATCTTAAATACCTCTCAAGTGGATAATCATAATGCAGTCTGCATAGGATTACCCTTGAAGAATCTACAGAATCCAGAATCTGCAGAATATGAACTGCACAGTCTCTGAGTGTGCTTCTGGATGAAATTGAAGATATTGGTTTCATGACATCAGACAAGGTTATTGGTGGGACTGCCTGGTCTCAATTGTTTTTCCCCATCCCACTAAGTCCAACAAGAAAAATTCACTCCAGGTCAATGTCTGAATTGTGAAACACCATTCCTCTGAGATGAGATGCCCCTTAGCATTGCCAGCTTTTCATAAAATATTGAAGACTTGGATGTTTTTATTGCTAGTGCTTTTAACTGAAACTAAGCTTTTATTGCTGGTTCTCTGCTCCCAAGTGTATGTATTCTAGAGAATTGTAGAACTAATATGAGAACATTGGCAGGCCTGTTTCTGTCAGTAACTGGCACCAAAGAAAACATTCCTCATTCCACCTCTCTCTTCTCCATTTCTGGTGTGGAAGAGCCCCTATTCTCTTTCCTTTTCTAGGCATTGAAAAAAGATGTCTTAAGCTACCTCAGTTTTCTCACAGCAACTAAACTGAATAGTAGCACTTCAGTTTGCCATGCAGAACAGCCCTCAGATTATTTAGAATGACTAAGAACTCCTTCTGGAATGCAGATCTAAATACAATGTAGTTGCAGCCGAACTAATCTCTCAAATTCCTACTTGCATTTATTCAAATACTAATCCTTCTTTTCTTGATTTGTCAAGTGTTCCGTTTGGAGTATCACGAACTCAGACTTGGCAAGCTGAATAAAAAAGAAAAAAATGAAATATTCATTGAAAATCTGATTCCTAGGGAAGGAAGATTTGCCCTCTCTAAATTGCAGATAAGGATGGAGTATCTCTCCATTCAAGGATCTGACTAAAACTCTAACACTCTACTTATTGGAATAACCCCAACCTTAATTTAAGTTGAGGGAAGTAAGAATACTTCCAGTATTCAGTTTAAGAAGTTGGGGCACTTATTGCTGATACACCCACCTCTCTCTTTGCAACAGAAATGGAATCTTTGTCTCTATTAAGTTCAGAATCAATTAAGTTTTATAAACATGGAGCACAGCAGTTCAAAAGAAAGTGATGGATACAATGGGAAAGGGTGTTTTTCTTTCTAACTGGTTTTCCCTAAAAAAGAAATGTATATACTGTAAGACATATCTAGCAATTTTTTGACTTTTTGTTGTAATCGGATTTTCCACTTTGGCTTTGATGCTTTTTCTGTTGTATGACTAGGTACTTTGATTTTAATGCCTAGTTCATTAGTGACTATTACAGCTGCACTGTACATTAACTGGTTCGTTTCCAAGATGGATCCCGATTCAATTGTTGAAAACACTGCATTAACCATTTTCATGATAGGGGCCAATATTTTCTTAGGCACAGTTTTTAGTGATGGTAAACGTTGCCTTTCCTCATTAAGCAGAAAATGCTCCATGATCTTATCCTTCAATTCTTTTTGTTTTTGAGTTAGTTCATCAGTTGGTTCAGTGATAACTGGTTCTAGTGATGGTGGTGTTATTTCCTCCCCTAGAGCTTCTTCTGGGAGTTCTACTATAATGTCTTTAGTTGTGTCTTGAATATCAGTTATTTCCGCTTGTGATATTGTTTTGTTTTTTTTGGTTTTGCAATTTGCCTGAATTTCCTCAAGTTCAACTTCACTAAACACTTTATTCCATATAATAAATTGCTTTTGATCTGCTAGTCGTTGTTCACTAACATTTGAATCTGGATATTATTGTTTCCATAATTCATACATTCGCTTTAAATAGCCTCTTTTTTCTGGCTCTGAGTTGTAGTAACAGGCCACTATGGCACGGTTTTCATCTGCACTATATTTTTGTCGTTTTGTTGGCTGGTCCACTTGTAGCCCACTTGTCGACAGATGTCCAGGGACCCCAACATCCGCCGTGGCCCTTGTTAACCTGCGCAACGACCGATGCGGTATGGAATTCTTATTCGTTTTTTTCACCATATTGTATGGGTTTTTTTTATGGGACCAGATGCCAACCTGACCCCAACCCTCCTCCTTTCTCATCCGGGCTTGGGACCGGCAACGGCGGAGTTGTTATTGTTGTTGTTGTTGTTGTTATTGTTATTATTATTATTGTTGTTGTTATTGTTATTGTTGTTGTTGTTATTATTGTTATTTTAATCTTTGGTGAGATTCAAAGCCTTTGGGGCTGGTTGGTAGCTCAACAGCTGGAATCCTGACCAAGGACCTAGGAACTGTTAAGGTAATGTTGGATGACATAAGTTGTTCCAAGTAGGGTGTTTTTTTTTTGTAGAGTCAGAATATTCAAGTCCGATAAATTTAGAATCTCTAAATAGCAAGGTAGCCCTTTAGGTATTGCTCCAAGGGCTCCGATTACAATCGGGACAACATTCAATTTCTTTTTCCACAGTCACTCAACTTCAGGTTTCAAGTCCTGATACTTTGTGATTTTTTTCTTGCTGCTTATCTTCAATTCGCGCATCACCAGGTATTGTAATGTCACTGAACCAAACTTTTTTCTTATCAACTATTGTTGTGTCAGGTGTGTTGTAGGCCAAGTGTCTGTCAGTCTGAATTCTTAAATCCCACAAGATCTTGACTTTTTCTTTCTCTAGAACCTTCTCAACCTGACATTCCCAGTGTTTTTTCTGTACTCAAATCCAAACTTCTGGCACAATTTCCAGTGAACGATCTTAAAAACTTGGTCATGGCATTGTAGGTAGTCAGTTTGTGAAATTTTGCTGCACCCACTGATCAAATGGTCAACTGTCTTGTCTTTCTCATTACAGAGGCGACATTTGCTATTGGTGGTAACATGTTGAATTTTTGCCTTCATGTAATTTGTGGCTATTATTATTATTGTTGTTATTGTTATTGTTAGTGTTAGTGTTAGTGTTAGTGTCAGTGTCTATGGTTGAGAGATATTCAAGCTAAAGGGAACTAGACTAAAGTCAATTATCTGGCTTTTCTGCTTGAAAAGGAGTACTAGTGAAGCCCCTCAACCATTACACCACAGTTTCTTTTTGTGTGTGAATATGAGGAATAGTCATACAATCTTGCCATGTACTTGTCTTTTCAATGAAAAAAAGTTTGCATTTGTTTTCTCTAGATGAACATATTTTCTATCTTTGGTTAATTGTATCAAAATACAAAGATAAGAACAATTGCTTTGAACGGACTTATTTTTCCTGAGTGCTGTACAAGAAACAAAACATAGATCAAGAAGTAATAATAGAACTGATGAATTTGTGCAAGAGACTTCCCAAGAGGATATTGCAGAAATATTTTATTTGAACGAGACCAGACTTAAAATGGTAAATTAAGCTTTGTGCAGGCTAGATGCAGATAAGGGGCAACTACAGATTCAGTTGCACAATTCACTCACACAAATCTCTCAGTAGAGCTTATTTCTTAAAATGTGGTTTCTGGTTTAAATGGCTAGCTCTTGCAACTTTTTGTTTATCTCAAAAACATGTTCTCAGGGGACAGCTGGAAAACATGAGATTTCCAAATTTTGATCCTTTTTTCAATTCAAAAAGAGATGCAATCTAACACTCATTTCTTGCTCTGAGACCTTGAACCATTTCCTCATTATTATAAGGCAGGAAACCAGGGAGTGTAATTTGCATTTTGTAAAAATATGCTAAAAGCAGAAATATGTCACAAGTTAAGTTCATGGAGGATGTATTCATGCTGAATAAAGTTGCATAGAAGGTGGCTGAAATTTAATTTTAGCTTGTTTTCTTGAAGCTTTAAATAGAAGTTAAGAAAGTTGCCCTAGTAAGAAATTCAGGATACAATGAACTCAGACAACTAGTCCCTACTTAGGCATGAGAACTGGCTGGGTGAATTTGGGCTAGTACTTCTCTCTCAGTCCAACTCACCTCAACCTAAGGGTTGTTATGGAGAAAATAGGAGGAGAAAAGACATCCATCCACCATCCATCCATCCATCCATCCATCCATCCATCCATCCATCCATCCATCCACTATCTATAGCTGCCCATCTCAGTCAATGACGCTTACAATTCAAAAGTGTATATTACACTTAAAATACTAAAAACATTTTAATGCAATAAAAATAATAATAATAATACTTGTTCACCACCTTAAGTAAAATAATAAAAGCAGGGTAAAAAAATCTAATGAATACTGTTAGAAAATTCTTAGTTCTAAATTATAGAAACAGCTGAGATTTATTTCTTGGCATAATGCACAAATATGTTTTTGAATGTAAGGTTTGATTTCTGGAGCAATTATTTGAAAGTATGAACATCATTTTTTTTTAAAAAAAGATACATTTACAAGATGTTAAAGGGCATTACTTCTACTTGGAGAGAATATACCATAGCAATTCTTTCCCAATATTTTTTTCAGCTATATATGAAGATGTGTTGCAGTGGTGGGTTCCTACCAGTTTGGCCTGATTCAGCCAAACAGGTAGTGGTTTGGTGGCCTGGGCTGCTGGAATCGGAAGCAGCCCAGGCCTGCCATGCCCCCGAACTGGTTCCCCAGGTGGCGGCGGTAGTGCTGCCATCTTATTTTTCAGTGCTGCACATCCACAGAACAATTCTAATTGTAGTGGACATGTGCGAACAGATGAGCAAACCAGCAGTGGTGCCTGTCGGAACCCACCCCTGAAATGTTGGGACTCAGGGGTATTTGAATACTACTTGTCTCCAATTCATTACAAATCATCTCATGTTCAGTCCCATTTCTTTAAGAAAAATAAGTATAACAACAGGAATCTTTATCAAAGTTTGAGGCAAAAATATGAGGATGGCTCTTCCATTTGAGGCAAAGATCTTTTATGTTTGTAGGGGGCAAGTCCCTTATAGAGCGCCTGCTTTATATTTATTTTATTTTCAACATTTTAGGGGTTCTGAAGCAGAATAATAAACAGCAGCTGGCACCACCCAACCAACCTTGACTGATATTGGAAAAGCTGAGAAGGATTACACCTGAATAACTCTTGCAAATTTCAGCATTATAGGATAGTTTGGGAAGTTTAAAAATGAATCTCAGAACTCAATTGCAGTATTGCATAGTCTTCTTTTGATTTTGAGAAAAGAGTTTTTTAAAAAGCAGAAGTATCCCTGGACTTAAAACATAAAATACCAAGTTAAGTTTCACCATTAGATATTCTGGAAGTAAATAACTAACATCAGAGGATGCATAAATAAGTCAGGCTTACAATATCTCATTTGGAACAAATCTGGAAAACTGAGCCTCTTTTGCTGCCATGCTGGTTAATGACTGAAGTAAATCTGCTCTCTGTGTCTTGGCAGTGATATTTATGCGCAGAATGACTCACTATAATCCATTTTTGAACTTTGAAGCCATGGCTTAACCAATATTCACCCAATGTTGTTTGTTTTTATGATAATCATTATGTTCCTTTGTAAATGATGATTAAAGCATAATAAAATCAATTCCCTAGAGAAAAAGAATTGATATTTAAAAGACCTGTTAAACCATATGTATATTTTAATCTGTGTTAGAAGATATACACACACACACACACAAACATACACACACACACACACATACATACATACATACATACATGAAAGAGAAAGAGAGAGAAAGCATTGATTAATCTGTCTTTCTCATAATTTAAATAAGGAGGAAAGATTTGTTGAAAGTCATCTTTCTACACAGATTTTCACTATCTCCAAGACAGATTTCTAACAACATTTTAAAAAAAAATCATATAGACAAAAAGACAGACTACAGTAGACTACATTATGTCATAAAAATGACATTCAGTGATAGATTGAATCAGCAGATACATATCAAGGTGAATTTGGGAGGGTCAAGGTCGAAGATGAGTTGAAATGCTGATGGAAAAAGATTGTAAGAGAATGAGTGGGAATGAATGTCAGGAGATTAAATATAAATTCTATCAAAGTAAATTGTCACAAACAATTTTACAAATGATCTTATGAAGGGTCAGGTTTTGAACGAATGGGGAATGTACTGTTCAGTGCAATAATCTATTTTATATAAAAAGGTAGTGTTGCACAGAAAATAAATTCTCTGCAATATGGCTACTTCCTTGTAACTGTGTTGAATGGTGATTTTTCTCACAAAAGTGTTGGATTGTAGATGCAGTTGGAGTGAAAAAAAATAAAAGAACATAAACTTTGGCTTGTGAGTTGCCTATAAGCTATGGATCACCAACATGATTGTCAACATCCAATGAAGGATAAAGAAGGAGGAGGAGGAGGAGGAGGAGGGGGGAGGGGGAGGGGGGAGGAGGAGAAGTCATGGAAAGAAATAAAGGAAACTCTGGGTAGCCACAAGATTATTCTGGTTTGTTTTAATGTAATTCTGCCATAAAACGGTTGCAAGTGGTATAAATCACTTCTATATTAGTATAAATCACAAAATATTAGAATTTAAAAACAGAAAGGCAAAATAAAAAAAAGGATCACAGTTATGGAACATTTCAAACTAAACCTATTTTATTCATCCTTTTTTTCTGAAAGCAGATTTTCTTCTGTCTCAAATAAACCTGAACCTCTCTGCCAAATCACTAAGGATTAATGATAGTTCTGTGGCTGAAAGGGAGATAAAGTAAACTCTATTTTCCCAATTTAAACTATGGATTTTTTTTTACTCCATTAGAATGGAAGGGGTAATAGCATATACCTATTTATCTACTTACATTTGCCTGCTTTTGAACTGCTTGGTGGCAGGAGGTGGAACAAATTGAAAGGCACTCATTCCATCACGTGGTTTACTCTCAGGTTTTAAACTGGCAAAGTGTCAACCTCTCAATGATCTTTGACTCAGTGTTCTAATCACATGAGCCACCACGGCCCCTACATATAAAATGCTAGAGAGCACTTACTCTTACGATATGGGCATTCCCTACTATTACTCATGTTTGATTTCATATCCATAGGTTTGCTGATATGTAGTCTTAAATTACACACCAAAACCTTGGAATAAATCACTGCATCAAGAAAATTATGGACTTACTACTTTAGAGTTTGGGAACATCAAATAGATTAATGTTCAAAGTTGGAAAGGCATTGTGATCTCAGATAAACAATTTTGTTAAAAAAGATTTACTATTAATGAACTAACTCTTGGCTGATGTAATAAAAAGATTGATAAATATTACTCTGGGTGGCCCAGGTTTAATGACATTATTTCCTTTTTTAATCTGTTTTATATCTTTTTTTTTCATTTTTATATTAAAATAAGAATAAAAAGCATCAGAGGTTCAAGAGGTTCATACCTAAATGCCACATCACAGTATTTTATTTCTTCTGATTTGTCTTCTTTTGTTAACAGTTTTAAACTTTGAAGTCCATAGGCACTGAAGTGTTAAGATCAGACATACCTATTCAAACTCTACATTTGGTAGAACCAATAGCATACCCTTACTGTAGTCAGTGACCAGTCAGATGAGACAAAATTAATTGTATATCTCTCTATCATCTCTTCCTCTGCCTCTCTCACTAGCTAGCTATAATTTTTAACAAGGTTATAAAATCCAGAATGAAGACATTATTTCCTGAGTAAACCAATGGCACTTCCAAGAAATCTTATGACTCTTCCACAGATGTTAAGGTTCCAGTCTGATGATATAAAGCAAATAGAGCTATCCTCCAAACAGGTGGGAATGTTTGTTAGCAATAGAGTTACAAAAACCTACTACAGAAAGACAGTTGAAGAAATGTGTTGAAGACAGTTGAAGAAATTTAGTCTCAGATTCCTCCAAATCACAAAGGCAAATTTGCTTTGTGAAGGGACTATTGTGATACCCTCCGTCCAGTATGATGAAGGACAATTGTTAAAGTAAGGCCAGGAGAGAGAGTTCTATGGTGTGTTGGACAGGTATTACTGAATATGTAATTTGTTGACATAGATATTTTCTTGTGTATATCCTGACACTCTGACTTACCTGGACAGCCATATCAAATAGCGCTGATGAATTGTAGCTCTAATTCTTAATTTTTCCATGCTAGCAGAATAAGTGAAAGAAGGCAAGAGAGGCTAAACAGTTGTAGATCATCCTGGATTCTACTTTTCTAGAAAGAGAAAAAATGTCAACAAAGGTCATGGCAGCCAGGAAAATAAAATCACTGAAAAGTCTAGAATAGGATAGGATAGGATAGGATAGGATAGGATAGGATAGAATAGAATAGAATAGAATAGAATAGAATAGAATAGAATAGAATAGAATAGAATAGAATAGAATAGAATAGAATAGAATAACAGAGTTAGAAGGGACCTTGGAGGTTGTCCAGTCCAATCTTCTGCCTAGGCAAGAAACCCTACACCACTTCAGACAAATGGATATCCAACATCTTCTTCAAAACTTCCAGTGTTGGAGCATTCACAACTTCTGCAGGCAAGTTGTTCCACTAATAAATTGTTCTAACTGTCAGGAAATTTCTCCTCAGTTCTAAGTTGCTTCTCTCCTTGTTTAGTTTCCACCCATTGCTTCTTGTTCTACTCTCAAGTGCTTTAGAGAATAGTTTGACTCCCTCTTCTTTGTGGCAACCCCTGAGATATTGGAACACTGCTATCGTGTCTCCCCTAGTCCTTCTTTTCATTAAATTAGACATACCCAGTTTCTGCAACCGTTCTTCATATATTTTAGCTTCCAGTCCCCTAATCATCTTTGTTGCTCTTCTCTGCATTCTTTATAGAGTCTCCACATCTTTTTTATGTCAAGGCGAGTTTAAGTTTAAACCTGAAGCAGAGACGGCATATTGTATATCCTAGATCCCAGCAAACTCATCCCTACATTACTCTTGGCTTAGCAGGGTGTAGGGCTAAAATACCTCCACTGAACTCCAGATTGTGGGCAGCCTGCAATACTGCATTCTAACTGCTGTGCCACCAGTAGGTCTGTTGCTACTATCCAATTTTTTCAGGTTTTACAAAGCCTTTTTCTCCATGTCTTTTTGGCCCTGCTGCTTCTCTTTCCCATTTGTCTTTCTCTGCATTCTGTTGAGCAATACTGTCTCCTTCTCTTTCCTTCTCTCTGATGAGGATGATTTTGGCTAGCATAGTTGACTATAGGCTCTGAGATATATATTGTGATTGTAATACCATCAGCCCTGGCTTTCAGACTCTGTTGATAAGCCACCTAGAGCTTTCTTACACTAGCTAATTGGCACTCCACAATTCTCTTTTCCTTCTTATTTTGTCACTTCTCAAGGGACACAGTCCTTCACTTCCAGGCTTCCTATTGCTCGGTAATTGCCAGAAAAAATTCCCAAATTGAGCTTACTCAGGCTCCAACACAAGCATTTGATCTCAGGTATATCTGGGTCCCAGATCAATTCCTCCCTCCCTAGAGTGCTCAAGAATTCTTCAACAGCGCTACATAGTACACAAAACTCCTACTAACACGTTGCTAACTGCTGGTACCCTCTGCTGCAGCACTTTTGGCTTCTTTCTTTTCTCCTTCCTGCTTTCTTCTTCTTTCAAGCAGTTCCTTTCCTTTTATCCTTTAGCTTTTTAACTTCTCTTTTTCCTGACTTCTGAAACTTTGAAATCTAGCCCTTGAGACCAGCAAGCAACCCTCTTATATTAAGCGGCTGCATTCCTTTCACAGTAAATGGTTCTTAAGCTTTCAAGTGAACAGAAGTGGGAGGAAATGTCAGGGCATTTTTTTCCTTTATAGTCATCCTCTCATAGGCCTTATGCACATACTTAGAAGTTAAATAATATCTGAGTGATGGGCTTGGTTTTAAAACATTTTATTGCAGCAGAAAGGTACTTAGTTCCTTCGGTGCGGAAGAAAACCTCAGCATGGTTTCTTGATTGGCCTTATCAGAAACGCACACAGACACACAGACACACACAGAGGAGTTTGGTTTATTATGAGCCTAGCTTCTCTCAGGTTGTCCACTAGGGTACAAAGTTTTTCTAGGACTGACTTGAATTAAAGAATATGAACCTTACCATAATAAAGAAGCATGGCTATTGTTGGAGTTAGAAGGGTGATATTGTAGATGGGCAAGATAGTGACAATTGAGTTTATATAAATATTAAAGACAGAGCGGGACAGAATAGAGCCCTGGTCCATTCCTTTTCAGAATTCAAATGTCAGCAAGACTATTACTTCTATCTTGTGTAGTATGGTTTTTTCCCCACAGCAACATTCTAATTAATTGAAATAATCTAATCTCTATGGTTGAATGAAACAATTTTTATACATAGTTTTGTCTAGAGGTGAAATCAAAAGTTGATTATAATTTTGTAGAGGTAACATAATGAGCAGAAACGGTATAAGGTTTCCTGACTAGGCAGGGGGTTGGACTAGAAGACCTCCAAGGTCCCTTCCAACTCTGCTATTGTATTGTATTGTATTGTATTGTATATTTGTGTCAATGCATTTTGCTACTAAGAACTATATGGTAAAGTATTGTGTAGGAAGAAATGTCCATCTGGGGTTCAGTTTCAAGTGGGGAGAAAGACACGGAGGCTGCTTGGAAGGATGTTTTAATGGTGAAGCAGAATCACCAAGCACATGTTATTCTGGGTAGCTGACCACAGGAGTGGAAAGAAAGAGATATTTATACCCTCTCTGAGGCCTTGCCCCAGAACTTCCTGTTCCTGTGCAGGAAATATATCCTATTGGTTGTTGTAGGGGTCATGTGCAAATCCTAGGAATCTGTCTGAGATAAGTCTGGTTGAATTGTACTGGGTGATGTAATATCCCCAGGTGCCATGTGGTGATCTCTGCTGCTAGAGATCGTCCGCTGAGTCCCACCCAGCCGCCCTGTTTAGGATAACCCGTTCCCTCCTAAATAGGAGGGATACGGGGGAACCCTTGCAGGGTAGGGCTGAGGATTATGTCCAATTCTTAGCAGACAAAGTTGCTCGGTTTCGGTCGGACTTGGACTCCACCTCTGCAGATCCAGCCGAGGCACAAGAGGATGAATTGGTTGACCACCCCTGGGTTGAGTTTCAGGATGTTGCCCCTGGGGACGTGGACAAGGCCATGAGAGCTGTGAGTGCCTCCACCTGTGTACTGGACCCGTGTCCCTCCTGGCTGGTCGTCAACAGCAGTGAGGTGACACGAGGCTGAATCCAAGCGGTTGTCACCGCCTCTCTTCAGGAGGGGCACTTCCCCGCCGCACTTAAAGCGGCGGTGGTGAGACCCCTCCTGAAGAAGCCATCTTTGGATCCAGCTGTTCTCAACAATTATCGTCCAGTCTCCAACCTCCCCTTTGTAGGGAAGGTTGTTGAGAAGGTGGTGGCCTTCCAGCTTCAACGGTCCTTGGAGGAAGCAAGTTACCTTGACCCCTTCCAGTCGGGCTTCAGACCTGGTTACAGCACAGAAACCGCTTTGGTCGCATTGACCGATGATCTCTGGAGAGCCAGAGATGGAGGCCATGCCTCCATCCTGGTTCTCCTCAACCTCTCGGCGGCTTTCCTCGACCATGGTATCCTTCTGCGACGACTGCGGGAGGTGGGGGTGGGAGGCACTGTTTTGCAGTGGTTCTCCTCCTACCTCTCGGACAGGTCGCAGTCGGTGTTAGTTGGGGGGCAGAGATCGACCCCTAGGCCCCTAACCTACGGGGTGCCGCAGGGTTCGGTCTTATTCCCCCTACTATTTAACATCTACATGAAACCACTGGGCGAGATCATTCGGAGGCACGGGATAAGATACCATCAATATGCGGACGATACCCAGTTGTATCTGTCCGCCCCGTGCCAACTCAATGAAGCGGTGGACGTGATGAACCGGGGTCTTGAAGCCGTTAGGGACTGGATGAGGGCTAATAAGCTTGTACTCAACCCGGAGAAGACCGAGTGGCTGTTGTGTTTCCCTCCCAATAATTCGGCTAGTATTCCATCACTCAGGCTGGGGGGGTCAAATTCTACACCCCTCAGACAGGGTTCGCAACTTGGGAGTCCTCCTGGACCCACAGCTAACCTTCAACCATCATCTGACGGCTGTGACCAGGGGGGCATTTGCCCAGGTTCGCCTGGTGCACCAGTTGCGACCCTACCTGAACCGGGAGGCTCTCACAACAGTCACTCGGGCCCTTGTGACCTCTAGGCTGGAATACTGCCATGTGCTCTACATGGGGCTGCCCTTGAAGAGCATCCGGCGACTTCAGCTAGTCCAGAATGCGGCTGCGCGAGTGATCGTGGGTGCACCTCGGTTCGCCCACATAACACCTATCCTCCGTGAGCTGCGCTGGCTACCTGTCGATCTCTGGGTGCGCTTCAAGGTGCTACTTACCACCCATAAAGCCCTTAATGGTAGTGGATCTGCGTACTTGAGAGACCGCCTCCTGCCAATTACCTCCCTGCGACCTATTAGATCGCATAGATTAGGCCTCCTCCGAGTTCCATCTGCCAGTCAGTGTCGACTGGCAACCACACGGAGGAGAGCCTTTTCAGTAGTAGCTCCGACCCTTTGGAACGATCTCCCCGTGGAGATTCTTACCCTCACCACCGTCCAGACCTTCCGCACAGCCCTCAAGTCCTGGCTATCCCGTCAGGCCTGGGGATAAAGATCATAATCTGTCCCCACCCGAATGATGAATGAATGTTGAGTACTATTTTTACTCATGTATTGTTTCATGTTTACTGTTTTGTACCCCTTCCCTATATTTTGTAAGCCGCCCTAAGTCCCCTCAGGGAAAAGGGCGGCCTATAAATAATAATAAAACTAAAACTAAAACTAAAACTAAACTAGATGGGTAGAGGGCTAATCCAATTATGTCCTGTGGGCCATGTCTTAAACCCATCACCATGGAACTGAGGTCTTTTGTTTTGTAGATAGGCTGGCCCAGTCTTAATGTGCACCAAATATCTGCTGGGGGCAGGTAGCTGCTCTTTGTCTTTAGAAACATGGTTCTCCTTTTCTCATCCAGGGAAATATAATATTCTGACTTTTTAGTATTTCCTAAAATATTTCATTCTTCTAGGAGGGGTGGGTGCTAACTTTCTTCAATTGGTATTTAATCCTCCCTAACACCGACTTAAATTTATCCTGCTCTAGTCAGTCCAGAGGAACATGTACAGAAAAACTACTTAGCTAGTAATGCTTAGGAGACTAATTGGGTGATAATTGGAAGTGAATGTGTTGTTGCCTTTCTTAAAAAGAGGGACAGTAGTAGAGCAATTTTAGTCTTTAGGCATTTGGAATGCATTATTAATGCATTTAAATAGGGACACCAGAGGGAAAGCCACCAATTAAATGTACTTTTCAGAAGTTTGGGAAAACTGCACTGCTATCAGGGGCTTTCCTTTTGTAACCAATTAATTAATTTAACAATTTCCAGATGCAATACTGATGGCCAGGTGGCAATATAGTTGAAGGATGGGGCAAAAATCTGATGGAGAGGATATGTATAACTTTGGCAGACACAGTGGCCTAACAGAATTGGCGAAGTTTGTTATAAATAGTACAAGTAGTGCTCTATTTACAACTGTAATGGAGTGTATCCATTACAGTTGTAATTTGTGATAGTTGCAAAGTGGACCATCAATTTTATAACCCTTTTTGCTGTGATTCACCATGATCATTAGGTGGATCCATGGTCATTAAGTGAACACTGAGGTCAGTAACTAAATCCATTGTTTGATATGGGGCATTTTTTGCCAAGAAAAAAGAAGTAAATGCTGGTTTTCTGCAGAAAAATATCAATTGCAGTCATGTGGTTGCAGGATGCTGCAAACAGCCATAAATGATCACTGAGGGATGGGTGGGAGGAGGCAGCTGCCAGAACTTTGGAACCAGATCCTAAACATTTTGAGGGGGTATCTATTCTAACTTAGAAAGGTTGCTAGATTGATGACTACCTGTACATACCTATTCTCCTAATACTTCTAAAGTAGGATAAATTTTCCAACAAGTTTTTAATTTGAATTATTTTACCCTCAAACATGAAAAAACAATGTCTATGGAGATTCTCAGTCGTCCAGGTCATGATTATCCCAAAGGTGATTTATCCAAAAGACAAACAGGCTTTTTGTTGGGGGGTGGAGCTCTTTGAAAACCTTTTGCTTCCCATCTCCTTCAGCTCATTCCTTCACACCAGGGGTGAAATCCTTCCGGTTTCGCCCAGTTCAGTCGAACTGGTAGGGACGATTGTCATTGGTTCTGCAAACTGGTAGTAAAAAAAAAAAAGTTCTGCACGGCTCAGCTGTGACCCGCACGATCATCAGAAGCTTTCCCCCTCTTTTTAAAGCATTTTTTCCTACCGGGTTGGATGAATAGGCAGTAAAAAATGCTTTAAAAAGCATGCGCGGGGGTGGGGGGGAGCTTCCGATGATCATGGAGCTCACAGCTGATCCGCACGATTGTCGGTCCTTTTTTAAAAAAAAACTTTTTAAAGCAGTTTTTCTTGCCTATTCGCCTAAACCAGCAGGAAAAAAATGCTTTAAGAAGTGAAAAAAAGTTGGCCACGCCCACCCAGTCACATGACACCCCCTCCCCCAAAGCCATGCCCATAAAATCATTGGCAATTTTTTTTTTTTTTAGATTTCACCACTACTTCAAATGTCTGAAAATTCTTCAGTTCTGAACTGAAAAGCTTCTTGGATGAGAAGCGGTGAAACATTTTCAAAGAAAAAACCAAGAAAATCCCATTGCCTTTTGGAAAATGTACTTTTAGAACACACACACATTTTTTTTAAAAAACCTAGTAAGTATTTTGACCCACCCAGATCAGTGTAGAAAAGCAGCATATAAATTCATTTAAAAAATCTATAAGCAAAAATTTGAAGAGGTGAGAGAGAATTTGAAGCTTCAGGAGTACTGTATGTGGGGAGTTTCTTGTCCTTTTGTGTCTGAAGAAAGAAAAGCTCATAAGTTTTTCCAGTGTGATATTAAAAGTAGGATATTTTGTTAGCAAGCTATGCTCCAGAACTTTAGCTATGGCTGTTGTTGATATTTTCCAGAAGTTAGTACACATGGAATCTCTTGTAGTCCTCCTAATAATAAATCTATGAGGCAAATCAGACTGAGATAGTAAACACCATAATTGAGTGGAGAGTTACAGTTAGCTGTTCTTTATCTCAATCTAACATTTTAGCTACTTTAACCACTTACATAACTTGTTTTTAAGATCTGCTCTCAGAACAGACAATGGAAAATGTCAAAATGAAGAAATCAAACCTTGTTTTCAAATAAATCTGCTTTCTTACAAGAAATAACCAGCAATAAGTTGGTGTGATGAATAGAGGAGTATTTTCACAAAAAAATAAAGCAAGAACTAGAAGCCTGTGGAAAACATACTGAGGCATGTGACATTCAATTTGTGACCTGAGAAGGTATCTCATTAACTGTTGGATGCACTATTGATAGGCTATAACATTTGGAATATGTTTATAAATGATTTACAGTGAAAGCCAAGTGACAACTAATTATGGCCACCCTGTAAAAACAGGCTGCCTTAGTTCTTCTCTCACTATCAATCTATCCATTCTCTGCATGTAATTAGAATTCATATTGACTACCTATAAATTTACTTCATTAAACCCTAAAGAACTCTTCTGACTTTACACAGAGAATATTTAGTTCAGACCTGATAGTAGCAGCAGCTGTAGACTTGCCGATAGTCTTTGATTTATGACTGGTCACTTAGCAACTGTTCAAAGTTAAGACGGATCCCCTAAAAGCTACCGATATTTTTGGCCTGTTTCCAACGTATTTCCTGTTTCCAGCAAAATCTGTCCATTGGGTAAAATGGATTTGTTAAATGACCATGATGTTAACTTAACAACCACTGCAAAATGTTGTAAAGTTGGGTCCAGTCACATGGTGACCTGCTTAATGATCGGAATGACTTCTGATTCCAGCCTCAGATGTGGTTGTAATTCAAGGACTGCCACTCATATGAAATAAATTTGTTTATCATGTTGGTTTAGTTTCTTAATGTGAAGTTAATTGTAACCCTCAGCCGGGTTTGCAATTTAAAGTTATATAGATGTATTTTTTTAAAAAAAAGCATGCCTCCCCATATTCTTTCATTGTGTTTCATTTTTCTTTTTAAAAAAACTATCAACTTTTCAAGACTGTGTTGTATAGATTGTTTTGGGTACACTATTGATTCTAACAATGCACAATTAAGACCTAAACTATTCAAATTCACTGTGATAAGTTCAGATGATCTGGATACATTTCTCATCTGCCCTCGGGATACCTAAACATGCGAACCTAAGATCTTTGTTATGGCCAGAGTATCATGAGCAGTGTGTGGCCAGCGTGCGTGTGCATGGCTCAACTTGCACATGTGGAGGGATGGCATGTGTGCATGCAGGCATCAGCCCACTAATTCCCTTCCCCCCTTCTGGGCTGCCAAGCCATAAAGGTTGGGGGCTGCTGCTCTAAATGACCACATTGCTTTATGACGGAGTTTCCAATCCCGATTAGTTTTATTAAGTGAGGTCTACCTATGTTGTTTTCTGATACTTCCATTCTGAAGTAGAGTTTCCAATATTTAAATATAATTAGCAGTGAGATTTCTAGGGATTTGAATTTCAAACTGCAAAAGTTTTACAAACTGGAAATCACAGATGCTTATTTGTTTATTATGTTTCTGTCCTATCTTTTCATCATTACAAACAACTTCAATTACAAGTTAAACAAAAGAAGTCTGTAATTAGCCAGACATAATTTCTGATGGAAGTTGAAATAGACAAAACAGGATATGCCTCAGCCAAAATAAAGCATATGAATCTAAGGCAGGACATAAAGCGAGATTTGGACATAACAGTGAACATGAAATGGGGTCAGACTAGAGCAGTGTTTCTCAACCTTGGCGACTTTAAGTCCTGTGGACTTCAACTCCCAGAATTCCCCAGCTGGCTGGGGAATTCTGGGAGTTGAAGTCCACAGGACTTAAAGTTGCCAAAGTTGAGAAACACTGGACAAGAGGATATCTTGGGGGCCCCATCTATCCCTTCTAGCTCATTATACATTTTCTAGTCTTGAAGAAAAACAGGATGTTTGAACACAGAGGACGTTTCAAATGTCAAACGGCGACACCTGTTGTAAGCAGGCCAAGTCAGTTGGATGTCTTGCTTGCGAGTCAGACATAGAGCTTAACCACAAAAGCCATAATGAAACTAGTAACTTAGCCAATTAAAATGCTTTAACATATTTCCGTGTTTTCGATACTTTGGACATACTATAAGAACGCTTGTTTGGATTAGAATGCTGTTCAGATGTTAGAAATTGCTATCTCTAACTGAACTATTTGGCCAAATAAAGTTTTTCTTGATCTCACAGTTCTAATATCCTGATTTTCTGCAACAAATCAGTAAGTGCAACTAGTTTCTTCTTCTAGACACTTTCTCATAACTCTGCCATAATGATTTTATATGTATTCTTTTCTGAGGGACTTTTTTATTGAAATATCAAGATATTATTTTATACAGACTTATTTATCTGCTTATAATTAAACTCATAAAAACTTTTTTGGAAGGGTTACAAAACAGCTTCTTCCATGTGGTGAAAAGAAATTTCATAAAAAGAAAAAAATTAAAAAGATTCGCTACTTATCCCATAAATAAAGTGAAAGTCAGAATAACTATGGCAACATTAGTGAAGAATTTAATTGGTATTCAACTTGTTCACAGTAGAAGTGTCAAAGCAATATCATTTAGGGAAACTCTTGTTTCCCATTCGAAGAGATAATTTGAAGAAAAAAGTGCTTTATAAATTATTAATCAGCTAAGTTGACCAGGTAAAACTTTGCTTGTAATTTTGGATTTTCTTCTTACATGTTGCATGCTTCTAATACAAACACTATCACAATATAGATCACATTTGCAAATCTTTCTCTAAACCAGCTTCTCCTCGCTTCAGTCAGGGCAACTTTGATCTGCATAGTTGAAATAATAAAGTAATAATAAACATTTTTTAAAGGAACACAGATCACTTATCCAAGTGATAAGTGAATAGGATTTAAACTGTCAGCTCTAAATTCTAGGAGACTACACCTCTTAAAGTTGCCAAGTTTGGAGAACACTGGCCTAGGCAATATAAAAGTACAATCAGCAGTCACAAGAATAACAATGATAAGTACTGAAAAAGGAAATATATTTATTTTATTTATTTATTTGTCAACATGTACAAGGTAACAGGTATTAATATAGACATGTACATTATCGCATGAGATTAGTACAAATAGATGGATATAAATAAGTATAACATGGCCATGAACACTTAAAATGAGTACATATCAATGGGGAACAGTGGAGAGGGACGGTAGGCATGCTGGTGCACTTATGCACGCCCCCCTTAGGGAACGTGTGAGGTCCACAGTGGACAGTTTAAGGTTAAAGATATCGGGATTTGATGGAGAACCAGTTGTACTAAATTTGACTAAAAATTGCTCTGACCATGCACAAAACATACCGGCAACAGCAGAAGACACTGGAGAACTGGTTCAGGGGCATATTGGGCCTGGGTCACTGCCGTTTCTGTGACCAAGGCCTGAATTCTATTACCAGTTTGGCCAAACTGGGCCGAACCAGCAGCACCCCACTTCTGGTTTGAGGAACTAACAACAGAATCAGATAGAGTGTTCCAGGCATTGACCACTCTATTGGTGGCAAAAGATATTTTATTGAGAGCAGACGAGTTAAGTACTCTTCTTGTGAAATACTTCTGGACCAGGGGTGGGTTCCTGCCAGTTCTAACCTCTTCTATAGAAGAGGTTCCACAAATCTACAGTGCCGTTTAAAACCGGTTCCAGCTCCCTCCCCCCACCCATCCACACATCATCAAGATGAAGAGTGAGAGGAGGAATTCTGGGAGTTGAAGTCCACAAGTCTTAAAGCTGTCAAGTTTGAACATCCCTGGGTTTCTTTTTTTAAAGTGTTAGGGGTCTTATAACTTGACAGCTTTAAGACTTGCACACTTCAATGTCAAAGTTCCTGAGCCAACATGCCTGGAGGAGGAATTCTGGGAGTTGAGGTCCACAAGTCTTAAAGCTGTCAAGTTTGAACACCCCTGGGGTTTTTTTTCTAAAGGGTTAGGGTTGCAAGGGTCTTGTAACTTGACAGCTTTAAGACTTGTGTGCTTCAAATGCCAAAGTTTCTGAGCCAACATTTTGGTTGCTAAGCAAGAGCATTGTTAAGTGAGTTTCACCACATTTTACAAGTTGGCTATGCCCACCCAGTCACATGGCTGGCAAGCCACTATCACAAAGCAGGCCACACCTACAGAAGAGTTTCTAAAAAAAATTGAAACCCACCACTGCTCTGGACCCTCTCTATTGTATTAATGTCCGATACACAGTGTGGATTCCAGGCAGGTGAGTAGTATTCAAGGATTGGTCTAGCAAGGGTTTTGTATGCCCTAGTTATCAGTATAGTGTTACCAGAGAAAAAACTTCGTAAAATAACTTTGACGTCTTTTAATGCTGTTTTGGCAATGTTGTTACAATGAGCATTGGTGCTTAGAACTTTTGAGATGAGTACTCCTATTATTGTCCAGTTTTAAGCCTATGTAGGTTGGAAACTGAAAAAAGAAGTATACAGAAGATGATTGGATTTGTGGGTACTCCATCACTGAAGGTTTTCAAAAATAAACTGGAAAACCATTTGACCGGGATGATATAAATTGTCCTTCTTCTTGAGCAAAAGATTGGACTTGGAGACCTCAGAGGTCCCTTACAGCCCTATGAGTCCATGTTCTGTGCCAGGACATTTGCAATTCATAAATATTAATCCTAGATACTTAATGCTTTGGAGAGATTTTTTTCCATTCCAAATCAGTCATGGTGAACAGCAGCAAAAAATTAATGTCATAATTTATGCTCATGAAAAGAGCTGTTTTCTTTGATCAGGCTTTTTTCAGTCTCTCTTTTTCTCTCCTCCTCCTTGTTTGGTTTGGGTATTAGCAAGGGAAAGTTACATATTAGGTACATAGTGAAGTTTCTAGCTAATTTTGGGTCTACTTACTCAGTGGCTAAGACGCTGAGCTTGTTGATCAGAAAGGTTGGCAGTTTGGCAGTTTGGCAGTTAGAATCCCTAGTGCAACATAACAGAGTGAGCTCCCATTACTTGTACCAGCTTCTGCCAACCTAGCAGTTTGAAAGCACATAAAAATGCAAGTACAAAAATAGGAACCACCTTTGGTGGGAAGGTCACAATGTCCCGTGCGCCTTCGGCTTTGTGTCATGCTGGCCACATGACCATGGAGACGTCTTCGGACAGCACTGGATCTTCACCTTTGAAACAAAGATGAGCACCGCTCCCTAGAGTCAGGAACGACTAGCACATATGTGCGAGGGGAACCTTTAACTTTTATTTAAGGCAAAAGCAGGAAATAATTATCTCACAAGGGGCAGAATAAGGAGTTTGTTATCTCACAGTTTGCACAAAGCAAAGCAGCGTGCCAGGTTGTAAAGCTAATAGAAAGAGCTTGCTTGTCTAAGCAGCCTCTCTTTCTGGTGTTAATTAAAATGCAGGTGGATTGCAGGCCAAATATCAATAGCTAAATATAACAATATCAGAGTCAATGCATGATTATAATAAATGTTATGAAATAAATATTAGGATTAAGTATAAACATAATTTTAATGTTTTAACTTTTACTGTTAAATGTTTTAATGTTTTTAAATTTCTCATTGTTTTATATTGCTATTTACAACATTGTAAACTGCTCAGAGTTGCTTGAGATGGGTGGCATATGTATAAATAAAACAAAAGAAGTATATTTTATTCCATTTTTGCAATAAGAATTGGTTTAATTTATGAATAATCTAATGAAATATAAAACAAAATATAAAATACGTACCTTTATTTCAATCACTGACCAGCATAGCTTTGTTACAATCATCCCAACGATTTGAACTGAACAAAATAACCAAAACCAGAAACTCTGACCTTAGATGAATCCAATCAAGTAACAGAATAAGGCAAATACTATAACTCTTAATCTAATCACTATAGTTGTTAATACTGATACTGTAATTGCCATCAATTTATATTTCTGGATTTAAACTGGTGATTAGGTCTAAGATACATAAGCCAAAATTAAAGATTTCAGTCTAAAATTTCCACATTTGTGAAGTTGCAGGAGCAATTACCACTTCTCTGATTTTACTAATGACATAAATACATTTGACAAGGAAGTATGAAGCAGTTTTGTACAATGAAATCTTAGCTTCCTATTACTACCCTGCTAATTGTTCTTAAGACACTTCTCCTCAAAATTCTGCCTTCATCTCACCCTGAGCCTGCTGTAAAAGCCACTTTAAGATATGTTCCAGTTTTAAAGGAGCATTTCCCCTCTTCCTCCAATGCAATTTTTGCCTTGCACACGATTGACAATGCTCCTTTAACAGTGCTGAGGAAGAAGCAATGCTGCCCAGTTCCTATTGACCAGTGCAAGCTGAGGCGGACATACTTCCTCCCTTCTGATATCTCATCAGTGACTGATTCATTGAAGCCAAACTTTCTTCTTGTATACACTAAGGCCTTTATGGTTTTCCAGCCACCCTTCCGTGACCCGGCATGTGATTTTCAGGCTGCCAAGGCTATGAAGGAAGGCAAGAGAAATGAGTGAGGAAACTATCTTTTTCCCATCTCTAAATTTCTAATCACATGGAAATGTTCTTTGGGATTAGAAAACAGGCAGGTGCACATCTCAACCTAGGGGACAGAAAAGCAAATGGAGAAAACTTTATTCCTCCAAATCTCCTGTCCCACAGAACTGAACTATGCAATCACAGAACTAGTGGATAAAGGGTCACTTTCCTCGCCGAAAGTTTGCCACCCATTCAAAAAAACGTTGTTGGGGTGACATAGTAAAACAGGAGATATTCTGCTTTAATATTTGGAGGGACGACTTTTAAAAATGGTTTTATTGCTGCTCTGGAAGAAGAGAATGTTCTGGTTGAAATAGAATATCTCTAAAAGGAACTGGTAGGCATGAAGTAGTATAGGGAAGGAATTCAAAGTGGGAAACAGTTTTTGTACTGTCTCTTGCAATTATCCCCCATCAACTGTTTGTAGAACTATTTCTACAATGTGTAGTGCTCTTCTGAATATGCAATATGTTTAAAACCCCCCAACACTTGATAGTTGCTGCCAGCAAGCTAACTGACTGTTTCTCCTTCCCAGACCTAATAACCTACAGGGAAGAGTGATAGGAAAATCTGTAGAGCAGTTTGTGTCTTTCTTCTAAAGCAGGAAGGGAAACCCTATTGATAAGTTATCTTCTATTCTTCAGCTCTGGCCCACCCCCATTAGATGAAAATAATGATGGATGTTCTTCCCACCTTCAGGAAATCCACCAAGTACATACTTTCATTAACTTTCCCTAACTTGTTCAGCATTAAATCTCTAAGGACAGCACCAGTTGTCAGCTTCATCACTGAGGCAGAATAGTGTTTGGCCATCAGGGTAAAGCAATTTGTGCTAGCTTACTTTTCTATACACTGGAAGAACACATTAATATGGCTGTGAGAAAGAGCCCTAAACCAATAATCTCAGGAAAGATAGTAGGGCAGTGAAAACAGAAATGGGCAGCTAGTTTAATAGGTATAGTTGCCAAATGATTCAGATTCAGGCAGGCATCATACATATAACAGGCACAAGCACATTATAGACAAATAATAAAATTTTTATCTTAGTCATTGATTCCTTTGCCACAAAGTCTGACACACAGTGCTGGAATTAATCTAGTTGGTCATAATTTAGCTCAAGCAATGAAAAGGCAACGGGTGAATGCTGGAAGTCAACCAAGTGTCAAACTGAAGAAAGAAGGATTAACATAATAATAGGATATTTTAGTACAAAAATTGACACTAGACTGAACTGAAATAATCCAGAGTTTTAGAAAAGAGAATGAAAGTATCAAAAAGTATACATATACAGTATATAGTTTATAAAATATGGGTAAGGGGAGAAAAAGCAAGTGCATTAAATCAGGAGGAGCACTGAGGGTTTGATGAATAATATACCAGATTGTTTTTTAAGGCTCTTATAATATATAGTTTTAGAGTAAAACCTACACTAAAGATTATTATTGATTATTATAATGTTGATGATGAAGCTTTAATCTCCTGATCTGATGATGATGGTGATGGCAGTTATAACGGGTATTCCAGTAGATGGCCAACATGCTCTAAATCATGAATTTACTGTATATGCCTTTCAAAATAAAGTACAAAACTGCAGTTGATACAAAATTCAGTGGCCAAAAGTGCTACAGGAAAGTCCCCCCCTCCCCGAAAAGGCATGCTTCAGGACTGATTGGCTGCTTGATTGTATACCATCAGGTTTGTGCTGACTCTCAGCAATCATACACATAGAACCTTTGCAGGATAAATTACCTTCAACCTGGCTCTCCAGATCATCCAATCTGCTGCAGTTTGCTGAAATCAAAACTATCCACCTTGTTGCTAGTTTCCTTTCCTTTGTTTTTCCCCCTTTTTCTCAGCATAATAGAGGTTTCAAGGAGCTGATTCTTCACATAATGTGTCCAAAGTAGGATGATTTGAGATGAGCCTGGTCATTTGTATTTCAAGTGAGAACTCCTGGTTCATTTTATTAATAATCTGTATGTTCATTTTCTTGGCTATCTGTGTACTCACAGGAATCCTCTCCAAGGCCAGTGTCAATACATTTTTATCTTGCTTCTTCAGTCCAACTAGCATCCATGGATTATCACAAGAAAACTACTGCTTTCAAAATTCTGATCTTTTCTGAATATCTTTTTCATTACTTTCCTCACTGCTATCTTCTAAGATATGTCATATTTCCTGACTAGTTGTTCCTTTATTATTGATGGGCAATCCTAAAAGACAAAGACCATATAAAAATATTTGATATCTTCATTGTCAGTTCTAAAGTTGGTTCTTGTACTTAATGTCCTTAATTTGGTCTTCTTCATATTTAATCTTGGAAACATTTTTCACAGTTTCTAGACTTTCAACTGTACCTATAGTTTGCAGATGATTTTTATTTTCAGCTAAGAGGAGAGAGAGAGAGAGAGAGAGAGAGAGAGAGAGAGAGAGAGAGAGAGAGAGAGAGAGAGAGAGAGAGAGAGAGAGAGAGAGAGAGAGAGAGAGAGAGAGAGAGAGAGGAAAGGAGGGAGGGAGGGAGGGAGGGAGACATCTGAATGAGGTTTTCCAAGCCCTATAAAGACATCACAAACAGATTCTGCACCCTTCTGCATACAAAATGCATTTGGCCATTGAATCTTCCTTTTGAAACATAAAGCAAGTCCACTCCTTGGCTGGCAATGACCTATGCTGGATATATTTGGCTTACTTTCAGGCAGAATATCTGCAGGCATTAGAAAACTACACATGTGTACTTGCTCCTTTTTTTATATTTGTGTCGCTTAGCATCTTTGGATACTTATGTTGTTGTGGAACAGAAGGCCATGTTGTGTAAACATTAAGAAAGTCTAAGCATTAATGGGCTAGCATGATGGCAAATGAATTTTTAAAATGAATTTTCCATAAAATGGGATGTGCAAGAATAAGCAATTATTATGGTTATTAGTTTTGAGAAATATATTGACCTAAGTTAATTCTCAAAAATAATAACTGAAATTGCTAAGAATGTTATCTCTTTCATTTTGTAAAAGAAACATTGTATTTTGCAATGAAAGTATGTGTGCAGTGTTAAAATGATATAATAATATATTTTGTCCATTTTCAATCTGTCTCCAGTGCAAATTCCTACTACTAGCGCTTTAAGAATTGGACTGAATTAATATATGTCTATTTAGTAAGAAAGGGGGAAAAAAGCCATCAATGTTGAAAAAACATTTTGCTTTACTCTGGATTGGGACCTTAGCAGCTGTTTCAAAATTCCTTTCTATGACATGGATTTCTCTCAAATATGATAATTTTTTCAACCTGTTTTTTCCAACATTCAAATTTTTCAAGATTTAAATCTGCTATTATATAGTTATGCAGCTAAAAGCTTAGATGGTGAAGAAGTGGTAAGAGATCTATTAATAATGAGAACATCCCATTCTAGAGGGGGTAGCAGCACTTCCTGGAGAAGGTAGGTTACTTCTTCTGTTCATCACCTTCCACCTCTGGACACCTAGTTGAGAATATAACATGATCTGCACAACATGCAAATCCTTTTGACCCAATGGAACTTTCAAGTCTAAACATTTTATGATCTTCTAAATTGAGCACAGTTCACCAAAAATGCCTCATAGTTTGCCGAAAGTTTAATTGCATCTTTGCAAACAAAAAGGAGAGAGAGACCAATTTGTAGGTTAAAAAATAGACACATGATAGTAATAAAAACTTTAACACCATCAAACATCCACACTTGCCTATCCTGGGTCCTTGGGAAGGGCTTGATATGTGGATAAAAAGGCCAAATCCAGCCTGAACATCTGGCTGGCTGGGTAATGAATGATAATAATACTATATAATATCAGTGCAGAGATAGACTATTACTGTGATGGTGAACCTACCACATATATATGTGCCTTTCTCCGGCCATCTGGTTTTTGGGACTCTGCCATGCATTCAGGATATGCATGGACATGAGATGAATGTGCATGCACAAATGCATGGGGGACGGGGGTCAGTCATGCATGCATATGAGGCGGGGGGAGCGTGGCAGGTGTGGGTGTGGCACGCCCCCCCCCCTCTGATGCCCCATTTTTGGTCCCAGGAGGCTTCAGGGAGGCCTGCCTGCCCAAAACGGGGAGTGGGGGGATCACAGATGCGTGTGTGGGGGGACATGGGGGATTCTGTCTCATGCACATTGCACTATGGGGGTGGCCACATACATACACACTGTCATGTGTGCTTGCTTTCGGCATGAGAGGACAAAAACATTAACTATCTCTGGACTATTATAACCCTTTTTGGTTCATGCTGGATAGGGATTCTGGGAATTGTAATTGTCAACACTGAAAAAGGGTGGAGAGAAGGTCACTTTGTAGAAAATCAGTCTTGGGCATATTCTGCTCTATCAGGATGTGGTTTATGAAAACCTTAGTATGTCACCCTCAAGTGTTTGATCTCAAGCCTTTTCTTGCATAGAAAAGGGCTTTATGGCAATATGGTTTGCTTCTGCCATTAAGTGCTTTCTTGTGATTTTAATTTGGAGGTTTAGTTACTTTAATTATGCAAATATTATAGATATTAGAAGGGGCAATGGATATAAGCAGTCCCAGCAGCTCAAATGCAAAAATGTAAGAAGTTGACCACAAGAAGCCATGAGACTTTGAAGGATAAGAAAGTATTCAATGCCAACTATTTATTGACTGCACAGAGCTTTTCTTATGCTGAATACTGACAAATGGCAGGCAGTTGACAATTACAATCCTATTTGTGCCAGTGAACATTCACACAATACTATTAAGGACATGTCAGGTCACGATTCATGTTTGGTTGATTCATTTTATTATCTGTATTGGTCCCAAGCCAATGGACCAACTTGTTCCCAAGTTGGATATGTTTGGATTTTTCATCCATTTTCAAGAACTCTGGTTACAATTTTTTTGTGGAGGAAACACACTGCCAAATGCCTTGTTGCTCTTTTATATTTGGTTGATATATTTTTTTTCCATTTAATTATTTACATTATGAGATACAGCCATTCTTCACAGTACTGAAACAACATTTATGCAAACCTCCAGCTGAATCTGTATTTATTGGCCCCTTATCATTTACAGAGTATCCACTCCAGCTCTGTTTTATGCTTGTCTTTCCTTGGGCACAGTGACGGTTCTGGGCCATTATACTCAGAAGTTATAAAATATGGATCTCACCATCATGAATATTAGATCTCAATTTATGGCCTTGTAGAGCAATTTAGATTGTATAAAACAATGTTTAATCACAGCTAACAGTGAGGAACGTGAAAATGTTCACAGTAAGTGGGAAAGGGTAAGTCAATCAGTAACAACAAGGTTTATAGCAAAGTAAGATAGCCCAGCATTCTCACTACAGCCTTCAGTTTTATCTCCTGTTGTGCTGACAAACAACTGACAGTCCTATTGAAAAGTGATCACATCTCCCTTTAATGTCTAATTCAGGGGGGGGGGGGGTGTCACACAGTGTGTATATGTATTACAATGGGTCCACAATGGCCTCAATGTTTAAAACATATTTTAAACATATTTTAAAAGGGGAGATAGTAAGTGATAAAGCAAAGTACAACTTCTAGCTTTCTTTAAATTTGAGTGGTAGATGGTTGCAATCTAATGCTAAGACTGGAAACATTAAAACATTAAAATTAAGTATGTGTGTATCTATGAATATACACACATACACATACTACATGAGTCTTTATATATACTCATGTGTCATCATCTTTCATTTTCTTTATATAGTACTTCTAATGTTTAGTTTCGTCAAAAATTTATTGTGCATCCACTTATTTCCTCTTTGTCTTCTCTCTATGTGTGTATGTACACAAACAAACATTAGAATATGTTATGCCCTTTAAAATGAGGATTTTTATATAAAGGATCCAGTCTAATATTTCTCTAAGCCAGTTGGTGGTTCTGAAATCTAATCTGCAAGTAAAATTAAGTTCTGATTTCTATATCTCTAGTACCAAGACATCCAAAAGGGCTTTGTTACTTCCTTCTAAGGTTTCCATTGTTTTTATTTTTTCCTTCAGCTTTCCTGTTGACATGCATGCATACACACACACACACACACACACACACACACACACACACACACACACACACAAACATTTAAAACTTTCATAAAAGTTGGAAGCAATAGATGGAGAAAAAAGAAAACTAAATGATCTCATGAGGCATCTAAAGTTCAGAAGACATTGCTTTTTTATAAAAGAAACTCAAAACACTAATAAAAGTAGGTCTTTCAAAAAACCCATGAGTCCTAGCTAGTTGAAAGAACCATATTCTTCTTCTATCTTGTCAGCACCAATCTTCTGTAAATGCTTATAAGTGTTTTCTTAAACTAGTTCATGTGTTCAGTTTCATTCGATTTGAATTAGAATGCCAGTTGCATTCCAGAATTTTTATATAACTTTGTTGATAAAAATTACAGATTATTCCAAACTTTGGCTCTTTAGGCTTTTCTTATGATATAGTATAGTTTTCCATCATCTCAGGTTGTATGCTCTATAGGAGGAAGATAGGATGATTTTTTCCCTCCTTGTAAGAAAACAGACCCTTTAAATACTCAACAAACATAATATATTCTTTTGAACCAACAAAAGAGACCACGTTTTGTTTCTTTCTGTGGGAAATTTAAAATGTCTTCTGGAAACATTTGCAAAAACTGTTTTTGTGCAAAGTGGTTTTAACTGCCATTCACACCTTTTGTTCAAACAGTGCCAGGGGATGATGCCTGTTATAATAACAGCTGGGCCACATCTGCCAGAGGCTCAGCAGTTGCATGAGAGAAGATTGTATTGTATAAATCACTCATAGGACCAGTTCCCAATGTGGTATGACAGCATCAAATCAATGAAAGCATGGTGGAATTTGGCCGACTATCAGAAGAAAGTCTGTTTCTATCCAACTATATTCATGGTTTGAAAAAGTAATTACTAATTTTTTGCACCAATATTATTCTGTGAAATATTCATTTAGGGAACAATTTTATGGATCATGGAGAAAGAAGTAGGAGAAAGACAGCTGTGAATCTCTCTCTGTTACACCTGCCCTGACTTGGGCTCTTAGGAAAGAAAGACCCTTGATTCCATTTCTGCAAAAGATATACTTTTACTAAAAGCCAAATGGTTACAATACAGCCAAACCAGAACTAAAAGTTTTCACAGAAAGGTTCCCTGGTTAACTTTCCCCTTCCTGTTCTTCCTTATTCTCCAGTTATCTTCAAAGGTATTGTTTGGTAACAGTCTCTGCATTGGGAGATAGATGGTGAGCCATTGCATTTTCCCTCCCAGGCCTCTGGCCTTAGGATGATGAGCCATGTCTTGGGAAGGCATGATGAGTAGTTTTGGTTTTCCTCTTCCCAGTAGCTTCATTCCCTCCATAGTTTATGGCAGATGGGCATCTAACAAAGCAAGGCTGAAGCTCAAGATGGCAGTTCTAACACACACTCTCTCTCATACAAGCCCACATACACTTGATTCAAAAAGATGTGAAAGTCACATTGCCATTTCCAAAGTTGCTCACTTCTTCTTCAAAAAGTACCCAATTTTGAATATCTCACTAGATACCCATGCAACTTTATCAAAAAGTGCCTGACCACTCAATCAACACAAGCTGTGAAAAGGGTAACACTGCCATGTTATGCAAAAATATCCCACAAAGCATCAACAGTCTCTTACAATCACATGGTACCACCACCACACAAACAAACGAAAGGTGTCTGAAATAGCCTAAACCAAAAGACCCTGTATTCCCAGAGGAAGAAAAAAAAGTAATCTACAACATACAATGTAAGGACTGTAACAGCCATGATGTACAAGCAGAAGACTAGCAGAGTGCATATATGAACACCAAGTAGCAATCAGAAGACATGAGGAAAACTCCTTATTTCAGAACACATGGATAGTTTTAATTTGGAAACTCTGAGCATCCTAAACAAAACAAAAAACAGGACTGCCCAATAAGTTGTATATGTGCGTTTGTTTGTTTGTTTGTTTGTTTGTTTGTCTCTCTGTGTGCGTATCTGCACGTGCATTATATATGAAATATAATTTAATCAAGATAGGATTTTTTTCTTTGCCTTTATAATATTGTTTAAAGTAGTGTAAGTACTTGAAGAATTTGAAACTATTATCTATTATTTCATTACTTATAGGCTTTCTATTTGAAGTTAGATATCTGTGGCTGATTTTTATGAGATTTAAGGAGCTTTCTCCTGGACAATAAATCAGTTGTAACAATTTCTATTGAATGTGAACATATTCTTTCCATCTTCTCTACCGTTCTCTTTTCATAGCTATGTAGGTTCATTGTTAATTACATCTGGAAATCTGGAATGTATAAATATTTGGTACAAACCTCAGGCTCCAGGCTGACATTTTATCACATCAAGCAGGGAAGGGATGTTCTTTGAATTTAAAAAAAAACAAGCTTTCTTTTTCATGTAAATTTTTGTCCTCATGTTGATATGGAAAGGTCACTGTAACTTGGAATTCCCTCAAAGAAAAATCTGTGAGGGATTTGAAAAGCAAGAAATAATGACATTTGATAATAACCATTTCTTTAGATATGGTTATCAGTATTTGCCTAGAATTCTTGTTGCTTTTTATCACATCTTGAATTTTCTGTTTGCAAGAGTTTGGGGAAAAGGGAATAAATAGAAAGAAACATATTATTTCAACTGCTATTTCAAATGGATTGGTGGGGAAATATATTTTTACCATTCATAGCTTCAAAGCTTTGCCAAATGTTTATGTCAGAAATGGCAGCTCACATGACCACACTTCTTATCTGTAGAGCACAGAGATTTGAGCAGGTTTCTGAAAGGTCTTCAGAAATTGTGGATTCCAGTGAAAATTGATGATGGATGTGATGTCCCTCAGTGAGTGAGTACAGCGTTTCAGCTGATCAGTATCCAAATGGCGAATTTTGATTAGCACTGTCTTTCTAGATAAAGGAGAAATTGTGAGATTGCCCACTTGCATTCTGGACAGTTCCTCTTCCTGTGTAGAGGAGGAACTGAGGTTTTAATGGTTGACTTGTGAGTTGAGTAGCTGGAAGCAATGAATTTCAATGAAGCTTACAGTTATAATGCAGCCTACAAGACTCCTATAAGCCTCTTAAACTTTTCAGATGAAATTAACTTACTTACAGTTAAACAAAGATTGTTGAGTGGCAAGATAAGAGAATTGCTCTTTGGTAAGTTGACATTCTTACAAAGAAAGAAAGAGGGATGGAAGGGTTAAAGATTTAAGAACTTTGGGCAAAAAGCCTAATAATGAGTGGCTATAAGAAATTGATAAAGGGAATAGTTATTTTGAAAGATTATTTGTGTGAAAATGCTCTTGAACAAATTGGAATTAAAACAGACAAATGGAGCAGACCTTCTGTTTTTTTGTTTTCTAATAAGAATACAGACAATTATTGAATTATTAAAAAAGAAAGTAATATGAGCTAAACTGTGATGCTGACTGTTACTACACAGTGCCATTTTGAGACAAAATTATTAAGGACATTGGCAGACAAAATGGGGAATGATAAACTTGCTTTTTATTCCATCTCATGCAACTAACTTTTTTTTTTAATTTTGGCTGTAATATTAAAAGGACAATGATGAGGAAAGCAGCAAAAACAGCAGAACGGAGGAGACACTCCCTAGAGCAATTGGCAGAGAGAGGAATTATCACAGTTTTACTACAGAAAATGTTTGAGGAATAAGACAATAAGTTACCTAAATCACTTAATACTACATAGATAGCTTTTGGTAAAAGAAGAATAGATCAAAGATTTGTAAAGGTGAAAGAGGAAAGAAGGTATTAAGGAGATGGAAAGCTCTGTAATATCTGGAGATTTAAAACAAATGAATGACAAAATGGACATTCTGGAAAGTAAGACAGAATTTATAGACAGGGAGTTGAAAAAAGAATTGGATACTTTATCTCTAATTGGAATGAAGAGAATAAGAATGTTGTTTGAGATTTAAGGCACAAAGATGGAAAGATTTATGCACAATGGAGACATGATTAGTGAAGATAATGGAACTTGCTAACATGACCAAATTGACTTCTTTGATCAGTGGAAAAACATTATTTATATTTGTTGCTGAGTGGAAACTTATTATGGACTTTTGGCACAAAACAGGTAAAATGAACTTATGATTTTTAGTTTTGATGATTTGACTGGACAGACTATAGAAAGAAGAGAGTCATTGTACCTTACAGTAAGAATTAAATGTATAATTGTACTTATAACTTCTGTAAAGAAGATCAGAAGCCATTTCTTTGTATCTTTCTGTTCTTTTTGATTTTTCTATTATTTTGTTCCCTTTCTTGCACTTTTACCTTTCTTTTATTTAGTTCTTTTTCTTTTCTTGTTCCTAGTTTACATTAGTTTTCACTTGTTTTTAACACTCCTTCCAAAGGAGAGAGGGACAGAGAACAAGAACGAGAGAGAGGGAGACAATGAAAGTTAAATATGGATTACAGGTAGACCTTGATTTACAACTGTTCATTTACTGACTGTTCAAAGTTATAACAGAATTGAAAATAGTAACGTATTACCATTTTTCACATGTCCATTGTAGTATTCCAATGGTCATGTGACCAAAATTTGGATGCTTGGAAACTGATATTCATGATGGTTGTAGTGTTCCCTGGATTACTGTATATGATCAACTTTTGCAACCTTCTGACAAGCAAAGACAATGGGGGAGCCAGATTCACTTAACAACCATTTTACTAACCTAACAACTGCAATGGTTCACTTAACAACTGTGCCAAGAAAGGTCTTAAAATGGGGCAAAATTCACTTAACAGATGTCTCACTTAACAACATAGATTTTGGCCTGAATTATGGCCATAGGTTGAGGACTAATTGTATTCTCTTTTTGATGCTCATATATCTCATGCGTCATAGATATGCATTCTGTAGATTATTCAAAGCTCAGAAAGAAAGCAAAGGTGGAAAAGGTAGAACTCAAATACTAAGAAAACCTAAAAGATGGAATGGACAATGGGATCATCTGCATATTCTGATGCCTTATGAACCACAAATTCTTGTGCATTCTGATCGCAATCGATATCTTACAATTATGCTTACTCTTTTTGTCCCCTAGATATCTCCTAGAGGAGATATCACAGTGGGAGATGAGGTTGGGCATGTTGCCGTTCTACCAGAAGTTAAAGTGAATTATATAAAGTGTCACCCAGTATAAGCTATGAAAACAAAGAATAGCGATCTGGAGGCCAGAGTTCCATCTCTCAAGATGAAGACCTCACAACTGAAGCTCTGTCAATAGTTCCCAGTCAAAATTATGCATTACCAAATCATCAAGGATAAGAAAAGAAAGATGATGATTGTAGATGACTCCCTCTTGAACAGTACAGAAGCTCTCCTTTGTCATCTAGTTTTTTCATCTTGACACTTATGCTGATCTTAAATCTGATATGTGGCAGGAAGATTGACAGAGTTTATCACAGCCCTTTTCTCCTCATCCTTGTGAGCAGAAATGATACCATGTGGCATGACCTCCAACATATCAAGGGTGATTTCATGGCTTTGAGGAGGAAAGTAAAGGCGCTTTGGCTCAGGTAGTGCTTCCCATCTAACAGAATATTTCAGCAAAGAGAATTGAAACATTTTCAAGTGAACTCCTGTTTGCAAAAGGGGTGTAAGTAGTTTTTCAGAAGCAGTATAAATTTCAAGGACAAGAAAAGGGAACAGTTTTACAGAGATGGAGCTAATCTTACTAAAAGAAAGAAGATACATTTGATGATGGCTGGTTAACTTTGGCAGGAGTGCTTTAAACCAGAATGCAAGAGAGGAGGGATAGGAATGTAATACCTTTGGTGTGTTATAAATTGGCAGGTAATGGATTAAACACAACATCAAAACAAATTTTGTTGTAAATTACTAATTTAACATAGAAAATACAAAAAATAAAAGGGGGACTGAAAATTTGAAATAGAACATTACTTAAAATTCTTCTACACCATCATAGACTAATCTGGACTAATGTAAGGCAAACTGCATGTGAAGGAGGAGTTGATAGAAAATTAAAATGATGAGGATATAAGTGATCATGCATTGTTAGAGTTCTTGAGTTTAACAAATAGGTTGGTAAAGAGCAAATGAATTTTCACACCCATTCCAGTCAAATACAAATCATCATTTTTTTTTAAAAGCCAATTTCAATAAACAAAGAAAATTTGTAAGAAGGATGTCAATAGAAAAGGACATTAAAAGAAAAGGCATTGAAATTGAGTAGGTCTTCTGGTAGCGTGTCAAGGTTCTGACTGATAAACCCAACCAAGTCAGTACTCCGAGACAGTCAGATTTCTCAAAGAACTGTTTCATTGAGTACATCATTTTGGGATGCATGTTGTGCTTTTAAATTGTTTGTATTGTCTGTTTGTCTTTGTCTTACTTTTGTAATTTCCCCTCCCTTGGCTTTGTTCAGCCGCCCTGAGTCCCTTTGGGGAATAGGGCGGCCTACAAATTGAATAAAATCCAAAATCCAAAACCAACTCTAACCATTTTCAATGGTTTCAGTATAATTAAAGAAGATATTTCTCTGCCTCCTTGTCATAGGTCACATTGTCCAATTAGGTGTCTGGCGTCTCCCTGGCAACTCCTTCCAGTCTCTAGCCAGCACCTGTTGAGATGACCTTGTTTCCCATGGGGTGATCTGTTGTTATTGCCTGGTCTGACATTCCAAGCCTCTTCCCTCCTTCCCTACTGTGTGGCAAGCTGAGAAACGAAAATATGATTCTGGCAGCCTAGATCCATTTCAAAGTTGACATAGAGGATATTAATAATTAATAATAAACAATGTTGTTTGAAGTTTCAAACAATAACAGTGAGGAAGAAAGCTAAGCTATATCTAAAGAAGCCAATGTAACATCTTGCAAAGAAGTTGAGACTAAAAAAGAATATTAACTAGAATCAGAAGGAGAGGATACTAAGGAAGTTTATAAAGCTTCAGCTGAATGAAGGAATGAGATCAGGAATGCAAAGGCAGAAAATGAGCTAATGCTATTAAGAGGCACAACTGAGGGAGGTGGATTTCTTCAAATATATCAACAGCATAAAGAAGGTAAAGATGGACGATAAGCTTAGTGCTTATACTGCTTAAGGAAGAAAAGTCTTAACAGATGACCAAGAGAAAGCAGAGAAACTCCATTCCTGTTTTGCTGTTACAATATCTCTACATTTAAGGAAATTGTGATCTGGATAGCAGAGATTAAGAACAAAAGGAAGGCTTTGGGGCAAAAAGAATCGGGAACTTCTAGTTTATTTGAATACCATCAAACTCCTAGGCTCTTGTGACATGTATTTTGGGATACTGAAGAAACTGGTTGAACAGCTTCCTGAAAAAAACCAGAAGCCACAGAGCTGAACAATAGCAAATGAAGAAATAAGAATGAAGAGAATCCCAGTATAACATAGCATTAATACCTTGGAAAATGTTTGAGCAGATTATAAAGAAAGTCATTTGGAAGCATCTTAAAAAAGCAATGCCATAATTATTAGTGCTCAGCATTAGTTTTATCAAAATAGGTCATGTTAGATAAGTCTGGTCATTTCTTTGGCAACAACATTACTGAATAAAGGGAATCTTGTTATTGTTTTTTGGTTCTTCAAGTCAAACTTGTAGAGAGTAAGGGAGCAGACAGACATTTTATCTAGGAAAAGGGAAGCATTCCTTAAATCTTGAGGAAAAAAATATTATTCAGATGTGATTCAGGAAAAAGTCCCCTGATTTACTGAAGTATATATATAAGAAGGAGATGAGATAGGGTAGAATCAAACTTGCCAGATTTTGCCAATTATAGCCAATCTAAATAAAGTGTACCTGGTTTTACTGTGGAGTTGGTTTCCTATGATCCATCTAGAGGGGCTGACAAGCTGGACACTTAGTGACTACACAGACAAGTCCATGCATTTTTCTTGGCCACCTTTTCAGAAATGGGTTGTCTTTATCTTCTTTTGAGATGTTTTTCAACTTTCTATCCTAAGTATCTAAGAATGTCTAGTCCAAATGGTATCACAAAGTTGGCTGGCTAATTGTAGTCAATTGCACTCATAATTCTGTATTGAATTGGAGAACAGTAATTAGTGAGCTCCAAAAAAGATCTCTTTTGGAGCCAATATTATTCAGCATTTTTATTAATGATCTGGATAATAGGATAATAAGCTACAAACCTGTGGGAAACATAGCATCCGGAAATCTGGCCAACATCCAGGCTGACATAAGAAGATTTAAATCTAATCTGGGCCAATTGGAAGATTGGGCTAAGAGGAACAAGATGCCCTTCAATATCTTAATTCACGATATATTTAAGGAGAAACACACATGCTATCAGGGATTCATAGGCTGGATAGGATTATTAATAGCAAATTGAACATGACACACAGCATGCTACAACTCACTGTATGAAAGGCACAGAGTTCTTATTTGACTTTGTTTTGCACTGGTAAGATTACATCTGAAGTACTCTATACAGTTTAGGGCAATACATTTATAGAGGTATATTGGAGAATTAGGTTCAGAGGCGTGGGGGGGGGCAAAGATAATATAGGAATTTAAGGACACAATCTATAAGCAAAAATGAAGAAATTTGAGATGTTCAATCTGCGTTAAAGAAGGCTAAGAGGAAACATCTCAGTATTTGGTAGGTAAATAAAAAGCTTTCATAGGGAAGTTCCTGCTAAAGAAGCCTGAGTCAGACATATTGGATAAAAGATGCAGCTATTAGATTTCCCTTAAGTATAACAATATTTTATTTGCTGATGGTAAGATTTGGTTTTACTGCAAATTGCAATGATTTAAACTTGTTTGTTCTATGGTCCTTTCTAATTTCACAATTTTATTGACTCTGTAGAAGGCAGAAAATGACTTTCCTTTGTGAGAAACACAGTCGGATGAAGAGGAAGGAATTGTGATTAAAGGCAACTTCTGAATAAAATCTCCTTTTCTGACTCAAGTTCTTTCTTCAACCCCAATGTTTACAATTCCCATAGTGTCTGCCTGGCTGATTTAGTCTGTCAGTGTTGGCACAGTCTGAATTCTTTCAATTAAGAGGTCACATCTAAGCAAAGCGCATCTTTTCTGTCACAGTGCCTCCCCACTGAAATGAGGTTTCCCCCCAAAAATCTAAATGGGCCCCATCTTACTGGTGTTTCAAAGGGATCTGAAGACCTGGCTCTTTATCCAGGCCTTTGGTGGGGATGCCTGAAACATTCTTTAAAGTGAGGCTTTTTCCCCTATTGTTTCTACCTGGTTTGCCATTCTGCCATCTTTCTCTTTTTTTGTTTCCTGTTGTTTTTATTGTCACATTTTCATGTTTTAAATCATTTGTAAACCATCCCAAATTGCTGAGAGTCATCTATCATATAAAATTAAATTTAAATCATAATAATTATAATGTTGGAATGTTTAACAAGGCCCAATGTTACAAAACAATGCTTTGCAAACAGTTCTTTCTTGTATGAACATTTGAAAAATTGACAAAATAATTACCCTTATATCCAAAATACAGAGTTTACATTAACGCTGGTCTGGGGTCATGCACCTGGCCAAATATATCTCTGATGAAGACAATAAAAGTGGATAGTGTTGGAAGGGAAACATAGAGAGGTGTGGTGGCCTAGTGGCGAAGACACTCACTTCCCACTTGGAAGGTTGAGAATTCAATCTTAAGTATTGGCAGATGTTTTTCTTCTAGAAAAATATCTGCTGTGAACTCTGCATGGTGTTAGGAAGGGCATCTGGCCAGCAAACACTGAGATCCATTCAGTTGCCCCAACTCTATCCTGGATTAAGGGATTACTGAGTCATAAAAAGGGAATTTTTAATGTACTGTAGGAAGGAGGACAATGGTTCTCAACCAAGTAGTGATGTAAGGCACAGATGTTCTTCCTTTTACCATTAGAAATACCAACTCTGTAATCAACATTCTCATTTCCCCAGAATACTACAGAGCCCAAAATAGTATTGCAGAAGAATTCAATTTGAGATAGATACCCATTGGGTCTATTAGAGATGAGCAGTTGCAGCCATCTGGTCTGGCTTTTTTCTCACACACAAGAGAAAATTAGGAAATTAAATTTTAGTTAAATTTAATTCTTAAAAATAAAGATAAAAATAAAATTAAAAGAAGAGAATGATAGTATAGACTCAGTCATGGTACAGTTGGATGCCAAGTCCTCAGCAAAACTCAGCAAATTCTTCAGTGATACAAAGGAAATACATATGCATTATTTTCTCTTTGAAGTCATTTGTAGTACTGTTTGGATAGGAATTTATTTATTTTTCTTAATCCTCTTTTTTGTGCAAATGTAGGAAAACTAGGGGTCATTGCTTATTTTGATTTTTACCTTAACCCCCTCTTAGGTACTTGTACACACACTCAAATCTGATGCACAAAACTTCTATTTTAGTTAATGGTTTTGTGTAGTTATTTGTTCATCTGCTTGTTTGTTTATTGTGTTTCCCTATTTCAAACTTCACAAGTCAATTAGCAATTGAGAAAAAGGAAATAAAAACTGGCAGGATTCAGTCAAGCCTTAATAGAACCTTCTCCCTAGTCTTAAGCTGATTAATTGGAAGAAAATAGTATTGATTTTAAATGACTTTAATTTAGAGTGTATTGACTTAAAATAGTTGTTTATAAAGATTAAAGCTGTAAGAAAACAAGTCTAGAAGCCCTTAGAATATTTGAGTTAATGGGGCGGGTGATCTTTGGTGTCATTTGCAAATTTTCATGAGGCAGTTTCAGTATAGTTGGAATCACTGACAAGTAGCCCCAACTTCTCACTCATATCACTTAACAATGGTAATTGGGACCTGCAATGCCATTGCTATGTGATGCAGTGTAAATGTCATGTAACTGTGCCAATTTACAATGCCATTCTGGTAGCTGAGCCATGGTGGTGCAATGGTTAGAATGCAGTACTGCAGGTTACTTCTGCTGACTCCCAGCTGCTGCAATTTGGCAGTTCGAATCTCACCAGGCTCAAGGTTGACTCAGCCTTCCATCCTTCCATGGTCAGCAAAATGAAGACCCAGTTTGTTGGGGGCAATATGTTAACTCTGTAACTCTGTAACTGCTTAAAGAGGACTGTAAAGCACTGTAAAATGGTATATAAGTCTAAGTGCTATTGCTATTGTTAAGTGAATCCCATGGTATCATTAAGTGTGATGTCATGTGGTTGTCATTTGCAATCTCCTGCTAACTTCTTCATTCACTTTGCTTGTTGGAAGTTAGTAGCGAAGGTTGCAAATGATGATCATGTTATTGCAGGACAATGTAATCATAATTGTGAGATTGCTGATAAGATCCAAATGGCAAAAATGTGACTGCAAACATGAAGACTTGTAATTATTTCATTCACCACCATCATAATTACAAAAAGTGCAGCAAGTGGTTGTTAAACAAGGACTACCTGTACTTGTAACCTCCTTATGAACCTATATCTCTTGCTGTTTGTGGTATTATGCCTGCCTTCTTATCTCCAGATATGTACAGTATGTTATTCTCAGATTTTCTAATCATACACAATAGGACAGAAATAGCAACAGCCAGAAGCTCCCATGTCTTTCTCCAACCCTGTTTGGTTCTGTAACAGAGACAATTATTACTGGGGCTGCAACTGAGGAAGAAATATAAAGTGGTTGCTCCTTATACTGCAAAAAACATAAACAGTTCTGTATGACTATGTCAAGCATTTGTAAATAAGCCTATGAGTTAGCTTGTGGGAGGGGTGCCCTTAACCCTACTGAGTATTCTCCTTATTGTAGTAAATTAAAAAGATCAGCGATAACAGTGGGAGCCATATTGTTTTTGTTTTCCAATCAAATGCAATTTAGAGATGGCCTCCCTTTATTTCAATGTTTTCTAATAATAATGTTTTCTAAGCTTCATGTGTGCTATTTTGTTTGGCTTATGTTTTTTTTAAAAGTTGAGAAATAATAAGAGCAATTGCTGCCATTTGTTGCTCCATCCTATATTACAATTAAGTTCATTTTTCCCTGAAGCATTTTTGTCACGAAGACCAATTGTGCAGAAGAGCCTAATCTGTTTTGTCCTCTGTGCTACTTGGGATATTCTTGGAACAAACATTTAAACATTTCACTCTGGATTGCAATGGTCTGGTTCTGGGTTGATCCACAATCTGGATTATAGGTGCTGATTGACTGTTCCTTGCCCTTCCCATTTTTTTTTCAGGGAAGGCAAGCTTCATTGGCTAGTCCCCAAATGGGTGGATTTATCAATGCTTCTATTCTCCCTTTAGGGATCATTTTCTCCCCATTCATTTTCTTGTTTTTCCAGATGTTTGCATCACGGGTGGCTTCATGCTTCTTTACTCCATTCTTTTCTTTGACACTTTTCTTTTTCCCTAATTGTATTATTGTTGTTCCAGTGCCACAGTAATTAAAGGGAATACATTAATCCTTCATTTCTTTGTTCATTTATGGGTCTAAAGAAACCTTATGGTGGCAATAAAAAAACTAATGGTTTAGATTCACAAAAGCAAAAAAAAAAAAAAAAGGAAGCATTTATTGGAACTTTGTAGTTGTATTTGTACAGACCTATTTTAAACACTTTTTTTAAAAAAAGGGGAGGGAGATGGACCTTTTGCAGCAGCCAGGATAAAAAGATAGTATTTTGTCTGGGGCAAAATCTCAAAGAGTGTCTATTGAGAGAAGTAAGGCTGAATGATGTTACAGAAAAAAATGCATGATGACCCCAAGTTGTTACAGATCTCTGTGGTCTCTATAGATGGATGCTGGATTGGAGGAGTAAACAGAGGAAAAGAAGGAGAGATCACAACAGCTAAGCAGCCCATGAAATGGCTATACAGGAGTAGTGACCATTTGTTGAAAGGGAAGGGTGTTTCTGGCACTGTAGATAATTGGATCTAGGGATATTTCCAGATTAGAGCAAAGCACAGAGACTAATGACATAGAAGAGTTTAAGATTACTTGGGATAGAAAATAGTATTTTAGAAATAGGACTTCAAATATGGGCATCAGTATACATTATGTGTGGTAGGGAAGAATGCTGGAGGTTACTATTATCTATTCCTATCCTTAAAATGGTGAGAATTCCTATAGTTATAGCAAGCAGAAAAGGTGGATCTGGCTGAGAGATCAGATACAAACAAAATATTGAACATAAAGTTACTAAAACTTTAATGACTTTATTTGGTTTGAAACCTTGATTCAATATTTTAGCCACAAGTAAATATATATTGAATGACTTCTATGTTTACTTACTTGAAAAGATAAGACTAGACCACTATTTTTTAAATGTAAGGCTATTTGTCTTAACAGACACAATTCCAGACTGCTTACAATACAATCAGATGACTTTTTTATAATTTTGGATTATAAAAAATAAATTTTGAATTTCAGAATGTTTTAATTTACCTTAGCATCTTGGCAACTTTTGCCAAACTGAAATCAGTATCAAATTAGTTAAATAAGTCATGCCTTAAAATTATTAGACCATTTTTATACACAATGGAGACTTAGAGTGATGATTTTTTGTGTATTTCTTTGCAAAAACTCTTAACAATATTCCCCTTAAGTTTATTAGATGTGATATCTAATTTACCCCTTGGCCACTATATTATACTTTGGTGGTTTTTTGTTTTTTTTTTGATCATAATGAATTTCACAACAAGAAAATTAAAAAAAAACACTCATGCAAGAATTTTGTAGTAAAACATTAATTTTGGATCACAGGTTTATTGTATGGATTTTGCAACACAGCTCATATTACAAACATTATCTGGGAAACATTTACAAGAATAAATAAGATGGACTTGCAGTTGTAAAAAAAAGGTTACACTTCACTGTAATGTACAGTCAAAAAATATATCTGATATTCATTGACTTGACATTATTTACCTTCCTTCCTTGTAAACGAGAAAGAAACTCTGAAAGCACAGTGCTAAATTTTCATATAGTGTGTGTATTTGTGTGTGTGTGTTTGTATGTATTTTAAATACGTCCTTTATCAAACAGCCAACATGTACAAGAGAGCTTAATTTAGTAACATTAAGCATTCAGGGAATACCCTAACCCTATGAATGAAAATAAACTCAACTCTCAGGTTAAACAATTCCTGACTGCTATCATAGAGTTGGATCAAAGGAACTAACACAAATTTACTGCTACCTCATCCCCAAGTTTACAGGAATACAATTATTAGCCAATAATAAAATAATGGCTAAAATAATTAGCCAATAAAGGAGAATATTTGTAGCTCAGAGTTGAAATGAAGGGGTTTGGGTTGGTTATTACTTACTAACTTACTAGCACGATGTTATCTAGGCTGGATAATGAAACATTTTCAAGAAAACAATCAAACTTAGACAGCCCGAAAGACCCATCAAAAAGTTATAGGTCTGCAAGCCCTATACCTTTATGGGATTACATTATATTTGTGTCCCCACATAGGTGCTTTGCCCATCATGTGCTCGTACATCCTTCCCTCCGCATACAGCCATCACCCTACCTAAAATGATTTATTCCGTGGCTAGCCATGTCATTATAGTACGTGAACTCTAAGACATACAATAAACTAATATAACAAAAGCTCCCAGCTCAAACTGCTGACTACTATAACATGATTTCAGTAGAGAAGAAGAGAAAAAAGGAAAACAAATGTCCTGGAAAAATATTCTTTTGAGAAATGTAACAAAAATGATTTTTGGAAAAAGTCATCAAAGTTATTTTTTTCTCCCTCTTTAGTATCGCTAAGTGATCTTGCATATACACATTTATGCAACTGACAGAATAAAGTTGTAGAAAAGAAAAATATTTTTTTCAGGACATGGCAAAATGTACAGGGTGATTATGTAATGACAAGGCTGAGAATCATCTTGTGGGGAGATTTCCCAGTTAAAAAAATTCTAAGTCAAAATCCAGTTGGATCTGAATATATTAAAGGATGATTCGTTAAAACAAGCAAACAAAAAAAAAAAGGATTTCTGCAAAGGTTGACATTTCAGCAATTCAGCCATATGAGTTTTGCTTCACAGCAACTTATTTGGCAAAATCTTGCTAGATATCAATGAAATTCTAGCTTTTTTTCCTTAGAGATGACATTGTTTCATGTAGATCTACATGTCACCAAATTGAGCAAAAGAAACTGCATGCAGCGAATTCCAATAATTTCATTCATTTCCTCAAATCACACTGCCCATCAATAGTATTTCATTTCTTCTGGTACCAGTGTGAATGCTTAATTATAATGCTATTGAGATAAAACTAGAATAAATAGCAGAGTAACAGCTAAAATGTATCATATACTTGGATAGGCAAGCAAATTTTAAAAGGAATGAGATAAGGACAAGTTTTCAAACATCTTTGCTGTCTGAAAACCTACAAATACTGACCTTTTTTTGTCAGATATTTCTTTATTATAGAGCAATAGTTGTTCTGGTGGCCGAGACACAAAAAGAAATTTATTAGACTGACACCTTTTTTTGAACAAGTTGAAGAAAAATGATCTCTTTTGAAAAGGGCAGTCTGGTTGCTTGCAGTGCAAAGAAATCTGAGAGAGATTTATTGTTATTATACTAACATCGAGTCTAGCTGCCATATTATTCTCTTAAACAAATTACCTTGGTTTTGTTGTTTTTGTTTTAATATTTTCTAGACATTAGTTATTGCCCTCCCTCAAAAAAGTTGCCAGTTATTCAATAAAGAGATGTACCTACTAACTTTGTTCAAAATCTGGGTCTATATTTCTTGTGTGTATCTGTGTGTATGCATGTGTGAAATGCTCCGTGTCAATGTAAACTGTTATATTTTGTGTTATATTACTGACATACTGTAAAAGTGAATGAAAAAATAGATACTTAATATGTTCCAGTGTTGTCATTTTTAAATGATTAGAATTTGGGGGCTTCTTTGTTTCCGTTATGTTAAATTCCAATACTACAAGAAATATGATTTCAGAAAAGCTAATATGCTTCAGATCTGTTAAAAATCTATGAACAATGAAAGAAAGAATAGAGTACTAGTGTAGCTTAAAAGATGTCCCACTATACAATACATAATATTTAATTTCATCTGGTGAAGTTTAGTTGTGGAGAAGAGTCTGAAGAAATAAAAGACTTCTCCAGCTTAAGATATTGTGCAACAATGCAGAATTATCACTTTATTCAAAGGCATTGTTGAATGAGATTTAGAGCCTTGAACAGAGAAAGTAGGATAAACATGGTTTAATGGGAGCTGCAGAAATTGTACAAGTAAATTATAGAAGCTATTTTCCCTTGAACATTCCAGTCACATCTGACAGTAAATCTTCTTTATCTTGAATCTAAGAACAGAAAATTTATGTCTATTTTCTATGTACCTAGGAGCATGAAGATATTATCTACATCATGAGATCTTAATTATCATGATGATATGGAAACCAGGATACTTTCCTTTTCTCTATTTCTTAAAGCAAATTTTGTAGTGACATTACAATGAAATAGCCTTTCTGTAATCATACCATTGCTAGTTCCAAATGACCTCTCTCCCACAATTGAATTTTTTTAAAAAAAAAATTTGGCTTGCATCATCACCATCAACAAAGTGGAACTTAGTTGTTGCAAATCAATACTGCATTACTAGAAGCCATTCTAAGAAACCCATTTTTCATCTTGTCTACAGTTATATTAATGGTTACACCACTATATTCAATCCTTAACATACCCATAAGAATGGAACAACATGCCCCTGTCTTAAAAGGCTGATTGAGCTTATGTACATGTGCCATAATGCATAGGTTGTGCTTTCTGCACACTAAATTGAGCACAAAGTCTGAGAAAATCAGTTTTTTGGAGATGGCCTTTTGTGAAAGGCAACAAATTTAAAAATGTTGTTTTCTGCAAATAAAGGTTGGAGGTTGAATTAAGATTCCCAGCTACTGAGTTTGCAAAATACTAAACTACAATGCCCATTAATAATTATTCAACACCACTACTGATGTCCAAATTTCAAAAGATGCATCAACAAAGCACTTTGGCTTTTTAGTGCACAGTTAATGGTCAACATAATTTGTCGTTCACATCTAATTTCACATCATAGACAGCTTGTTGGTATTACATTAGCAAATTACAACACAATTCTGCCCTAATATCCACATCAAAACAAGTTCCTTTTTTCCAATTTAGCTTTTACAAAAAGGCTTTTGGAAGTATAGTTTTCCTATCAAGGATCTGCTTTCTGAAGATTTACTGTATATTACAGTGTAACTTTAATCATTTTTTCTTTTAGTTCAAATGTTATGTATATATTAACAGAAAAAGATGATAAGGACATATATGTAAAACTGAGTGATGGATGGTGATGTAAATGTAAATCTATTTTTTTCTTGTTGCCCTCACTAAAATAAATTAATTTTTAACAGAGATCTGCCATCTCCACATCTAATTACAAGTGGAGCTTATTTGTAAAGAAACATGCATGGAATTGCATTATACAGCTTTTCTCATAACCTTGTTATGTGAATATTGCTCCTGAACAACAAGCACTTCCCTTCTGAAAATTTTGCTCATGTTCTTTGTGTGAAAAGGACATTAGTATAGGATATAAACCCACAAAAATAGCTTAACTGACAAATAAATGAAACAGGTACATTCTGCCATTCTACTGCTTGTATATAATTTTTACAATTGTGGCGAATTCATCACTTCCTGTTCTCCATTCCTGCTGAGTGGAGCCTTTGGTGCTATTTTGTTGGATTTTGTATCAATCACTGATTACTGTTCTGTTTTAATAGGCTCTGAATTAAACTGTATTATAGCTTTTTCTTTTATGATGATACATTAATTGGGCTATGTTTTTGGAAGTTTGTTAGTTCTTTCAAATAGGCTTCAGCCACCTTGAGTTGGATAAGATGTGGACTAGAACAGTTATAAAATAACAATGCAAAAAACTTTCCTGGAGCAATATAACAAAATCTATGACAAAATGTAACTGTAATGATAATGTACTTTACTCTCACACATCATCCTTCTTTTCACTCTCATGTATAGAACTGGAAATAAAGGAGTTCAAAACCTGTATGTTTCCAACATGTTAAATCATTTCTCTCTCTCTGTCTCTTCCTTTCAATTTTCCGACTTTTTCTTTTACAGCCTATACATAATCTACATACATCTTTATCCATAAAGTTGTTTTGTGGCAGGTGCATTGATTAAGTATACCAGATTCCCACTTGTAACTCACCCCCCCCCCCGAATAAGCTAATAGAGATCCTTTTACCCTTTACATGCATGCCTTGCACACATAGAGGCCATGGGTAAGAAGATGAAGTTAAACAGGAAAAGGTAACTCATTCACAACAGAGTTCCATTTTCACCTTCTTCCATTACTTTCCTTGCACAGCCTTTCTTCTAGTATCTTTAAATTTATTTAAATATAATTGTCACCTCTGGAGATTTTTTCAAACACTTCCCTGACCCCTAATTACAACATTGTCATGGTACAGCATCTTTGCTGTTCAACAAGCTTTAACCTCTCATAAGAATAGTTTCACTATATTTGAGCAAGGTTTAACCTAGATTATGACACGTCGCCAAATTGACATTTGTCATATTGGCACTCTGCTACAAAGATGCATGGGTAGAAGGCACCTCTGCACAAGTCCAAGAGCATCTCTGCTGCCCTGAAACAGGGAAGCCTGATATTTGAATTGCACAATGCACAGTTTCTATTAACTGAAAATTAGAAGAGCAACAAAGTTTATTAAGGGACTGTATTCTAAAATATGTGAAGAATGGTTGCAGGAATTGGGGATGTCTAGTTTAATAGACCAGGGGTGACATGACAACAGTGGTCCAATATTTGAGGGGCTGAGGGGAGAGTCAACTTGTTCTCCAAAGCTCCTGAAGGCAGGATAAGAAACAATGGATGAAAAACAATCAAGGAAAGAACCAACCTAGAACTAAAGAGAAATTTCCTGACAATTGGGGAAGAATTAATCAGTAGAACAGCTTGCCTCCAGAAGTTGTAGGTGCACTAGAGATTTTTCAGAATTGATTGGACAATCATTTGACTGAAATGGTGTAGGATTTCCTGCTTGAGAAGGGGGTTGGACTAGAAGACCTCCAATGTCTTTTCCAACTCTATTATTCTATTATTCTGTTAAAGTAGCAATGAAGGTGTCAAAGTTCCAAGAAACACCCCAATGGTTATCAAGATTATCTGAATTGAAAATACTGCCACACACAAGTAACAGCCTTGCTTGAAGTTAAGTACCCTTTGTCACTGAAGCATTTCACTTCAGATACCACCACTTTTATAGCTACTTGTCGCTTATTTATTTTCACATTTAGAGCAGAAATTCTTTTATCGTGTTTTAATAATTCTATCCTGCTGGTGAACTTGCAAAAAATATGTCTAGGGAGCAAAAAAGATTATTAATTAAAGGTGCCAATTAAATTATAATGTTTTGTAGCTACTGCTGCTTTGCCCTTTTATTTTTCAAAGTGGAAATTAACAATGACTTTCAAATGTAAAAAATCAATGCATGTAATATCTGATTGCCAGTTATTAATGAAACTAGAAGAGAGAATCACATCAGCAGAAATATCTTAAAGGAAAGGCAACCTTCTTACTGACCCAAAGAAAATAAGTCAAATAAAATACAACACTTTTGTTAGATATTTGAATTTTTTTCTTAACATAACAAGATTTAGGGTCAAAATGGGAACTTTAAATGTTTACACATAGTAGCCACAAGAAACCCAAAACACATGGAAAATATTTCAAATCCCATTTCCAGATGTCAATTTTTGTTATATATGTGTTTATGTTTATATGTATAATATATGCACACAAACACTTATACATACACATATGCATATATTGGGAACAAGAATAGCTTTGAGGCAATGTTTTTCAATAGATAATGCGGAGCAGAATGAGGATTAAACACAATTTATGTGCATCCTTGTGTACCCTAGAATCCTATAAAATCATACAGAGACCCCAAAAAGTGATGAAGCTATCAGAGATGACAAAAGTGAGTGTTTTAATTAGAGAAAATAATATATTCCATTTTGTTTGCTTCTGGACTTTGTTCTTGAGACAGGAAAAAAAAAACCTTTTGACTTCGTTTTGCTAATTGACCTAGTTTGTTATTATAAAAATGGTTAGTACTTGCTAAGTTCATAAAGTAAAAAGTTGTAATTCTATTTTGTACTTTATTGTGCTAAACAAAGTTGAAAGCAGTGGTGGGTTGTAGGCGGTACGCCCAGGTACGGGCGTACCGGAGCCAGCCTGGGGCAACGGATACTGTTCCGGTACGGTGACCGGAGGGCCCACCCGCCTGCCTGAGCTCCTTACCAGTGTTTAAAGCTTCTGCACTTCCGCACAGGTGCATGGCATGTACAGTGCCTATGCGATGCTCCGTGGAGCAGTTGGAGCGTTGCAGAGGCGCTGAGATGCATGTGCATGCTGCGTGCATCCATGAGATCGCCGCCGGCCCCATTCCAACTGTACCAGTTGGAATGGGATTTGAAACCCACCACTGGTTGAAAGTCAATGCTTTTTTTCTTTCCCTCTTTGCTCTACACCTCTATTTCCTCCTTCATTACTTCACCTACAATTTTCCTATTATCGTTATTTTCATTTTTTTAAAAGTACATAGTGGTAGAAAAATATCCATGTAGGCATCCCAACAGAATGTTTTCTAATCTCTTTGCAATGCCACTAACTAACTATAACTGATCAAACACTCTTCTATCCCATAATTATTAGCTGTTTTTCAACAAAGATTTAGTGGGTCATTTCCAAGCTTTTTCTTTCATGGTTGAATCCTCCCCCTCCACTGTTTTTATGTCAAATTTTAACTTCTATTTGCTTTTGCCTTATTTTGCCTTGTTGCACCAAGAGGTAGCCCTCTGATTGTTCTGCCTTCTTTATCTGAGATGCTTAATCTGCCCCATTTGAAATGGATCTTTCTCTTATTTCCCTACTTCCAGGTACATATAATCAAATGCATTTCTCCACTTTCAAATGAAGAATGAGACTAAGAGGCTACCTACCCCAATCAATTATAGTCTGCCTATTAATGTAAAAAATAATAATATTGCTTTCAATTGGCCTCAAACTTTGGTGACTTTGGTGAAAGTGGTTTGTCAATGTGTGCTTGCAGGATACTTTTTTCTAGATTATAGCCCTAAATTCTAGATTATAGCCCTAAAACTACTTTATAGACTCACATAGATACTAGCCAGATTTGACCTTGTCTAATCTTTCAGAATCACACAAGATCAGCTATGTGCACCCATATGACATTAAAAAATGTGTGAGTAGCCTTGTAACAGCATCAGTTTAATGAATAAGTGTAATACAGATGTCAGTGAGAAATATATTTCTATTTCTGCAGATAAGTGCTCTAAAAATATGTATTTCTAAGGAATGAAATATATGGTGGTGATCGAAGTGTTAAATTCCCTTTTTGGGGGTAGAGTTTAGCTGTTTGTTCTTTTGCATTAGTCTAAAGGCACAAGAATCAATATATATTATGTATACAATATAATATGTAGTTGGTTCCCCAAATTGGGGATGGCATGAACATATATTTAAGAAACTTTCTGAGAGATGTAACAGTTAAAAATAGTATTATGAGCTAATTTTACTTGTCACATGTCAAGTTTAAACCTTCACTTTCTTTGCAGACTTCTTATCTGAGAGAAGTGTATGGTTGCATTAATTCTATGCTTGAGGCTCTTTTTTCTTTTAAGCAAAATCGTTAAATTAAGGATAGCTAAATGTTTTAAAATACCAAAGTATAACTGCTACATCATTTCAACAAGTGACAGTTTCATAATAAAACAAAATCTGGTGACTTTATATTATTCAACTTCTACATAGTTCTACCATTTCAACGTACAGTTGTTGACTTGAGGCAAAGAATACCAGTGGTTTTGTCTTCATTTCCAAAAAAATATTTCTTAAGATTTAATAGAAAACTTTGATTCCCTTTCCCAAAACTTTGATCCCCTTTCTCAAAATCTTCCCAGTTAGAGACAAAAACTTGTGATTTTGAAAATGAGGGCATAAAATTGTTGGCTAGTGTCTTTTACAAAATTATTTTTTTTTAATTGATTGTTGCTGCAGTAGTTATTATGAGGCAAGAGAGTGAGTTTATCATGTACCATAAATAACAGTACCTTTTACAGAAAAGACACACACATGGCTAACACATGGATTAATGAAAATTATTCATATCTCTTCTTTCATCTGACAATGAAATTTGAAGGCCTGTCATTATGTCCCTTGTTTGGGTAATATGATTGGCGAGCCTAACTTGTAAACTCATATATGTTAACATCTTACATATAAATGCCCTTTATCAGAAAGTGTGTTGCAATCACCCATTCCTATGTGATCAGGATATTTTAGAACACTGCTTTCTACCACATCAGTTAATGTGGTATGTAACAAGTCCATCAACTGTACTATTCCATATGGCAGATTTTGACTGTATAGGTCAGAGGTTTCAAACTGGCCAGATGTGTCACATGCAGGTCACGCCCACCCCAACTCTGTAAAGGGAAAAACCTTGCAAAACATCACATGACAATGTGACACCGCGAGTTTGACACTTGTGGTGTAGGTGGTAGAATAATCCCCAAGGTACATATTTTAAGCCCATCATTCAATTTCCCCCTTTTGTAAATATACACAGCACACAACCAAATACTTATGATAAAACAAAATTAACTTCATTACCAAGCAAAGGAATGATAATTTGAAACATGAAGATAATTTCAGGGTGACCTCAATGTACTTTGCTGGGAGATGCAATTTTACAGAGTTGCTTCACCAGCACTGCAGCTGATAGGAACCATTAAGATTTAACCAATCCATGCAGAACATTCAAAATCTAGTAGCATTGTGTATTAATCAAGGCAGAAAATTAACTGGCAGCTTCTTCATTCCATAGCCTGCTTTTAAGACAATAAGAGCTGACAGAAAAATCACACATTTATGGTGGTGGCTTTTTCATCTGAAAAACTTAACACAAAGGCTGGCTCTGCTGAAAGCCAAACATGTGTTTAATGAAGCTTCCCTTTAAAGCAAACTGTCTTATATAGGAAATAAAAAAGTGAGGATTTGTTGAAACACAGAAAGTGGAGCTGATATTTTGTACACACACACACACACACACAAACACACACACACACATTCCTGTTTGCATCAAGGGAGGAAAAAAAGACACATCCAAAATGATAGGGAGAAGCAGTCAGAAGGGATTAGAAAGCAGAATATTCCACCCTGCCTCTTGCTTTGCCATAGTGAGTTGCTTAAAAGGCAAGAATGTTCTAAAAACAGATGGCAGCAGATTCCTCCTCCGGCAGTCAGCTCTGACCTGGTTTCTCATTCAAGGATGAAGAGCTATATATGCTTTAGCCCATTACTCCTTTGAAGTAAAGTGGTGAACCAATGTCCTTCAAACACCAAAGCTTTAGGCATCCTTTAGCTCCCTGCCCTGATGAGCTAAAATGAACTTAAGTATTCCAATGCAACCTCATATACAAATTTATATTGTTCCTGAAAGAGATAGAAAGAGAACATAGTGATAAATCAAGATAATATTCAGGTGACTCATTCTTTCAATTGACTCTACTTTAGTATCACATTTGGACTCCCCAAATCTCCCAAAATCCCATACACAGATGCAGGGTTTCAAATTTCCATTCAGTGCTCCATGTGACCCTTAGAATATTATTGTTCCATCATCAAATTGATAAGATAGAAGAATATGGGCAATATTACAAGTAGCAATTTAGATTACAGCACAATCAGCTTGAAATGTATTTGACATTCACATCAAATAAATGCATTGTTTTAAAAAATCAAATGCAAACAAGATTTTTTTTTTGAAAAAAAAAAGACAAATACATATGGCCCTCCCATAGAAACTGCTCTTCTAAAGGAAAAAAAGTTAGAAAACTAAATATAATTCCCAAGGAAGAAGTTTAAATAAATTGAGACTGGTCTAGAAGATTAATGTATTTAATGAATCACTTTCTGTAAAAGTAGAACACTTCAAAAGTGCTTCTCCTCCAGCTCCTAGTGCATGTCTCGACAACTTAATATCTACAGAGATAGTTCTTCAAAAATGCCCTAAGTCAGGGATTCCCAAACTTCCTCAGTTCATAGCACTGTGAAGTATTTTACTGTGTCAGTATTTTTTTCAGGGAATGTCATTGTTCCACTGTTCCACAGTGCCAGTGAACAATTGGGAACCACACAGTTCAAGCTGTAAGCTATTTAGTTTTAAAGATTAACCCAATTTAGTACCTTAAATTGTGCTTACAAAATAATCAAACTCTAGTGCAGATTTTTAGTATTATCAACATATGATCTGGTATCTTACATTGATATCCCAATTTGACTGAGCTGAGGCTTGAGATCATTTACAGGATCCCCTCATATGAGCGATAATTAAGTTGCAATATCTGTATATATGTCCATGTAAGAAACTTTCTACATTATTTTCTAATTATCTTATTCCCACTATATTAATGGATATAGCCTAACTACAATTAAGTAATTCAAGAGTTGGGAAGGGGGAATCCACAGGCAATAAATGTTTTATTTCAAGAGCCAGGATAAAGGGTGCCCAAAATATATGTCCATTTTATTCATTGCTATCATAACATTTCTATTAATACATCCTCTAAACTGCAGAAGAAAGGCAATTGTTCAATTTTATTTAAAGTAGTGAAGGCTTGACCCTGTTGATTTAAAAATTATAGGCCCATTCCAAATTTTAGGCCAGACTTCACCAATATATTGAAACTATCATTCTGACATCTCTCAGATCTCTCATTATGTCATCTCATATAAAGCAATTGGCAAAATACTCTGACTAAGTATAGTTGTCTGACTAAGGATGGATGAAGCTGAGATTAAACTGAAGATGCTGGCTTGACAGTTGGATTCAACTTTGTTTGGAAGTTGCTGTATTCCCCAAGAAAGAACACAAACATTTCCCCTGACCTTATGTTGTCCTTGGATTCTTAGATGATGATAATATCTACCCACTGTGCCACCTTTCCATAAGTAATCCAAGTCTTAATTACATCACATTTCAGGCAAAATATCTGAAAGCTTCCATTGTTCCAAAATACAAGTGGTTATATTAGATTATATGAGAGTAATATGAAAAGTTCTACATTTGCTACTAATATTTTTTTCAGAGTTAGATCTAAGAAAATATTTAAACTTTAAACTAACTTACTTTTGGTTTCTCTATGTAAAGTCCCGTAACTTTTTATAAATCTAGCTAGAAAAATGTTACTTTGGCATATGGAAAAAGACTTTTGCTTATATCACTCTCAAATAAGAGGATATATTTCCCTATAATATATTATTTTAATATTTGATATAATTTACATTACTTTATTCTTTCACTATGGTTAAAATTGGCTGAGGGTCTTTTTCATGTTTCTTTTTCAACCTTAAACAGACAAGTAAGCATGTATTAGGGTTATTAAGTAAATAAACACAGCACATAAATTACCACTGGACATAATCTTAGAATGTAGAATATATTATTTAAAATCTCAACAAGCAAACACATAAACACCATCCTCAAACATCTATGTGTCTATGGGACAGTGTGTCTGCTGCATGCATACTTGATTCAACTCATCTCACATCATTTTCTCTATATAGGAGAGATAATATCAAAGGTCACATGTATAACATTTAAGGTTTATATTTTGCAAACAGAGTTTAAAAATAATCCCAAACAGAGTTTCAAAGACTTTGAGTAAGTAGACTGGAAATCTTTCAAAGCAATTCTTAAAACAGCCCCACCTTTCATTCGGGCTCACCTGGAAGCTTGAAAAGCTTTATAGAATAACAGAGAAGTGTTCTGCTTGTACAAGGTTTTTAAAAAGGGCATCTTCTGAATTATCGTCAACGTGTGCAAAATCCCACCTTGTTTGGGGATTTCTGAAGATTAAATTAAATGGATTTTATTATAATAGGTTTTATTAGCTCTGCATAGATGCTGTTTGCCCGCCTTTCAAAACCGAAGCAATTGAAATGTACTTTAAAATAAGTGTTCCCCAGGAGTTTTCTAAGTATGTAATGCAGCTTCTGCTATTATCTGAATAATACTTCAAATCCAAAATGGATGCTTCTAAACAGAAAGAGACTGTGAATATCTTATTTCAAGGAAAAAGAAGCAATCAACCTATTATGCTTACCAATGTCTCCACCATGTTAGATTTGTTGTTCCGTAAGGTTTTCACTATGTGAAATACATCAATGATATTTTGCTGCTGGATCATTTCACACACACTACATATGGCACAGAAGGTGCCACTGCGGCCACCGCCATTCCTAGCAGAAAGGATAAGAGCAGTTTTAGTAAATTACATTTGTTCATAGCAGAAAGGTACTTCAAGGAGATCTAAGAGATCTACCCAAATGCAAGACAACGAATTACATGTAACATTCATATATACAATTCACTTGCATGCATGTTTTTCATAAAAATAGCTCAATGACATTAAATTCAGAACAGAAAAATAGTAGCAGATATAGTAGCATTCTATTTTTTCTTGTTGGGACACACAAAATAAGTTCTATCATATCATACCGCATACCAAGTATTAATGTGTGATATCTCTGGACCATATAATTAATACCAACAGGTTATCATCAATATTTGACATCCTTGGATAACTGGAACTTTCACTTTCTTTTGCTGGCTAAACATTCCAATCAGTATTCATACTCTACATTCTGATTTAGCCAGCATTCAACATTTCTCAGTGATCTAGAGTAACAAGGTAAACACTAGACTCGTCCATCTGACATCACAGCATAAATATTCTAGGACTTATGAATGGAGAAGGTGAACAGCTTAGAATGATCACTGAACCAGAGTCATTGAGAGCCAGGCTTAACGATAACAAACCAAACAAACAACATATTGATTTTAGCTCTATAATACTATAATGCTGTATTAAGCAGACATTTGGAGCTTCAGGTTTTCTTTAATTATGTTTATCAAACATAATAGGGTAATCCCCATTAGGGTAATCCTGTGATGGCGAACCTATGGCATGCGTGCCACAGGGAGCATGAAGAGCTCTCTCTGATGACCCATGAGCCATCGCCTAAGCTCAGCTGAACCCACATAAGCCCATGGTGGCCCGTTTTTGCTATCAGGAGGCTGCAGGGAGGCCTACTAGGCCCAAAATAAGACACTTGGGGTCAGGTGCACATGCGCAGGGGGAAAGTGTGGGAGTCACTTGCACATGCACCGGGGGAAGGCTGATGAACACATGGAGGGGGGGGTCCCATGCGCATTGCATTATGGGTGCAACACTTTCGGCATGCAATGACAAAAAAGGTTAGCCATCACTGGGGTAATCCATCAAAATAACCAAGTTTGCAATCTTCTTTTCAGACAGGCAATCCAGACTTAATACAGGAAACAAGGATGCAGAAATGCTTACAGGCAATGAACCACAGTCCGTCCATCTCGCCCATCATATTGCTCCTGCCACTTTTCCAACCGCCTGACCACTTTCAGGAGAGAGCGCTTAGAAGGAGGAGTGTCTCTATATGCTGGCCAGCCAATATACTGCAAGTGTTGAACAATACGGTACCCATCTTGCGGCTAAAGAAAAAGATTGTAGATTGGTTGGATCTTGAAAAGGAAAGCATTGGTGCTTCTATATACACCCAGAAGAACATGTGTTGGATTCTAAGAACTTTGAAAGAAGATTTCTTATTCATTTTGGTAGCAGGAATTGGGAAATATTTTCAGATATTTTAGTGGGCATACATGTTAGAACATTCTTCAGTTATAACAGAAAAAGTAAGAAAACACTTTTCCTGCTTCAGAGTGGAAACCAATGATGCCATGTTAAGAAAGACTTTTATAAGTTCTCTCTCTCTTGAATGTGATGAGCACATTTGGGGACAATGTCAGCTCTGGAATAAAAAAGTTCTTTTCATTAAAAAATGGAGAAAACCCAATTTTTAATTAACAGACAATAATGATATTCAGCTAATTACTTCAAAAGATTGAATATCAAGGGTATATTTAGCATTGATACTGCAATTATTTTCTAAAACCATTATAAAGAAAATTGTAGCTGATAAATAGTCTGACTCATCTGTGTACCTTTGCAGGCACCATTATACTTACAAGTGATAGGTTAAATGGGACATTTAATGCCATATCTGTTATTGGAGCAATTGTTTTCATCGTCAATGCTTTGTAGTAGAATATAGATAGGATGATGAAAGAGGGACTGCCAAATGGGATATGTTGAAGCCATGTTAGCTTTTCTCTGTTATTTGTATAGGTACACTTACAACAGTTCATTTAGTGGCAGTTCAAAGTTACAACAGCATTGAAAAAAAGGGATTTATTATTTTTTTCACAGTTATAACCTTTGCAGCATCCCCATGATGATGTAATTCGGATGCTTGGCAACTGGATCATGTTTATGGCCATTGCAGTGTCCCAGGGTCATGTGATCACTTTTGTGACCTTCTGACAAGCAAAGTCAATAGGGAAGCCAGCTTCACTTAACAACCAGGTTAGTAACCACTGCAGTGATTCACTTAATAACTGTGGCAATAAATGTAAAATGGGGCAAAACTCACTCAACAAATGTCTTACTTAACAATAAAAATTTATGACTCAATTGTGGTCGTACATCGAGGAATATCTGCTTTAGCTGACTGTCCATGTTAGAGGAAGCTATGTACAATTACCAATGTATACTAAAATTTACAATGATATATATTCTTGAATGTATAATCCTAGATTGGGTATTTCCTTGACCTTTCTCATGCAAAACCTGGATTCATATCTGCCATCCTGCTATAGTCTAGTACATGCTTCAAAAATTCAAGTTCAAGGATAAATGAAGAACAGCTAGGAAAGATACCAATATATACAAAAACTGCTTTGTGTGTGTGTGTGTGTGTGTGTGTGTGTGTGTGTGTGTGTGTGTCTGTTTGTGTGTGTTCCAGCATAACTTTGGAACGCCTTAACCAATTTTTTACCAAACTTGGTACACAGATGACTTACTCTCTGGAAACAAATACTGTGGGGGAAAGACACCCCTAAAACCTCTTGGGGTGTGTGTTCTGTTAATATATAGCCTGTTGTGCCTTAAAATGGATTCTACTGAACTGCCATAAAATGGCTTCTACTGTACAGCACAGTGGAATTTCCATGGTAACTGCTTCACAGTATTCCACAAGTGGAATGCTCCCTCTGGTAAGGGGGAAAATCCAACATTAGAAATTATGTTTCGTCCGGACATTCCCCCTTATAAATAAATAGCCAGGCAATGCTGGGTTATCAGCTGGTAGCTTATAAAAAACAAGGCAGGAATTAGGAAATAAGCCCCTATTATTGAAATATTTGCCAATACTGCAATTGATGGTGGTCTAAAACTATGCAAGCAAGATAATAAGTAAAAAGGGAAGATCATTATTCTTAAGATAGTTAAGTATTCTTAAGAAAGTCAAGAATGCAAGTAAGGATTGTGATGTTGATGCTATTATACATCTTGGTACAAATGATCTGTCCCCAAAAGATGTACTTTCTGTGAAGAATGATTTCCAGAGCTTGGGGTATGAACTTAGTAGTATAGGTTGTAGGCTTATATTTTCAGAGGTTTTACCAGTATATAAGGAACAAAAGGGAAAGGGCCAGTGTGTAGCAGAGTTTAATGTGTGGCTAAAGGAGTGGTGTAAAAGGGAAGGCTTTGGTTTTATTAGTCATGATGTCTGCAGCTGGTCCAATGAAAAACTGTACAAAAGAGATGGCTTGCACCCATCCAAGAAAGGGACTGAATTACTTGGCATTAAATTCACAGATTTTCTGGATAAACATTTAAACTGAACAGTGGAGACAAATAATTAATTGATACAGAACATTTCTGTCCCCAACAATCTAAAATTCATAGGGTTATCAGTGCATGTAACACAGATGTTTGTGCGGGTAAGATTATCACTCCCGCTGTCAAGCAAAACCAAGCATTTAATACTGAGTGCCATACCATGTGCATGAATCATACAAGTGGCAAGAAAATAGGGGCAGTCAGGCATAACACAGGTTATGTAGACAGTAAACACAGGGTCAATCAAAATGGACTCGAATGTCTATACACCAATGCACAGAGTATGAGGAATAAACAGGGCAAATTAGAAATTCAAGTAAAAGAGGGAAGATACGATACTGTTGCCAATACAGAAACTTGGTGGGATGAAACCGACAAATGGAACATACAGCTAGAAGGATTAAAATTATTTAAAAGAAATAGACCAAATAAAAGAGGAGGTGGAGTTGCACTATATATAAGAAATAATTACCTCTCTACAGAAATAGAGCACAACAATGATGAGAACTATCTTGAAAGCATTTGGGACAATATTAAAGGTTGGGGGGGGGGTTAAAATGACATTGCCATAGGTCTATACTACAGGCCACCTAACCCAACAGAGGAAGTAGATGAACTTTTTGCTAGTCAGCTAACTAAGGTTTGTAGGAAGCACACCATGATAGTAGTGGGGGATTTTAACTACCCTGACATCAACTGGGAAATAAACTCTACACCAAGTGGAAGATCCAACAGGTTCCTAACAAACCTAGCAGACAACTTTGTTTCTCAAAAAGTAGAGAAGGGAACAAGGGATCAGCCATATTGGACTTAATTCTCACTAACAGAGAGGAAATGTTAGAAGGTGTTGAAGCCACAGGAACCCTCGGGGCAAGTAACCATGCAATATTGGAATTCAACATTATGCAAACAGAAGTAGTAGAACAAAGTGAAACTAGAGTCTTGGACTTTAAGAGAGCTAATTTCAACAAACTTAAAGAGAAGTTGGGAAAAATTCCATGGATGATAATCTTCAAGGGGAAAACAACTCAAGAAGCTTGGGAAATTTTGAAAAATGAGATTACAAAAGCCCAGTCTAGCACAATACCAATGAAGAAGAAAAATAACAGCTCCCAAAAGAAACCAGCATGGCTGCATAAAGAACACTCTGACCAGTTGAAAGACCAAAAAGATAACTATAAAAAGTGGAATGAATATTGATACAACATTATTTGACTTCTATTTACCCTTGCCATGTTGCAGATCCGAAATATCCGATTAATAATATCCTCATCTATGTCAGCAGAAACAAATTCCACTTGGATTGGCCCATAACAGCAAGATGTCTTCTCTGGCCAGTACTGCATACAAAGCTGATCGTAACAAAAAGAAAACAAACACAAATCAGAAGGAAAAAAAGGAGAAATGCAAAACACCAGTTTTCACACAAAATCTTAGAATGTTCATTTCTATGAATAGAAACCTTGAACATGCTCTGTATACAGCATAAAATATTAATGAAAAATACAGAGGAAATCTTTCTCTTGATCCCTAGTCCCAGTTTTGCAAATTATTGTTCACCTTTATATTTCTCTAGCCTAAATTCTTGTTCAATGATGGAAATTATTATCAGAGCTGGCCAAACTATTCATTAAGGGAATCAGATTAATGCATTTATCCATGTTGTCAACCCTGAACCTGGCCTGGCTGAAGCCATCTTGTAGCTTCAGTGCTGCCACACTAAAGCTGAAGGATAGGGAGGGGGGGTTAGAGATAGATGTGATTGTACAGTCAAAACAAAATACTTTCTCTTGGGAACCAAGGACATTCTCACACCTGGCTGGAGGAAGGAGGAGTGATGTCACCACAGCAGCAGAAGCTGCCTTGATTGGGCTATGTGACTGATTGTTTGCAATTAGGGGGAAAACTTTCACTTTTAATTAAGTGAAAACCGAGGGACCCTTCAGAGTCAGTTTTCACCAGATATATGCCAATATGATATTTCCAATAAAGCTATTCTTTGAGGAATCTTTGCTTGCAATGGATCTATTACTTATAAGCCTGACACATGTATTTAACGTGGACCCAATAGTAACTAAAAATTATTGATCCATCCATACTTATTTCTTAAACAATCCACCTACCTGAGCAGCATCCATTTCATTCAGCATCACAACAGAAGAACAGTTGTAATCAAACACTAGCCTCCAGAAATCAGCTCCCGTGTTGGGCAATGGATGCTGAGTAACTATAAAGGCAGCAGGTTGCTTGTGACTCTAAATGTAAAAAAAGAAAAAAAAAACAATTGGGGGGGGGGAAGGATTCACATTAGTGGAAAAAAAAACATTATTGTTTATTGAGAAGCATATTACACCGGGAGCCTATGGACAGGAAAACAGATTAGCATAAACAGATTATACAAATCATACCTCATACTCTGTTTCTGCCACCCCATTGAATAGAAATAGCCTGCATAATAAGGTTTTCTTTCATTAGAGAAGAAGCACAGAAACAAGAATTATCCCTTTTGCATAACAATTAGAATAAATAACTCAACGTGCCAGCTGGAAGCAAGACTTTTCCTAAGGAAATCAATAATGGGGAAGCAAGAATCTGGTAAATTAAGTTGACACAACAAGCTTCTGCTTCCCTCAACCTAAACAAGTATTTCTTCCTTTTTCACAGCTTAGCCACCAAAAAAAATGTTTTTAAACCTCTAAAAGTTGGTATGTATCAATTATGTTTGAAACAGATTTTCCCTAAGCATTTATCTTAGGTAGATATTAATGCTTAGATGGGAAATCCACCTGGGAATTTTAGAACTGCTTATTAGACTGGGGAATAAAACATAAACAAGAACTAGAAGAAGGCAATGGAAAACTACTGCCATAACGCTGCCAAGAAAACTGAATGGATGCACTCACCAAGAGTTGAGGTCAACTCAAGATCCTATTTATATTTTAATTCAGTTAATTGTAGTAGTGATTGATAGAAGCAGCACATTTATCTCAAAGGAACAGGAGTCTGAATTTCAGATAATTTTATCTCTTAGACAGAAAATCATAGAAAAAATATGTTAATTGGGGGGCTCCACTGCTTGTGGGATTCTTTTACATAAATAATAGTGGCTGCATCCAAAAAGGATGGGAACGTTGCATTGTCCCCCTGTACAAAAAGGAATTAAGGAAGATTCCCCCAAAATTATAGGCCCCAAAGTAGTATCAATACCGTGAGTAAAATTAAAAATCTGTATCTAATTCTAAAACATTACAATTGAAAAAAATATTTGCCAACATTTCTTCTTTTATACAACAGTAAAATTCTAGAAGTCGACTACTGTTTTTCATTAATCTAGTGACAAACATTTGGCCCAGAAGGGCAGATCCTGCTATTTACATTGCCATTAGCATCCCTCAAATTCAAAAATCCCAAATTATGCCTGTGCTTTAGAGTGTAAGAAAATGCTGGCATAAAAAGGAGATTACACATTTAAAGTATTATTGCATTTTCCCTACAGCTTACCATTTAAATAAATAAACGATCCCTTCTGAACATCTGTAGAATAAACATGGATTAGGATTTGGGATAAACCTAAAAAGGAGATATCCATCTCCTTAAAGCAGTTTAGCTAGCATTCTGAAAGGTACTTAAAAAATAGTCCTGAGACTCAAACAAATCAGGACCCATGCTGACGTAGTGGCAGTCATTTCTTTTAAGAATCTTACAGTGGGGAACACAAAATCCAAACCCTTGTTAACCTGAATAGCAAAGCAAGAATATATATGATGCAACATATATGGCTACAGAGTTAGGCATTTATAAATGTAAGCCACATCTGAAATCAAGGTAGGCATGCAGCATGAGAAACCTTTCAGCATTTACTATGGAATTTGTTTCTATGTGGAATATAAACCGAAGATAAAACAAAGATAAACCAAACCAAAACAAAAAAACCCCAACAGTTTTATTGCTGGCAGCTGCTCAAAGTTAGACACAGAAGGTTTTTTTTATTAAAAAAAAAACAGCTTTTGCTTAGTGAAGCAGTAAAGAGCCCTGTGCACTCAACTGTTAGATAACAGATGCATACTTGCTATCACAATGCCTGTGAGTCACTCTGACAAGATTACATATTGCAGCTGAAGGTATTTATTTATTTAAATTGTGAAACATGCAAACCTTAGATTTTATAGCAAAGGTGCTCACTTGTAATCGTAACTGAGTGTAACTAAGTATATGTTGAATAACAAAGAAGAGAAAGAAGGAAAAATAAAGGATTGCATTTTGGATTTCTTTCTTTCAAAGTCAGATTCAAAGATTTATAACAATTGTAAACCAAACAGCTGAATACAGACACTGAATCTAGAGCAAATATATATTATACAAGGAAATATATCAAGGGCATTCCCCACCCCTTAAGTTGTGTCATTTTGTAATTAACATATGGGAGATATACTTCCTATATCCTGTTCCTAAAAGTGATTCATTTATAGCAGGGGTCGGCAACCTTAACAAACCAAGAGCCACAAAGGTCCTAACCAGAATTCCCCCATTCAATTCTGGTGCTGACTGGAAGTCCCGTTCCCCTACCATAGAATCTCCTCTTAGTGCAGCAACTTTTTTCCTCTTTCTGTCCTAACCAAAAGCCCTATCAATTGTGGGGCCAACCGGCGACAGGGAGCCACAGCAGATGGATGAAAGAGCCACATACGGATCCATAGCCCCAAGTTGCCGACCCTTGATTTATAGGATGAAAAGAATATCATACTGAAACAAGTCACTTTCAGCTAAAATTGATAGGATTATTTTCATTTGCATTCATTTGTTAATATGTGTTCAGTTATAAAGTCAATCCTTGCCCAATTTCTAAATTTTCACTTTGAAAAATGCTTGATAATTCTTACATACATTTGATTTTGTAATTCTGATCTCAAATTTCCTTCCAGACATGGCAATCACTCTTTTTAAGCCCAACTGATCAAACAGGATAAAAATGAGATGCAATGTATTTATACTTTTTTCAGGTTTTTGGAAAAAGTGGGGATACCAATATGATAGAAAGACAATTTATTCTGTTTCACATTTAAAAAAAAAGAGCTTTACTCACATCCATGAGTGCAGCATTAATATAGTTGCTTGATTCTCCATCAACGGAAATAAGAAAAGGGAGGCACCGATCCAAAGGAAGTACATCCATGCAGCGATTCTTATCATGATTCCTTGGCAAAAGTCCAATGCTGCAATCTTCTGGACGTACTCGAGGAGTAACAATATTAAGGGTCTGTATTTGGAGTAAAACCAGGGACCGATTAATATTAAACTTGCTAAAGGTGTGACTTTATGTCGTACTCATCTTGTCTACTCACCAAGTGTCTACTGAAAACGCTGCCCAAGAAGGAGTCAACTAGCTCTGGAGCCACAGTACAATGTATTTTGTCCCCATTACAATCTTCACCCTCTCTGATCACTTTAAACATAGTTTAGAAACATATTTTTATAAGCTTGCACTTCCTTCCTGAATTATACATGTTGTCAAGTATCAATGGTTGTTTAAACAATGTGACGTAAGGTTTTATTGTTATTTTTTTGTTTGTGTTAAATAATAGTTTTATTATTGCTGAGCTGTGGCACACTGGTTAGAATGCAGTATTGCAAGCTAACTCTGCCAACTGTCAGAAGTTTGATCCTGAATGGCTCAAGGTTGACTCAGTTTCCCATCTTATGAGATCGGTAAAATTGTTGGAGGCAATATATTGACTCTGTGAACTGCTTAGAGAGGATGGTGAAACACTGTGAAGCAGTATATAAGTGCTATTGCTATTGTTATTACCACTTAAAGTTGTATATTGCACCAGGCCATCTTTTCTGAGAATATATGGGTTTAAATATGAAAAAATAAATACTGCATTCTTTTCCATAATAGGTAGATTAAATTATTAAATCCTTTCAAAATGTGAATTTACAAAACCCGTCATACAAGTATACAGGAAGAAGGAAGGGGGGGGGGGGTAGAATCCAGAACTTTCCTAGTGGGTGATGGCTTCAATAATCAAAACTGGAACTATAAAATACAGATGTTTGAATAATTTTCTTTGCAGACTGTTTAAAGACAATTCAAGTTGTAAAAAATTTGAATAATATTGTCAGCCTCTGCTTTGCTGCTGCTTCGGCTGCCATTGAAATGGGGAGGGGGGCATGGTATTTTGGAGGGGACTACTAATTGTGCTGGAGGAAGATTCTGGAGTTTCTGCTGCCTGTCTTACTGTGCATGCGGAGGAGGTTTCCTGCCAAGGCCAACGGCACCGACATTCCATCTTGGTGATGCCTTTCAAAGTTATCTCGCACCTGACACTTGGGAGAATTATGATTGGACTGTGACTGGGATGCCAAGGGATGGGGAATGGGTTATTCTATATATCATTTGCTTTCGTGCCTAAATAATCAGTCTTCACTTTGCTACGCTTCTGTTCATTTATAATTAGTAAAAGTACACTTGATTTCTATCAATGGAGTCTTGTGGTTTTCTTTCCTGATTATCCAATGAAGGAATGCTGACAAATATGGTCAAGAAAATTGCATCTAGTATATAGCATTAAACTATCACTTTTGACCATCTAAGAATTCTTTCTCCTGGCCATGAGAAAATTCTTACCTCCAATCTTCAGGTGGCAGAAATTATGCCCTTTTCTGCCTTAGTAACAAGACCAGGGAGTTGTACTACTTTATAGATTTATTACATGACAAGTTAAGAAAAGTGATTTGCTTTGTTTCTACTCCCCCCAAATGTCACCATCTATCAGGGAAAAAAGCATGCATTAATCACTCTCCCTAACCTGGGTAGGGGCTAGAAGAATTAAGAATGTTATGTGAGATGAAAGATTTGAAGTCAAGATCTCCTATGCTATTTCTTATATGGAAGTTAGACAGTGGGAAAAGTTTTTGGGGTGACCATTCTTTCTCTTTTTCTGAATTCTGAATTCCTCCTCCTCCTGCTTTTTTTGCATATGAAAAATCCTTTCCTGATTATTGCACGTTTAGCCTAGTAGACAATAGGATTTAAAAGAGATACTAAAAAAAGTTAAGAAGGACATAAAAAGAACAGCATCTCCAGCATCCTACATCTAGATAAGCAGGGATTAGCAACAAACAAATAGCCAAGCAGAAAACAATACTCTAATTAAGGAACTATCAAGGAGAAAAACCACACTCCCACCAACATTGGCAGGGCAACATACTGTATATAAACAGGAAACAAAACCTATATCCACTAACACTGATGATGTATAGTTTCTGATGACTAGGAACTCCCGAGCCTTTTCTTTGATAAAGAAGGGATCTGAGAAAAGCACAGGTTCACAAAATCAATAGAATAGAATAACAGAGTTGGAAGGTACCTTGGAAGTCTTCTAATCCAATCCCCTGCTTAGGCAAGAAACCATATACCTGTGATGGCGAACCTATGGTACGCATGCCACAGGTGGCACGTGGAGACATTTGTTAGGGGATGCCAGGCATTGCTGGTCAGCTGATTTCAGCCTTCTTTTCGGCCATTTTTCACCAGCTGAAAATGATGCCTTCTCGGAAGCCTCTGAAGGGCGAAAAAAAGTCCAACATGCAAACCGGAAGTCCGGGAATGGATTTCTGGTTTGCGTGTTGGGGTGTTTGTTTTTCATGCTCCGGAACCTTCAAGAGGCTCCCTGAAGCCTCCGGGGCATGAAAAATGGCCCTATGGGCAACTTGGAAGTTTGGGAATGGTGACTTTCAGTTTCCCCATAGGGCCATTTTTTGCCCTCAGGAGCCTTCAGGGAAGCCTCCTGAAGGCTCCGGAACACGAAAAACAGCACTACAGGCAAACCAGAAGTCACCATTCCCAAACTTCCGGGTTGCCCATTGGCCATTTTTCGCCCTCCGGAGACTTCAGGGAAGCCTCCTGAAGCCTCCAGAGGGCCTTCAGAGTAGTGGGGAAGACTGTTTTCATTCTCCCTAGGCTCCTTGAAAGCTTCTGGAGCCTGGGGAGGGCGAAAAAAGCATGCCAAAAGAAGAGGGGGAGAGTGCTGGTCGCGCACGCATGTGTGCTGGGATCGCGTATGCATGCCTGCTCAGGTTGCGTGCATAGCATTATGGGTGTGGGCATGCCCGCACATGACCCCCCTTTGCTTCCCCCACTTTTGGCACGCGATCCAAAAAAGGTTAGTCTATTTCAGAGAAACGGTTATTCAATCTCTTCTTAAAAACTTCCAGTGTTGGAGTATTTACATCTTTCGGAGGCAAATTGTTCCACTAATAAATTGTTCTGTCAGGAAATTTCTCCTTAGTTCTAGGTTGCTTCTCTTACTGATTTAGCTTCCACCCATTGCTCACACACAATCAATGTGCAAATATATTAAAATATGGCAACTAAGCATGGATTTGACACTGTTGTACAATTGCACAAGTCCACTTTATATAGCAGCAGCCTCACATCAGTCTTGCAGAAGCAGTGGAAGCTCCCATTGCTGTTTCTGCACATCAAGTAAAATCACATGAATTAAAAACCAAAACCTTCCACCACTTTGCGGAAGAGGGAGATCTACTTCCTAGGCTTCTGCAATGTCAAAAATCAGAGTAGTAATTGTGGTAGGAGTCTGGGAATTAAAGAAGAGCCTGTATCATCCTGAAATGTCTAATATGTGTCCAGCTAAATCCAAACTCTACAGGTCACCCAACATGAGCAGAGAAATGTCCATTTTTTTTAACATCTTGCAGCTGTGTTTCGGGGGAAATACTTCTTTTATGGGTACAGTTAAGGACAACTTAAGCCTTTATAACCATTGGCTGGAAAGAAGATGAAGGCAATTTCATGGCACCATGGTAGAAAAAGATGTGGCCACAGCATCTTTATAAGTCAGTAGTTAAATACAACTGACAGTCTGTATCTGTTTCAGCTGAAAAATGAGTGCATTTGGTTCCTTCAATAATTCTTAACCTGTCATATAATCTTTCATCTATGAAATTATACAGCCATTAATGGATTAATGTCCCCCACATATCAAGAGATTTATCAGTCTAGCACTATATTGAGTAGCATTCATTTACTCTTTTATCTAGAGAAATGGGGATTCTAAATGTTGAAACCAGAAAGAAACCAGAAACTTCATCTTGACAAAACGTGATATTTAAATCTATGATCTCAGCAAGATTTGATGCATGTTATAGCTAGATTTACATTCCCTCCCTGCTCTTAAAAGCTTTTATGCTAGAATACATACCATTAAATCCTTTTGATGGAGCCCCATCAGGCAGCAATCTGGCAAAATGCACAACCTTAAATCCCTTATAATGATCTTTCCTTTGCCAAGATGCGCATGGTAAGCTACATCATGCAAATGGATAGATTGTTGGCCTCTTAATGATTTGGCAATATTTCCTTCTCACTAATCCGATAAATCAACATTCACCATGCCTGCAGTCCTAAATTGTTCTGTTAGCTATAAACTATAAACAAACCTGGGCCTATTAGTGCTGCTGTAAGTCTCTTCCTGTTAATCTTTGTGGCCATTCACTTAATGTGCACAAGAATTCTTTAAGGAACCAGCATCTAAACATTTTAGACAGTTCCTACATAGAAACAGTCAAATCTATGCCAAACCGTGTGTTTTAAATGCACAGTATGTACACAAATATTGTATGTACATTACAAAAATAGAACATGAGTCACAATGAAGATTGTTAATGAAAGATATGTTTAAAATGGTGATAGACTGAGTAATTCAGAAGACTTACAGATCTCCAGATGGTTTGAGCTTAGCGATGGGTGAGTTCTGCTGAACTCATTTTGAAACTATTTAGAAAAAGTCAAATCTTTCTAAAAATTCATTATTAATTGTCCAAATAATTAATGTGATAACATAAACAAAGCCAAACGATTTGATGATAGTATATTTTGTTAAACTGCCACAAGTGACGTTATATTGTTACAGAACTTCAATAGATTGTAAAAGCACACTCAATCTAAATGCTGCATTAGTACCTTGAGAGTATTTTATCACGACTGAATAGGAAATTAAGAATGTGAACATTTGTAATGTAGTGCTGAGACCAGGTATAAAGCCAAGCCACTAAGCCTGCCCCTACTCAACAGGAAGAGAGGTTGTGTTAAAAAACCAACAACACACAAAAAACAAAACTAAGAATTGAATTGGGGTTACTGACCCTTTAACAAATTTACTAACTATTCTTCAAAGCTCCAAATAACCTATGCTTAATCCAGTCTCAGAAACACTCTCCCTCCCCGAACCCCAACTGATCACAATCAACCGGAACAAAATAAAGGACCGCGTGTAGTCCCAATTAGGCAAGAGTGTGTCCCAGAATCTTTCATGGCTGGTGGTGATATCTACACATTACAACTCTTTGCAGTCATTGCTGGAGCTGATGGAGCTTTCTTGCACAATGGGGATCCAATTTATTGTCTTGCTCATACAATGTGAATGCTATGTCCCTGAGACCAGATAGCTTTCCTATCAATCAAATTCACAAAGAATTTAGCCAGCTGTTAGTCACTAAAATATATTAATAAGCTATAGCCCAGTAATATTTCTTTGTGATATAAAATTATTCTATATAGTTGATCAATGCAAAATTTTTGCCTTGGTCAACCTAGCTTGTCCTTGCCACTTTCTTCTTTTCTCCAAAGAAAGCCATTCTGTACACTGTGAAGCAGGGACAATGAGCTTGCTGCTTTCCCTTCTTATCCTTTCTAGACTCTAACAGCATAACTGCCCTTGTGCTAACAATGCAATTGACCTGACTGCTCTAACTAACAAGGCAGTTAACCCTCTGGTCTTGCTAGCCACATAACTGGCTTTCCATTTCCCATTGATCAATTTCCCACATTCAGTTTAGGGAGCAAGAAATAATGCTTGTTCCCACAGACTTTTTACTGATATGAATGCTGAAATACCCACTTGGTGATTAATCATTCTGGCACAATTTCTTAATACCAGATCGGAGGGGAGTGTTCAGGTCTATAAATACATGCACTAAAGGCCCCTAAGTACAGACACAAGTGATTATGAATAGCCTTTCCTGCCATTGGTGCATCCGAGCTCCCCTTTCTAAGTGTATTGTTTCTACTAATATTATTTCTATTTAGAAAGCTTTATCATATACTATCTGACATTTGGTATTAATTAGTTCTTTGGGATTCTAGCTGTGGTGACTACTTTCTTAGGCACTGGGTGGTTTATCCAAACTTATTTATATTGATACAGCCTGAAACAGATTCTCACCAACAACAAACAATGATGCTAACCAAGGGGAATCATGCCTTGCAACAAACCAGATGTCCCACATTTACACCAACAGTGTCATTATATGCCCGAACAGCTTGGCAATCAAAATTGGAGGCACATTTATGCCACATGTGCTTCCTTCAATTAGATAAATGTTGTTCTATGTCAGCAATCTCCTCTTATTTCACACTGGACAACCAGGCAAGAATGTGTGCAAAACAATTAATAGACATGTTTAATATCAGGAGTTAAAACAAGGACAAAGTCATATTGGAGCATTTTAATTTCCCAAGAAACTTGATTATAGATCTCAAGGTAGCGGTTTTGGAACAACAAAACTTTATCAGCACTATAGAGGGAGAGACTGCACCACCCACATACATCAAAAATTTTCAAGGTATTTCAAAAAGTATGAATAAACTCTTTTTAAAAATACATTACAAGTGCCAGTTGTAATCCATCTTGCATGTTCTATGAATCAGATGAGTTACAATTCATGAAGGCTTATGCTTTTTAAGAAAATGTGTTATTCTGAATAAGTGCTAATAGATTCTTGCTGATATTTGGTGAGATTAACATACTTATCCTCCTATAATGATTAGACAAATAACTGTGAAAGAATGCCCTCCCTTCTGATTTTGAAGATTCTAGACTTGGACAACTTTCCTACTAATTTAATAGCATGATCAAGTTTTAACGTTGACAATTCACTCAAACAAATGCCTGCTGACTATGAAATCCATCACTTGAAAAAAAATAAGCATTCAGTGCAAGAATATGCTGCTGAGTTTCAGTTGTTAGTTCAGCATGTGGGCTGGAATGCTTAACTGACCAATTCAGGGAGGGACTGTCAAAAGAAATGCAAGACAAACCCATTTGTCAATGCACTGCAGAGAATATGACAGCATTTAATTTGCTTGGGCATCGGTTGAAGATGTGATGCAATGCTGCAGAATAGTCAGGGAAGAAAGTCACCACTGTTCTGTTCCCTTGACTTCTCATTATACTTGTGAGATTTTAGAAGCTGAACCAATGCATCTTGGAATAAACAACTCACTATTTGCCAAAAACAGGTTAGGTTCATGCACAAAAGACCAATGTCTTTTTTGTGGAGGACCTGGTTACTTCACACAGTAAATCCCCACTAAGGCACTCCCTTGTATGCAATTGTATTGAAGACTTACAGCTACAGGGGCTCAACCATCTACATTCATTTTCCTTCAGCAAATGCACCTTGGTATTTTACCGGCCAAATATAGTCATTAACAGAACCGTTACATACTCAATCTTATTTCTTGAATATAAATTCTCACCACTATCAATCAAATGCATAGCTAGCTTGCCTAATGATTTTATAGTGAGAACTTACAGAAAGGCAACGTTCTTATTTTTTGTCAAGAGATTTCAATGTCCAATAAGGCTTTCTTAAACTCAAACAACATTCACAGTGTAGCCCATATTCCCTTGTACAGATCCACTATCACCTAATTGTATTGGTTGATTATTTTGATTTCCATCTGGGAGCTTCTACTATCTGATCCAAAATTTGAGGACAACTTCACTGGGAATTTGCTTCCAGGCAACTTCTTCCTGCCGAAAATAACTACAATGATTTTAACAAGAGGTTTTGGCCATCAATGGAAGCTTTGTAGTGTTGGGTCCATCTCCTTAAAGGTATAAAATATGGTACCTAATAAATGTCTGTTCTGATTACACTAAGCGTCTCACGGGGATTTCCCCATTTTTGTTTTCTCCAATTCTTAATTCCTTCCTACTGTCCAGTAATAGAAGAACAAAGGCGCAGGGAAGCATGAAAGGCAGGAAATATTATTTGCTTCATTCAGTCAAAGAGATAAGGAAAGACACTATTGCTTCCACCTGTCCACAATTAGGAGGAAGACTAGGGAGAAACACCTGACACCTGCAGACTAATGGAAGTGAAGGACAGCATACCAAAAGGTATTGCAAGCTGGGAACCAGTGATTCCTAGGCTAGAAATGATCATTACTTAAATATCTTTTAGCCTCAAGGCCATAAAAATACTGACCCTTTTCACTTACAGGAGAGAAAAGACTAAGTTCTGAGGAGAGCTGTGTGCATATACAGTACATATCTATTGGCTCTAACTTATTTTTTATTGCAGTAGGCAATCAATTGTTATGTTAAGCATGGGGAAAAGCTGTGATTTACCACCAAACCTTGGCATGGAGCCTGACAAGTATAAATATGGAGCAGGTGGGGACTTTTAATCATATTTTCTCTGAGTCATAGAATTGTAACTTTTCAATAATGCAATATGAAAGTAAAGCAATATGAGCATAGCTCAGAACATTGATCAAAGCAAACACTTAAGACAGACTAGAACTAAAAATCAAGAAATAACTAATCTCAATGGTTAATCTATAACATTCTCAGCTAAACACCTTTTAGGAGTATAACTCTGACATCTAAGTATGGTTTGCAATTTTTGTAATAATGATGGAAACATGCATATTTGGAAGCAGTCACGTTTCCTACCTATATTTTCATGATTGAGTTTTGCAATTTTAGTCTTGTGTCTAGAAAGCTTCATCTCAAATTTAGTTTCTTATCTCTCATTTCTTTTTCAGGATTTAAAATCATATATCTTATGTGTAAAGATGGATGAGACACTTAAGGCTCACCCAAAATTAACTTGGAAATACCCTGACCTATTTCCTTTGGCTTCTCTCTTTTTCCAAACAATGTGAACTGGATAATTGTGTATGTCAATTATTTGACAAAGATCACATGCTTCTAGACATAAGCTTTCCTAGCCAGGCGTTTTGTAATCATTTTCTGGAGAGATAGGAAATGAAATGAAAGGCTTACTTGTACATTTGCATCTATCTATGAAATCTCTTCTTATCAAATCCCTGCTTATTACATTATTTATATGATTAATTTTGAGACTGCCTGACTCTATAGCACCTCAGGAAATGTACAGATAAAGAAAGAAAAAAAAGGGGGGGGGAAAGACAGCTGACTGATCATCCCAAGTGCAAAGCCCCCAATAATCAACCTAACAGGACAATCAGGTCTTAAGCAATTTGTAGAAAGTCAAGAAAGTGAGAGAAGTATGAATCTCTGGGAAGGTAGCATTCTACTGATGAGGGCCCATCAGTGAGAGGTATCACCATTCTTTCTAGGTCCTATAAGATGAAACTGCTTAATTGATGGAAACTGGAATGTGTCTGTCAAGCTGACTAGGCAGTGGCTGGTTCCTTTCTGATGGGGAATTTGTTTCTATAATGGGTTATTCTCACATGAATTCAGGTTCACACAGTTTGGAGCTGAAGGGAGAGAGCAGAGGTAGATGGAGTCTTCAGTCAAAACAACATATTTAAGATGAGTTAAGATGAGTCAGATACATTCCAATGGCTGGTTCGCCAAAGAAGGAGGAGAGAAGTCATCAAGCAACCAGCCCTTATCCCAATTGGACAGTGTAGCATATTGTTTTAGAAAAATGAGAAACCTTTACTTTAAGTGGGGTGGAAAGTGGAGGAACCTTTAGTATTGGCTTTCCACCAGTTAGTGCCAAGATGATGTATTTAAATAAATTTGTTCTTTGAGGATGCGGAATGTCTTGGAGTTTGATTTGTGATGGGTACATTAATTGGAACCTGACGATGCCCATTCTAGATAACCTGTGCTGTGAAAATAGATGGAGGAAGACAGTCCCTCAAGTAATCAGGATCTAGGGCTTTAATGGTAACAACCAATAACTTAATTTGCATTTAGAAGCAATTGGTAATCAGTGCAGCTTGCAAAGCAGCAGGAAAATGGGCATATAGTGCAAGTCTATAATTGCCCGTGCCACTGCACTCTTAACCAGCAGTAGCTTCCAAGTTGTTTTCAAGCACAATTGGACACTTTCATGTGGACATTATTGTATTGATACCTTCGTATACAGAAGAGATAAATAGAATATTCCAAGAAAAATTCGTGGAGGAAGGTTGACTCTTGTCCACAAACATTCTTGGAGCCAAGAGGATCCTGAGTATTTTTTTTTTCTGATGCAGACTATAAAAAGCATTTTGGACCCCTTGTCAATTTCTTTGATGTCTTTGTCAATTTCATATAAATGGGAAAAGTCTACACTGGTCTTTGCTGGATGAACTTTAACCCGAAAAGGATTTTGGAGTTTATAGAGTTCACTTCTTCCTTGAGAAAATCCTGAATAATCCTTAAAACCTCTTGTAATCTTTATAAAATCTACTTTAACATAGACACATTAGCCATAATTTTCTGTGACTGAGGATACATAAGGAACATTATTTATCCATTACCTTACCTGGAATTCATCTTTTATCTGGCTGGAATTTGTCTGTGGATCCAATCTGCTGATGTTGTAGTATATAGATCTGAATTCACAAACAGGAATGGCAGTGTTGCCACAAAGGCACGCTTCCAGTATGGCATCATGAACAAACACATACTGTTCCTACATATCAAAAAAGTTAATTGATCATCATCATGGGGGCCTTCAGAAGCATTGTAATGTCTTTTACTTTAATGAAACTTCCAAGAACTTCAAATCAACAAGAAAAGAAAACACTTCCTTGATCCAACAAAAGTGTACAATGTGTGAAGTGCTTACAGTTTACCATTGGATGTACAAGAAGGATCTCCCCCCCCCCCCCGCTACTCTCTGGACAAATTAATTCCAGAGGGAGCGTATGCCATCTACCTTCATGCCATTTGATACTGTGTACATGGTTGAATAAATTGCTAGGTCTAAATCCTCAATATTTTAAATGAAGACAGAATTTGATTACATGAACTATTCTAACCATGAAATGCTCTGTCTAGATTTATTGTTTGTTAAGCAGACTGACTTATTTTACTCGTTAATATAATCAATCATTTGCCAGAAGGAGAATGAACACAATCACAGTTCCCTGATCAATAAATATATCTGAATGAACTTGTACTAGAAGATCATAAGCTGTCTTTATTTATTTATTGACTGGTTGATTGATTGAATTTCTAGGCTGCCCAACTCCAAAAAGATTTTGCCAGCTTCACAAGTAGAAAGAATCAACATAATTTAAAATTCTAACCTTGATTCTAAAGACTTCAACCCCTGAGTCTTATAAAATTACCTCAAAATGCACTGTGTTATAGAATTTACTTGAATCTTAGGTAGTTAGACAAATCTAGGAAAGTGCTTATAGTGCTGATTATATTTCAGTTCATGAAAACTGATACGGGTTAACTATTTCAATGAAAAATAGACTAGGAATATAATGTTGGCCATTATTATAAAGCATGCTGTTTGAATCTGGTGGTGAACATAGGCTTCATTTTTGTATGAATCATATATTTTTAAAAGTGGCATTTAGAAAAGATGACTTTTCTACAATGGTACTTCCGTTTATGTAAGAATTTTAGCAAAAAATAATGGTATGTATGTATCAGTGGTGGGATATGACCGGTATGGGCATATCGGTGCCTGCTGGGAGCACCAGCTACCATTCTGGTATGGTGCTCCAAAGGGCCTACCTGCCGACCTGCCTTCCTTACCTGTATTTGAGCCGATTGGGGCTTTTGTGCATGCGCACGGAGTGTATGGCGCCTGCGCAACTCTCTGCCGAGCAGCTAGAGCATCATGGGTGGTAAGTACACATGTGCATGCTACACGCATGCTGCACGTGTGCATGTGGTGGATGCCCAGCCCCGTTGCACTGTACCTGTTGCACCGGGATCCAGAACTCACCATTGGTATGTATGTATGTATGTATGTATCTATCTATCTATCTATCTATCTATCTATCTATCTATCTATCTATCTATCTATCTATCTATCTATCTATCTTTAAGCAATAATTGAGCTTAGAAGTATTTTACATCATGGAATGCAAAGTTACTAAATTAAGCTAACATAGTTTATTAAAATTAAGCTAGTGTGCTGAAAATATTTTGAAATAACATATATTTTCACAAGTTTATCTTTTATTCTATTTTATTCAATTAACATTCATCTGAAAGTACTGAACTTTTGCTTAGGAATAGGCTGAAAATTAAGAGAACCCCAAAAAAAGGATACCTCTGTCTGCACCAGGTTAACTCTCTGAGATCGCAACTCTCTCACACAATTAAATATATCCACCACACCTTCGTTTTCTGCCATGTCAAGCATGATGTCTATGGCAACAAAGCACCCTGTCCTCCCAGCACCAGCACTGAAAGAGAAATGGAAACCAGAACAAGGATCTCATCAATGAACCATGGAAAAACATAACAGTGAGGGTGTTTGCAGTGAGAATATATGGTGCAAATGCAGCTGTATTTTTTTCCCTTTAGTCCCTCTTTGCTACAAAGATCTGAGCTTTATTGCCTATTTCAGCTTCCCTTTGCAAAGCTGCAAATTTAAGAAAAAAAGGAAGTAAAAAAGCTACTGAGAGAAAGAAAGAAGACGTAAAATTTTTAAAAAATGAAGCTCGGCTCTTGCCTTTGTCTTAAATGAAACCTGATGAAAGAGAGATGAGCTACATTATTTGAAACAGTCATCTTTTCACTTTCTTTCTTGTAAGCAAGTTTCTTGTTTATTTCAGAAGTGGTATGTCTATAAAAATCTGCATATTTCCTTCTGCACTTTGGCCCTTGACGATTAGGCATCTTATTTGTGGGGGAAGGAAATAAAGTCTGATCTTAAAATGCCAACTTTTCACTAATTTGAAAATCTAGATGTTAAAATGTCTGTAAAAATGTCCAGGTTATTTGGAGTTCTGAGTGTTGTAATCTTTCAGGAATGTATGTCCTGCAGAAGTACTGTTTCAATTTGAGGAGAATCCAATTTGCACATGTTGAGATAGCAGTTAAAAAAGAAGGGAAAAGAAAAGGCTTTTCTGCACACATAAAAAGAATATGTAAAGAAAAAGGCTGAGCTATAACTTTTCCCCTGAAGTCCTAATTTTGTAATTCAAGTTTATTTATTTAGATACCATATATTCCACAAATACATTTTGTTCACACAATCAGCTTTAAATATACTAAAATCACATTTAAATGAAATGCTTTCATTTGAAGCCTATTTGAATTTAAATATGGGGGGGGGGGGTTGTGCTGGTTAATTTAAAACCTCACAATCCAAAGGAATACAAATGGTCACTATTGCAACTAATGGTATAGTTTTATTCTCAGTGGGGAAAAATATGAATTCTGCATATATATTTTTCTTTAAATTTTTATATTCCTAAAAATAACTCAGGGTGACAATAAATTATTACATGAATAAAAACCAAATTAACTCTTTGGCCATTTCTAAAAACTGGCTTATTTAAGATTTAATGAAGCAGAATACAAACTTAGCCATTGGCTGCTGATATGGAACAATTGATGGCATGAGAATTCCTGTCCTTACTAGTTAAGGGGGAATTTAGTCATTGCTGTGTATATAAATAGTTGCTGACTACTGAAAGTTTTCCAAGTTAAGGTCAGCAGTCAGTACCACAGAAAATCAATCTTCTAAAATTGCACAACACTAGGTATTTCCACTGCTTCTACCAAAACTTTCACCTCCGATTGACTCACAATGGCAGCCAGCGAGTCTCACCGGAAAATAATTTCACATTCTATTTCTGCCATGCACAGTTGTTCAGGTTGGACAGGAAAAAAATGATTTGCTTCTAAATGCAAATCATCTTCCCTGTCTCCTTTCTCCCACTGTGAAATATCATTTTGCAAACAGGAAAGAACATACAATGTCCTTTCCTGGGTGTGATGAAAATGCAGCTAAACAAAATACTGCAAAATCCATGGGATGTGACTAGAGTATGAGCTATTATCGACCAGATTGAACTAGAGCTAGGAAGGAATAATTGGTATCATCTTAATGAATATATGGCATTTCATTCTCTTTAATTCACTTTTCTGCTATTCAGAATTGTAATAAATATAAAATTAACATACTTAAATATATTTTTCAGTATTGACCCATACTATCCATAAAGTTTTGAGATGAAAATAATCAGATGACCAATAGATGACATTCTGAATTTTTGCAACCCTAACCCGGTTGTCCCAACTACCCCAGGAAACATCTTATTTATTTATTAAACTTATATGCCATCCATCTCACTATTGAGGTACTGTAAAACTTCAGGGAAATTTTTGTCATCATTACAATATTGGATACTGTTATTTCAACACTTAAGAAATAAAAGGTTAGGTACATGTGGGTCATTTAAAATTAAGAAGAAGCATCTTCAGAACATTATCTACTGGGATCAGGATCAAGCTGTCTATCTACTTTTAGAACAGCATTTATATGAAATATGCTTTAAAACTATGTTACAATAGAAAATGCTTCTATCAGATTTACATTTTGAACATCAGATTGCATTGAGAAATGAATGCTAATAATGCTGAGAACTCACTTGAAATACAGTAGTTTTAGCACCATACTCAGGAAGATACTGAGCAATACCCAATCTAGTCTTCAACATAGGAGTCAAAGGTTATGCATCTGCTAAAATGTATACTTATAAATACAATGGAATCATGAAACAATTATTCTATTTGCTTGGGACAAACTATATATATTTTTGAAACAGAGATTGATCAGCAGTGGATCTAATGTGAAAAATAAATGCAGACTTTTGGTCTGTCCCAAAAGTGCTTTTTCAAGAGGCAACTGGACTTTCTGTTGTTTTTTTAAGATGTTCCACTTCCCATCCAAGAAGCTTTTTCAGCTCTGAAGTGGAATGTTTTCAAAGAAAAAAAAAGTCCAAAAAGCATCGTTGGAACAACCATGACCTGGATGACTGAGAATCTCTGTAGACATTTGCAGAAGATTTGTTGTATGATAAGATTTTGGATAATGCAACATTCATTCTATCTAGGATAGTGGAATGACTAGTAAGCTAAGGAAATAAGCAGTAATGGAGAAAATGGATGAAAAGAAATGAGAGATGGAAACAAAGTTTGTACCTGCAGTGCACAACAATAGGTCCTGCATCTGGTGGATTGAGAAACTTCACTTGTCGAACAAAGCCCAAGAGACCTGTAGCATAACAAGGAACCCCATGGTCTGGCCAGCTAGTGAAGTGGAATTGACGAATTTCTCGAATCTCATGGTAGCCTTTCTGAAAAGGATATATAATAATTTTTAAAAAATCATCTATTCTCTTTCATTACAATTACTATTGCTTAATTATAAGTTGTTTCTTATTTAGGTTGAGACTAGATTTACCCAACAGGAAATCAATCTAAATATAAAATGTCACTTTACTTAGAATGTTACAATGAAAAAAAAAATCACCTTTTTTCTATTATCTTATTCCTGGGACACCTAAAACTATCAAACAATTTTGAAGAAAAATTGTGGGGGGGGGGGGATAATTGATCTTTCCTTCAACTTTACTTGCATCTTCAAGTATTTTGTCTGTGTGTGTGTGTTTCTAAAAGTGAAAAGGTGTGCTAATGTATGTGTGGATTTCTCTGGGTGTACATATACATGTTTGTACACATGTATATGTACAATTTGGATGATTCTAATAAAAATAAATAAATTTCAAGATTCATAAATTCAAGAAAATGCTGTGCAGTTATCCCCTATCATTCCTTGAACAAAAGTTGCTTAAGGAGCTGGGTACTAGTAAGCAATCATAACTTTGCTTTGTTAAAGCTGGCAAATTCACATCCAGTATATGATGATAAATATCTTGGCAGTAAGCAGTAGCAAACTAATCTTTTAAAAAATAAAGTAGAAGTATTCCAATTACCTCCAAAGTATAAGTGTTACATAATTAAGCTACCTTCTATATTTTCTTTATTTAGAAAGTATACACAGTAAGGCTGAAATACAAATTAAGAACAAGAGAAGCATACCAAATAACTATTCTGAAAATGCTATGATCATACAAATTATAGTAAGATAGTTTTAGCCTGTTTTAGTATTTCAAAAATGTATTATTCTGATTATGACTACTTTTGAAAAAATATATATATATTTAAAAGTAGGAAACATTTATGTATACAAAACATATATTATATATGTATGCTTTTTTAATCTGCCATTCTGCTAAAGAATGACATTCAGAAACAAGTAGTTATTATTTAAAAATGCACTTACATATATAGCAGGGGGAGGGAATAAATAGAGAGTTTGGGAGGAAGGAGAGGAGGCAGGAGGAGGGCAAGGAGAGGATGGAGGAACTTGCCTGGGTGGGAAGAGAGAGGGAGAGGAGGTTGAGCCAAGGCTGAGGGGAAAAAAAGGGAATACTATAGCAGTGGCTTCTATGGGCCAAGAATGAGGGAGAGAAGAGTATAGGATAGCAGAGGCTTCTGTGAGGCAAACCTGAAGGAAAGCAGAGGAAACAACGAAGGAGCAGAGGCTGTGGAAGAAGAGCCCGGCAGACAGTTGAATAGAGAATGAAGATAGAGAAAGAGGAAGAAGCTCCAACTAGTCACCTGAATACCACCCCATCTGTGACTTGCCTGTTGAGAGGAGGCTGACCACCACCCCATCACGTGACCCTGGCAAGTAGAGGGGCATCAGAGAGGAACTAGTTTGGACTGGCAGCCATACGAAAGGGCCAGAAGAACCCAGACTCCAGCAGCCTTTTTGAGGATAAGCGCTACACGTACATAATCCAATAATTAGCAATATAATGCTTGATTCAAATAATAATGTAATGAAAGCCTTCCTGGAAACAATTCAAAGTGCTTTCAAATAAGATTTTGGTATTTCTTTTCTGCTGTGTGGCAAAGAAATAACATCTTATCTGAAAGCAGAGAGAGAAAGCTAGTATTCTGTTTATTCTATACAGCAATATTATGCCAATTTCTACATTTATGGTATGAAGGATCATAATTATCTTCCTTATAGTATTCCTCCAAAGTTTCATCCTTTTTCTTAAGAAAAAAATAATGTAGGACAATGATAAGAGTTTAAGTCTAGGTGCTATTGCTATTAGGGTCACTTTGCTGTAATAATGAGAACAATCAACGTAACTCTAAGGGATGATGGGCTTGTCTTTGCTAGAAAAGATCAAGGAAATATTGAATAGAAATTTGGATTTCATGGCTTAGGCAGTCTCATTCAGTTCTACGATTCCAATTACAATTCTACTTATCACTGGCATGAATTCCCTTAATCTGTGGGAAATTGTTAAGCTATGCATGAAAGTTGCTTTTCTGTATATCATTTTCTCTGATTTGGGGGATAATGCATAGCCATGTTTTTGTCCCCTGTGTCTCTGTTTGATTTACCATATATACTAAAGTATATAACGTATAGTTCATATTGACTATCATATTCCTTAATGAAACATGGAAATAAATGGATTTCCTGGAAAACAAATTAGTTGATGAGAAAGGTAGAACCAATGTATTCTTACTTTTTGGACTGTAAAAGTACGTATGACATATTCTGCCAATGGTTCTGTCTCAATTAAGGTCACTTTGATATCTCCGTAGACTTCTGTGTCATCAGGCCAGTATCTGACACACTTCACCTATGGAGGGGAAAGTCACCAAAGTGAAAATTAATGCATGACGTTGACCTGTAAGACATTGTTTCCTAAGTCCAGATATGGGCCTAAAATGTATATTCCTGTAGAAGAAGAAATCAGAAGGACACTGCATAGGACCTCTCATGTACATGGTTGTCTGCATCAATTATTAGTAACCCTAAAAGAACCCAGAACAATAAGTATTGATGTGATTTATTCGTTTTGGTATAAGTGTTTACATTTGAAACCCATTTGTTTATGGAAAACTTTTTCAGCCATAATTTGCAGTACTTCACTTTGAATTAGACTAGTAATGTACTTATATGGAAACATAATTATACCTATATGAATAATGATATATGAACAAATTCTATTATGATTGCTGTAGTTTTTGTCAATCAATTTGCAAATAGCCAAACTTGCTATCCTAACAATATTTGTCATGATAAAATGATGATTTACATTAAAGTTGGGAAAATAATAGCATAAAATATTGTTCATTCACTAAATAGTTAATTCTTATTTTACTGTAGGCAGAATTAGGAAAGACAAAAGAATCCAGTCTAAACTTGTCAGAACTGAATTCTGAACACAATAGTTCAATCAATGTGTGTGTGTGGGGGGGGGGGGGGAGGGAAGATGACGTAAGGAAAGTTGAGTGAAAAAGAAAGAAGGTGATGGGAAAAATGCACAACTAACTTTAGATAATTGTGCAAAATTGCTACTATTATAAGCTCTAGTTAGGTAAAGAGCCTTTTTCTGTTGATACATCATGTGCCACCCAATCAGTGTCAACTCTTATTATATATTCACCCTTCTTCAAAATGATCTGGATAGATTCTCATAATGGTATCTCCATCACTGCAGTAATTAAATTCATCCACTTTGATCCTGGTCATTGTCTTCTTTTTCCTTTGCATAGTATGTCCAAAATATGGCCATTTGAACTTGGCCATTTGTGCCTCAAATGAAAACTCTAAGTTGATTTGTTCTGTGATTCATTTTTTTTGTTTCCTATGGTATTCTCAAGAACCTTCCTCAATGCCATAGTTCATAAAACATCAATTTTTGTATTCTTCTTCAAAGTTGAACTTTGACATCCATAGAGTGTGATATGGAAACCATTGCCTGCATGGTTCTGATTTTTAGAAGTATAGACACATTATAGAATGTGAATATTTCTTCAATGGCTTTTATTCTTACCCTACCAAGCACAAGGCTGCAGCATGTTTCTTTACTTTTGGTTTATTTATTTTATTTATTTATTAGACTTATATACCGCTTCATAGGGCTTTCAGCCCTCTCTAAGCGGATTACAATTTCTTTTTTTAGCAAATTGAGTCAGCAACTTGCCCCCACAGTCCGGGTCCTCATTTCACCCACCTCGGAAGGATGGAAGGCTGAGTCGACCTTGAGCCGGTGAGATTTGAACCGCTGAACTGCAGATCACAATCAGTTAAAGTGGCCTGCAGTACTGCACCCTAACCACTGTGCCACCTCGGCTCCTTGACTTCTGTTCCTATTAATAATTTATCTTTTAAAAAGAGAAGGTGTCTATCACTTCAATGTCTTCATTGCCAATTCTAAAGCTGGCTGTGGTACTGTTATTAGGTTGATCTTTATATTTAATCGTAGTCCCCCTTTTTTACTGGGTTCTATGTCTTTTATTACTAGAAACTGCAGATTGTTTTTTAGCTATCAGAATAATTTAGGTTTTGCTCCAGTTTGAAAGCCACATTTGTCTTTTTGAAATTAGCCTCCCTTAATATATATTCAATATATAGATTAAAAAATAAAGAGTTTACAGCTTTAACTCACTCCTTTGCTGACTGTATAATTTTTATCATTGTTGATTTCAGAAAAGGCAGGTACAGCCACACAACTCTACGTATTAATGATTCACTTGTGGGGGTGGTTAGCAGCATCACATTTCTGGGTGTACATTTAATGAGTAGGATAGCTTGGTCACTCAACAGTAAGACACTGGTGAAGCGGGACTGCAGCATCTGCATTTTTGGCATCTCATGAGAAAAGTTCATCTTCCTTTCCCTGTCTTGACCACTTTCTATAGAAGGATGATCAAGAGCATCCTGTTATATTGCAGGAATGTCGGGTTTGGAAACATTACTGCTCCAGACAGAAGGTGGCACAGAGAGTGGTGAGGATGGCAGAAAAGATGATTAGTAATTCACTTCCTTCTATATAGGACATGGCATATAAGTGATGCTTGAACAGAGTCCACAGGATTGTCTGGGTCACTTACATATTCTCTTCACTATTTTTCTTGTTACCTTCTGGAGGAGCCTTCATGGTATCCGAAGCAAAACATCCAGATTCAGTCACAGTTTTGTTCCATATAGCATTAAACTTGTGAACTCTAAAGTTTCCTCTACTACATATTCAAAATGGACAGTGATTAATACATATGTATATGGTGCAGGTATATATTTATTCATGTATATGGCATGTGTATATGTGTATTATGTGTGTGTTTGGGTAGATATGTACTTTCTCTTGAGAGCAGGCAACAGAATTTCATTTTTAATGTGGGCCAGTGTGCTCGCAGTAAAAAAAAAAAAAAGACAATCCTCTTCTCTCCTCTTCTCTCCTCATGAGATGTCTTTTATACCATATCAGAGGGCAAGCATTGTATTTGTTCACATGCTTTAAAATTTGGGAAATCAAAGTAATACAAATCGGAAGTGATATCATACATTGCTGCAAGGTAAGATTGCTTGAAAAGTTTGATTTGTGTGCAATGCGATATGAACTTATTCTGATTTTCATCTAATGTGCAGATTAAAATGTAATTATAGTTCAGACTTCATTAAATTCTGAGTTCTTAGCTCAAACATTTATTTGAAAACATGTTTTGTAGGTTTAGAAATGGAGTTAGAAAATTTATTCAGAAATCCATATTATTGTGACAACACCAAAATGTATTTTAAAATCTGCATTTAAATGCAAATTTGAAATAGATTTTGAATATATTGCCAATTAGTGTGTCAGTGGGGTATAGAAGCCTTCAAACTGAGCAAATGTAAGAATGATATGAACCACAATATATGACTGATAACTTTGGAAATTAACATCTTACCCTGCCAACTTCTACCAGGTTGGTGACCATGACAACACTTGCTGAATTCTCCTGCCAAATCATCCTCCAAAAATCTTTCACTGTCTCTTGCATTGGCCCTGAAGGCAGAATAAGTAAAACAAAAGAGATCTTCCAAAGATTACTTTAACACAAACATTTCAATTTACTTGTCTGTCTCCCAACCACCCTTCTACTATGGAAACAATATCTCCTAAGTGTGCCTGCTCATTTTCTTAGGTGAGGTTTGAAGAGCAATACATTAGTTGAATCATACAAGTACCTAGGATTTAAAATATTGTGCTAAACTTTCAGTTAGTACCACAAATAGATATAAATACTCATAATTGAAGGTCACTTTGGAGTAACACATCAGACAAATATAGAATATTAATTTATGCTGGGTGACAGTGCTAGGTCTGGTAAGAAAACTTACGATGTATAAATGGCACCAAGAATTCTAAATGCACCCTCAATTATAGGGTGAGATGTTAGGTGATAATACTCCTGGGTCACATTTTAATTACCAAATGAATGTGTGACTTTTAACAGAAATCTTTTCATTGCCTTTGAGAATTGGGTGCTAGGTTCTGCTTTTCATTTTTCTGATTGTGTTTTTCATTTCCTTTTTATAAAAACTATATTGAAAACGTGTAAAAATGTCTTTTGGGGAAAAATTAAAATTAAAGGATGGAACACACATTTAATTAATTACAAAGGAATCTTACTGATTGCAATATGATTCCTACGAAACCAAGTGTAACACATGTGAAATTTCAATTATTATGCATAAAAAATAGGTGTGAATTAAATTGTCCTAAACACAATGCTTATGTCAAAACAGAATTAAACTCTTATTTTGCATCTTTAAAAACATAGTCTAAAATAACATGTCCAAAAATAAAAAATGCAAGAATTCATACTGTTATTAAAGAACTCATAATTAATTTGAAAAAGAAGTTTTAAGTGAATCTATGTTAAAATGGCAAGGATGAATAACAAACAAAATACATCTCTACTGTACTTTGCCCTAAAGCACCTACAATGATTTATCTTCCAGATTAATGCCACTACCACCTTTTAGGCATCCATCCATCCATCCATCCATCCATCCATCCATCCATCCATCCATCCATACCATCGCATCTTGTCATTCGGACCACACTCTGATTCTATAGTACTTACCTTGAGTTGCAATGTAATGGTGAGGTCGATGGTATCCCTAAGAAGAAGACAAGGAAGGGAAACCCTTGAATTTCAATTTCAAGCACAATTCAGATATGCATTTGAGTTGTTAAATTTTTGCTTAAAATCACAAAATTAATGTTGTCTTTGAGGCATCTGGAGTAGGAAAAGGAACATGAACATTGCATTTCTCCTTAACCCCAGGACAGAGGCAGAAAATTCCTCAATTATTCAATTATTACAATCAGATTATGAAATAGAAGAAGGATAGTGATGGAGATTGAGTATCTGGATGCTTGGGACAGACAAAGAGACAGATAAAATGTTGAGACTGTATTGTACAGCTGGAAAACAAATAAGGCTGTCTCAAGATGACCACTGCAGACCTCTAAAGATCATATCTGAACTGAGATACAAAAAGTCCCAAAAACTTAGCTATATAAAACTACTCTGAATGAAAAAGAAGCATATTAACATGAATTATTTATGGAACTGTCTCAGATTTCCTGATAGTTCTAAAAATTCTGAAACCATTTATGTATTAATAAGAAAATAGATTTATGACTAGAAAATAAAAACTAGACCTTACTTTCATATTGCCTGCTTAAACCATATTCACTTTAGGCTTTAGCTTATCTTCTAACAAAACACATTTGGAAAAATTTGTGTCCCCTCATCTGTGGCACACACATCTGTTTCTTGTCAAAGCAGAAGAGGTCATTAACTTGAATGTGGGTTTATTTTAAAAGGGAATCATGTAGGGTATACATTTGTACATGTTTTCCTTTTCTTAATTGGAGGATCTTTTAAAAACATTGTGATTGAATTGATATTTATAGAGATTTACATGAGAAAAGAGGATGTGTAATACTTCACTAGACGTTACAGACTTAATTTGCTTCAAAATTCAGTTTTTTATTAGTCAGATGAATACATTATGAGCCACGATGGCACGGTGGTTAGAGTGCAGTACTGCAGGCTATTTCTGCTGACTGCTGGCTGACTGTAATTTGGCAGTTCAAATCTCACCAGGCTCAAAGTTGACTCAGCCTTCCATCCTTCTGAGGTGGGTAAAATGATGACCCAAATTGTTGGGAGTGATATGCTGACTCTGTAAACCATTTAGGGAGGGCTATAAAGCACTCTGAAGCCATATATAAGTCTTCATGTTATTGCTATTTAATTTGTTAACTTTATACTTCTTTCTGTTCTTTAATTTCACAAAATCTCTTCAGGATAATTTATATATAGATTTACAATAAACTCTGCATTTTAAGTTCCTGATCTTTTTTCAACAATCATCAATCACAATGATCGACATGATTACACTTTTAATTTTCTAACAACATGGGGTGGTTGAGATCACGGAAAGAAGAAAAACTACAACAACCCCTTCAATATATTATTTTGTCAAAATTCAAAGAAGGCTATTTAGACATTGGCATTTGAAGGCATTACATTCTTTGCATGTTTACCTAGTAGTAAGTTCCACTGATCTCGCAATGTTCTTCTTCAATGTTAAACTAAACAAAATATTTCTAAGATTGTGGAGGGGGATTGCTAGTTAGTATAGCGATTAACAAGTAATGTATTAAACAAGTAATGAACTTGTTTACTTCGGAAAGATGAGCAAATAATCTCACATGGAACAAGTCACTTTCCCATGATCACAAAACAATATACAACATATATTCAATCCCATTCAAATAAAGATAGTCAAAAACAGAAAATGCAAGCATAGCATGAGCCATTCTTATTCAATTAGTCAATTCATTAGTAAGTCATTAATTTGTATTGGTTTGGGGATGCAAATTTTTATCCAAATATTATACATTCTTCCTCTATTTGTTGTTGGTTTGTATTTGTTTGCTTTACAAAATTCAATTTGAAGAAATGTATCTGATTCTTAAAACCATGGATTCTATCTTAGGGAAGAGTGTGATTTAGTAATTTACATCCCCTTGCTTGGCAAAGGCCTCAATTAAACCTGCAATTGGATCTAGCTCCATTTAAATTTACCATGACGCTCTAATTACTTCTAGGAAAATTTAGTGGAGTAGATGTTCATAAAGGTATTGGCTAGTGTACTGCTACAGTCTTCTGTCAAAATATAGTTATTTAAACCTAATGCAGCGTACTAAGTTAGATCACACCCAAAGAGAATTTGCTTTTCAAACAAACACCTCTCTGTGCAAAAAATATTTTCTTACAACACTTACATCAATATAATTTGCATTAATGTAATCTGAATGAGGATCTCCATCTAGTAACTGCAGTCTCACCCTGGAGTGATCATCTGTAATTAATTGGTAGAAAGCATTAATATTAAATAAAAGAACATTAAACCAAAACAAATAGGAATGCAAAAATTTACAGTATACAAATGGAGAACACTTGGAAGAAGTTTTCGTGTCTAGGTTTCCATTTAAATGCACATAACTTTGGTTCCAAATACCATGGCTAAAATATCCAGCAATATGTTGATTGTGTACTTTACTGTAAATTTTGATTTGTTAAAGCACTGCTTGAACTTAATATAATCTGTACGTGGTACAGGTTTTGTTCTATGGCACTTGTTGGACCATATTTTGAACCATTGCACAGGATAATATAAACCATACAAACTACACAGGTTCTAAAACATTGTCATTTAAAAATAAAAATAAAATGATGAGAGAGGCTTAGGTTTTCAGTGATATTTGGAGATTTGACTTTGATTTAATATTTCTGTTGTTAATTACCAAGATAGAAACATAGTAGATATGTATACAGTATAAATAGAATGGATGATTTGTGTTAGATGATACCTTCAGTATCTGTTTATTTTAAAATTCACTGACAGAGGGAATCAGCCATTAATCAACATACAGGTTTTAGTCTGACCTTTAGTCTTTGTTTAAAGACAAGGAACCAGGAGAATAGACTAATTAGAAAAGGAGATCCAGCCAATTTATGCTATTAGTTTTAAGTGTCATCTGCTCTTGCACAGAGCTCAGGCTTTTTGTTTTAATGTACATTTTCTGACAATACAACACTTAGGTAGACAGAACATGAATCAATTTCAACTGAATATGGGAAGGATTTTACAATGTAAATTTTAAGACCTATCTATTGGAATGATAGCAACAAAACACTTTTTCTACACCATAAAGTCCTGCAACAGTTATCCTTCTTAATATTCAGTTTTCTTATTAAGTTTTTAAGCATTGTAAGAGTTATGAGTTGTTGGTTTCTATATGAATTTGCTTTGGTCACAAAAGTGAGAATAAAATAATCATTTGTTTATAAAACAAGCCTGTAAAATACTAATCATCAGAAGCCATAGAGGTGCAGTATAATGCAGTATTGCAGGCTAATTCTGCCCACTGTCAGGAGTTTGATCCTGACCAGCTCAAGGTTGACTCAACTTGCCATCCTTCTGATGTCCGTAAAATGAGGACCCAGATTGCTTGGGCAATATGCTGACATTGTAAACCACTCAGAAAGGGCTGTAAAGCACTGTGGAGTAAATATATAAGTCTATACGCTATTGCTATTGCTATAATTTGAGGAGACAACAAGATTCAGAAATATGTTGATAAGCTGGAACAATGGGCAGAAACCAGTAACATTAAGTTTAATAGATAAAAATGCAAACACAAACGTTTGGGTAGGAAAAAGCTAAGACATGAGTATAGATAGGAGCAGACTGGGAAGTGCATGTGTAAAGAATCTAGATATTGTATTTGAGTTGAACACAAATCCTCTAAGTGATGCAGCTACAGAAGAGCAAATACAATCTTAGCTGTATTAATAGAATTATAGTGTCAAGATTGTCTCTATTCTGCAGACAACACTCAGAATATTGTATCTAGTTCTGGGCATTGTGTTAGAAAGAACACTGAGAAACTGCAACATAATCATAAAAGTGTAACCAAGATGATAGGAAGCCAGTAAGGATTACAGTTGGAGATAATGTATTAGTTACAGTGTGTTTAATTTGGAGAAGACAAAACTATGATAGTTATCTTCAAATATCTGGAGGATTGTTTGAAGATTCAGCGGAATTCTGAATTGTTCAGAATTGTTCCAAAAGATTGATAGTAAATCAGTTTCTATTACAATAAATATTTTTTTACTAGCTGGTAAAATTAATTTTCAATATTTCTGCGTAACTATGATATAAAATGTCACTTGTAGACAGTGTTGGATCATTTTCCTCAATAAATAAATGAACAGGTGCAATGCTTTTTACTCATTTAATTGGGTTATTTGTATCAATTTTTAGGACTTGTGTAGAGAACAGATCACATTTTAGGTCATATGTATGCAGAAATATTGAAAATACAAAAGAGTTGACAAACTTTTAAGAATTATTGCATAATTCAGAGCAGTGGTCATTCAACAGTGGTTATTCACACTGCTGAAGAGAAGGCCCACACATTTGTCATTATCACACCAAAACTGTAAGCCTTGACATAGGCAACATTAAGATATATTGAACAGGAGGATCTAAGTTCATGTACATTTTGTATATTTATACAGATAGTCTGTGACTTACAACTGATTGCTTACAGCCATTTGAAATTACAATGGACTTAGAAAAACGTTACTTATAACTGAACCTTGAAGGAATGATTGCTGCACCACCCGAGGTCACATGATCACATTTTGGGCACTTTGCAACTGGTTTGCATTTATGACCAGTTGAATCATATCTCATGGTCACATGATCACAGGTGCTGACATTTTTTGCAGGTTTTTTTTTTTGCAAAAAAATGGCAAAAAATGTCCATTGGATAAACTGGGTTTGCACATACAACCATGTGGTTTGCTTAACTACTGTCATTGTAGAATTGATTCAGGTTACTGATGCTCTGAGTTATGACCCCAATGACTTGCAATCAAAATTCAGGTCCTGACAAAGGTTTAAGTCGAGGACTACTTATATTTCTTCTTCCTAATAATTATTAATAATATTAGTTTTTTAAAATTAACTCTGGGTCATAATTTTGAAGAAATTATAACTGATTACTATGAAAATAGATTCATCTGTGTGAACTAAATGTGTGGTTTTACTGAGATTATACATTTTTTTTTTTTGGAAACTGCTTTGAGCATAATGTATTTATAGAAAATGCCATAGTTAACTTTATTACAAATAAATAGACCATGCAAAAACAAGCATCCATTTATAAAGTGATATAAATTGACAAAATAACCTCCAAACCTCCAAATACCAATTACTTCTTTGTTAGAAGAAATTATGGCAACTACTTTGTGTCTACCAAGTGATGGCCACAGGTTTTTCATCTTTCTGCCTACAAGTCATCTTGAACACAGTAAGTTGTACATATCTTTCTGGATTCCAATCAGTTTGCAACATGTCAGATACCCTCATGCCAGGAAGTACTATGAATTAGTAAAAATGTTAAACTATTACCTAATGGTTATAATTTCAATCTTAATTTCTTGGAAAGTATCAAAAACTAGTGGACTGATTTTCAACTACGTACAAAATAAAAGGCATACAATATAGTTGCCCACATTAAATGGAAATGGCATCTATAATTAATTTAAACAGGTGAATGAATAAAATAATGCTAAATCAAAGCATAGCAAAAAATCTCAGTACAAAAAAAATATCAAAGGCATTCTGGGTTATCAGATTTGAATTAGTTCACTTTTGATTCAGTATTACAGTGAGTATAGCCACATACTTTCTGTTATATTTATGTTCTGAATTTAATAAGTTCAATACCTCCCCCACCCACCCCAAAATACCAGTGTTTACAAATAGTTGAAAAAGCACAATAAAACAATAACATAAAAATCACAATATAAATGGCACAGTGTTAGCATTTAGAGGTACTTTTCATTATCCCATGTGTCAGCAACACCATTATGTAACCTGCATTGGCTGGCAGACACTTTCTGAGTGCAATTCAAGATGCTGGTCATTACTTGTAAAACCCTTCATGCCTATCACAATTGTTCCTGCTGACTTAATATATTCAAACTCCTGATCCTCTCTCTTGTCATTTTGGAGGACCAAATAAATATTCTATCTATGCCCATCCCACTTCTGGAACAGCATGAGTAGCATCCATACTCTGAAACGACTCTGAAAGGCTTACAAATCTAGCTCTGTTTCAGGGACTTCAGTGAATGTGGTTATGAGGCCCTCATTGTTTTTTTTTTTTTTACACTTACTGTTATAGTATATGATATTATTGTGGCTGGTTTTTTTTTTAGCTTGGGCTCCCTGTTTTTTTATGTTTTACATTTTTAATATATATTTTTGTTAAATGTTTTTAAAAATTACCCAAGCTAATATGAAGTAAGAAAAAGGAAAAGAAAGAGAAATCAAAGAGAAGTCCAAAAAAGGAAAGAAAGAAAGAAAGAAAAAATCTGTAAAATTTCCAATGTCCTGTGCAGCTGTTATTGCTACAATTATAACTTACTTGATGGGTACAAGATACCTCTCTGCTTTCTATAATATATTAAGTTTAATCATTATAAATCATAAGATCATTTTTTTTCTGTTTCATGCAAAACATCTATAAGGGGTTTCCAGTCAGCAATACATATAGTTACAGTCTTTTCTTTGATCAAAGAAATCAATTTTCACCAGCCATTCCTCCATTGTTGGTAATGCTGAATCTTTTCATCTTTGTCCACGCCAGGTTGTCATGTACAAAAACAAAGTTCTATGACTTTTTTTGGAACTATTTGTCCATCAATTCCAAAAGGAAAATCATTGCTTTCAATTGTATATTCAGATCCTCTGAATTACAGCATGTTCTTGAATTTAGAATTTTCTAGCTTTTTTACATGTCCACCACAGGCGATAAACATCCCTTCTTGTTGTTCATAATTCCAGTTTGAAGTTGTTGTTTTCTACATTCTAGATAATATCTCATGTTACAAATACAAATCATACAGCATTTTATAAAAAATATCTTTAATATTATAACATAAATGTAAATTTCCTTTCAACCACATATTTCCCCTTTGTACATCTGTATATTATAACCAAAATATTAAGTTCACTTTATCATGCAATGTTTCACTTGTTCTTCTTCCGTTTCAAATTTCAATAAAAGATGGTACATTTTAGTAGTTACATGTTCATTATTTGCACAGAGTTCCATTTTAAACTCAGCCTTAAAATGTTCAAAACCATGAATTATTTTATCTACTTTAAATCTTTCTAATAATTGTAAATAATAAAAAACATGTACAATTATACCCTCCTGCCCCTCTGAGTTCTTGTCTTGATTTTGTTTTACATTTTTCTTGACAATATTCTCGCATCTTACAATAGGTTAGTCATTTTATTTGCTTATTATTCCTCATCTGTAATATGATTCTTGTTCTGACAGCTGCAGAAGTGTTGTCAGGCATAATTTGGACTTTTCTATTATCAATATGGCATATCTAACATAAGATTTTTAAAATTCATGTTGACCTTGACTGCCACTCAAATCTCAGGTTTGGTTCTTGTACATCCAAAAGCCTTCTATTTCTCAACAACATCCACTCTTTCATCCAAACCAGAAAGCAAGGTGTAAAATACAATTTCAAATTAGGCAAATCCAGGCCACTTATTTGTTTTCCATCTTGCAACATCTTATATTAACTCATATATCATTCTGTTACTGGTGCATCAATTTCAGTAAAAGTATTGTCTGAAACAAAAACATCATTCTAGATAAAACATTTATTTTTATCCCAGAAATTTTCCCCAACAATGATAGTTATATTTTACCACGTGTTACTATATCCTTTTTAAGCTTAATTCCATACCTTAACATAATTATTTTGAAATTAACACATGGTTCATATTTATCATAATGATACCCAAATATTTTACCATTTTCTCAGTCTTAAAACATGCTTTATTTATTGGTTCTCTTCTATTTTTTATTGTTTATTAATGTTAAGACTTATTGCTCTGCATTCTTTAATTTGTTCATTAATATTTCAAATTCCTTTAAAGCATCTCCCAGGATCAAAATCAAGGCATTTGCAAAAACCCTTAACTTCTAAGCTTCCTTTTTTTAAATGTTTACTTCTAAATTCCTCTCATCTTATCTTACATCTCCATTCAATATTTCCAGAAGAAAAATAAACAAGAGAATGAGCAGTGGGCATCCCTGCCTTGTTCCTTTTGTATGTCGCAGTTCACTCCAAAATCCATAACTTCTAAAACTTTAAACAAAAAAGTCCAATTCAAATTTCTGTGTCTAAGAAAAATTAGTACAACTTTTTTTTATTATATTACTCCAAGTAAAACCCCACAAAATTACTGTCTCTCTATTAGCCAGAAACATTTTAAACAATTTGTAGTTATTTACAATGCAACAAATAAATACTAAATGACATCAGTCTATAGCCTTCTGTAAAAGTCAGATTTTGTCCCTCTCTAGGTATTAGTGTTATAGTGTTATTAGTGAACTCTTTCCAATGTTCTGGCAGGTTTCCTCTTGTAGGATAGAGTTCATTGTGTATTGCAAAGGTTGAAAAAAATCATTCTCAAAACATTTATAATTAGAAACTGATAATCCATCTGGTCTAAGAATCCTTCCTAATTTAATATTTTTATAGCTTCAGAAATTTCTTGTATTATACATAATCTCTCCTGAGTAAGTTTGTTTCTTAGATATTAATCTAATTTCTCTAGAGAGATGTCATTTCTTTTCGATAAAAGAAATGACATTATAATAATATAGATGAGATGCTTTTGCGTGACCACTTTGCCATTAACACCATATCTCCCTACTATAATTTCAATATAATTTTCTTTTCTTTTTTGTAATTGATATGCTACCCTCTTCTCAGGTTTATTTGCATGCTCATCTTTTTTTGCTTTACATAATTCATTTTTATTTCCATTTCTCTTACTGTTAACATACATAATTGCCATTGAAGATGTTTAATTTGTTAAGAGGCACTTGTCTTCTCTGAAGAATTCTTTAGTTCTTTTTTTCTCTTTACCAAATCCAAAATAGCAGTCATGTTTTCAATGTGCATTTGGAATTTGTACCCAGACTCTATTAGAGTGGGCAGTCATAAATAATAACAGTAAAATAGACAAAATAATAGAAAACAAAGATGCTAAATTACTCTGGGACTTGAGAATTCAAACAGACAAGCACCTGCCACATAAAGTCTTAGCAATTGTTGAGAAGAAAAACAAAAAGGCCTGGACATGATAGTACCCGGAGACAGCAGAATAGAAAGACAAAATCTGGAGAAAATCACAAGATACAAAGACCTGCAATTCCAAAATATTTGGAGCACCATTTGAACACCACCAGCACTGACAAAATCACTACAAGTCAATTGCAAAATTCAGATTTACTAGCTGCAGCTTACTTCCTGTGACCATACATTTAATACCATTAAACTACATCTGCCTACTCCAGGTCCTTGGGAAGGACTTGGCAGGTGGACAAAAAAGCCAAATCTAGTCTAACCATGTAGCTGCCTGCCACCAAGCACAACAATGCCCCCCCCCCCAATCATTGTTATGCAGAGGAAAATCATTCTCAATTGCCTCTTACAAGGTGGGTAGCCATTATACTTCCAATCCTCCAAAGGATTCTCAGACAGTCCTACCTTCACGTCATCTTTAGTATTAATCTGTCTTTGGATAGAGGATTGTTTCAAACAAAGTCCTCTACACATTTTTTTTTAAATCTAAGAAATGCCATTAGTTGCTTTCTTAATTCAAATCAACAATTGTTCCAGGAGAAAAATACATTATCTTGTCATCTATTTTCCAGCTCTTCATTCATAAGCTGACATGTCTATTTTGTCATTCATTTTAACAGTGGTTAAGCTTCTCCTTTTCTTGAACAATGGTTCAACTTTGTAAACACTCTTCCTAAAGGTTAACATCTTTTTAATCAGTTTGATATTGCTTTCTTGGCACTTTCTAGCCACCTACCTTGTGCTCAATGTTCTATGCCCCATTAACACACTTAATAAATAAATTACCATTCTTCCTTTGTGCTGTTATAAAACTTTGCTTATATATCCTGGATTCAATTTATTTTAATTTATGTGAACTAGAAGCTGCGTTGTGATTTAAGTCAGGAAGCTAGGTTGCACTTGTATCCTTAAAACACATTACATGAGCCTTTAAAGCATTTTAAAAGCATTATCATTTGTGCAGCTATTTTGAACTGAAATGGAAAAGGTGCTTTTGAATGTGATTATCTGAGGCATCTATTTGCACTTCCTTAAAGAGAATCCAATTTATTGGTTCACCTAGGAGCCACATAGTTCTAGAAGAATATATACTGAGTTAAGGAGCACTAAGCTCACTATACCCTACATGAAACTCCAGTTTAAAAAAGTGTGGCTTTTTAGGGATACATCAATAACAGAATAACAGAGTTGGAAGAGACCTTGGAGGTCTTCTAGTCCAACCCACTGCTCAGCAGGAATCCCTACACCATTTGAATAGTTGTCCAATCTCTTCTTAAAAACTTCCAATGTTGGAGCGCCCACAACTTCTGGGAGCAAGTCATTCCACTGATTAATTGTTCTAACTGCCAATAAATTTCTCCTTAGTTCTAGGTTGCTTCTCTCCTTGGTTAGTTTCCATCCATTGCTTCTTGCTCTGCCCTCAGGTGTTTTGGAGAATAGTCTGACTCCCTCTTCTCTATGGCAACCTCTGAGATATTGGAACATGTCTCCCTTAGTCCTTCTTTTGATTAAACTAGACATATCCAATTCCAGCAGTTATTCTTTATATGTTTTAGCTCCAGTCCCCTTACTACACCATCAACAGGTACAGCAACTGTGTCCAAATCCTCCCCAAAACATTTCCACTTTGAATTAAAGTAAATCTGCATGCTGTTGTATTATATATATATATTATGCTGTTATTTAACATTATATTATTATATTTTATTTAGAAAATTAGTGAACATAAAATTACAGTACAATCTTATACATGTTCTATTCTGACTAAATTCTAATTTCTGAAAGTTTTTTTCACACATGTAGGTAGGGCAATGCTTTCTAGAGATATCATAGGATTTGTGACATTTAGAACAAGTACATGAATGATCTTTCTTTAATTCATTTTCTAAAGTCCCAACTAAAGTTTATCAATTGTCCAAAGTCACAACTTAACAACACAGAGCAATCATGAAAATCTAGTTGTCATGCTACTGGTAATTTTGCAACACAAATATTGGTTTCACTCTGCAATCCAAAACAATGAGAACATATACATAGAAGTCTCTCAAATGTGGTAGGCCTGTGTTTTTTTTCAATTGCAGGGATAGTTTTTAGTGAGCTGTTCTATACCAGCTGGCTTATGTACTGAGATCGATAGATAAGTCCTGTTTACGATTCCTTCTTTGTATATGGACTAGTTAATTTATCTAGGGTCTTCTTGGTGATAGTACCCCATCTGTGGAATTTGCTTACCTGCAGGTAATACCATACCTTATACATTTAAATGAATCTTGTCAGTGGTAGGCTGCTGCATGGTGGCACGGTTTCGGACGAGCCTCTAGCTTTGATCGCTGGCTGGGCCTGCCCACCTGCCCTTGTGCTAAGCTATCCATTTATAACTAACTTTCTGGCTCGTTCCTTCCGCCCTCGCTGCCCAGCTAGGTTGGCACTGCCCCTGCTTTACTCACCAGAGCTGCCTGAGTTGATTACCTGCTTCTTTTAAGCTCTGTTTGACTCCCAAAGGGGTGTGTGTGAGCAATGCTATTGCACGTGCGTGCACACGCTCACAACCAGCGAACCACTTGTGAACGTAAATTCAGCCCATCTCTGAATCTTACATATAAACATTCACTGTTTAACTTTTATCTATCATATAGAGCACATCAGAGGTTCATCACTCTTTAATCTCTCTCTGCCTGCACTACTGAAGCAGGTAGCCAGCAGCTAACCCAACTTCTGTATGGTCTGTAAAACATGTGGAGATAACACTATGTCCCAAATAGCAAAATTCATTAATTGCATTTTGCCCTGGGGAAAATAGGTTCCTGACCAACAAAAAGCCATATGCTCATCTGGGAAAAGAGGTAAAAGAAGACACCTGTTTTCCCAGGTGTCTTCAATGTATGAGAATGCCAGGCCCTCACCCCCAAAAAGGAGATTTTTGTCACTGAGGCCAATGTAAATCTATACAAAGAACAATAAATCAATGAAAAAATTGGGGAAGGAGGAAACACTAACACAGAAGCTGTTATTAAGCTGAAATGTTCCAAAGACTAGGAAGTTATTCTTTGTTACAGTTATGCTCTTATACATATAAGATGCTTACAGATACACACAGGAAGTTCAGTTCAGTTTGAATTTGCACCTACAGGAGATGATGTTGCCATATCTATTCTTATTGCGGTTTTCATCTTCTTTGGCGGTGTCCCAAGATGCTGTCTGCCCTTCAGGTAGAGCCTGCAAATTAAAAAAATGGAATATTTATAAAATAGGGAAGACCTTCAGGGGATTTTTTAACTTAATGAAGTAGCGGGCGGGAGAGAGGCAGCATATAATTTAGCACTCTGCCAAGACGACTGCTTTCTGAGGAAAACGACAATGAACACTAATGAAGATCCCATTAGTATCCTATGACTTATGTAACTTATAAATGGCTATACTAATGTAATTGGAACAAAAACAATTAAGGATTTTGCTTATTTTTGCACATTTTTGATTTAAAATAATATATATTACCTTTACTGATTATAGGGAGTCTGGGCAGGTATTGTTATTGTTATCATTATGATGCCATCTCTAACACAGAGATAAGGTGTTATCTCTCTCATGTCCCTATGAAATATTAGGATACATATATGACATTTAAACTGAGACCAAAAGCTGTGCTATAAATAAAAGAATAAAAGCCCTTAGTAGTATAGGAGTTTCCATATAATTCTCCCATTATAAACATACAGATGCATACATACAGAGTGCATATAAACATGCACACATCAAGTATATGTGGGGATAAATTTAACTCTCTTTTGCAAGCTTTCATATAGTAGTCTATTCAATCAGGTTTGGGGCTTTTCATAAAGCAACCTGGGATAATTCACATGCATTGACAGGCTTAGAACACTTAGAACAAGTGTTGATGTTGGGAATGGCAACAGTATGAAAGGAGAAGAAGCTGTAATAAACTCTTGTTGGAATATCTTCACAACCCAAGTTCTGTCTTTTTTCAGTGATAATCCCCCACCCCCAATTATATATTCAGCATTGTCTGGAATATTAAATATATAATGGATTTTGAGTTGGCATTAGCTTACCATTCCCAGACAAGAAATATAGCCTATAATCATGAATGGTAGCCAAAAAATGTTATGTGAAACCCATAATTACAAAATTCACCACTTTCTATTGTTAACTAATATACAGTCCATATACACCCAGATCTGATAACATAGCTTCTTTGGTTGTGATGTTGTGAGTTATTCTAATATACCATATATTACAGTAATGGTGTGACATTATAATTCTTTTATTAAAAAAGACAAAACTTTCCAGACTACAGTTTATAAAAGTTCCGTGAAGCAGTAATTCCAGAATGCACTTTGGATGATTTTCTTGGTAAAATGGGTAATAAATGAGAGGTAGCTCAATCTTTATGTTTATGAAATAATGTTTCATCAAATGGGAAGATCTTTGATCACACCTCATTTTGCTGTACAAAGTGCTATCTAATAGCAGCTAATGTTCTTACTGGGGAAAAAATATAAGGAAATAAGTAATTGAAATAAGGCATTTTTCTTCATCAAAGACAAGATGTACATTTGTATCTTGTTTCAATAAATAATAATTTAGTTGCTGCAACAAACAAACAAAAAAATAAATAAAACCCCCATTTTTCCATTTTATTCATATACACAGGATGGTAAATTTGAAATCTCCAAAATAATATCAGAGCACAGCTTCGAATAAATACATTTTTATTCTAAAAGAAGTGAATTTAATCTGTATATGGGACATACTAGAAAAAGCTGATAAGTCTGATTTTATAACCAAATTTATAATTTTGATATATGAAATTGCCACTATTTTTAGAAGCCAATGTATTAAGTTTACCACATTTTTCATTAGGCATTCTTTTTAGTACATTGGAGGAGTTTTGTAGACTTAGCATATCGTGATTTGAGCAAGGCATTTAACATTCTCATTAGCAAGTTAATTGTGGCTTACAGGAGATGACAATTATGTAGATATGTAAACAGCTTGAAAAATGGTGTTAGTGTTTCCTCATCAAACAGTGAGTCACCTTTGTGAGATGGATAACCATATAAATAATTTAAGTAAAAAATAATGAATAAATTGAATGCAGGCATGAAGAAAAATGTCAGAAGGCTTAGTCCTAGTTTCTGATTCTTCAATATTAAATTGCTGTATAAGGCAGAGGTCTTCCCAGAAATCTGGGAGTCGAAGTCCACAAGTCTTAAAGTTGCCAAGTTTGGGGACCCCTGGTATAAGGCGATAATATAAAAACAGACTTTATAGGTTAGGGAAATGGTCAAAAGACCACAAATTGATATTGATATTTAAAAGGTACAAATGTAGAGCCAAAGATGAAAGTCCAGAACTGTAAGACTGCTTTTTAATAGGTTCCCCCAAAAAGGGAAGATCAATGAACCAGCAGCCTAAAAACAGCTGGAAAATGCAATGAGAGGAAAAAGAAAAAGCAAACCATAACTATTCAAATCTTTTTTGTTTCAATCTTCTCCAAATCACCTCCAGAAAAGTGCCACTTAGAAATTTTTAGTATTATACACAGTAGACAATCACACATGGCTGTTTAAAATTGTAGTAGTGATTCATGTTCTTGACTACATTCTCTTTCTCCCTAAGTGTACAAGTGTTCAAAGAATCACAGACTTGGAAGGTGCCAAAAGCTTTGAAAATTCATCTCTACAATAAAACACCCTTTTATATAAGTAGAATATTACCAGAGTCAGTATTCATTCGACAGATAGCTCTTTACAGGGTGGAGTACATTTTTGAAAGTATCATCTCATTTGAAGTGTTGCTGAACTACCGAGTCTACCAACTCTTGACTTGATCATTTCATTCTGTTGCCTTCAAGGGTATTTTCAACCTAAACCTCACTAATCACATTGGAATAGTATTGAGGATTACAGCTATAGAGGTGATGTAATTTAATAGACCAGATAGGTGAAAGAAGAAAAATGCATTTTGCTACAGTTCACCCAAGGAAGAGGAAGGAATGCAAGAAAAGTGAACCCTGAGCCTGTTCAATCTGGATTATGTCCCCCTTTAAGCAGCCCTATGGTCTCAGTCCAGGAGTACCTTAAAATTTCCTTTGTAGTCATTGAGCCACCTCTGATCACCACCAGAAAAAATAGTGACTTTTTTTTTTCTGTTTTGTCATGGAAAATAAATCAGTAGATATATATTATTAGTTTAGTCTATATTTTGACTCATGGATTTCCAAAGCATAACACAATATACAAGTAGTTCTTGACTTACGACCACAATCGAGCCCAAAATGCCTGTTGCTAAGCAAAACAAGTATTGAGTTTTGTCCCATTTTATGACCTTTCTTGTCATAGTTGTAAGTGATCACTGCAATTGTTAATTGTTACATAGTTGTTAGGTGAATCTGGCTTCCCTGTTGACAACCTAGTCAGAAGGTTGCAAAAGTATGACCACAGGATATTGCAACTGTCATAAATATGAATCAGTTGTCAAATGTCTGGATTTTGATCATGGAGATGCTGCAATGGGTGTAAGAGGAAAATGGCCATAAGTCACTTTTTTCAGTGCCACTGTAGCAATAGCAGTAGACTTATATACCGCTTCATAGGCCTATCAGGCCTCTCTAAGCGGTTTACAGAGAGTCAGCATATTGCCCCCAACAATCTGGGTCCTCATTTTACCCACCTCGGAAGGATGGAAGGCTGAGTCAACCCTGAGCCGGTGAGATTTGAACCGCTGACCTGCTGATCTAGCAGTAGCCTGCAGTGCTGCTCTTTAACCACTGCGCCACCTTGGCTCAAGGTGGCGCAGTGTATTTTCAAAGTGTCACTAAACAAAAGTGTCACTAAACAAACACCTTGGCTCAAGGTGGCGCACTGTATTTTCAAAGTGTCACTAAACAAACTATTATAAATTGAGAACTATCTATATAAGTTTGTAGACCACATCAATTTCCCTTTCACTCTTCCTAAAACAAAAACAGAGCAAAAAATCAGAAAACCTTATTTTTATATTTGCCATCCACACAAAATGAAGAACAATTGCAAGGCAGAAAAAACTACCAATCCTGTGAGAAAAATCTTTTAAAATTTTGTTTAGTGTAATTTTACTAATGATCCTGTTGCTTGTCTTTCAAAGATTTTTATCTTGAAAGGAGGAATATAATTAAATGTAATCCGTATAAAGTGTAATAAAATAGCCATTATAAATTTCCTAGCTTTCAAAAGCAAAAGAAAAAAGGGATATTGAAATGTCCTTGGTGGCAAACTTATTAACATGGCAAAGAAAATGAATATAGACTAATGTTTTCATTGATATTTTTTTAGGTTTGCAGCCTTTAAAATAACATGAAACAAAATATGACCTTGCGTGTAAAAGCATCAAAGTGCTAAGATTAGTGGAGATATAATTTTAAATGCCGTACGCTGCCAGAAACTGAAAATTAAACCTGGCTCTTACTTACATTAAGCATTTCAGCAACTTTATCTGAGGTTATCAGAGTAAGAGTAATTCAGTTCTTCACAGCCCATTAACACTCCATAAGGCATCTTATCTATACTTTACAAAGCTGCTTAGCACATGTCATAAAGGGCCATAATGTCTGGAGGAGGCCATATTTATTAACTATAAAGGCTAAATTATTTTTTTTACTTATATATACCATAAATATTTGTGAATTTTAGATGCCAAAATGGGTTCTCTCTGTTTTTTAGAAACTATATATCCTATATATACTCATGGATAAGCCCATCTGCCAATAAGAAGACCCTTGAATTTTTAACCTGAAAAAGGCATATTGCAGGCTATTTGGGTTAAAATTTGAATCCTGAATTTTATCCATGGATGAGCTTATTTGCATGTATACATACTGTAGTATACTGTATACTTTTTTCAAACCATATTCAAATATGTCATACTGAGTCAGTCTGCTCCTGCAATAGTGTGCTCCCACTGAAAGATATTACACACACACACACACACACACACACACACACACACACACAGAGCAAAATATCAAGTACCCATTCAACAACTGTGTCCACTATACTTACAAAGAATGTGCACTTTAATCCTACATTGGAATGGAAAACCTAATTCCTAGAAATGCTCTGGCTCTTTTAGTTTATGTTAAATATAGCAGATATGGAACAGTGATTAAAATGATAAATGGGCAAGAATAATGTGATATTTCAAGGTAACAAAGTAAAAAGAGTTGGAAGGGATCTTGGAGGTCTTCTAGTACAAACCCCTGCTCAAGCAGAAGACCCTGTACCATTTCAAACAAATCTCTTCTTAAAGAGATTTAAATATTTTCTGTCTTCTGGTTAGGACCTTGTGACTCTTTGAGTGTTTAAGGCTGCCGACACTTGTGTTAGAGGAAGAGGAAAGGAGCCAGAAACTCAAAATAATATTTTTGACAGGCATAATACCATAATTAATTTTAACAGAGCTGTAATTTCTAAGGTGATTTGTGTTTAATTTGTGTATGAAATAGCTGTCCTTTGATATGCTGGAAAGACTGATCAATATTACTTTGTAGTGTCAAGGTTTAATGATCTGTTCAGAAATGGGCTAAGCAATTCTTTATGATGTCTTTCTGCCTCCCACCCCTTTTGTTTCTTTTTATGTCTATTAATGACCAGCATAACCATAACTTTTTCTCATCTTATATTACTAGGCAATTTGTTCTTAACTTCAGTGACAGTTTTTGGAGGCTTGAAAGATAGCAAAAGTGATGGAGTTTCTTTTCCCCCATATGTGTTTACTCTGTCTTAAATTTTCCTAAGGTCAGCTTTTAATTTCTCTTTCAATAAAATAGTAGATACATTTCATAAGCCCTGAAAACTAGATTTTTCCAAACCTGGTATATTTAAACCACCACAGATACCATTGGGGAGAAAGCAGATTTGTCTCTATTATGATTTTTTCTTTAAAAAATAGCCAATGTTTTAAAGTTAAAGTAAAGGTATATGGTTATCTATAGTAATTGAGATACAGGTTCTATTTATACAGATAGGCTATTTTAGCACATATTTCAACTGTACGGAACAGTTGGCTTGACTTTCGTGATATTTTTCCTCCATTAAACATTATTTTGTATTTGTGTTCAGTTACTGGATCTTGAGTATTATTTGCCCACTGTTTCTGCAAAGGCGTCAGATCTACCTAACATTTCAGCAAAAAAAAGACCAAGTAAATAGGGGTACAATTAATTAAAGAACAAAGGCAATTACAGGAACATGTTTTCAAGATGGCCAAAACTGTGTCATAATGGTTATATTCCAGGTATCAATGATAAGTGAATCATTACTTACCCTATACTGTTGAATTTCTCTAATAGCACTTTGAAAGTGATATTCACCAAATACCTAACCTCCCAGTCTCCTCATACCTTAAAGTCATCAGGATGAAATTTCATCCACTGAGAATTAAGAAAACAATGTAACAAGTAGCCAATGGCAGTTTCAAGTTCAGCAGTGATGTATGATACGTGAAGCACTACTGAAGTAGGTCATATTGATAGTAACAATAATGAGTAAACATTGGCCTTTCACATAGTATGGTAATATTTAGAGAGGTATTTGATTGGAGGCTTTGTGAGAAATTAAAATGTCTATCACTACTAATTAAACATGTGGCCAGGAATATACAACTTGATCCCACTTGGATGTTCAAGTGGAGCAGATGCCCAACAATAGTGTCTGGTTTAAACAGAAGATCATCAGTACAGGTACTTGCTTCTTAATTATATTCCACAAATTTCACTATAACTACTGGATTGAGCTAGGAAAGATGAAATAATCTTTAGGACAGAATTCCACTCTTTTAACTTCATAATTAAAAAAAAAATCTGTCATACCAGATTTCCTTGATAAGCTGCTTGGCTTGACACTCAAATATAGAAGTGCTATTTCACTTTTCAGCTCTAAAATCCAGTGCAATTTGAAATAAATTTTACATGAACAAAATTATTCCAATAGTTTAAGGTTCTTTCACAAAAGAACCTCATGCCAAAATATAGAAGAGTGTCAGACTTGAGTGGTGACACTTTGCCGTCAGAAGAGCTATTAGCTGCTACAGACACTCAGAAGGTGGTCAAAATTGTTTCTTTCCCCCCTTTATTTAATGAGTCTGATCTTTAGACTAGCTCTTAAAATATTGCAATAATTTTATATGCTTTATATCGCAATTTAAGGGGAAATTTTATTGCATTCTGCTGCATGTAAGAATTTTTGAGAAACATTTGTTTAAATACCTTTAGTTCCTAAAAATAATAATTAATGATAATAATACAGCCTCTGGTGGGTTTATGTTAGTAAAACAAACATATTATTTTGCAAGGTATAATTAAACCATTAAAAATAGAAATATAACAGGAGTTATAGACAGGAGTGATGACGATCAACATAAAGTGGTCTAAATGTGTCAATGCTAATCCTGATACATTGCAGAGGGGAGATTATTCCAATCCATATAATAAGTGTCATTGCAAAGAATTCTTATTAGATGACATTTCCACAAGCCATACATGAACAACAGGAAAACTAGAATAGTGGAGACTAGTGTCTCAAAGGTGCCTTTTCAAAAGGAAACTAGACTTTATTTTTCCTTGGATACATTTCCTCAAGGAAAGGATAATGCAGTCCTTTTAGCAGTTCCAAGAAGGTTCCACCTCTATTTGTACTACTCAGGTGACCCTGAGGATGTAACTAAATCTCCAAGTGGCCTCAATGACTCTCAGAAAAAGTGGTAATGACCAGATGACTGTTAGGAATATAAATCCTTCTATTCTCTACCATCCAACCAGAATTGAAGAAGTTTCTTGGATGAGAAGCGAAATGTCTTCAAGGAAAAACAAAGCCAAGTTTCCTTTTGAAAAAGCACCTTTAGGACAACCATGACCTGGATCACTGAGCAACTCCATAGACTGAAGACTAGGATAATAGAGGACATCTTTAAGTTAACTTAGTCCTGAGCTGTTGAGTGGCCCAGCAGCAGACAGGCAGATTTTTCAGCACAAATATAATAGCTGTACCATCAAACCAATAGCTGCTGCATATGAACTAGTTATACTCTTTGAAATAGACCAAACGTCAGTTTCTCATAAACTCCATTTTTTTTTATTTTGCCAATGTACGAATGTGTAAATGACAGGAGCTCTGCAACAGAAAAAGGACTGCAACAAGGACTCAGGAAGAAAGAGAAGAAAAACCATGATCAGTAACACATAAAATAGTCTCTTAACTATTGAAAAACTTCTTCAATCAGGAGTTACTCTGATTTTCCAGTAGCTTTAATCTCAACCGTTTTCTGTTTACTCAAGTGAGTGAATATTCATCTCACCTCATACTCCTCTTTAAATCCATAGCCCTGTCCCCGTTTCATCTGAGTGATGTGTTGCAACAAGTCGGCCACTCGGATTGCTGGCTGGAACTGTCCCCTGGGATAGGACATTTCCACTGGGTCACAGCTTCGATAGGGATGGGTCTGGATTGTCAGGGTCGGTTGAGTCATCTCCCCATGGCTATTGTCTGTTTTAAAGATAGGGAGGCAAAACAAACTTTCACCTAGCTGTTATTTGCGCATTTCTTTTCTTTCCCACAGGAATTAATTTCTCCCCAGAGGTGAAATAAAGGACTGTAAAACCATCTATGCCCAATGCCACCAGATAATGCTGAAGCAAAAAAAAAAAAAAAAAAAAAACAACCCACATACACACACACAGAAGCAACAAAGTCATGAAATGGTTCTGTCAACAGCAGGAAGAATATCACTTTTTGAAGCACTTTCATGCACTCAGAAGTGGTTTTTTCATGCGATCTAGACACATTAAATAGTCCCCCACCCTGTTCTGTTCTACCTGCTGCTTTCTGAGCTGAAGGGAAGGAATATAACACAGAGAAGTAATATCGACTTTCCCCAGTTATTTTTTCCATCTTTATTTTTTTTGCCAGCAGAAACAAGAGGGTGCCAGTGCTATTTTACAGCCTGTAGGTGAACTGATGTATGAATAAAGAGCTTTGATAGATTGCCAGTTTATGCTTTGTCTAACTGAAGATACACCTCAGTAAAAGAGATACAGATTTACATACATCTTTTTTCATATATTATGATGAGAAAATAATAAAGCAATATATCTCATAAGAGTAGGGACTTTGTGATTTACTGTTTATTCCATTTGTTAATACTAACTCTTCAGGGACCCTGCTCTCCTGTTAGTTCTGAATTCTGGAATTACTTTAAGGATCTTTTCCAACTTGGACGCTTAAAGCATGGCCTGGCAATATTTATTTTTCTACTTTGCTCCTTCTTCAAGCATTCTTGAGCATTCTCAAGTTGAGTAAATCTGTTTGGTTTATTTATTCATTATCATGGAAGGAAATCACATGAGTAGCAATGAATGGGAATTGTGGCAATCAATACAGAACAGGGCTTGGCAATGGGAACAGTAAATTTCATACTAGGATATTTTTGTCCTGACTCAAGAGTGGTGTGAACAGCACTTGGGGAAAGAGGGGGACTGCAAAGTAGAATGTGACTATTTTAAGGATCAGTACTAAGGCAGGGTTAATTATTAAGTATTTCAATAAGATAACTAATATATGCAAAATCTCTTTTTCCTATTTTCTCAGATCAACTAGCTAAATGGAAATGCTAGGGAATCCAACATCAGCTGTTTCTTTAATTTGTACATGGATTCAAATCTCATTTTTTCTTCTTAAATTGAATCAGTTTGGGTGAGGTCTCACTGGTCCTTTACACATTATAAAAAGTAGAGTAACACTTGTGTCTTTTTATGTTTTAGAGCAGTAAAAGAAGATGAAACTGTTTTTTGGAAGAGGAGCAGGAGTGTAATTCTTCACTGAAAATCTCTAGTCAATCTTATATCTGATATATATTTATGTATGTGAGTATATATGTGTGTGTGTGTGTATTTGTATATGTTTTATTCTTAAAGCTATACAATACAATTTTAATCTTCCTTTCTAACATTTCTACTCACATTTTTATATGTCCTGAATTAGTAAAGGATGATAGGATGGAGAGAATAAAAGAAAAAAGAAAAGAAAAGACAGTAAGACCTGAGAGTTAAACTATATGTGTTATGGAATAAATAGGTAGAATAATTGTGATGTTTCCTCTCTTTCTCTTTTATTGTTCTATAGCTATCATGGAAGGGAAAGATAGGTCAATTGCCATTTATGCTCCTGAATATATTTTTCCCAGCCATTATAATCTAAATTAAGCTGGATAATTAAAGGACAGAAAACTTCCTCTGAAAAGAAAGTTATGGCCTCAAATATAAAAGGTGCAGCACTACAGTTTTCAGAATTTAATCAGCAATGCAAATATGTGTGTGTGTGTAGTAATGAATATATATATTCATGTATGTATATAGTAATGAATATATATAGTAATGAATATATATAGTAATGAATATATATAGTAATGAATATATATATATATATATATATATATATATATATATATATATATATATATATATATATATATATATATATATATATTCATATATGTACATCCATTGCTATTGGTAACAAAGGAGTAGGAAACTAAGCACTTATTTATTCAATTAACAAGTCTAACATCATTGCTAATGATAATGACTCTGAACAGAGGGGATTTTCAAGGCTTATTAGTTTTCCAGGCTGGATTTACTTTCTCAATTCATCTTTCTTTATCCTATTTCCCATTAACTCATTTTAATAGAGAAGGAGATATCTTTATAACTATACCATACCCACTGGACTTACTATCCTTAATTTTCCACCATTGTGCTAAAATGCATCTGTTTTACAACTGGCTTCTCCATAGTCTGTACATTTTTATGAATTTCGTTTTAAAACATTGAAAGCTATCATTACAAGAGGGAACTATCAAAAATAATATGTAGATTTACTAAAGCATATTCAAAGCCACTGGATAAATCATTATTCAAAATTACTCAATTTAACACGTTCAAGGGCATTACTATTTCCCATGCCTAGATTAAATGTTCTTTTGGTCGCTGTCACTTTTTTCCAGTTTTATAGAGGGGGGGATTGCTAGGTGGTTCATTCTGAGAAATGAAGTCCACACATTTTAAAGTTTGGAAAACACTGCTTTACTTTTTATCATTGGCCAAACAGTTATTCTTGCAGCAGTATTTTAAGCAACATTAAAAAAAGAAAAAAGAAATAGATGATGCCAATCTGAATTAGCTATTAAAAATCTATTATAAATATCTATAAGAATATAAATATGACATCTTATATTCAACATAAATGGCAGTACACTGGCTTATGGATCTTACAGTGAATTACTGTTTCTGCTTAAACTGTTTTGTTAAATATAAAAAAAAATCATTTTCCAAATTTTTGCTGTTTTAACTTGTGCTACTATAAGTGATGTTGGAATGTTGTAAATAAGTACTATTTCCAAGTAACACAAAAACCTTTGTCCAAGCTACATTCAAACATTTTAAAATGTAATAAGGATACTAAATTATTTCCCAATGAATAGAGAAGAATATGTCTGGATCATTTGCAGAGAAAATCTGAATATGGATCTTTCATTCTCAGCCAAATTTTTTACACTGGTTCTAAATAATCACTTTCTGGTATTATAAGTGAAAGTGGATTCCCTGTTTTGTAAAGTAAACAGGAACAAAACATAGTAAAGCATATATAAACTTACACTGTGACTCTGGACAGTATATGAGCAAAATGAGCATTGGTTTTGCTATTAACAGCCTATCATCTGATCTTATATAAATTACAGACTCCAATCACCTTTACAGTTTTTAAAAAGGAACCCAAATTTTTAACTTTTCACAAGATAATATAAATCTGGTAAGATTAGAAGTGCAGAAGCATGACAACAGTAAGATTAAAGTATGTTCAGATAATTCAAGTTCTACCAAAAAAAAGTGTGTGTTGAATATAAACAGCAAGTTATATTTTGGAACTCTCCATTAATTGTTACAGCTCATTCTGATTTTAATATGATAAGCCTATCATATCCATTTATATTTTTATTCTGTTAGTCTTGGCAAGTGTGTAACATGAGAAGACATCCTTTCCACCAAATAAATTATTTTTGAAGTGATGTTTACAATGGATTTAATTATGCACACATCCAAACTCACTCTTCTGAAATAAAAGGTTGTCATTTATTTGACATTTCCTAAGCAAAGTTCCAGAATATCTCATATTACTTTTTGTGTTATCCTAGTTGTAAAGAAAACACTTATAAAATTGGCTTCCCAATTGTCTTTCTTTTCATTTAGCTATTAAATGATAAATTGTTTACTTCATGGTAAATAATTGGTCATAGTTCCTGATCGTGGTAATATGGTAATATAAAATAATTCCTCCCTTGCGAAGGGGATAGGGAAGATCAGCTATTACTGATTTAATATAATGCAGGGTTTTATTTGTTTCTTTTACCAAAAATATTGATAGCTAATTAATTAATTAAGCTCTCAAACTAGTGAGAACTTGCTTTTTGTGGCAGTTGATGAATAAAAGGGGCAATCTAATATTAAATAAGTATATAAAGGAAACAAAGTAGAATTTCATTTTTTGCTCAATCCCATATGAACAATTCGTTTCTGAGAAAATACCATCCTTCTGTTTATGTTTCCTGGCTCCCATTCTGCTATGGGTTATTTGCTCACCTTTAGACTGAAAGTGTAATATAGTTTATTTGTCACCACTCTTTTTATGTCTCTGGCATCTGGACATGAACACAATTGTCAAAATCAACAAGAAAGTAACATGATTCTATGAGCTAATTTTATGTTGCCAATTTAATTTTGTAACATCCTTCACAAACTCATTTCATTCTGCATTTGGCTTCCTGCTATATCTTCATTTTCAGGTTTTATCATTTAGTTTGTCAGTTTCTGAGCTGTGTTTGTGTATTATGGTATTCTCCAGGTAGAATGTTCTTTTTATTTAAAATAGGCAATTTATTTTATTATTCTTCATGATTTTCTTTCTAGACCTTATATCAAATGGACTATGGAATAGTTAATATCCTATCCCATCCATCCCATCCCATTGCTTTGTGTTTGTGTGTTGTGATTTGCGTTATCTGCTTAGGAGGAATTTAGATCACAGGAAGAACAGAAAGGTTAAGGAAGGATGATGGATAGAGAGCACAGAGTGGCAGAAGCAGAATTTCTTACTTTGAATATAAATCCTTCTTTAATATGTATATAGCATATTTAATCAAATTCAGAATTAAAGCTTGAATCATTCTGAATTGAATCCTGTAATTGAATCTGTTTCTCGTGTATCCATTATTAAGTGTGCTTGTGTGGTGCCTGAGAAGGGATAAAATGTGTTTGTCTTTATGGCTTCTCCCAAGTCAGCTTAGGTCCACTTTCGAAGTCCCACTTCAAGATTCAAATCCACATAAATCAGGAATATTATAGCAAAGAGCATAGAATTACTCAATTATCCTGAGGCTGTGGAATAGTCTTCCCTTTGAGGTGTATAATAAATTAGAAGAGCTACAAAATATGACTTGTTCACTAGAATTGGCCTTCTTTCAGATTTTCAGATTTTTTTTGCATATCTTTGCCACTGAATATAATCAAAGCTATATGTGAGTCCTGTGGATTTATAGAAGGTAGTCTGATTATGAAAAAAGTGTAATAATAAAACTCTGGTAATATTTAGCAGGGAAGTTATTCAAAATGATTTCCTCCTCCCCCCCCAAAAAAGAAGTCAAGTGCTAATTTACATATACTGTAAATATTGCTTTAATACATATATTGTTGGAAACAAGTCCCCCCTGAAAAATCAATAATGAAAATAGAATTTTAGAAAATATCCTGACTATCTATGCCTTGGAGGTCTTCTTCAATGCCTAGCAATGGAGAAAACCACTGTCCAACAGCAGCATCTTACGCACTGATCTCTTGTGATAGATTATTCTTGTCTTGATTGTTCTACCGGTACTTATACAGGTCAAGGGTAGGTTGCTGCCGGCATTACTGCCAGTTCGATGTGCGGAAAAATACTCTGTGCATGTGCGTATTTGCAAATATATAGATCTGTGCATGCGCAGAACCAAAAATCAAGATAGCACCCCTGTAGGAGAACTGGTTCAGATGCCTGGCAGGCCTGGGTCACTGCTGGTAACAGTGACCCAGGCTGCCAAACCACTACCGTTTCGGCTTAACTGATCCAAACCGGTAGCAACCCACCACTGATGCAGGTGCCAGAAAGGAGTGCTAAATTTATAATGCTTCTTGACAGCACAGCTTTCAATGTTCAATCAAAAATCCATGTTCCCTCCATCTTAACATAATGTCTTTCCATGGATTAAAATAGACCGTTTCAGAAGCCTTTTTTCTGTCCTTTCCTTTCAAAGCCAAACTGTCTTCTTCCCAACTGGATATATCTTAACAAGCAATCTGAGGTTCCTAAGGAACTTTCATAGCTTAACTTGGTATTCTAACATTCTGACAATCATCTTTTTCTTTTACTATTCTCTCAGCTGTGAGTATGGTGTATCCACAATGTCCTATGGCTTAGTTCTGTCACACTTTCTTTAGTCCTGCATGACAGCTCATCAGTAGGGTGTCAGCAGAGAAATGCCTACATGCTGAATATGTCATTAGTGCATCATTGCTCAAAGGATGTCAGTCTATGTGCACCTGTTCTGTAAGAAGCTTGCAGAATGTCTTCTGAATTAGACACAGTAGAAATTTAAGGATTTTCTCTCTCTCTGCAGTTCTCTTTTTGGAGCCAATACTAGTATCCATTTGTCCTATAATACACCTGATAAATCATAGTCCCTTCATGGAATACTATATAGCAAACTTAAATTCAATACATTCCAGATACTTATATGATTTTTCTTGCCATAAATGTATGACTGCCTAAAGATATGTTAGCTATACTTGTAGATAAAATAGCTGTAGAAACATTTGTAACATCCCCTCTTATTTTTCAGTAGTTATGCTTTGCTTTTAACCTGATAATTTTTCATCTAGACAGTGATTTTTTTTTAAAAAAAAATCAGAATGGATGAAAATATTGCTTTGAAAATACTGAGTTCTATGAATTGTAATTAGAACCTTGAATTTATCTTCATTGTTATCGAGGACAATTATCTTCATTGTTATCGAGGACTATAACAAAAATGAGGAAGGTTATATCTATCTATGAAAAGCTATTTCCCTCTGATGTTCTCTTTTAATATATTTTTATTAAAATTTTAATTAGTTTAATAGTAAAAACTAATGCAAACTAAATAGAAAGGGAAGAGAATGGAAAGAATAAAAAGTGTAGAAAAAGGAAAAAGAAAGAAAAAGAAATATATAAAGAAGTGATTTCCTACGTTCATCACAACAAACATGCACAAATTTTATAAACCTTCATAGTATAAAGTTAAACATGTATCTCTTCATCTTATGTCTCATCCCCTATTTATAAACACATCCATAAAACATCCATAGAATCGTTCAATTCTGGTGTCAGCAAAACGTTCCTAAAGGGTTGCCATAATACTTTTTAAGTCTTTTTGTAACCTCAGTCAATTAAACCAAGTTATATTTCTTCCTTTTACTTCTAACAGACTCACTTTTTAATTCAATAAAATATTGATGTATGTTTTTCTTTCATTAAAATCTTTTAGATAGAATCTATCCATAGAAGCAGACATAACAGTGACAGTGTTGATATTGTAGTTACTAACTTCTGGTTGCATTCTTCAAAGCCGTCCTTTAATATTTCCAGTGTTATATTTTTTAACCCTCTGTAAGTCCCATAAAGAAGAGGAGGGAAATGCATCATTGCATTTCCTTAGTAGCTATGACTCTCAATGCACAAATGCTACCTAATACTGTTCATTATTTTTCATACCTGAATCAAGGACTGACTCAACAGAAAGCAGCATTATGTGAAAGTGTGTGTGATTTAGGGGGGATTTTACACTAGCTCTTGGTTTCATAGTTTTGCATTTTACAGTGCATATTTCTGTTCATCTGCTCAACATGGTTTTAAAGAGTATTGTTTAATAACTGAATCATGTGTTATCCCAAAGAATGAGATTTCAGAAACTAAAACTGAGTAACGGATGTAGCATAAACAATTAAATGGTACTGTTTTCTGTGCTTTTCATTAGCTGTCCATTTCTGACAATAATAGTAGAGAAGAAATGTATCCGTGGATGGACTCCTCAGCTTTTCAATTCAATAACGTTTTATTCCCAGTTTTGATGTAAACAGCAACAGCTTATTTGGCAATGTTGGCTTTTTCCATACAGCACCTAGTTTGAAACTGCTGTTACTCTTTTCACTATATGCACAACTATTCATGGTTGTTGAAGGAGTCATAAGATCATTACACTTTCAAGGTGGAGACTATAGACCATATTTACAAAGTGGATCCAGTTCAGAATACTCAAGTTAAACTTAAATAAATTTCACACATTTCTTATATGGTGATAGTGAAGGGTTTGTAGTAGGCAGTGCGATCAATCAGAATAGAGCTGGAAGGGACTTTAGAGGTCTTCTAGTCCAACCCCCTGTTCAAGCAGGAGATCCTATACCATTTCAGACAGGTGGCTATCCAGTCTTTTCTATGCAAAATATAATAATGCAAACTAGAAGTTTGTGCTTCTAGTTTCAAAATATAGAAATGCACTGCAGTGGCTTTTGACAAAAAAGTCAAAAAAGAATGTTCCAGGGACAACTTTAAAAAGATGTGGGGATATCAGGTATTTTTGTTTATTTATATTCCACCATTATTATTTCTATAAATAAATCAAGGGGTAAGCATACCTAATATTCCTCTCTTTTCCTATTTTCCCTGCAACAATCCTGTGAAGCAAGTTGGATTGAGGGAGAGAATAATTAGCCCAAAGTCATCCAACCAGTTTTCATGTCCAAGGTGGGACTAAAACTCTCAGCCTCATAGCCGGTACCTCAACCACCAGACTAAACTGGCTGACATTGAAGGTTGTCTGTATCTGCTTTGAATTAGGATTACAAAAGTCAGAAAGGTCTCTAACTGCTTCCAAGAGTTAGAGCAGAAGGACAGAAATAATATTAAGGTTTTTTTTCCTTAATCCTTAAGTTCATACCTTTAACTTTTTGCTTGTTTGCTTCAGTGACATGCAAGTCAATTAATTACCAAAATCTTCCTGAGCATGAATATGAGCATATGTGAAAATATGAAACTTACTGAATCCATTAACATCTTGACAGCCTGAAGTGAAAGTGTCTTCATTGTGAGCAGCACTTTTTGTAGCAGTCTTGTCTGAAGCAGCAACAGGCCCCATTTCTCGTTGACTGCTGCTTTGAGTCTCTTTCTGTTTCTTGGCTAGTTTCCTTCAAAGTGTTTTGAAGAGGGAAGAAATCAGAATCAGTTTCTTTCATAAATTAAAAGAAATTGAAATAAAATCAAGTCAACTATATAAAATATATCTATTATCTGATTTGACACAACATGCAGGGTTGTCCCAAAAGTGCTTTTTTAGAGGCAACTGGGATTTCTGATTTTTTTTTAAGACGATTCACTTCTCATCCAAGAGAAGCTCTGAGATGAAGAAGCTTCTCGGATGAGAAACAAAACATCTTCAAAGAAAGCCCAGAAAGTCCAATTGTCTCTTGAAAAAGCATGGTTGGGACAACCATGACCTGGATGACTGAGAATCTCCATAGACAACATGCAGGGTTGTTGCAAATATGAGGATGCATTTTGATACATCTCCATTTGCAAGAGTTAACAATGGAGAGTGGGTATGAAAGTAGCAATGGAGTATCATGGAAATTAAGAGCATTCAAAATTTGGGTCAAGGAAAAAAGAGCACAACCAAATGGAACAGCAATTGGATCATATCAAGCAATTATATAAACCTAATCATGGAAGCTCCTTTGATAATTTTATCCCCTCAGAAATGCTGCCAACCTCTATTCCAACTGGAAAAGCAATCTGTCTGCTGAGTAAAATATTTTTGTGTGAGACCTTGATCCTCTAATCTTTTGCCAGTCTCCAAGAAAAAACATGGTAATAATGAGGAATTGGTATGAGACAAACAGCTGTATTTTTATTTTCCATAGATAAATGACAAAGTTTACCCTGACTAACTTTTGAATTTAAGTACATTTACATTTATGTTAAACATTATATACAATTAAAACAATCTAAAGGCCTGCCTTTTGTCTATTGTTTAGTCACTTATAGTCCAATGCTACCTATAAAATGCCTATAATCAAGTTATGCTTTTTTTTACATGTGTGTAATTTCTAACCACTTAGAAGCCTGTTTCTACAATTGTTTCCGATATACTGGAAGATAAAACAAATTAAGGGTCTCCTTAATTTAAGACAAAAGTCAGTTTTGTAGTAAGTTTCTACAAGGATATGCCATTAAAATTTGTACTAACATCTTGCTGTTGGCTCAAAAAGAATCAAGTCTTCCAAGTGAACAATAAGAAAAGCTGCTATTTGTGACTCTGCTATTTGTGACTCTAAAACATAAACACTTGCAAAATGTTGCTCTTAAAGCATCTCATATATTGTAAGATCTAGAAACTAACTTTGAAGCAGAACTAGGACAATTACAGGTAATATCGTAGAGAACTCTTGTCTTCTAATGCTACTATCTCCTTTTCTATCCCAAAGGATGATTTTGGACTGGATTCTGTGCATTTTACTTGTTGGGTTAAGAAAACTGTAGAACATTACTTTCCCAAACTTTTTAATATCATGAGAAAATACGGAAACCCAACAGGAGAAAGCAATATATATTGAAGACTTCAAGGAAGTTTGCTAGATTGGAACATAACTCTGAGCCTCCAGGTTGCAAGAGTGGGGCGTGAAGAAGCAACCCTTGGGTGTAACTTTCAGATCCTTTACAAAAATTGCAGGCAAGTTGTAAATTTTAATGAGACAGAGTGGGAAATATATTAAGTACATGGGACGTAAAGAGTAGTTGCATTTAATTAGTTTGATATAATGTTAATTAATAAATCCAGGTGTATTTCATCTCCAGATCACTGTGGCCAGTGTTGACGATTTAAAAGATAAGTACAGTGTTAATCCACAAAGTGTGGCATGCCTGACTTAAAGGAAAAAATATATCTGGGAATTGACAGGAGAGCTGAATAGGGTCAGAGAGTTATCATCTCCTTTCCCTTGATTATTATCTGAGTCCTTTTTATGCAAGTCTGAGGAGAGAAGAAAATTACTCATTCCTCATAACTGTTAAGTATCAACTGTTTGCTTGTACAAGTTCATTCCAAAGATCAAATGATCAGAGAAGGATCACCTTAAGATTGCTTTCTTTCAATCATATTAAACTTTGAGAAAGATAAGTCATGCCAACATATTCTTATTTGCATAGAGCTTTCTTCTTAACACAGATGAAGAGAAGAAATGTTGGTGATGGTAACACTTGGTACACAATTAAGTAACTGAACAGGCATATGCACTTAAGAGGATTTTTTTCTCTATAACCACAAATAATATTTAATATATAAACTCTATGCTTTCTGTGATGCTTGGGACATTCACATGAGTGTACAAGTACATTTAATACTAGCTTTTGAAGTTAGAAACAAATGGCTTTTAAAATATTTTTTTACCCTACTTGGGGGCCAAGAAACTCAGTGGATAATTTATCCAGAACAAGATGGTCTTCTATAATTTCTCAAGGTTATCATTCTCTGGAATGACACTAAAACTGATAGTGGAAAAAACTCATGGTATATTTTCTTTCTTAAAAATTTCAGTTGGAATTTCATTGTGGAAAGCTGGGAATGTTTCAGAGCATTCCCTGTAACAAGATGTTACAGAATTATAATCATACATCCCTTTGTTATGTTAGGACTAAATAAGTTAAAGAGAACCTTACTCTTCTCCTGAGAATGTTCCTGAAATTCATTGTTGGAATAATAATACAGAAGTAAATTCTATGTCATCAAGTTAAATGAGAATGAGTAGAAAAAAAATCCAGAATTTCTCTACCTACCTCAATTTTTACCCTAACCCTAACCCTTACCCATATCCTTAAACTGATATTAAACAGGTATAGTAATAACACGCTGTCCCTATAAAGAGGCCATATTTTATTTATACCCCCAATAGTAGTTCATCTGGTTTGGGCATGAGCTAACCACAAATGGTAGCAAAAGAAAAAGTGTTTTTTTCCCCCCATTCCTACCAGTGAAACAGCCCCAATTTGGGAAAATTATGAAGGGGAACAATATTTAAAACTGGCTGGATATAGAATATCATGAGCTGAGATGACACAGTGGTTAGAATGCAGCACTGTAGGCTACTTCTGCTGACTGACTGCTGCCAGCAATTTGGCAGTTTGAATCTCACCAAACTCAAGGTTGACTCAAACTTCCATCCTTCCGAGGTGGGTAAAATGAGGACACAGATTTTTGGGGGCAATATGCTGACTTTGTAAATCACTTAGAGAAGGCTGCAAAGCACTATGAAGTGGTATATAAGTCTAAGTGCTATTGCTATCACAACATTGCATGAACTTTGTTGATAAGAAAATAAAAAAGAGGGAAAAAGTGTGTAACTCTAGCTGTTATAGTCATTCTTTGTGCACTATTTTATCATGTTTCCCTAAAAATAAGACAGGATCTTATTTTCTTTTGATCCCTGAAATAAGCATTTGGTCTTATTTTGGGGGAGGTCTTATTATTTTTGAGGTGCAGGAGGCGGCAAACGTGTTACCTCCTGGCTGCTGCTGTGTTGCAATATTTTCAGGGATGGCTTATTTGGAGGGGCGCTTATTGTAGCACATGCGCTCAAAACCCCTATTGAGCTTATTATCTGGGGAGGTTTTATTTTTGGGAAAACGGAGTATTCAGTAATAAAATCTGAATAAAATATGTTACCACTTTTCCTCTGTCTGGGAGATTGATTTGTTCATAAGAACAAAAAAAGGTAATCAACGCCTTCATATTTAAGTGAAAATTAAATTGATCCTTACATAGGAAACCCATCTTTTCTAAAATCAGCTATGGTTATTTAATACTGCAGATATTTAGAGATAAAAATGCCAGGCGAAGATTGTGAGTTCATACTATAACTGACTTTGGTTCTGTATGAAAACTGTCTCCCTCATGCAGGAAAGTTACTAATGAAAGTTTCATGCAATGAGAACAGCAGTAATTATTTCACTGGGGCAATTTTCATTGCTCCTATGAATTCCTCTGGCATTTCCTCTAGCTTGAAGGGCTCTTCTGTACACTAAATGTGTCAGAGGAGACTGTGGAGTGATGAAAAATGAAACAGTGATGCAATTTTGCTTTCTCTTTTAAGAAGCAGGGTCTGCAGGGTCAGGAAGCTGCTTGGTAAGGATGCTTTGCATTAAGCACTGACAAAGTGAAGCATCGGTGCCAATAACATTGAGATGGGAGATACAATTTCAACCTATAATTTCATCCACCAACCCACTCTCTATTTCCCTTTGCACTTCCTAATATTGTACCACCAAAGAAACTTCTGCCATCTTGAATTTTTCTTGCATGTCAAAATTGCTTATTTCACAATTGATAACAATTATAGTTTGGATTTTGCAAAATAAAGATAAACATGGCATCATATTGTAAATTAAAGGAAGGTTGACACTGGCGTTTGGATAAGGTATTACTAGAAATCTAATAGTGGTACAATTGGGCAAAGGGGAGTGGGACTGATGATGACATTCATTCTTTGAAGCAGGTATGCAATTTAAAGATTTGCAATGCTCTTTCAGATGTTACTTTGAAAAAAGAATTATATATTGCATAACTAATATTAGAATTTTTATTTTTTTAATATCAGGATGATGCAGATAATGCACAAAATGCCTAATGAACGAATGAACAACTGATATGCCCCTTATATCGTAATACTATTCATGATGTAAGGACAAAGGAAAATTAACTTATGGAACATTAAACTGTCATATTTTATGCATTTGTATAGAGATTTGTAAGATTTAAAAATGAATAAGCAAATGACAGAACATCAGCTCTACTTCAGAAACAAGAAAAAAATAATTCAGAATTCCCAAGGATAAATTTTGAGAGAAATTCCAAAGGAACTTTGGAACACAAGCACCTTGCTAGCATAGGATTAATAAATCTTATACATACTCATTACATCTTAACACAATATTTACCAAGTTCAAAATGAGTGGGCCTGAGTACAAACCATATGATATAGCATTTCTGCTTTGGAATTTGTTCTAATATGGGAAGTGGTTCTTAAAAAACAAATATGTGTATATTTTTATGGCTTCATTACTCTGCAATGATGAATGAAAGGCACAACATGATCTATTTCATGACAATGTAGATGGGCTGCAATTAATCTTTCACCATATAGGTACTAGTAAATGGGTTTCACACTCTGCTGGGGAGGTATCATTAATATTGACACAGGAATGAACTCATGTGCAGAAGCATGTCTTCTGTGAAAAGATATGAGGCTGTATACACACATTACATTTCCCCATGATTAACTTACCTACAGCTTTTGGAAATAACCCAATTTTCTGGGTTTACTGTAGTGTAAACTAAACATTGCACAATAAATTATACCTAGGGGAACCTATGGGACTAATTCATCTGGCAAGTACTACTTTTGCACTGGGTGATAAAAAGATGGCATTTTCCACTTTATGCAGTTCAAAGTAAACACAAAGCATTAAGATAGAAATATGATAAATATTATTAGTAGGGGGCCAAAAGTTCATGTGCATAATGCTAAGTCCCCCAAAGGGCTGTTTTATTTTATACAATTCAAAATAAATAATAATATTATAAAGAAAAAATATAATATATAACAAATAATAGGTTCAGCAGTATATTGTAGGAACTAGCTAGGTAATTGCCCAACTTATGCAGAAATAGTATTCTAAATTGTTAATAGAATGCAGCTATGTAAACAATTATTAGATTTCCTTTGATTTCTCAGTCAAAATGTAATCTGAAATGATGAGGCTCTCATAATGAACATTTTAAGTTACTGAGGTTAGCCAATATTGATATACTATTAAGGGGTATAAATAACAATGAATATTGCTTATTAAAATAAATTTAAATGGTACATTGAGGTAAATGCCTATACACTCTAATAATTCTCTTTCTTTAAAGGATTTATTTATTTATAATTCATTTTATATGGCCACCCATCTATGCAGTTCAACTCTGGATGGTGAACAAAATGAAAATATAGCAATCCATTAAACTGAAAAAAGAAACGAACAGAATTCTCCACCACTCCCCCTCATTAAAACCTCAATTCCCATGCAGCGACACCAGAATTCCAGTAACTAAAATTCTCACCCTGAACCATAGAAGAAGAGCCAGTTCTTCAATCTTCTGAAAGGCCAATAAAACTGGGGTTCTCCATATCTTTTGGGGGAGATTATTGTATAGGTGTCATGAGAGAAAAAGCATGCTTCCTAGGACTCAACAGGTGACACTGTGTCCTAGAACTCAGAAAAAATCCATCCTTCATATCTGATGGTAGATGTGGAAACCATCAGAGGTACTTAATTCTGTAAGTAACTTTAATTCCATATTGGCCCTTATAGATGATATCCTACACCCTAATAGCACTTGGAAGCCATTTCATTTATATACTAGTAATTATATATGGCTGTATCCTGGTGTGCCCAAAAAGCACATGTACACTGCATTCTGGACAAAATGAAGTTCCCAAATGTTTGTCAAGGACAACCCTCTATACAGAATGTTGCAATAGGGGAGGAAGGCATGAGTAACCATGAACTAAGAATAGATCTAAGTTGATCTAAGAATAGATGCTACTGGTGCACAAGATGCATTTGTGTGAAAGCTATAATGGTCACAGCTGCCACTTTCTCCTCAAGTATATTTCACATTACACAGTAACTTTATTATCTCATTTAGAGTTAATGATGGAAAATCACTTGAGCCAAAACAATTTCTTCCCATCCAAATATTTTCAGCCTTCAGTCCATTACCACATTTGGATGGCCTGGGGCAGAGATATTCCACTAAGATATACTGATACTTAACTGCATGCCAACAAATTATTCATCCTGCGGTTTCATATAGATATTAAATAGGAGGGGATAAAGAGTAAAATTCTGAAGTACTCTGCAGCATACATCTGAATCTTCCTTTTCCTACCAACACTGACTGGAACCAGCTTCAAAGGAAGAAGGAAAAACACTGAAGAATTGTGTTTCCCAGACCCAACTGCCTCAGTGGTGAACAAGATACCATCACTGTTAAAAAACTGCCAACAGATGAAGGAGGGCTAGGATTGATATATTTCCCTATCCTGGGTCTGTTAAATGATAAAATACCATTGTTTCTTTGCTTTGCAATAGGCACATCGTATAGCTTTGAAATTGAATGGCCCACAAACATAGATTCAAAGGTATATCTGCAGTAAAATAATTCAAAATTACCTTGCTGCTTTTTAAATGAGAGAGAAAATCCTGAAATGCTAGTCTGGACTTAGAAATTAAGGGAAAAAAACATTTGGGATAATTCATGTCCTTTATCTAGATTACAAATCACATAAATAACCTGATATGCCAATATAATGATTCAAAGTAGCAGGAGCTTATAATTTGCTTATATATTGAAGAAACCTAATGAAGCAATTAAAACCATTAGAGTGAGACATTAATGCTCAACATCACAGAAGGTAAGACTAAAATGACCTTTTTATTACATTTTAACAGGCTAAGGGATATTTAAAATGTAAGTGTTCACCTATTGAAGACTTACTTTGCATCTTGTTTCTATTTAAAAGTGTTGGCTTAAGAAAATAATAAGGGCCTCATTGGATGAGAAGCCTGGCCCATCTAGATCAGCAACCCACCAATTGTACAGAGCAGCCCACAAATTTACATCTACGCCTTCAGAGGCAGTCACATTGCCATCAAGGCTTAGCAGCCATAGATCCCCATGATTCTCATGAATTGGTGGAACCACAATTTATTTATGCACTGTATTTTTAAAAGCATTCAGTTGTCTTCATTTTTCCAAAATTCAATTGCTCTGTATTGATCTCTAATTCTAGTATTTTGGGAAGGGAAAAACAACTTTTTCTTGTCCACTTTATGCCCACCATGCTTAATTTTCTACACCCTAATCATGCCCCCTCATTTGTCTCCTTTGTAGACTAAAAATTCCCAAATATCTCAATCTTTTCTTACAGTAAAACTGTTCTGATTATCTTAGAGGAAAACTAAGAACTGATTATCCTAATTGTTCTCCTCTTGAAACTTCTCAAATTCCCTTAAATCATTTTTTGAAGTGTGCTGACCAGAACTGCACACAACATCATAGATTGATATAAGGGCATTATGATGTTGGCAACTTCTCTTTCCTCATTAATCACTGCTAGCTCTGATCCTATTAACTTATATGAGGAGTTAGGGGTTTTGGTACAAACATGTATCACTTTACCCTTGCTCACACTGAATGACATCTGGCATTTTGACACACATTCTGCTAATGTGAAAAGATTCCTTTGGGGCTCTTCAAAGTCCTTTATTGGTTTTGCTACTCTGAACAATTTAGTATCCTCAGTAAAGTTGGTGATTTCACTAGTCACGCCCAATTCCAGGCCACATATAAAGTATCTTTAAAAAGTATCTTATCTTGGGACATAGCCCTGGAGGACTCCACTAGTTATATTCTTCCATTGTGAGACGCATCAAGAAAAAAAGATAAAATTTAAAGTATTGAATGTGAGTTCTGACCTGTCATTGTGTTAAGCTGTCTTTTGAGTGACAGAAGCACTTATATGAAATGCTTACCTTCCATAAAGAAAGCAATTCAAATGCTACTTCTAAAGTCATGACAAGCTGTATCAGTGATAATTCCTGTTCCCTTCCTTGACCAGCTGAAGCATCTAAACACAACTGAAGCATCTAGAAAAAGTAACTTTCATCACATTAGTGTCAATCCTTTACAGATCATAGGCTTATGAAATGGCCAGTTATCATACACAGAGTGTGTATATAACTATGTTTTGGTCATTACAGAAATGACAAGGTGAATGGTGAAGAAAGAATTCCCAGATGATTGTAAGAAGAGAAGGCAACCAGTGGGTGCTGAGATAAATGTCATAGAAAAATGCTTATGTTAACTGTTTTCATACATGTGTTGAATTTTGTTGACCAATAGTAAAACTAGAATGTAGTATATTAAAAAGTTTTTTAGACAATAAGGAACAGAAGCCTCTCTGAAACCTCTTTAGCACCTAATAAACATTGGATTTTCAGTTAGGTTATATTAAATGACTACAATTACATAACATCTGAGATAAATCTTTAAGTTCTGTTCAAATATCTACTTTGATTTCACCTTTGAATCATAGAGTGAGTGCTAAGTCAGTGTTTGACCAGGGAAACAGGATTTGAAATCTCTCAGCAAGTATCTTAAAGCATTGAAGTAAATCTAGATCAGCCATCTAGATCTAGCTCTATTTATTTAAAGAGAATGTACTGAAGTAAAATGTAACATCCCTTGGACGAAAGGAAGGCTAACCACAAAATAACTAAATAAATGAAAAAGAACAAGTATTCCCAGAGAATCCCAGATCATATTTAAATCCTTTAAAAGATGTGAAATAATTCCTGCTGAACATCCTGAATTTACATGATTGGGACAAGCTGAATAGAATGTTACAAAGATGTCCGTATTCCTCTGGGCAATACCAGGTTCACAAAGTCACAAAGGCTGCAAATCCAACTTTGTATGCTAAAATTGTCTAGGTGACTGTCAATAGGAAACCTTGTGATTTAATGGTAAGGAGTCTGCATAATCATATTTTCCAAATGTGAAGCTTCTAAAATTATTGCAGTTGTGCAGTTCTTTCCATTCATTTCAAAGATTTGACTTGAGAAATTTATCTGCACCTTTAAAAAAATATAAAAATGCTATAGCAGCAATTCATGTCGAATTATATTCTTAAAATGCAAGGAGAATCAATGTTTTATTTATTTTCTATATTTGACAGATTCAACATGTAAATGATGACATTTCACAAAATAGTTGATACAGATTTATCCAAATGATTCTATTTGAATCACTCCTTTTAACAACTCTATTACTTTATGCATGAGATTGCAGAGGAAACTAAATATATGCTTTGATATATGATATTAAGCATGCAGAAGGTTGCATATAATCCCTGGGTACTCATTTTGCACATGTGAAAGTTTCAAAAGAATATTCAACAATATTCTGTCAGAGAGATAAAACTAGAAAAGAAACCTATAACCTAGCCTACAGTATAGCATAGTGAATGTTTTCCCTTAGGAAGTAAACAGTGCTCCCTCAATAGCAAACAATGTGAAACTTCTAGAATAGCATAAATAAAAACCTAAAGATGTAACAATATAAATTTAAGCCACCCTAAAATTAGTCACTGCTTGGATGATGGACTAGTTCAAAATACTATTAATTTCTATAATTTCTATTTAATTTCTGCATTATTAGAAAAGCAGGATACAAGACTTGAACATTACAGGCCATATATAACCAGAGCAAAGTCAGTGAGATCATTTTCCAATTCTCAGAGACTGTTTGGACGAGTCCCTACAGTTGTCTTAACAAGTTTTTTTCAGAAGTGATTTGCTACTTCCTGCTTCCTAGGACTGAGATAAACTAATCGGTACACTAACTAACTAGCTGGCTTATGCCTAAAGTGGAATGTGAACTCAGTCTCCCAGTTTCTAGCCTGATGCTTTTACCACTATTCCATCTTGATGCTATGAAATCACATTTAGGCTCCATGGAAAGCAATGGACAATGTAGACTAAGCATTAATGAATGTAGCATTTGTATATATTTTAATATATTTTAATTGTTTTGTTTTAGCTTTAAAAAGCATTTTCATTAATAGCAATATAGCAATAGCAGTAGACTTATATACCGCTTCATAGGGCTTTCAGCCCTCTCTAAGCGGTTTACAGAGAGTCAGCATATTGCCCCCAACAATCTGGGTCCTCATTTTACCCACCTCGGAAGGATGGAAGGCTGAGTCAACCCTGAGCCGGTGAGATTTGAACCGCTGAACTGCTGATCTAGCAGTAGCCTGCAGTGCTGCATTTAACCACTGCGCCACCTTACTAGCTGTTATGAGCATTTTGTAAATTAAAAGGTGACTTAAAATCTAACCAGATTGTGATTCAACGTAATGTCATCATCATCCCCTCTCCTCCCCACACCGAGTTTTCTATTTCTTCTTCTACCAAGTTGAGTGAATCATTTCAGGAAACCTAAACTAGAAATAATACCGTCTATCCCTGGATTGGCTTCTGAAATTCTAATGCTTTCTGCAGCTAGGCCTCATACTTGAATGACTGTGTATTTTTATAAACAAATCTAAAGTAGGGATTGCAAAACAGGTAATGATGGGCTTCACTTTTTGCGCCCTTGAGCTAGATAATCTATTTGCTGGAAGGACACTGTGAATTCTTTAAAGAGAATTGGGAGATTGAATCTATGGTTATATTACACCAAATGATATTCATACATTCTGTCCTTGCTCTCCCTAGACTGTGAATAGAAGACAAAAGTTAATATTATCCTATTAATAGGGTAATATTAATCCATTCATTAGAGTAATATTAGCCTAATGTTATAAACATACTAAGGCTGAACCAGAAGGACAATCACATTTCATGAAGCAAAAGAATTAATTTAAGGAGCAAGAAAAGGAAAAAAAGGAACATAAATGTTCTTGCCTTTTATTAATTGAGAAAATCGTAAGACTTCTATAATTCTCTTTTGAGAGAAAATAATATATATGAAATATGATAGCAACCCCCTGTTAAGTGCAAAAGATATTCTAAAACAGGATTATAGCTCTTAGAGATATAAATAGTTGGAAATAAAGAAATGAACTTAAATAAACATGTATGATTCATTTTCAGTTCACATTTGGCTGTTTTTTAAAAGCAAAAAACAAACATTTGATAAGGGGAGCCAGCCAAAAAGAAATCAAAGATACTGTGCCTGCATAATTTAAGGATTAGCAGAGTCCAAAATAATTGAACTCAAATGCTAGGATATCTTTTAAAACTATGGAAATCAAAATTTAGCAAAGTAAAAGTGCAATAAGTACTTTTTAAGGTGGACTCTAAAACTGATTCATACATGGCACATGATATCCTGTATGTGAATTCTATGAAAAGTTAGTCTGAACACTGAGGAAAAAGCATTTAGTTAATTTTGTTTTAAATTATGCAACTTCCTTAGATTTAATGACCTGTGTTAAAATGTTCAAGTCTGGCCTTATTAATAGATGAAGGCATTTATTTAAGATGCTGAGGAATTATATGACCAATCACTCATTTTACCCCAAACAATAAGACCAATGCAACGATATTTAATCAAGGTGCTAACACGAACCAGAGTTCTAATTTGATCCTTTCAGAAGCAAATGGCTGCAGATATTTTTAAGGATTTTACTTTCCTCACTACTTCTATCTTGATTACAACTGTGAATATGCAAGTGTGCAAACTTATCTTCTTTGAACACTTTCCCAAAATCTGCAGTCTCAATAAAAGGATGCCCAAATAATAGCAACTTTCACACAAAAAAAGAAGTAAAGCTATTGAATGTTTCCAAATGAAGATTTCCTAATGCATAGTATTGATTTTCAGGAATGTAAGGGACAATAAGAGTCCTTCCTGTATTCATTTTTTACCCTATTCAGACAGGTGACAGTCAAAGGTTATTGGGGAAAAATGAAGTGGGAAGGTTACGAATTATATCTGCACACACAACCAACTCTCTTGTGTTTTTCTTTTTTTCTCCCCTTTAAATATGTGGCTGGGGATATTAATAGTGTGGGCATTAATAGTATTCTTTAAAAATAGTGAAGTAATAAAAAAAATCAAGAAAATATTTTATAAACAAAGAAACAAAATCCTGCTGCTCTCTGTGCATGCTTAAGGAAATTGTTATATCCAACTAGGTACTTACAAGTAATAGGAGTAGGAATATGCATTTCTTCTAAATATGCAGTCAGATGAAGGAAATGTCCAATAGTGGGGAAGAAGGAAAAAAGCATAATTAGACTTCATATCAAGGATTTTAAGTTTGAACTGTACATAGTATTGCAGAGCTGACTCTACTACCAAATTTGCTTTCATCTCCTATAGTTATTGAATACTGTCTAAGGTCTGGTTGCTACTTTCCTCAAACAGGAATGTTTGCACATGATAAATACAACTGCTACTCGTGTTTTGTATAGTCCTGGGCAAGTCAGTTCACAATGCTTTGAGTTCCTAACCAAACAATAATAATACCTACCAATTATTTTAAGCCTGTTTAGGCATGAAGAACACAAGTTCAGAGGTAACTGAGGTCTAAATTTAAGACTGAAAAATTCATAAGCAAGCTTTTATGGGATTGAAGAAGGGGCTATTTTGTGATTCTGGCAGCAACAATGGTTGCATTCCATGCATCCATTTTTGCCATCTAACCGCTAGTTGCTAGTTTACAGAATAATCAGTAAATATTTTAATTTGACAATCTCAGAATGCCACAAAAGAGCCAAATCACACTGCAGAAAAGTCAATCACATTTAACCACATGACATAAGTAGAAGAGAAAAGTTATCTTAGATCAAGGGTGTCAAACTCGCAGTCACCGGGCCAGATGCATCCTGTGCTGGCCACGCCTACCCCTAGTTTAGCGACAGGGGGAAAAGTCGTGATATGTCACATAATGACAATGTGATGCTATGTGTTTGACACCCCCTGTCTTAGATGAAGAAAGAAAGCAGGGGGAGCAGTACGGTGACTAAAAGCAGAAAGAAGAACAATCACACAGTGAGAATAGACTTACTACATGAATAAACAACTTGCAAGGCTGTCCCAAAAATAATCAAGGAAAGGAGCAATGTGGAGACAGCAAGACAAAGTTATGAATTATTTGGCTGAGCTCTACTAAATATGTTGATAATTCATTTCCTATATATTCTAATAATGGAATTGCTTTTGCATATGAAAATATAATAAATAAACTCTGCACTTCATAACTCATAATTATGTATTCTAGTCTATAACCTCTTTAAGCAAGCTGTTGTAGAATAATTTGCTAGGAAGAGTATTGTCTTGGCAAAGATTCAAACAACGTCAAACACACTTGTAACTAGTAATGTACACATACATATTTAATCTGGATGCTTGTAAAGCTAGGATTCTCGATTAAACCTGAATTGCCATGCATTATGAACATACATGCAAACACATCTTATATCATTGCACAGAATATCCCACTGGCAAATAAGCTCCTTTGAGCATTAAAATAACCATTTGATGTTCTCTCAAGCTACCTATGAGCCATACAAAGCAGCTATATAACATAGGATTTGTCAAACCTCTAGAAAGTACATGCATAGTTTAAGTTAGTAAAATGGTGTCATACCAGGATGTAATCTGGAAGATATGATTTGATTTGTTCCTGTCTGGAGTGTATTTTATTTGAAATGTATATGAATAAGGCTTGCAATTGTGCATAAGCACTTTGAAATCACACACATGTTCACAGTCAATGCACACAGTGCATACTAAATTATCTGCTTTAGAAATAATAACTTTCAAATACTCCTAACATTCAGTTTCTTCCCCTGCTGATGATATATCGTGTTCTTCCTACTTAGTCATTAACCTCCTGAAGTTCATCCATTCATATTGCAATGTGTTACACCTCAAAGGCACCTTGTAAAACAAGGAACAAGTTGTTCTCTTTTGACAAATGTGTCACATACTATTACAGACAACAGACAAAAGCTAAAACTGTACAGTGAGCTATACTTAATATTTAACAGATTTAAAATATCACTGTAGTTTCAAGAGGTAATTCTTGAATATCAGAAATTGTCACCTAAAACATCTTTTAAACCAACCAACCACTGCTCTAAAGACAAAGCTTTATACAATTTTTTTTTTCAGTTAAACAAGGGATAGGATTTCTCAGCAGATTAATTTAGCTCTGCTGTCTATTCCATCTTCCTAAATCCAATTTAACTAAGACAATTTGTAAAACTAAGTCACAAGGAGGAAAACATAGGCACAGTTTTTGGTTCCTTTGCATCCTTTCTATTTTCCCTGTTATCAGTATGCACATGCACAGGAACAGTGGAAGTCACCATATTAATTATGTTTTAAGATTCATTAGTGCAAGTGCCACAAGAAAAGGACTTTTGAAATGACTATTAGTTTGCCAACAGTCTTAATTTCCTACTAAGAATATATAGGGCCCAGGGGAAAAAAATGTCTCAAACTTCAGTATATGTTGGAATGAACAATATCATTTTCTCCAACTCCAACAGAGAGAACCATACAAATGGGAACATAGCACAGAGAGGATTCTTAACTTCTGAAAACAAATATTCTATAGTAGAGATGACAAAATAAATGACTTACACACAACTTTTCAAAGCCTTTACACATACAGCATGAACCCTGCCCTACAGCTTTGGGCATTAAATTTAAACTTATAGCAACCAACCACAATGAGGTTTTAGCAAGCAAAGCTACAACTGCATCATCTCCACAAGTTAAACAAACAAGTGAGTGTTCAGTGTACCATGATTCAAATTTATTAAATATTTAAATATAAATATTTATATATTTATACTGCTAGGTTGTTTAAAGACCCCTTTTTTCCATTCACATTCCACTGAATCCTTAAAAACTCCAGTTCCATATCCGTTATGTTATGGTACCAATATATGGAATTAATAGCTTGAATATTTATGTTTCAATTACTTATGCATGAAATGGAATTTCAAGCACATTTGGTACCTCATTGCCTACATGTTTCCTTCATTCTGATTGATTACACATTTCAGCCTACTGATTAGTTCCATTTCAATCCATGAGACATTGGTGATGACTAACTGAGATCCAATGATTTCAATTGGAGCTTTTAAGTGTAGAATCACTTGATAACACAAAGATTTCATTTCTCATTTGGCTGTTATAAAAATGAACCAACTTCCAATTTTTAAAGATAATCTCTACATAATACTGATAAATTCAAAAAAGGTCTTGAAAATTATGTAGAAATGTTATGTACAACACGTCTACATGGAGGGATGCATTATTTATTTTGTTCATAATAAACTTAAAAATCAGAAAGTCACTCTCCATTATTCTATCAAAGAAAATGCTGCTGGATTCATATTAACTATTCAAGTAAATTTCCATTCTATGAACTTTATTGCTTTCTCGATGCTTCCAAATGTGAATTGCTTGCTATTGCATAAAAAACTACTTCTTTACCCAGTTGAAGGAATGGTTCATCTAAATATGTACCCTGGAAACTATTATCTTTGACTGTGGAATCTACAAAAGGAGGATTGCCTAGAATAGACCAGGATGAAAATCTTCTCATAACAGTTATTCAAAGTACTGGTAGGGAAGACATTCTTTTTACTTTTCCTCTTTTTGTTCTAAATCCTTAATTTCTAAACTCCCACTGTGATTATTGAGATTTTGGGTACTCTTTTACCCATTTTTTGTCATTCTACTTCTATCTTCTCTCTTAAAAGTACATAGACTCCTCTCTATATGTTTATTTCAATGATTAACATATTTTGTATGGACTTTAATTGCTGCATGTGCTGGTTTTTTTTAAAATAAACAATGGTTAAATAATTGCTTCCTTTTTTTGACTTTGTGACCTACTATATGTTTTCTGGAAAATATCATTGATGGATGTGAGTCTCACTACAGAAATGCAAAATCTGTTTGTCAGATTTCAGATCTGGTTACAAACAAGAATCTGAATTTGGAATTTCTGGAAACTTGATTGGTTTCTCATCAAATACACATAGATTTTGACAATCAGAGAGATGATAAGAGGTTTTATTGAGCTTTGTTAGGTTGTTAGGCTATGGAATCTAAAGAGAACAAGGCAGGAATATAAGACATCAAATGGTTATAGCTTTTATTAGAAAAATAGCCCTTCCCCCCAAAATATCTACAATGTTTAAAGTTTTAGTACCAGCTAAATGCCTTTAAAAAGAGAAAAAAGAAGGAGAAGGGCATCTTTGCTTTACTGAAACAAAGATAAGATGTTGGATAAGGAAGAAATATCATTTTCATTTTTTCCTTTGTACATACATACATAAAATTAAAAAAAATATCTATCCTATTACTTTCTCAATATTTTTTTAAAAGTCTCAACGAAAGTTTGGCCACGACAGTTTGTATTTATTTGTTTTATTTGTTAAATTTATTTGCTTTATTTTGCCATGGGGCTATACTTCTTTATTCCATCTTCTCACAGTTCTTATAATGAGCACCTTCTCTTCCTAATGAAGCTATTTACTCTTGGAAAAACAAAAAAGCCAACAAAAATAAAGCATTTTAAATAGGTAGATTTAAGACATTCCCTCCATCATCTTTCTTATTTTGTTTCTTCCATTTCCATTTCCAAGTCAAAGAGTACTGTATACCCTGTATAAAATCCAACTTTCTGTCCATGTGCTCATTGCACTTTTCATGTTATATGAATAGGTTTGAATAGGGATTAATTCAAATTCTACACATAGTAAAAGAATAATAATAACAACGAACGTTCTAAAGATTCACAGTAGACTCTCATCACAGATTCCACAAATCAAAATGTTGGAGAGTAGTTTCTAGTTCCAGCTTACTAATAGACACAAGATTAGCCTATGATCCTGATGAAATTGAGCAAATGTAGCATTAAACAATGGGAATTTAAATACCAATGGCAGTCATTTAATCTTTAACATCAAAATAATTTTCTGCACTATTTATATACAGATGGAAGCTTTTTCCCCATTGAGATTCACAAACTAGAATAAAATGATCATGGGAGTTGTTTGGAAAAGAATACATTAAATTAGTTCAGTTGCATGCACCTATATGCTTAAAGAAAGACATTAAATCCACTATTGAATTTGGGAAAATATTCCAAGTACATAAAAAGTGATTTGATACTGATTCTGAATGATTGGAAAATACAAATTTCTACAACTATTTGCTTAATGTCCTAATGATAAGCACCTTGAATTGATCATATTTTAGTGATTGATTGTGTCATTTTTGACTCATAGCAACCACAGAGATATATTTTAATATCTTCTTGCAACAGAAGAGATATATATTAATATAATATGGTTTGATCAAGGGAGCAGCAGAAAGAGAAATAAAAGGAATCTGAACTATTACAAGAAAAAAATAGTACTTCTATTGAAATGTAAAACATGCTTTTTTAAGATTCTAAGCTTCCTTTCCTTGCTACATGTCTAGTAATAAATTCTTATTTGCTGAAACTTGTCTCACTGCTATCTGTGTGTGAAACTAATCTATTCTTAAAGGTTCCAGCATTTATTTTAATAGATTAAGGTAATTTGTGGATTTATTCAATAGCACATTCATTCATTAGTATTTAAAATGAAAGGGTGATTATCCCTGTAGAAGGGAGTTTATAGACGAGCTAAAAGCTGCTGTCCTACTTTCTACTTTTTACCCTTTTTATGTAACTAATCTTCAATTTAAAAAGTGAAAATGCTTCTTATGTTTGAATAGACAAAAGACAGAGGTTTTGTTCATATGGCTTGTGTAACAGGCTATGTGACCAGAGAAAACTATGTGGCGACATAGTCAGTGCAAGAAGTCTTAGGATAGAAGCCCCTATTTTCAGAGGCCAGCATTCTGGAACCATACTAAACAGAAAGAAAGAAAGAAAGAAAGAAAGAAGGAAGGAAGGAAGGAAGGAAGGAAGGAAGGAAGGAAGGAAGGAAGGAAGGAAGGAAAGAAACCCCTGAACACTAGGGGAATTTTTAAAAAGGATGGTAGTTGATAAATTGTAAATTCAGACACAGAGAATAAAAGTTTTTTAAAATCCTGCTCTCATTTACCTCTAACATCAATATTTTGATTTTTCCAGGTACATCTAATTAAAAATTATACCAATAATTATCAGACTGAAAAAAGTAGACTGCTAACAGAACAGGATTAACACACAATTTGATTAGAATGTAGCACTAGTTTCCTTTTCTGAAATATTTTGGTGAGGGAAGAATGTGTAAGAAATAGCGTGCTTCTATCTTTTGAACCGAAACCAATAGATAAACAGAGAAAGAAGGATCTTTTTAAAACATGATAGATCTTTTGCATAGGTAGTCCTCAACCTCAACCATCATTGGGACGCAAATTTCCATTGTAAATCGGTATAGTTGTAAAGCGAGTCATCAGATGATCAATTTTATGATAATTTGTAGTAAGTTGTTAAGCAAATCTAGCTTCCCCCATTAACTTTGATTGTTGGAAGCCAGCAGAGAAGTTTTCAAATTGTGATCACATAACCTCAAGATATAGCCATTGTAAATGTGAGCCAGTTGCCAAGTACTCTAATTTTGCTCATGTACCAAAAGTGGTGTGATGATCACAACTTTGAGGATTTGTTGCAAGTCATTTTCAGTAAGACTGTTGTGCATTTGGACCATCATTGAATGAATGGTCACATATTGAAGCTGTATTGAGGACCCGAGGTGGCGCAGTGGTTAGGGTGCAGTACTGCAGGCCACTTCAGCTGAGTGTTATCTGCAGTTCAGCAGTTCTAATCTCGCCGGCTCACCAGCTCAAGGTTGACTCAGCCTTCCATCCTTCTGAGGTGGGTGAAACGAGGACCCAGACTGTGGGGGCGATATGCTGACTCTGTAAACTGCTTAGAGAGGGCTGAAAGCCCTACGAAGCGGTATATAAGTCTAACTGCTATTGCTATTGCTATTCAGTGTTAAAGCTATTACTGGCAATTTAACTGAAGCATGTAGAACAGCAAAATACTAATATTGTGAGGCTTGAGTGTAGTCAAATGAATCTGATGTGCTTATATTCAACACGGAATCACTTTAATTAAACTTCTCAAAAGAATCTCAGTTTGATTTTGTGTTTATGTTAGTTAGATAAAATCTTTTGACTACTTATCCATCTTTAATTTCAACATCACTTCAATTCTGGGCATTTTTGTTGCTATTTAATTCCAAAATGTTTTCTCTTTACCTAGCTCTGCTTTGCTATCACTCTCCCTTTTGGTTAACAAAATGCATCAGGAAAATTAAATGAATTGTGTCTGTTGCTGATCAGCCATAATGCCTTAGGCTGTGAGCAGATGCCACTCTGATAACTGAAGGTAATGCCTCAAGTTTGTCTAATTAAATTACTATTTTCTGCCTCATTGCTTTAAAAGACAAGAGAATCTTGTCCTTGTTGCTCGGTGGGCTGAAAGACTACTCGTTTTCTTGAAGGCTGAATTATTGTTTTTGTATCATCCATCTGATTATTTGTTTATTAAATTATTTCTGAGTATTGGGTTTTTGAAGACTCAGTTCCTTTATTCCTCAGATATTCCAGCTCACCAATGTTTTTTTTCTAATTTGCTTCTCATTTCAAAGCACGATAGATTTTTTTTTTGCAAGACATATGTCTCTCAATATGACAATACTTTCCACTGTGATCCAATTATTGTACAACTTCTGACCTACTTGATTAGATGAAGGCTTAAAAGTAACTTCAGGGCACCAACAGATTTTGTTGACAAGATAGTCCTGTTTAATGTCTATTTCTAGCTTGCTTCTATTTTGTAAGTGACAAAAGACAACTGAACCCAAATGTTCTTTGTTAAAGCTGGTGGGCCCCTATTGCTCTTTTCTTAATTATTGTTTGAAAATTGACTGTATACAAGATTATAAAACCCCAACAATGTGTTTGTAAAGACATACTAAAAGTCTTAACATGGTATATATTAAATTCCTGGGTATAAGTTTTACCTTTCTAGCAATCCTTCATTTTCGAAATTAGTTTGTTACATTTGCTATCTACCATCCTGGTCATAAATCACTATGGGGAAAACAGAACTCTCACAGAAAAAATAATAATTTAAACCTGAGGCATTAGGAGTCAATTAGTAAAACAACAGTAAGTTTATACTGTACATGGTCCTTTTCTGTCTAAATAGAAATTTGTTAAGAAAAAGCAGTCAGGCAAATTATTTTCAATGTTTTTCGATCCATTAATTGCTCTTTCAGCTGATCTATCCTTAGGATCATTGCCTTTACTTTGGAGCAGGTTTCCCTCCCCACAATAATTTAAGGTGAATCTGCCTCCTGTTAACTTAAATCCATTATTCTTTGTCCTGTATTCTGAAATGAACGAAAACCAATGTTATACTTTCCACGTGACACATGTTCAAATATTACAACAATGCTATCATATTCTCTATATCCCTCTAGCCAAACATAGCTATAAGTACTTTAAACTCATTTATAGAATTTAGTTCCTAGCCCCCTGGTTATCCTCATTGGTTTTACTGGAAAAACTCCCAATTTTTCTAAATCTTTCTTCCAGTGTTGCATCTAGAACTGGAACCAATATTAATATATGTATATGCAGAATTATCTTTGCATACCCAAGATATTTTAATACTTTGATATGTCATTAAGTTTACTAGGGAATATATCAACATGAAGCATAGGGTTTAGCATTTTTGTGATAATATTACTATAATTATCTGTAATTGCTATTGTTTTATTTGCTGTATTTCTATAATTTATACAAACTTTGTTCTAATCTGGTTACACTTAGTGAAAAGATAAATAATTGTAGGAAGAAAACATAAATTACTTTTACCCCTTCCATTCCAGAATTATTTTATTAAATTTCATATAAGTATACTTTAAAACAATTAGATGATAAATAGCAGCATAGTGAAATGTAATTAATATTCAAGCACAATGGTTACTCATAACCATGTATAAATAAAGGCAGAATGTAATTCTATACAAAATCATTCATTTATAAAATACATGTATTATTTTTACTGCAGTTACTGCTTCAATTATATTTTATTGGAATATAGTGAAGAGAACAGCTAGTCTATGAGCAAATGCTCCCAAATTTAGCATAGTTGTGTAAAATTTGCTAGTTTGCTTCCATTTAATGCAAGAAGCTACAGATGAACACATCGCTGAAGTTAAAACTGTTTTAAATCCAAGAGCAAATGTCTCATTTTGAAGCTTTGTGTGCAAACCACTCTATTTCAAGTTTAAAACCCTTCCAAAATAATCTTTGATTGTCAAATAGCTAGTTTAGACATTAAATAATGTTTGAATTAAAATGAAATAATTCAAAATTTGAAATTGTTCAAATTCAGTCATTTTATATACCCCTACAGAAGGCTATCCCCCGCCCACATTTTCAGCAAGAGAAACTGCAAAATAGATGGAAAACTGTATAGTATTTAATTAATTGAACTGAATTTAAATTCAAGCACAAAAAATGTATGCATGATATATTTATAAAGAGTTCTAATGCTCATGCATAGGCTATATTTATACATTGCTGCTTGTAAGCATCTTTGGGATTTATAGAGACAAATGGGCACTGGTGTTTAGAATATGAGCATTTGTTTTTTGCATGCTTTTTGATGGACTGCTTGTCTTTGCTATAACATAGAGTTAACTTTAAGAAAAATTTTAAGAAACAGGAAAAATGTATAAAACAGGCTCCTTCTCCCCGTACCATTTATTGTAAAACATACAATAAATTATACTTATATATAATTACAGCACATATATAGAAAGCTTTACTGTAGTTCTAAACTTAAAAGAGTTCAGTTAAACACAACTAAAAAAAGAAAAATGAATCTCCTGGTATGAACAGATCCCCATGACTATCATAGGCTCTATGGGTTTCTTTAACTATGCTGAAATATAAGTAGTTTTTGTATATAATCAATACAAAAATGCTTCCTTGATACTAGAAACTGCCAAGTTAATTGAATGACTAAATCACAATATGTAGTAGGCATGGTGATCATAAAATGAGAGCAAGGAAACTCAGCATGCCATGCTGGTTCAAAGTGTGATAGCCAGTGGTTCACATAGAAAGCATATACAGATGCAAAAAAATGGCCTATTTCAAAACTTTTTTTTAAATACATGCCAGCAACAACATTGTAAAGTGGTGGTCATATGAACCAAAACAAATCCTTCATACAGCCCTTCTTTCTCAAGCAAGTTTTAATAAGTTTGTCCATCTGAGTGGATGGTCCATAGGAAATGGTTGTCATAGAACATGCATAGTCAAGCCACACTTAGCAGATTAATAATCACCTTGGATCTACTGCACCGCTCCTTCAAAAAAGAATAGAAAGGGAGTTTTTGGAAGCAACCCACACATTTCATAGCTTGTAATAACAATAGCAGACAAGCAACATCGTAACACATGAAATGCACATGTATCAGTCTCCAAGTACACACATACACACACCCAACATATACAATTTGAATATAATGCTCTTCTAATGAATTATTCCAGTTTGAAAAATGCAAACATGTAATGTTAATAAAATTATGTACATAGTTGTACACCGTTGAACATCCGAGGGAGTGGAAGTATAATCAACCTGTGAGAAACTACTTTTTTTGTAGCTAAGTGAAATGACTTGCTCAGGTAATACAATCTGCCTGAATAAACCAGAAATTTATCTTATTATTGGAATAATATTTTAGTAATTATATCTTCAACCAAAGAATCTTGGGAAGTATAATTTAGTGAAAATTTGTACATTTTGTTATAGATGACTTTTTCTTTCCCAGATTGGCAGAGTTACAAATCCCAGACTTTTCTGGGAAAAAGAATGAGTTTATAAACAACAAAAATCTATAATATGGATATGACAACATGGATTGAAAATTCATGATTTAAATTGGTTTTTATATATTTAAACATGCATATACTGTATTTATCCCCATGGTAAATAAATATCAAAAAGTTCTGCATGTTTCACACACTCACCAATCTAGTAATAAATAAATCACAATTCATTATTCCATCAAATGGCTGAAGGAAAATATACATACATCACAGCCAGACAACATATAATCGGAATAAGATCCCCATGCAGAGAAGAACTTTTCCTTTAGCCATTTATATAAAATTTCAAGAAAAGAGGAAAAACCTCTAAACTGCCTCACTCTTTGCATCCCCAAATGACCATTAAAAATGCACCAATAAAATGCTAAATATTTAAACAAAAGATAACAGCAATAATAAACATTCCCAAATCAAGGCAATGCAGAGATCTTAGAAACATACCTTCTTTTGATTGTAAGCATCGCTCCCAAAAGGATAATTACAAACATCAGAAGACCAGCTATAACTCCAGCCATTTTCACCGTATTATCAACCTGTTTTTCTGGTTCCACCACATTAGAATTCTGTGTAGAAGCTCCTTAAGAAGTTGTAGAAAAGGAGAAAATAAAAGCATTGTTGAAAAATCCCAGATAAATCAGATTTCAACAACTGTTCAAATGCAACAAAAAGCCAATCCTGTATTTGGCCATAATAGAGAGATGTATCTTTGTCCCAAATATGACAAAAATAGTTTCTCCCTTCAAACAGTATGCTCTGTGATACAACAGACTAAATGGCAAACATAATCATGCATTACCACCTAATGTAATTTTGTATTCCATTCTTTTTAAAAAATACATGCTTATTAATTTATGTATATTTTTTATTGGCTGCCCATCTTTCCACAGGGTATTTCTGGGAAGCCTATAATCATAAATATCTATTTATCTACATTAATTATTATTAATCATTAATTATAAATAAATAAAAGCAACCATTAAAATCTAATTACAAGTGGGGAGATGGAGCAGGGTTGGGGGAAGTGGGATGTGCTGTTATTCAATCAACTACTTGTTTATGTCTAATGATGATGTCAGACTTCAGAAAAGTGTTTCAAGTGAAAACAATGGATCACCATTAAATCAAGTATGTGTTTAATATTATTATTATTCAATTTATTTATAGAAATGTATTACTTTTACAAATATCTCAAGATGCTGAACACAGCTTTTATTTTCCTTACAACAACAACTCTGTGAGCTGAGGGAGAATGCCTAGCCCAAGGTCATCCAGCTGGCTTTCATGGTTAAGACGAGACTTGAATTCACAATCTCCCACTTTCTAGCCTGGTACCTTATCCAGTAGAGCAAACTTGCCAGTTCTTTATAAAAAGATTTGTTTGTACAGGATCATTATATATCTTACATAGGAGTATTAAGATTGATAGACCCTTTGTCTCATATTCCTGGAGCTTTGATGGCTGCATCACCAATAGAATAATACCATTTTAATTGCCAAAGCTTCATAACTGAAAAGTGGGAAGATCTTAAAGTGCAAATATAGCTCTGCTCATATTTACAGCATTGATAGCTATTGTAAATATACATTCCCCACTTTCAGTCAGCAAAAAATATTTTTGCTTCATTTACTAAATGAAGCAAATCAGTATAATATGCCTAGCTATGACTTCCTGCCAGAAATTTCAATAACAGTTGTGCTCTGTCCAGTATCCCCAATGACTAGTAGAACAGCATTTTAAGAGCTTATACTTTATGGATTACTGCCTCCAGCATGTAACAATTAAGGGAACATCTGAATAGGATCTATGTCATTCAACTGCTGCAATTGTCCAGAAACATATTGTAATAGCAGTGGTATTTCTCATGCCCTAAGGGCTTCCAATAAACCAGAAAACACTCAAATGAAATTGGTAAAATTGGATCTTCAATATCTAGAGTTGCTCAAACAAAATCAAGTGAAACAAGTTGCATTTGGAGAATACAGTTTGCTAAGAATATATATTGAACACCAGCAGAAGATTTTGAAGAGTTTTCAACTGTCTGGTTATAGTAGAAAAACATTATTCAGTATGGGCATGAAGCTATATTCCTTATTGCAAAGTACCCATAGTCTCTATATAAAGAAATTGGGGAAATAAATATAAGAAGTTGATTCTCACTGACTACTACATAAACAATTAGTGCAAGATAGACTGTGCATTTCATTCCAGAGTACAGTGAAATTCTATGTTTTTCACTGCTTGTGTTTATGGAAGTGTGTGTGTGTGTATTTGTGTGGGTGTGTGTCTGTGTTTGTCTATGTCTGTGTGTGTGACGTGAAAATAATTTGATGTGCATGATCTAAATAAATTATCAACTATGGTATTTGTTTATTTATTTATAAGCCACCAGAAGCAAGAGACTCTCAACAAATTAGAATCTCAGCAATTAAATAATACACAAATGCTACTGTCTTAAACATCTTAGCCAATCTACAACAAACATTTATTCTGCAAAGAGTTGGATGGGGAAATCAAATTCAGAGCAGCAGTCAAATCTTCTCCACACCAATAGAATTATTCAGCTCTTTTAATTAATAATATGAAGACTAATTTGCTATAATATTTTATGGTAACATTTTATTTTACTATAAAGTAGAAAGAGAAGAAGAGGATAATAACCAGCACCAAGGTGCATAGACATAGTGGCAATTAGTAAAGAAAGACTTGGGATGTTTGAAGGATCAGGTTAAGGATAGATTATTATAGAGAAAATCTATCTAACAGTTGATACTGACCTGATGGCACATAATCAATAAAAACATAAATAAAGTAGACTGGTAAGGCTGAGGAACTTATATAAGCTTTCCAATGACTTTCCTAATGACTCACCTTCCAAACTAGCAGGGAGGAGTAAGATAATGGCTAGAGTACATAGTATGATACAATAATTATCTGCAATAATTTATAAAATTAATTTTCTATTATCTAAAGTCTCCAGTAGCCATTGCCATAGATAAATTAACTAACAAGTTACAAATAAATCATCTCAAATTATTCTGTCATATGGAGAAGATGTCTATCATGTCAGATGTCATATTATATCAACAGCTACAACATTTAACATTGAAAACATATTACGTTTGTCTATAGCATTTATCAATTCCATATAAAGACCTGCACCATGGTGTCAATAGAAGGTAGAGTTTTAAAACTGTTTGTATTGGAACAATTTTATCATAGGTTTTCCATTTTTTTAAAAGCAATATTTATAACTGATTCATTTCATTGGATTTCTATTTTTCCCTTTGGCTCTGAGCACTCCTACCTGTGCACCACTAGAGGTAAAGAGGTAAACAGAAAAAGATGCTTCAGAACATGCAGAGGTGATCATGCAACCACTGTCAGCAATACCTTACGACAATTCTATCTTTTTCCACGTTCAAACAGCTTTGCTATCTAGCTGCAGAACAATATGGAGAAAATATGAACTTTCCGCCCTGCAAACGAAAACTATTACATAGCCTTGCTGTATAGCATAATGTTTTATTATAACACAGAAGCTTTTCTGAAATCTACCAAATAAGGTACCTTTTCTCATGTCACTAATTCTATCACTCCAGAAAAGCTGTGTCTTGAGAAGGTGGCAAGATTGACAGCTATAAATCTTATTTTATAACTGATATCAATAAAACATCAAAACATCTAACATACAAAGCTAACAAGTGATTCTTACACAACTTTTTCTTCATGTTTTATTAAGATGCTGGCTTTACCAGCTCTCTGGAACTTTCAAACCCCTCCCCCACCATCTCTCTTCATCTCTCTCTCTCTTTCCCTTTTCAAGAACCTGAACATAACTGATGCTTCAGTAGCATTATGTTAAGAATTTAACATACAAACATGTTTCATTCATTTCATGTATTTCACATTTCCCAAAAATGTGAAATGAATTTCGTAGAATTTTAGCTAATTTATCTGAACTTTTTGAGAAGATAGCTATTGCTTCTTGTACAATGAAGCTTTTTTCATAGAGAAAGCAAGTTAATAAAATGCAAAGACTGTAGCATGTAAGTGCATATGTGTAGGTTTGTGATGTCTGTATGTGTATTCAACTGTAAGCCCTCTTTCATCATTTAAAGATTAGGGGTTAATTGATTCTGACGGAATTAATCTTTTCAGCAGTTGAACAAATTCTACGTAACTTTGCCACAAAAATCCCTTATGATGAAAACAAGATTTAGGCTTCTCAGAACCCAATAAAATGAATAATAGTTTGCAAAAAATTACTATCTCTGTATGAAAATAATTAGTCACTTCCTCTATTCATCAGACAGTTTTAATGAAGACAATTAGGAATGGCTTCTCAATGAATTTAAAGATAAGCTGAAAACTGATACACTAAAGTGAAAGCATTCAGTTGTCAAGATTTTGGTAATCTAATCCTTTTCCTGTTCAATAAATCTAATTGTAGAGGACTTTGTGTCAGAATATTGCTTTTTTGTTAACATTTGCCATCCCAGATTTCTTCATGAACAGAGTCATGTGTGCAAGATTCTTATACTTTCAATTTCTTACACTTCCTTAGACTTCAAGCCCAAAGCAATTAATGCTTCAAGTTATATTTTCTGAAAATTATAAATCTGGCTATACACCTTTCCTCTGCTGCTAATTCAGTGCATGATTGTCATCAAATTTGAGTTGATTACATACATGTTTCTACCTTTGTAAGCACCAATTTAATGTCCCATAGATACTCCGCTTGGTACCTACTACTTTCCCATATGAGTTTTCTCATATTAAAACATGCTTTTAATTAAATAGTATCTGTATGGACTGCATGCTACAAAGAAAAGTTCAAAGTTGCAAGTCTTATCTTTATTTATAAATATCTATATTTGGAAACAATTGCAACCAATTCTTAATGCTTCATAAATTTACAGTTGACAAACAATGGGAGAGACAACTAATATGCTAAAAGCAGAAATTATGTTAAAATGATTTCAGTAAGTTTATGAAATGGGTTGAAAATAACAAATTAATACAGATGTGATATTTTTCCCTTAAGGAAAAGAGATCAAATTCATAGGTATAAAATGAAGGATTCCAGCAAAATCCAATCTGGGTCAGTCACTGGTAGAAGAGGTTTACTTTTCTGAGCTTTTAGACTTGTGCTGGAACCTTTCCTCAGGAAACTTCTCTCTACTGGAATATGTGTTTTGGGATATTCTATGAGTCCTATTTATGTGATGCCTTCCTATTGGTTGATTGATGTGATGATGGTCAGTGATTGGCTGTTGTTTCCTTGTGCTGTCATACCTGAGCCCAAACCTCTAGTTCCAGTGACCAACCTAGATTGGATCTTGCAACATTATCCTGGGATACATTCATGAAGGATTCTTGGCTTCTTAATAATACTTGTGAAAAAAATACTGGAATAATAGTTAACTGCAAAAAAGCTGTGGTGGTGCAGTGGTTAGAATGCAGTAGTTAGAGTACCTGATCTGCTCAAGGTTGACTCAGCCTCCGTCCTTCCATTTTACTGACCTGTAAGCTGATTAGGGCTGTAAAGCATTGTGAAGCAGTATATATAAGTATAAGTCTAGTGCTATTAGTAAATTGCAATAACAGAATTATAGTTTCTGAGTCATAGGAAATAGTTATTCTTCTCCATCTGGTATTCGTCAGACTTGCCACCTTGAGCAAGATTTAATTGTGAGATTACTCAACTATAAAGTTGGTCAAGATCTGACCTATTTTTCAACATTTCTAAAACCAAATAATGGGAAAACGGATTTAAATTGCAACCAATCGAATTCCATTTAACTATTAGGAAATTGTTTAACATGAAGAACAATTTAACAGTAGGAAACTCTATGATTTCATGATATAATGACATACTTTTCTGTTATGGTAAATTATTGGACATAATCTAGTCTATCTGGATAAAAATATCATAATTCCTGGATTTAAAAGGAAATGTCTTCTCTGTATAACATTTTATTTGTGTAGAAACACATTTCACTCTACCAATCCAAGTGGGAAAAAAAGTTTATTTTACATACCCCATATAAAAAAATTCTAATAAATATACAAAACAGAGATGGAATTTGTAGATGTACAGTGAAATAAAATACTACCTGAGCCTTTTCAAATCCTGTTAAGTAGACAGAAAAATTTCTAAAAAGAATAAGCTTCAGTCTTTAATAATAAGTTTACTACATAGATTTCTTTGCTATTGTGAGGTAGAAAAAAAGATATATAATTGAGGGGGTTCCCCTTAACAATGTTTAATACATTTACATTGAATTATTTTCTTATTTGCAAAACAAATAGACAAGACGAGGGGGTTTTGATTCTGTGTGACTGTTTCCTGATCACAACATCACTCAATTCCATATTCCAATGACTGCATCTCAAATGATCCGAGTTTGCAGATGATACAACAGTGATTGGTCTCATTTGAGACAACGATGAAACTGTATACAGATGGGAGGTTGAACAACTAGCTTTGTGGTGTGACCAGAACAATCTGGAACTGAACACACTCAAAACCATAGAAATGATGGTAGTCTTTAGGAGAAACTCTACCATACTACGACCTCTTATAATACTAGACAACACAGTATCAACAATAGAAACCTTCGAATTTCTACATTCTATCATATTTCAAGGCCTAACATCAAAAATGTCATCAAAAAAGCACAACGAAGAATGTTCTTTCTGCGCCAACTCAGAAAGCTCAAACTGCCCAAGGAACTGCTGATACAGTTCTACAGAGTAATTATTGAGTCTGTCACCTGCACCTCTATAACTGTCTGGTTTGGTTCTGCAACCCAACAAGACAGACACAGACTTCAGAGGATAGTCAGAACTGCATAAAAAACAATTACCACCAACCTGCCTTCCATTGAGGACCTATACACTACATGAGTCAAAAAGAGGGGTGTGAAAATATTTACAGATTCCTCACATTCTGGACATAAATTGTTCCAACTCCTACCCTCAAAACAATGCTATAGAACACTGCACACCAAGACAACTAGACACAAGAACAGTTTTTTCCCAAATGCCATCACTCTGCTAAACAAATAATTTCCTCACCATTGTCAAACTATTCACTAAGGCTGCATTACTATTAAGTCTTCTCATTGTTCCTATCACCTATCTCCTCCCACTTGTAACTGCAGGACTGCAACTTTATGGCTTGTATATTTATGATTTATATTGATATTGATTATTTCCTGATTGCTTATTTGTACCTTATGACTATCATTAAATGTTGTACCTTATGATTCTTGACAAATTTATCTTGTCTTTTTATGTACACTGAGAGCACATGCACCAAAGACAAATTCCTTTTGTGTCCAATCACACTTGGCCAATAAAGAATTCTCTTCTCTTCTATTCTATTCTATTTTTCCAAAAGTACTCACATAAGGTTCATGACCAGTGTAAATAATTCTTCTTCTCCCAAAAACTGTATTTTTCAAATGTTATTGTTAAAAGTTTGTTATATTGCACATATTATTTAGCAAATGTATGCAAAAAGAAAAAGAAAAGAAAGAAATGTGATGCATTAAGGATAATAATAACAGAATCAGATAAGTACTCAAGAAAGCTGAGGAGGGTTTACTAAGGTTCATTTTTACTAAGGTTCATTTTATTTATATGCCGCCCTATTCCCAGCGGGACTCAGGGCGGCGCACAAACCCAAAGGAGGGGAAGGAAACACAACAGGAGCATGGTCTTATCATGAATTTAGAAGCTTAGCTTTAAGTAGCTGGATAGCTATAATATATTAATCATAACCCTTTGAAATAACCAGAGATAATTGGAACTGATGCTTTATATTGTTTGGTTGAAACAGTTTTTGTTCCTCAAGGATCAAAGTGTAACATTTCTTCAATGTAATGATTCTTCCTTTCTTCAAATAGGTTGCAATCAATTGAATAAAGTTCTGTGAAATGTATAGGCATTTTGGATAAGTGATTTTTCATTTGTCCTATGTTATATAATAAGGAAAATATTGTCTAGATCATCTTCAAATATATTAATATAAATTTTTGCCATTCCAGAATCTTCTGCTGATTGTTTCAAATGTTTCTTTAATACATATAACTGAAACTTAATATTAAGAAATGTTTCAGTTCAATGATTATGAATGAATTACTTCCATTTTATTTATGTGTGTATGTAAGTCTAGGATAGTAGCGGAACAGAAAAACTATTGTCCACATAGAATTAGGCTTAATGCCATTTATTTTCCTAGTAAAATTTTCTAACAATAATTGTAATTATATTAAGCTAATAAACACACACTCAAAATGCACCTTTTAAAAAAATAATGATTCTTCTTTAAAAAATAGATTCTCTTATAAACTGAACAATCAGGGCAATTTTAAGTATTTATTATTTGGAATATAACTATTGTTGTTTCCACAATTTGATCATGGTAAGATATAAACCTACATTTCAGTATATATTTTGGAGTGATTATGCAGAGATAATATTTATCAATCTAACCTAAGAAGAAATGTAACAAAATTGTATGAAAATAGAAGAAAGAAAGAACTTGTCAAATGAATAGTGTCCAAGTACATGAAAAGACAAATAGCAAATAATAGATTTGACCTAGATGAAAGTAGTATATTTTGCGAACAATGTAATTACTTTAGTAATACAAAAGAACAAGTCCTAGTAAATTAAATATTATTTAATTTTGATGTAATAGAGCTATTCATATATTGAGTAGTGGGTAAATCTGCATTCTGTTCTAGAGGCTATTATTGCCTATACATTAGAAAATTACAAGTTGTGCTGTTGTGTATTGCAGCTTTACCTCAATATGCACTCAGAGAGATTCATGGATGTTCTATTTTACTGACCCCCCCCTCGCTTTTTTTTACAACAAATGCTTGTAGGAGCATAGCAAGAAGAAACATTAAAAATCTGCCTGAAGACAAATAGTGTAGTAGCATATTGCTCTCCAAGCCCAAATTTGGACTGCTATTTAGTAATAGTCCTTAGATGCTAAATTCTTCCAGGCTTCCAGGAGGAAAATAGCTGTTTTCCTTTCATATTCCCACTTGAAAGTTTCTTTCTGATTTCGATTATGTTCTCTTCATGTCAGACTTTACTTCTAGAAACTGCCTTGACAATTCCATTTTCTTGACAATCTTTTTGAAAGTGATTTACTTTTTTCTTCTTCCTAGGGCTGAGAAGGCATGATTGACCCAAAGACAACCAACTGGCTTTATGCTTAAGGCTGGACTAGAAGTCATGACCTACAATTTTGTATTGTTGTATTGTAACTATTACACCAAACCAGCCCTCATATTTTGTACAACTACAAATAATACTCTGATATTATTCCAAGTACAACAATCCTAATCATGTTACATTGAATATTGAGAGAAACCAGAAAGATTATTTTTCCCATATTTTCATTGGATTTGTATATATTGACTATATTGTCCCTGGAATTCAGTGGATCTACTGTAATTCACTGTCCATGCAATTCCTCAAAGGTTCAACATACAGGGAAAATGTGATAAATAAATTTTCCATGATTTGCAAGTCTAACCAAAATACTCTCCTTAATATGAATTATTGGCAAATATATAACAAGCCTGCCTTGAATTTGTGTTATGCAACTGCATGCATTCTTTATTCAGAAAGGGGAATGATAGAAAACATAACATCCTCCTCTATTATGAGGGGAGTCAAAGAACCTCTTACAAAGCAAAACTGAGTGTTGATTCTTGAAGATGTCAGAAATGGGAATGTAGTACAGATCCTTTTCATCCTTCTACTGTATTTGGAATAAAACAATGCTAACATGATTTTCTTGTTTGCTTTCATTAACTCAACACCAAAAAGATATTAATGCTTAGAACCATTTTAAAGATAGCAAGCTTAAGCTAACTCTATTTATTTAACTTAACAAAGCTCATATAAAATTATGGTGTGTGGGTGTGTGTGGAGGTGGGTGTGCACGCACATGTTTGTGTGTGTTAGATTTTCTTGGTTTCCATTTTGTGGCATGGATTGGATGACATTTTGACAAAATTCATGAAGGAGCCAAATTAAACATCCTGTGTTTATCAGTATAAAACTTAAACTGTTTGTTTTCTGAAGAGTGTAATATTTTCTATCATGTCAACACATCTAAAAAGATATTTAATACTAATCTATTTCTTTATTTTGAATTGATATTTTCCTTTTTTGATTCTCATTTTTTTTAAAGGATTGCTACCAACTTGTTTTGTTTGTTAGGCAAATATTGAGATAAAACAATCCGAAGATCACTACTGCCCAATATTAGAATATCTGAAACTTTAAGGCTAGTTTGGTAATGGTGTGTCATTCTGGATTAAGATATTATTTAACTGCTATCTGCAGATATTCAAACTGCACTTATGCTGGCAGAGAGTAAAAATATTAAGAAATATGCTATTAAACAAATCAGAATGATAAATGAGAGCATACGTGAATCAACATGACAATATATGACATAACAATCCAGTAACTGTCAAAATGTTTGCATTTTTATGACAGTTCCTTTCCTGTACTGATAATCACCTGTGCTCATGAGGCTGGGTGGGTTTCGGGTGGTCACCTGTTGCCTACCTATTACTGCTAAGAACAAGAAAAACAGTTTCCAGGCAGCATGCATGGGAGAGAGAAAAGAAAAAAGGAAATAAAAATAAAAATGTGCCACTTCAGAAAATTGCATTTTAATCCTGAAAATTTGCACCCAAAATTTTAACATATATATATTTTTAAAAAGGATTGCTACCAACTTGTTTTGTTTATTGTGTGTGTGTGTGTGTGTGTGTGTGCATGTATGTATGAGATAAAGGACCATTTATCAGCTCTCTGCCTGGGTTTCAATTATAATTAGTGAAATATGTTCTGCATTACATGAATCAATTGAATACCATTCACAAGTTAATGCAATTTTCACAAATAAAGTGTTAATGCTAACAGATATTGTTTAGGGACAAGGGATAAAAATCAGTTTACAAGGAAAAAGAAAGAAAGAAACCCATACCATATTAAAGAATATAAAATTTACAGTATGTCATTAAATGAATTAAGGATGCAACAACAGATTTTTTTACAATTAAAATTCTGTGGCAGAGAACAAATAAATTGAGGCTTAATTGTTATCTTATTTGAAAGGAATGCTCATTTTACTAATGATGCACATTGAGGTTGTTAAACATATTCACTGTTTGATTTTTTTTAAAAAAATTCTGGATAAAATTCCACTTCTTTCTCATTTAAACTAGTTTGTCATGGATACAAGTTCAAGTACGAAAAAGACTAAAGGCACAAAACAGTTTGTACTAATAATAAAGAAAAAAGGTTAGATAGCAGTTTTATATTCATTTGAGGGATATGTAGGGTGGTGCAGTAGTGCAGATGAGTACATCAATCATATTGTCTGCATGTATGTTTGTAATATACTGAACATTATAATAAATTCAGGAAATTCACTCTTTGGAATAAAACAGGATCTCCTGCATATAATGTCAGAGGCATATACTTTTCATTTCAGTTGACTTAACTGGGAAGAAAATTATGTGCACTTTTGTTAAATTTATAAGTACACACATATACATAAAGGGTACAGGTAGTCATTGTTTGGCAACTGCCTCACATAGTGATTGTTTGCAATTATGGTGTTGATGAAAAAGTAACTTTAGAACCAATCCTCACATTCACGACCTTCACCGGTCTGTGAAGTAAAGGAAAGCTGAAGTAAACACATTTGGGGCTGACTGACAACTCCTTCCTTTAACAACCGAGTTGCCAGTCCCAATTGTGGTCACTAAACTTTCAACTGCTTCAGAAGACAATTCTTGCTTTATTCAAGGACTGATCAAAATGTCCATCCTTCATTTTTTTTAATTGAGTAAATAATAATTTTGGGATAAGCAGCCATGAGTTGATTTCCAAATGATTATGGAAAAAATGGATTAATTTATTTATCAATGTCTTCTTTTTCATTATTTTTTAAAGTTCCGGAAACACAGAAATGACAGCAAGTCCTGTTAGCCAGTTTCCTCCTAAATTACACAGGGATTGCATTGTACAATGGGAAACTTGCATGCATACTTGCCTGCAGATTATTTGATTAGCATGGAAGCAGTACTACATTGACATAATGGAAATTGGTAAGGTAAGAAGCTATCTTCCAGATGCTGATATTAAATGTCACCTTTCTTGCTTCCCCCCCTCTTGAAATTGTTTCAGCCCAGCCCAACTTATTTAATTTCATGATAGGAAATTTCATCTTTTATTTCACCCAAATTCCTGAAATGAAAAAGAATTAATTTTGACTTGGTTTCTACATTCTTTAGCAATTATCATGGGGCTTTATGTTAGATACTCTTGTCACTAAGAGTAATATAATACATCTTGACATTTTACATCAGCTTCTAATATTTCATTTTGGAGGCACTGGTAATTAATGTTGGTTAAAATTGGAAATACTATCCCATCCCTGAAGATTACAAGACTTCACAGTAAGACCAGATATTTTTCCCAGTTTATTCAGGAAAGGTAGAAGATGGGCAAAAAGAAATCAGAGAAGTAACAGACCTTCTTTGGAGAAGCAGTTTTTGATTAAGTGCATTGTTAAGAGCCGGGGTGGTGCAGTGGTTAGAATGCAGTACTGCAGGCTGCTACTTCTGACTGCTGCCTGTCTGAAATTTGGCAGTTCAAATTTCACCAGGCTCAAGGTTGATTCAGCCTTCCATCCTTCCAAGGTCCATAAAATGAGGACCCAGATTGTTGGGGGCAATATGCTGATTCTGTAAGCCACTTAGAGAGGACTGTAAAGCACTGTGAAGTGGTATATAAGTCTAAACGCTATTGCTATTGTAAATGAGAAGAAGTTACTAGTCTTTCATTACCCCAGAAGAGAGCAGAATGTGCAAAAAGTACAAGTAGTCCTTGACTTATGGCCTTTTGTTTAGCAACCAAAAGTTATCATGGTGCTTATGAAAGGGACTTATGATTGGTCCGCACATTCATTCATTTATTTATTTATTTATTTATTTATTTATTTATTTATTTATTTATTTATTTATTTATTTATTTATTTATTTATTTATTTATTTCCTACCTTTATTATTTTTTAAAATAACTCAAGGTAGAAAACATACCCAACATACTTTCCTCCTCCTATTTTCCCCACAACAACTATCCTGTGATGTGGGTTGGGTTGAGAGACAGTATCTCATTGTTCATTATGACCATCACAGCATCACCATAGTCATGTGATCAAAATTTGGGCACTTGGCAACCAGTATGTATTTATGATAATTGTGGCGTTCCAAGGTAAAAATAATCATCAATTTAGGATTAGTTGTTTAGGGACCATTTGAAGTTATGGTCTCCCTGGAAGTATTTGCAACTCAATGTCAAAGTTCCAACAACCGTCCAACTACTATGGTCATATCACAACACTTCAGGCACTTTTGTCATAATTTCTATTTAAGTGTTTTATTCCAAGCAAACTCCATCTATACAGATTTAACTCAAGAGATTCCTGTTACATGTTTAGTATCATTAAAGATAGGCTGATAGTCTTCACATGTATTTCCATATAAACTAGGAACCTGCATAAAAATGATTATAGGTTATGTGGAGGTCAACTTTTTAGAAATAATCTAAAACCTTTTGTGATCAGGGCAGTCCAAATCTCTGAGGTGTTGCTACTACAAAGGGCAGACCCTACAACAAAGAAAGCATACTTTCTAGGTACTATTAGATAGCATTTATTAAAGGAGAGGACACAAAATGTATCCACTCAATCCAGTTTTGTAAGATAAGCAATGATGAGGAAAAGATGATCCTTGAAATAGTCTGATCCTATGACATGGTTATTGTAGATGGTAGCAAGCATCTTGAAACCTTTCAACTTTTGATTTTCAGATCGTGATACTTTATAATCTCCCATTCTTTGTCTTCTATTCTACTATCCCCTGATATTGCCACACTTTTATCCATATTTTCTTATTTTCCATCATAGCTAAATTTAGTGGGTTATCATCAAGTTGTATTGCGAAATCACACAATATTGGCAACTACTTTTTTCAACTCTATGTTCTCACCAATTTTTCCTTACTGACACATGATAATTTTCTGTTCACTGTTCCAATAAATAATTTAAGTGACTCTGTTATGTTGTTCTTTACAATCAGTTTATATGATCTTCTTGAAAATCTCAACATTTGATATAATATTTCTTCTCCTTCTTTGAAAATATGCATTTTGAATCATTTGCTGATATTTCAGTTATGGTCTTGATAGCATTTGTTCACATGGCTTTCTCTTGAGTAGTCAAAATCAAGCCTTGATTTTTTGTTAAAAATTTTTTGAAAATATTTCAGTTGTAAGCCAGTTTTATCTAGCCACTTTCCCTTTGATATTTGCAGAAATTAAAAAGTACATGATGTACTTTTTCTTGCCAAAACTCTACTTGTGTTTAGATTAAATTATTTCAATATTCATGTTTTGTTTCGTGTATCTTCAGTAAGTTTCAGTTTTTATTTACATAAGCAACTGATGCATGCTTTTCTTCTTCAACAGTTTGTTTGAATTAGAACTTCTGCTTCCATTTTTGTAGGGCAGGTACAATATTATCAATATTATTAAAGGGATATAATGCATAGTAAATAGTCATCAGTTTTCTGTCTTTTTCTCCAAAGCTGTCCAGTTCAGCTTTTGTCCAGTTAATAATTCCAGCACTATTTTGTTTACTACATATGGACCAGGTATTGATGACCTTGATGGTGTATCCAGTGCTCAATTTTGTCTTTAGCAATTTTCTCACTCCTACTTTTTTTTATTACACACTAGTGTTATTTCTAGAACTCCTTCTTTATTCAGATCACAATTAGATCACAAGCATATCTACTAATTTGTCACATACTTCAAATGCTTATATGTTTCTACTATAACACTATTTGAAGATAAAATGAATAAATGAAATATCCTTTCAAATCTTTTTGATTGATAACAATACAGATTTTTCCTTATTATACCTACATTACATCTTGCTAAAAACAATTTCTTTTTAAAAGAAGATTTTTTTCTACAAAAGTAATCTTTCTAAACTATTTTGAAAAAAAAAAGTTTAATTATGAGTATACTTTCAGGCATTAAAAACATAGTAGAGAATCCAAATTTCTTAGCATGAATCATTAAACAATTGAGAAATTAATTGAAGTTTTAGGGTTCTCAAACTTCACCAAACTATAACCACCTAAAACTATATGAATGATAAATGTATAGACAGCTTTTTCATACTTTATGAGTTGGGCTTAGCACTTCTTTTTCCCTAGGTCACCTTTAGTTTTCTATTTTTTTTCTAAAACTCTTGGTTATCTACAACATGTTCTTCTTTCTTTTCTTTGCCTTTCCATTTCCCTTAGCAAATTTCATTTTTTCTGTGCTATAAATAATATTAAATTATAATATTTTCTCTATTTTAAAACCTATAAATAAAATAAAATTGATAGACAGGATAAAAATACTGAATTTATCTATTGCATATACTTCTACAAATACCCCAATATATCTGCATCACATTGGAAGTCACCGGCTAGTAGGAAACCATTTGCCAATTAACATTGGTTTAGTCGTATCTCAAACCCTGCTTTGTATTTTTTGATCTTAGCAAAATGGAAGCAGGTTTTAATAAATCATTCCCATTATACAAGTTGGTTCAAGCCTTATCAGTTACAAATTCAATGTTGTTCACTCTGATATCCCTTTGTTTTGGTTTTCTTTTCCTTCTCCAAATACAGATGTAGATTTTTTTTTCAAAGCTCAGGAGAGAAGCTGTGAAAAATGCTAAAAATCTATTACCTCCAAAATATCTTCATTCTTTTACTTCTGTTAATTTTGGGGTAAATTAGTAGTGACAAGTCTGAAGAATTAAGATTTTTTCCTCTGACTCCAATTTAATATGATTCACTTTTTAAAAGGATTTTTGACTTCATTTTAATGTGATTCTTTGATTTCATGACAGTTGCAGAAAAACTTCCTTGCATTGCTGTTACCACAGCATGGTTTTCAGACAAATATTTCTCTATTAATCTTTCAAGATTTTTTACCAATTCCCTTCCTTTTTAAGCAGGAGATATAATACAAAGTAATATTACATTCAGATGTGATCCAGTGACTAAACTATGGGATTATCACAGGCCTTATCAATGGTTTGATTTAACCAAGGTATGCTGAATGATCATAGGATTGCCAATATGATCACCAATGTCCGATAATGGATATGGCACAAGAAGAAGAAAAATGCTGAATGTGCCATAGAGGCTTGGTTCACACCAGTGGTAGGTTGTAGGCGGTATGCCCTGTACGGGCATACCAGAGCCTGCCCGGAGCACTGGGTACCGTTCTCAAATGTTTAAATACTGTGTTCATACTCTGAATTTTATACCTTGACAGTGATCATTAGATTTCACATATAATTACAAGAATAGAAGCTACAGGAAAAATAAAACCATAATGTGAGAAAATAGCATTGACATAAATTAAACCATTCTATTATTCAGCTTGGTACCAAAGTGAAATTTGGGAAAAATGTCTAGATTAAACTGATTGTAATACAGTTTTAAAATATGCATTTTTTCCCATTTCTGCAACTATGTTCAAGGACATTTTTATTGAGGAAAATGATTTGGCAGACAGGCATCTCTCTGCTTTTATAAATTGTTCTATTGACACCTTTACTGGCAAAGCTACCTGCTTGATTCATTCCTTTCCAAAGGAATCACATTTCTGTCATTTAGAATGAGGGGTGTCAAATTTATTTTAACAAAGCACCACTATTCTGTTTAGATTAAGCTAGACACTAGTATGTGGCCAATGGTTTGATTTCTCATCTTAAATTACCGTTAATTTTAAGTCATTCTTGTCAAGGTCCCTGGAGGCACATCAGCAGAACTTGTACAAATCAAGGCTGAACTTTTAGATATTGTGAAAACACTCTCATTGGAAATCAAGGCATGTGCTCTCTTTTGAATTCTGTTTACCAGCTTGATTATCACTTCCATATCATTATCAAAACTGAAAGCTCTGCCTGGAGCGTGGTATTCTTAAAAGCATAAAATTATTTGAAAGAAAGTAGAGGGGAAAAAAGGAAACTTTGTTTGGGAAAAATAACCAACAGTGTTTTTTCTGGTTTAAATCAACATATGGATATTCCACACATTGTGTAAATGATAGATAGATAGATAGATAGATAGATAGATAGATAGATAGATAGATAGATAGATAGATAGATAGATAGAGAAAATAGCCTTGTTATTCTCTGGTAACAAAAGAAAGAAACAGTCAGGGGCATCTTAAAGATCATTTGGTACTTGTGCTTTAAATCATTGCAAGAATTTGTTTCCATAATTTAAAGATAGGAGAAAGAGATCTTGAACATACCTTTGGTGGCTAGCCGGACACAATTTATTTTGGTTTCCTGCAAATGACAGAACATGAAAGGACATCAGATTGTTTCTTTATGAAGCATTTAAGAAGGAACAATATCCTTCAGCTAGAGACATACATAAAGAATATTTCTGAAATATCTATGCCTAAGCATAATAAATATAGGGCTGTGCACACAATGAAAACGGTTTAGAAGTGCCTTAGACCTGACCTGAATGCAAGCATACACTTCTCATCTACTATTCATCTAAGGGAACATCATATTTTTCAGATTCCTAGTGCTTCAAGAGTCACCCTAACTTTGATGATGAATTCCTTAAAGGATATCACTTTTTTTCATACTTATATGGAAACCTGAAACAAGATCAGGTTACTTTAATGAACAGCAAAGAAATGCTATTTCTGCATGAGACCTGAAGCACTTCAAATCACTTTTGAAGAGTATTCAACCCTACTAAATGCAAATTGATACCACTGTGCATAAAGCCTGAGTGCCATTGTCAGGGAATAGATTGGGGATATAAATTAAATTCAATATGCACATTGGTGAAAGGGAAATGGTGCAGTCTGCAAAAAGGACAAAAATACACAGGCATAAATAGAATCCTCTACTGTCCATCACGCACTACTCGGACACCTTCACAAATATATACAAGGAAATGCATATTTGAAAAAGATATGCCTAGCATAAGAATATGAAACTTGAAAAAAATGTTTAAACTCTGCAGAAGAGTATTACAGTTACAAATCATTTCTTTTCTTTTCTTTTTAATTTCTTTTTTTTCCTTTGCTGAAAATTGTGAGAATATAGAAATATAGGAAAATTCTGCAAATACAGATTTAGACTCATTTGCATACATTTTGTTCAAAAAATTGTTTATGCATAATTTAAGAACACAAATTTGATACCCAAATGATATATAATCAGATTGTACTTTGCAATTTGTCTTTATGGTTTTGACAAAGAAATATTTGCTGGGTGATAATAAACTACAAATGCCACTTTCTTCCTCTCTTTTACACTGTAAAACATGTTTCTCCTAGTACCAGACTTTGAATAAATGATTGTATATTATAGGACTTTATTAATGTGGCTATTTTGTGCACATCTTGGTTGTATAAATTATTGTATATAAATGTATAATAGGGTTCTATTGATATGGTTATTTCATGCCCATTTTGCAAGCATTAATATTGCATTATATATTTACAATTTTCATCTTATATTTTAATAATATTTCTAAAAAAATTGAACAATGCTTTATTATAGCAAATATATTTTCTGGTGAGATAAGCTAAAAACATGATTCTACATCCAGTGATACCAGTATTATTGTATATCATTTTGTATAATTTCTTGATCCCAGAATACTTCTTTAAGCGGACTGTTTTAATGCTATCATTTCTACCAGCTGACCAACACAAGAGAGGAACTCTACCAGATTAATTTTTAAGAAGGATATTATTTGCCACTTCAGATATATTCAAAACATCTTCCAAGTCTAAGAGGAAACAATCTGATTCAGAGTAGGAGAGTCTAAAAACATCATTTGAACATCCCACAAACTCATCCAAACCTCCATAAAAAAAAAAAAAAGTCCAATCAGATGAATGGACAGAAGCACAGGCAGAGTTTTGTGATTGATAGCTCTAGTTTCCCATGATGAAATGCCTTTATCAGGGCTTTATTTTTCTATTTACTTTCTTTTGCTTCCTATTACACTAAAGTTTAACATAAGTCCTGTTCAGGTATCAGACTTCCAGAGTTCATGACAGAAAGTGCTCTGATAAGTCCCAAGCCCAATTGTCACTGAACTGAAATTGGTTTCTGGGAACATTTGGCAATTGAGAAAAGTTGCTGTTCACCTCTCACACATTGGATATATCGCCTTGCAGAGAGTCCCCTCCTCCTTAATTTATTTATTTTTTTAAAAAAATGTTTGCAGAAGGAGAACAACCCACATTGCTATACTTAACAATCAGTTGTGCTGCAGATCGCGGGTGGGGGAAATTACTTTATTCCATATTGTTTCTCTTGCATCTTAGGGAAAAAAATAGCTCAGCTTTGTGTTTTAGCACTGATACATGAGACCTATAATATTTCTGGTATTGATATATTATGTGGGCATATTTGTATTAGTTTGAGACACATACAATAAAGGACAGGGATGGATAAAAGTCTGACATCTGAAGACTGTGTACTGCCAAACCAGATTACTTATTAGTTTCAGTTGGACTTAAATGCTGTCTTCTTCCTAGCATTATTCCTATGCTGTGGCAGGGTCTGCTTAAATTCTGTATTATGATAATAAGAGGTATGTCTTCTTGTCATCTGATATCCTTCTACTATAAATTAGGCTCGGATAATAATGAGGCGTCTCCTATGAATTCTTTCTAAAAATACATGGGTGTTTTCTTCTAAATGTTAATTTATACTATGTTGTCAACCCCCTCTTCCTTTTTAAAAAATAATGTCTTTTGCATGTTAAGAGCTTCAGTGTGTGGCCAAGGTAAGCTGTACTGTAGCCATTCAGTCTCTTCTTTCATTAGCTAACACTGTTACACTGAAAATGACACGATATTTATATATTATGTCTGTTAAATTGTGACCAACTTAGATCAGCCATTTCTTTGGCTTTTGTTGCACAATGTACCATTTTTGGTGTAATATGCCAAAATGTGTTCTAGTCTTGGGACTGTCACAGAAGAGTTGAATTTTCTGGATCTCCACCCAAGGATAGTCTAAATAGAACACATGTGAAACTGGACATTCTTTCATTTTATAATACAAACCACCTGTTTACTGGAATGTGTGGTTTTTTTTTCACTCTATGGACTTGTCAAAATTCAGACGTTTAAATGAAATGTGTCAGAGTTGGGTGTAAAGTGGGGGGGGGACAAAAATTGTATAGAGAAAATACAACTGGTTCCTTATAGTGGGTGGAGTTCAGGGTTTCAATCTTTCTCTCCCCTTATAAACATTTTTGGGACAAAGTAGGAGATTAAGCAGTGCAATGAGTGTGTTAAGTATTGGCAATTTGGCAATTTAATAAATTTATATGCCGCCCAATCCCGTAGGACTCTGGGAGGCTTACAGAAACAAAAATAAAAGTTAAAGTTAAAAAGAAAGAAGAGATACAATTTAAAAAAAACCACACCAAACATTCCATTTAAGTGGGGCTGGACCTTGATCAACAGCCCCAGGCCTGCTGGAACAGCCAGGTTTTCGTGGCTTTTCGGAAGGCCGAGAGAGTGGGAAGGGTCTGGATCTCTACGGGTTGATCGTTCCACAGGGCCAAAGCAGCTACAGAGAAGGCTCTCCCCCTTAGATTGGAATCTAATCTAAGTATTAGATTCATAATGCAGCATCCCTAAAAAAAAAACCCTTCCAAAGCATCAAGATGATTTTTCTGATCAAGAGGAAGGAGCAAAATATCTTAAGCCTCTGTAAAGTTTAAGGTATCAGTATTGCCCTTTGTACACTCACACAGAAAAATGCTCACAAATTTCAGCCAGTGCCATCACCATATTACAGGCAATGGTCTCTATGGCCTTCAGACAGTACACACAGTTGAAGTACAAAGTCAAAAACACTTTGTGTGTGTTTTGGATGCCCCAAATTATTATTTTTTTGTTTTACAAGATTTCCCAAAGTTTTTGACAATCTCACAATTAGCATTTCTCAAAACCTCAGCTTTTATTACCAACATTTTAAATGTAAACATAAAAATCTCACAAGATTTGATAATTTTACAAAGTTAAAGCAATTATAAATGTATTCATTTAATTCTGGTTGATTTATTTAAAACATTAAGCCTTTATATCTTGCCTTTCCTCATAGAGTTCTATTTATTTTTTTCCCCTGAGAATCCTGTCTATGGTTGTTGAGGGTGCCATAATATTCTGGATTCTGCACTCTAACCTCAGAAGAAAATCCAAGAACTTTATCAAGGACAGAAAGCAGTTATTAGAAATGAAGACAGAAGTGAGATTACATTTTTTATCCAATTAAACCATTCTGTTTATATTACCTGATGTAAATGCTTCTCCCGGAGACAAAATCAACATTGAAATTTCATTTTTTACTGTGACCAATTCATATTTAATTAAAATATCATGGAAAGAGGAAGAGCCAGGCATTGATAAATAGATGGATACAAATCTCATTAATCAATCTGAAATTGTGTTGAAAATAGGAGATACTGTTTACTAGGAAATAATCTTAGATTAACAGTGCTATCAAATAAAGAGGTTTTTTTAATGCTCCGTTTCTATGCCAAGCAATGTTTATAAAGTGAAGTTGATAGGAGGAAAAAGTATAGCTGGAAGCAGTTAGGACTGGCACTTCTTATTAAATAATTATGGAATGAAGCATAAACTTGATTTTTTTATATATATCTGCATGATTTGGAATTATATTATCTCTTGGGTTGTCATTATTTATTAGTTGAAGCGTGCTTCAAACAAAAAAATAAACCATAACCTCACACATATGTTTATCCTTCCTCTCCCTAACCTTTACAGAAAGTGGAGATTTTCACCTTCTCCCAACAATTCTATGCCTGGGCAATCTCCCTTGCTTTACTCTGTAGTTCATTGAGAGACAGAAAATATATTCTCTTTCTCCCTCCCAGAGATTTTGACTAGGTTAATAGAGGTGTGGTGGGAGGGGCCTTTTTTGTTACATCAAAGCGATCTTGGTCATGTTTCCTACTTGGTTTCCTTTTGCAAACAAGCTCATAAATACTGCATGTTGCAACGGACAGTGATAAGCACTTTAATTCCACCCACTTCAACAAATGTGTTATACACTTCAGATACACTTGTGATAATACAAGAAGCTTCATTTCAAATATTAAAACAATCACATGGTTTGGCATATTGGATTTTTTTAAAAAAAGGTCCAGGGGATTTATTGGTAAATTGAGTGAATTTTGCTGATGATGTACTTACCCCATTTGCTTTACTAAGTGCCTGAAAATAAATACTGTAGCTTTTCAATGGTGAAAGTGGAGCATTCCAATAGCCATTATAGGTTTTGTTGTCTCCTACTGTGAAAGGCTGTGTAACTGGAAGATTGACTGGTTTCAGCTCAGCTGCAAAGTAATGGGGGGAGTCAAGATTCGAAGCATTTTTATAGCTCACTGGAACAGAGAAACATTCAATGATGTCTGCAGCTCTTCGTGATTTCTGTGGCCGTTCTTCTTTTACAACAAGCTGGTAGACACTGAAAAAGACCAGGAAAATTTAATGGGATAGGAATAAACAACTTTGTGGGTATAATAAAAACAACCTAATTCAGCAGAGTATTGGCAATAAAAAATGGATATCAGTAGAGTTCAGGTGTCTGCATTTATTGTAGAAAAATCCCAAGAGTTGCACTAAATAGCACTGCTGACCAGTATTCCACAAATGTAATAAGTGCAGAAACGTAGTAGAATTTTACTGGAATGATGTCAGCCTCAATTGGATTGGTACTTAGCAGTACTCCTATTGAGCACTTCTGCTGTCTCCCTGCTACAGAACTCAGCTAAGCAACTCATACAGCTGTCTTCTAGATCACTGAGAAATTTCCCAAATGTATGAGGAAACTAGTTGGATCCATAAGGTGCCTGAGATAAATTATCTTAATGGCCCCACACCCTCTAAGAAGGACAGTAGTTGCTGTGAGTCCCAAAGTGACCAGATAGTAATCTGACCATGACAAATGATTGAAGTTGATGTCTTTTAGCTTTTGCTTGCACACTACTTGCTGTGAGGTAAAGCACCAGATCAAATGTGTGGCACCACAGGGTGAATTGGGATGTGATGATATTTTTAATTCCATTTTCAAATGCTCCTGCCAACTGGTTTCCATACTTTAAGTCCCAATGATGACCCACGCGAATTGGAATGAGGAACAGAAAGAAAAGGAACAACAAAGTTTTGTTGAATTCTGAAAGACTTATAAGCACATTCAACTGAATCTTCTTTCAGTTGTTGAATGAACATCACTTGTGTAAGGGACACTTATGGAGCGGCAGAAAAATATACATCCCTGCATGAATTTATAACTTGTATAATCACATTGAAACCTTTAGAACTACTAGGATTGCAATAAATTGAATGAGTGACATGGTTGAGAAGCCAAGTCAAAAAATGGTTAAAGAGTTAAACAAGGTATGAGATTATATGAACTATAATCACAATACCTTATTATTACACATTTTGGTCCTGAGGATTATAGTTCAGCAAGCCCTAGAGTCTGAGGAGTGAATTTACCCTCAAAAGTAGAATGGCAGGAGATTGAATGTAAGAGTTGGAAAAATACAAGTAGTTCTTGTGTATTGATATCCTGTTTAATGACTACTTGAATTTATGACCATGCTGAAAAAAATAACTTTACAAGAGGGGGGGAGGAGAGAGGGAGAATGGGAAGAGGGAAGGGGAGGGAGAGGGAAGATGGGAGTGAGGGACGGAGAGAGAGAGAGAGAGAGAGAGAGAGGGAGGGAGGGAGGGAGGGAGGGAGGGAGGGAGGGAGAGCGAGCGCCTGGGATTCTATTCCATGCTGCTAATGAGGAGAGAAAGATAGCTTGAGGATACAATGGACTCAGGAGCATCACTTGGCAAGTAAACCAACATGCAGAGAGGAAGATATGTTGATGGTTTCATCAGTAAAAAAAAAAGTTGCACAGTGAATTGCCTGGGGGAGAATCAAAGTTTGAACATCCAGGAAGAAACTAAGAAGAGAAGCAAATTGGAGACCTGATCTAAGAGGAGGAATCAAACAGCCAAGAAGAGAAAGTAGAGAACAATAGCTCTATAAGATTTTGTTTTCTTTTGTTTTGTTGTGCATTGAGAATTTTTTGCCAAGAGACAGAGGAAGAACATTTCTTTAAATATTGTGCTTTTGAAATGTACTTCACATTTAAGGGAACTCTTCCATCTATTGTGTGTGAGAGAAAACAGCTTATTAATTCTGAGTGAGCTTTATTCCAGGACACTGAAAGATTAATCCGATTGATTCAATAGCACAGTGTTGCTTAAAATGCTTGTATATGTGCTTTAATGTCCAAGTGTTTTAATATATCCTTTCTTAATGATGTATGGAACAGCTGTAGAAAGTTCATAACAGAGATGAGGGGTTCTTTTTCTTATTGAATGCCCTGGAAGGAGAGAATATTGTTCATCAGAGCCTCTCAAATAAAACATTTGACAGCAGGCTTGTTTACAATTCTAAATACAATACAATACAATAGTTGGAAGAGATCTTGGAGGTCTTCTAGTCCAACCCCCTGCCTAGGCAGAAAATCCTATACCATTTTAGACAGATGGCTATACAACATCTTCTAAATGAGCTCAATGGGATTTTGTTGGGAGATCTCATGGAGAATTGGATCCTTGAATTCAAGGTCAGCTTCTATGTTGCAGCAAGAGCCATGTTTATGACTATACACACACAGACACACATACACAAACACACACACACACACACAGAAACTCTTCCCTTTCTAAGTAAAAAAAAGTCATCAGTTTTATCAGCAACACATTTCTAATCAGTGTGGGTCATAATTTCCCTCACCCTCAGGGAAAATAAATCAATTTCTGTGTACAGCCCAGAGTTGCTTTCTCTGTATTTATTTGTATATAAATAAATACAAATAGCTTGAAACTCTGTACAAACCCATTGATAAGTTCAGGTTCACAATTCAAAATATTCTGGCAAAATTACTCTTGAAAATATTCAGAATTTTCACCTGAGGAAAAATGGAGCAGTGTAAGCAGTTCAGTTTTAATTCAATTCAATCCTTTATTGTCAGAGTACAACATGTGTACAATGAGATTGGCTGAGCCTCCCTTTGTGCATGCCAGTGGTGGGTTCCGGCTCCTGTTACAACCAGTACACTGCAACGTGGCCAGGTGTCCACCACATGCACATGTGCAGCACATGCATTGGTACTCACTACCTGTGACGCTCCAGCTGCTTGGCGGAGCATCACGCAGATGCCATAAGCTCCTTGTATGTGCGCAAATGCCCTGGTTGGCTCAAATAGAGGTAAGGAGAGCGGACAGGTGAGCCCCCAGGAGCTTCGTACTGGAATAGTAATTGGTGCTCCCAGCAGGCACTGTACGCCTGTACCAGGGCCTACCGGTTGTATCCCACCACTGGTGCCCACCCTCCCAACACAATATAACTCACAGTAAAAGACAAAAAATCTCTAGTCCAGTGAATCCTAACAACACCCAGTCTTATTGCACCATGCGAACTCATTGCACATCGGCTCCGCAAATCAATCGTCCTATGTTGTTGTAGAGTTATTTTTCATTCAGAAGTCTGACAGCCCACAGATGAAAAGTGTTCTTCAGCCTATTTGTGTGGCTGCCTATGCTTCTATATCTCCTTCCAGGTAATAGAAGAATAAAGAAAGGCTGACCAGGGTGTGAGTCGTTCCTCTCAGTTATGTACTGTATGTTCCTTGTTTGGCATGAATTGCCTTGGTTGCTGGTATGCTCCCAGGTCATCATCGAAGTGCTAGTGGTTATCTTAAAAGGCCTTCATAGCTTCGAGTCAGGATGTTGTCAGATCTGACAGGAGAAGTATTAGGTGGGTTCCTCTGATGGGGCTGAGGAAGAGAATTTTTCCCTTGTGCCCTACCTCTGGAAAATCATTTCACTAGAGATTAGATTCAATCCCATCCCACTGATCTCTCATAAGATCTTGAAGACTTTTGTTATATAGCCTATAATCCAGTTGTGTGTTTAAGCCCATATTATGTTTGTGTTAATTATTAAGGGGTATTTTTTAAGTTGTCTGAATTTAGAATGAGTAGGCTACCATCTGTGCCTTATGCAGTTTACCTCAAAGATTCATTTTGCAGTCCACAGACCACACACCAGAATGTACCAGTAAAACTGTATGTAGACAAAAGAGCTAATCCAGAAACGAATTACAGAATTCAAAAGACAAAACCATTGCATTATAACACTAATTGTTCTAGATGTTAGGTTTGCCTACCCTAAGCCAGATGAATGTATGGATTTCATCGCCCAGAATTCACCAGACAATGTGACCATTGTTGAGAATTTGGAGGATACTCAGAGCAGATGTAAAGGAAGTGATTCATTCTACCTCAGTACTTATGTTTGAGTACTAGCGACTTCACAAACATATTTATGTACCTGTTTGGCAATGCTACATAAGGTAGTTTGCCACTGCTTTCTTCTTGGCTTTTTTTTTTACTTCCAAGCTTAGCTTACAATGCTAGAATTCTGTTAGTCTTCCATCCAACTACTAACAGGACCGATTTACTAATTTCAGAAAAGGTCAGCCGTCTGCTGCTTCCTATTTGTCAAAGTTATCATGAAATTCAAATATAATAACACATTTTCCTAGAATATCCCTCCTTTATAAGAAGTATCTTCCAATTTAACTTAAATTGGTATTAAAATGTCTTGGCTTACTATCTGACAAATACTCCAGCATGATAACCTTTAAATTCAACCAATTTATATGTGAAATTTACACAGACTGAAGGATTAACTCATGTCCCTTTCAAGGCATCATCTACACATTTTGCAAATGTTTAACCTTCAGTGGATGTCTGGGACTTCCAAGAAGTAACTTTAATTAGTCATGCAATATTGTTTAAAAACTTTGAGATGAAGTACATACTGGAAACACGTTGAACACAGGAAAAATAACCACATTTTTCATTCTAAATTATATAATTGTTTAGAAATAAGAGCAATACATAGTCTTCGTTATTTTACTAAAGAATGAACACACTTATATCCCCCCACTTTCCTATCTGCATGTTCTTTAATCTCAAAATAATCTTGATTTTACTCAAGAATAAAGTTAATCTTTGTCAAATATAGACAAGATAAAGAGATTGTAATACATGCAATAATAAAGGGTTGACTATATTTTGAAGTGTGGGTGACATCAGAATCTTTCTAATAAATTGTACAACTATTTTAACAATAATATGAAAGGAACACAGTGGTACAGTGGCTTAATGATGTTGGAACCAGTGACATGCAGTCAGGGGAGGCAGGGAAGGCAGAGCCTCACTACTGTCATCATGAAAAGAAAAAAAAATGTAAAAGGAAAAAGGCTGAGGTAATTGCTGCTAGAGCCACAGTGGATGACTCTGCTTAGTGCTTAACTGTTTAAAAAAGCCTCTAAAAGTGCTCTCTACAGGAGAAGGCAGGAGAACCACGAGCCTCATTTAGTCTGACTTTATGATCACTCGAGCAGAGTTAAGCAAGGGTTAAAAGCCGAAAAATTCCTTATGTAGATGAGGCATGTGGTTCTCTTGCCTCCTCCTGTAGAGGGCATTTTTTTAGAGGCTTTTTTAAACAGTTAAGCAGAGTCATCCATTGGGGACTCTGGCAGCAGCTAGCCCAGCCTAACCTCAGCAGCTCTTGCCTTTTGGCTTTTACATTTTTACATTTTCATGATGGCAGGCAAGAGCAGAGTTGAAATCCTCTGTGAAACAGCTGGAAAAGGTATGTGGATCGGAGGGAGGGGGAGGAATTCAAAATTAATGTAATTTGTAAGTAATTTAAGTAATTTGTGTGTGTGTGTGTGTGTGTGTGTGTGTGTGTTTGTTTCTTCACTCAAACAAACTCTCTCTCAATTTGAGAGTGAAGAGGGAGAAGGGGGTAGGAGTCAGAGTGGCAGGGAGGACAGCCCACCAGCTTTCTTTCTCTGTGTCCACGGCAGCCCGCCTCTGCTGGCGGGCTGGTGCTTTCTTTCTTTTGCCCAGAGGCGGAAGCCCGCCTGAGCTGCCCGCCTCTGGGCAAAAGAAAGAAAGCACCAGCCCGTCAGCTCGCTTTCTTTTGCCCACCTCTATGTCCACTGGAATGGTCTGCACTCTGGCTAGCCAGGTTCAATCCTGGCTCCACAAGGCCCAGTGTGCTCTCATTGTTTATTCCCTGGCTCCTGCCCACCCAGCAGTTTAAAAACATATTGCAAGTAGATAAATGAGTTTTTCCCTTGGTGCAAAAACCTAGCTGCATTTGTATGAACAAGAGAGGAGAAGCCAGTATTGGACCTGGCTGGATGTGAGGCAACATAGCACAAGACGAGACAAGGGAAGACTGGCCAAGGAGCCCAAAAGAACCAGTAGCCCAAGTGCCACTAGTTATCTGGTAGGAAGTTAGCTTGCTGCCACCCTTGGTATACCAAGGATGGGCGTGCAAGTGCCAAATAGAATGCAGAGAGCAATCTGGGTTGTCCGGACTACATTGTGTCTAGCATTTGCATATTTCCGTGACATTGAATGTCATAACCTAAATAAATAAATAAGCAATGATCTCAAGATATCTGGAACAATCCCATTCCTATGACTTCTGCAATAGTATGTGAAAATGACCTTGGGAGACTGGAGGTGGTGGTGGTGGTGGTGGTGAGATACTGCCTAGAGAACAATCAAACATGGAGATGTAGATGTTCCTGTAGCTGCATAACAATCATAAAAAGAAACTAGAAAAAAATCTTCCCTAACTTCTCAGTCCGTAAAAAGAGACAGAGGGAGATTTGTACTTTTGGGCTTGCAAATTTCTGTCAATGTAGCTCTACAATAAAGTAGAATTTGCTCATTTGTTCTGTTTGCTGTGTGATCTATTGGGAAGGCAGACAGTTTTCTACCTCTTTCACTATCTTTAACCAATTTATCTAAGGTACGCACTTTAGGAAAACTTGTTAAAGGAGATTTGATATCTTTTCAGCAGAGTTTGGCAACTCTTCAATAAACATTATTTCCCTCAATTACTATAATGTCATAATTAATGTATTAAGTAGCAGCTAGAATTCTGAAAAAGAAAATAGCTGTCTAAATTATGATCACAAAGCCTGCTTCTATCCTAATAGAGTCCATTCGTATTTTTCACATGCATTCATCAGAACCTACAAGAGTAGCAAGAGTACATTTCTTTTCAATATTTTATTGATCATTCTAATTTGAAAATGCACCAGTATTTTAATTCAATAGTCCTTGATTCCACCAAGGGATTTTTATATTAGAAGACACCGAAATACTTTATGTTTTAAAACCCTCTTTATGTCTTAATACACACTATCTTTTCCGGTGTGCTAAGATCCCAAACAATGTTATCAGAGATAGAACATCAAGGAGACCACTTAGTTCTGTTCTGCCTTGATAAGTTAAAACAATGCCCCATTCTAAATTGGATTCAGGATCAAAGCCCTAATTGTAATTATCCCCAGAAATTTAAAATATCCTGCATGCACAAATTAGAAGTGTATATGCCAAATTTAAGATGAAGTAAGAAAATCCCCAACTGTAATCTAATGAATATTAAGTGTAACCATTTCAATGAGCCAGATTCTGTTAGAGATTGGGCTCAAGGTAATGAAAATTCTGCTTAAACTGTTCTGTATGGTTTTTAATATAGAACATAGAACAACTGAGTATGCCACAGTTGTTACTATCACCTTGTGCTTTTATGACCTGTTAATCCTTTTGGAGGGATTTTGCTTTTTATGAACTGTTGATAATTTGTATCAAAAGAAATTATGAACTAAAAGAAATAGATATTGGATTTGCTAGGAGAAATATTAACAGTCCCAGACCTTTTAATGAATGGAGATAAGGAAGTCTTTAAAAAATCTTGTTGAAGATGAAAGAAGCCAGTATATTATTAAGTATTAAAAAATATTATTTATTTAGTTACCCAATTTATATGGCCAGCCACTTGCTAAACAATTAATATGCAATGCCAACCCAATGCAAACAGTGGAAGAGGTAACAGACTTTATCTTCTTAAGCTGAAAAATTCACAGGAATGTTGATCTATGATCATAAAATAAAGAGATGGCTTCAATTTGAGAAAAAGATGATCAATCTAGACAAATGTTAAATTGAAGAGATATTCCAGCAACAACAATTGTAACAAATAGCTATGAAAACTACCATCAGAAATGCTGAGTGACAAAACTTTGTCATCTTTCAATTTTACTCCTGGAAAAAGATGCTTTGGATGACAAGAATAGCAAAGTAATTGAAATCTGGTTTATACCAAAGATTCTACCATTAATCTGGAAGTTAAACCATCACATTTTGCTGAGGACATTTAAAAAGCAGGAAATTTCTTGTCCCCCAACTACATCAGTTTACCGTGAACAATGCAAATAAACAGTGATACACAAGCACACGGATAGGTTCACCTATGTAGTAAATCTAGGGGCGATCCTCTTCATTTTTAGTACCTGAAAGAAAAGGCAACTCTTTATATTTTTCTAGAAATCTGGATCCCAGGAGAAATGTTATTATGGAAAAAGGAGTTTCTTACATTCTTCTAGAAAATGGCATTTAAGGAAAGAGGTCTGTAGCGTGTTCACCCTATTGAACTTGATGGAAGAGATTGTCCCACAAATAGCTTGGCCCTGATAAAGATAGGGCTTTAAAAAACTAGCACCTTGAATTACACTAAAAGCTATAACAAAACTAGCAGCCAGTACAGCTTGCTTAACTGAAGTATGATATCGGCAAATCAAGGCACATCCAGTTCCTCACATTTTGGACAAGTTGTAACCTTTTTTTGCCTTCAAGGGCAGCTTCAAGTAGAGTGCATTGTAGTGGTCCAACTGAGAAGTCACCAAGGCATGAATGATCATAAGCCCATGAGATGTATGTATTCTAGAAATTTTGTCATTCCCAAAGTTCACAAGAATCTACATAAAATTTCTGTATTTTTTTTAGTTAACTAGTTCTTATAGACAAAATAACTCAGGGTGTACTATACTTACACTCTCATTATTTCCTTTTGTATCTTCACTATGCATTTATGACAATTCCCAATTATATCTTCAGTTAACACATTAATGCAATAGCCTTTTTTCTAGTTTGAAGAATTATGCATTCATTATGGAGGAAAATTAATATCTCAAAGCAAACTATAATTAGGAATTCCTCATTTCAGTTTATGCTTTTCCAATTAGTCTCTCTATAATTTTAATCATGGGAGCATTAACATGTTTCCATAATTTATATACCTGTGATATAATTAAGTCTTGAAATCTCTCAGTAATATACAGAAAAATAGGGAACTTAGTCATCTCTTTCTTTATGTTTAGGTCCAAAGCATAGAAGGAATTTGTTCCAGATAGCTTGGTATAAGACATAAAAAGATACAGAGTGCCATGTTTGTGTCTACTCTGAGATGTGGCTATTAGCTAGATCTGAGTAATCTATATTGAATTTCCACAGGGGATATTCATATTCATTTATTAATTACTTATAGCAAGAAAGGATCAGTAAGAAAAAGAAATTTGCAAAAACATCATATTATTGAGAATAGTGAGCTCAAGCAATCTGTAAAATGATGAAAAAAAATCTAACAAAACTACATTACATGTGTTCCAAATATTTGAGACAATAGCAATGAAATTTTTGTAAGATACATGTATAATCTTTATTGTCATTGTACTTAAATACAAAAAAATTGGTTGTATGAGAGAAATGAGAGAGATCCTCCAACCCTGCATATATGAATGGGATTTGTGCAACTGATATTTTAAAACTATTAGAATTAGGAACATTAGGAAGTCCCTACAGAGATCAGTTTGGGACAATTGTTTGTGTAGACTAGTAAATGGGCAGTGGATGCAAAAGAATTAGAAGAAAGGTTTGCCACCAATCATATCAGATGTGATACCTCCTTTCAAAGGCTATTTTGTCTTTGAGGCACCTTCTAGAATATCCATATAATCATTTAATGCCATATGGTTATTCTAGATTAAGCTGCAAATGATTAATAAAACCTTAACCACATAGTAATGACTGGGGCAGGCTGAAGCATTGAAGAAAAATGGTTGGGTCTATGCCAAGGTCATTTTTTAAGGGAAGACAATGGACTCAGTGTAAGACCAAGAACACATATGCATAAAAAGATGAAATGCTAGAATAGACATGTAACGTGGTATGTATGCACTTTGGATTTAGTATATAAAAAGATTAAGGAAAAAAGAATAGAAATTCATTGATGATGGTGAGGAAATCACCTGGAACAGTTGAATGACAGAATAATCCTTTTGATGAAGGGAAAGACTAGGAATAAAAAACCTGGGACACCTTGTAAAAGCACAAAAAGACCAAAAGTGTGGAGCCTGTTAGGCATACAGAGATTTAGATCCTGGACAGTGGAACTTAAAAGCTTTGTTTGCCTTCCCAATACCTGAGAGAAAACTCACAGACATTCTACAATCAGTAATTGAGATAAAGAGGGGAGAAGAAACAGAAAAAAAGAAAAGAAAAAGAGAGTTGATAGGGAGGAAAATTAACTAATACTTGTGTAAAACCCCATCCACAGATCAACCCCTACATTTTTAATCAAAGTACCATGAAAAACTCACTACCTGCAGATAAGCCAACTCTCAAAATTCCATGTTTTTGCTTTCAGAGGGGACTCATTTGGTTAAAATATTTTGGTTAAAAATGTGAGAATCTGGTTATCCATGGTGGGCTTACACACAAATGTATACAGAATATACAGATATTCTACAAAGCTAGGCAAATAACATACTGTACACTCTCGGATAAGCCCATCCTATTTTGGGGTGAATCTGGAAAGTGAAATTCTCAGCTTATCTGTGATATATGTTAGGCTAAAGTTTATTTCTTATATTATCTTTCTTATACTATACTGTATATATTGTAGGTAGAAAAACATATTGATTTTGCAAATAGTATTTTCACTTGTATACAATATTAGATCATAGTATCTAGGGTAAAAATCTCTTATTTGTTTAATATATTGTGTATATCACCTCCTCCAACAGTGTCAATTCAGCATACCAAAATGACATACTCACAGTATGACTTGCCTTCTCCTCTGATACCCAATTGGACAGTAAAGTTCCACTCTAAAACTTCTGAGGTGTATATCTAGAGATCTTCCAATGTTCAGGAATTGGGCTTCTAGAGTTTGATTCATGGTGCCATGACAATTATTGCTCATTGAACACCAAAACCAGAGAGTAAATTTTACATCTGTCTTCATCTGTAAAATCTACTCTACTCTATAGATTATAGTAGTCTTATTCATATCTTATCCTGTTTGCATTATTTTTATAGAAAACAGGTGTGATAATTCATTTTTAATTAATTTGATGAATGCATCCTTGGCATGGGACAGTATACTGTGTATATATATCCTAGTTGGTAGGAACTGAATTTGGAAGCTATTGTACCAAGGGTAACCAGTGCTATTGTGATTGTCAAAAAAAAATGTTGAATATGAAAAGATAAAATCACTAATATAAGGAACACCTTTCTTAGTAAGAAAGCTTTTTTATCAAACCAGACAAAGCTATGATTGGCAGCTAAGATAAAAAAAATTCAGCAGATTATCAGTATTGGGAAGATTTTGACTTGGAATGTAAGAGTTGTAAATTGCTATTAACATAAATGAACGAACAAAAATAAAAGAAAATAGGTAAATGTATGTCTGGAAAGTAGGAAAAAGTAGAGAATGTAATGAGCTGAATGAAAATAGCCTGATTATGTTGAATGATGCTGATGAATACATGAAGGAAAAAGACGGAAAGGGTTTAATAAAGCATTAAGGGGCTAAAATATCTCTCTGAAAGTATGAATTGATGTTTTTTGAGTTACTGTGGCAGGGGTGGGTTTCTCGCCCCGTTCCAACTGGTTCGGTTGGAACGGGGCCGGCGGCGTCCTCGTGCACGCGTGCAGTGCACGCATGCGTACTAGCGTCTGTGCGATGCTCCAGCTGCTCCTGTAGGATCGCGCAGGCGCTGTATGCGTCCTGCGCATACGTGGAAGCGCAGAACTCATCAAAACCGGGTAAGGGCATGTGGGCCCTTCGCCGTTCCCGGAAGTTACTTACTTCCGGGTTCGCCGACAAACCGGTTCGCGGGGACCGCCGCGAACCAGTTGAAACCCACCCCTGTACTGTGGGTATATATGAAAAATAGAAATGCGTATTTTGATGATAGTTGAATGTTACATTCAAGTGAATAATGACAATTGAAAAATCAAATAATAGAACCTGTTTTTGGGGGAAAATACAGCAATGGATGAAACTAATCAAGGAGAGAACCAACCTAGAATTAAGAAGAAATTTCCTGATAGTTAAAACAATTGATCAGGGGAACAAGTTGCCTCCAGAAGTTGTGAGTTGTCCATCACTGGAGGTTCTTAAGAAAAAAAAGGACAATCATTTGAAATGATATAGGATCTCCTGCTTAAGCAGGAGGTTCGACTAAATGATCTCGAAGGATTTTCCAAGTGTGTTATTCTGGAATTCATTTTGAATGAATGCAATCCCGGGGAAAAATATTAATCTGTTATGTAAAGCGGATGAATAAGTTGAAAGAGTGTAAGAGCTATTTTGAAACCTAAAAATGAATGTGTTTGGTCAGATTCCACATAGATAAAATGTTTTGAAAATTTGTTGTAGTCACTTCATATGTATACATGGAAAAGCAATGAATACAAAACATGACTGAGCTTTGAGCTTTTATGATGAGAAACTGGGGAGATTCTGAATGTTTCACATATTATTTGTGGGAAGGAAGAACAGAAGGAAGGGAGGCAGGAAGGGTACAATTAGCAGTTTCAATATTTGCAGATCAACAGATATAATAGAATGAATAGAAAGTGGATTTAATGAAAGAGCATGTGAAATCCAAATTGGGGGAAAATCAGGGAAAAGGAAAGCCTCATGTTGATTTTGCAACTGAATCTGTGAGGAGAAAAATTCATTTTAATAGACTTCTCACATATTGGATGTTTGTATGTATTTGTATGAAGAGATCTGCACTGACATTTAAATTATTTTTACAGGTGAGAATATAAAGGAACAAGGTTTTCAGAAATATTTTCACACAGTTTTTGATAGATGCTTATTGATTTACAGGAGGCAGCTTAATTTTGGTTTTTAAGACTGTTCAACAGCAAAAATTAAATCAGAAGACAGAACACAATTAGAAAAGAAAGATAAATAATATATAACATAGCACACTCTGGTCTCCAACAACGTATAGTAATCACTGTATATAGTTTGCTAATTGACAAACACATACAAACATAATGTGTTAGTTTTGATAAAAATGAGTTTAGTGATAAATTAAGCTTTCTTTGTTCATATTCCAAAATAAGAACTGAATAATTGTTTACATTCCATCATTTTTTCCAGTACTTTGTCATTTATTCATTAAAAAAGGAGTAGGGAAATATATTTTGTTTTTAAGTATTCCCCAGAAGTAGGAAAAGTGTTTGTTTAAAAAAAATATGAGAGGAAGTTAATTTTGGAGTTCATACATATTTCTGATGTGAAATATCTAACAATATTTCTAATATAAACACTTCACTTTAGAGGTTTGAATCTTGTGGGATTTACATGGGGTCTTATTGAGGCAAAGTAAAACTATCCACATTAAATCTGTTAATTTCACTGGAAAAGTGATAATCATTGGTTAAATATATTCCTTTACATTAAGAATCTGAAATGTTTAATTGTTACTGAGTATCTTCTCAAATATGATAAGCTGATATACAGCTATTTTTATCTTAATAAGAAATGCATATTCTGGTGCTAGATATGAATTCCTAAAGACTTATACATAGCATATCACCTGGGATCAGAATAATAGAGTTGGAAGGGACCTTGCAGGTCCAAAACCCTTCTTAAGCAGGAATTCCTATACTATTTCAAACAAATTCATCAAATTTCTTAAAAATCTCCATCGTTGGAGCATCCACAGCTCATTGTTTGATCTGTCAGGAAATTTCTCCTTAGTTATAGGTTGTTCTCTCTTTGATTAGTTTCCATCCATTGCTTCTTGTTCTAACTTCAGATACTTTGGAGTCTCTTCCTTGCGGCAGCCCTTCAAATATTGGAACACTGCTATCACGTCACTCTTTAGTCCTTCTTTTCATTAAACTAGACATACCCAATTCCTTCAACCATTCTTCCTATGTTTTAGCCTCCGGGTCCCTAATCATCTTTGTTGCTCTTCTCTGCACTCTATAAGTCCAAGTACTATTGCTATTTTTACTTTGAAAGTGAAATATTGATTTCAACCAATGCATAATATTACTTAAGAGCTGAAAATAAGTATTGATTTTTTTTTTTTGGTGGGGGTATTTATAAAAATATTGTAAATATTTGGGCTATTGTCATAGAAGAAGTGTCCCAATATTTACCAATCCTAAACATGCATATATTAACCTGAGATAAAATTTGAAGGGTAGATTATTAGATGCATCCTGGAACCAGCATCTTAGATGTAAAACATATACTATGTTAACTCCATTATAGCTAACAACTGAAGTATTAGTGTGTCTTTCATTAGTTAAGCAAGATAAGAGCTTTATTACTGGTGAGTGCATATTCACATGAATGTATTAAGTCAATTAGGGAATTAAAATACTTGTTGTAGCAGTTACATCATTAATTTTATAACCTGGTGTTAGAACAGATAAAGACTGCACTGTTCATTTAGAGTGCCTTTCACCATCTTTTAGGCTGCAAAAAAACTACACAGTAGTTGTTGCTACAACTACACAAAAACATGACAGTTACTATCTCTTGTTGCTTTCTATTTGCCTCTGGTGTATCTGTTCTATTATCAGTGAATGGTAATGATTATGTATGTACAGCACGTGTTATGCAAGAGACTGACTCCTCCAATGTTGCTACTTTTCTTCTTCTTCAGATTATCATCAGCTGATAAAAAATTATTATCCATCCATCTATCCATCCATCCATCTCCAACCTATGAGGTTCTCTAACTCCAAATTTTGAGCCTGGATGGTTTACATAGGATTAAAAACAGACAAAAAATAAATTATAAATATAAAAACCACATAAAATACAACTGAGGCCAAACTGCAATCTTCAGGTGAGCATTTCCCAAATAATTTCAGGGCAGGCTTATTCAATGTTTTGTCCCAATAGAGGATGAAAAACCAAGTTTTCAAAGCCTTATAGAGACTTACAGAAATTGCTTTGGAGGCCATGCAAATCTTGTGGGATATGATGTTCCAAAAGTCAGAAGCTATAACCAAGAAAGCACATTTCTAGACTCTGTGCCATGAAGGACTTCCATCCCTTTTAATGTTCAGGACGTCCCTCAAGATCTGGTTAAATTATCAGGCTTTAACTGGCAATATTTTTGTTGTGGGTAATATATGGTTACTATGTTTTTTTTTCCCCATCTGTGGTTTGTATATTTTTATTTTAATGATTTTAATATTGATTGTGTGCATTTTATAATGATTGTTTTTATAATGATGTTTTAATATGTTTTCATTTGATTGTTGTGCATCACCCAGAATCACCTCTGATAAAGTGGAAAAAATTATAACAACATGCACTTCACTTCAAAGCAACTTCAGAAGGATGCTGTGTTTTGAAGGCCACTCAGAAAATAGAAAACAGATTAGATACACAACCCCATCCCAATAAACCTACTAAAGGTAATCTACAAGGGTGATCAATATTATCTCAGTCAGAAATAATCTGAAAACAATGCCGATAATTTGTTTATTCTTGGTCTTCTGAAGCTGCCAACGTATCACCTTATCAACAATCTTGCCTAAAAGTGACTAACTGCATCTTTGTTTCTGCATTGGGTCCAAAAGACTTGTACAACTGAAATGCAACTCAGAGCAAATCTTACTGGCTGTATCTTATGGGTGACTTAAATATTTTTCAGAGTGGCACTGTGTAAGTTCACCTGCTCCTCTGAATCCCACCCCCCATTTAGGGACCAAGTCACAGACCAACTATTTGGGGATAGTTTTACTTGCTCAAAACTAAAAAGAGTAGTGTCTCAACTCTTACTTTCAAAAACAGGGTATAACTATGTAGCTATGCTTTGAAGGACCAGTTCTACAAAACTTCAGAATAAAATTAAATGTTCCTTCAAAGTTAACCCACAGCATTTTGCTCACAACTTTCAATAGCACTTTTTATGTGCATATTTTGTGTGTAGAATTTTTGACAGGGGAAAATGAATACTAGCAGACATGGCTTGATGCTAGCATTCATTCTGCTATGAAATCCAGAGAGAACAGAATGCTTAAATTAGTTCTCAGAAGAACCTTTGGGGAATTCTTTCCAGTTTTCATAGATATTTGAGTCTTTTGGACCACAGTGCAATCACCATCAATTTCAGAATTTATTTTTAGAGATACTTGTTCTGTATCTTTCTCTGCTACAATGGTTTCCTGAGGTAGTGGTGTCATTGTAGCTTTCTTTGTTTTGCTAAAATTCTTCTTTTTTATAATCTAGAACTATGGAATGACATATCATGGCATTTTTGAAAAAGAAGAAAACTAAACAAAGAGAGAAAGAAAATTACCTGACTGGCGCACCACGAGACTGTGCAGGCTTCAGCATGACCGTAATGGTGGTCTCAGTTTCATTCAGAGGGCTATCCGTATCATATTCTGGCATTGATGGTGCTGTTGGACAACATAAATATTTATGTTTCTGTAAATCAACCAGTAGAAGGGAATCAAATACAACATGCTTTTTGATGCTGTTGTTCTGTTGTAGTAGTGAACATTTGGTTGGATTTTTAACCCAATTAGGAAGAAAACCTAAAAAATTAGGTTTTCTTGTTATTTCTCTCTCCATGTTCCTTTATGTTTAATTAAATATCTCTTGCTCTCTTTCCAATTTCACATCTTAATTTACAGCTGTCTTTGCAAGAGGCTGTTTCTAAAGCAATGCAACAGTTTGCATGAGCAGACCCATTTTGGGTGTTGACTTAAGCCGACATAAATCAAAGCATACTATATTTTAGCACAAAGTGTAAAGTCAACAAAAAAAAATTAAGCTTATTTCTTGAAATCTCAACTTTATGTTTTAATGATATCAAAATCTAAATGAATAAATGTTGACCCTTATTTATATTAAAGCAAAAGAAGCAATGTGTTGTATCCTCTCACTTCTATAATTTCTTTATATGTGAATATGAACATGTTTTACATAAATACTCAGCAGAGAATAACACAGTTATAGACATTTTTTGTTGCTAGGTGCATCTGCAGATTGCACAAAGCTTAATGACGAAGGGAATGTTTTGAATTATTCGAGATCAATTTCTGTTTAAAATTAAACAGATTCAGAAAGCAATGCTTAACTGGAAACAAAGCAGAACAAAAAAACCCACCCACTATTATTTTATTATTTATTAAAGTGCACAATGTTAAATGACAGGATTGTCTTATTGTTTTATAAGAAATCTGACAAATTATTTTCCCCATAGGAACATTTTAAGAAATGCAGCCCAAGATGCTAATTGCCTTAACTTTGACAGAATACTAATTATTTTCCCTTTACCTACCAAATTCAAAATTAAAACTGAATTTTCTCAGCATGCCATTTTCCCCTTAATAGTAATACCTGAAATTTTAGTTGCAATCCGTGTGGTGATGGGAGGTCCAAAACCCTTTACTGTGCTGGCTTTAATGGTGAATGAATAGGTAGTTCCTGGATATAATCCTACAAACAGGTGGTGGGTTTCATTTCTTAGTTTGAAGACTTTTCCTCTCTGGTTCAACAAGTCAGCAGTAGGATCTAGAGATCCAACAGCCTTGTAGGTAATCTGAAATAAATTGGGGGAGGGGGTCAAATTTGTTGCATGATCTGAATGTATAATTGATTTTGTATATACAGTATTTCCATCTACAGAGATCTAAATTTATTTGGAAGGACTAAACAAATATATTTCAGCTAATTTTAACTGATTTCTAGGATAAATGTTAGTTGCTAAATAGGTGATTTAGCAATATAGGATGTCCATAGAATCAAATGCAAGTCAAATGCCTAAAGAACAGATTCCCATACTTCAGAACTTGAGTTCCTCTAGTCACTAGAGGAATCAGAACTATTTCTGTCTCATGCTTAGACCTTAATCTAGAAACATCTATGGTGATTCTCAGTCATCAAGGTCATGGTTATCCCAAAAGTGCTTTTTCAAGAGGCAACTGGACTTTCTGTTTTTTTCTTTGAAGACCTTATACTTCTCTTCCAAGAAACCTCATCACATCTCAGCTGGAAAAAAAGAAAAAAAGCTCTCAAAAGCTTTAGAAAAAAAAGTCTTGTAGAAAGGAAGGAATTTAGATAATCCACTTCATTTAGGATCTTCTGTAGCTGATTCCATCTCATATTACCTGCATTTTTCCCAGAAAGGAAGGATTTGTAACAAAGTGAATGGCTAGATTTTTTTTTCAGGAGAAGGTCCCTATCTGCCTCATTAAAAGCTAAATCCAATTCCAGTCACATGACGCCTTTGTCAGACAGCTAAGAAGCCAGAAAGAATATGAATCCAAATCACACATGAGAGGCCCCATACAACAGATAATCCATTTTCTCAGCTTCCACAAGATCAGTGAAACCAAACAGTCAAACAGTCATCATGTTAAACTTTGATATCGATCTCTGAACAAATATAAGCTATTTTCTCTGCAAAGAAACTTTCAATAATGAATGGATTATCCTGATAATGTAATAAAAATGGAAAAGTAAAGATGTTTCACTTTAAATTAGGCCAAGCAAGGAAACATACCCATGATTGATTTCATCTGCTCTATCTTTTCTGCTACCATTACTCTAGATAATTCTTATCTTGTTTATTTTCTAGAGCTCTTTATAAAGAGATTGACAGTTTGATGAAAGCTGCCTTGTAACAATTTTATCCAACCTTGGTGTCTCCACAATCAGATCTATAGCAGAACTGTGGCACCACATTATTGGGGAAATCTCCAACAGCACTCAAAAAAAGGACCTGGATCATGCGGCTGGAGTGAACCATTTTTATAAGTCTTCTATCCTTATCAATATCAGAAAGACAGCAATTTCTCACTGTTCATAGCACAGTAATGGGGAGAAAAGGTGTCAAGCTCTATCCTTTGGGATATGCATTTCACATCACATTACAGATAGAAAAGATATGGGTTTGCATCAGAACACCACTGTTTATGTCACACTGACCCCTTGCCCCTTCCACAGTTGCTGGTGCATGGTGATATTGTGCAGCTTAAATGTAAGTAGACAATGGAAAAGGATGCAATGTTTTGAATCTAACGTGTTTGTCCATATGAGTAAGCATCAAGCCTATGTTTTTCCTGGCAATGATGGCCATGAAATCCAAAAGACCTCTTAATCTTATCTTGAAGAGACATGGTGATAGCTGAGGTGGCGCAGTGGTTAAATGCAGCACTGGAGGCTACTTCAGCTGACTGCAGTTCTGCAGTTCGGCTGTTCAAATCTCACCGGCTCAGAGTTGACTCAGCCTTCCATCCTTCCGAGGTGGGTAAAATGAGAACCCGGATTGTTGCTGGAGGCAATATGCTGACTCTGTAAACCGTTTAGAGAGGGCTGAAAGCCCTATGAAGCGGTATATAAGTCTAACTGCTATTGCTATGGTGGATCAGTGGCTAGAATGCAGTATTGCAAGCTAACTTTGCCCATAGCCAGGAATTCCATCCTCACTGGCTGAAGGTTCACTCATCCTTCCATCCTTCTGAGGTCAGTAAAATGAGTATCCAGATTGTTCAGGGCAATATGCTGATTCTGTAAACTGCTTAAAGTTAGCTTGCTGCTTAAAGTTAGCTTGCAATACTGCAAAGCACTATGAAGTGGTATAAAAGTTTAAGTGCTATTGCTATTACCATCAACAATATGACTTTGGGGAATCTATTCTACAGTTCCACAGTGCAGAGGTTTAGGAAAGACCACAGCACAATAGGATGCTGTAAGCAGTCACAACTTCTCCATACAGTGCAGTATCAATCTCAAGAACTAAGCCATGGATTAGCAGTTCTGGTTACTATAGAAGTAGTGCAAAAATTGCTGTGTCCAGGCACTGGGTCAATACATTGGCAGCTTCATCTGTGCAACTTGGATGGAAATGTAAAGTTGCATATCATCTACATACTGAAGATACTACACCCCAAAGTAGCAGATAATCCTCCCAGTATTTGGGAGATAGTGAACAGAGTGTTGAACTTTGATAAATCCCACGTAAGAGGCACCATGGATAAAATTTATCGCCCTCTGGTACTATGACTGAAACCAATCATTGAGGACAGTGCCTTTCTTCCTAGACCTTGCAGCTGGTCCAGAAGGATACTGTGTATAAAGTATAAGAGATCAAGGAGCACTAGTATAGATGTACCACTTTTGGCTCCTGCTTCCACCAAAGATAATCAGGAAATGTGATGAATGCTGAATCAGTACTGTAATCTGGCCAGAGGCCAGACTGAAATGAGTCCAGATCATCTGTAATAATTATGTAATTATAAGTTTAAGATCCATAGATGCCACCAGAATTTCCATGTGAGACAGTGACTATATTTGTATGCTTTCATTTATGAACAGTCCTAAAAGCTTTAAATAAAAATGTAGTACCTGAGTAAAAGAAACAGTAAGGGATTACCGTTAGTGTAAATGTCAGGACACCATTGATATTTACTGGAATTTTATCATTCCAGTAAAATGTCAGAATGGAAAATGTCAAAAAAGCTGTTATTTATTATGTCTTAGGATGTACCAAAAGCCTTTAGTTAAATTGCATCTTCATTATCATGATAAATTGATAAAAGGGCAGCATGTAATAGTTAATAAGTATATATTACAGATAGATTTCTACTGATTTGCAATCTTGTTAAAATTATTACATTCATAAGGATATAGCAAGGTGATTTTGCTTAGATAGTTAAATCTGACCAGGACTATAAAAAGATTATGCACCTGTACAATAAGAGTTTCTCCCCCACATTTTGTTACCACTCAAAATGTTCTTTCTTTCTTTTTTCTTTTTAATGATTCTTGCATTATAAGAAACTCTCAACTCTACATTTAACATTTAACTACTGATGATGGCTCAGTTTAGGAAAAGTCTCAATCCTTTGGAGTTATAGAAATTTCGTTAATGAGAAACAAACTTGGTCATTCTTAAGAAAATTCCATGAACCAATTTAGATGAATGTTAGGCATCAGCAGATTTAGTAAACATGAATATATGGTCCCCTCCCCTCCCCCCAAACTCTTGCTCCTGTTTTTTGTGGCTCTCGGAGAGCCATAAATTCATACCACCAAAATGGGCATGAAAATTGATTTGCGAAAAATATTCTTGTTTATTTTTCCCTTTTTAAAAAACCTCTCAAGCACTAAGGGTTTGTTAATTTTTGAAAGAAAAGAGAGAATGTAAAAAAATAAAATAAAACCAGGTCAGGATATAAATATCAGCATGCACTCTGGTAAATTCCTACACTAAATTAAAAATAAAAGGCAGGCTATTTCAGCTTTATATACTTTTGAATGAAATCCTAATTTCTTTCCTCTAAACCCTCTTTGGGAACAGGGGAGGAGATCTGACTATGTTTGCAATCAAAGTATCTCAGGGAGAAAGGACTGGGTTTTTAAACTTTATAATAATGTATTATTTTGGTTGTTTTGTTTGTATTTATTATTCATACTATTTTAATACTGTGTGGTATTTTCCTAGCCATCCTAATGGAAAAAAAGAGTTGACCTCACGTAGTGCACAGCAATATAAGGTATGATGCTTTTGGTGCTTTAGGTGAGATTAACTCTTTCTTTCCATTGAGAAAGCAAATAATATATATATTTAAATAGAATATATTTAGTTGGCTGGACTAAAAGAAAGCACTGAGTCATACTGGAATAAAAGACAACACTGTGGTACTGATCATAGCAGCACAAGAACAGGCACTAAGGACCGGATCCATACAAGCAAAGGGCTTAACCAGTCTAGATAGGACCAAACTACCAGAGAGGTCTCAGAGAAAGTCCAACATATAGTGGCAGGGCTGAAGATGCAGACAAGAAAAGAATACACTGAACAGCAGAAGAAGAAATTTCTTGACAGTTAGAAAAATTCACCAATGGAACAACTTGCCTCCAGAAGTTGTGAATTCTCCAATACATTTGTCTGAAATGGTACAGGGTTTCCTGAGTGAACAGGGAGTTGGATGAGAAATCTTCCAAGGTCCCTTCTAACTCTGTTATTCTATTCTATTCTATTCTGTTCTGTTCTGTTCTGCTCTGTTCTGTTCTGTTCTGTCCTGTCCTGTCCTGTCCTGTCCTGTCCTGTCCTGTCCTGTCCTAGCCTAGCCTAGCCTAGCCTAGCCTAGCCTAGCCTAGCCTAGCCTAGCCTAGCCTATATTATATAACATAAGAAGAATGAGTCAAGAGAAAAGATTGAGAAATGAGTGAATGGGTGGAGTTGATGATATTTTTAAAAGCAAACAGCTGAGAATGTTTCCTTTTTTACACTTCATATGAAGTCTGCTTGTCTCAAAAAGAAGGATGAAAGGTACGCATATATGCAGTATGAAACCAGAGGTTGCCTAGTTTCTTTTCCTTAATTCCTCTACATTTGTCATTCAATATTATCCCGAGCCTTTAAAATTTCTGTTCAGTTTATACCTTATTTGTACAAATATCCATTACTTCACACATTGCTGCAACTACTGACGTACTTTTAGTACACTGTATATTAAAGCACACCTTTGAAATTTTGTTTGGCTTCCATTATTATGCTTATTAATGGCAACTGTGCAAATCATACAGCTACATTCAGAGATAGAACTCATGACTTATTTACCAACCAATTGCTTTACTGTGTTCTAAATTCAATCTAGAGGTGGCTCGATTTCATCAGAGTTGTCAATAAAATATAGTGTGTTCAGCTGCTGCCTTAACTTTTCCTGATGTTACAAGAATCCTCACTTATGTTCAGGGTAACGTGAATAAATCAATGTGTGTAAGCACATACCTTCATTTTTTATGAAATGCTCCACAAAACTCAAATTCACAGCTGTATGAGGAGAGCTTTTGGGATAGGGAGGAAATGAAAACTGTTTTTATACTAGCAGGGAAAAATTGCTTGTCAAGCATTCAACTAAACGAAACCAGAAAAAAATACATAATAACCACAGTCCAATTTGTCTGAATATGATTGAGAAGTATAAGCACGGGGAGAAATCACAAATAGTGTATTCTGTTGCCCAGAAATTAGTGTTTCATCAGAAAAATTTATTTCTGAAGTACAGAATTTTGTTGAGAACATTGAAAAGAATAAAGCAAGCAGCATGATCCAGCCAGACTTAAGCATTTAGAAGAAAAAATACTGACATCAATCAAGATGTTAAATGTCTCTCACTTAAATAAATCTAAAAGTGTATTAATTTATCTAAACTCTATCCTTACCTCACATAATCATCCAACACTACTACTACTCCAGCCCACCAATTACTGTTCTTTCACTGAAACTCTTAATTTTCCTCATACCACAAGTCTTCCTAACCAAGATCATTTTTAAAGGGATGGCTTTAATAATCTTTAAAGGTACTGGAAATGAAGGGGCAGAATAGCCCTGACCTTCTGTGTCTTTCTTCATTACTTGCATCCAAAAATTTCATATGGATCTGAATTGAATTACCCACTACCTTTCATATTTATATTAAGTGCCAACAAATTTTCCGCTGAAAGATTGTATCAAATTATGTTTAAAATGTATTTTGAGCATTTATATTTACCGGTAGATATATATATTTTGGAAAAAAATAAAAACCAATAAAACAGATTTATCATGGGTTAATTTCTCACCATATATCTGCATGAAATAGAATGATCTATGTAGTTAAACACTATATAGACCTAACTGTGCAATAAAACAGAACTCATCCTGAGAATCTTAGGAATAGAGATTCTGAAAAATATTTACCATTTTGTACAGCAACCCATCTCACAAAAAATGATGAATGTTTGACACTGGGTACAACAACATATATATGCATTGTACATAAAATACATAAATAGCCTTAAATATTCATTCTTGCCCAAATATTGTTTCTGTTATAAGTTCTCACAAGTATTAATCTTTTCTAGTTAAGTTCAGAAAATGCAGTTGGGTAAGGCTTGGCCAGTCACTCCCTCTCAGCCCTAGATAAGAGGCAATGGCAATTCACTTTCCAACTATCTTGGCCAAAAAAAATGCAGTTTCCAGGAGTCAACACTGACTTGAATGCATTAAAAAAAGAGAGCAATGCAATTCTGTAAATTTTCTGACCTAAGACAACTTTATTTGAAATCTTCATTATTTTGTTCCCCTTAACACAGAAAAAAACCCTCTATATCTTTCTATATCTTCTATATCTATACCCTTCTATATCTTTTTTAACTATTCTTTCAGGAGAATCATCAGTGTAAGTTGTTTTATTTCAATAATTCTGAAGATTAGGCAAAATCTTTTGAGAGCCTATTAGAGGAGAGCCTACGTGAGTAATGGTTAACCTTTTCTACATTGAGTGTCAAAACTGGAGTGTGTGAGCCAGAACCCGGAAAAGAGCAGCTGGCATGTGCACCACGGCCAGCACCACTTCTAGGTTCCGGCATGCACATGCATGCTGCACAGCTGGTTTGGCACACATGCGCATCGGCCACCTGTTCTCTTCCGGGTTCCGGTGCACACACTCTAGTTTCTTTCATGCAAAGAGAAGTTGGTGACAGTGCATATGTCCACAGAGGGGCTCTGCATGCCACCTCTGGCACGTGTGCCAGAGGTTCACCATCACGGGCCTATATGAAGCCCTTTCTATAGGAATACTATGATTCCTCCAGCAACTGAACTTACAAAACAGTAAATGTCCCGAAGTTCTACCAAAATGACACCAAATTCTACTTCTACTGAAGCAGGAAGAAAAGTTTAAAATAATACACACTGAAACCAGATATGGGGACTATAGAAGATCACTAGTAACCATTGCAGAAACTTTGTCAATATAACAACTCTTAACCAAGTAATAATACCAAGAAGGATTTAACAATCTAGATTTCAAGGTTGGGGGTAAGAATATATGAGAGCAGGTTAATTTTGCTTTGCTGTTCAATAACAGCTTTTTTTATTCTATTCAATCCTCACCCATCTTCAGATAGTGCAAATTAATCTAAATCTTCTTAGCCTTTTGGCTAAGATCAAGTGTAATCGGGGTGGGCTTCAAAAATTTCAGCAATGGGTTCTCTGCCAGGTTGCTGGGTGGGTGTGGCCATGGTGGGCATGACCTGGATCATAGCAGGGGGGGGATGTTTTTGCCTTCCCCAGGCTGCGGAGTTCTTCCTTGAGCGTCTGGCAGGGCAAAAACTTCCCTCCAGAGGCCCTCCAGAGGCCAGAAACAGGCCCACGTCTAGCCTTCTGGAACTTCTGGAGGCCCGTTTTATCCCCTCCTTGAGCCTCCGTGTGGGCCCTGCACTTACCTCACATCCAAAATGGGTCACATGGAGACTCCTGGGAGGGGTGGGATGGGGCTAGCCAGGGATGGGATTTGGAGGTTCTCCAAATCAACCATAACATTAGCTAAAGGGTTCCCCCAAACCCGGGTGAACCCAACGCAGCCAACCCTTGAATGTAGTACATTAGGAAGATTTTTTTTTCCTCATATTTCTTCATACACCAGGTTGAAAGCACTGAAATTCACAAAAGAGTCCTTTTCTAAATGCCCAGAGACTGAAACTAAATGTTAGTCTTTTACATAGGAGGGTTTCTTGACTGAAACCTGCTATAAAAAAATAAAGCAGGATAAAACCAAATTCAAAATGCTTTGCTAGTTGAAAAGAATGATTTCATTTACTACAATAGTTTACTGCTGGCTTTGACCCAAGATAGTGAAGTGACAAAAGCGCATGCAAGTAGAAAGCCTGATCATTTCCTGTCATTGTCTGTCTGAAACAATGACTCTGATTGCTATTTGTGTAAGTGGTTTTTCAAGCTTCGCTGTCAAGTTGCCTGAGATGACTTTACAGCTCACTAAGAAAGGTTGAAAGGAAGCTATTTTAATGCAAGGGACAAAAGGAAATAATCATCTGTACAATTCCCTAACATTAATTTTCTATTTTTTAAAAAATTAATACTTATTCACTGTTCACCTAGAATAATTTCCTAGTCTGGTCATGCAAGGATTGAGAATTATAGCAATCTTACCTGATCAAAATTCATCAGAAACAGATAGAAATCTTCCTTATTTTGACTCCTGTGATCTTCAAATTGAAAGCTAAGAATTCTTAAGAAGGTTAAGAAGCCAGTCATTTCCAGCATGCCAATTTTATGACATGTACTCAGTCATAAAGGACAATATTTCATTCAAGTTTAATGTTTTGGTACTATCAAGCAATTATCTTGCCCTCACTTTTTGAGGAAATTCCTTGTGTTAACTGCTTGAACACATTTAAGAAGAAAGGCAACTGTATTGCTCATTGTCACAAAGGAAGATGTTTATGGCCCAAGTTTCAAGAGTCCTACCACACAAATATGTTTGCTTAAACAGAAAGTGTTCCTAAGTGTTTCTTAGTAGAAGCTCACAACCATTTGAAAATTATGGTGGAGTTGAGCAAGTTTAATTTGTGAGGTTCTTCACTCTGGGAGTCTCAAAACTAAGTTGACGCCATTAGGATCTGGCAGGTCTTTAAAAGTTGCACATCATTAGGCTTCTGTAGCAAAAGAAAATTGGAAAATTGGGGAAGGAAAACTTTGGACAATTTTCTTGCTGAAAACAAACTCTTATTTTTCTCTTGAGTTATAAATATTTGCTGCAATGTCCAGATTCCCTAATTCAGTTCTACTAATTCTTACTTGTGTTCCTATTCTATCTGTACCTGGATTAGTGATGGAGAAAGAATTGGGAGGAAATTTGTATAGAATTCTTTTACTTCCATACAAAAGAAAGTGTATCATGACTAGACATCTTTCTCAATTTTTTGCCATTTCTGTTTTGTATCCTTCACTTTAGGAATGGAGTATATCTACATATCTACATATAGTCTAATCTAGAAATGTGTGTGTGTGTGTGTGTGTGTGTACTTCCCCATCTCAATTTGTCAATAATAAAACACATGCCTCTTCTATGTTCAGAATTTGTAAAGACGCTAAAAGATGACTGAAGAAAAAATTAATAAATCAAAAAAGGAAATACCTGGTGCAAAGGAAATGTCTTAAGTCCAGAGTGGTGGATGAATATTATAAAGATTGGAGAGAGACTGAGACTAACCTACTCTCCACACTCCTACCCCTGTCTCCCTGGGGCATAAAATGGAAGGAGGAAAGGGTTCTGCACTTATAGCTTAGCTCAATAAAACTTAGTGTCTACTCTTCCTGTGAAATCTGTTTCCTGGTTTCAAATCTGTTTCCTGATTTGAAAGGAGGGAGTGGGAGAGAATAAAACAACTGAATTAGTGGACCAAGGAAATGTTGTAGATATAGCATACTTAGGTTTTAGTAAGCCATCTGATAAAGTAACCACAGCCTACTTCTTGTGGAACAGACAGTACCATGACTAGCTGGATTCACAGTTGGCTGATCAACTACATGGAAGGAAGTATCCAGTGGGATTTCTTAAGGGCCCACTGCCCTTTAACAACTTCATAAAGGATCTAGATGAGGGGACTGAAGAGGCTTTAACCAAACTTGCAGATGACACAAAGCTGGTAGGGAGCAACTTTGGAAGATAGCGTCAAGATTCAGAAAGATGATATAAGACCAGGCCATATACAAGACTGCCTCTCTCTGAGAGTACTCATCTGTCTCTTGATAGAGTAGGCATACACCATATCCCTTCACTTAAATCTTGCCATCTTTGGAAACCTAGGAAGTATGTGGGGGTTTTTTTGTAGATACCCTGCCCCGTGGAACACCTTCCCCTCTGAGATCCAGCAGGCTCCTACCCTCTTAATCATAACAGGAAAGCTATAAAGAGCTAGCGTTCTAGTGTTGGGATCAGGGAAAATTGAAGTTAGAAGAAAGGGATAGTAGTTGTATCCAGGGATTGAGGCACAAGTTTTTTCTGTTTATATTTTAATTGTGTGGGTTTTTTATTATTTTTGCTATGATGTCTGCTTTTATATTAATGGTTGTGAGTTATCCAGAATTGTGCTTTTGAGTAGTCACACAAGAATTATTCATAAATAAACATGTTTTGCCAGTAAAATCTAGATAACACTATATTTAATGGGTAGCAAAAAAGACAAAAGTTGCCTTCCTTGTTGGAAGTGAGTAGAGGCCAATATTGTTTGTTATTACCCCTGAGAAAAGATTAGTTACTCATACTTGCATACCAACAATCTGAACAATATATTATATGTCACAAGCTTTTGTAGGAATTACTTCTTTCATGAGCGTGAACCCCTTCTAAAATGGCAAACATGAAAGCATTATTAATCTTTGAAGTAAAATAACTCAGACTTTTTAGTCTTAGTAGAAATATAAGACTGCTTCTTTATACTCAACAGCACTACATTGCAGTGATCACTCTAAAATTTGGATATGAGTAGTAATCGACTTTTTAATGTTTATTTATAGATGCAGACATATCTGATTAGGTAGTAAAGTTGCCACAATCTTAACTGATATTACTATGGTCAAGACAATTTTGCAAATGTAGAATTACCCTTCTTGAACAAACAACCCATAAAACAAACATAATATTTTTTTTAGTTCAGATATGGACATAAATCACTTTGAGAAAATGGGGATTATTCTGTTGCTTCTTATGTGTTTTAAAGATATTGACGCAAACTTCAATATTTGGTTTAAAACTAAATTAAGGAAGCTTAAATTGTTAAAGTTTTAGTAGTAAGAACTTTATAATGGAATGATTAGATACTGACTGTGGTATTGTAACAGGATTGTTACATTTTCTTCTATAATTAATACTAGTGAACAAATGTGTTCATGATATGAGAACTATATTCACATTTTTTTTTTAAAATACAATACAGCATTAATACATGTATAAGAAACTACCATGTTTTCCTGAAAATACGATCTACTCAGAAAGTAAGTCCTAGCTTTATTTTTGCATTTGTACCCAATATAAGCTCTACTCCCAATATAAGTCATAATTAAGACCCCACACACACCAGGGTACACAGATAAAAATTAAGCTAGGGTGGGGATGGGGGTGGGGGTGGAGCTTCCCTACTACTTACCTTTGGATAGTTGCAGCCAGACCTCTCCCACTTTGGCTCATTTCTTTTGCTGCAGCCAACAAGGCTTTACTGGAGGCTGTGTAGCTGATAGCAGAGCTCCGGATCAATCTGAAGTTCTGTTATCAGCTGAAGAGGCCTTCAGGAAAGCCTTGTTGGCCTTGCTGGATGAAGAAGTTCCTGAAGGCCTGTGACAGTAAAAAGGAGGTTGAGGGCACAAGTGAGGTGAGTCAGTGGATGACATTACCCACCCTGAGAATAAGGCCTTGTACCATTTTTGGTGGCAAAAATATAAGACAGGGTCTTATTTTTTGGAAAACACAGTAGTGTTATATAGTACATATGTATATACACCATACTAGAAGTTCCATGAATCAATACACTAGAGTCGGTTATAAGATGGATGACTATATAAATATTGTAAATAAAACAAATTCAACATATATTTATATCCTGCCATTATTATTGTCAAGGTGCGAAACATATCTAATACTCCTATTTTTCCAACAATAACTCTGTCAAGTAAATTGAGCTGGGAGAGAGTTAATGGCCCAAGAACAATAGCTGGTGATCATTTCATTGAGAGTGGATTTCATTGGGGAGGGAATGGGGGGGGAGAAGGAGGGAGGGAGAGAAAGGGGGGGCAGGCACGATATTATGGTTACCAAGTGAGCTTCCATGGTTGAGGTGGAGCTGAGCTTGGCTCTTTCTGAGGTCAGTCCAACTTCTTAATCAGTGGATCACCCTAGATTTTATCTCTTTTGCATCACCACACCTAACAGAATTAGTCTCTTCACGGAAGGGTGGCTTCCTGCTGCAATAATAAGTAAGTGAGCAATAAATGGTTGAGAAGTGCATATAACATAATACTGAAAATGTGAGGGAGTGAGGCAGCTGGAATTTATTATCTTTTTCTGTTGTGTGGAGTGGGAGTGATGATAATTGTTTTACTCTGTAGGAGCTACTCAGAGGTAGGACACTGGATGCTGTTTTTGAAAACTCAAATATATGACAATTTGAATTACTACTCCTAAGGACATTCTAGTTGTGTTTACAGTTTTGAGTTAAGTTCAGTTTTTTTTCTTTTTTTTTCTTTTTTTTTTTCAACATTTAAATTTTTCCATAAGTTTTCAAATTTCCCATAAATTAAGCTAAATTAATTCCAATTTTATATTTTGACCCCATACCAACCAAATTAAATCTTGTTATTATTATTTTGAATTTTCCAAATGTAACCTGTGAACCAATATTTTTTTAAGTATTCTGTCTGATTTTTGATTATTTTTATTAATCTGTTCATGTATAGGTAACTCTGGACTTACAACCAGTTATTTAGTGATCGTTCAAAGTTACAACAGCACTGACAAAAGTGATTTATGACCGATTTCCACCCTTATGACTATTGTAGCATGCCCTTGATCATGTGATCAAAATACAAGCACTTGGCAACTGGCATGCATTTGTGACACTTTGTTGTGGCCTGCCAGTGGCCAGTGGAGCTGGCAGCAGATTCAGACAGTGAGGAGCTTGAGGAGAAACATGGGTCACTCCTGGAGTCTGGGGAAGGCTCTGATCAGGGCTCTGTGTTGGAGGCAGAGAGGCGGCCAGAGCTGTATGCCAGTTATCAGTTGCCTTCAGAGTCAGACCTCAGTGAGGCAGATAAACAGCTGGAGCCTGTTCCCAGTGTGCACATGCGTAGAGTTGCCAGATGAAGGGAACAGCTAAAGACAGGGATCGACTTGGAAGGATGATGAATGGCTCCTCCCAGAGGAAATAACAGAGGAGCGAAAGGGAGTTTGCAGGAGACAATTAGTTCACTTAATTGGTTCGTGACTCTCCGAGACTCCTTGCCAAGTTTTGCAGATATCGGCCTGTCAGCTCTCCAAACCAGCTAAGGTCTGTGACTGTAAATTCTTCCTTGAAAGATTTTGCTGGATAGAAATGAGCAGAATTCATAGTAAATTAATAAAAGGGGTTTTTGTCGGGACAAGGAGTTTGCTTCAGGCTTTTGGAAAGCCTAGGTCAGAACAAACTTGCACTGTCCCAGGGTCATGTAACCACTATTTGTAACCTTCCCAGCCAGCTTCTGACAAGCAAGGTCAAAGGGGGAAGCCAGATTTACTTAATGATGATGTGATACAATTCACAACTGCAGTGATTGGGTTTAATAACTGTGGCAAAAAAGGTCATAAAATGAAATGCAACTCACACAACAACTGCCTCACTTAGCAAGAGAAGCAACAGAAATTTGGGACTCAATTATGGTTGCAAGTTGAGGACTAACTGTAGTCTATTTGATTCTGATGTTGTTTATCTGATGATTTCGGCTGAACAGTTTGCACTGTTGTTGCCTGAAGACAGTGCTGGTAACAAAAAAAATATTGTCATTGAAAAACTCTATTTACCCAATTCTTGCATTGGTTGCATTTATTCAGCTTAAATTGTTTCTATAATTCTGTATTGTTTTCACATTATAACCATCCAACAATATTTGATTTTCCAAATTTACATGTTTACATATGGAGGTCAATGTTTAACTCTTTTTAATAATTTGGCCACAGATTGTCCAGGACAAACACTAATTCAATAGATCATAGAGACCCTGGAACATTTCTAATAATATTCTACACACTAATACATTTTTCATAATCCTTTGAAATTATGGGTGAATTTAATTTAGTGGATATTTGGTCTCTGTTACTTCTTCCTTATACATTTTGATTATTTCTTGCTATCTCATTCCTTGATATCTGAAGTTAAAGCCTGTGCTAACATTATTTCAGATCAGGTTACTGTGTAGTTAATCATTATCTGACAATAGTTTAAATATGTATGTTGAATGGCTTATATCATTATTGAAAAATATTTTACTATACTGGTGGAGCAAGAGATTGTAGAAATTATTATTAGGGATTTGATTAAATTTGTGACCATTGATGGGCTACCTTTTATTCATGAAGTTACTGCAAAGCTTCTTAGAAACAAACAAATAAATAAAACACAATTACATAGATTGTTAAATTGCTATAAATGAATAATTCTTAATGCTTTATCTATTCCCTGAATGATTTCATTCTCTGATTCCTTGTAAATACTTCAAAGTATTTGACATGGCTTCAGTCTGTCTCTCACAAAGAATGTTGCCACCTGTAACTAGAAGAGCATGTCCATATGCACACACACTGTCAACTTTTTCAAAGGTAAGATGTTTTAGAAGGGACATGGTATGGTTAGGAAAGACTAGCTATACGTACATTAGAGTACAGCCAAAAATCAGAATGGCTTGCTAGTGATGCTCTTGAGGAAGAAAATTCTAAGCATGTATGATGTGTCCGAGAGAGAAATGAGACAGCTAAGAAAGATCTGATGTTTATAAGAGAGAGCCAGATAATGCAAAGAACCTCTAGGGCAGAGGAACTGGAGAGAGCAGAAGTATTTGGAAGTTTCAGTAGTAGCTTATACAGTACTTCCCCCAAGTCAAGAACATTAAGCTCAAAAGCTGAATGGAGAACTCAGTGGGGATCATCATACTGCAGGTGGTTGATTAATTAAGAGGCAATATCATCTCCACCCCTCACATTCTGTTCCTTTCCTTTTAACTAAAACTATTTAACTAGTCTCATCTTTTAACTCTAATTTTATTTTGATTCTGATTTCCATTTTTATCATTTTAGAAATATTTAGCTGGTAGAATTTTAATGTTTTGAAGTTCTGAGTTGCCCAGAGTCATTTCAATATGAGATAGGCAGCAAATAAATTTAATAAATGTATGTATGTATGTATGTATGTATGAATGTATGTATGTATGTATGTATGTATGTATGTATGTATGTATGTATGTATGTATGTATGTCCTAGTGAATAGCTTACTCACCATGAAAGAAATGAGGTGAGTCAAAGAGTGGGGACAATTGCTGGTGGGTCATAGAGGAGACCAGAAAGCAGATGAGCAAAATTCATGAGGGCCGGGAAAGGAAGAAGGAGTCACCAGGAGGATCTCATACTCATGCTTGGAATATACTGAAGATTCTGGCAGATAGCATGCATCAGAGACAGAGAAGAATACTCACAGAAGCTTTCAGGAGAGGTTGAAAGGCTATGAGGAAGAAATAGTATTACTTCAAGCAGAGAAGATAGATGAAACCTGTCCTGGAAGAAGAGAGAGTCACAATAAACCTCAAAAAGAAACTGGGAAGGACTCAATGACTACAGAGCCAGGTATCCAAACATTTAGAAGTTTCCAGGTGCAACAAGGGAGGAAGAAGAATGAGAAAAGACCATAAATAAAGTTTGAGAATAAATTACCTCAAAGGTTAAGGGAAGAGAAGTGATAATAAAAAGAGAAAGGTCCCTCTGACAGATAAATGTGTTGAGGGGAACAAGAGACTTGAGAAAAATTAACAATTTGAAGCTGACTAGATAAAGTTGTTATAATGGAGAAAACAGAATAAAGCATAGACATTTGGAAATGGTGCATAGCTTTTGGAATACATATAAAAATAAATGATGTATAATAAAATTCTGAATATGGAAATAAAAAGCTAAGTTGGTAAGTTTCTTTACATGTCTGTCTGAAAGAATACACCCAAGTAAAGTCAGTTTAGCTATAATCTGATAGATAAGTACAAACCCTCAGAACTATGGAGAGATTAAATTAGATAAATTTAACTAATAAGAATCCACATTTTTGCTTCAGTAATGACCATTTATATTAAAAATAATTGTGTGTTAAAACATTCTAGGTCTATTAATCAACTTTAAAACACAACAACAAAATGTACAGTTTAGATTTTCACTAACAGAGCAGTTTATTTTCTTCTGAAATTGGAACGTCCACAGCTGTCACACAAGATTATTACCCCCACTTCACACTTTCTCTACAATAAATATAAGACGCTATGGAAGCCTTTTGTAGAAGGAAGCCTGGTAGTTTTCCACCTGAATGATACAATAATATCTCCTATTTTATTGGAGTTACATGCTCAATTTCTTTTTTTAAAAAAAAATAGACTTCTAGCCCTCATTTTCAAGGGGTGAGGGCCATGATAGTTCTTCCCACAACAAGCAAGAATTGTTCTATGATTTCCAATTACGTATCTATTTGTCTGAGAAATGTGGGTGTCAAAATGTTAGCTGTCATCTTGCACTTCATGTTGTTCTTCTGATACCATCTGGGTTGTTCTTCATTCAATACTGGCTGGATTTCTACTGAGCCATGACAGCTTTGAAAATAATAGATTGTTAGGTGGTGTGTCTTCCTCTTAATTAGATTTTGTTGTGGTACAAGTCAAGGGGGCTTCTTGCCTATTTTTCTTTTCTTTTTAATCTGGTGTTAGAACTTTTTGGCTAGTTATTAGAATTTTATAAAATAAAAGGCATCACAGTAGGGAAATCATATAAGACTATGCTATAAATGATGCTTTGTATTTTATAGGCGAACCAAAAATGTCTGTTTTTAGCCTGATTTTAGAAAAACAGAAATCCTTTGTGTTACTTGATAGATAAATGGAGATAAATCAGAGTCGATGCCACTGTTTCTCTCAATATATAGAAGGATTGACCTTTTAAGGTATGTTCTCATTTTGATTTTCTTAAATAATTATTTATTTGTTTTAGAATGCATGAAGGTATTTTTTTAAAAAAAAACAACTGAAGTCCAATGTGCAATTCTGTGCATATGTTTTATGGATTCCGTGGTCTGTTTAAGCCTACAACATAACAGTTTATCCTCTGTATCCCATGAAATATATAAATGCAAAATTAAATATAAATTATTGAAAGTATTTTCTCACAAAATATGCAATTTGAATCACATTTCACTGAATAAAGCACATCACAAAATGCATGTTGACGCATATATGTCACTTTAGTGTAATGATTATTTGCTAACGTAAAAATCAGGAAATCATAAATTTTAGGCTACTCTCAGGCACAGAAACCAGTTGGGTGACTTTGGGGCATTCATTCTCAGCCCAGCCCACCTCACAAGATTGTATTTATAAAGAAGGTTTTGCTTTCCAGATCCTTGATCCCAGCCCTGGTACCTGTCAACAAATCTTCAGTGGCCTTGGATTTTGACTGCTGCTTCTACAGCTGTTTCTGTAATAAGATCTCCTCATTAGTGATCTAATCATTGACAATAGGGTCAACCTGACAAGTATCACCAACATATGGCTAGATCCAGAAGCGGGTAGCTGTTTTGAAAATATGCCTAGCTGGGTTTCAGGTATGGCACCAATTAAGGCTTCAGGACAGGACTGGAAGTATAATGCTTTTCGTGCAGAAATTTCTTATTGTTTTAAGGCATGTGGCACCACAAGTCACTATATGTGTTCATTGAGTTGGACTCTAGGGATCAATTGAGATTGTTGTATCTGCTTCCTGATGACACAACAACCTCTCTCCCTAAATTCCTTGACTCCATTTCTGGATTGCAAGTGGAGTTTCCAAGACTTATGGTTTTCAACGTATCATCCCTAGGAGTGGGATTAAAGGTGATTTGGAAATTCATGGGAACCATGAGGCAATGGGATATCCCAAGTCATCTAGAACCCAACACTGGGTAGCAATCGGACATTCAATGTAGTATTCCTGGAAAAGCAATTGCTATATGATCTGACTATGACAATGGAGAAGTTTATTACCTAGTGCCATTATCCATTGCAGAAAGACTGAATCCATTGAATTGGTCTGTTCCTAGTAATGGATCTGGATGGGTTTCAGAGAGAGTTGGGGACTATTCCTGCTGATCACCTGTATGGTGTGTTTGAAGCCTTGGTTGCTACTTAGAATAAGAGAGCAGCTAAGTCATTGGATATAATCTTGTCCATTGCAATATTTCCCTTCTCAGGGATACTGTTATTTCCTCAAGACTTGGCTTTTTTTTAAAAAAAAAATTAAATCTGGGATTCCCAGTGGACCAGTGACACAATAAGTTGGCTCAATCATTGTGGTTAATATTTATTCTTTCCTGCCCTGGTGGTTTGTATTTTTAATAATGACTAGTTTATATTGTTAACATACACACATACACATGCACAAACTTAATTGTTGTATGCTACCCAGAATATTTTTTTGTGAAATGGACAGTCATTTAAATAATGTCTTATAATTAAAAACATGTTTTTCAAGATACTGGAAAAGCAGGTTAGGTTTATACTGGATTGAAATGTGGTTTGCTTCTGGCTATATTTGTAAGTAATAAATTTTATAACCTGAAAGATTCATCAATGATTATTGCAAAAAGTGGTATGTTGTGAAATGCAATATTGAACATGACTACTCTGTGCCATCTATAATGCAACATTGGAGAAAAGTGGGGGAATGGAGGGAGGGAGGGAGAAAGGAAGGAAGGAAGGAAGGAAGGAAGGAAGAAGGAAGGAAAGAAAGAAAGAAAGAAAGAAAGAAAGAAAGAAAGAAAGAAAGAAAGAAAGAGATTTGAGACTAATTGTGCAGAGAATAATAAGAACAATAGCAGCAGACCAAGCAGAAAGTAAAAGCAGCTTCAACATTGATCATTTATCTACTCTTAATCCAAGGTACCCTTCACTATTTCTCATTTTAAAAGTAAAGAAAGGAATGTCCACTGCTGTATGACATCCAGTTTTTATAACATATTTGGGTATGTTGTTTTCTGTAGAAGTCTTATATGCTGAAAGGGTAAAAGCCACACGTCATCCAACAGCTATTCATCTTCCATTTTACACTCCTGGACTTCACGCCAAGGGGCTGCTGAGGTAAATACTCCTGGGGCTCTGCCTGATGCACATGAATGCTTCAAATTGCTAGAAATTGATATTTAATAAAGCTGCTGCCTTTTTAGTCTTCTTGCAGATTCCAGTTTCCTCTGGAGACATAAGAAATACTTGCAAAATTAGCATACTATTTCCGATGCATCTTCAGCCTTTCCATGTAATGTTTTGGTTTAGGGCGGTGCAGTGCTTTTCTTGATATAGATTTGAAAATGTTGGTATTGCATTGTTAACAAAAATATTTTGTTGACTTGTTTGTATATTTGAAAGAATAGAATCCAGAAGGCAAATGAAGATCTAACTTTTTGCTTCCAATGAAAGATAGCACTTATTGGTAAAACTTCTTCATTTGAGAATTACAAAATAACCTTCTATAATTTATTATAGAAGAATATTCTTTACTTCCAATCTACCAAGGGACTGGTGTGTGTGTGTGTGTGTGTGTGTGTGTGTGTGTGTGTGTGTGTGTGTGTGTTTGCGAATGCATGTGTGTACATATATTTGATTGTACCATATTTATTTAATTTTCTCAATAGAATCTTCATCGGTGTTACACTCATTTTACTATTAAGATTACATGAGCTAAAATAATAGTGAATATAATTGGAGATTTAGTAAGAAGAAATGCAGTTTTATAACCAGCCTTGTTGGCACTTTATTACCATGACAGAGGAATCCAGGAGTCTTTAGGAAACACTGCTGACAGCAGAGAAGACCTTTGCCGCAGGCAAAACAGAATGAGTTCCTACAATTCCCAAATCAATGTGATTTATAGCCTAAGGCTTTGTCTCATTATTACTATCTAGTCAAGGTCTTTAGAACATTATATATTAGTTGTGCAAAGGGGTCCCTGATTTCCTTCCCAACAGTTGATGGTGCACAAATCAAGGGAATTATTGTCAGGGGAATTAAGGAAACAAATATCTCTTAAGTGAGGACATTTATACACAGAATTTTAATAGATGGAAAATAGATTAATACCAAATGTTTGGTCAAATTGAAGTTTAGAAGATATCCAGGTAGAAGGATGATAGATAAAGATATTGACCAGCAATGTTTACAGAGACTGTTTTATGTGTAAACTTACAATGCACAAAGTTTGTACTATAAAAAATAAAGTATTTTGTAATGCACAAATGAAGTTTGTGCAGTCAACTGAGCAAATGTACCATCTAAGTGTCTTCAAATAGACCGACTGTATTGTATATAGCAGTAGAGGGTTGCAGGTGGTATGCCCTGGTATGAGCATACTGGTGCCTGCCCAGAGCACCGGGTACCATTTCAATACAGTGCTCCGGAGGGCCCACCCGCCCACCCGAGCTCCTTACCTGTCTTTAAACTCTTCAGCGTTTCTACACACGCACATGGCACATGCAGCGCCTGCGCGATGCTCCACCGAGCAGCGGAAGCATCACGGAGGGTAAGATGCATGTGTATGCTGTGCCCGTGGGCATATACTGCAAGTGTTCATGTGGAGGATGCCGGGCCCCGTTGCAACCATATCAGTTGCAATGGGATCCGGAACCTACCACTGGTAAGATTAATCATGCTCCAAGGTGCTTTTTCAGGAGACAAATGGACTTTCTGGTTTTTCTTTGAAGACGTTTCACCAGTTGCCTCCTGAAAAAGCACCTTGGGACAACCATGACATGGATGACTTAGACTCTACATAGACATTTAAGATTAATTATATTTTCAGAGATACTTCATGAGGGTTACATTATGAACATATATCCTATGTAGAATTAAGATGCCGTTATCCAAATTGAAGGATAGAACGGCTCAGTAGATCAACACATCCTGATCTTACTATATGTCAAATTATCTTGATCTAATCTATATTTACAAATTACTGCTCATCATTCAATCATAATATTTCCTCCACTTCCTTGGAACCCAAGTCTTCTGTGGATAAACCTATCAAAATATACCCAAACTTCAGAATACAGTCATACAAACCCCCAACTGAATAAGATCTAAAGTAATTTTTATACAGTCTTATAAAATCTGTGAATCTCAGAGAATTATTGTGATGTAATGATTAAAGTGCTGGACTAGGTATATGGAAACCAATGTTCTAGTTCTCTTTTAGGCACAGAAGTCAGCTGTTATTTCCCCCTCTGTCGTAGCTTGGAAAGTTGAAAAATAACTTTCTATCAATCTGCCCAAGACAACATAGTAGCTTGTTGAGAATAAGGTTCAATAAAGAAGACTTCATTCTATGGAGAACTGACTGGGCTGAGAAGTTAAATTTCCTGAAAATGATATAAACCTTTCTGATTAACTAATAAAGAATTTGCATTGCTCTTTTCAACATTAAGCATACCTTACTTATGTTTATGATTTTCATATGTTTGCTTTATCAAAACTCAAGTTCATGCACCTTCCATAATGTAATAACATGGCATGTGTGTTTAAAATTTAATATTTGATGTTCATCAACCATTGTTTTACTGGTGGTTTTTCATGCAAATTGCCGAGGCTGCAAAGCCCTTTTAGCAAACTTGGAGGGCTATCCTAGCAAAGAGCAAAGGGTTGAGGTGTATTACAACCTAAAATGATCAAATGACAAATAATTAAATATTGGGTGAGTCATCTTGCAAACAAAACAAAATGGACAATGAGAAGAGTTGCTTTAAACTACTTTCACCTACTTTCAACTGTGATTGCATATCAGTAATATGTCATCCTGAGTAGGCAATCAATATCTTCTGAAAAAGAAATTGATGGAATCACAATCATATCATTGGTTTATTATTGAAAATAATGTGGACAAGTGCTAATGAAGAAGTAAATTGATGTTTACTTCTCAACAATAGTTAATATTTGCTTGCTTCCAAAACTAGATCTGTAAAATACTCTGTTACATATAAGCCACTGAATTTTCTGTGCTATTATTACTGTCTTATACACACTTTCCTAAAATAATGCGATTTTCATTGGCAATAAGTAAAATTAAATGAAGTGGCATAGAAATGGAAAAATGGAAAAAAATAAATAACAAAGCAACTGTTAGCCTCATTGTGATGAATACAGAACATTAGGGATTTCATTAAAATGTCATTACAAAAACACAGACAACACATACATACACAGACAATATTTCTTCAACATTGTAGGCAATTCTGTTATTCTATTTTCCAAGCCCTGCAACCCACTGACATTAATTAGAAAGCTATATATTACAGGAACAGTTTTAATGAGCTGTTTTTTTAAAATGACTTTATTGGTGAACAGTATTGTTCAGTTTAATAGCACATAAAATGCAACATATAGAAATTGCTTTGGTAAGATTAAACATTGAGGAGTCATTCAGTCTTGTGTGTTGTACTTTCCTCAGTGCTTCAGGCTTGAATATTTGTTGTACATATAATTTGCTGTGCCAGCTCTTCATAGGATCTGTTCAAGATGTATTAATTTTTTCAAAGCTTCCTTATAATAGCACAGCAAATAACTCATATTGGAAATTGTTTTGTAGTAGTGTATCAATACATATAGAATAGGACATGCAAACTTAATCAGGTTTTCATATTTTAGGGATCAGCCTCCACCATCTACATCAGGACATAAAGAACTTAATATAATTAATATTTAATTTAACTGCAGGGTCAAACTACTTATTACATTAAATGTGCAATATGCAATTCAATGAATTTTTCTGTTTAGTTTTACTTAAGACTGAGAATATTTGATGGAAATTTAAATAAGGTTCCAATAAATGTAAGCGGAAAATTTAACCCTCGTTCTCTTTTGCCACTGCTCACATTTGCAAACTAGTATGAAAAGTAAGTGAATACTACCCCTGATTGGAGTCAACTATTGAAGCTATGTGTTGCTATTTCTAATGCTAAATTCATTCCCGTGTGAAAAACAGCTTCATTCGAGCTTAGTTGTTTTCTTGCAGATATTTCATTTCTCAAACTAGATAACATCATCAGTGCTAGGAAGGAATGGGGTTTGCTTTCAATTATTTACTAGCAATGATGATGGTACCTAGTTTGTCTGCAAGAAAACAATAAGTTCAGAGAACCAAGGACTTTTCAACCCCGAGCTATAAATATTCTCCATTATTGAAGCAGTTTCTTCCATTTGGTAGAATTTTGTAGGAGATACATTTTAAAGCTGATACAAAAAGAGCATGGACAATTTGAATAAGAAAATGGAAGACTTAGACCATTTCTCACTAGTGATTGATAGTCTTTTACACCATATAACAAATTCTGTGCTGAAATAACATTAATGAGGACAGATAGTTCATTGCTTCAGCTATGGCTGGACAACACTTGAAAGCATTAAGGTGTCACTAGAGGAGAAATGGCCTTAGTTAAGGAAGTGGAAGTAGAAAGGAATATTGAAAGAAACTTATTGTGTAATGCTGGAAATAATTGCTTTTAAGGAAAATTTAGAAGAAGTAAGAAGAAGGGAACATCAGAGAATGAGGTGGTTTGCTAGAGTCACTGAAGCAGTAGGTATGACCTTGAATGGACTCCAGAGTATGGTAGAGGACAGGAAGGCCTGGAGGAACATTGTCCATGGGGATGTGATGAGTCAGACACACCCTCACAACTTACAACAACAAAAAGGAAAACTAATGATAAGTTAAATGTGTAACTTTAAGAACTATTATTTTGGATTAGGCTTCTCTAGTAAAAAAACCACATACAGACATATAGTATATACATTCACAAACACATGCACACAAATTATGAAGCACAAGATGGAAGGGCAGAATTGAAGATTGTGAGTGAGGGAACAAAGTCAGGGACTAGTTTTGAGAGAACTGAAATTTGAAGGCTGAAGTATTTATTCAGTTATTTAATTATTTATCTAATTTATATAGCTGTCTGTTTTACAAGCAAGTGACTAAGACCACACTTGGAATACTGGATCCAGTTTTGGTTACCACATTGTAAAAAAAATATATTGAGATTCTGGAAAGACTGGAGAAAAAAGCAATAATGGTGATTAGGGGGCTGGATGCTAAAACATTCATTGCAGGAATTGAATACATCTAGTCTGGTGAAAAAAAGGACTAGCGGTTAGTAGCAGTGTTCCAATATTTGAGGGGCTACCACAAAAAGATAGAGTCAACCTATTTTCCAAAGTACCAAACAGCAAGAAAAGAAACAATGGATAGAAACTAATCAAGGAGAGAAGCAATCTAGAACTAAGGAGAAATTTCCTAACAGTGAGAACAATAAACCAATAAAATGCCTTGACTTCAGAAGTTGTGCTTCATTACTGGAGGCTTTTAAGAAGAGATTGGACAGCTATTTGTCTGGAATGGTATCGGGTTTCCTGCTTGAGCAGGTGATTGTACTAGAAAACCTCCATGATTCCTTCCAATTCTATCATTCTGTTACTCTAGGTAGCATACAAAAAGGCTAAAACAATAAATATATAAAATCCTTATCAATAACAGAAATTAAAGCATTAAAAAACTAGGAAAACAGCTAAAACAAAATGTATTCATCCTAGAATGCTAAAGGAACAGTCTAATGGCCTTGGTATTACATTTATCAAAATCCTGTAGAACTGAGGAAGTGCCAATGAGTAGACAAAAAAGTACTAGATCTTCCTATCTTCAAAAAGAGTTAAAAAGGAAGTTCTTGGAAACTATTAAGTAGATCAATCAGTCTGACTCTGATGTCATGGAACATTCTAGGAGATATCATAAAGAGATGGTTATGAAGCAGCTTTAAAACAATGCATCATCTTAAGTGGATAGTTAAAAACAAACCTTTTCAGTATAACTTACTGTTATGTTTTGATCAAGTAACTTAATCCAACTTTAGGAATGTTGTAGGCCAGAGGTGGGTTGCTCCTGGTTCGGTCCTGATCAGGCAAACTGATTATGGCGGCAGCGGGAGGCTCCGCCCACCCAACCGGATGCTCTGCACATGTGAGCGAACTGGTAGTAAAAAATGGAAACCTGCCACTGTTGTAGGCATACCTTATCTTGATTTTAACTAGCTATTTGAGAAAGTACTGATTTCAAGTATGGCATTACCAACTAGTTGGTCTCCTACCTGAAGTTTCTTAGGACTTTCATTTTCCTACCATAAATACACTAATATGTTGGTTAATGAAAGGTAAAAAAAAAGTTTGGAAAATAGAAAGGTATGTAGGCAAGTTTGGATGTACCAGGCTTGAAATCCCTTGTTTATTGTAGAAATCAAGTTAAAAAGAGCACAATCTTTGAAAGAGACTGTTTTGAGAGAGACATTATATTCTTAATGCCAAATGATTGTTTTCATTTTTGGATTTTATTGGAAATTTTGAGTTTTTCTTAAAATAGTAAAATAGTATATACTGATTTAAAATTTGGGAAAGAATGTTTTATTTTTGGCAGGGAAGTTGCCCAATCTTGTTGTATTTCTTTGTCTTTCAGACTGTAGTATGTATGCATATGTGAGTGTATAAGAAGAAGGAAAGTATATCTGAATGTTTCTATTGATGTCATTACTAGCAAGAGAATAAAAGCCAGATATTCTCCTGGAATTTCAGTTTTAGAGCACTAATGTGTTTGATATTAGAGAATTTCACAAGATTTTAAATTTGGGAAAAAGTGATTCATTTTTAGAAAGTGAAATACTGAGGCATTGTCCTAAATTTTCTTCTGATATTAAGCCTATATGTATGGCATTACTTATCCCTATTTCCTGACTAGAATCTGGCACATGTCTTTGTTTCAGGCTTTGGGCTTCTTCCTTTTTAGGCAAATATTCAGGGCCTCCACAATAATTCCAAAATGATAAAAGATTGGAAATAGAACAGGCCACCCACTTGCTCACACTACATATGCAACTACATATGCAAGATAGAACATTCTACTCTCTGTGAACTAGGTAGCTACCTCTGATCCTGCCTATCCAGGAGTGGGTTCCTTCCAGTTCACACCAGTATGCCAGAACCTGTTTGTGAAATTGACCGTACATTTTAGAACCTGTTCTTCTGGTGGGACAGTACCAGAACACTCCCTCCTGCCTGTCCCCTCTCGCTCGCTCCCCCTCCAATCCGGTCACTGCTCGCTCACTCCCCCCCACCCGTTCCATCACTGCTTGCTCGCTCGCTCCCCCTGCCTGTCTGCACCATGCTTGCCCCGCCTGCCGCTCACTGATTGGCTGGCTCACCAATCACCCTACCTCCCTTTAAGCGCCCTATTTAAACCACGATGTGGATGGCCCACTTACCTTTTTTCCTGTTTGGCTCTTGTGTCGTCACTTGCTAGCTGATCGGATCCTTGCTTGCCTTCCCTGCGGCTATTGCTGCCTCCCTCAGGTTAGTAAGTTGCAACTAAGCATGGGGGGGAGGGCAGCAGGCCAGCTGGAGCAGCCTGCTGCGGCCCTGCACTATAAGCGAGTCCAGTGATATTTTGCGGCCTTTCAAGGATCCAGGGCTCACTTATAGTGCAGGGCCATGTGGCCACCAGTAAGTGCAAAGGGGGTGGGGGTGCAGTGGCAATCCAGATGGAGCAGCCTGCCACAGCCCTGCACTATAAGCGAGTCCGGTGAACGTTTTCTGCCTTCGCAAGGATCCCGAGCTCGCTTATAGCACAGGGCCACGTGGCCACAAGTAAGCGTGGGGTTGGGGGGGCGCAGCAGCAAGCCAGCTGAAATGGCCTGCCACGGCCCTTCACTATAAGTGAGTCCAGTGATATTTTGTGGCCTTGTAAGGATCCTGTGATCCTTATAGCACAGGGCCGCAGGGCCACATGGCTGCCAGTAAGCACAGGAGGGCGGCAGCAAGCCTGTGTCTTTCCAGTAATAGTGCAGTCTTATGTCTCTTGCCATTTGTGGCATTAGAATTCTGGTTATTTCCTTAGTAAGTTTTGTATGGACTTTTCTTCACAACCTATTGCTTATTGCATATCTTGTATAAGCTCGAAACCCTCCATCTACTTCTTTGATCAGCTTATCTTTGGTTATCACTAGTGCTTCTGACAAGATTTCTCTCCTTAGTTCCATCAATTCTTCTCTCTTTTCTTCTTCTATACTTTGAAATCTGGGGTAGCGCTCCAGTCCATCTATTTCCCCTTTCCATATTCCACTGTTTCCATTTCCAACCACAATCAGTTCACTGTCAGTATCAACAATTTTCTAGTCTCTTTAGTTTTTAGAACTCTGATCTCCATTTTCTTTATTTGATGAACATCCTCAATTTTTCCATCAAATTTTACTGTTCTATGATCTATGTTCTCCAATCTCTTCTCAATTTTCTCTGTTACTTCTAATAATTTTTGAATTTCAAACATAATCTTTGCAATGTTAAGGTTTCTTTTTCATGTTGTGCCATTCTTCCAACTTGTAAACACTGCCACTCTGGCATTCAAAACTTTTTATTAAATTTAAAGCAAGTTCATTTATAATCTTTCAAGATAAGGCTTTGTTTTCAGTCCACTCCAGCTGCCAATAAAGAACGTTCACGTTTTGTGAACAAGCTGAAGAACCTTGAAATGCAAAGTCAAATGATCAAAGAGACAAAAGAGAAGACAATATTTCCAAGCCTTCCAAGCCTCCAGCCTCCAAGTGGCAGTATTACTTTCTTTCCCTCTGTTATTACAGCCCTCTTTGTATTCCTTTTATATCTTCTTTATATTCCAGGCTTAAAGAAAACAAAATTCTTAAATGGAGAAAAAAAAAACCCATCCAATCCAGCATTATAAAAATAAGGTAATATTTTGATCCATAAGTATAAAAAAAAAAGAATATAAAAAATTGAAGAAGAAAAACTAATCCATTCAATTTAAAGAATAGGAAACATTTGCAAAAGTTCCATCCGTAAAAGAAAATTTAAAAAAATGATAGCACATTGTCTAATGTAGCTTAATTTTGCCACGTGTTCTCTTCTATTTTCAAATTTAAGTTAGCTTTAATTTTTTTGGGGGTAGTCTCTTTTATAATAATATGATTTCCTCACTAGATGGACAAACTTTCTCTTTCCATTTTCCTCCCTTTCCGGGGTTGTCCCAACTTCAATTTCAACTTCAATGGCTGCGCTTCTGTCGCCGGCAAAAAGAAATTATCCTGGATCAATCAGGGACTTTGTGGCATCTCTGAGATCAGCAGGATGTACTCTTCCCTGTCACCATCTCTTTGGGACAGTTTAGGTCCCAGAGGGCCGTCCAGTGGCAAAAGTATTGACTGTGATCTTGGAGCTCCAAGATAGCACGTCGTGTCGTCGTGACCTCATCTCCTCCTTTTTGTATTCAAAGCTTCTTGATTTTAATTGTCAATTTATTCATTCCTGCACATTCTAATATTTATTCATTTTCATATCTTTGTTTTTCCATTGTTGTGCAAACACAATTCCAGCAGCTGTTAACATGTGTAAAATTAAATATGTATTGTATTCCCTTTGAAATACTGAACAAAATATTACTGGTTTTAAATCCATATCTTGCTTTTCCATTGCTTCTAACCATGACACCATTAACTCTTGAATAGCTACTTGGTCTGTCCTAAGTACTGAACCTAATTCATATATTTCTTTTTTTTTAAAACATAGGAATAAATTTCAGAAAAAGAAATCTGTATTGCTCTGTGAATCTACCTATGACATTCATTCTTGATCTAACTTCTTAGATGAAAAACTATATCTTTCCTGTTTATTGGGGGACATCCTTCCTGAAAAGACTGTACATTGTTGGGTGAAAACAGAGGTCCCTTCTGTTACCTGTAGTGTAGTCCTCAGCTTACAACCACAATTGAGTCCAATATTCTTTTATTTCTTTTGCAATTAGTATTATTTAACAGGATGAAGAGGCAACAGAGTATGACCACTAGGACAGTCATGTTTCCTGTGTAAGTAGCTATTTTATTGCTTTGTGTGCTGGTTTCATCCTTAATGTGGTAGTGCATGCAATTAAAGTCTTCATTTCTGTGTCTCTTTGTGCAGGCCATTCATTGGAGCAAGGTGATCAGTCGGTGATGTTGAAGACTCACAAAAGGACAGTCATCTTCCTTTTCTATTATTTTGTGTGCTTGTTTCATGCTAATGTAGTGCATGCAATTGAATAGTTCATTTGTGTGTCTCTTCTTTGTGCAGGCCATTCATTGGGGTCAGTGATATTGAAGACTGGCAAGGACAGTCATATTCCTTCTGTAAATAGTTCTTTTATTGTTTTGTATGCTGGTTTCATCCTAATGAAGTGCATGCAAATTGAAGAGTTCATTTCTTCTTTGTGCAGGCCATTCACTGGAGCAAGTGTGGTCAGTGATGTAGAAGACTGGGAAGGACACTCATCTTCCTTCTGTAGGTAGCTCTTTTATTGTTTTCTGTACTTAATTTAATCTTATTTAATTAGTAAGTGCACAAAATAATAAATTTCCTTTTTTATATCTTCTTTTTGTAGATCATTCATTGGGGCAAATAATTCAGTGACATTGTCTTGGCAACTCCCACCTGGTCCCATGTCTGCCAAGCCACTCCCTCCAGGTCATATAATTGCCAAGCCACTCCCACCTGGTCACATGACTGCCAAGCCACTCCCACCTGGTCACATGGCTGGTAAGCCACTCCCACCTGGTCACATGGCTGGCAAGCCACTCCCACAAAACAGGCCATACCTTCAGAAGAGGTTCTAAATTCTTTTGAAACCCACCACTGTGCCTATCTCTAAACCTTTTCTCAACCTAGATCAGTCTCCTAAATAAAAGATAAGGATAATGGAAAGCTGCTGAGGAGATACCACAGCATGGTAATTTCATGGTTTAAAGAACAACATTGCAACGTTCAAATCTTCTTAGGATCGGAAAGCAGAAAGGGGAAAGAAAGAATGTTTGAGTTAGTATTACTATCATTTCCTCTGATCTCATTCCAGTGTCTACCAGCTACATAACAAAGCTTTTAGTTCTCTTATGGCATTCCATAATATATCCTAAAAACACTGTATTGCTATCAAACAAAAAATCAGTTTGAAGCAACTGAAGTGGAATTCAGTTTCATTAAATTATAGTCATTGTGAAAATTGAGCTTCCCACACCCTAAAAGAATATATTCATTTCATTGACTTGGTGTACATTTGTATTCTGCATGCTCTAGTAAACATTCTGCATACAATAACATCAGATCTGGACCATGAAAGTTGAACACATTCATTTGTTATGGTGGTTTACGTTAGGGATTATGTTAATTTTGCTACTACATATGTCAGTCCGGATTTCTGTTGTTCTAATTAATCAGAAGCAGTATTAGTGATGAGTCTGCTTATATATACTGAAGCCTTGTTCTCACAAATAATATTGATGTGATACACTCTACATGAAAAGGCTGTGTACTTCCCTTCATTGTTTTTATTTAAGTAGTGGCCAGAGAGTTATCTGACATGGATTCTTGTACTTGGATTTCTGCACAGAACAGCTGGCTGGACTCAGTGGCCTTAATTATCTCTTCAAACGTTACACATCTCAGTCTCTAACCAGTCTGAGTTTTCCATCCAAACATAGATCTAGTGACTATTGAAACTTTATGCCTTACAAAACTGCCAAAGTACTGTCAACGTAGTAACAAATTACAGCATTGTCTTCCAATTCCAAGCCCCATTGCATCCTGACCAACCATCTTAGCAAAAGGAGGAAATAATTTGGTTATTGCTTTGCTATGTTTTCACTTTCTACAATAAACCTCCTATGGCGTGTAATCCCATTCGAAGGGAATGTGTTCCTGACATAGCGAACTCTTCAATTTTCATTATAAAAATACATTATTTCAAATAGCTATTAAAATATAATCTTAATAGTACTGTCATTTTTTTCTCAAGCACAATTAATTACATTAATTGCTGAATGCCTGAAGTGAATTGTCATTTTCTTTTAAATGCAATGCTTCATTCAAATTTACAGGAAAAATGAGGAAAGAACTGAGGAAACAGTATCATGATTATAAATATCTGGTTTTAAAATAAAAAATATTTCATTCACATTTTAGAATAGTATTGTTTAGACCAGTGATGGCGAACCTTTTTCTTATGTCATGCCACAATTGTGTGCTCACACGGTATCATGTGCGCACATGTGCCCACACCAATTCAATCCTCCCTTCCTATCTGTGCATGCGCGCACAACCCACCCACCGCACATGTGCGTATGACCCCTCTTCAGGCTTCAGAGCAAGGATGGTTTCCTGCTAGTTCTAACCTCTTCTATAGAAGAGGTTCCACAAATCTACAGTGCCGTTTAGAACCAGTTCCAGCTCCCTCCCCCTGCCCATCTGGACATCATCAATGAAGAACAAGAGGAGGAATTCTGGGAGTTGAAGTCCACAAGTCTTAAAGATGTCAAGTTTGAACACCTCTAGGGTTTTTTTTTCTGAAGGGTTAGGGGTGCAAGGTTCTTGTAACTTGACAGCTTTAAGACTCGTGTGCTTCAAATGCCAGAGTTTCTGAGCCAACATTTTGGTTGCTAAGCAAGAGTGTCGTTAAGTGAGTTTCACCACATTTTACAAGTTGGCCACACCCATCCAGTCACATGACTACCAAGCCACTTCCACTCGGTCACATGGCTAGCAAGCCACTCCCACAAAGCAGGCCACACCTACAGAAGAGGTTCTAATTTTTTTTGAAACCAACCACTGCTTCAGATGCTTTCCTAAAGCCTGGGGAGGGTAAAAATGGCCTCCTCCAGCCCTCCAGAAGTTGGAAACAAATCATTTCTGAACTTCCGGTTAGCCCATTGGGACTGTCATTCAGAAATGAACTTCTGGTTGGCCTGTTTTGCCTGCTTTTTTCCCTCCCAGCCTCCAGAGGCTTTCCTCCAGAAGGCCAAAAATCAGCTGACCGGTGCATGTGCTGATGGCTGGCATGTCAGAAAACATGGTTCCGTGTGCCACCTGGGACACGTGTGCCATAGATTCGCCATCATGGATTTAGACTCTCCAACATTTGTGTTGAAAGTAGGATGATTATAAACCCTTAAGAATCCATTCTTCTGCATAAAGAAGAAAAGTCACTAACGCACATGAAAAAGAAATTAAACATAAACCATCTAGCCCAAAGAGCAATTCAGCACCTAGAAAATGGAGATTCTTTCTAGCTAATATGTATCAGATATTACCCCAAGAGTTCCAGATGAGGTATTTACATGCTAAATTAAAAACATCATTAGAACTTTTTGGGGAGTCCCTTTAAATCAATGTTATCTCCAATGTTGACCAGTTCCTGAAGTGAGATTTGGAAGTGGTTTCTCATTGCCTATTTCCTAAAGCTTACAGAGGACCTGGTCCCATGTCACCCAGCTGGCTTTCTGCCCATACAGGACTAGAACTAACAATGTATTCATTTCCAGGATAATATTTTAACCACCATAACAAACTGGGTCTCTTAGTTCCTGGAATATTTCACTGTACTTGATCTGTGGAATTACGACAAATAAAGAGATTTTTAACTTTGATGAAGATAATAAAAAAGCCCACAACTGGCGAGTTGGAGGCTGCACCATCTCTTTATTATATGAGCTGTTTTTACCACAGGGACAAATGATGAAAGATCCTCACAGCTGTCCTGTCTGCTTCTCATCTTTCCTAGAGTTATTTAAATAAAGTCTGTGAGACTCTGCATCATCAGACTTTCTCTGTTTAAGAGAAAAAGTTTCTCCTTCCTTCTGCCAAGGATTCACACACAAATGGATTGTGTTTGCAAAATGCAGAACAGGCATGAGTACGAAATTTATCCTGCTTTGGGCAATAAAAGCAGCCTCAATATAAACATATAAATATCTACTCAAATATACTACTAATTAGTTCTTGTGTTTGTTGTGTAATATTGGCATGATTCAAAACAAACTAATCCAAATCCATCCGGTGTTTAATATTGGAAATAATTTAAAGATCAGACTGACGATCCATTCCTATCTCAGCTGTTCAGTTATTTTCATTTTAAATCTTACACTCTCCATGATAAAACTATATAATTAAATTGAGTATCTTTATTTTATATCTGTCACTTGTCAGCTTGTTTCTTTAACTACTTTTAAAATGTTTTATGTTGGTTTCTTTTGTTACTAGTAACCTATGTCTTATCAACATCCTTTTCTGTCACATCATCTACCACTTGACTAATACTTATCCATCTACATACATACATACGTACGTACATACGTACGTACATACGTACGTACACACACACATATATACGTACATACATAGCAATCTGTGTGTGTTAATGCCTTCATGAACATGACTTTGTCATCCCCTTCTTTATGAATTGAATGAATTGCAAGAAAGAGAGGGGAAGGGAGGAAGGAGATGCAAAATTTTAAAATGAATTAATTATGGGCAATTAATGAGAAATTAATTTTCTCAAGGGACACATTAGAAACTGGCACTGCTGTGGACAGCCACCACCACTCTTCCCTGACATTCCCCCCCTTCCACCACCACAGTCGGACAGGGGCAGTCAAAGGGATAGATGTGGCTTGTGGGCCGTAAAATTACTGTCAACCCTGAAGCTGGCCTGGCTGATGCCATTGTGGAGCTTCAGTGAGGCCACACAGGAGTTGAGGGATAGGAAGGTGTGGGTGGGGATTAGAGGTAGTTGGGGTTGTAGTAAAAAAAATACCAAAGAAAAGAAAGATGGGTTGATGAGATTATGCATTGATTTTAGAAGTATTAATGCAGTCTGCATGGAAAACACCTACCCATTGACTGATTGTTTGGAATTGGAGTGGGGAGAACCTTCAGTCATATAAATAAATATTGATGTCTACATTCTAAAAGTGGCCCTGAGAATGCTGAGGGGTTTTGTCTATTACTTGGAACCCACATCTGCTGTATAAGATAAATTTCAAACATGAAGCACATAGAAAAATATTAAGGTCATCCACATAATTTTGAAAAATCTTTTAACACGCATGTAGTCAATATAATTTTAGATATTCGAATGTCCCTTCTAAAAATTATGGGATATATGAATTATGTTACATATATTAAATTATGTGAACAATTCATCCATTTTATTCTGCCTCAGTGGTATAAAAAGCACCATATTCAGCTGTATGATTCCCTGAGGGGTCAGCTGGCTAGACAAACACTTGTACTTCAATTTTTGTAAATTGGATTTACTGGTCATGAAAGTTCAATTTACTAGTGACTGTAAGAATGGACATTATAATTAGACTCTATCTGGGACTGAATATAACCTTGAGAGGATGTGAATTATTTATTTTTAATTTAAAAAAAATGTATATGCTGCCCTTCAAGACAGGCTTTCATAGGCTGGCATATAACATTCTCAAATTTCAATTTAAAAATATCTCAAGCAAACCAAACAGTACAAACAAAGATAACAGAAATATATTAGATTTTGAAAATCCATTGCAAAGAAATCATTCATTAAATGACCTCAGAGAATAACAACATGTTTGCCTGGCTCCTGAAGGGCAGTAGGAAAAGGCATAGGTCACTGGAGAGAAAATTCTGAGCCATGTGGCCATCAGTGAGAGGCCCACACCTCAGCATGGAGACACTTTCAATATTGGTTTGAGGATGTGGCTAGGAACTTATGAGAAGAGGAGTTTCAACAGCAATGACGTGCGGTGAGGTTTATGGCTGGTGAGGCACTGACACAGGAGTTTCAATTTTTTTTAGACTTGTAGACTTCAACTCCCAGAATTCCACAGCCAGGCATGCTCAGTTCCAATTTAAAGTGACAGCATTTGTTTGTCTCCTTTGCGAAAAAGTTTTACTTCATTCTTTTTCTTCTCCCTCCTCCTCCTTCCTCCCCCTCTCCCTCCCTTCCCCCTCTCTCAAACAGACACATGCACACAGAGAAGTTGGATCCCTCTCTGACTCACTCACTCTGAAACAAACACAAACACAGAAGTTGGATTGTATATATTTTCCAATCGCTTGAAAGCAGCTCCTCTCCCATACCCCCCCTATTCCCCTTCCTATCCGAGCCTTTGATTGCAGGTGGAGCCACGTTGCCTTTTCAAACGTGTAATCAGTGAAGTTGGGCTTATATATTTTTATCCAACTGTGTGTGTATGTGTGTGTGTATGTGTGTGTGTGTGTGTGTTTGTTTGTTTGTTTGAAAAGGCAACGTGACTCTGCATGCAAACTTTTTGAATTCCTCTCCCTCCCTCCGACCCACACCTACCTTTTCCAGCTGTTTCAGAGAGGATTTCAATTCTGCTCTTGCCTGCCATCATGAAAAGAAAAAAAAATGTAAAAGGAAAAAGGCATGAGCTGAGGCCAGGCTGAGCTAGTTGCTGCCAGAGCCTCTAAAAAGCCTCTAAAAAAATTCCTCTACAGGAGGCACGATGTGCCTCATCTACGTCAGGAATTTTTTGGCTTTTAACCCTTGCTTAGCTCTGCTCGAGTGATCATAAAGTCAGACTAGATGAGGCACCTCGTTCTCCTGCTGCCTCCTGTAGAGGGTACTTTTTTAGAGGCTTTTTTAAACAGTTAAGCACTAAGCAGAGTCATCCATGGTGATTCTGGCAGCAACTAGCTTAGCCTTTTTCCTTTTACATTTTTTTTCTTTTCATGATGACAGTGGTGAGGCTCTGCCTCCCCTGCCTCCCCTGACTGCACGTCCCTGTTCAACAGACATTGGAATGGTAAGCCATGTAGACAATTAAGAACTAATACCAATAAGTTATGTTAAGATAGGAAGCAAACAATTATACACACCGGTCTAAAAGAGTCAAACATTAATTTTCACTCAGTATGCTTTCTGTCTTAGCTTCTACTGAGGTTTCTATGTTGCGTTTTTCTAGGATGTGTTATCTTCATTAAAAGGGAACAACATGGGAAATCTGGCATTTCACAGGTGGAGAAGCCAAGATGCTTCCATTATGGAAAGACCAAATACAGATCCTATTACTTGCAATTCTGATATGGATAACTTGGATCAGGGAAGTTTGCAAAATTAATCAAAAAAGTTAGTGGAAGCTAAAACATGAAGATATATTTTTCTGTGTGTGATTTTGTTGTACAAAAGAGGATGGGTACCTATTGCATTATTATGGCTGTCATCATGACTTTTTTTTTTTTACATCCCAAGGCATTCCTTTCGGTTTCCATATATACAATGCATCCACAAGTAACTCTGATAAGGATTTAGCATTTTTGCATATATTAAAATGCTTATGTGAGTAACCTAAATTCTCCATAGTCTTTCTCATAGAACATACAGTACAACATATATAACAAAGAAATGAAGTTGGGATTGTGAGTTCAATCTAGTTTACCAGGAAAAGAACATTTATAAATGTATAGCAGGGCTTTCTTCATATGCTGGGAATCTTGCTTTTTTAGAGTCTAATGCACAAGAAACAATTAAAGTGTACAGTTGTAGATTCTTTCTTGGATTTTGCAGTATCAGACACTGTGTTGTCTCCTATTACAAAGATGTGCAATGAGGATCAATATTTCATCAGAAGTGTTTCCACTTAGAATCATAGGGCTGGAAGGACCCTAGAGGTCTTCTTGTCCAATCTCCTGCCCAAGGCAGGAGTCCTTATATCATCCCAGACAAATGGTTGTCCAATCTTTTCTTGAAAACCCCCAGCAATGGAGCACGTACAATTCTGAGAGGCAAGCTGTTCCACTGATTAATCATTCTCAGCATCAAGCAATTCCTCCTTATTTCCAAGTCGGATCTTCTCTGACACGCTTCTACCCATTGCTTCTTATCCTGCCCTCAAGTGCTATGGAGAATAAATTGTTCCTCACTTCCCTGTGACAGTATTGGAAAACTGCTATCAGGGCTCCCCTAAGCAGACAAGAACTAGTATATTTTTAGAAATATTTCTGTGTCAGTTTGACTCCCAGAATTCTCTGCAAAACATAGCACTTTATCTAAGCTATCCCTGCTTGCCACCCAATAGATTACATCCAACATAAATTCTTTTGCCGACAGAAAAGGAGATGTCTTTCATCACTACCTAACACCTCCAGCAGTACTGCAAGCTCTAGAAGTCCTCCTTGGCATTCCCCATGGGGTTCTCATCCATTTTGTAAATGCTGTTATAGACAGCCAAGTTTATTTTGCTGCCATACATAAATATCTAAAGAAAAGTCAAGTCTCGTTTTTTTTCCCTAGCTCAACTTTATAAACATGTTCATTAGTTTTCTTGGCAAGAATACAGAAGTATTTTTTTCAAAAAGTAGAAAAGCCTGTACACATAAACTTCAACTTCTTTAGTGTCTGTTCAAAGTTATAACAGCACTGAAAAAAATGACTTATGACCATTTTTCACATTTTTGACCGTTGCAACATCCCCATGATCACCTGATCAAAATTCAGACTCTTGGTAGCTGACTCATATTTACGACAGTTGCAGTGTCTTGGGGTCATGTGATCACCTTTTTGTGATCTTCTGACAAGCAAAGTTAATGGAGAAGCCAGATTCACCTAAAAACTGTGTCACTAACTTAACAACTGCAGTGATTTAACAACTGTGGCAAGAAAGATTGTAAAGTGGGGCAAAATTTACTTAACAAATGTCTCATTTAACAACAGAAATGTTGGGTGAAATTGTGTTCATAAATCAAGGACTACCTGTATTATAATTTCTCCTGGTAATTTTTATAACACCAGATTATCCAAATTCACATTGTAAATACTTTAATTACATTAAAGTATTTAGTTCATAGAGGGTTTTTTTTCTTTTGCTTTTAATTGAACATCTTTTGTAGAGATGTAACTTGCTATTTAAGAACTGTTATCCTAGTGGCAATGATGCTGTCTGAATTTAACTTTAAAATAGATATGCTGCATTTCTCATCTTGTAATCCAAAATACTCTGGTCTACAGTATAAAATACACAATGGAGAATGTCTGCTGCACAGATTGCTAGTTGCAACAAACAGTGGAAGCTTTTCAGTGACATGCACAAAGATCCACCGAGACTCAGCTGAAAGCATTCAACTCAGTTTCTTCCTTTGACCCAAACCACTTTGGAAAATCATGTTTCCAGATGTGAAAGGCTCAGCACATTAACCTTGCTGCAAACCCCCAACCTTCTGCCATCTGCTTTTATAGCAGATGCATTTCAATAGAACTACTGTAGCCATATGAGAGACTAAAAATCAACACAATACACAAGATCATATTCCATTTTCAAACGTCTTTCACTTGGTGTAACAACTGAACCTTTAAAGAAAACTGCAGGTAGGAAATAAGGTGGAATTTTACTATTCACATGTCATCTCTTCTTGCCAGAATATAGGAATTAAACCAGGTGTAACAAGCAAGAGATTCTAGTCTTCATTTTGGCTTCCTGATTAAAATCAATAATTGCAATTAATTGTGGCAATAAAACTAATATGGAAGTTTTTTATTTCTACATGGCTACATTCCACAGAGAAAGACAAAGAGAGATGACATAAATCCAAATAAATACTATTTTATTCTCATAATGCTAAATCATAGCATTTTAAGAACTTGGGACTATAAATTTCCTGAAAGAATGCATCCCAACATACACAGGATATGTAATGCCTATCCTCCACTCACCAGAATTCCTACTACAATGAAAAAAAAAAAAAAAAAAACCACAACCCCGGCTATATCTGATCAATAGGACTGAATCACATCTGAATTCAGGCAAAGTGAAGACTATATGCAGATTTGCAGTGGACTTCATCATGTATGCAGTAATTGCACTTCAATCTCAAATTGGTGAAGACATACCAGGATGAGAATATATTTGCTCTTAAGATTTGTGACATCAATTTTATCTCAGCTCTTCTGTAGTATGTTTGCATTGACATATCACTATAAATCATTCTCATTTCATAACTAGGATTTATTTATATATCTACTACTATGCCATCAATTACAAGCAAAGGTAAAGAGCATGCATTTTATTTGGTACAAGCATCAGGGTATTTGAGTTAACGAGTTGTAAGACACCAGTATTACAAATCCTTACACTACAATATTCCTCACAGGTGAAACCAATGCAGAACTGTCCACTCAAACACTCCAATCCTTTTAGCCCAGTGACAACATGCCATAATAATTAACACTCAAAAACAAACTATAAAATTGATCATAGGGATAGAAGCAGAGGTTGTATTCAGCAGGTTCTGACCAGTTCTGGAGAACTGGTAGTGGAAATTTTTAGTAGTTCAGAAACTAATAAATACCACCTCTGACAGGCCTCTCCCCATCTAAGCTCTACCTCCTGAGTCCCAGTTTATCAGGAGGAAATGGGGATTTTGCAGTAACCTTCCCCTGGAGTGAAGTGGGAATGGAGATTTTACAGTATCCTTCCCCTGCCACAGCCACCAAGCAATGCCCACCAAGCCATGCCCACCAAGCCACACCAGATCACCAAACCACGCCTACAGAACTGATAGTAAAAAAATTTGAATCCCACTACTGGATAGAAGGGATAGAAGAAGTACAGCTTGAGACATCCATCCTATCTTACCTCATAGAGGGTAATTATTCCATTGGTTTCATTTGGTGGCTTCCACTGAACATAGATCTTCTCCTCAAAGGGTCCTCCCTGAATAGATTCAAGGGGAACAGTTCCAGGAACTAAAAATAAAATGAAAACTTTGTAAATCATAATATTTCTTTTTTTCCCCTCTCTAAGCTAACATCATAATGTTCACTCCAATTTCTGACAAAATATTATGCATTTTTTCTCAAACCAAGTACAAATTTCTCTGCCACAATAATACAAGTGAATTGTCCTCCCTTAATAATAGTAATTGAGACCCGAATTTCCAATGCTAAGTGACACAATCATAAAGTACAATATCACGTGACTGCATCACCTGACCATTAATTTGTAACCTTCTGCTAGATTGCCCATTGACTACTTGTAGACAAGTAGAAAAGAAGATTGTAAATGACAATCATGTAACCCGAGGGACACTGAAATTGAAATAAGTGTGAGGATTCATTGTAACTACTATTCATTCAGCACCATTACAAGTTTGAATGGTTACTGAATAAGTGTTCATTAAGCAAGGATGTTCGATAGTGACATGTTAAAATAAAACTGAAGTACTTGATTTTGTTTGCATTCTATTAACTAGGTCAGTGATCCCCAACCTTTACAGTTTTGTGGATCGGTGGCGGTGGCGGTGGCAGGGCAGAGAGGGGATGGTTTCTCAGAAACAATGGACAAATGCACTTTCACGCACAGCTCCATTTGCATATGCAGAACAGGGGTGACTTCTGGCTTCTGCTAATGCCGGTTCACTCAGGGATGCACTTTGGGTGCACACGCTTGATGCGTGCTATGGGTGTATGCACAATAGTAAAAAAAGGCTTCTGCCCTTGTGCAGAAGAAAAATAACAAGATAGAACCAGTTCGGGGGCGTGGCAGGCTGAGTTACTACCTACTTGGCTGAACCAGTCTGAACTTGTAGGAACCCACCTCTGATACTGCAGGCACGCATGTCTGCCACTTGCACAAATGGAATTTTGCACAATCACACGTGTGCCCACTGCTAACATACACAGCCCAGGGTCGGGGTCCCTTGAACTAGTTTACTGTTGTGGCCCAGCAGCTGCTGGCTGAGCTGTTGGTGGATTCTGACAGCGATGAACATTATGGGACTGCTCTGGAGGATGAAGAAGATTCTGGAGGGTGTTTGGAGTCAGAGCAGGGACTAGAGAGGCCTGTTGGCCACCAGGTGGCATTTGAGTCAGGGAGCAGTGAGGTAGAACAGAGGGAGGTTGTCCCTGATATGCATGTGCATAGAGCTGAGAAGAGAAGGGAGCAATTGTGGAGAAGACATCATAGAAGGAAATAGGGACAGGTGGCTACTGTTGTGACCTGTCCCAAAGAGTTTATAGGTGGAGCGATGGGAGGGAATCTTTGTAGGAAGCAACAGTCCACTTTACTAGCCATTGAGAAAGCATTCCGTAAGTCTAATCTTGGTTTCTTGATGATAGCGTTCTAGGCTCCTAGCCAAGGAGTAGCTTTATCTCCGTCATTAGTCGTGGCAGACAGCCAAGCCTGTGTCAGCATATTCATTATAATCACAGGACAGAACAGTTGCTCACTTCAATAAAGATATAGCTCCTCTCTGAGAGAGATGGGCAGTTTAGAAATATGAAATATAAATAAATATATTTAATCAACATATAGATCTTTAATTCTTTTCCTTCTCTTGAACCCTTACCCTCCTGGAAGAATGGCCTATTAAATAAATAACCAGTAAATAGCAGTAAGGATTAACTACTGCTATTCAGATGCCTGTTTAGCACATTATCTATTAATCTGAAATCTCTTTTTTAAAAATTCAGTAATCATCAACTTTGACAGGCCCTTGAACATAAATTAATTCTTAAGCACCCTTTAAGCATACTCACCTGAAAACTTTTGACACATATTTAGAGAAGACAACCAGAATCTCCCAAAACATATAGTTATTGATTTTGTTAAGATGTAATCAGAACAAATCCTCCAGGAAGCAAAATGGGAAGTTTCATTAAGTTTAGTATTAGCTACAATTTTAGCCTGCAACAATTTTCAGAGGTTTATTTTACCAATATTAAATTATAATCTACTGTTGGAATGAGCTGTGAAACATATTGGTTGAATTTTTTATCTACCAGTAAAATCTTACTTTAAGCAGTTTTTTAAATTTCCTTTCTTCCCCCAAACAATTTAAATAGTAAGAACTTTATTTCTTACCGTCCTCTTCTGTTTGCACCACCAATTCCTCACTCTCCATCTTGCCCTCTGGATTTGAAAGCGCCAACCTCAATCGGATGGTCATGAAGGGTCGTAATCCTCGCAACGTGTAATGTGACGATGTTTGAATTAGTTCCTCTGCTTCATATTTCTGCTGGTTGAATATATACTGGTAATGAACCGTCAAGTTATAGCTGTGGCAACGAGTCACAACATAACCAAAAGGCTCCCACTGCAAAGTCAACTGACGTGATCGGATGTCTACAACCTCTACATTCTGAGGACCATGGACTGGATCTGTGGAGAAAAAATATGTAATGCTTTAGCTGATGAAAAATGAAAGCATCTGGTGGATTTGGATGTGAACACTGGACAGAGAAACTGGCCAGCTTCATATATCTTATCTGGAACAAGTGTCTTTGATAATAACAACTGATACCCTTAACACTTCAAAGCTATAACATTGCAAAGTACTTTGCACAGGGCTGCTTTGAAGATTGCCAAGAAACTGCATTTGATATAGAATGTTAGAGTCCATTTGCTGATGTTTAAGAACTAATGTGGCCTTATAACAACAAATTAGCAAGCATTGCATTGGCTGCTGATAGATTTCTGAGAACAATTCAAAATGCTGGTTTTTCAGCTTTTTATGCTTTGGATCTTAAGTAACTTCTACTTCAAACAGAATTTTATTATATTTTCATTGTGCAAAAGGATAATTAAGGTACCTCCATCTTAGAAGCTCGGGAGGACAAAGGAAATTTTCTTCACTATACTTCCTGTTCTTATGAATAGCTTCCCCAACCCCCAGAGTTTGGCTGGTACTCATTTTGATGAGTTTTTGCAAACCATGAGAAAGATATTTGCTGTATTTGATATTTAATTTGTTCCCATTCGATTGGGTGTCAGTTGAGGTTACTAAATGTAGTATTTATGTTTGTGATTGTTTTATAAATTAGCTACTTTGGTTTATAAATTCATACATTTATTTATATGATTGATATAGCCACTCATCCCACATAATACATACTGGGAGGCTTATAAGGTTAAAACAATGCATTTCTTATACGTAAAGCACTAGTGGCCATGTCTTAAATATAACATCTTTAAAAAAAAAAAAAAACTGATTGAATTGGTTACATGCAACTGTTGTGCAAAATTCAACCCGATAATTTCATGTTTTGATCTACATGACCCTTCCCTGAGGGAACTAAGAGAAAGGTATCACCATAACACATTAAGAGTAACCTAAACATTATTGAGCTACATCTCACATGTAGAAAAAACCCAACATCTACAGAACTTCCTATATACAAAGCTGTTTATGAAATGAACTTCTGCATTAGGGAAAAAAATGCATTAATTGGTGGACATCAATTTTATGTTGTTTGTTGCTGTTTCTCTCCCCCCTCCATCCCTTCATATTACCAAAAAGCAGCCTGTTCTACTCTCATAATCTTTTGCCACTTTTGCATCCTTCACTAAAGAAACATCATGCTTCTTCATTCACCCAGTTCCTTTTTAAAAAGAAATACAGCTTTTCTTAATAAATACAGCTTTTCAAAATAAATAAACATTCTATTCAAATGCTCAGTATTTATTATTTCCATTAATGCCTAGAGCTTCAAATGACCTAATGATCCTTTTTTTTAAAAGGGTCTCTTTTTCAGTGATCCCTAAATGCCACTTAGCAGATTGTTTCCGCAGATCATATTAATAATTGAAAATCAGCACTATCACTAACCTATAGATTAATGTCCATCCACAACAACCTATGATGCTACCTGTTCATATTTTCTGACATGCATTTTATCTTTTTCATTCATAATTAAACCAACACTTTTATTTCCATTGAAATATTCAACTACATTTCATTCCACAAGATTAGATCTCCTTCATTCTAATCTATTGTATCCTTCCCTTTGTCCACATTTCACATAACCTACTTTCATATCCTTCATTTCATCCTTTAATTCATGTCTTTATCATTTACATTTGCATTTCATATATCACTGATGCAAAGTGTGCAGTAAACTGTTAAAACCATAGATGTCATGGCACTAGTTAATCAAAGTATTCGTACACTATTTAGCAAGACAGAAAAAAATGGCCTAGGTTAGTAACCTCAGTTCCACCCATACAATAAAGGAAGTTCAAGTCAGTTTTGGTACAGCTTGTTTGGTGTATCAGAAATGAAAACATAACCCAACTTTTACCCCAAGCATTTCAAATTCAGCAACCATTATAAAAGCCAACATAATGTTGGCACCTAACCAAGTAGTAGGTAGATGTAGTATGCTGACCTACCTTCAGGAAACAAAACAAAAACTATTCTGCTAATTTGTTCATAAATAAGGAGTAGATCCTTTGAGCAATGCTGCACTGTTTCTATCTATTGATGCCTTCTATTTTAATAAAATCTATATTGTCACATTTATTTTAAATGTGTTATTTTTTTTAACAAAAAATGATTCAACAGCCAAAACGTTTAAAATTATTTCTCACGTGGAGGTGAAGCAGTTTGTATTGGTGAGACCATTTTAAGAAATATGGAGATTATTCTTTATTTTAAGATATACATCAAGGACCTTAAAGTTTCATTCTAATTAGTTTTGGACTTGCATTAATCTGTGGTTTGTTATACCATGGTTTGCTGAATAAACCACAATTGTTTTATTACAGAGAGTATGTCAAAAACACTAGTTTATATTCTGTAACACTAGTTTTGCAAAATGTGTTATGCCTAAATTAAACAAAGTGCAATACTATTGTAGTAACAAATTACCAGATTTGAGTTAGTAATCAGAATGTAAAATTGGATTAATAATTGTTTTGCATTCTGTGCTAACCAGAAATGGTGACTATTTCAGATTTGCTTGCCATATGTACTATAGATAACCTTAAACTTTAGAGTCACATCAGACAGAAGAGAAAATAGCAGTGGATTAACCAAGTTGTTTAACATCTTTTTAAAGTTTGCTATCCAATTGTTAGATGGCCTTCAACCAATGTAGTATATGTTAAAATCTGTCATCTGCAATAAATCATCCTTTAATCAATAAAACTGGTTTATCCATGCACCCAAGCTTTAGGAATTTCAAATCCTGATTTGTTTGAAATAAGGTTCAAGATTTTCAGTTTTATTC